>NC_139538.1:630350-2092850 GCF_965153285.1 Podarcis tiliguerta | reverse complement strand
CCATCTTTTAGATTTGGAGGAGCAAGAAGAGGAGATGGGTCAGGAAGGGTGGAGTGGAAGGGCTGGAGTGAGGGGAGCTGGAGAACCTTTGGAGGTGGGAGACAGTGGAGAGAAGCTCTGCCCAGATGAACAAAGCTCTCAATGGCAGCTAGCTAGGATGGCTGAGCTCTGCCTGCACAGCTGAAGGCAGCAAACACTTCTGAAACTCAGTTGCTGGAGACCACAAGAGGCGAGAGGGCTCTGGGACCAGATCCTGCTTTCTGGCTTCCTGTGGGCACCTGGTTGGCCACTGTGACTCGAGCCCCTTCCTTACACTGTTTTTATGCTCTTATGGGGCTAGAAGAGGTCAAGGAATATGTTTGAAGGAAAGCTTGGCCATCTGGCCTACTGAGGATCAGTGGCTGTGGCTCTTTACAAAGTCATAAGGCCTACAGAAAGGTGGGAGAATGGGTGTCGGCTTCTTAGTTATGGCTGGGGTTGGGCTAGATGACCCCTAGGGGATCCTTTCCAGCTCCATAATTTTCTGATTCCATGATTCAGTTTTTGCAACTCCTGCCCTTCTGGCTCCCACTGCCTCTTCTTCCTTGTGACTCATTCCTCTCCGGCCAGGGGTTTCCTGTGAGTGAGTTCCACCCGAGAGCCTGGGAGGCAGAACTGTTGTGCAAGTCCTAATGAAGGGCCTGCGGAGAACAGAGCCCTCCCGGGTACCTCTGCAGAGGAGAGGCCTTTGCACTCCCTTGTGCTCCTTGGCCACGCTCCCTTCGCCGCTGAAGTCCAAATCCTGAGCGATCAGCTGGACGGGGGGTGCCCATAAAACACGCCGCCCCTGCTGTGTTGCACCCAAAGAGCTCAGACCACAGCAGCGAAGTCCCCTCATGGAGGAGAAAGCTATGAATGGCTACTAGCCACAATGGCTGTCCTCTGCCTCTTCTCAATACCAGTTGTTGGGAAAACCCTGCTTTTAGGTTTCCCATTGAGGAAACCATGGCTTGCAAGTTTCCCATCTGGTTGGCCTTTGCAGGAACCAGATGGGCCATTGGCCTGCGTCGGGGCTATATTCTGATGCTCAGGTGGAACCTCCAGCCCCAGAGGCAGTCTATCGAGATTCCAATTTGGCTCCTGTGAGAACAGGATGCTGGACTAGATGGGCCATTGGCCTGATCCAGCGGGCTCCTCATGTTCTTCTGCAAAGTTCATGGAGTCCAACGCTCAAAAGTGTGCCTCCATTCATGTGCCAGAGCTCAGGGGTTGCTGATGTCATAGAGGAAGAAGTGAGGCAAGATGCAGGCGGGTCTCGCCTGTGCCAGACAGACACCCGACTCCTCCTTGGCCCTGACTCACCCAGAGCAGGGTGCCGGCGACCTTGTTGCAGCCATTGGCCAAGTGGAAAGAGGGGGAAATGCGCTTGAAAGCCACTGGGTGTGAGGCATTGAACTCCCTCACCCCGCTGAGCATTTGGCGTGGTTAGGCAACAGGCAAAACATCTGCCACTTAGGTTTTTTAAAATGCTGGAAGGGGGGAGAGCGAGGGAGGAGATCTACAGGCTGCACACGGTGTGAAGGGAAGGCTCTGCCCTCCTCTCCCTGTGTCTTCAGGAGGTTGTTGAACCCGGGACACCTGACGCACAATCCTCTGCAGCGCCATTTTCCCAGGGCTGTTGTGTACAGCAGTTTCCGAGAACGTTTGTACGCCCCAGTGCCTTGGGTAGCTCACAACATGGAGCCATAGCTGTCAACTTTTCCCTTTTCTTGTGAGGAATCCTATTTGGAATAAGGGAATTTCCCTTAAGAAAGGGGAAACGTTGACAGCCAAGCATGGAGTGCACCGTTGCGGTCCTGCGAATGCTGCTCCTTAAATCCCCGTATCAAAAGAGTTGCTTGTGCTAGGATCGAAAGGCAAGGCACCTATCAGAATCCTCTCTCATAAACAACAACAACAATTATCCATGCGCAAGGAGCTAAAGGAGCTTCAGGGGCAGTGAAGACCTCTGAGTGCCAGGGGACACACAATGTGAGGGATGCCTTCTGCCTCCAGGTCCTACTCATTGACTTTCTGGAGTGGGGGCCTCCGGTTGCCCAGCATGGGAAGTCAATGTCCAGACTATAGATGGATCCTCTTGGTCTTGTTCCATAACAGACAAAACACACAGAGAGAGATTTGGCTGAGTGTCGGGCGATTTCCTGCATGGACCAAACCTGGCCTTAACCTGCAAACTGGAAGCAGTTTGTTTTCTAGTGCAGCTAACTTTCCCCCGCAAAAATCCATCGCCTAGCCAGACTCTTTCCTGTGACTCTGGGCTTAATGGTGTTCATTCTCAGACAACCGCCTTGAGAGGCAGTGTGGTGTAGTGGTTAGAACAAGGCCTTTCTCAAACTCAGGTCGCTAGATGTTGTTGGACTGCAACTCCCATCATTCCTGACCCCTGTCACTGCCTCTCATCTGCACCTACCTCACAAGGTGGTTGTGTGGATGAAATTGGGGGTACCATGTGTGCCACGTTGAGCTCCCTGGAGGGGGAAGGTGGGGGGTTAAAATGCAATAATACAATGCAATTGCAATACTTAAAAGTATTTTAGCTTTAAACTCGAGGGCTGCTTTCAAAAGGCTACATTTGGGAGAGAGAGAGAGAAGTATGGCGAGGAAATCTACCTGTAGCCAGGTTGCAGACAGCTCTCTCCACCCATCCCTCCCCTCCCCTCCTATTCTCCCCCCTCCCCCTCAGCCCATGTTCCCTGGCCCCTTTCCAAGGGGGAAGGCAGTTCTGTCTTCAAAGGAAGAGACTTAACCAATCATTCAGTGGAATGAGTTCCACCACCATGAAGGTGCTGACAAGGAAATTATTGCTGCTATACAAACAATGATGCTCCTCGTTCTCTCCTCTCATCCCCTCCCCCCCCTCTGCCCGGCTGTTCGAAAGGGACAAAGGAAGTTGAGTGTTCAAAATCTGGGAAGGACCCACTCTGACCTTAAACTGGGTACCGTTTCCTTTTATGATCTGGAGCTGCATCAACTGCCCTGTGGTTTAATTTTTGCTCTGGAATCTCTCACCCGTTCCATAGCATTTTTTAGTCGCTTAGCTGAATTTTTTGGGGGGGCTGGGGGGAAAGGAAGCCAGTTGCCACTGAAGCACAGCCTGACTCCCTCCCTCGGCAATCTTCACAGAGCTCTGGCCCAATGGTTGCCAGTGGCTTGATTTGAATTAATTTTATAATGAATGATTTTAGAGTGTTGTTTGTGTTTTGTACTTTTGTACTGTTTTATTGTTGTTAGCCGCCCTGAGCCCGGCTTTGGCTGGGGAGGGCGGGATATAAATAAATTTTATTATTATTATTTGGAACTCTGTTCCGCTTGTCTTTGGCTCATCTGGACTTTGTGCCTTTGTGCTGCCTTCGGAGAAGCCTTGCACTCAGAATCCTTCCTAGTCGCAAGGGCAATAGTCCCAGTTCCTTTTGAAAGAGGGTTGCCATGTTGGTTAAGCAGTACGGATGGAGGCTGGTTCTCGCCAGGCAGTCAAAATCTGGCAGAAGCAGTCTTTACTGGTCAAGTGCACACCGCAGGACCTGTTGTGGATCTGGGCGTTGTGTTGCATTTTGTACTTTGCATTCTGCACACCGTCATATGCCAAAGGTAGAACTGCACCATGTTCTGCAGATGGCATCAGTTGCTCAACTGCGTCAGTGCAGTTCAAAAACAAGCATTGGGATGGGAGAATCTGACAATTGCAGCCTCTCTTTGCTTCTCGTTTTCCCAAACTTCGTCTCCAGTTCTCCACACTTCCACATCCGTTACTTTTTTTAAAAAAAAAAATCCTCACCAAAAAAAAAGATCAGCCTTTTAGTGCAATTTTTCCCCAAATGTATACAGATGTTCGCATGCAATTTTGCCTAATGGGCTCATTTTTCCATAGTTGTTTCCCCTAATATGATGGATTGTTCTAGACTTTCTTCCCACAAATATATGCATTCACACACACACACACACACACACACACACACCTTACCCTTGTTCATGAATTACTTGAACAGAGAATTGCATTGCAAAATTTGGATAAGTGTGAATTTTGAGGGATGGTTGCATTTTGGTTCACTCATCGCTTTGGAAACTGCAGATGAGGTAGAGTTGGCTTTAAGCGCAAGTGGAATTGAATTTATCCCCATATCTAAATTCAAAACCTTGAGATATATGGAAACCTCCCTCAACGCTGACATTTCTCTGTCTCATCAAAGCTATCCTTCTGCTTCGCTCGAAATGTCATTTCTTCAGCAAATCTCTCACCAGATTCACCTTTGAAACATCACTTTAGAGCAGGGGTCAGCAACTTTTTTCAGTCGTGGGCCAGTCCACCGTCCCTCAGACCATGTGGGGGGGGGGGCAGACTATATTTGGGGGGGGGGGAATGAACGAATTCCTATGCCCCACGAATAACCCAGAGATGCATTTTAAATAAAAGCACACATTGTGCTCATGTAAAAACACGCTGATTCCCGGACCATCCGTGGGCTGGGTTGAGAAGGCGATTGGGCCGCATCCGGCCCCTGGGCCTTAGATTGCCTGCCTCTGCTTTAGAGGAATCTTCACCAAACTAGACTGTTGTTACTTATGTTGGAAATGGGCTCTAGATCTTGTGTCTTTAAAATTACCTGCCTTCAAAATCCCCAAGGATCTCCAACCCGACCCTCTTTTGAAGTCAACCTGCAGCTTCTGCTTCAATTAGTTACATGGGTGGCTTTTGTCTCACTGATGAAAAAAATATATGTTCCTCTCCCTCTTTTTACACACTTCCACCCCCCCAATCCCTTCCTGCCAATGCATTAGGTCTCCCCTAGTTGTGTCTTCCTTGCCATGAAGGGATTTCTGAGAAATGTTCACACCTTGTTGTGACACCCTGGGCTTGTGTACATCGACATTAATGCGCCTTTGAGCACTAAGCAAGTGATCAATGGCAGGGATTATGGGGCTGGCTTCAGAAAAGGGACGAGCACTTCATGGGAACCTCACAAAACAATAGGTTTGGGGCACTTCCGGGTGGAGGGTGGTGGTTTTTTTATCTACTGAGTCACGAATGCAGGTTCGGCAAGGCCAGAACAGCTGCCCCATTCGCCTTGGCTCTCAGTTCAAATTGCAAATCTGGATAGCGCAGGATCAAGGCGTATGGCAGGTTGCAAGGCAAAGGTGTAGCAATAGTTTTTGGGATGAATCATCAGAGCAGTTTCCCCCAACCTGCCCCCTCCAGATGTTTTGGAGGCTAACTCTCACCAGCCACTGTTGGTGGGTGTTGAGCTGCAGAACATCTGGAGAACTTCCAGGGAGGCCCCTAAAGCCCTTAGAGATCCAGGGTGAGGCACTGTGGGAAAGGCCGAATTCTGTGCTAGGGATCGTTAGGAAAGGAATCAAGCTGCTGCAGACATCAGAACCCCGTTCTACAAGTCTATGGTGCGACCACATTTTGAATGTCGTGTACAGTTCTGGTGGCCTCACTTCAAATAGAAGACTGCAGAGTTGGGAAAGGTTCACAAAAGGACCACCAAAATGATCGTGGGCATGGAACAACTTAGGAAGAAGGGTCTCAGTGTTTGGGACTTTTTAATTTAGAGAAAAGGAGAGTAAAAGGCAAAAAGATAGAAGCCTATAAAGGAGGAAGTAGGTAGAGGAAAGTTTTTCTCCCTCTCTCAAAACACGAGAACTTGTGGAGATCCAAAGAAGCTGAATGCTGGAAGATTCGGGATAGATTTCTTTATGCAGCACCTAGTTAAACTGTGGAACTCCCTCCCACAAGAAGCAGTGATGGCCACCATCTTGGATGGCTTTAAAAGAGGATTGGACAGATTCATGGAGGAAGAGAAGGCTATTGATGTCTGCTGGCCACCATGGCTTTGCTCTGCCTTTGCAACTGGGTGCAGTAATGCCCTCTGAATCCCAGCTGCTAAAAATCGTACAAGGGGAGAGAGCTTCAATATTGCTTGTGGGTTTCCCAGTGGGGCATCTGGTTGGCCCCTGTGGGAACAGGAGACTGGACCAGCTGAGCCATTAGCCTGTTCCAACAGGCTCTTCTGTTCTGACTGATACGGCTAAATAAAAAAATGGTCTCCCTCTTTTTTGCACACCCTAAATACCTTTTCACTCTGTCTCTCAGGGCTGACCCCAGAACATTCTCCAGTAGCAGACAATCCACAAGGATTTGTAGCAGATCGCCTTGCGGTGTCATTGAGGTGCAGCTCTCAGAGTTGTGCTTTGCTGTCCTAGCTTCGTCTGCTGCATCCCCAACTTCCAATAAAGATATATCCTCCATTCATGTTTCTCTCCCCCATCTGCTTGAATGCTCTCGGGTCACAGGCTCATAGAATTGTAGAGTTGGAAGAAACTCTGAGGGTCATCTAGTCCAACCGCCTGTGCAATGCAGGAATCTCAAGTGAAGCATCCAAGAGAGAGCTGGTCTCTTGGTCTAGTGTGCACCTGTCATTTCCTGATCCCTTAACTATCTGGTGTGGGTTCCCTCCCTCTCCTTCCTCTGCTTAGCCACAGTATAGTGTTGTGTCTGTGAAGTGTAGGTGGGTTCCCATGAGGCAAGACACAGCGATAACAGCAAAACCTTCAGTCAACTACATAACTGGGAAACAGGGGCAAAGCAACTGCTTATATACACTCCTGAAAGCCTGGGCCACTCCCACTCCCAACGTGATTGGCTGTCTAAACTTCCAAGCTGCGAATCACAACTCAGAGTTGAAGAGCCAATGGCAGAGGCCCAAATCCTGAAATGTTCTGTGATTGGACATCATGTATTGAATCAGAACCCAAGAGCTCAGAATCCTTAGTCCAGACCATAGCTGTCAACGTTTCCTGTTTTTTAAGGGAAATTCCCTTATTCCAAATAGGATTCCTTGCAAGAAAAGGGGAAAGTTGACAGCTATGGTCCAGACTCACGCTCAGGCAAACACAGACCACTGAATACATAACAGTCTGCTCTGGGATAATGCTAAATGTGGTTAATTTTTAACCAGGGCTTGCCAACCAGCTTTGAACCCTGGTTTCATTCACTAACAGGCAGTGTGCAGTGCCACACCATAGTTGGTGTTGAAAAGGGATGGGAGTAAGGAATTTGTGTGGGAAGTATGTGGGGCATGGGCGCATGTGTGTATATGTGAAAAACCCACAGGTAGCTCCCAGAGCCTTCACGGGAGCTAAAAAGTCTATGTTTGGGTTGGGTGGTTTATTGGTTTGTTTTTTGTTCTTGTTTTATCATTTACTTTGTGTTCTCAATTTGTATTCTTCTGTTGCGAACTACAGATGATGGGCGGTATACAAATTTAATAAATAATAATAATGTAGCAGTGCTTAAGAGGTCAGGAGATGATTCCCTCTGCACCACTATGGCCAGGAATGATGAAAGAGACTCATGTTTTGGAGTTATGCATTTAGGAAATGCGAGGTACTAGCAGTTTAAATTGTGCCGTATGTTCTGGTGCGTTGCAGACCCTTCAAAGTTTCCATGCATACCTAAAAAAAGAATGGAAAAAGTTCTGAGAATCTTTGCAATGGAAAAGGCAAGAGGGTGAGGATTCTGACCCGAGGGTCCAGGAGTTTTTGAAATGATTGTGTGAATGCGCAAGAGGAGTTGGTGGGAATTAAGGAGGTTTTGCCTCCCTTGGCAACTTCTTCTTTGAAAGAAATAGACTTTTCCATGAGGAATGTGTGCCTGTCCTTTGCAAGTTGACATCTCGCCCTGTCAGCAGATCTGTAGCATCTCTGCATGAAACTCTATCCGCTTCTGGAGGGCTCCCTGGCAGTTAAAGGACAACACATTGACGTTAAAGCTGCCGATTGAGGCGGGAGAATTTTAGAACCCAGGAAACCATCTCGGGGAGCTGGGCAGACAAAACAACCATCCACAATGATTTGTTTTAAAAGGCTCTCCCGCGGCGATGCATCTGGGGTTAGCGAGGTAGATGTCCTGAGCTAAGAAGTGACCCATTTGGCCACTTGCCCTGTGCCATTTTGAAGGAGACAATGGCAATGAGTTGGTGTAGCCCTAAATACCATATTTTTTGCTCCATAAGTGCACCTGACCATAAGACGCACCTAGTTTCTAGAGGAGGAAAACAAGAAAAAAAATATTCTGAACGAAACAGTGGATGTATGATTTTTGTGATTCATGCTGTGGCCACAGACATAATAATAATAATAATAATAATAAATTTTATTTATACCCCGCCCTCCCCAGCCAAAGCCGGGCTCAGGGCGGCTAACAACAATAAAAACAATCCGACATTCTAAAAACTTTCCACCATAAAATCAATCAGAAACAAATTGATGGCAACCAGCAAGCAGGACCCTGTGCAGATTGCCAGAGGAGGGGGTCAGGCTGCGCCCTGACCAAAGGCCTGGTGGAACAGCTCTGTCTTACAGGCCCTGCGGAAAGATGTCAAGTCCCGCAGGGCCCTAGTCTCTTGTGACAGAGCGTTCCACCAGATTGGTGCCACAGCCGAGAAAGCTCTGGCTCTAGTTGAGGCCAGCCTAACCTCTCTGAGGCCTGGGACCTTCAGGGTGTTTTTATTTGCAGACCGTAGGTTTCTCTGTGGGGCATACCAGGAGAGGCGGTCCCGCAGGTACGAGGGTCCTAGGCCGTATAGGGCTTTAAAGGTTAAAACCAGCACCTTAAACCTGATCCTGTACTCCACCGGGAGCCAGTGCAGCTGATATAGTACTGGATGAATGTGATCTCGCAGCGACGACCCCATAAGGAGTCTCGCTGCGGCATTCTGCACCCGTTGGAGTTTCTGGGTCAGTCTCAAGGGCAGCCCCACGTAGAGCGAGTTACAATAATCCAGTCTGGAGGTGACCGTCGCGTGGATCACAGTGGCTAGGTCAGGGCGAGAGAGATAAGGAGCCAACTGCTTGGCTTGGCGGAGATGAAAAAAAGCCGCCTTTGTTATAGCTGTAATCTGCGCCTCCATAGAAAGGGAGGTATCGAAGATTACACCCAAACTCTTAACGGACGATGCTGGCACTAGTTGCACCCCCGCAAGAGATGGGAGTTGCCCCCTCAATCCCATATCGCCCCGTCCCAGCCAGAGGACCTCTGTCTTCGAAGGATTTAACTTCAACCGGCTCCCACGAAACCATCCAGCCACAGCTTCCAGGCATCTGGTCAGTGTGTCTGGGGCCGAGTCAGGATGGCCATCCATCAACAGATAGAGTTGGGTGTCATCAGCATACTGATGGCAGCCCAGCCCAAAACTCCGGACAAGCTGGGCGAGGGGGCGCATAAAGATGTTAAAAAGCATCGGAGAGAGAATCGCACCCTGAGGCACTCCACACACCAGGGAGTGGCGCGATGACAATTCCCCCCCAAGCGCCACCCTCTGTCCCCGACCAGAGAGAAACGAGCGCAGCCATTGAAGGACTGTGCCCTGGATCCCCACGTCGGCAAGGCGGTGGTCCAGGAGTTCGTGATCGACCATGTCGAAGGCTGCTGACAGGTCTAGAAGAATCAGCAGCCCCGACCCGCCTCGATCCAGCTGCCTGCGGAGATCATCTGTTAGGGCGACCAGAGCCGTCTCGGTCCCATGACCAGCGCGGAAGCCGGACTGGAATGGATCGAGAGCCGATGTCTCATCCAGAAACCTACCAAGCTGTTCAGCAACCGCTCTCTCAATCACCTTACCCAGGAATGGAAGATTCGAAACCGGGCGGTAATTGGATAGATCTAAAGGATCTAATGATGTTTTCTTTAAGAGCGGGCGCACCACTGCCTCCTTCAGTTCCCCTGGGAATGTCCCGGTGCCAAGGGACAAATTGATGATATCACCCAGGGGGGCCCGCACCTCGTCTGGACACGCTCTAATCAGCCAAGACGGGCACGGGTCAAGAGGACAGGTGGTGGGCTTTCCAGCTCGGAGGAGTCTGTCCACATCGGCTGGGGATATCTGGTCAAAGTGGTCCAATACTGGACCCGAGGACAGTCGAGGGGCCTCCAGTTCCCTTATTGTGTCCAAATTGGCAGGGAGGTCATGGCGGAGCAACAGGACCTTCTCCGCAAAAAAGCTCGCAAATGCCTCACAGCTGTGTGTCAAATTGTTATTTAAATTTGGCTGTCCTTCAAGGGACGTTAAGGACCTAATTATACTAAATAATTGCGCCGGGCGAGAGCTAGCGGATGCAATGGAGGCCGAGAAGTAGGACTTCTTAGCGGCCTTCACTGCCATCTCATAGGTTTTCATAAAAACCCTATAAGATGTTCTTGAGGCTCCGTCACGGGCACCCCGCCATACTCGCTCTAGCCGTCTGAGGTCCCGCTTCATTTTCCGAAGCTCCTCGGTAAACCAGGGAGCCCGGTTTCTGCGGGGTCGCAGAGGGCGCTTAGGTGCAATCTCATCGATGGCTGCTAGGAGCTGGGTATTCCAGCCCTCAACAAGCTCAGTCAATGAGTCGCCAGGGGGAGCAAGGTCCCGCAAAGCCTGACGGAATCTATCAGGGTCCATCAGCCTCTGCGGGCGAGCCCAAATCGGCTCGCCACCTAAGCAGGGTGGGGGTGGAACGTCAATCCTGGCTTTCAGAGCGCAGTGATCAGACCATGGCACCTTCATTGAGGGAAACATGATCACATCTATACCGACACCAAAGATCAAATCCAGCGTGTGGCCTGCTTGATGTGTGGGGCCCGAAACAAACTGGGAGAGCCCTAGTGTCGCCATGGAAGACACCAGGTCCAGAGCCTGTGAGGAGGGAGCGGCATCAGCATGGATGTTGAAGTCCCCCAATACCAATAGGTTAGGGAACTCCAAGGCCCAGCCAGCCACAGCCTCCAGCAGGCCTGACAGGGTGGCTGCTGGTGCGCTAGGTGGCCGGTACACCAGCCAGACAGCCAAGCTCACCTCGGAGCCCCACACTAGGCCAACACATTCAATGCCGGGGATCGATGGCGATGGTAGAGCCCTGAAAGAACAATCTTCCCGGATTAATAGTGCCACCCCTCCCCCCCGGCCCACAGTCCGCGACTGGTGGAGGACGGAGAAACCCGGGGGCGCCATCTCTCGTAAGGTAACAGTATCCCCTTCGCGCACCCAGGTCTCCGTCACACAAGCCAGGTCGACCCCCTGCGAGATAAAGAAATCTCGCAGGGTGGCGGTTTTGTTGCCTATAGACCTGGCATTGCACAACACCAGTGACGGAGGTGAGTTATCCTTGCTCACCCTACCCTCGTTCCTTGGGATGGGGCGCAGATTGGAAGGGGTACGAGCATATCCATATCTCGATCCCCTTCGCCTATAACATCTGCCCCCACCGCCATACCTCCCTCGCCCCACCACGGTAGCAATCCCAAGCCTCATACCAACCTCCATTTACAAGTAAAAAGCAAGCAAAAAACAAAAACAAAAAACAAAAAAGCAGAACAAAACAAAGCAAAACAAAACAAAAACAACAAACAACAAAACCATTGTACTAAACAACACCAGTCCCCACCCCACTCAATAACCCACTCCAAACCAAAATAAAACGGAACAAAATAAACATACATCAATAAAAACCACCGTACATGGTGGAACAACAAAGTAAAAAGTAAAAACCCCTTTAAAATACTTTAAAATAAATAAAAACATTTTTAACATTTGCTGCAGCAGCACCAGTGTCTTTAGCACTATAGCAGAGGGGAGTCTGGGCCCCGCCCCCTGGGCCAGGTGGAATCAGCCTGAGGGGGGAGCGGCCTTCCCAACTCACAGTGCAGCAGCAGCAATGTCCCTGTGCCTCCTGAGGCCTCTTAAGCTGTGGCGATGGTGAGTCGGTCTGGGCCCCGCCCCCTGGGCCAGGTGGAATCAGCCTGAGGGGGGAGCGGCCTTCCCAACTCACAGTGCAGCAGCAGCAGCAATGTCCCTGTGCCTCCTGAGGCCTCTTAAGCTGTGGCGATGGTGAGTCGGTCTGGGCCCCGCCCCCTGGGCCAGATGGAATCAGCCTGAGGGGGGAGCGGCCTTCCCAACTCACATGTGATCTGATGGTGAATTTGGGGTGACCCAATGTAAGAATCCTGAGGATCCATGGGCTTTTACCTCCCCCCTCCCAGGCAGCCTCCTTTATCGCTAGTGTCCCTTATCTCCCTCCTGATCGCTTGCCGATCAGCTGCTTCCCTTCAACACCCCCTTCCCTCTTGTTTGCCTTAGTGTCTTTTCCTTAGCTGGAGCAGTTTTTTGCTCCTCCTGTTCTTCTAATTTCTCTCCTTATTGCTTTAGTCTTCCTGTTTCCCCCCTTTGCAAGTTTGCTGTCTTTACCTCCTCCTTCCCAGGCAGCCTCCTTTATCTCTGGCTCCCTCATCTCTCTCCCTGATCGGCAAACAATCAGAGGCTTTGTGTCAACACCCACTCCCCTCTTTCAAAAAAAAAAAGAGCATGATCTGCTTTTCGCCCCTGGGCAATTCGGCTCCAGGGACCATGCATTCACTCCATAAGACGCACAGACATTTCCCCTTACTTTTTAGGAAGAAAAAAGTGTGTCTTGTGGAGCGAAAAATACGGTACTTGATCCAAGGCAGTGGAGCTTCTGGTCCAGCTCCTCAGAGCATCAACTGCTACCCTGCTTTCTGGCAGAAATCTTTGGTTTCCTTTGGGGAGGGGCCACAGGCAGAGAATCTGAAGCTCCCAGGCTCAATCCCCACTGCAATCTCTGGGTTGGACTGGGAGAGCCATTGCTGGCAGCCAGGGTAGGCCATATTGAGCTAGATGCACCAATGGTCTGAGATAGGATAGGGCAGCTTCCTGGCTTCCTTTAGTTGCAGATAGCGAGGATTGGTACTGAGGCCTGCTAATGCATCTGCTCTTCCTCTGGGCTTGGTGAGATGACATGCTCAAACACACTGTCTCCTGGCAGCTATAAATATCTGGAGTTGTTCCTGAGATGTGTGCCCCTACGCTTGTCCTGGGCTCCGGTCTTCCCATCCTGTCGCCCTCCGGCCAGGCTTCACCTGAGGTCAAATCATCTGCTCCCCTTTCCTCTGCGGGTGATGCAGGCCAGCCTCCTGTCAGCCCTGAGTGATGATGTGCTTTTGCCCATTGCAATAAAACGGGAGATTTCTGCTGATAATCGTTCCAGTTGACAAAAGATGGAATGAAAGGAGAATGGCGAATAAACCCCTGGCACTGGTGCTTTCCTTCTTCGCCCTTTCCGCGAACCCTTTCCAACTTTCCTTCAGCTCTGATCTCCCGATACAGCTCTCCCTTCTCTTTATAAAAAAAAAAAGAGTTGCCTTCAGTCACCCGAAGGCAATTTTGCTCTTGTCTCGGAGATTGCCACCCAAGCTTGCTGAAGCTTTGCAGAGATTGCGGCAGCTTTGCCAGGGCTGATTTGGGCAGACGGTTGCTTTTCTGCATCCAAACCTACATATTTGTGTGCCAGGCATTGCTTTAGGTTCAGAAAACTCTTCTCCAGCCCTCCCATCATTTATACCTCATTATCCTTTTGCACTGATAATTGATGATGATAAGATTTCTTAAACTCTGCCCGGTTACTCATCTGGGCAGAAATTTAAATAGAAGTAAAAATGGGAGGGTGGGGAAGCAGAATCCCATCTGCTAGCATTGCTGTAATCTCCATGAAGCCCATAAGTTGTAGGCAGGATACTGCCCCCCCCATGTTTATTTATACCTGGAAATGGCAGGTAATTTGAGGACTGTGTGTTTCTGAAGCTAGGACTGCACATCTCTGTCGTGAATTCCTTGTAAGGTTTTGGACACGTTTTCTGATCTGTAAAAGGATAAACATACCATACTTCAGAATGAAGCGAGGCTCTGCATAATATATATTTACTTACGGCTGATAAACAATCATATTGATAAACTGGACAAATTATTTTTTTAAAGGGGTTGTACTTCATTTTCTAATTTGTGTCTTTGTGTGTATGTATGTATGTATGTAAGCTCCAAACATAAAGGGATCTAACTTGGAAGTTTCGGATCCAGACATATCAGTTGCTTGTCACCGAGTCCACATTTAAATGAAATTATTTGTGTTTTGGGTCCTGCTCTGTGCAATGGGAATGAATGCTTGCAACAAACTTTGGTAGGGATAACATACACACATCGTAGAAAGATTTTATAAACAGTTATTTTTAAGATCGCAGAGGTCACCGCTATGTGGGGAAAGCTGACTTGCACTTTGGGGTGAAAAAGACTTGTGTAACAGCGAAAACGAGTCCACACACACGGCACAGTCTGTCAGGACTGGTGTATGTCTCTTTATTTGCAGGGAAAGAGAGCCAAATAAGTTTGTTAAATAAAAGAGTGGGATCATTGCAGGGCAAAGGGGGGAATCCATACTCCTTCACTGTGATGCTACAATGCCTGCACTTCCAAAAACTCAGGGAACGTCAAGCTCCTGGGTTTAAAAATGGTCAAAGGCCTGGAAACGATGCCTTATGAGGAACGGCTAAGGGAGCTGGGCATGTTTAGCCTGGAGAAGAGGAGGTTAAGGGGTGATATGATAGCCATGCTCAAATATATAAAAGGATGTCATATAGAGGAGGGAGAAAGGTTGTTTTCTGCTGCTCCAGAGAAGTGGACACGGAGCAATGGATCCAAACTACAAGAAAGAAGACTCCACCTAAACATTAGGAAGAACTTCCTGACAGTAAGAGCTGTTCGGCAGTGGAATTTGCTGCCAAGGAGTGTGGTGGAGTCTCCTTCTTTGGAGGTCTTTAAGCAGAGGCTTGACAACCATATGTCAGGAGTGCTCTGATGGTGTTTCCTGCTTGGCAGGGGGTTGGACTCGATGGCCCTTGTGGTCTCTTCCAACTCTATGATTCTATGAAAAGCGAAGTTTGACATCTTCCCTAAATATTTCTTTGCCGTACACCGATGCAGAGTCTTCATATTAAAAAAAAATAAAAAATACATTTTGCCGTGTGGAGCAAGAGCTTGTCTTGTTTTGCACTGACCTGCTGTCACGGGCTGGCTGTTGTGCTTTAAAAATAAATAAATGTTTCCTGTTACAACTGAAAAAGGAGTAAAGTGCAAGAGGGAAAACCCCACAGATTTTGGGCTCAAGTTGTTTGTCCTTGATGATTCCCCACTGGGGAGTGTGTGTGTGTGTGTGTGTGTGTGTGTGTGTGTGTTCTGTCCTCTGATCATCCTGGCCTGAAACAAATTGTACCTTTTTATTATTGTGAACCAGAGGCAGGTGGTAGAAGACAAAAAAAATGGCAAGTATTTTGCCCTGGGGCGCTGTTTATTTGGAAGGTGCTCTGATGCTGCTGACAGGGTCTCCTGCGAGGAAGGGGGGGAAAGTTCAATTGATCTTATGTTGCAGAACCTGGGTTGGGTTAAGAGTAGGTAATTCATGTCTCAGACAGTGTCGGGCAGAGGCTTAGATCATTTTGGAAAACCTGTCTGGAGTTTTTCAGAGAAGGCTTCGTAATTTTAAAGACCCCGGCAACGCTGTTGCTGCCTTCTGTGCCCTACTTTTTAAAAATAAATATTTTATCCTTCACCTTCTCCCCCATACTCAGATTGGACATGAATGACTTGACCAGAAATATTCCATATATTCTTGTTGCCAAAGGGTGAAAGCAGAGAGATTGGCATTGATTGGCACTTCTAACTTCCCACCTCCCCAATTTCAGGAATGGGCAGCGAGCCTTAAAAACAGAAAGTAATAAAGGAATGTCAGAATATTGTGGGGGATATTGGGAAGGAGGTGGTTAAAATAGCAGTAGCCTTGAGGTTTTAAGGAGGGGAGGAAATACTGTAAGGTGTCTACAAAGTCTTAACATCCCAGAAGAAAGTGTATTGAGCTCAATGGGGTGCAGAAAATTGCAGCTAAATTCTGTCTCCATATGCAACCTGAGCCTCTACCTTCTTTGATTAACCTTGCATCTGAGTAACATTGCATTTCTAAGCAAGTTTACTTTGTAGTCAATCCCACTCAGTTCAATGGGGCTTACTTCCAAGTAAGTTTGCATGTGATGAAGTTGGCACACTACTTAGTTGAGCCAGGTATTTCATAACATCTGAAGAACTGGCCTGCCTTCTCCTCCTTTTAAAAACTGCTTCTGTGTTTTTTAATAGTTGTGGCCACATTTTGCTTTTTTTTTTTTTTAAAGCACACACAGAAAGGTAAACTGACCTTGTTATTCCTTTTTTTAAAAAAATAATATTTATTGGAAGTTTGGAAATTACAGAAAAAAGAAAAACAAGAAGAAGAAACAATAAAAAGTTTAACAAAACGTACATTGTAATTACAATAAAAAGGCAATACAACAATACAAACAAAAAAAAGAGGGAGAAAAAGAAAAAAAGGAAAAACAACAACACATTAGACACACACATCCAATATTCCATATCTTTACCTTTCATTAACTTGTTTCATCGACCTCCTCACACCTCCCTTTTTTGTATTCTATTTCAATTAACTATTTCAGCAAATTCTTTCCATCTTACTTAATTTTTGTTCTATAATTTATCTTAACGGTCTAACCTTAAATTTTTCATGTTATCCCATTATCAATCCACTTTTACTTAATTCTTTATTACATTTCTGCTAAAACCATAGAGCTTCATTCCAGCATCCTTCTAACATTCATTAATTTTACAATGTTTTTGTAGATAAGCTTTAAATTTTTTCCAATCTTCTTCCACCGACTCTTCTCCCTGGTCTCGGATTCTGCCAGTCATTTCCGCCAGTTCCATATAACTGACCTTGTTATTCCAGGGTAGAAGTCAGAGGAGAACTCTTCTGTGAACCATGCTACAGAAACCAAACCTAAAGTTAGAATCGGTTACATATTTTGAGAGTTATTTACTGTTAAAAAGAAAATAACTTTCACCATTTGACATAACTGATTTGTTTCTGTAATTAGCAAAGGCATCGTACCTGTTGAGGATTCAGCTCCTCCCACACACTGTTCGAATGAAAAGGGTGATTTCAAAATTCCACATCAGCATTGACCAGTATTAACCAATATTTGATGGGTCAATGGACCAAAACTCTTTTGACCAAATACCCAAACCCTCAACTTGAAGCCTGCAGCCTGATCCTAGGCCAACCACTGATGTGTCTTGGTGTACTGAGTACCAACCACATAATTGAAAGGTCAGAAATGTTAGTTGCATCAGAAGGATGTGTGTGAGAGATCATTTGTGACATAGGGTTTTTCTTTTGCAAATGACTGTTAACTGTCTGCATGATTTTCATGCTTTAGATAGCAGACATTTGACAAAGCAGCAAGCGGATAGCATCTGGGAAATGACATTTTGCACACACTAAATCAGTGTTGGCTGAACCAGGAGGAAGTCAGCTTGGCATCCCTCCTATGGCAGCCAGGCATTCAGATGGTTCTCTGAACTGGCCCCCTGAGCCATGGCTGGGGTGTGTGTGTGGCCCTTCGCATCCTGTTGGACTCTGTTGGTCTGTGATGATGGGAGCCATCTCAAGTTGACTTCCTTCTTCTCGTTCAGGCAAGACTGGGCGTTGATTTGGTGCATGAAAAAGGTGGTTTGCTAGATCTTTCTCCCCCCCACCCCAACTGGCATTGAACAGACTTCTCCGCAATTCAAAGCGTAATTCAGCCATCAGCCTCGCTCTCCCTTCCACATTTCAGGCGGAATGACTACTTTAAATCTCTGCGTTTTGCTTGATTGCCAACTTAGGGAACTTGCAAAAGCACTCTAGAGGGAGGGAGAAGTGGGAAGGAGTTCGTGACAACTCGGGTGCCAGCCAATCAGTGCTGTGCACAGACAGATTCTGCTGCATACAGGCAGAACTAGTTCGTCTAAGCTTGATCCTGGCAAGGAAGGCAGAGGCAGCTCATATAATGTACATTGTGCACAGTCTTAAATAGCAGCTATGTACTTCTCCTGGCTTATGTAGTTACGATTAGGAGTTCCTCTTTCTCTCTCTCCTCTGCTCCATTTCTTAAATGTTCAAAAACTTACCTACCCATGCTTCTTGGTTAAACTTCTCTTTGCCACACTGCACACATTCTGCCTTTCCATAACAAACTTATACGCTAGTCCTGTTTTTTTAAAAAACAAAACAAAAAAAACCCAATAATTGACTGTGCCCAGTTTTGAATTGCAGTGTGAGAATTTGTTAGTGCTCAGCTGTGGTGGATCTGGAATATGCACTTGTCTGTATGATCTCTTTTTTATATATATAAATATTTTATTAGATTTTACATAAGGAATGAAGCAACAGAAAATAAACAGCAACACAAAAGAAATATGAAATACAATAAAACACAAACACAAAACAGCAAAAAGTATCAAAAAATAAAAACAAAAATAAAAACAATTTTATCCTCATTATATTCCTTGCATTAACTTATTTCTCCAACCTCTCCAGACCTCCCTTCTCTGTATTCCAAATCATATATTCAGACAACAAATCCCTTCCCTCTGTCTTAATTAATTTTTGTCTTAGTTTTAGTGTCTTAATATAACTTAATTTTCTTATATCTTAAAATATTGGGTCTTTTTTAATTTTTAAACTTTTTACTAATAACCTTTTACATTCAATCGGATGTCATCAAACATTCATTATCTTATAATGTTTCTGTAGATAATCTTTAAACTTCCTCCAATCTTCTTTCACCGTCTCTTCTCCCTGGTCTCTGATTCTGCCAGTCATTTCAGCCAATTCCATGTAGTCCATTACTTTCATCTGCCATTCTTCCAGGGTGGGTAATTCTTGTGTCTTCCAATATTGTCTGTATGATCTCTGTGCCCCTTTCCTCTCCCTGCTCTTTGCCACGGCGCTTTCCCTAAAGTAGTAAAGTCTTTCAGACCTTTACCAGTGAATTTCAGCCATTGAAACATGTCTATCCGTTAGACAGCTTATTCCACCCTCTGCCAAGCTGGTGCCCTCAGAAACTGTAGGATCACAGCTCCAATCACCCAAAACACCATGGGGCTGTGCTGGCTGCAGCTGTTTCAAAATATCTGGAGGGCACCAGATTGGCAAGGGCTGGCTTATCCATTTTACACAGGTTTAAAACCTCGAGTTTCTGTGGTGCTCTGACGGTTCTGCCTCCCATTCCCCCCACCAAATCTTGTACCAGCAATTTTGCGAAGCCGTCGTTTTTCCACTTGGCTGTTTGTTTGGACCTCTGTACATGTACGGTTTGCTGCGGTTTTCGTTTCGCTTGCACATTTTATTTATTTATTATCTATCAGACCGATATGACTCCTCCCCTTTGCCAAGCTGCCAAAGCACATTGATTGCAGCACCATTTTTAATTAAACATCACAGCTATGTGGGATGCAATTTACAACAGCGGATTAAATGAAGTATCGAGGAAATAAATTGGACTAGTCAAAGCTGTGATACAGTTTTGCATGTGTGCAGGTACAAAGTAATTAACTCTTATTGAAGGGAATCTGAGTGGTCTTTTGCATTTCTCGTTGGAATAGAGACATATAACCAGTGCTATTTTTCTGGGGGGGGGGGGACACAGGGATATGCATACCCCTAAACATTTTGTGAATCTTTGTAGTTTTGTCCATTTACTGTATTTATTTTTCCTGATTTGAACTATAAAATAGTTATTTTCTTGAGTCAAAATGAGAGTACCCCTTAACATTTTTCAAAAGGAAAAAAGCACTGTATATAACAGTTAAATTTGGGATTCGATGTAGCCTTTGTCTGAGGCGAGATCTTACTTATGGCAGAGGAATCATGATGCAGCAATACAAATGCACTGGAATCCATTTCTGATCTGTGATTTAATCTGTGTACACATCCCCCAGGGTGCTCCGAGGGATTATTGCTGTCTGGTATTGCAATCCCGTGTGCTCACCTGCTTGTGTGCATCGCAAACTGCATGGCAAAACAAGGCACGGAAGCTGGCAAATCACAGATGTGTCCGTTTCACAATAAATTTCAGAGATTCTTCAAAGTCTGATGGGACAGAAAGTGAAGGAGAGCAGCCAGCCCATTGGACAATCACAAAATGGAACGGGAATTCGCCTGCTCATCCTTGACCCCCCCCCCCCTGCTTTCTTTGTAGCTCCGTGCATCAATGGTATTGAGACAGGTATCTGTGCAAATCCAGGATTTACTTGGCAAAGGGCTGTGCTGAGCTTTCAGTTTCTGGAGGTGTGTGTGCCAGAGAAGAAAGGCCCAGTTTCGTCTCTGGCAATGCCAGGTTCAACTGGGAGAAACCCCTGAGGCTGAAACTCCAGAGAGCTGCTGCCAGTCAGAGCAGTCAATAATAATAATAATAATAATAATAATAATAATAATAATAATAATTTATTTATACCCCGCCCATCTGGCTGGGTCCCCCCAGCCACTCTGGGCGGCTTCCAACAAAACACTAAAATACAATTACCTATTAAACATTAAAAGCTTCCCTAAACAGGGCTGCCTTTAGATGTCTTCTGAAAGTTTAGTAGTTATTTTTCTCTTTGACATCTGGTGGGAGGGCGTTCCAAAGGGCAGGTGCCACTACCGAGAAGGCTCTCTGCCTGGTTCCCTGTAACTTGGCTTCTCGCAGTGAGGGAACCACCCAGAAGGCCCTCAGAGCTGGACCTCAGTGTCCGGGCAGAACGATGGGGGTGGAGACGCTCCTTCAATACTGACCTGGATATGCCAGTTACAAAGCTTCAGTTGTTGATACAACCTGAAGTACCTCGGTCAAAGTTTTACTATCCCAGACTGCAGGTGGAGGCGGTTGTATTTTTGCTAATGTTCACCTATGACTTTTTAAATGTAGAAGTCTAGTTGAAAGCACTAAGATAAAACATTTCTCCCTCTGCTGTGCTAGCTTTCTGCATGCGGGGATGCCATGCTTTTAAAATGAAGGCACACATTCAGACGTGCAACATTCAGACGTGCAACGTGAAACAATCCCAGAGACTGTTTTATTGTTCGCTCTATAAGACGCACGAGACCACAAGACGCACCTAGTTTTTGGAGGAGGAAAACAAGAAAAAAAATATTCTGAATCTCAGAAGCCAGAACAGCAAGACGGATCGCTGCGCAGTGAAAGCAGCAATCCCTCTTGCTGTTCTGGCTTCTGGGATAGCTGCGCAGCCTGCATTCGCTCCATAAGAGGCGCACACATTTCCCCTTACTTTTTAGGAGGGAAAAAGTGAGTCTTATAGAGCAAAAAACACGGTATGTATCACGTGAATATTCTGATTGGCCCTTCCCTGGGCATTTTGCTACATCCAAATGGAGCTCGCAGGTCCCTCAACATTACTGAATACCTTGGAAAGGCAAAGTTCATTCCTTCTGCCGCCGCTGCCTTTGTTTGTACAAGAGAGAGATGGATATCTCTTCTTGCTGCTTCAGTGAGAGAAATCTTCTAAGGTTACCAGATTGCTTCCTAATAGGGTGGATATTGCTGTACTTAGCTCTGGAGTGCAAGCAAAAAATATCTCTCTTCATTTATCAAACTGTGTGCAATTGTCATCATGCGATAAATCTACAGGCAACAGATGAATGGAGCGAGCTATGCAAAAACCACACACAAACACCCCTGCAATATGTTTTTGCCTTTAACCCTTCTGCGATGGGCGGTGTACCTTTCTGAAGATATCTGCAGTCAGGCAAGGGTGGGTGAAGGAATCTAGCTTGCTGCAGCTTTGTGAAACATAGCCAAAGGAAACTTTAAATCTCTGGATCAGCAACTGTCATTATTATTATTTATTGAATTTGTATTCTGCTCATTATCCGTAGATCTCAGGGCGGTTCACGATGTGAAATACAATATAAAAGCAAAAAAGACACAATAAAAACAAGAACAAAACCCTCACATATTTATGGGCTTGTTCATACTTCCTCTTGTCTTATGCCTAGACAGCACGGGTCCGAGTGGTTTTCTGCTTGTCCCACCACTTTCCCCTGGAAAAGCTGCTCTTTAGCGCTGAATCGGAGCAAACCTCAATCCATGGAAAACCCCACTGACATTTGCTCCAATTCAGTGGTAAAGATTCAGTGGGTTTTCCCAGGGGAAAGTAGCAGGACAAGAAGAAGCCTGAATGAGACTGTAGATCAGTGGCATAGCGTGGTTTGCTGGTGCCCAGGCGGGCGGGCGCTGGGGCGGCAGGACGCAGAGGTTGAATGGAACTTGCCACGCCAGCCCAGCATGTGCCATCGACATCACCAGACTGATGCCAGTCCTGAACTGCTTTGCAAGCCTCGCAAAGCAGCTCAGGGTGGCACGGCGCATGCACAGCGCCCCCAGAAAAATGTTCTGGGGGCCATTGTCCTAGCAGCCCCCCGTGCCATGCCCCTGCCATAGATCTGCTTAGAATTCTTGCTACTCCTAATTGAGCATCTTTGTTTCACGGAATATTTGGTGTTATTTGACTGTAATCAGAGAGGAGAGTCCGTTGGCAGTCTTGGAATGGCCAAGAAACCAGCTTCCCAAACCTGCTCTTGGTTCACAAGCCCTGGTGCACTGTTTTGCATGATCTCTTCTTTACCCAGGCCTCTCCTGATGCTAATCTTGACTTAGGTGGCATGATTGCCACCATCCCACAATTCCTTCCTCCCAATTCCCTGTTAACAGGTCTTCTGCACACGTGGTTGGTGTTCATGAATAGTAAGCTGGCAATATCCAGAATGTCACCCCTTTGGCATGAACTTGTCCAACCCTCTTTCAAAGGCCATCACTTTCTCCTGGTAGAGCGAGTTCCATAGTTTAATTATACACCGCATTAAGAAGTCCTTTCTTTTATCTGTACTTTTCATCAAGTACAGTTTTATAAAGACTCCTCAGTTAAGTGCGAAGAGGAAAAAACGGTCTCCTGTCGTTTCGTGCGGAAGCAGAGAGGTGGAGTTTTGCAAAAGTCTGGCTGAAACACGGTGGCTGTGAATCATGGTAGAGCACTGTGTTCAGATGGTCATATTCAGAGGGGGGACTGAGCAGGTGCCATTTGTCCCAGTTACACACACACACACACACGTGAATTTGCCCCATCTTGGGTGCCCCAGTGGAGCGCCTAGGGTAGGATTCGGGCGAGGCGCGGAGCAGCGCAAGCCTCTGTTGCATCACCAACACTGACCACCTGAAATTTGCAAACAAGCAAACAACTTTCCCCTTTTTCTCCTCCCAATCTTTTGATGGTGTGGTGGCCAGTCAAGCAAGAACCTGATGCCTTTTTTTTGTTCTCAGAAGTGACTCTGTGGCCTTTGGAAGGAAGGAGAGCGAGAGCAAGGGGTGTTTTCATCGGAAGCCAAATTCCGAGTCAAATTCCGTGGCGCCTTTGTCCCCCTGGCTCGGCTGCCCCCTTCTAATTGTTCCCTTGTCAGGAGGCGTACGCCTCCGAGAGAGTTATCTGATGGCTGCCCCAGGGCTCGCGAGCGACTCAGACGCTGACCTCTGGGTGCAAACCGCTCCTCCGAGCCTCTATGGCCTGGGGCTCGGCTGCCCAGACCCAGCGTTGGCCCTGGGTGTCTTAACTTTCCTCCTCTCACCTGGACATTTTGATGCACCTGTCTGGGGCAGGGGTGGAGTGGGCCAAAGGGTTAGAGGATCACAGGAGGAACAGGGAGAGCAAAGCAGCCTCCCAGCTGCTCATGTCAAGGCGAGGATTAATCGCTATTTAAATAGCAAGCTGGGAGGGGGTGCTGGGCTGTGGAATGTGGCCGGATCAAGGCAGAAGAATGGCTCTTCCCCTCTTCGCCATTCAGACAGATGGCTCCTGGCTTGCTTGGAATGACAAGGCTGCCGTATTTACAATTTGCTTTCCTCTTTATTACGCTTACGATTTCTAATCTGATCTGCTGCCCGATGCCTGCTGGGGGGCGGCTGCTTGTGCAACAGCCATTTTAAGAGGCAAGATACCTATTAAACACTTGAAAAAAATAAACACGGCTAAAACAGACTCGTCTGCCACATTCCTGACAACCAAATCAAAGACGTGCCAAACCCCCTTGAGAAAGTTTGCCAGGTTTGCAAATTTTGGTGCTTCCTCAGATGGTTTTGCCTGAAGGGACTCCCAGAGATTGCATTTGGGATTTTGCAGTAAGTGGGATGTTGGTGGGACTTCTTGGCACGATTTAAAAAAAAAATTGAAATACAAATCTGGGGTTCTTGAAGGGGAAGGTGTGCTTTGGAATGCATATGTTCGTTGAAACAAGCGATGAAAATGCATTGCATATGGGGAAATGGCTTGCGAAAACACAAATACTAGGAGAAATGAACACCAGGACGCTAGCCAGCTTTCAGGAGGACTTTTAGACAAAAATGAATCACAAGCCGATGTGGAAATGTGGCTAAATCGAGGCTGGGAAAATGAGAACCTGAAATTGACTGGGTGGCCCATCCCTTGCAGGAGCAAGCAAGACAGGCTTGGAAGGGTGCTGTGGCAATGGAGCAAATCTAGGTGGCCAAGAGAACGGCCTGCTTTTCTCAGGGCTGAGCTGCCTGCCTGCTGGGGAAAGGGCTGTGTTGCTTGAGCAAGGGTGCCCCTCAAGGCGGGGGTGGCTTTGTTTAGGGATTAAGGTGCTCTAGCTGGCAGGCAAAAGGGCTGGCTGCTTCTCTTGGCATCGGTGCCAGGGGTGCGTGCTGAGCGACATTGCCAAACTTGCTGGTTTCTTCTCTGAGTGAATTGGTTCCTCTACCATCCTTTCTCTTTACCAACGTAAACACGTTTCGGTGGCCAAGTTCAGGCAATCGCATCTCAGCTTAATAAACCAAAATGTGAGCGAGCTGCTTGCACCTGCTCACCCACTAAAGCTCTGCTCACTTGTTGCTATTTATTAATCGCCTTCCACAGATGTCCCCGGGCTATGGGTGAACTAGAATCAAAACAGCTACAGAAATAACCCAAGAGCAGCTTAAAAGCAATGCTAAATGGACACCTATGGCCGAGATCTTTTCATCTTCGTTGTGTAACTTGGCAAGCAGATCTTGAAGTCTCATAGCTTCCTGTTTCATCCAAACCAGGAAACCTTGGTCCCTAGCATTGAACGAGCCAGGATCCTAATCCGTGGTTTGAAGTGGGTTTAGGATCTTGCCTCATTATCATGCTGCTAACCAGAGTTTCTCCGGTTCAGATGCAATGAGAAGCTACGGTCAATTACAGTCTTCCTGGTTTGGTTGTGAAAGTTCTGTATGCATGTTCAAAAGACTCACGTGTCTTGGTTTATCAGTCCGAGATGTGATTGTCCAAACTGGGTCAGGGCTGAGAGTCTTCTTACATCTGGTAGTCTTCAAAAATATATAATCTGATGGATGTGCTTGATGAGTGGAATACAATTAAATATTTCAGCCAAGGAAAATAAAAAGTATGACTTATCCCTCCCTGTTGTAAAATAGTGTGAGGTGAAGGATTAAGATGTCACTGGTGAGGAGGGAGCAGGAGAAGAAGAGCAATCGGAAGGATCTTTGAGCTTGAACGAAATGTATGGCTGAAGGTGGCACCATAACTCCCTGGCTATTTCCATGGAGCAGAGGAAACCCAGGAAATAACCTTCTTGGAACAGACAGCCTCAGAAGGTGGCAATCTCTCCTTCCTCAGAGGTCTTTAATCAAAGGTTGGATGGACATCTGTTAGGAATCCTTTAGCTGTGATTCCTAGTGGATTACCCTTGGGGACACCTGCCAACTCTACAATTATATGATTCTGTGATTCTCAAGATTGTGTCAAACTTAAAGGTGGTTAAAGATGCTAAATGTGTGTGTGTGTAGATAGTTGATAGATAGATAGATAGATAGATAGATAGATAGATAGATAGATGATATAGATATAGATATAGATATAGATAGATAGATAGATAGATAGATAGATAGATATAGATAGATAGAGATAGATAGATGATAGATAGATGATAGATAGATAGATAGATAGATAGATGATAGATAGATAGATAGATAGATAGATGATAGATAGATAGATAGATAGATAGATAGATAGATAGATAGATGATGGATAGATAGATGATGATAGATGATAGATGATGATAGATGATGATAGATGATAGATGGCTAGATAGATGATGATAGATAGATAGATAGATAGATAGATATAGATAGATAGATAGATGATAGATAGATAGATAGATAGATGATAGATAGATAGATAGATAGATGATAGATAGATAGATAGATAGATAGATAGATAGATAGATAGATAGATAGATAGATGATAGATAGATAGATAGCCAAACACTGATAGCTGAGCTGGAATTATTTCCAGAGGAACAGAGGCTGGATTCTTTCCCTTACTGTAACATATCTATGTATTCTCTCTCTCTCCTTTTCAGCCACAGTATACAAACCTGGGGCTCCTCAACAGCATGGACCAGCAGATACAAAATGGCTCCTCATCCACAAGCCCGTACAACACGGACCATGCTCAGAACAGCGTGACGGCACCCTCCCCTTACGCCCAGCCCAGCTCAACCTTTGACGCCCTCTCGCCCTCGCCCGCCATCCCCTCCAACACAGACTACCCAGGACCTCACAGCTTTGACGTCTCATTTCAACAATCCAGCACTGCCAAGTCGGCCACGTGGACGGTAAGAGTTGGGTCTGGCTGGGGGGGGGGGGAGGCACTGGAAGGCTGGTGCGTGAAATATGGTGGCAGTTGGGAAGTTGCAGCCCAATGTTTTCCCTCTTAGGAAGGAACTGCGTTCCAAAGGTAGCGCATGGGTCATTCCTGGTCATGTTTTCCCATTGACTGGATGGAACAACTCCTCCGTTGGAGGAAGTTGGGAATGTGAGCGGTAGAATGAGGGTGGTGAGTCATTAGATTGCAGTAATTCACAGTTGCTCAAGAGGCATAGTAGTTTTCCAAAGTCCACTGGTAGCCGGAATTAATTTAAATGCCCCGTGCAAAATGCAGTTCCGTTGGGCACAGTTCAAGGGTTAAAGCTTCATATTTTCCTAAGTCCCGATTCATGTCACCAGGTCACTTGTAAACACTTCCCAAGGGTGGTTTAGACACAATTGAGATCATTGGATAGGGTTCGTTTTGCAACCTGTGTCATGCTCCCATTGCTCCCTCTTTGCTTGTGATGAGGTTTGTAGGGTCTGGGAGTAGTCTCTTGTATCTTGTGGGTACCAACTCTGCACCTTCATATGCAAAAGAAAGCAAGATCACTGTCTCCCCTCTCCCCCCACATCCTCACAATGCCTGCAACAACAATGTCTCACACCGAATGTAGCTGATGTGTCAAAAGGACTCTGTGAATTGAAAACAGAAGTGTTTATATGTACCTTTGCTATTCATGAAAGTCTTTCAATGAAATAAATAAATAAAACAAACGATTCCCGAGTGTGAGCCAAAGCTGGCCAAGTTCTCGTTGGGTCTGCATCCTTTGACCTGCTGAGAACCAGAGATGGAGCGTCTACCTCCTCTTGGTATCTTCAGCTCTATCAGGGGCTCCTGTATTGCTGGGGGCCATCTTAGGACCCCCCCCCCCCAGGATCTTCTTGAGGTTGCCTTGTTGTTGTTGTTTAGTCGTTTAGTCGTGTCCGACTCTTCGTGACCCCCTGGACCAGAGCATGCCAGGCACTCCTGTCTTCCACTGCCTCCCGCAGTTTGGTCAAACTCATGTTGGTCGCTTCGAGAACACTGTCCCACCATCTCATCCTCCGTCGTCCCCTTCTTCTTGTGCCCTCCATCTTTCCCAACATCAGAGTCTTTTCCAGGGAGTCTTCTCTTCTCATGAGGTGGCCAAAGTCTTGGAGCCTCAGCTTCAGGATCTGTCCTTCCAGTGAGCACTCAGGGCTGATTCCCTTCAGAATGGAGAGGTTGGATCTTCTTGAAGTCCATGGGACTCTCAAGAGTCTCCTCCAGCACCCCAATCAGAAAGAATTAAGATCTCATCAGGAGACTGCTCTTTCTTTTGCCTTCGCCTCTTGATGTGACTCCAGGGCTCTCTGATGAATACCTGTCACCTTCCTGTCTCCCTGATGACAGTTTAGGAACCAACCCAACTGGAAGGATTTCTTCGGTTACAGTGACCTATTAAAATTGTGATTTGCATCATGCCCCACCCTTGCAAAGAGTAACACAATTTGAAAGTGTTCTTTCAGCTTTCACTGGCTGTTACCAAAGGGCGTTGGCAGGGGGAATAAGGCGTTCACCTTGCAGGATCTCCACCTTTTACCCCCTGGTAACTATTCCCTCAAGGACTGTTTGGCCTTGCTGAGAACTGGAGAGGCCCTTGACTGGTAGATCATCTTATTCCCGGAAAGCACAGTATGGCCATAGGAGAGCCGTCCCAGGAAGCTACTCAGCCAAGATTCGTTTAGTTCCCAAGGCTATAATGGGAGGGCCAAGAATTGCTGGCTCTTTCCGAGAGAGAGAGAGAGACCAAGAGAGGTTGCAAACTTCAACTGCATTTAGATTTTACTGTTCTGGTGCATAGTCCCAAAATTTAAAAGGGTGTGGCTGCAGAATTACTACCAAGTGACTTTGTTTGGTTAACTTTTTATACTGCTTCATGTTTGAACAAAATATCTCAGCAGTTTACATATCACAACAGCAGTGATATAAAATGCAATACAATGGTACTTTGGTTCTGGAAGTCCGTTACAAAACCAAAGTGTTCCAAAACCAAGGTGCACTTTCCCATAGAAAGTACTGGTAATGCAAAATGGATTAATCCGTTCCAGACTTTTAAAAACAGCCCCTAAAATAGCAATTTAACGTGAATTTTACTATCTAACGAGGCCATTGATCCATAAAATGACAGCAATAATCAATGTACTGTACTATAAAATAATATAACAACAACGATAATAATAATAATAATTTTTTTCTTACCTGCACTGATGATAGTTGTTGTTTGGATGGGGGGCTTTTATCCATTTCCTCAGTCACACAACCAATCAATCAATCAATCAGAAGCTGAACTGGGTTCCACACAGTCACAAAAACAAATTAACCGAAAAAGCCACAAGAACACAAAATAAATAGCAAAAACAAAAGTGCCAAACTTAATCCGTTCCGAAAGTCCGTTTGACTTCCAAAATGTTTGAAAACCAAGGCACAGCTTCTGATTGGTGCAGGCGCCTCGGAAACAACAGCCGACAGCCACATCGGATGTTCGGCTTCTGAGAAACGTTCGAAAACCGGAACACTTCCTTCTGGGTTTTCGGTGTTTGGGAACCAAGGCATTTGAGAACCAAGGTACCACTGTATAACTACAACAATAAACAATACTAGTAGCAATTCCACTATTTTAAGTTTCATCGTTAAGCAGCAATGTGCATCCATTAGGAAAAACTTTCTGTCAGTGAGAACTCTTTTACCGTGGAACAGACTCTCTTGGAAGGTGGTGGAATCTCCTGGAGGTTTTTAAGCAGAGGTTGGTGGCCACCTGTTAGAGATGCTTTAGCTGTGATTCCTGCGCTGCAAGGAATTGGACTAGATGACTCTTCCAACTCTGCAATTCTATGATTCTATGATATTGTGTACATTCAGTTGTACACCACCCTAATAGCTTATAAGATCATAGAAAGGAGTTTGGATTTGATATCCCACTTTATCACTACCCTAAGGAGTCTCAAAGCGGCTAACAGTCTCCTTTCCCTTCCTCCCCCACAACAAACACTCTGTGAGGTGAGTGAGGCTGAGAGACTTCAGAGAAGTGTGAATGGCCCAAGGTCACCCAGCAGCTGCAGGTGGAGGAGCAGGGAAGCAAACCCAATTCACCAGATTACAAATCCACTGCTCTGAACCACTACACTACACTACACCACACTGGCTCTCACACCACGCTGGCTCTCAAGCTGCCATAATTTTTCAGTCCATCCTGTATTGGGCCCCCGCAGCGCTCTTTCTCTTCTGCTGCAGTTCAATTCCACCCAAAGCTGTGCTATTCGTCTTCCTGTTCGCTGTGGCAAAATGATAAAATCACATAACTTACATCATTGATTTTGTAATTTGCATTGCCGTTACGTTATTCCACCCCGTTCACGACAACGCAAAGGAAACACAATGCAAGTGGGAGGGAAAGGTAATCAGTTATGCACAATTTGTAGACTGAAAGCATTGGCAGATACTGATTGTATTCAACTGGATTGATTTTGGCGCCTGTTTCAGTGGTTGTCAGAATGCTCTTGACGTCTCTACTATTGAGTGTGCCTTCTGACGTGTTGCAGCCAATTTATCCCAACTCTTTCCAGGTCTGATTCTCACCAATTTATGGTCCATCATCACAAAAGAGAGGGCCGAATGGACATCACAACATGACTTAGAACATGTGTGAACAAACCTCCTGCTCTCCCTTTCACTCCTCCCTCCCTCCTCTCTCCTCTCTTCTCCTCTCTCTCTCTCTCCCCGTTACATCTGCTTTCGTGGAAAGCAGAGTTTGGCATTACATCTGAACCAGAAAAAAATATTCCTTCAAACCAGGTCTTGATCCAAGCTGGCCTTCCTGGGTCTGGAGAACTTTATTATTTTTTTAATTCACAACATTTATACACTGCTGAATTGAAAAATAATAATCCTCAAAGTGGTTTACTATATGTATAAAGCAATAACATTATCAGTACCAAGAATTAACAACAATGATTTGAGACTTTCAAAAAATTAAAATAACTAAAAACAGGTTAAAACAAGTGGCAGCTCTCTAAATATCTCAGTAGGCTTGTCTAGTTTTTCACAAACTCACGTGAAGGTGCTTTGCTGTTTCAGACATAACGGCAAACTGCACTTTCTTCCCAAACGGGTGTAACGGATCGAAATGGAGCATTTGAGTGGGGAGAAGGATGTGATTGAGTCTGAGGTTCATTCGTGTAAAATGCCCAAGTCGAGTTTGTTTGGCCTGTGAATCAAAGCTGCATGCCTCCGCACAAAGAGGGGAAAAGAAAAGTTGGGAAAATTGCAGCAAAACGGGAAAGGACAGAGGTGAGGGCACCTGACGGTTGAAGACCACTCTTCTCACATGAGATGAGAATAGTCTGAAAATCCAGGTGAGAGAGATTCAGCTGTGCTCTTTGAGTCATGAGCAGATAAAGGTGTGTTTACTGCGACGCTTTTGCGTGAGGTCTCTTGCAGTTGGAAGCAAGGCTGTAATCAGCTTTAAATGGTGTGTCGGCATTTTATTGTGGGATCTGAGAACTTGCTGGTTTCCCATATATCAGGAGTGCCTTCCTCCTCCTCCTCCTCCTCCTCCTCCTCCTTTCTGCTTCTTCCTGGTGCTTTCCCCCCCTCCCCCATGTGGAGGAAAACAAGGCATTTCGAAAGCCCTGCGCCTATGGTGGCTGTTGTTGTTTTTCCCAAAAGAGGAGAGACTTTTTTCTTCTCCCATCACCTCCGCCCATTGCAAAAGGGAAAGTCAATTGCCTCTCGCAGGCAGAACCCATTGCAGGATTCGAATTCAGATGGGTTGGTCCCTTAGATCCAAAGATTTCTTTCTTCAGAGGCAGGAAGAGATCCTTTGGGATCCTTTCCCTTTTGTGGGATGCCCTATTCATTTTCCCCACCCATCCTTGGAGTGAGCATGTGAAAATGTGATATTCTAAGCCTGATCCCCGCAGACTGATAAGAAGCGTACCTGGAGATGACTAAACCCATGTTCTTCGCTCTGCCGCTGTTTTTCTTTGTGTTCCCGTTGCCAGGCGAGGTGCGTGTTTGCATCTGGTTGGACTGCTTTTATAAAACAACAACAGCCTGTGATTAAAATGTCAGACAATAGGAATTAAGGTTTTTCTGACACTTTGAATGTTATTTGCAGGAGAGGATCCAGCCTGCAAAGGCTGAGCAAAAGTCGATTAAATATGGGTGTGGGTGAAAGCAGATGGTGGTCTCTTATCAGTGGCTACCAAGACTCAAATCGATTTAAATCACGATTTAAATCATGATTTAAATCACCAGTCAGTAAGACTTAATTTAAGTCACTAGTCAGTAAGACTTGGTTTAATTTTTTCCTTTCTTTTATTTTCTTTTTTTTACAGAAAGACTCATTCTTGCTGGTATAATCTTAATATTTACAACCAGATGAAAGTTTCATTTTTGGAATAATAAACTTTCAGAGCAGTTTCTACAGTTATATCAAAAATTAATGATTTGGTTATGCTATTAGAAATACATAGACAGATAATTATGAAATTATTGTGAGGTTTAAGAAGTTATCAATTTGGACAACTCTTCGGCTGTACTTTATTGGAAGGAGAAAAACAATCATTTCCTTAATAGCAATTTAAACAATTTATTTAACATTATAGCATTATACATTTATTAAACATTATAGCACACATGAAAAACTTAAAACAAATCCTTATTTCCTGATGAATAGCCTTTGGACTATAAAGTAACTTAAATAGAAAACTATCTTTAGAAATATTTTCCCTCCAAAAGCATTTTATTTTAAAAATCTGATTTTAATTTAAAAAAACTGATTTAAATAAAAAAATCTGATTTAAAAAAAAAATATCATTGATTTTTATCCACCCTGCCCGCGCATGCCAGGTGGGTGGTGTTGCCTTCAGATGCCCTTCGGATACCTACAGGGCATGGAAGAGGACAAAGACAGCCCCTCTCCCCGCCCCAGTAGTCAGCCTTAGATCAAAGGGGCATGGCGGGGGCCTGGACAAGGTGACCCTCAGGGTCCCTTCCAGCTCTGCTGTCCTATGAAACTACAAGAGGGTAGATTTTTATTTGGAAATTAGGAGATTACTGGTAAGAGCAGCGGGACCTAGAGGACTGGTGGGCTCTCTTGTTTCACGGTGTTGGAATGATTCCCGCTGTTTAAGTGCCTTTGCTATTATTTTTCATTCTTATATATTACATTTATAGACCACCTTTATCTTCCAAGGATCTCAAAGTGGAGGAGCCCAAGGTCACCCAGTGTGGGGATTCGAACCCTGTTCTCCCAGGCCCTAGTCCAACACTCTTAACCATTATGCAACAGTGGCTCATATTTGCTAACGGCCGAAGGATGTGTGTCTTCAAAGAGGGGCTATAGGTCAGCTATATATTTTTTGGGAGGGGGGGCTCAAGCAGAGAGAGGGGTGTGGTCAGACTAAATACAGTATTTTTCACTCTATAAGACACACCAGACCATAAGATGCACCTAGTTTTTGGAGGAGGAAAACAAGAAAAAAAATATTCTGAATCCTAGAAGCCAGAACAGCAAGAGGGATCGTTGCTTTCGCTGTGCAGCGATCCCTCTTGATGTTCTGGCTTCTGGGATAGCTGCGCAGCCTGCATTCGCTCTATAAGACGCACACACATTTCCCCTTACTTTTTAGAAGGAAAAAGTGAGTCTTTTCAACTCCACAGTCCAATGGCCCTTCACCTGATCCAGGAGGTCTGCCTTTCTGTTCTTCCATCCTATGCTTCTTCCAATGGGTCTTTAGACCAGGTAGACCAGTTGTTCCCAAAATGGGCGATACCATCCCTTGCAGGGGTTTACCTATAGGGAGAGGGGACTAAGAAACAAGGGGGTTAGAGGTGTAAATGACTACCAAAGAGCAGATATACCTGGATCAAGTTCACCAATTTTGTTGCATTAATTGAATTAATTTGTGTGTGTGTGTGTATTACATATATACGCCAGCTTTCCTTTGAAGGATCTCGAGGTGTACATTTCATCCTCACAACAGCCCTGTGAGGTAGGCTAGGTGAAGACATGGCAACTGGCCCAAAAGTCACCCATAGCGGATTGGGAATTCGAGCTCTGGTCTCCCAAGTCATAGTTCGACACTCGAACCGTCATTTGGATTTTGAGTGGTGCTTTTGAATGATGGTGCTGGAGGAGACTCTTGAGAGTCCCATGGACTGCAAGAAGATCCAACCTCTCCATTATGAAGGAAATCAGCCCTGAGTGCTCACTGGAAGGACAGATCCTGAAGCTGAGGCTCCAAGACTTTGGCCACCTCATGAGAAGAGAAGACTCCCTGGAAGAGACCCTGATGTTGGGAAAGATGGAGGGCACAAGGAGAAGGGGATGACAGAGGACGAGATGGTGGGACAGTGTTCTTGAAGCATGAGTTTGACCAAACTGTGGGAGGCAGTGGAAGACAGGAGTGCCTGGTGTGCTCTGGTCCAGGGGGTCACAAAGAGTCGGACACAACGAAACGATTAAACAACAAAAAAATTTTGTTGTTGCTGTTTGGATCTTTATTGGGTTATGGTCTTCCTGAGTGGGCTGTGCAAACCACCATTCTGAAGAATCCTTTTTATAGGGAAAGGGGAACTGGGGATGAGCCTGTGGAACTGAGGGGGCAATTGCCCCTGAAGCTTTTGGAACCGCCAACATAGATCAATAAAGTAATTAACAGCACAGAAGACAGAAGCAAACACTCACAACACAACAGAATAAAAAGCAACGCATGCAAGCCACCATCAAGCCAATCTAGAGAAACGTCTTCCACTTTTTTGAGACAGGGAAAGGACATTTTTAATGCATCACATGGACCCCAAAGGTGTTGCTGTTGGCTTTGGGATGTTGTTGGTTAAGAAGCAAAAGTGGTGTGGTCAGCTGGTAGTCGAAGTCACAGCAAAGTGGAGAGGGCTCTGAGTTCTAGTTTTGACATTGTGGATTAAAGAGGATGCAAAAAGTACACCAAGGTAGGTGAAGGACATGGCAGAAGGTCATGGAGGTGGATCTGGGCAACAGGAGAAGACCTTCTAAGTTGTGGGAACTGGGGGTTCAGTGCAGTAAAAATGCCTCGCCCTACTCAAAGCCTCTTTGCACCAGAATTGCACCCAAGACTTTTGGTAAATTTAGACATGCATGAGGTTTGCAGGCAGCTTTGAGGTCTTACAAGATTTATCCCCTGTTGCTCTGAAACTTGATGACTACCTGGAAAGACCAGAAATCTGACTTGTGGTCTGGTTGGTTTTTAAAAACATATGAAAAGAAGTTCTTCCTCTCTCCCTCTTTGAGGAAACTCTTAAATTTAGGTCAGGCCAGTCCGGTGAGAACCAGTTCAGGAGGGGTCCAGTTATATTTTGTTTCGGTTCTTTAGGTTATGTCAAATTGCCATACTTCTGAGCAAGAATATAAAGAGAGAGAGAAAGAGAGTGAATTTGTCTTCTCTACCCACATCCATGAGGTCCTGTGGAAGATCCCTGGTCTGGTGGAACAGCTCAAGCTCTACAGGCAAGGGAGTCCCTGGTGCGAATCCAGGGGGAGCCCCTGGGGAAGAGGGCAACATCTCAGCCAATCAGCATGTTTGGGCTCCTAAGAGCATAAGAAGAAGAGCCAGCAAGATCAGGCCAATGGCCCACCTAGTCCAGCATCCTGTTCTCACGGGGGCCAACCAGATGTCCACAAGCAGGATCCTGCCCTCTTTTAAATCCATCAGAGTTGGTGACCACCTCTGCCTCCTGCCTTAGGGAGTTCCACAGTTGATGTCTGCCTGGAGAAGGACTTTCTTTCATCCTCCCTGAGTCCTTACGTTCTGGATTTCCAAGGAGCAGCAACCATCCCTCCTGTGCCCCCTGGGAGCTGTTCACCCTTACAGCCCAGGGAATCTGAGGGAGCAGGCGATGGAGCTAATTCTGCCCTTTCCTGAGGCTGGCTGTGCTCTAGGACAAAGCAATCTCCATTTGCTGCTCTGTAGCCACAGCCACACATATTGGGGAAGCCACCGGACAGTGTCTGGGAAGGAGGAGATCCTGAAAGGGGGGAAAGGCAGGTGTGGGGGGCTCCAAGTGCCAACCCAAGCAGGGCTCCTGTGCCAGCTTCATGGCTCGGAAGACCATCACCTGTTGCCTAACTGCCTTGTTGTTGAGTTTGGAAGAAAACAGGCACCTCCTGGTTGCAAACCAGCCCACAACCCCATAGGAACAGCAGAGAATCCTCCTCGCCCCTGCTGAATGTGGGGTGGGCCTCCTCTGGGGCCTGCACAGGTCTTGAGGCGGAGTCTGTACCTGTTGGAGGGCAGCCTGCAAAGACCCAACCAGAGAGTCAGGAGCCAGAGGCGGCAGGTGGGGCTGCCAATCCGTAGGACGAACCAGTTTTGACAAGGAAGCGCGAGGAAGGGGGTGTTGATGGGAAAAGGTCAAAGCGACTCTTTTCGTCAAAGGGGAAGATCAAGCAAAACTTGGCAGCCGGCTGTCAAAACTGACTCATTCAGTGCGCCATAACCTCCTGGAAGGATCCGAATTCGGGAACGGGTGGCAGTTCAGGAAGCATTGGGTTCAATAGTGCAAGTGCACGCGCACACACACTCATGTTTCCCTCCCTTAACACACACACAAAAAAGACCCGCAATCGCTCAAACTCAACTGCAATTATGGCAACCCAAATCCTTTGGCAAGACCTCCTGGGATTGTTGCCATTTCTCAACTTTTCTGGTGCTCAGGAGTGGCTGGGGAAACCCAGCCAGATAGGCGGAGTCTGAATAAATTATTATTATTATTATTATTATTATTATTATTATTATTATTATTATTATTATCAGTGGGCGGATGTATTTGGGGTCAGAGGCACCTCTCTTGCCCCTTCAAGATGCAAAATTACCATTTGCTTGATAATCCATCAAAAGTGGAGCAGGTGATATATAGCCCATTGTGGAAGGTTTCTTATCCCCTGGCAGTTTGGCCCACCGCTTAGGTTGCTCCAAGACTCTCACTATTTTGCAGGAATGCTTCAATGATATACCAGCCAAATTTAGGTTGCGTGATTAAAGCAGGGCTTATCTGCCCTTCTGTTTGCCCAGCCGCTTTCCCCTGGAGAAACCCAATCTTTAGTGCTGAATTGGAACAAACGGCAATTGAGTTTTCGGCGGGTTGTTGTTTGCTCCGATTTAGCAATAGAGAGTGGATTTTCCGGAGGAAAGCAGCAAGGCATAGGCAAAACCACTTGGATCTGTGTCTAGAAAGCAACAGACAAGTGGGAAACCGCTTGGACCTGGGTTTTCTAGAGAAGCAAAAGTTTGGATGAGCCCTTGGTGGCTCTGCACCATGAATCTGAACCCCACCCCATCCAACAACATATTTTGCAGTGGAGAGGGTGGGATGGTAGCAATGTCCGGTGATGCCATATAACCTTCCATCAAAACAAAAATCAGCACGAATTCTCCGTACGCCCCTCCCCCCCCCCCGAGGGGCCCCTAGTTTATTCCTCTGGCAATTTGACCCTGTGTAGAGCGGCCGTGGAAAGGGGAATTTCCCTGCTAGGGATCATTAGGAAAGGAATTGAAAGTACAACTGCCAGTATCATAATGCTGTTATAGAAATCTGTGGTGCGGCCACCTTTGGAATATACTGTGTGCCGTTCTGGTCGCCTCACCTCAAAAGGGAGTTGGAAAAAGGTTCAGCAAAGGGCCACCAAAATTATCAAGGGGTGGAGAGAAAGAGTGCAGAGTTTGGGACTTTTTAGTTTAAAGGAAAGAAGAGGAAGAGGTGAGAGGGTAGAAGTTTGTAAAATTAGGCATGGCATTGACAACGTGGATAGGGAAAAGTTATCCCCCCTCTCTCCTAACAAGACAACTTGTGGATACCTGGTACCGGGTTTCCCTTTGGGGCAACTGGTTGTCCCCTGAGAAAACAGGATGCCCCACCAAGTTGCATAGTTCATTATTTTCCTTTCCAATTCAGGAGAAAAATGTTTATCTCCCTCTCTTGTAACATTAATGCGTGACCCTGAAATTCTGGATTCCCTCCTCCCACCCCCGCCAAACTAATGCCAAAGTTTAGTGCTAGTTTTGCACTGCAAACCCCGTGTTTTGCGCTGCCCCCCCAAAAAAAACCTAAGTAGTTGACACCGCAAATCAGGGTCACGAGCTAATGCCAAAAAAACCCCAAGCTTGTCCGATTGCCTCCAAACAGGCACATGAATTTTTGGGCATCCAATAAAGTTGAACGTTGGAAGATTTAAGGCAGGCAAAAGAAAGTTTGGCTCCATCTCCTTCTCTTTCTCTCCTGCCATTTCCTCTTAAGTGAAAGCTTGGCTTATCTTGGCAGAAAGGATCAGATGCAGTAAAGGGGTGTGTGTCTCTGTGTGTTTGTACTTTGTGAAGTCCTGTACAAACATTTGTCAACTAATCCTCGCAACACTTTGGGCAGCCTGATAGTCACCCGTAAGCTGCTTTTGAGATGGCGGGTGCTGCTTCAGAGCTGGGTCCTCCTGCTGAGGAAGGAAGGAAAGACTTCATTTTGAGCTTGAGGTGTCTTCAACTGGCCACCCAAATATACCAGCCATAAAATTTACGGCGTAATGAGTTGCCCAAGAGGCAGGGAGATTCTGCTGGCTTTGTGGCTCCTTCCTCTGATGGTGGAGGGCCATCGTTCCGGACATCCCCACCCCTCATTTGCTCCTAGAAAATGGTGCCCCGGAGCTCTCCAGCTTTGTTCAGATGGCCGGATGTGGCCTGGGTAAAGGAACTGCATTTCCTAAGGTCCTCAGTAGGGTTTTATGTGTGTCCAGAAGTGTAAAATTCCAAGACACCTTAACTCAGTGGAGAGCAGTTCCTGGGAAGTTTCCAAATCTTCCACCCAAATTGTGTAGCTGTTTCTTTCTTCTCCAGACTGATGACGGGGTTGTGGGTGTGCTGAGTCCAGTTCAATGGGTCCGTCCCCCTACACACACCCACACCCACCCACCCACACACACACACATTCTGATTTTCTACAGTGCATTTAGTTGATTCCTTCCTGCAACTTTATCAGAGAAAGGGGAGAAAAAGGTGAAAGAGCACAAACACAAAGGGACTACAAACAAACAAAGCCATCACCCCATGTTCGCAATAAGCACCAACGTGGTTTGTTTTAATGGATATTTTAATTCTGGATATTTTGTTGCTTTGAATCGATTGTTTTATTGTGTAAAAACACTTGGAGGTACTTTCTACAATCAGTGTATAAAGTTCATGAAGTAAATCAATAAAGTGATCTGCATGGACTTTGTGATTCACTTGATATCTGGCAAACCTCTTAGAAGTCATTTTGACATGTAAACAGTATATAAATGATATAAATGTGCAGACTTTTAACATGGGGGAATTTCACTCTGCCAGGTTTATACATTAAAACAAGCCAGTTTGAAAAGCATAGCGATTAAAGCAGTTGTTGTTTTTAAACCCAATTAGATGAAGTCTTTCTGGAGGTGGGCTGGTGGTGGCAGCAGCCTTCTCAGTGCTGATCCCAGCCTGCGGAAATAGTTTCCTGATACTTCGGAGTCGCCCCAAAAGCAGCAGTCCCAAGATCTATATTCAGGGCTGTCTTAAACATATGAGGCACCGTGGTGCAAAGATCCGCCTGGTGCCCCCAGTCCCACATTGCCCTGTCCCAGGTGCACAGGAGGGCAGTTCTGGCTGGCCGCCTCAGCATCTCTTTGACTCGGTCGCCCCCAAACTCGCAGTGCAGAGCCACCCGCAGCAGAAGAGCCAAACGACTAGCAGGCTCTTCCCCGGACTCAACTCTCGGGCCCCGGACTCTTGGCCTGGCGCCCCTGGGAGCCTGGCGCCCGGGTGCCCCGCACCCCTAGCACCTATGGGTAAGACGGCCCTGTCTATATTCCAGGCGAGCAGTCGTGAAGGTTAGCTGCAGCCAAAATCTCACTGCATGTTTGAGGCCTAGCAACTTAGGTGGCTTGCGGCGCAATAAAACGGCTGTGTTAGGCTGCGCTGCCTGGGGCTGGGTGTGTGTGTGTGTGTGTGTGCGCGCGCGCGCGCATGCACAGGCTGCAGTCCAGGACATATTGAGGGCTCCAGGTTGGAGGAGGCTGACCTCAGGAGTCCCGTAGTGGCGTTTTGTAACCGTTCCATGTTCACACGCTGCTTCTCCGGTGAGTCACAGTTTGGGTGCTGTTAATTGCAGGGTGAAATGTACTCAAAACAAGACCGGGAGATGGGGTAGCGATTGCCTCTTTGTCTGCCGTCACCAACCCAGGGGAAACATCGGTGCTTCTGTTGAGCCCGGCTGCTGCGGCGGAAGGTTCCTTGCCCTGGGCTCTGGCGCTGTGACTCTTCTCCTCCGTTGACCATCCTGTGGGAGCTTTCCTCCAGAGGTGATGCAAAGAGCTGGTTGCAACGTGATGGAGCAACCTGCTTTGCATCTTGTTTCCGCTTAAGAGGAGGAGAAGGAGGGAGGATGGGGAAAAGGGGATTCAGGCGTATTTGAAGATTTGTGCCTTTGCTGTGGTACCTTCCAGGTTACTGCAACACACTCCACAGGGGACTCGATAACTTCAGCTGGTCCAAAAGGCATCAACATACAGTATTGGACCGAATACAAGTCGCACCCGCAAATAAGCTGCACTTTTAAAATTTGGCGGCTTTGGGGAGGCTAGGCACCGTTGTGGAGGAGTGGCGGGCGGACTGGGCACTGTTGCCCCATGCTCCTGGGTTGCTTCTGGGCAGGGAGAGCCATGCCACTTTGACGGCGGCATAAGTTCATGAATATAAGCCACACTTTCACTTTTCATGATCAGAATTTTTTTTTGGGGGGGGGGGGGAGTGCCGCTTATATTTGTGCAAATACGGTATTGGTGTTTGAAGCCCTAAACAGCTCAAGCCCCGAATAGCTGGAAGGCCTTCTCCTTCCCTACAGACACTCTCAGGTGCCAAGACTGGTAGGGCACCCTATCCCCCTCCATGAAATTGTCCAGTCCTCTTTCAAAGCCAGCTAGGTTGGTGTTCATCGCTGGCCCCTGTGGCAGGGAGTTCCATAGTTCAACTCTGCATCACGTGAACAAGTCCTTACTTTTCTCTGTCCTGAACCTTCCAGCATTCAGCTTCACTGAGTTCTAGTGTTTGGAGGGAGAAAATCTTTCCTTGTTCCAATTTCTCTGTGCTATGCAAAATTTTATAAGCTTCTATCACAGCGGTTCTCAAAGGGTGTGGCAGAAGAGGAAGGCGAGTGTTGCGGGAAGATTCAAGGACAATCAAATCAACGTTTAGACATTTCAGTGTTGTGTGGTGTAGGATCTATGTTCTCTTTATCACCTCCATTTGCTTTTTTAAAAACCTTCATGGCAAAAACAAAACAAAAACCAATATGATTTTTCCCCCATGGTTCATCGTAAAGTGCTGAAGTAATCTTTACAGATGGGTGACAACAGCATAGCAGTGTCATTTCTCGTAGGCTTGGGAACATGGCTATGATACCTTGGTATTGTTTTCCCTGGAAGTGATGTGAAAGAGGACTCTCTTCCACCTGGCTACTGACTCATCTGTCCCTTTTATGAGCTAATGTCTGTCTACTGCGTCCTACCTGGAATGAGTAAAAAAAAAAGTTGATTGGGAAAGCTCTCCCCTTAAACCATGCAGAATGTATGCCTGCATATTCTACACCACAGAGCAGATCTTCTTCCCCTTGCTGATGTGTGCTATTGACAGGGATTATCAAATTGGTCAATTTCAGGTTCTCTCTACAGTGGTACCTCGGGTTACAGATGCTTCAGGTTACAGCCTCCGCTAACCCAGAAATAGTGCCTTTGCTTCAGGATGAGAACAGAAATTGTGTGGCTGCGGCCGCGGAAGGCCCCATCAGCTAAAGTGGTACCTCAGGTTAAGAACAGTTTCAGGTTAAGAACGGACCTCCAAAATGAATTAACTTCTTAACCTGAGGCACCAATGTATTTCGCTCTTACCCCTCATTTTTCCAGATTGCTCACATCACTTTGCGACATTATCTGCAAACAAATGGCACTTCTGCTAACATATACATTTCTGGTAACATGTGCATCTTAGTTCTTATCTTTGGGATGTGGGTGGCGCTGTGGTCTAAACCACAGAGCCTAGAACTTGCCGATCTGAAGGTCGGTGGTTCGAATCCCCGCGACGGGGTGGGCTCCCGTTTCTTGGTCCCTGCTCCTGCCAACCTAGCAATTCGAAAGCACGTCAACGTGCAAGCAGATAAATAGGTACCACACTGGTGGGAAGGTAAACAGCATTTCTGTGCACTGCTCTGGTTCTCCAGAAGCGGCTTAGTCATGCTGGTTACATGACCAGGAAAAACTGTCTGCAGACAAACATCAGCTCCCTTGGCCAGTAAAGCGAGATGAGCGCCGCAACCCCTGAGTCGTTCGCAACTGGGCTTAACTGTCAGGGGTCCTTTACCTTTACTAATCTTTTGGGATGAAGAATTCAATTGCAAAATTCAGGGGAGTGCAAATTTCATGGAAGACCTGTGCTTTGGTTGGTGTGCTGTTTTGAGAAGTGTGGATTAGGTATGTTTGCATTACAGCAGAATTTCTCTTCCATCCCTGGCCCTTGGAGCCATCACTATTCGAGAAGCTGGTCCACCTGGCAGTTGCTGGGGACGTGACCCAGATTATATTTCCTTATGATGGAAAATGGTCATGATTTGAGAGTGGGGTGGCAGGCACCACCAGGAGCACCAGAGAAATCTCTAAGAGCAAAGTTCAAAAGGAAGGGGAGCAGGAAAATCTGTAGATGCTGATTAATTGGTGGGGCCAGTTTGAGTTGATAACAGTTTGGAAATTGCGGACCTGGAAGATAGAGCACACTAGTTTTCTCCTGCTCTGGAGGCTAGGAACCAACAGATTCAAGTTACAAGAAAGGAGATTCCAACTAAACACCAGGAAGAACTTTCTGATAGTAAAAGCTGTTCAACAGTGGAACTGTCTCCCTCAGAAGGTTGTGGACTCTCTTTCCATTAAGCAGAGGTTGGATGGACATCTGTCATGGATGCTTTAGGTGAGATTCCTGCCTTGCAGGGAGTTGGACTAGATGACCCTCGGGGTCCCTTCCAACTTGGCCATTCTAGGATTCCATGATGTGTGTGTCTTTACCAGTTGCTGGAAACCACAAGAGGGGAGAGTTGCTTTTGTGCTCAAATTCTGATGGTGGATTTCCCATCTGGGCATCAGGATGCTGGAGTAGATGGGCCACGGGTCTGATCTGGCTGGTTCTTTTTATGTTCTTCTGGCCGTAATGCTTCCGTAGGCTTTGATCATTAACGGGACTTATAGCATATTTTTATAATAGGGAAAGTAGAGGTGAAACTATTACAGATGGCTTCCCCATCTAGCGGTGGGTTGTCATGTTTGCTTGTTAAGAGCTTTCTGTTCATTCACCAGTGGAAAAAGAGATGAACAACTTTGGAAAACAAATCCAAGCACTTGATCATTATCCACAGAAGGTGTTGTTGTTGTTGAGTCATTTAGTTGTGTCCGACTCTTCATGACCCCCTGGACCAGAGCACGCCAGGCACTGCCTCCCGCAGTTTGGTCAAACTCATGCTAGTAGCTTCGAGAACACTGTCCCACCATCTCATCCTCTGTTGTCCCCTTCTCCTTGTGCCCTCCATCTTTCCCAACATCAGGGTCTTTTCCAGGGAGTCTTCTCTTCTCATGAGGTGGCCAAAGTCTTGGAGCCTCAGCTTCAGGCTCTGTCCTTCCAGTGAGCACTCAGGGCTGATTTCCTTCAGAATGGAGAGGTTTGATCTTCTTGTAGCTGTAACCATTAATGTAGGTAGTCTTAAAAGAGGATTCCTTTAAGAAGTTCAGATTGGTGCTTGTAGTTTCTCCCTACCCAACTGATGCTACTTTGTCTTCTCCCCAACGGCCCTGCGAGGCAGGCTAGGCTGAAGGAGAGGCTGGCTTGCCCAAGGCCATGAACTGTGCTCCCTGGCACACTCTCTGCACCCTCGCCCGCCCCCCGAGTTAGCGTTGCTCTTGCCGCCGCGCCTTGAGTAAGCAGGTGCATATTCTTCCCCCTCTTGCTCACGCACTTTGTGGGTTCATCAAGAGTTAAAGAAGAAGAAGGAGTGATTTATTTTTATTTTTTCCTAATCCTGTGAGTTTGGGCTGCGGGCGATGTAGGTGAAACGGTGTGTTTTGGAGATGAATGTTCTTGCAGAAGACAAGACAGAGCTTGCTGGGGAACATCTGCAACCAATCCGTTCTGTATGGGACGTGTTTGTGTCCTGCGGCTTGCTCAAACTTGTTGTGCGGTGCGGCAGCGGCAGTGGAAGGAGGGGGGGGGGAGAAGCACAGACGAAAAAAGAGGGTTGGCTGGAGAGCAGAGACTTTTTTCCTTCCTAAATTCCGGGGAAGGGATCCTGTGCTTTGACTCCTTTTGCAAAAGAGCTTGGAATATGGGGCGCGGAAGCGAAAGGATCCCCAATGTTTTGTGTGGCTGGTTGTTTTGTGTATGCGCACAGCCCCACACAGGGGGGTTTGCCATAAAAATAAGTGGAGGTGAAAAGGGAGCGCAGTGGGGTTGTGCCAACGGATGAGTGGGCAAGAGGAAGGGACCCCCCTTTTTCGGGTGGGCCTGATGCCCCATAGCACTACCCATATTCTCTCAGCAATGGTGAGAAACTGAAAGCCTGGGTACCCAGAGTGGCTTCATCTCATGGAAAGGGTTGTTGTTGTTCCTTGGATCCTGGGGCTCAGGCTTGGCACACGCTGTTCTCTTGTATGTGGAGGAGCCCTGCCCAAGATAGCCGCAGGCGGTGTAGCTGGGGAGTGCTCAGAAGTTATCCCGGTGCAGCTCTGAACCTCCCGATTGTCTCCTGTGTGGTTTTCAGCATCACACTGTTCCCACATCCCTTGAGCCAGCACACCATGCCTGCTGGCCCTTGGGTAGCTCTCATGTCCCTCCTTCCCCACCTCTCAACATTAAGAATAATGCAGCAAGGGTGTCCAAAATGGTGCCCACTATATGCTTTGGGTTGCAACATTCAGCATCTCTGAGCATTGACCTCGCCAAGTGGGGCTGATGGGAAGGGGCGCCCCCAAGGGGTTTGGGACCCCGTCTTGGCTGCCCCTCCAAGCCCAAAGGCTCCCTTTCTAAATACTTCAGCCGTCATGTCCTGATAACAACCGTTTTGCCTGCTTCCTCATTATGAGCTCCCCGTTTTATCTATCTGGCAAGTTGTGTAACTCGTGAAACGTTGGGAAATTTTGGCTCTTGCCTCCTGATTCAATCTTTCTGTATGTTAGTGGCTGGAACGATTCTCCCAGAACACAACCGACAATGTCCGGCTAGGTTTAGAGCTAGGTCCAGGGTCAACTTTCCATTACGTTCCCCCCAAAGACCAAGGGGTGTTCAGTTACTGCGCAGTTTACCTGGTGGTGGCCATTGGCTATGGTGCCTTTGAAAGGAAATCAGAAAATGGAAGAGGAAGGGGAGGGGGAGGAGGGTGTTTCCTTTGCTTTAACAGTTGATGGCTCCGTAGAACTTCCATGTTCAGGGGCAGTCTATCTCTGAAGACCAGATGCAGTATCCTTCCCAGAGACTTTTGACTGGCCCCACTGTTGTGCTTCCCTTGGGTCTTACCCTATAGAGCTGCTCTTGTGTTCTCCTGCCTTTCAGAACTCACGACCATTTTACTGATATGAGTGGCGACTAGCCAGGATGGCTCAGCTCTGCCTCCAAAACTGGGAGGCAGCAGTGCTTCCTGGAAACCACAGGAGGGGAGAGTGTTGCTCTTGTGTTCGAATCCTGCTTGCGGGTTTCCCATTCTTAGGTTCATACGATGCTGTGGACTGCGGAGGACAGAGACATTTGCATGAGCAGCCTGCACAATACCTGCAGACTTTGCTCTCGTTGACTCAGGAGTTTTAAGTCAAGCCCAGGGGACCTTGGGGCAAGTTTAGCAGAGCCGCCTTTGCGGGACAGGTTGACATTCTCAGCTTCTCCACCATTTCCCCCCAGCCTGGCAGCTTCGAGGTTATTTTGGACAGCCACTCTCATCTATTCTATGATGAGCTGATGGGAATTGTAGTCCAAAACATCTTGAGGGCACCATGGTGGGAAAGGCCACCCCAAAGCAAATTGGTGCTTCATAAGCTTCTGCTTAAATGATGATGAGTTTTCTTTGCCTTAAAAAAATATTAAATGGTTACACAATTCTTCTCCACCCCCTCTTTTGGGGAAGGGGGTGGGAGATATGGCCCTACCTCATCTAGGACTGTGTTTTGATGCTGCTGCCTTGAGCAATCTCGCTTCCTATCTCACAAGAAATCTTTCGTCAGCTGGGGTTCTAAAAATCTACAGGGTTTTCTTTCTCTTCCTTGTTGGGAGATTCCTTTTTCTTTATTATTATTTTTTTTCATTTTTAAGTGGTGATGGATGTCTTGAGCAAGAAAGCCTCTGCTGAGTTTGCTAAAATTATAGGGTTTATTTTTTCTCTCTTAAAAAAAATAAATTAAAAATCCCCTTTATGCTTTCTTCTTCTTCTTCTCCAAGTGCCCATCCCTGATGTCTCCACCCTCTTGGAATTTGCTCACCAAACCTCCCCGTTCCATAAGAGATCTGGCTTCCCTTACAGACAAGAGTCTTAGAAAAGAACCTCGCTTTATTAAATCTGCTTTTAGATGACCGTAAGAATAATAAGAATAAATTTTATTTATACCCCGCCCTCCCCAGCCAAGACCAGGCTCAGGGTGGCTAACACCAAATATAAAAACAATTGATTAGAATACAGCTTAAAAAACAAAATTAAAATACAACATTAAACATTAAAATGCAGCCTTGTTTCAGTGGAACTCAATCAAAATCTTTTTTTGGGATAAAAACATCAAGTCTTCCCCAAGGCTAACTAACTAAGAACCCACTAGCCCTTTTCATATCTGCAACTACAAATACATAATAGCACAGTGTTGGAAAACAGCTGCTAACTCAAGGCATGATAACAACAACAACAAAACAACAACAACAAAACAACAACAACAATAATAATAATAATTTATTTATACCCTGCCCATCTGGCTGGGTTTCCTCAGCCACTCTGGGCAGTTTCCAACAGAATATTAAAGTACAATAGTCTATTAAACATTAAAAGCTTCCCTAAACAGGGCTGCCTTCAGATGTCTTCTAAAAGTCTGGTAGTTGTTGTTCTCTTTGACATCTGGTGGGAGGGCGTTCCACAGGGCGGGTGCCACTACCTAGATAGACAGTGGGGTAGCCAATGGAATATTGCCCTTGTGGAAAAACTTCATGAAACATCTTGGATGCTCAGGAATGCAATAATAGAATCATAGAACTGCAGAGGTGGAAGGGACCCCAAGAGACCCCCACAATGCCAAATGACCAAAGGCAATTTTGAAACTGCAGGGCTCATTCTTACTCTGCGAAAGACAGCGTTGCACCCTCAAAAGCAGCTACCCAGGGCTCACTCTGGGATAACCTGTTAGGATGGAGAGCAGCCTAATGTTGACTGTGTCATCTACATTGTATATGCATGGAATGTTTCTCGCAGGGAGCAGAGGTATCTGGGGGTTGCTGGTTACATGTATTTTTGGAAACCAAAAAATAATGTTAAGAAGAATATTTTCAAAACCACAAGAGCCTTAGAATTAAACCCCCCGAGCCCACTTCCATTCTCTGCAAAGTTGTGGATTTGGGCAAAGAGATGCTCAGCGCTGAACATAACCAGAAATTAGGAATGTTCTAGACTTGGTTTTTTCTACATTTTTCACCCTCCCTCCAAGAAGCTCAAGGTGCAGCGATCAGGCAACCCACCTGCTTTTGTAGCACGGGTTTAATCGGCTATTTTATTGAAATCTGGCAAACGGCCTTTGGCATTCTCTTTTTGGCACATGTTTAAAACATTTTTGTTTAGGCAACTGTATCTTGACACGTAGATGTTGATGTGTTGTTTTCTTTCTTTCTTTCTTTCTTTCTTTCTTTCTTTCTTTCTTTCTTTCTTTCTGTTAATTTTAATTTCCCCTCTAAACCACTTGGAGTTTATGCTACAATCAAATTGCGTATAAATTTTGTTAAATAAATATTATTATTATTATTATTATTATTATTATTATTATTATCCCTTCACCAGTGGTTCCCAGGCCAACTTGCAACAATTAAAAAATGTTTTCTCTCAGGTTCTCATTTTCTCAATCATTTTCTGCATTTCCACTCTCTCCCAGCAGGAACCTACCTGTTGGGCGAATAACATGAGGAGAAGAGAACCACCATATTGGGGGTGTAGAAATGCAATAAGCAAATACATAAGCGTTGAGCAGAGACTGGGACAGTGTAGGAACCTTGCGCCAAACATTACAGGAAGTTGGGGGGGTTGGGGGGGGAGACTCGAAATTGGGGCACCATTTTCAGCAGCAGCCACAGGCATGCCATATTAAAACAAGGGACACCCCCAAAAAGTTGTTGAGCTTTTTTCAGGAAAACCCCAGAGTTTTTCAATTGACTTGCCTAAGATCAATTCTGGGGAAAATCTGGACGTATAGCAGACCTAATGAATGCCTAGTTCTTCTCCCTTGAACATCATTCTCTCCTTCTTCCCGACTCCCTGCCATGTATACGAGGTCAGTGCCAGATTTACGTATAAGCTAAACAAGCTCTAGCTTAGGGCCCCACTCTCTTGGGGGCCCCAAAAAAACATTTAAGGGAAAAAGCAAACACTGGATGTACATTTCCAAAATATGAGCTAAAAAACAAATACAATAAAACGCAGCAACAGTGCTTTGTGTTGTGTAGGCTCCCATGATGTAAGTCATGGGCCCCATCTGCTAGCCTTCTCCCTAAACTATCACTATCACTATTAATATACTTCTTAATTGTATTTCACTATTAATATACTTTGGGACACGGGTGGCGCTGTGGGTTAAACCACAGAGCCTAGGACTTGCCGATCAGAAGGTCAGTGGTTTGAATCCCCGCGATGGGGTGAGCTCCTGTTGCTTGGTCCCTGCTCCTGCCAAACTAGCCATTCAAAAGCATGAAGTGCAAGTAGATAAATAGGTCCCGCTCCAGCGGGAAGGTAAACGCCGTTTCTGTGCGCTGCTCTGGTTTGCCAGAAGCGGCTTAGTCATGCTGGCCACATGACCCGGAAGCTGTACGCCGGCTCCCTTGGCCAGTAAAGCGAGATGAGCAACGCAACCCCAGAGTCGGCCACGACTGAACCTAATGGTCAGGGGTCACTTTACTTTACTTTATGAATATACTTCTTAATTGTATTTCAGTTCAACAATTACTTTGATAAAATAGCTATTTTGTTACGTGCGAATGGCTTTAGATACCTATGAGGCCCATAAATAACCATAGAGCATATAAACAGCACAAAAAACAGTGAACATTGTTGACAAAGGATAGCTGGACATAGAATGGGCCCCATTACCTTCAGGAGCTGAGGGCCTCATCAAACCTAAATCCCGCCCTGTACGAGGTGGCTTTAGGGTCTTGGGTTCAAGCTCTGCGAGAGTGTTTGTGTTGGCACCAAGTCTTCCCACAAGCGCCCCGGGCGCAAGACGTCCCTTGCGTTGTGCGCAAGGCAACGTGGGCAGAGGAGCCGCCTACGACATGGCAGTGTTTTTGCATCTTGCTTTCTGCAGGTGCGCCTTGTCAGATTCCCCATACCTTCCAGTCAAAAAGATGTTAACTCTCCTGTGGGTTGGGAGAGAGAGAGAGGGAGGGAGGAAGAACCAACATCAACGGAGATTGAAGAGCCAGAGGGCTGCGATAACCATCCCTAATGATGGCACATAATTTGGGAGGTGCCTAATTGGAAGATCAGATCAGATTGTGTATTCCTGAGGGAGTGGCTGGCCTGTCCTCACAGTTGTTGTTCAGTGGAAGGGTTTGGGTTTGGGGGAGGGGAAAAAAACTTGGAACATCATTGATTTTCAGATTGTGTCTTGTATTCCTAACCGCCAAGCCTTGGGAAGAATGTCCCTGGTTCACAGAGGGCGTATCCAGTTTGCACAGGGAAATGTGGCAGAGAGTCTGGAGGACAAACAGTTAGAAGATGCAAAGCTGACGTCAGTCATAGAATTGGAGAGTCCGAAGGGACCCAAAGGGGGTCCCTCTAGTCCAGGGGTCCCCAAACTAAGGCCTGTGGGCCAGATGAGGCCTGAGGGACACATTTATCCAGCCCACAGAGCTCCAACTTCCAGGTCAGAGGAGCACCGGAAATACCGTATTTTTCGCTCTGTAAGACGCACCAGACCACAAGACGCACCTAGTTTTTGGAGGAGGAAAACAAGAAAAAAATATTCTGAATCTCAGAAGCCAGAACAGCAAGAGGGATCACAGTTCCGGCTTCTGGGATAGCTGCGCAGCCTGCATTCGCTCCATAAGACAAACGCTCTTACTTTTTAGGAGGGAAAAAGTGAGTCTTATAAAGCAAAAAATACGGTAGCTTGTGTGCATGCGCAAACATTATTTCCAGTGCACATCCAGGTCAGAGGAAGCCCATGCACATGCGCACAAGCTATTTCCAGTGCTCCTCTGACCCGGAAGTGTGCCAGAAATAGCATGTGCGCACTTGTATGGGCACGCGCTCCCCCGCCCTCCGGCCCACCATGCAATCGGCGCTGGAGACACCGGTCCGAGGCGTGGTAAGTTTGCTGACCCCTGCTCTAGTCCATCCCACTGCCATGAAAAGTTCCTTCAGGTTCCTGTAGTCCGCGACTTACCTGGCTGCCTGCAAAGCAGGCTCCACAGGAGGCAGAGGTGCCACCAACTGGGATGGCTTCAAGATAAGATTGGAAGAAGGGAAGCCTTTTTTGTATCACTTAAAAAAGCATTCTAACATAATGAGCAGGATTTGAACTACGAGCCAGAGAATAAATTAGAGAGCATAGCAATGTTGTTGTGATATGAAAGATAGAAGACAGCGTACGGCAAAGGGAGAGGAATAAAAACACTGTGGGAAATGGCGTGGGAAGTCGAGAAAACGAAAGAAACAATTACTGTGCCTTGAAATGTCTATGTTAAACTTTGGAAACTGAATAGCAAATATGGATAGGATGTCCCTATTTTCATCGGGGAAATGTTGGAGGGGATGGACGTCTAGGAGGTAAGGGAGGACTGAAGACCAAGAAGAGAAGGGGGTTGAGGACCTGGAGACAACAATGTGAGAAAGGAACGGCATACCGAGTCTACAGTTGGGTCAATTTTTCAGGAAAGAAATGAGTTTGGGGCAGAGCTCAAAGCTAAGGGGGAAGGCGTCAATGACGAATTTCATATACAGTGGTACCTTGGTTCTCAAACTTAATCCGTTCCGGAAGTCTGTTCCAAAACCCAAGCATTCCAAAACCAAGGCGCTCTTTCCCATAGAGAGTCATGCAAAACAGGTTAATCCATTCCAGACTTTTAAAAACAACCCGTAAAACAGCGATTGAACATGAATTTTACCATCTAACGAGGCCATTGATCCATAAAATGAAAGCAACAAACAATGTACTGCAGTCACACAATCAATCCATCAGTAGCTGAACTGGTTTCCACACAGTCACAAAAACAAAAAGAGAGAGCCACAAAACAGCAAAATAAATAGCAAAAACAGACAGACCTCAGCGTAACACTCAAATCGTAAGCGTAACACTCGAAACGGAGCACATTCGGCTTCCAAAAAAGTTTGCAAACCAGAACACTGACTTCCAGGGTTGTAGTGTTTGGGTTCCAAGTTGTTTGAGTACCAAGGCATTTGAGAACCAAGGTACCACTGTATTTGAAATGAGAAGCAAACCCATTTAAGGGGAGGGCAGAGCGAAGAGCAAAGCTACACAGACAAGCAATGAACTGTTTGTCCCAACTGGCTGTGTACACCATCCTGCTTAATGCAATGTTGCTGTGATGCTTGCATACAATCTTTCCCTGCTCAACTTGCTACCCCTTTTCATTCTTTAAACAAGGAGGAGGTGGTGAAATGTACAAATAATAGGCTTCCACACAGTTTACTGGGAATGTAAGGGCTGCCACTGGGCATCAGATACCAAAGGCAAACTTGGGAATCCAAGGCCCCAGGTTGGAGAGCAGAGATTACTTAGGTGATGAGCAGGCATTAATGATGATTACTGGTTAGTGAAAGTCTATTAAAGGAGGCAAAGAAATACAGAAGCTTAGGGTGGGGGCAAGTTGCCCTCTGAAGCAGACCTTACAGCCCTGTAGGAGTTTTGCGCCTTCTGCAAAGATTGCTCACAAAACCTTGAAACACAAATAGCTTAAGAAATGCTACCTGCAAAATTCAGGTATGGGGCTTTTCCCGTCATATCCAATATATATGGGGAGAGAGCCATAACAGCTCAGTGGTGGCGTACATTGTTTGCATGTCAAGCAAGTGGGACAGAAACATTTCCAAATACAGAAATTTCTGCATTAAAAAACAAATACAGCTCTTTTCTCATTCTGCAGAGAATTTGGTTCCATGAGCTCATTAGTAGCTATGAATGGATGTCAACGGCAAATAAATATTAGGCAAATGCAGCAATTTCCAAATCTTTTTCCTTTCCTTTTCCTTTTTTTGCTGATGCAAGTAAAATAAGTGCTCTAATTTAGAGCTGCAGCTTTAAGTGTTGTTTGACGTGATGTGTGAACGAGGCTTTTTGAGCCTCCTTTCGGTAATTGCACCTAGTCCTGCAGAACGTCAGGGTCCAGGATTCCTCTAATGATGTGCTAGATGTCAGAGCAGACTTCCATTCCAGAAGTCTGTTCCAAAACCAAAGCGTTCCAAAACCAAGGCGCTCTTTCCCATAGAGAATAATGCAAAACAGGCTAATCCATTCCAGACTTTTAAAAACAAACCCTAAAACAGCAATTGAACATGAATTTTACCATCTAACGAGGCCATTGATCCATAAAATGAAAGCAATAAACAATGTACTGCAGCCACACAATCAATCCATCAGTAGCTGAACTGGGTTCCACCCAGTCACAAAAACAAAACAAAAAAGAGCAGCAGAAACAAAAACACAAAATAAATAGCAAAAACAGACAGAACTCAGCGTAACACTCAAAACGGAAGTGTGGCACTCAAATCGGAAGCATAACACTCAAAATGGAGCATGTTTGGCTTCTGAAAAAAGTTCGCAAACCGGAACACTTATTTCCGGGGTTGCAGTGTTTGGGTTCCAAGTTGTTTGAGTACCAAGGCATTTGAGAACCAAGGTAGCACTGTGCACCCAGTTACTCGCCTGGAAAAAATTACCTGCATTGCAGGGTGGGGGGAGGTGGACTAAATGACCCTTGCCTTATTTTCCAACTCCACACCTCCATGCTGACCTGTGGTGACACTGACCTCTATACCCAGCTGACCTGTGGTGACACTGATGGCCTAAATAGCAAAACAAGCCATTCACCAAAGTCTACTTTTCTCGGTCCTCTGGAGGCCCTTCCTCCTTCGCATCAACAGTCAGAGTCTTTAAGATGCTGCAAACCGGGTAAGCAATCTACCAAGCCCTTTGCACCAGATGTGCTGCTAGCATTGGGACTGCCAAGAGAGGTGCTTGTTTTGCCCGATCTTTTTCCAGAGAGAGAGAGAGAGAGAGAGAGAGAGAGATTGTTTTTGTTTTGTTTCCTAATCCCGTAGAGAGGTGTGGCCATGTTGGTTTGTTTGTAAAGATTTACAGGCCTTTGTCTTTGTCCTCATCTGGAAACTTAATTATTTCACAGTCATGGGTGTGTGAACCAGCAAATCACAGAGCAAAACAGTCTGGGGACCCAAGACTTTCCCAACTCTTTCCATGCAGACATTGCATTGTGCATCCTTGAGATGTTGGAGCATGGATGCCGTTTTGAGGGGATGGAATGCCAAGGGTCAGCAAACTTTTTCAGCAGGGGACTGGTCCACTGTCCCTCAGACCTTGTGGGGGACCGGACTATATTTTGGGGGGAGGAAATGAACAAATTCCTGTGCCCCACAAATAACCCAGAGATGCATTTTAAATAAAAGGGCACATTCTACTCACGTAAAAACACGTTGATTCCTGGACCATCTGTGGGCTGGATTTAGAAAGTGATTGGGCTGGATCCGGCCCCTGGGCCTTAGTTTGTCTACCCATGGGATATGCCCATGGCAGACTTAACCTTGGTTTCTTCTTGGCTTGTCCTGGAAAGTGTAATTCTCAACATGGAACATGCAGGCACATCCTGAATCCGCTTCCCTAAAGCTTCAGAAGGATTGCAAGGTTCAGGCTAAGTGCCAGTTCTTCTGGAAGCTGCCAGGCTACTCTTTGATGTGATCTGACCAACCTCATGGAGAAGCTGATTCAGAAGTTCCCATGACCACGTGACATCCCAGCTCCCAACCATGCAAAACAGAGTTGGAACAGTGACCGCGTTGCTGCAGAGGATGTATGAGTCAAGCTTGGAGCTGTAGACTTCTGGGAAGAACTGTAGCTCCATGGTAGAGTACCTGATTCCATACAGTTGGTCCCAAGTCCAATCCCTGGTCTCTCCAGGTAGAGTTGGGGAAAGATGTCCTTTCTGAAACCTTGGAGAGCCACTGCTAGTCACTATAGGTGGACAGTGCTGAGCTTTAGCCAACTGCAGTAGACAAATCCATGGAGGAGAGGGCTCTCAGTGGCTCCTAGCCAGGATGGCTCTGCTGTGCGTTCCAAAGTTGGAGGCAGCAATGCTTCTGAAACCCAGTTGCTGGAATCCACAGGAGGTGAGAGGGCTCTTGTGCTTGGATCCTGTGGTGGGTTTCCCTTTGGAGCATCTTGTTGGCCTCAGTGAGAACAGGACTGAGGACTAGATGGGCCTCATTTGGTCTGATCCAGAAGACTCTTCTTATGTTCTTAGAAGGCACATAAGACCATCACCTGGCTGAATCTAAGCAGGTCTGCGCCTGGTCAAAGAGGTGGCTGCCTGGGACTCATGCTCATGCCGTTTTGGGTTCCACGAGGAAAGAAAGGCAGGATAGAAACAGAAGAAAGTTCAATTAAAAAGCAAGGAAATAAATATCTGACCTTGAGAATTTTCTTTTCGGAGCTTCCCACAAACTGTGGGAGAGTTTCCTATGCACTCTGAGAACTTTTATTCAATTGGCTAGCTCAGATGGTTAGATAATGCCAAGGTTGGACTGTGTGGGGCAGCTTTGTACTGGACTAGATGATCCTAAGGGTCCTTTCCAACTCTATAATTCTACAATTCATCCACAGACCTATAGCCTATAGCTCAATGGTTAAGAAGTCTGAAGACTTCCTATCTATTGTGCTACACGCATTGCGAAGCTGTGCCTGAGTGTTTATCTGCACTGCTTTTTCTAGACACAGGCGCGCCCTTTCATGTGCCCCAGAGCTTAACCCCCACCAAAGAAAAGCCCACTCTTCACAGATGAAATGCAACAACTGGCAGTTGGGGTCTTCCATGGATTGCTGTTTGCTCCGATTCAGCAATAAAGAGTGAATTTTCGTGGGAATACGCAAGGACAAACAGCAACAACAAGCGTTCTGGCACAGAGCTTTAAAGTGCGGACCATGCCTGGAAAGTGCAGAGGTAACTGAGGTGTGGAATTGGGTTCCTACCACTAGGCAGCTTTTTGTCCAAACTCACTCGGAGCCCACCTCAAAACTTGGATCTGAACCTAGATCCAGCCGCCTCGGCGCTGAACTCAATTGGGTTCGTGGCAGCGACGTTTGGTCAGTGGACTAAGGAAACTAGCCTGGTCCTCTAAATGTTCCCCCAGCGCCTCCTTCCCAAACCCTGGGAAGCTTCTGCCCGGCTTAGGGGGGAGGCATGATTCTCATGTGCGAGTCGTCACAGCATTCCCAATGCCCTTGCAAGCGTGCGCCTCTGGCCCTAACTGTTCTCCTATGAAAACCTTCACAGCATGCCACTGGTTCATAGAGCCAAAGTGCAGATGTTCTCCATCAGGGCAAAGTCAGACCCCTTGCATCTGTCCCTGTCTGTCCCCTTCCAACGGAGCTCTTGTTTTCCCAACTCTGTTGGGCCTGGGTGGTAACCCGTGAAACACAGTCCAGGACCAGTCCAGAATCCGAAGGTTCCACTGGGAGTCCGTCCAACAGGGCCAAGGCAGGAAACCAGGCAAGGACAGGTGCAGGTTCTAGCATACAGCAATGTTGCTCCCGCAACCTGGGACGGGGTCCGACAGCCTTTTATCTTTGTCGGGGTAACGGCCGGTCCTGATCCCCCGGCGACTCACCTCCCTGCTTCGCCCGAAGGCGAGCACTCCTCCTGCGAGTACTCAGGTCTCTCCTTCTCTCAGACCTCAGTCTCCGGAGACGTCTTTGGGTTACCAGACCCAGGGCCTGCCTCAGCCTCCCCTGACCCAACTGGTAGTGGAGCAGCTGTAAGTGATGGCCCAGCTGGAGGCAAGGAGGTCATCCCCACACCTGGAGCCAGGGCAGGATCAGGCCCCTGACTCGGCCCAGCTGGTGTTTGCTGCAGGGGAACCTGTGCAGACTGGGGCTCTTCAGGATCAGGCCCCAGACTTGGTTCAGGTGATGCCTGAGGCAAAGGATCCAGTGCAGACTGAGATTCCTCTGGTTCCGAGTCCGAGCCCAAGTCCCAGGCCATCACACCAACATCTGGCTAAGTGGAAAAGGAACATCTGGAGCAGCTGTGAGGGGAGGGGGTTATTTTTTTAGAGCAAATTCGGGAAACAGGGCATGACCGAACTAGAGAGTGCCTGCCTTATCGAGGAGGTGGCTTGCTGTGGCCTGTCTCTGGGTCTGGTTATAGCATGTGGAGAACCTTGGCCACTGGTCCCTGGCTATGGTCCACGATCCCAGATGTGAATTAAGAAGGCTTCGGACCCTGAACCAAGAACAAAGGGGAGCAGCACTGTTGCCTCTGCAGCTCGTAGGCCTCTGCCTTCCCCTCCGCCCCAGCTTGGGTTTATTTTTGTGAAATCAAAGCAGAATTTCGAGGCGTCTGGCGTGCATGCACAGCGCATGAAATGGGCCGGAGGAAGAGAGGCGTGATGCTACTTGCAAACTATGCGCGGAGACAAGACCAGAGGCGCCGAGTGCTTGAAAGCTGGTGTGTGCTGGGTTGGGACTTGCCTCTCCACCGTAGCCTGCAGGGCTTCTGAGGAAATGGGGGGGGGGGACGGCTTGCTGCTGCTGCTGCTCGCTCCAAACCCAAACCTGACAGGACCTGCCCTGCGTCTTAGTTGGGGGTGGAAAGCGGAGATGCAAAGAGGGGGGAGAGAGAGAGAGAAGGAGAGGGGGAAGGAAGGGTTAACGCGTTTGAAGTCGACAGGAAATTTACTGGCTGAGTGGTGCAATTTGCAGACATCCATTCCAGGCCGAGGGGTCTGCAGGTAGGAGCTGAAGGACTCCTGGACAGCTCACCTTTTCCCCCCATTCCTTTTGGAGTTACCTTATTGCTCCTGGTGGCCTTGGAGCGCATTGCGCTTCTTTGAGATGTGCATCAAAAGCAGCCTTGCCCAAACTGTCCTGCTCACCAAGGCTGATGAGAATAATAGCATCACAGAATTCTAGAGCTGGAAGGGAACCCCAAAGGCCATCTAGTCCAGCCCCCTGCAGGAATCTCAACGAAAGCATCCAGCCTTCAAAACCTCCAAGGAAGGAGAGTCCACCACCTTCCGAGGGAGTCTGTCCCACTGTCAGAAAGTATTATTATTATTTTGGAAGGCAGGAAAATTCTTAATGTTTGAGGTTTTATTGTGTTTTCAATATTTTGTTGGGAGCTTTCCAGAGCGGCTGGGGCAACCCAGTCAGATGGGTGGTATAGAAGTAATAAAATTAGTAGCAGCAGTAGAAGTAGTATCATCATTAAAGTTCTTCAGAATCCTCTTTTCTCGTTATCGGGATCTGTTGGTTTGGGTCTTGCCCTTTGGAGCAGCAGGAAGCGAGCTTGCTTTATCTTCTAATTGATGGCCCTTTAGATATTTGAAAACAGCTATCCTGACCCAACCAGTAGTGGAGCAGCTTTGGAGCTTGGTATTCCAAAACATCTGGAAAGAACCAGATGTGGGGAAGCTGCCTTAAGGCCCTAGTTCTCAAGACACAGAAGTGGTCTACGAGTTCCTCTGCCCCAGTGGCGTCACAACGGGGGGTGCAGGGGGCGGTTTGCCCCGGGTTCCATGTCTGGGGGGGTGACAAGAAGACACCCTGCGGGGGCTCGTGGCAGCACGGCCGCATGTGGAGGATCCTCCGTTTGTGGCTGCAGCTGGGAGCAGAGGATCGCGGCACCGGCAGCAAACCGCTAAGTACAGCACATGTGTGGCGTCACACGCACGGGCTGTAACATTGCCACACATGCGCTGTATAGCGGTTTGCAGAGGATCCCAGCACCGTCTGTATGGCACTGGTGCGGCACCGCCAGCAAACTGCTATGTACAGCACATGTGCAGTGTCGCTACATACTGTGCATGTGTTGTACGTAGTGACGCCACACATGCGCCCTATGTAGCAACGCCCACCTCAGCTGTCACAACGCCTTCCTTCTCCGCTGCTCTGCCCTGCAATGTTTCAGGCTCTCGATATTGAAGTTTCATCAATACCAAATGAAATAGAAACCCTGCACTCGGAAAGCAAGCGTGTCAGGGAGAAAGGTCCTTCGCACTTAATTTCCCCCTGGCCTTTCTGTGTGCCAGGAAGCTTTTTGGGGGGGTGGAGTGTTTTGTCAGGTGAGACTTGTTTGGAGGGGTGCAGTGGGGAGAACGGGTGTACCCCTTCCCCTAAGGCTGTTCCTTAGAACGGAGCCCAAAAGTGTTTTTAGATACTTGGCAGTGTGGACTGCTGCTCCTGTGGCAGGGAGTTCCTCAGCCCAAGGACAGCAAAACAACATGTTGCCTGCCCTTGCCAACTACCTGTCAGACAATGTCAGGAGGCAAGCATATTATGAAAGGATAGCCATTTCTATCTCTTGCAGTTTTCATGCAAATAACAACCATTTTGCAACTGGGTTGGTAGCTAGAAAATGTGATATTAAAGAGGGTTGTATGAAACCACGTCCGTTATAGTATCATAGAATCGTAGAGTTGGAATGCAGGGAACACAACTAAAGAATCCCAGACAGGTGGCCACTTGACCTCTGCTTAAATATGATGTGCTAGTTTATTACATGTGAAGAAGATTTTTAATTTAATTTTGCAAAAAGGAGGATTTGAGAATAATAATAATAATACTTTGTTCTGCTGCCTTAAAGGAGCCTTTGCGACATGAAGGAGGAATCTCCCTTGTTATTGCTCTGTGCAGAGAACAGCTTTGCTCTTGCACTTGGTGCAGAAAGGCAAAACTCCCCAATTCCTGCTCTGCAGTTTTTGCTCTGACGATCGCGGCTTGGTTTATATAAATGTGTGTGTGCGTCCAGTGGGTTGCATCTGTCTGCTGCTGCAGATTATTCATTCAGGTTTTATCCCACCCTTCCTCCCACGGGAGCCCAGGGCAGCCATACATCATCAGCATCCATAAAACATCTTAATTAAAAACCTCAAAACAGATAAAACAACTTTCTGGGCTGCCGTTTCCAGTGCTAAATGCTGGAGTGAACACAGAGGTCTTCACATTGCGTCTGAATTCTCGTATGTTTTAAATCACAGCTGTAAACGAAAAGAAAAAATCCAGTGATTTTTTTTTATTTATCTTTCTTGCAAACCGCTTTGAGGTTTTCTTCTGCAATGAAGCAGGAGGCCGGTTTCGTGAAGCAGATGAATAAAATAATTATGACAACTTATGGGTTGGGTGCAGGGACATGGGTGGCGCTGTGGGTTAAACCACAGAGCCTAGGACTTGCCGATCAGAAGGTCGGCGGTTCGAATCCCCGCGGCAGGGTGAGCTCCCGTTGCTCGGTCCCTGCTCCTGCCAACCTAGCAGTTCAAAAGCACACCAGTGCAAGTAGATAAATAGGTACCGCTCCGACGGGAAGGTAAACGGTGTTTCCGTGCGCTGCTCTGGTTCGCCAGAAGCGGCTTAGTCATGCTGGCCACAGGACCCGGAAGCTGTACGCCGGCTCCCTCGGCCAGTAAAGTGAGATGAGAGCCGCAACCCCAGAGTCGGCCACGACTGGACCTAATGGTCAGGGGTCCCTTTACCTTTACCTATGGGTTGGGTGCAGTTCACCAGCGAAGGGTCTCCACAAACAGGGAGCCACCACAGAGAAGTCCTTGCTGATGCATAAACCAAGGGAACTCTCTGCCACAGGAAGCAATGATGGCGATCAACTTGGATGGCTTTAAAAGAGGATTAGACAACTGCATGGAAGAGATGGCATTGATGACTACTAGTTAGGGTGGATCTGCTCTGCCTTCACAATCACAGTGCTTCTGAATCCCAGTTGCTGGAAACCACAGGAAGCAAGAGTTGCTCTTGTGTTCGAATTCTGCTTGCTAGTTTCCCACAGGCATCTAGTTGGCCACTGTGAGAACAGGATGCTGGACTAGATTGAACAGTAGCCAGATCCCATAGTAATAATAATAATAATAATAATAATAATAATAATAATATTTATACTCCCCCCTCATCTGGCCAGGTTTCCCCGGGCCCTCTAGGCGGCTTCCAACAAAATATTAAAAATACATTAAAACATCAGACATTAAAAATTTCCCTAAACAGGGCTGCCTTCAGAGCTTCTAAAAGTCAGATAGCTGTTTATTGCCTTGACATCTGCTGGGAGGGTGTTCCACAGGGTGGGTGCAACCACCGAGAAGGCTCTCTGTCTGGTTACCTGCAACTTCACTTCTCACAGGGAGGGAACCGCCAGAAGGCTCTCAGAGCTGGACCTCAGTGTCTGGTCAGAATGATGGGGTGGAGACGCTCCTTCAGGTCTACTGGGCCGAGGCTGTTTAGGGCTTTAAAGATCAGCACCAACACTTTGAATTGTGCTCGGAAACGTACTGGGAGCCAATGTAGGTCTTTCAAGACCGGTGTTATATGGTCTCGGTGGCCGCTCCCAGTCACCAGTCTAGCTGCCGCATTCTGGATTAGTTGTAGTTTCTGAGTCACCTTCAAAGGTAGCCCCACACAGAGCGCATTGCAGTAGTCCAAGCGGGAGATAACCAGAGCATGCGCCACTCTGGCAAGACAACAGGGCTCTTAGTATGTGCTAATGGAAGGAATTTGCCAGGAAAATGGCGGAGGGGGGCATTTTTCATCTATTTCTCCAATGCTTTCTCAGCCTTCCTGAAATCTTCAAAGAGTTGGGGTGGATTGGATGGGGCCTGCAGGGTTGGCTGGTTTCTTTTTGCCAAAAATTGCACACACACCCTCCTCCAAACTACCACCAGATTCATCAGCAGACAGATACCACCCATAGAGTGTCAATTCTCTCCTTAAAGAGGTTGATCGTTCTGCAATGTTTTAAAAACAGCGAGACCCACCTTGTTTGTTTTTCATTTTGAAAAGTTTTTGTTTTTGTTTCCAGGGCAATTAAAAAAGCAAAGAAATAAGATTGCAGGTTAAAAGCACATCACCATAAAAACACAAAAACAAACAGAAAAATCGTCCATAAAAGCCCTGTGAAGAAATAATAATAATAATAATAATAATAATAATAATAATAATAATAATAATTAATAATAATACTCAGAGCTTACTTAAAAACTGGGGAGAATGGATTCAGATTCCCATGGTATTCACAATTGTGAGGCTACCCCAAGAAAGAAACTGCTTTGTGTCTTCTCCTACCCCATATTTTTATACATCCATGTTTGTGTATGTGTGTGTGTGTTGGGTTTTTGATTTTCACCACACCACATTTCCACACCAACCTGCGAAAATTTGCCAGCCTTTGAGTGCCCACCCCTCCTGATTTGCACACTTTTGCAAGGGGTTTTCACTACCATAATCCATTTTTATGTACACCCTCCTCTAATATGCACATTTTTGGTCATGTTATTTGGCTGGGGAAGGGCATCTCAGAATTTGGAGAGGTGTGGATTTTGAAGGATAGCTCCACTTCGGACCACATATTATTTCCAGGATGTGCAAGTGAGATAGGTTTACATAAAATTCCTCCCCTTCCCGTTCCAAATCTCTACGACTGAGTGTCATTTCTGACGTGTTAGGGCCAATTTATCCCAACTCTCCAAGTCTGATTATCACCAATTTGTGCTTTGTCAGAGAGAGAGAGAGAGAGAGAGAGAGAGAGAGAAAGAAAGAAAGAAAGGGGGCTGAATGACTGTGCTCTGCCTCCTGAGTTGGAGGAAGCAAAGCTTTTGAATCCCAGGTGCTGGAAACTATGGGAGGGGAGAGTTGGCTTGTGTTTTAATCCTGCTTGCAGGTTTCCCATTGGGACATCTGGTTGGCCAATGTGAGAACAGGATGCTGGACTAGATGGGCTAGGGGCCCGATCCAGCAGGCTCTCCTTACGTTCTTATGCTTCTACATTGTTCCCCCCCCCCCCCCAGCCCTTTGGTTTCCCAAGTGATGGCTGCTGAAATTTCCCAGACGCATCTGGGAAGCTCAACAACTTTGCCCCCCCCCCAAAAAAAAGCTCAACACCTTTTGCATCCAGATGTTCACTTTTTTTTTGAAATATGGCAACCCTAGCTGTAACCTAAGAATGGGAGAAGCAAAGATCAGCAGCGTCGAAGCAATATTCTTCAGCATCAACTTCATTGGACTGGTCATGTTGATTATCATCTTCCAAAGCAACTACTCTATTCCCAACTTAAAAATGGAAAGCGTAATGCTGGTGGTCAACAAAACAGGTTTAGACTGTCTCAAGGCAAATCTTAAAATTAATGTAATGTAAACACTGACAACTAGGAAACACTGGCCTGCAAGCGCTCCACTTGGAGAACAGCCTTTACCAAAGCTGTCGTGGGTTTTGAAGACACTGGAACTCAGGACGCAAGGGAGAAACGTGCTAGGAGGAAGGCACGCTTGGCAAATCCACACCGTGATCAACTCCCACCCGGAAACCAATGCCCCCACTGTGGATCCAGAATTGGCCTCCACAGTCACTTATGGACTCAATTTTAAAACCGTGTTCATGGAAGACAATCTTACTCGGCTACGAGGAATCACCAAAGAAGAAGAACCTATGAATGTGCTGCCAAGTATTTTCAGGTGAAAGTGGAAGTTGGAGGAGGTGGTGCAGAAGGATCCAGCCTGCTCTCTTCTCCCAAATTCATGCCTGGAGGCTACCTTTCTTCATCCTGCCTGGCTGCCTCCCTCGCCACCCCTCCCTGGCCAGTTTACCAAAGCTGCCCAGCTTTTCATGTTCGGGGAGTGTGGTCCCCCCCCCTCCCGGAAGGGCACAGCCAGCTGCCTCCTGAGTCCAGCCCGGCATTGTGCATAGCCCCCCCCCCCCTTACCCAGAGGGAACAAAGGGAACCAGTGTGACAATTCCTTGCCTCTGCCCCTTGTGGTTTTTGCAGCGTCAACGCTCTCCCTTCCCCAACTTCCACCGCGGAGATCTTTCTCTCCCCTCTGCGCCTCCCCTTTCTGCGGTTCACACCGGCTCAGGTACACGGGGAGGGGGTGGCGACATGCCTGGTGTCAACATCTCCTGTGGGCGCGGCAGGGGGAGGAATGCGCCGCTCCCAGCTCTCGCTCCGGCAATTAATCCCCGCAACTGACAGGTGGCAACAGGCGGCCTTTGGCTGGGGTGCTGCGTCGCGGCCAGCAAGGAAGGGTGCTCGGAGCTTGTGGTCGCCGGGGGTTCCTTGGAACGAGGAGCCCTCTGGAAAGGGAGAAGGGGGCGAGAGGAAGCGGGCTGCGGATTACGCAGCGCATTGTGGAACTGCGGAACTCGCCTCTCCAGGACGCAGCTATGGCCAGCATCCTTTGTTGTTTAGTCGTTTAATGGTGTCCGGCTCTTCGTGACCCCCTGGACCAGAGCACGCCAGGCACTCCTGTCTTCCACTGCCTCCCGCAGTTTGGTTAAACTCATGCTGGTCACTTCAAGAACACTGTCCCACCATCTCGTCCTCTGTCGTCCCCTCCTCCTTGTGCCCTCCATCTCTCCCAACATCAGGGTCTTTTCCAGGGAGTCTTCTCTTCTCATGAGGTGGCCAAAGTCTTGGAACCTCAGCTCCAGGATCTGCCCTTCCAGTGAGCACTCAGGGCTGATTCCCTTAAGAATGGAGAGGTCTGATCTTTTTGCAGTCCATGGGACTCTCAAGAGTCTCTTCCAGCACCAGAATTCAAAAGCATCCATTCTTCGGAGATCAGCCTTCTTTATGGTCCAGCTCTCACTTCCATACATCACTACTGGGAAAACCATAGCTTAAACTATAAAAGGGGATTAGGATCGTGGAGGGTGAAGCTATCGATGGGTTCTAGGCATCTGGTCTAGCTATTGGTCGCCTCGCCCCAAAAAGGACATGGCAGAGTTTGAAAATGTTCAGAAAAGGGCAGCCAGCATGATCCAAGGGATGGAATGAGTCTCCTATGAAGAAAGGTTGAAACATTTGGTAATTTTGCTTTAGAAAAAAAAGGCAAAGTGGCCTGTTAGAGGTCTATAAAATTATTTATGGCAGGGTGAAACTGGATATTGGAAAGTCCCCTCCCCTCACATCTTTCTCCTAACACTAGAAGGGATGAATGGAGCAGAATTCTAGGAGATTTCAGGCAGGTGAAAGGAAGTCCTTCCTCAAGCAGCACATAGCTGAGCGATGGAACAGATAAATAGAATAACTAAGATAACTTGAGGATTAAGCGCAGTTCACCAGTGAAGGGTCTCTGTAAACAGGGAGCCACCACAGAGGAGTCCCTGCACAGATCAGTGGAACTCAATCCCAAAGGAGGCAATGATGTGCCACCAACCTAGGTGGCTATAAAAGGGTATTGGGTGGCCACTAGCCAGGGTGGCTATTGCTCTGCCTCTGCAGCGATGCTTATGAAGTCCAGTTGCTGAAAGCGCTGCTGTGAAATATCCGAAATGAATCCTAAAATCCTAGAATGGTAGAGTTGGAAGGGACCCTCAAGGGTCATGTAGTCCAACCCCCTGAAACTCAGGAATCTCAACTAATGCATCCATGACAGAGGGCCATCCAAGCTCTGCTTAAATATCTCCAAGGAAGGAGAGTAGACGGTCCTTAAGTTTCTTCGCGGGCACAGGAATCTGCAAGATTCAAGGAGGCGGTGTGTTTGTACAGTTGTGTGTCTCTGTGTGTGGTTCTTCCCGTGCTCCACATTTGTGCACGGCCGACGGAAACTCCCCCTGCGAGGTGAGCTCGGGTGATTCCCGTTGCAAAAACCAAGACCCCTTTCCTTCCCGGTGCCCCTTTTTCACTCCCCGCGCTTTGAGAGCTGGAAAGCGTTCCGCTGGCAGGCTTCTCCTTTGTTAAGAGTGAAATAGACACTCCCGAATAATGGCTGTACGTGTGGGTCTTTGAAAACCTTTGTCAACACTCCTTCAGGAGAAGGGTGGGTGGAAGGAACGGGGTTGGGGGGAGCGTCGTGCCGAGAAACCAGGCAGGTGTTGGGCGATGGTGGGGCGTGCGCGTGGGGCGTGCGCAGAGAAAGACTGGATTACCCGCCCGGGTGCCAGCAGTATGTAACACAGCCTGCTGCCATGGGCAGGTGGCGAGGGCAGGGAGGCAGGCATTGGAATGCTCCCCCCCCCCCCGTGTGTTCCTTGCAAGTCGTATTCTTAGGTAAAAACGGGCCAGTGTGTTGGTATCCTCAGAAATCCCCTCTGTGCAGCGCATTTGGGCACAAAGAACAGCAAAAGGGCTGAGATTTCTATTTCATTTTGAAGCATCCCAGGATGCTTAGCCCATGCTGGGTCTTCTTGGTGCCGTTTGTTCCTTGTGGCAACATCTCTTTGCAGCCTCGTCCCTGCCCATTTTGGTGAGACTTCGTCCCCATAAGGCATCGAAGTCTGAAGTTGCCAGAAACCCCAAAACCTTCGCATGCCAAGCTTTTTTTGGCCCTTCCTGAAGACGATCCATTACACCGTGGGAGGCCACAGATGGTGAACAGTAGCCCCGTAAAATGTCGCTTGTGGGGTAAAATGGCAGGCTGCTCAAGTAAGCGAGCCAAGCTGTAATCTCAAGGGAGAGAAACCGTCTCCAGGTGGAGGACTAGCTGCCCTGGAGTACAGCTCCTTCTTGCTCTCTGTTGCTAAAAACATACAGATATCAACCATTAAAAAACCAATTAAACCTTGATAGAGTTAAAACTATATACAAGTGCAAAATCCGTTTTAAACATACCGATGATTAAAATAAAAACAGCCGAGCGCCAGCCCTTTAACTAAACGCAGTCAATTCTTGTTGGACCAAGAAAGTCTTCACCTGCCGGTTATGGTAAGATTCTGCAAGCTAGCCCAGTGGCTTGGGAGAATGAATTGCAATAACATAAAATATGATCTTGGCCTCTTGCACAGAACAAGGATCAACTTCTTCGTCATCCTGATCGGCTTGCCTGTCTCTGGTTGACTTCCTGTGCTCCTGCGACATCTCCACTTAAAAGGATCTCGAGATAGTTGGGTCTGGCTGGGAGATACCGCGGAGCTCAGACCCTGGAGAGCCTCTGCCAGTCAGAGTAAGCAGAACAAGGGTAAATGGAGAAACGCTCTGGCCCAGTTCAAAGTCCCCACCTGGCCACAACAATGGACAGGGCGATGGAGCCCCTTGATCTCACCCTTTTTGGCTTCCTTTCTGTTCTCATGGGTGCAACTAGCAGCGATGTGGGGGAATCGGTGCTTACCATCTCCCATGATATATATATTTTTTAAAGTCGATAGGGAAACAGATAGGATTGCGAGGGGAGCAGTGTGGGAAGGGGTTTAGTCCTGTATCTCAACACCACTTATTTATTGATGTTAAATTCCTCACTCTCCAGCTTCTGAGGTCCATGTAGGGGGAAGCAGAAAGAGATCACACAGACGCCTGAAAGTGGGGCCATTTCTGAAAATGGCCAGGAGAAAAGGCTTTAAATCCCTTGGCCTATTACTGTGGTCCCAGTACAGTTCCTCTCCTCTCCTCCCCTTTCAATTTCTCTTTTCTTAAACTCGCCAAAGATCCTAATCTTGAATCGCTTGTCTCGAGACCAGGCTGGCATGATGTGCTTAGCAGAGAAACAAAAACAAACAAAAAAAAAACCGTCTGCTTTCGCTCTGCCCAGTTCCTTAAAACTTCAGTCTTGTGCCTTATTAACAGTGTTCATTTTAATTAAGAGAGCTTTCCAATGAGAGATTTCTGGGAATACTTTTTATTTTATTTTAAAGAACCCCCCCCCCCCACGCACTCCAACAACTTGCTTTGAGTGTTGCAATAATCTGGTTTTCTTTCCTCTCCTTTTTCTTCTTCTTCTTCTCCTTTCTCAAACAATATATTGCCTCGCTTGGCACGCTCCCGTTTCCGCAGGCTGTGTAAATCCTTTGTGCGCGTAATCCTTAGCCTGCGGGCACGAGAAAGAAAAGCGATTGCACAACCCGACATTGTCGCGTTCGAGAGAGGGCTTTAAACCGCCAGGTATTCACAGCAGTGCCTTTCGCTGCGATGACCTAAATCCTTTGGGCAGCGATGTGAGAAGGGGTGGGGTGGAGCAGAGAGGAGAGCCGGAGTTCATGCTTGAAAATAATTGGCCAGTTCTTCAAATTTCCCCCCAAGATTCATGTTTTCTCACCTGAGCAACCTGTAACAGAATAAAATCCCTCCCACCCGCCTCCTTGAATATCCATCGCTAATCCCCTCCATTGCCACACTGCCACCCACCTGCCTAACCAATCACCCTTGCCAGGAGCCTATTATCCGGACAGGATGCAAAGGGCGAGTTTTGCTGCAGTTTAACGTGTGCGTTCCTGTCGGGCCCTTTTGTTTGCGCGCTTGGGACCGTGCCTGGGAGCACGCAGCCTTTCACGGGACGCTCTGAAAGCAAACAGACAGCTTGCTGCGCACTCTTCCCGCCAGCCCCGTGGAAAGGCATCAATAGCTGGGAAGGGAGGAAATGCCAGCAGTTTTCTGTGGTTGCCGCAGCCAGGGGGTTTCCATGCCGCGTGGAAGCAACAGACAAGCTCCTGCAGCCTTCCAGGCACTTATAATAAATAATAATACATTTGGATTTATACCCCGCCCTTCCCGGTTCGGAAACCGGGCTCAAGGTGGTTAACAAGAAATTTAAAACACTTAATTGTAAAAACAGCATAAAATACAGTGTGAGAACATGAATAACAATAAAATTCAGAGTTCAGAAATCAATTTAGGGGAAATCCATCTAATAAATATTAGATAATCACCAGGGCTAGCTGGCTGAATTAGTCCTAAAGGTAAAGGTAAAGGGACCCCTGACCACTAGGTCCAGTCGTGGCCGACTCTGGGGTTGCGGTGCTCATCTCGCTTTATTGGCCAAGGGAGCCGGCGTACAGCTTCCGGGTCATGTGCCCAGCATGACTAAGCCACTTCTGGCGAACCAGAGCAGCGCACGGAAACACCGTTTACTTTCCCGCCAGAGCGGTACCTATTTATCTACTTGCACTATGACGTGCTTTCGAACTTCTAGGTGGGCAGGAGCAGGGACCAAGCAACGGGAGGTCACCCCGTTGCGGGGATTCGAACTGCCGACCTTCTGATCGGCAAGTCCTAGGCTCTCTGGTTTAACCCACAGCACCATCCGCATCCCTTCAAATTAGTCCTACTTGGGGCTAAAAGACTTGATATCTTTTACACTCTGGGGTGGAATCACAGAATCATGGCGCTGGAGGGAACCCCAAAGGTCATCCGGTCCAACCCGCTGCAATGCAGGAATCACAGCTGAAGAGTCCATGGCAGATGGCACTCCAACCTCTACTTAAGAACCTCCAAGGAATTAAGAGTCCACCACCTCCCAAGGCAGAGCGTTCCACTGCGAAACAGCTCTTACTGTCAGAAAGTTCTTCCTGGTGTTTAGTTGAAATCTCCTGTCTTGTGACTTACATCCCTTGGTTCTGGTCCTGCCGTCTGGAGCAGGAGAAAACAAGCTTGTTCCCTCTTCCATGTGACAGACCTTGAGATATCTGGAGATGGCTCTCACATCCCCTCTCAGTCTTCTCTTCTCCATATTTTATATTAAGTGTGTGTTGACTGCCCTGGTGCCCATGTATTGCAAAGAGACCTCAGCAGGATTGGTGCAGCCCAGAGGGAAGGATAAGGGACTGTGGCTCGTGACATCACTTTTATTTAATTTCATAAAATGTATACAATTCTTGATTGTCAAGCAAACAAACAAACTCAAGCCTCAAAGTGGTTTGCCAAAAAAGATTTAAATATAACAGTATCAATCAGAGAAAATAACAACAATAATTTAAAACTTTTGAAAAGTTAAAAGAACAACAAGAATTAACTCACGTTAAATTTCTAAGAGTCTGGGCATGCTTGCCTATGTTTTGTGGTTGTTTTTCATTACTATACCACTCTATATTTTTTTAAGGAAAAAGCTCTCAGAGCAGTTAAAACATTAAATAAAACATTGCTGAAGCAAGTCAAATATAAAGCATCCGTTCAAAGCAACTTAATTAACAGGAATCTAAAATAATATCTTAAAGGTTTAAAAATAAAACATTACAAAGTCAGCTACACATAACACAACACTTTTAGCAGCTGCCGAAGGACTGCAGGGAAGGCTCCCTGCCTGTTGTCAATAGGCAGGGAGTTCCAGAGTTCCGTTGCTGCCAAAAGATCACGTTCTTACCCATGCAAAACGGGTCTTCCTAGGCTGCTTTCCTTACTTTGCCTCCCTCCCCTCTTGTCCTCCCATTAGTACTCCACCGAACTGAAGAAGTTGTACTGCCAGATCGCCAAGACGTGTCCCATTCAGATCAAGGTGATGACTCCCCCTCCCCAGGGCGCCGTCATCCGTGCAATGCCCGTCTACAAGAAAGCGGAGCACGTCACCGAGGTGGTGAAGCGCTGCCCCAACCACGAGCTCAGCCGGGAATTCAACGAAGGTGAGTTGGGCACCTCTAGATCTTGGATGACGGCTCTCGTATCTCCTCTCCTCTAAGCTAAGCATCCCAAATTCCATGCACCGAGCCTCATAAGTCTTGGTTTCCATGTCTCGGTCGCCCTCCTCTGCACACCTCCCAGCTTGTCAATATCCTTATCATATTGTATAGATTTGTGGACGACCCCCGCCCAAACCCTAGAAATTAATAAATGGTAGGATTTTAATTATTATTTTTTTAATTTGCATTTTATTTATTTGTTAACATTCTTATATTACATTGGTAAACATTGTCATATTACATTACAGGACTTACTAGAATATAATTTCCAACATGTATGCAAAACTTATATACAAATTTTATGTACCTAGAAAGAAAATGAAACAAAAGAAAGAAAGAACAAAGAACAAATTTTAATTATTTGGAGTATTGAAGAGAAGATTGGGGGTCAGTGGAAAAGTACAGGCTAAGATTCCTTTCCAAGCCAGGGTCTCACTTGGGATAGAGACATTAATAAGACAAAATGGATTGATGGCACATCTGAGAGTCTAGGCAGACAGAGGTTGCCATGGTGATGGGGTGTGGGTTTGAAGTGACAGGAAAAGAGAGCTTTTAGCAGGGTGTTATGGGAAGAAGAAGAAGAAGAAGGGGAGATGAAAGACTGGGATCCATCTTGGGCAGGCTGGCTGAAGGCTGGCTAGGAGAGATGCCTTTGGACTCCCTGACTGCACTGCTGTAAGGGACAATCCCCTCTTGAAATGGCCATGCTGGACTCCCTCCATGAAGACTGAAGGTGTAAATAGCCTAATAAACCATATTTCCTAAAGCTACGACAGTCTCCACCATGTCTCCATTTTCCAGAGGAACCACAGACCTGGTGGACTCTCGTCATCACTTGGCAGAGAGAGGGGCAGGCACCCCACTTATGTAACAATCTGAAGCGTAGCTATAGAGTGGCCAGTTGACAGCAGCGAGCACAACACAGGTCCATTTCAGTCACTGTCACTAGGAAGCTCTTCAAGGTGCAGTTGAGGTATGGCAATAGGTACAGGGATTTTATAGCAAGACATGAGCCCTGGATCATGGAAGTTTGCTTGCTTTCCTCGGGTTATCTCTCTCCAAAACGCTGGTTCTGTTGCTGACCTTGTTCCTTTCCCATACGCTTTGGCAGGTCAAATAGCTCCTCCCAGCCACCTGATCAGAGTGGAAGGAAACAGCCATGCTCAGTACGTGGAAGACCCCATCACTGGCAGGCAGAGTGTCCTGGTCCCTTATGAGCCACCGCAGGTGAGTTGGGTGGGAATGTTCAGGGAGGCCGGAGAGGATATATTGCGCTAGCAAGTTTTATAACTTAGCAGAGTTTTACATTCCCCTTTTAAACGCACAACAGGTAGCTGGTTGCAGGCTTGTTTAAGCCTCTCACTATTTGGTTCCTGGTAAGTTCCCTTATATCCCTCTTAAAAGAATAATCATGCCACAATCTTGTTTAGAGTATATAAAATAGTTTAGTCACATTCTGTTCACAGCTGGATCCCAGAAGTCAGGCTTAGTTACAAATATGTAAATATGGATCTACCCCATATGGGGGGTTAATCCCAATAACTGCAGACTGGCAGTCACTATAGTTCACATGACGAAAGGAAGATGGAAAAGAAGGGGAGGAGGGCTGCGTGCCTTGTGCTTTTGTTACCTGCTCAGGTTAGGTCACGCCCACCTCTAGTCACATGCAAGAGGAAGTATGTCCCAGTCCGGGAGGAAACAGGAAGTTCCAACTGGCTGGAGCAAACATCCACCTGCATGTCCACTCTAGGAAAACAAGGAATGTTGTACTTGACTGCTACTTATGTATCACATCCCACAAGTTGGAAGGCTGAGGTCTTCTAAGCAGGACTGTCGTTTCGCCCCTTCAGATGCAACAGAATAAGCCCATTCACACATCACACTAAACCATTGTTAATGTTTCACTGCTGCCCCTTGCTCTTTCCTTTCAGCAAGTGGAAGCAACCAACCTCTGCACACGCTACCAAGTGCTGTGGCATTTATCTGTTTCATAAAATCTATTCGCTGCTTGACTGTAAGAAACAAAGTAAACCAACCTCAAAGTGGTCTGCAGAAAAGAGAAAACAATGCAATAGTCAATGAGAAAAAGTAATAATTTAAGACCCTTGGAAAGTTAAAATGCTTTAGTTGAGATTCCTGCATTGCAGGGGGGGGGGGTGTGGACTGATGAGCCTTGGGGGTCCCTATACAATTCTAGGGATGCGGGAGATATTGTGGTCTAAACCACTGAGCCTCTTGGGCTTGCCGATGAGATGGTCAGCCGTTCGAATCCCCATGATGGGGTGAGCTCCCGTTGCTCGGTCCCTGCTCCTGCCAACCTAGCAGTTCGAAAGCAAACCAGTGTGAGTAGATAAATAGGTACCACTGCAGCGGGAAGGTATACGGCATTTCCATAAGCTCTGGCTTCCATCACGGTGTCCCGTTGCGCCAGAAGCGGTTTAGTTCTGCTGGCCACATGACCCGGAAAGCTGTCTGTGGACAAATGCCGGCTCCCTTGGCCTGAAAGCGAGATGAGCACCACAACCCCATAGTCGCCTTTGGTTGGACTTAACCGTCCAGGGGTCCTCTACCTTTTACCTTACCAGCACAATTCTGTGATCAATAAACTAAAAACAGATTAAAACTTGTGGCAACCTTTGAAGCATCTGAGCGCTGAAAGGGTACAAGAGGAAGCACCTGCCTGATCTCAATAGGCAGGAAATTCCAAAGTGTAGCCGCTGCCAGACTTAGAAGACCTGGAAATCTGCTGCCAGTTGAAAAAGACAGGACTGGGCTCAGGGAGACCTATAGCCCAACTTGGTACAAAACAGGTTCCTATGTCCGAATTAGCATTACATCTGAAGCAGACAAGTTTCTTTGGAGAGGGGAAGGGAAGGAATCCTTTATGGAGGGTGCGTGTGTGTCTTGCATCAGCCTTCAGCAAACCGATCACTTCCTGCGTGACTCAGAGATGACTCAGAATAACTCCCCCTTTTTTCTTCTGTCCAGGTCGGCACAGAATTCACCACCGTCTTGTACAATTTCATGTGCAACAGCAGTTGCGTCGGGGGCATGAACAGGCGTCCGATTCTTATCATCGTGACACTTGAAACCAGAGAGTAAGTTGCATTAGCAGGAGCTCGGAGTGGCAAGCGATGGCCTGACCCTGGCCTGAAAGCCACTGCAACTTGATGGGAGATCAAAAAATGAGTTCCAAGCAAAAAAACACACACCTTGATCCAGAAGCAGAAGGGGCTTTTGTTTTCATTGCGCACAAACACAGCAATTCCCAGTTCACAAACAGGGGCGTGTAGTCATACAATCATAGGATAGTAGAGAATCGTGCCCGGAGGTCCTGCCCCATAACTGCTGCCAAATATTGCAGGTTCCACCAGTGCAGGGTTGATTATTTAATTTCTACACCCCTTACTATATTGGCCATTTCACTAAGTGGTAACCAAAAAAAATATTAAACTAGATATTACAAAAATACAGTTACATATAAAAATATTGCATGAATACAAAGCTACTAACTTATGGGGGGTGGTCCAAGGCTGGGATTGCTCCGTTGGTAGAACATGAGACTCTAGGGTTGTGGGTTCGAGTCCTGTGTTGGGCAAAAGATTCCTGCATTGCAAGGGGGTTGGGCTGGATGGCCCTCGTGATTCCTTGCAACTCTACAATGCCACGATTCTATGATAATATATATAAATCAGTTTCGGTTAGTAAGACTCCAGAATGTGGATTGGTCCAAGCACACAGGCTGGCATCTTAAAGAGGAGCCATGCACACAGATGCATTCATGTGCTGGTGTTTGGGGCAGACTCAAGCTGTAGGCAAGGTTTAAGGCTCATGGAGGGCATCGGTTGGGTCCAGTGGTTTGCGAACACGGAGTTTGGCTCCCAGATTCTTGTTCTTATTCTTTTTTCATTTGTACCCCACCTATCTGGCTGGGATTCCCCAGCCACTCTGGGCGGCTTCCACAGAGACCAAAAATACACTAAAATGTCACACATTAAAAACTTCCCTGAACAGGTCTGCCATCAGATGTCTTCTGAATGTCAGGTAGTTGTTTATCGCTTTGACATCTGATGGGAGGGCGTTCCACAGGGAGGGCGCCACTACCGAGAAGGCCCTCTGTCTGGTTCCCTGTAACCTCACTTTTTGCAGTGAGGGAACTGCCAGAAGGCCCTCGGCGCTGGACCTCAGTGTCCGGGCAGAACAATGGGGGTGGAGATGCTCCTTCAGGTATACAAGACCGAGGCCGTTTAGGGCTTTCAAGGTCAGCACCAACACTTTGAATTGTGCTGGGAAACATACTGGGAGCCAATGTAGGTCTTTCAAGACCAGTGTTATGTGTTCTCGGCGGCTGCCCCCAGTCACCAGTCTACATTCTGGATTAGTTGTAGTTTCCGGGTCACCTTCAAAGGTAGCCCCACGTAGAGAGCATTGCAGTAGTCCAAGCGAGAGATAACCAGAGCATGCACCACTCTGGCAAGACATTCAGCGGGCAGGTAGGGTCTCAGCCTGCGTACCAGATGGAGCTGGTACACAGCTGCCCTGGACACGGCTTTAACCTGTGCCTCCATGGACAGCTGTGAGTCCAAAATGATTCCCAGGCTGCGCACCTGGTCCTTCAGGGGCACAGTCACCCCATTCAGGAGCAGGGAGTCCTCCACACCTGCCTGCCCCCTGTCCCCCCAAAACAGTACTTCTGACTAGTCAGGATTCAGATATGTGGGTTACCGTTTCCGTGCATAAAATGCTTCCCGCTGTGTTTATTTTAGTGCCAGCCCTCCCCGTGGCTGTGAGCTAACAGACCCCCCATTTTCTCCATCCTCCAGCGGGCAAGTCCTGGGGCGCCGGTGCTTTGAGGCTCGGATCTGCGCTTGCCCGGGCAGGGACCGCAAAGCCGACGAGGACAGCATTCGGAAACAGCAGGTCTCCGACAGCACAAAGAACGGTGATGGTACGAAGAGGCGTAAGTAGGCCAGCAGGGGGCGCTCGAAGCTGTGGCTGGGTGGTGGGGGCACAGCTGCGGGGCTCAGAGAACCAGCAGAGGGGAGGGGGCTTTGTGGAGGCGGTGCTTTAGGAATGTGCAAGCTTTGCGGTTCACACAGAACCCTTCAGCACAGGTGGAACATAAGAAGAGCCTGCTGGGCCAGGCCAGTGGACCACCCCACCCATGAGTAGGCAACCTAAGGCCCGGGGGCTGGATCTGGCCCAATTGCCTTCTCAATCTAGCCCACGGACGGTCCGGGAATCAGCATGTTTTTACATGAGTGGAATGTGCCCTTTTATTTAAAATGCATCTTTGGGTTATTTGTGGGGCCTGCCTGGTGTTTTTACACGAGTAGAATGTGTGCTTTTATTTAAAATGCATCTCTGGGTTACTTGTGGGACATAGCAATTCGTTCATTATTTTTTCAAAATATAGTCTGGCCCCCCACAAGGTCTGAGGGACAGCGGACCAGCCCCCAGCTGAAAAAGTTTGCTGACCCCTGATCCAGCCCATCACCTTGTTCTTTCAGTGGCCCACCAGATGCCCCTGGTTTGCGTAAAAGTAAAGGAAGGAAAGGAAGCACACAGGATGCATGTGGCGCTGTGGGTTAAACCACAGAGCCTAGGACTTGCCGATCAGAAGGTTGGCGGTTCAAATCCCCGCCACGGGGTGAGCTCCCGCTTCTCTGTCCCTGCTCCTGCCAACTTAGCAGTTCAAAAGCACATCAGTGCAAGTAGATAAATAGGTACCACTCCGGCGGGAAGGTAAATGGCGTTTCTGTGCGTTGCTCAGGTTCACCAGAAGCAGCTTAGTCATGCTGGCCACATGAGCCAGAAGCTGTACGCCGGCTCTCTCGGCCAGTAAAGCGAGATGAGCGCCATAACCCCAGAGTCGGCCACGACTGGACCTAATGGTCAGGGGTCCCTTTACCTTTTAAAGGAAGCACTGGGTCTTCCCTGATATCTGCTCTGTCAGCACTGAACCCCACATTCAAAGTGGGGCTTATGCTTAGCTTGGCCATGGAGCAGGTGGTTCACATGCTAAAGGCTCCAGGTTTAATCTCCCGGGAAATCTCCAGCGGTTATCAAAGTTTTTTCTCTGGGCTACATTTTCAGAATAACAATTTGCTCGTGCCACACCGAGTTTTCTTTTGATAAGAAATACACTGGGAAACAAAAGGAAACAAATTCCAGTGGCGCTTGATTCATAACATGGAACACAACTGCAAAAATCATGGGGCATCCAGAAAGTGCAAAACAATGCAGCTACAGAAGAGCAGGAATCATTCCCAAATTATAATTCTAAACTCTTACGTGTGTATCTTAAGTGACAAGGAGAGACGTGAGCTTGCTTTTGTTGGATAATCTTATTTAGATGAGGTCTCATTTGAGACAAACCAACTCTCCTCTCCTCAACAGCACAAAGAAACCTCAGAATTGAAAATCCTTGTTCACGAATATATTGTCTTCAGCATCACTCGATGCTCTTTTTAAATATATATATGTGTATATATATATATATATATATTCATTTATTAAATTTATATACCGCACCTCCTTGATCGCAAGATCTCAGGGCGGATCAGTGCTCTTGCTCTTATTTCAAAAACATATCTGTCCATATTCTGCAATAATAATAATAATAATAATAATAATAATAATAATAATAATACTTTGATGCTCTACTGTACTATACCACATTGAAATGTTTAAATGTGTCTTAGATTGCTCTTGAGCGTCTCTGCCACATTTGCCATTGTCTCCTGCCACACCCTTTGAGAACCAGTGGCCTGGAAAACTCTTAAGTAACCACTCTGAGAAGCCAGTACCTTGGATCCTGAACGCCTTGCGAGTCAAACCTTTCGGCTCCTGAACGCCCCAAACCCAGAAGTGACTGTTCCGGTTTGCAAACATTCTTTGGAACCCAAACGTCCAACGAGGCTTCCGATTGGCTGCAGGAGCTTCTTTCAGCCAATCAGAAGCTGTGCCTTGGTTTCCAAACGTTTTTGACTTCTGGAACGGGTTCTGTTCGACTTCCAAGGTACCACTGCACTGGGCAAAATAGACCAATGGTCTTGAGACAGTTTGAGGCATTTTTATTATTATTATTTTGTGATGTGACTTTTCGCACTGTACCCTTACCAAAAAAAATAGGCGCATGGGGCGGACTCACTGCGCAGCATGCGCACTGCAGAACAGAACGGAGAGGAAACGTGTTCCTTGTGGCTGTGAGCCACCTGATAGGTTGTTGGACTTAGCTTGACAGCTGCCATTCTCTCCCCCCTCCCTTTGGCAGCCTTCCGGCAGAGTACACACGGCATCCAGATGACTTCGGTCAAAAAACGGCGCACCCCCGATGATGAGCTGCTATACCTTCCAGTAAGTTTGGCATGCCTGCCCCCTGTCCCTGCAGAAACCTTTTGCCTCATTTGTGCCGAACCATTTCCTGGCGGGCAGGGGTGGATAAAGGGGGGTGTGGTGGGGGCGGGTCACCCCGGGTGTCACCACTGAGAAGGGTGACAAAATGCTCCGACCCACCGGCCAGCAGCCAGTCGAACTCCAGTCCTCAGTTCTGCATCAAAGCTGCGACTCAGAGCTTCAGAAGCTTTTCAGAAGCTGAGCACGCAAGCCAGCAGAGATAACAAACTCTTTACGACGGAAGGGTGGACAGAGGCATATGTAAAGCGTTGGACGAGATGGGCGACTGGTCTGGTCCGGCAGCCCTGAGCATCTCTGAAGTCTCTTCCTCCCTCTTGTCTGTGCTCAGGTGCGAGGCCGGGAGACTTATGAGATGTTACTGAAGATCAAGGAGTCTCTGGAGCTAATGCAGTACCTACCCCAGCACACCATTGAGACGTACCGGCAGCAGCAGCAGCAACAACAGCAACACCAGCACCTGCTGCAGAAACAGTGAGTATTTGGAAGCCAGCTTGCTGATTGCCCCAAAAGCACCTGGGCTGGGGGGCTTGAGAGCAATGGAGAGGGGGAGGGTGGCCAGGGGGCTCTCCGCGCACAGGAAGAGCATTGCTCTTGCTAAGCTGCCTGCCGCTAGCGCATCCCTGACCCAGGACAGCGTCTCTTTGGCTTTGTTAACACGGTCGGTCGATGAGCATGGCTGCTCGGATTTGCTTGTTGTTTTGTGCAGAAGTGTGTTTTGTGTGGGTGGGCAGGATTCTGGGGCCAACCTGATGCCCGGGCGCAGGAGTCCTCTCTCTTTCTGTGCTTCCCAGCAGCTGGCATTCAGAAGCATTGCTATCTCTGACTGTGGCTAGCAGAGAGAGGTGGTCTAATAATAATAATAATAATAATAATAATAATAATAATAATAATAATAGTAATAGTAATATATTTATACCCCACTCATCTGACTGGGTTTCCCCAGACACTCTGGGTGGCTCCCAACAGAATATTATTATTTTTATTATTAATAAAGCTATAAAACATCAGACATTAAAAAATTCCCTAAACAGGGCTGCCTTCAGATGTTTTCTAAAAGTCAGATAGTTGTTTATTGCCTTGACATCTGCTGGGAGGGCATTCCAAAGAGTGGGCGCCACCACCGAGAAGGCCCTCTGCCTGGTTCCCTGTAACCTCACTTCTCGCAGAGAGGGAACCGCCAGAAGGCCCTCATAGCTGGACCTCATTGTCCAGGTTGGACAATGGGGGTGGAGACGCTCCTTCAGGTATACTGGACCAAGGCCGTTTAGGGCTTTATAGGTCAGCACCAACACCTTGAATTGTGCTCGGAAACGTACTGGAGGCCAATGTAGGTCTTTCAGGACTGGTGTTATGTGGTCCCGGCGGCCGCTCCCAGTCACCAGTCTAGCTGCCACATTCTGGATTAGTTGTGGTTTGCGTGTCACCTTCTAAGGTTGCCCCATGTAGAGCACATTGCAGAGGTCCATGCGGGAGATAACCAGAGCATGCACCACTCTGGCGAAACAGTCTGCGGGCAGGGAGGGTCTCATCCTGCGTACCAGATGGAGCTGGTAGACAGCTGCCCTGGACACAGAATTGACCTGTGCCTCCATGGACAGCTGTGAGTCCAGAATGACTCCCAGGCTGCGCACCTGCTCCTTCAGAGGCACAGTTACCCCATTCAGGACCAGGGAGTCCCCCACACCTGCTCACCCCCTGTCCCTCAAGAATAGCACTTCTGTCTTGTCAGGATTCAACCTCAATCTGTTAGCCACCATCCATCCTCCAACCGCCTCCAGGCACTCACATTTGTTTCTGCTGGAATTCGTTAAGGGGATATTTGTATTTGGGAAACTGTGAACCACCCGGGGAGTTTTATCTTTCTCAGTCCCAGGAGATAATTTCCAGAAGCCAGCCCTCTCTTGGTACCTTCTGAACAAGACTTCTGCAAGTTTGTTCAGGGCCTCCGTATGCCTGTTTTCAGGTGGTTTGGAAGACTCCCCTTGAAGCACAGGGGCTTTCCAACAGGGGAGGGAGAAGTCTCCTCGTAAGCAGAGCTGCGTTGAAATAAATGAACCTTTTCCACTTGCTGCTGCTGACAAAATTGCTTTGTGATAATTACTGTTTTTGGCTCTTCGGGTAGGCAACGCTAGCATTTTTAAGGCTGTTTGCTTTAAAAGCAAACCAACCAACCAACCACCAGCAACCCATCCACTTAGTTAACAAACCTCCCCCTTTCCCCCCAAATCTCCTTGCAGGCATCCAATTGCAGTAGGCATGTAGCAAAACTAGACAAGTCGTGCAGTTAGGTAATTCTAGGCTCTGGATTCAGTGGTCTCACTGGGTTCTCTTCTACAGATGATAATGTGTGTTGCTTCTTTGCTTGCAAGTCCCTGCTATATTCGGGGCTCCAGTGATGGCACCGCCAGGCTTCTGCAGGGATTTCAGAAATGTGAAGCTGTGAATCCTCTCTCTTTGAAACTCTAACACAGAGACCAAGACTCTTGTAGAAAGCTGGGATGAATGCAATGGACAGCTGTGTGTGAACACAAACACACACCTGTGCACTCAGTATTTATACTTTCCTGAAGTTCTTTCCAAGTATTTTCCCCTAATTTCCCTTTTCTAAAACAACAACAACAAACAAACAACTAGCGTTTTCTGGATGTAAAAGCCTTCAAGGTTCTTCCAAGGTCTCTTATCAGGACATAGGAAGAGCCAGCTGGATCAGGCCAATGGCCCATCTAGTCCAGCATCCTGTTGCCTGTGGGAAGCCTGCAAGCAGGACAGCAGCACAAGAGACGCTCTCCCTCCTTGCAATCCCCATTAAGGGAGTTATATGTATTCATTTTTGCAACTCACATTGCATAGGAAATGTTATGGCTTATCCGCACTTCCAGCTGCCCCACTGCTTCCCTCCAGGGAAACCTAATCTCCGGTGCTGAATCGGAACAAACAGCAATTGGGTTTTCTGTGGATGTCTGTTCCAATTTAGCACTAGAGAGTGGGTTTTCTGGGGCAAAGGCAAAACCGCCCATGCTTCCTAGGAATGGGACAAATGGGAGTGTGGCCGAGCCCTTAGTCCTGCCCAGGGGAAGTTGCCTCAGGAGGTCAGTGTGGCTGCCTGCTCTGTGCAAATGCCACTGCTTATCAGCAGGGTTAGAAACCAAGATATGAAAGCTAGGAGCTTAAAGGTACATTAAGCCTAGGCACAACAACGGAATGTCTAGGCATGTTTTTTTTATAACAAGAATACAAAGCTGAAAATGAATGAACTGCAGCTAAAATATTATGTTCATTTTTCACATGCTCTAGTCCTTCCCCTGCCCACCCCCCTAATATTCTTAAGAGGGTCTCTTCTCCAGTCTTCAGAGAGTAGCCGGAAGTGGGGAGGCAGAAAAAGGTCCTCCTTTCCTTCCACTCTGCAGTTTTATCCTCAAATCTTAGGCACCGTACTGTGCCCAAAGAAACTGCTTGCCCTAATTAAATTCCCTGTCTCAAAATGCGCCTATAACAATGGGAGTTTCGAACGCTGCTTGTCAGGTTTCAAAATTTTGGGAAGTGAGTGTTGCACCTGTGTCTTGGATTTTGCCTGCTTTTTCTTTTGCCTGCTTTTCCTTCTGTGCATGGTTTTCTGACTCCTCTTTGCGTCAAATACCTTCATGATCTTGGTGACTCTTTGAACCGGACTATTTCCCTCATCTGAATGCACTGGATTGCAGCTCCTGCAACAAAAATGCTCACGGGAGGGCAAGGAGGCTGGACTTGTGTGCTACTTCCACCCCAATCGGTGGCTTCCCATCAAACCTTGAAAGCTTTTTCAGACGCTGCTGTTTGAAGCCAGCTGAATGAAGTTGCAAAGGATTCTCTCTGGAGTTCTGCCATTGCCCTGCAGGTGCTCAGCGAGGGGAGACTTATACCTCCTTTTAAAACAGCCCACCAACAACACTGGGCTTCCTTTAATATGCAGCCAATTCTCCCCGCTCCCCACTTTGCTCACGTTCAGTCCATTAGGGATGGTTTCAGCTGGTGCAATAGAAAGAAGGAGCCTTGAAGCAACTGCACAGGCCTTGCAGGCTTACATTGCAAACCCAGATGTCTGCAAGAGTCCCAGGTCTGCACTCTGCTTGTGCCACTGAGCTGCTTTCAAAGCCTTCTGAACTGCCAGAATAGGCCAGAATGCCCCACTGGGCTTTCGCCATTCAGAACCTGCTGCCACCCCAAACCATTTAGTTTGGCATTGCAGGCTGCTTTGACCCCACTGTGACCCCACCCACCATTTTGCAAGTCCCAGACAAGCAGCAAAACTGGGCTGGACCAGTGTCTTGGTAGACACTGTCTTTACGAGAATCTTTAAGTCTTAAAGCCACCCCCCCCCCTTGGAAAATAGCACCATCAACAAGGAACTGTGCATCCTTTGTTAAATATTGCAGGGCGCAAGAGGCATCACCAAATAAATACTCCCAAGCTGTGCCAGACCTGCTCAGTAGTGACTTTGGACATAATTGAAGCAAATAGATTTGCTGTATTGAGGTGGACTTACAAACCAGATTTCTGCCAGCATCTCCCACAGCTGGGATAACCCCTCTATTCTAGAATTTCCCCACCCCAAGTCTCAGAATGTTCTGTTTTGATTTATCCGATACTTGATCCATGCTTCACATGCGGGTTGTATGTGCACAGGAATTAAATTAATGATAGCCACAGAACAAAAGGGGTTTCTGGTTCTCACAGCAGCCGGGCCTTTTCTCTGCAGGAATCCTTTCAGAAACATCCCCCTGTGGTTTCAGACTGGAGCGATAGAGCTTCTGCACTGCATGCAGAATGTCCCAGGTCAATCTCTAATGGCCCCTCCGGGTGGGCCTGGGAATTGTCCTCCCCCACCTCCACCCCCGTCCATCTGAAATCCCAGAGAGGTGCTCCCAGTCAGAGTCAGGGCCAGATATCGGTTTGATGAGGCCCTAAGCTACTGAAGGTAATGGGGCCCTTTCTATGTCCAGCTGTCCTTTGTCAACAACAAATTGTCGCTGGTTTTTTGTGTTGAATATATTCTAGATAGTGATTTATGGACCTCATAGGTATCGCAAGCCATTTGCACATGTTGCCATGCAACCAGTCCATGCAGAATGTAGGCACCCTATATATAGAAAGGAGCAAAGCAGGGATATTTGAGGGAGCAGGCTAGCAGGTGGGGCCCATGACTTGCATCATAGGAGGCTACACAACACAAAAACACTGTTGCTGCATGTAGGTTTTATTTTATTAGTTTTTTATCTTATATTTTGGAAATGTACATCCAGCGGGGTTTTTTCCTTTTATTTTTTTTTGGGGGGGGGCAAGAGAGTGGGGCCCTAAGCTAAAGTTTGTTTAGCTTATACGTAAATCTGGCACTGGTCAGAGTAACCAATACTGACCTGGATGGACCAGTGATCTGATTTGGAATAAGACAGATTCCTGTGCTCCTAAGATCTGCTCTTTCTCTCTGACCCCATGTTTTGCCACCGTCTTTTCTTCCCTCCTCCTATTCGTCCGGGTTCTGATCATGAAGGTATTTCTCTTTGCGGCTGCTCAGACTTGGTGACGGTTCTTTTATCTCCTCTCCTCTCTCTGGTTCCTTCCCCACAGCCTCCTCTCAGCGTGCTTCAGGAGCGAGCTTTCGGAAACGAGGAGGGAGCCCCCCAAAAGAAGTGACGCCATTCTCAGACATTCCAGCCCCTCAAACCCTTCTTCCGTCTACTCATAGACCAAAGCGGGGAGGCTGTTTTTGTGTGTGTGCAGAGGTTTTGTCCAGCTCCCTTGTTGCAAGGGGGGAATGGGAGGAAAAGGGGGGCCGGGAGCTTTAACTGAGCAAAATGGCTTGATTGAAACTGAGCAGGCAGCAAACCGCTGCAAAGGGATCAAGCTTTTGCAGGAACAGCAGCTACCCTAGCTGTGGACTTAGCCGTTTCCAGGTCTGGAACCACCTTGTCGTCTTCCTACATTGTAAAATGTGGTGCTTCTGTTTTCACCCCTCGGCCTTCGAATGATTTCTTTTGAGCAGGTCTCAGTCTACAAGCATATCTTAAAGATGTGTGTTTACTTGCTAAGACAGAAGCGCAACTTACGGCCTTGAGAACTTTTGATTGTAAATCTGTAAAGTGCTTTTGATGCTGGTCAGAGACTAGTAATGTGTATAGATTTGAGATGCCCTGTCCCTGCTGGGCAGACGGACGACACGAGCACATTGTGGATCAGATGAAACTGTTTATTTCCTACTGAGTTAGTGTTGCATTTGTACGCTGCCACTCACAACATTTCTACCTTTGTTTGCAAAAGAGATCACACAGGAACCTCTTAAGTGAGTGGGGAAATTGCTTGGATTTTGCTGCTGTAAATCAGGCGCTCAGCTCCAAAGTTCCTGTTTTGTTCCCATTTTGTCTTCCCTGCAAGGAATTGCCTCAAGTTTGTAGCAAATGATTCAACACGGCCTTACCTGCAGTTATTCACAGTCCAGCAAATTCAGCAGGTTTATGATGCTGGTGGTGGTTGGCTAGCCCAGAAATCAAGAGGGGCACATGCATTTCATTTATCCTTTTGTGGAGGGAAGGGGCATTTGGGTATTGAGATATCGCTTTGGGATCTCTTGTTCTTCCATATTTTTTAAAAAGGCTATGCAGCCTCACTGAGATTCTTTTTTCCCCTCTCTCTGTGATTTAATCAATGCCCATTTGAACTGTCTGGAGTTAAAACAAACCAAAACAGAGGAGTGAACCCTTAGCAGATTGGTGCCGCTCATGAAACAAACAAGTTCAGGTATTTTAGGATCCCGAAATCTGGACGGTGAGAATTTTGTCAGCGTCCAGGCAGAGATGCAAACGTTACTGAGTATTGAGACTGGCTATCAGTACTCACTGGTTGATATCCAACTAATTCGCAGAGTAGACCTGCTGAAACCAATAGTCTTAAGATACTACCCATTCTCTTCAGGGACCAGACCCCCCATAATAGAAATTGTGGTTATTTTCTCCACTAGATCTCAGAGGAAAGAACAGAAATTTACCCCATGAATATCTCCTGGTGCAAATTGGATGTTGACTTGCGATTTTGGCTTACTGCAATCAATAATAATAATAATAAAGGGAGTCATTTCTGAGTTTTGCACAGTTACACAAATACATAACATGAACTTGAGTTCCAGATGTTCCATCAGCCCCAGCCAGAATAGTCCAAAACATCTGGTGGGCACCAGGTTGGCAAAGGCCAGCTATAGGTTCACCTGCGATTCAGACCATCTGCTTAAATAGCCAGCGAAGTACATGAGCCATGCTGGTGGGCGCAATTGCCTATGTGCTTAATGCATACATTAGATTTTTGTAGAAACACACAAGCGACACCTCATGTTTTCTCCATAATCGATCAGTCCAAACCTCAGTGTGTTGTGGTTTCTTCCAGGTGTGTGTGTGTGTGTCAGTTATGCTGATTCAATGCGGTCGACCTCGACCAGCCTTGCAGGGATTGTGGTGGTCACCATACTGACCCTATTGGTGCATTGGGAGCGCAGTCAGGTAGCACAGCTGAAGCTAAGCAGCTAGGGACATGACTAGCAAACCCAAAGGAGCTCCATGTCTGCTTTGTGAGGAAGAGCAGGAAACTCTCGTAAAACTGAAGCGGAAGGGGGCCAGGTGGCACGTCCTAGTGAGAAGGGTTGGGTGGGGTTGGATGAGCAAGCTGCAGAAGATCTTGGGGCCTCCTCCTTTTTCTGGTTCCTGCTTCCTGCCCTTCTGGTTTGCACCTAAATCTTGTGACAACAGAGTGTGGGAAAGTGCCACATGGGCACAGCCTGGCATAGAACCCAGAAAGTAGAAGTAGGTCACTTGGCTTCTGCCTCTGTTTACAAGAAATGGCTCTGTGCGTGCTAAGTCAGCCACTTCTGTGGAGAGGAGGAGAGCCTCCTTCTGAGTGCTCTTCCTGCCCACCACTCCTCATGCCCCTGGCATGCCCGCCTCATCCTGGAGCCACCTCCCAGGCACCCCCCCAGCCCACCCCCCAGACCCTCCTGCATCTTCCAGCCAGCAGTTCCAAGAGGCAAGACATGTGCAGTTGGTTAATTGACCTCATTAGGTTCTAGGAATGGAAAAGTGCAATGAGTTGGCTCGGGGTTCAAAGCGATTCCAAGGCGTAATCTTCCTTGGGATTCATTAAGCATCATTTGATGTGGCTTGGGCTCTGCGTTCCAAATGATGTTTTGGGAAGGGAACTCTGGGAAGAACTTTCTCTTGGTAAGAGCTGTTTGACAGCGGAACAGGCTCCCTCGGGAGGTGGTGGACTCTCCTTCCTTGGAGGTTTGAAAGCAAAGGTTGGGTGGTCATCTGTCCTGGATGCTTTAGCCACGATTCCTGCATTGCGGGGGGTTGGACTGGATGACCCCAGGGGGTCCCTCCCAACTACAGTTCTATGAGATGAACCCCATTCACTGGGAAACCACACACATCCTCTGGTCAGCCATGAAACAGGTTTCACACTGAGCAATATTCCTTTCACTCTTATCATCTTACTCTTCTTAATTTGTGGTGCTGGTTTTCAATAAACTTTTGCATCTTGATTTTAACTGGAGTGGCCTCCTGTCCCTTTGTCTCTCTTTTTTTCTTTTCCTTCTCCTCTCACAAGAAATGAATGTCCTTCCTGCTCTCATCACTCCCTCTCCTCTCCTTCAAACACTTCCTCGCTTGACTTTACCAGCTCCCAAAAGCACCTTTTGTGTCTTGCCAAGTTTTAGACCAGGTCTGTGCAAACAATTCCATATCGGTTCGTTTCCCCTCTCATTATGGGTAGCGTGAAGCTGGAGAAGGACTTAGTTGGGGGGGGGATGCTAATAGGGATTGGGGAGGTGCAATTCAATTTCCATTTACAGGGGATCTTACCTAGCTTGCATTTTCTGAAACAATATGCAAACCGAAGCACAGTTATCCTTTGAAACGTACATTTCTCTGAATTTTGAAGGGCGTTAAAAGGCTGGCGAATTTTCATGACAGCGTTTAAAATAACAATAATGCACAAAGTGATGTGAAGCTGAATTTAAGATTGCCAAAAAGAGAGAAAACCAGGAATGGACAGATCTGCCCAGCCCTGCTCACTAGTCACAAACACACACACACAGCTTCGCTCTTCACCCCAGAAGGGGGTCAAGCCTTTGCAAACAGACTCAAGCAAGGGTTTTGCATGCATTCAGTGTGCACCTTGACTTAAGGACCCAGGAACTTACCTGGACTAATAGTGGGAGGCGGTGATGGGTGCACCCTAGACCCCAGTGGAACTTCTCTTGGAAAGGGACTGCCAAACCCTTAATCTCTGGTGGGAAATGGTTACTGCGTCCATCATTTCCAAGGAGTATTCCAGGGAGGGTATCAAAGGCCTCTCTCACTCCACTGGTTTGGAGACAGGCAGAATCAGTTTCCTGCTAATGACTCTGGGTTCCTTCTCTAGTCCCAGTTCCTGTTAGGGAAGATGTTCTCCAGTGAGAGCTGGGGAGGGCCTACTGTCTCTGCCTCCTTCCCATACCCTGAGGCAAACATCTGGGAACTTGGGAAAGGGGGAGCCGTGTCAGCTACACTGGCTCCCAGTACGTTTCTGAGCACAATTCAAAGTGTTGGAGCTGACCTTTAAAGCCCTAAACGGCCTCGGTCCTGTATACCTGAAGGAGCGTCTCCACCCCCATCGTTCTACCTGGACACTGAGGTCCAGCGCCGAGGGCCTTCTGGCGGTTCCCTCCCTGCGAGAAGCCAAGTTACAGGGAACCAGGCAGAGGGCCTTCTCGGTAGTGGCACCTGCCCTGTGGAACACCCTCCCATGAGATGTCAAAGAGAAAAACAACTACCAGACTTTTAGAAGACATCTGAAGGCAGCCCTGTTTAGGGAAGCTTTTAATGTTTGGTGCACTATTGTATTTTAATATTCTGTTGGAAGCTGCCCAGAGTGGCTGGGGAAACCCAGCCAGATGGGCATGGTATAAATAACAAATAATTATTATTATATAGCTCACAGGTTTCAAGTTTCTTCCGCACACCCTTAGGGGAGATGGAGGACCCCCATGGCAGAAAGGAGCATGGGGCAAAATATGACAGATGACCGTTCTGCCGTCCAGCCTTCTGAATGATCTTAGAGGGCAGGATTCTGGGAAGCCCTTCTGTAGATTCCAGGGTGGGGGTGGAGCAAGGAATGTAATCTTGTGAGCAATCTGACTGCTCCTCTCTGCTGTGAATGTTGGATTCCGCTGTTCTTCTTAAGCGAATACACAGAGGAAAGCACCTTCATAGTCTCTGTGAATACAGCGTTAAGAGCATGAGAAGAGCCTGCTGGATGAGGCCAGTGGCCCGTCTAGTCCAGCATCATGTTCTCACCATGGCCAAGCAGATGCCCCAAAGGGAAACCCGCAAGCAAGCAAGATTCGAACACAAGTCTTCTCCCTTCCTGCAGTTTCCAGCAACTGGGGTTCAGAAGCGTTGCTGCCTCAGACTGGTGAAGCAGAGCCAAGCCAGGCTGGCTAGTAGAAATCCATAGCCTCCACAAATTTGCCTAATGCTCTGTCAAAGTCATCTCGGTTGGTGGCCATCACTGCCCCATGCAGGAGAGTGAGTTCCACAGTTTGACTCTTCCCTGTGCGAAGAAGTCCTTTCTTTCACTTGTCCTAAAGATCCCAACCCCAGTTGCCATGTTGAACAGCTGAGAAGGATTTGTGGCGCTGTGCTTCTTCAAAGACATGGTTTGCTTTCAGAAGTTACCATAGTCACTTCCTGACATCTCCAATTGAATGGTCTCAGGTAGCAGAGCTCTTAAGGACGCGGGTGGTGCTGTGGGTTAAACCACTGTGCCGCTTGGGCTTCCCAATCAGAAGGTCGGCGGTTTGAATCCCCACAGTGATGGGGTGAGCTCCCGCTGCTCGGTCCCTGCTCCTGCCCACCTAGCAATTCAAAAGCACCTCAAAGTGCAAGTGGATAAATAGGTACCGCACCGGCAGGAAGGTAAATGGCATTTCCGTGCGCTGCTCTGGTTTTGCCAGAAGTGGCTTAGTCATGCTGGCCACATGACCCGGAAAAACTGTCTGTGGAAGCGGACAAGCGCCGGCTCCCTCAGCCTGTAAAACGAGATGAGCATTGCAACCCCAGAGTCGTTCGCAACTGGACTTAATTGTCAGGGGTTCCTTTACCATTAGCAAAGTTCTTGCTCATTCAAACAGTCCTCTGTGGTCGTTTCATAGCTAGGACTCTGTCTTGCCTTCAGCCTTTCTGTGGGTCTCTGTGCATCTACAGCCAGATGTGCAGCTGGTGTGTCTGTCTGTGTGCATGCACACATGGGGGGGGTGGCAGGAGAATGCAGGGTGCCCTTCTGAGCCCAAAACAAGCAAATCACCTTTCATTCACTCTCTGAGGCTAGAGCAACAATGCCTTCGGGTCATGAGGGAACATAGCTGCCCTCCCACCAAGTAGGAAAATGGGCTGAGCAGGAGGCCTGTCCTCTGCTGTGCAATTCAGGGGACATCAAATGAAGCTGGATGTTGGAAGAGTCTGGACAGATAAAACAAAGGAGGCAGTGATGGTCACCAACTTGGGTGGCTGCAAAAGAGGATCAGTAAAATTCATGGAGGAGGAGAGAGCTATTGATGGCTACTAGCCGCAACGGCTATGCTCTACCTCCACAATCAGGGGCAGTAAATGTCACTGAAGTTCTACTCAATATTGATCCAGTTCCTTTGACTGGATCAGGACGATATGGGATTGGGGGGGGGGCAACTTCCATCTCTTGCGGGGGCGCAATTAGTGCCAGCACCGTCCGTTAAGAGTTTGGGTGTAATCTTCGACACCTCCCTTTCCATGGAGGCGCAGATTACAGCTATAACAAAGGTGGCATTTTTTCATCTCCGCCAAGCTAAGCAGTTAGCCCCTTATCTCTCTCGCCCTGACCTAGCCACTGTGACCCACGCGACGGTCACCTCCAGACTGGATTATTGTAACTCGCTCTACATGGGGCTGCCCTTGAAGCTGATCCAGAAACTCCAGCGGGTGCAGAATGCCGCGGCGAGACTCCTTACGGAGTCCTCGCTGCGAGATCACATTCACCCGGTGCTATACCAGCTGCACTGGCTCCCGGTGGAGTACAGGATCCGGTTTATGGTGCTGGTTTTAACCTTTAAAGCCCTATACGGCCTAGGACCCTCGTACCTACAGGACCGCCTCTCCTGGTATGTCCCACGGAGGACCTTACGGTCTTCAAACAAAAATATCTTGGAGGTCCCAGGCCACAGGGAGGTTAGGCTGGCCAGAGCCAGGGCTTTTTCGGCCGTGGCTCCGATCTGGTGGAACGCTCTGTCACAAGAGACTAGGGCCCTGCGGGACTTGACATCTTTCTGCAGGGCCTGCAAGACGGAGCTGTTCCACCAGGTCTTTGGCCAGGGCACAGCCTGACCCCCTCCTTTGGTAATCTTTCACAGAACTCCAACCCAATGGTTGCCATCAATTTGATTTGAACTGATTTTATAATGAATTGTTTTTAGAATGCTGTATGATTTTACTGTTGTTAGCTGCTCTGAGCCCAGCTTCGGCTGGGGAGGGTGGGATAAAAATAAATTTATTATTATTATTATTATTATTATTTATTATTCCAGCATATAGTTAGCAGAGTAAAAAACACGTTGCAGGATTCCCCCCAAAATAGACCAGAAGCCATTGTATTTCATCCAGCAGAGCTTTACTGCTACTGAAGGCAAATGAGCATAATGGTCACAAATCCGAAACATTCAGGATTGGCCCTGTCCATAAGAAATCCAGATGCAGCAAACTTAACTTAAACTTACAATAACTTATAATAAGACGAAACTTTAACACTATGTGCAGAACACCACATCAGAAGGAAGAGAGACCCAAACTCTTTCTGGCCTCACTATTATAGTCAGCATGACCTTGACAGAAGAGATAACAGGACCAGCTTAAGCCAGCTGCACTCATCTTCTCTGAAGCAATAACCCAAACATCATGAACCTTCTGCTTCTTTCTTTTATGCAGAGAAGCTTCCAGAACCCTCATGAATTAATTAGAACAGGAAATAGATCAATACTTTCTGCACTAAGAAATGCAAATTGACAGTAAATGCTTCTGAACACCAGCTGCTGGGTATGCCAGGAGGGCTCTTGTGCTGCAGTCCTGCTTGTGGGTTTCAAATGATGGGAATCCGTTTGGGAATTACTGTAAGAACAGGAGGCTGGACTAGAAGGACCACTGGTCTGATCCTGCACTCTTCCTCTTCCGTTCCGATGTTCTTCTTACGTTTTAATGGATGCACGTGCTTGTTTTCTGCTTGGAATATTGTCGCTCTGAGACGCTGTGGCCAAAAAAATGGCAACTAGTAAATTTAATTAAAAGCGCTAAGGGTGTAAGGTTGGCCCTTTCCCTCTCTGCATGGGCCTGACTTCTCCGCCCTTGTTTTCCAACCCTCTCTCAGGAACTCCATCCAGTCCCAGTCTTCCTATGGGTCCACCTCTCCTCCGCTCGGCAAGATGAACAGCATGAACAAGCTGCCCTCTGTCAGCCAGCTCATCAACCCACAGCAGCGAAACGCTCTGACCCCCACCTCGATGCCCGACAGCATGGGAGCCAACAGTAAGAGGCTTCTCCCCCCGTGACCCTCCTGGAGCTGGAGTTAAGGAAGAGTGGGGTGGCAGAATAGTGGCCAGAGCAGAACCTCCCAAACTCTTTCGAGCCTCTTCTTCCTTGGTTCAAACAACTCATTTCCAGACCCTGCAGAAATCCTACCCTGCAGAAATCCTTATCTGGAATATCTTCAAAAAACAACAACAACCAGTTAGAACTGCTTAATTTAATTAATCAATTTCGGAACCACCGGAAGAGGAGCTCGTGAGTTGACAGACCAGGCCTCCCCACCTGAAATTTGGGAAGGGTTGTTTCACAAAATGCAGGGCGCCTGGAAGATTCTGAGATGGAGTGGCTAGCTGGGCAGGGGAGAATTCAAGTCGCTTCTCATTTGAAGGCGAACCTACCTAATTTGTGGCTTCCGAAGTGATAGAAAAACCGAAACAGCCCTCCTGCAAAACCTGCGCGTACTTGAATTTTGCAATCCAATTCTCCGAAAGTGGAGCTGGCGCATAAAGAGCTTTTAACCCCTCTGCCTTGCTTGGGGACAAGGCCCACTCAGCACATAGACTCTGGTGGCTCGTGTGGGGTCTCAGACGGCCCCACAAAATCTCACGAGAGCATCCCAGAGCTGGTGCACCAAGCAGGCCTTGGCCTCCCACCAAGCGAGATGGAGAGTTTAAAAGCTATTCTCATGCCAGTGCTCACGCCAGGAGCTTTTAAGTTCTCTGTCCTCCTCAGATTTAACTTGCGCACTTTCAACCAGCCAGACCTCAACCGCATATGGTTGAAACCACCTTAGTCATTTAAATGAGAGCAAGGTGAGATCGGGCTGTATAAGAAAGGAGAAAGTCTAGCTCAGGGGTGTGGAGGGCAGGTTCCAGCTCTTTGTGCCTCAGTTTTTGTAACTCTGGTCTCTCTTTCCTTGTTCCAGTTCCAATGATGGGAGCCCACATGGCAATGGCCGGCGACATGAACGGGCTCAGCCCGACCCAGACGTTGCCCCCCACCCTCTCCATGCCATCGACATCCCACTGCACCCCGCCACCACCCTACCCAACAGACTGCAGCATTGTCAGGTGAGTAAGCTGTGGCTGTGCAGGCTTTCCACCCCCTCAGATCACAGGTGACAGCAGCATGCTTCTCTGTTCTGTGGGCTCCTTCGTCTGGGGCTGCTCTGTTCAAGAAGCAGTTTGCAGGTCATGTTAGACCTGCCGAGCTACTTCAGCTGACTTGCCGCACTGCCTTTGCCTCCCCTTGCCGTTGCCCCCAGAACCTTTTCCTACCACGCACACAAGAAGGAGATGAGGCAGAGGGGATTCCGGTGAAGAATCCCGTTGTTGCATGTGATGGAATCAAATAGGGTGGCAATCTCTCCATCTGGCCTGCTTTGGCACACCTCTGGAGAACCCTGGCATAGTAGCCATGGGTAACTCACATCAACTGCATTTGTTGCCCTGGTTTCAGGAGAAAAGAATTAGAGTTGTAGAATTAGAGGGGACTCCAAAGGTCATCTCGTCCAATGCCCTGTCAATGCAGAAATTACACCTGAAGAATCCCTGGAAGAGGACCAACCTCTACCTAAAAACCTCCCATGAAGGGAGATCATAGAATCATAGAAGGGAGGCCAAGGGCATCTCCTCCACCTTCCTGCAACAAAGGAATCACAGCTAAAGAATCCCTGACAGATAACCGTCCCACCTCTGCTTAAAAACATCCAAGGAAGGGGAGTCCACCACCTTCAGAGGTCACAGAATCATAGAATTGTAGAGTTGGAAGGGACCCCAAGGGCAATGTAGGAATCCCTGGCAGATGGCCACCCAACCATGGCTTTACAACCTCCCACGAAGGAGGGTCCAAGATACATCACAGCATTGAACCCTACTATTTTTATCTCCAGGGCTGGCTGCTGTGACTCTCTAAATGCACGGCTGCCTTTGAAGATGGACCAGAAGCTGCATCTACCGCAGGATGCTGCTGCTTAGCTCCTGGTGAACATCAGGAGGACCACACTAAGCACTCAAGCAGCACCTGCACTAGCTGCCTCTTCACTTCCAGGTCCCTTCCAAGGTGCCCTGTTGGCCGAGGGGGCCAAAGTTGATGCCATAGTATGTGATGCCCCTCTCCCCATGGCATAGCCTAAGAACGTCAGAAGATCAGGCCAGTGACCCATCTAGTTCAGCATCCAGGTCTTACAGTTGCCAGCCACATTTGCTGTGGGAAACCAGCATGCAGGATTTGAGCACAGGACCCCTCTCTGCTCCTGTGGTTTCCAGCATCAGAAGCATAACATAGGAAGAGTCCGCTGGATCAGGCCAGTGACCCATCTTGCCCAGAATCCTCTTCTCACATGGTTGCTTCCAGCAGTGGAGGCAGAGCATGGCCATCAATAGCCCTCTGTACGAATTTGTCCAATCATCTTTTAAAGCCCTCCAGGTTGGTAGCCTTCACTGCCTCCTGCGGCAGCAAGTTCCACAGATTAACTAGGTGCTGCATGGAGAGGGAGCTGTTGCCTCTTCCTTCCACGAGGCTCGGGATAGCTGACTTCTGTGTCCCACTCAGGGGATATCACCTTCTTCCTCCCGGTGACGAATTTGGGGTGGGTGGCGACGGGGGTTCCTTCTTGCTCCCACAAATCAAGGCTTTTGCGTAGCAGAGCGCCTGGTGTGGGTGACCTTCTTATCTCAACCTCTCTCTTTCTCTCTCTCTCTTCCTCTTTCCTCCTTTCCTCTTTCCTCCTCCTCCTCCTCCTGCAGTTTCTTAGCAAGGCTGGGCTGTTCCTCCTGCGTGGATTATTTCACGGCGCAAGGGCTGACCACCATCTATCAGATTGAACACTACTCCATGGATGTAAGTAACTGCCGCGCCCTTTCGCTGCATGGTGGGGGAAAGGGGCCTTTCTCTTGAACTCGGCACTCTGCGCTGGAGGGGATTTAGGGGCAAGCTACATGTTACACTGCAGCTCGCCAGCCTGTGACCCGACTTTGGCAGCCCCTTCGCCGTTGCAATAGTGCCCTCGGGAGAGAGGGGAGCTGCAGTTGGCGAAGGGGCGTCAGAGAACGGAGGGCCCAACCCTTTCCCCTGCCAACTCTTTTCCTGCTGAACTTTCTCCCTTTCAACCACCCTCCCCCTCTTCTTTTAGGCCTCTCGCTGTTCCAGACCACATAAATGGGTCCAGAACAGTGGTGTAGTGGTAAAAACGGGGGGTTCTTGCATGAAGGGGAGGTGGGCAGGCCCAGCTGGAAGAGCCTTGCACTGTTTGCAAGCCACAGGTCTGAAACAGACATGGTTGTCCTGACATCCTCTGGGGTTCCTTCTTCACCTCCTCCCTCCCGCCTGAAGCCTTCTTGCTTTGCTGGATTTTGGTGTTGCTTGCTTGGGGTTTGGCCTGTTGGGCTGAGGGTCTCTCCATTTCCTTACTGAATCTTCGCTTCTGAAGCTAAGCGCCGCCAAGCAAGACCTGAAGAGCCCTTGAGATAGTCACCAAAAGCCCCACTCATCCCCCGTTAAAAGACTGTAGAAACCTGTGTAGCTTCTTTTGGCAGGAGTGGCTGATTCTCTCTCTCCTCTCCTCGCCTTCCAGGATTTGGTGAGCCTCAAAATCCCAGAGCAATTCCGCCATGCCATTTGGAAAGGCATCATGGACCACCGGCAGATCCACGACTTCTCCTCTGCCCCCCACCTCCTGCGTACCCCTGGGGCCGCCTCCGCGGTCAGCGTGGGCCCCAGCGAGACCCGCGGGGAGCGTGTCATCGACGCCGTGCGCTTCACCCTCCGCCAGACCATCTCCTTCCCTCCCCGCGACGAGTGGAGCGACTTCAACTTCGACCTGGATGCCCGCCGCAACAAGCAGCAGCGCATCAAGGAGGAAGGGGAGTGAGGAGCCGGCCTGTGGCTCTCCCTCCGCCCCCTGCCCCACACCGATGGACCTCTGGGCTGCTCCGGCCTCTCCCTGCTACTCTGAGATGGTGCGGGGGGCTTGGAGAGGACGGGGAGGGGGAAATGTCGTGTGCTCTTCAGCGCCAGCTGCACCTGTCCTTCCGAGCTTGCAGCCTCCACGCTTTGCCGGAAGCGCAGCTATTTTGTATTTTCTCGCAAGCCATAGCTTTCGTTTGTTGGGGAGGGGTGGGGTGGCCTTTGCGGCTTCTGCTCAGCAAGGACTGCGTGTTGTAAGACGTGGTGGGTGTCTGGAGAAATGCGGATTCCCCCAGTTGTGGCACTTGACCCTTTCCACTGAACTGGACCAGCTACAGTGTGCCCCCGTGGGTGACCAGATCAAATCTCCCGTGCAAACTTTTGTATGGATCCCTCTCTGTGTGGGTCCCTTTCTTGGGTGCTTGTTTTGAGGGTTTTAAGGATTCAATGCCTTTGGGGAGGCCACTCACCTGTGACAGCATTGCCTAGTGGTTGGAGTTTGATGATTTCCAAGTTTGAATTATGACGGCTTAACAACACTGAGGTACGGGGTGCTATGTGCATTGGCCCCCACGACCAGTCTGGCCATCGCATGCTTTGCATAGCAGGTTTCCTCCTGGGCAACCTTTCAGTTTAAATTTTGCTTTTGGGGGTTAGCGATGGTTTTTCGGCGGGTGTAGTCCACTTCGTTCCTTCACCCCCGCCGATTCTTCCTTCAGCAGCAAATGCAAAGAAACTCTTGACCAGGAACCCAGACTGCCAATTCCTTAACAGATTCCCTTTGAGATCACCAAATATGCCCGCCCGCCCCCCCCCCATTATATCTGGGCTTGCGAAATCTCCCCTTGAAGCAAGCACGTAAACACGGGAAGAGTTGCCTCTGTGTCAGATTTCACTTACCATTTCAACAAGTGGGTCATTTGAGGAAGATCTTGGGTTTTTCTTAACTCCTGACCTGGGTTTCATGAAGCGCCTTGCCGCATAAATGCACTCAGGGTGGCTTCTGTGGCTGGATTCCAGCAGATCTGTATTTTCCATTCTTTCCTTCCTTTCTCCCCACCTGCCTTTCAGGAAAACTAGTTCCTGGGCCACCTGCTGTATTACTGACTGTATTAGACAAGGCACACTGGAGACCATGAATGCCCAATGGCAGATCTTCCTGGTGCTTTCATGCCTGTTTACTGTTCTGTCATCTCATTCTACCATGCAAGTCTTTCCCTGAGCTGCTTTCCCTCTCCTCAACACATCCTCGGGCTACAAATTTCTACTGACAAACCCACTACAGTGGTACCTCGCAAGACGAATGCCTCGCAAGACGAAAAACTCGCAAGATGAAAGAGTTTTTTGTTTTTTGAGATGCTTCACAAGACGAATTTCCCTATGGGCTTGCTTCACAAGATGAAAACGTGTTGCGCCTTTTTCTTAAAACCGTCAATGCATTTCCTATGGGAAACCGTGCTTCGCAAGACGAAAATTCACAAGACGAAAAAACTCGCAGAACGAATTAATTTCGTCTTGCGAGGCACCAATGTACTGCCAATTAAGCTCAGACTTCTTGCAGATATGGTCCTCTCGTGCCTAGAATGCAGTCAAAGTACATTTTTCATGTAAACATTGTAAGTACAGTTTTGTTTTATGTATAATTTTGTCATGTACTTGGTCAATCATTTATTGAGGGGTGGTTTTTTTTGATAAAAAAAATGTATTTCTCTTTGGGGTTTGGGGCTTTTCAGAACCACATTTTGTTTGCATTTTTTATTTTTTTATTTTTTAAAGAAAGAAACAAACCACACCATTTTATGGGAAAGGCTTATATCTGTGTAATGACTTTCAAAGTGTTTGTGATATTGACCTTAATGAATCACGGTTACAGAGAGGGGGGAGTGATTGCAAAAAACCCCTCTCTCGGGGGGAGGTGGGGGGGGGAGACACACCGAGGGTTGACTTCAAGAGTCCTAGATTTCAAAATAAGTTCCTTTGCTCAGATTGAGTGGTACACATCCACAAGTTCTCCGTGACTTGCAACAAGTATTAATTGGATGAAAAGCACTCTGTTGTCAATATCATTGTAAATAAAAACAGATTACAAAAGCAACGTTGATGGTTTCTGGCATTCGAAACGGCCGCGGGAGTCTTTCATTGTGGGTCACAACACCAAAGCCATGTGCATTGCCCAAGTCAGTTCAGAGGAAGGACATAGCTGCCCTGGAAAACAGACTGGCTCCTCTGCACAGCCGAGGACTCTGGGGGGCGCTTCTTGCACTCCCACCCGGGAATTTGCAAGGCATCGTGAGGACAAATGCCCCATCAGTGCAATGATTTTTTCTTGCAAAGAGGAACAGTCTGCCCATCTCCTCCTCTTGCACCCTCCCCCTAAATATTTCCCCCGTCCGGCAGGCCAGATTTGCGGACACCATGAAGCACATGCCGACAGAGGGATAGCACAGAACTTGGTGCTTCCCAGTTTGTGGGCAGGAGTACAGCCCTGTGAGAATTTGAAGGGCACCTGGACAAAAGAAGCTGCCATGCCAGCTACATCCATAACTCATGAACATAGCGCAAGGCTTTCGTGCAACATAGTTTCATTGCCACTTGTTTTCTGCCAATGGACGGGAAGCGCTGACATCCAGGAGCAAGGATGCTCTGGGATCTACTGAGACAGCCCACACTATGGGAGCAGTTCAATTTGTGGGAATGTTGTGGGTAGCAGGGAAGGATATATTGATTAAATATTATCCTTCCTAACTCACGCTAGTGAGTTTCTTCATACAGCACAGAGTACATTTCCCCTTTTACACAGCAGGAAGCTAGTTGCAGATTCATTAGAAACTCTTAAGTTCTATTATTCCTGGTAAGACCCCTTTGATTCCCTCCTAAAAGAATAAAGACCTAAGAAGCTTCTTTTAAAACAATTTTAAAAAATGTCCAGTAGCACCTTAAAGACCAACTAAGTTTGTTCTGGGTAGTTGGTCTCTAAGGTGCTACTGGACAATTTTTTATTTTATTTATTTATTTCAACTGTGTTAGACCAACACGGCTCCCTACCTGAATCTTCTTTTAAAAGTTTAACAAGAAGTTTACTCACATTCAGTTCACAGTTGGATCCCTGAAGGCAGGTTTTAGCTTGTAGTTACAGATACAGTGTGGCTTACATCCTTGTAAGGATGGGCCCATGTGCTGCTGGCAGAGAGCCAGCAGACAGCATCAGGAGCAGTGGCCAAAATGGAAGAGAGAGCATCAAGAGAGGAAGAGGGCTGCATAACTGGACCTTTGGTGGGGTCTGCAAGGGTCACGTCCACCTACCTGGTCACATGCAGGGGGAGGATGCTCCAGACCAGGTGTAACAGGAAGTTCAACTGGCTGGACCAACATCCCCCTGCATGTCCACTCTAGGCAAACAGGAAATGTTGTATTTGACTGCTTATGTTACATCCCACACAATTCATATTGTTCTTCTTGTAGCCAGAGGCCATGACAAACTTGTAACAGTAGTATTCATAAGATAATACAGAACACCCATCCATAATATAAGTCAAGATCCAGTACATAAGAGAGGGGTGTTACCAGAGACACCAACGAGCTTGAACCTTGCTTTATTTCAGATTAAACCTCTGAATCACCACGGCAACTTATAGCGATTATATCTAACTCCCTTTTCCTGATTTCTTTTGCAGACAGTGCATAGAGGGCCCCTCTGTGTGCTACAGAGCTATTATTGTCACTCAAGAAAAACAAAAGCAAAACAACCATAACATTTTCTACCAGATTGTGCCTCCTTGCTTGTGTGAACAAAGGTTTCAGAAAGCGATCTCTTGGGTCTCTCTATAAGGGGCAGGCCAACAGCTGAGTGATGTCTTCCACCTGAGGTTGACCCCAAATGCAAAGTCTGTCTGCATACAGGAACCTAGTTGCAGTGATCATCCAAAACTGTGATGGACATCACTTGGAAATGCAGCTCAGTGAAGGCATTTCTTAAGGAAACTGGTGAGATTTTGGCCAGGTAACTGGCTCTAGAATGCTCTGATCTCAAGAGTGGATAGCAAGGGGGGAATTGGGTGTTTCTAATTAGTTTAAGGACCCTTCTGAATTCTATCCAGAAGAGCCAATCCCTTAGCTGACACTTATTCAAGGTCAATGCAGAGCTCAGTTCTGGAGAATGATAATACTCTAAGACAGGCATGTCCAACTCCCAAGATATTGTGATCTACTCCCACTATAAAAAAACTGACAGTGATCTACACATTGGATTGACCAAAGTTGTTGACCTTCTTTTTCTGGATTGATCAGAGTTGTTGAGCTTCCTTGAGGAAGCCTTTTGGGTGATCAATTGATCAGGATAGATCAGGGACGCCCCGTGATCGCCCCACTTTTCCTTAAGATCTCCCTATTTTCATCGGGAAAATGTTGGAGGGTATGGAGTTATCTGAACCCTGAGCCATCTGAAGGCAATCCTTTATAGGGAAGTGGGTTTTTTTAAAAAATGTTTTATGTTTTCTTATGTTTTATATATGTTGGAAGCTGCCCAGAGTGGTGGGGGCAACCCAGGAAGATATGTGGGGTAGAAATAGTAAAAGTATCATTATGAAAGGGGACGTCCCAATATTAATCAGAGAAATGTTGGCGGGTATGCAGTCTGCTCTTGCCTTAATTCTTGGCCATTTGGATTCTATATGATGGAGAGCTGCTGGAATTCCTGATGGCAGAAGTACAAAGGCAGACGGGGAGTCTTTGAGACGTTTTGTCTCCATGCATTTGTCGAACCCCTCTTGCCAGTTGAATATGTTTGTGACCATCCCTGCCTCTTGCAGAAGCAAATTCAACTCTATGCCACCAGAAGTACCTTCTCTTGATCGTCCTGGATCTGTTGGGATGTGACCAAGGGAACGGGGGCAATTGGCAGCCCCCAGCCGGCTCCAGCCCACCGGCCAGCAGCCGGGCGAACTCCGGTCCTTGGATCAGCATCAAAACTGCGACCCGAGCTTCAGAAGCCGTTAGAAGCTGGGTACGCAAGCCAGCAGAGATAAGAACTCATTGCAATGGAAGGGCAGAGAGAGGCATATGTAAAGCGTATTTACAAGCATTTTATTCAGCATCAGGACAAAGGAAAAACATGTCTACTCTCCTTCGTGTCCAAGCAAAAAGCTTAAGCAAAAGCTATACACAACGGAAGTTCCCAGCAGGCTGTGCTGGAAATATACAGACATGTGGCTTAGAACAACTTCACATGCCTATTCTTAAGGTGGAACGGAACAACAGTATCCTAACAGGATCTTCCGACATTCTGCTTCAATGGATAGCCCCAAATTCTAGTGTTATAAAAGAGAAAGACAAACTTTTCTCTGTCCACTATCCACTGAAGTGGACTTCAATGCATGACTTTAGCTATCATGTCTCCCCTTGCTCTGCTTTTCTCTAAACTAAAAAAACCAAAACCCAAATGTTGTAACCATTCCTCGTAGGAGAGTTGCTCCACCACCTGATTCATTTTAGTTGCCCTTTTCTGACTCTTTCCCAACTCTGCAATATCCTTTTTGGGATGAGGCAACCAGAACTGCACACAAAACTCCAAGTTCAGTTGCACCATAGATTTGCATAATGGCATTATATCAGCTCTTTTATTTTCAATTCCTTTCCTGCTGAAATCCACCTTTTTCACAGCTGCCACTCAATGGGCCAATGTTTTCATCGAGTCCAGTCTCTCATTCCTGGGCAATCACCGCCAGTTCAGACTCCATTAGCACATTTGCGAATTATTATTTTTTTAATTTTTATTTTGCCCTGGCATGTAACACTTTCAACTTATTTACATTGAATTGCTTTTGCCGTTTTACAGTTAGGAAACTCAGATTCAGATGCTTTCGGAGCTCTTCACAATCCCATTTTTGCTTTGATGACCCTGAACGATTTAGTCTCACCCAATAAACTTGACCCCCTCACTGCTTTTTCTTCACTCTAGATCATTTATGCACAAGTTTAAAAGCACAGGTCCCAGTACTGATCCTTGTAGGGCTACAGTTTCTCATTGGTATCCCAGGAACAATCCATTTATTCCGACTCTGCTTCCTGCAACTTAGCCAGTTCTACCAGAGGACCTCTCCTCTAGCGTGCCGAGGCCCCTTGCCCTGCAGTTCCCTATTGATCAATAAATACACAGACACAAGTATATAGCTTAATGGGCTAAAACAGGCCACAACTTTACTGGCTACAGATGTGAGTGGTTTGGCTTAGGCATTGGGTGAAGCCAGACTATATCTTGACTCCCTTCCATCTGCAGGGAGTCGAATTAAGCACAAACCAAGAAAAGGGGGAGCCCTATGACTTACATCAAGTAGGGGCATCCCAAGGGGTCACCTTTGGGTCATGGCATAGCCCTAGCCCATGTCCAGGCTGCGGACAGGATCCACACCCCTGGATCCCTTTAACAGGATGCCCTTATTGAGAAGGGGCAGGTGGAGGCTACAACCTCCCCTCCATTAAATAAAGGCTTACTCAATGCCTTGTCCCATGACTGCTAATCTGATTCAGGAGGATTACTTATATTGCTGTTAATCCAGAATACGTGTGCGTGTTTCTGTGTGTGTGTGTCCAACTCTCAGAAGCTTGAGGAACACCATGGGTGCTCCTGCAGAACAGTTCCTAATCTTCTGAAGACTTGCTTTGTTGAAATACCTTTCCCGCTCGCCTCTCCTTATCAGCAGGCAACATCTTCTGTTGGACGGTCTTTCGTTTCCCATCATGCTTTGCCCTTCCGTGACCAACCTGCCAAGCTGGCACTCCTTTCTCCCACAAGCGGTGCCCATGCTGGCTTCCCTGAGAGGAAGAACAGGTACATCAGAACTTTTTTGTCCCAGAGCCAAATCCCACACCAAGTTCCTGCTTAAGTTCCTCAGGCCTGAACTTCTTGGGAACCAACCAACACTTCCATGAAGCAAGAGATGCTCTTGAGAAACGGGGGGTAAGGGGTGGAAATGCAGCAAAGCTTTAGGGAGTCGTTCATGCCCCGGGTGTGATGTTCTTGTAGCCAACGCTCCAGGAAAGGCTATGTTAGGAGGGCAACTCCCTGGGTGTGGCTGGCAAACTTACCTCCATCACCAGCTTCAGCTTTCAGCACATCTTCCAGAAGAGCTGAAAGGAGCCAACTGCCAAAATTTTGTAACTCACCAAACCTTAGCATATTTTTATGCATGGTATATATTTGATTCTTCAACATCAACTTTGTTGGACTGGTCATGTTGTGCGGATGCCTGATGATCGTCTTCCAAAGCAACTACTCTATTCCAAACTTAAAAATGGAAAGTGTAATGCTGGTGGTCAACAAAAGAGGTTTAAAGACTCTTTCAAGACAAATCTTTAAAAAATGTAGTATAAATACAAACAATTCGGAGTTCAAAATGACGCCCCAGCTGCGCACCTGCTCTTTCTGGGGCACAGTTACCCCATTCAGGACCAGGGAGTCCTCCACAGCCGCCCGTCTCCTGTCCCCCCAAAACAGTACTTCTGTCTTGTCAGGATTCAACCTTAATTCATTAGCTGCCATCCATCCTCCAACCGCCTCCAGACACTCACACAGGACCTTCACCGTCTTCACTGGTTCTGATTTAAAAGAGAGGGAGAGCTGGGTATCATCCACATACTGATGAACACCCAGCCCAAACCCTCAGCGGCTTCATATAGATACTAAAAAGCATGGGGGAGAGGACGGAGCCCTGAGGTAGATGACCCTTGTGGACCCTTCCAAATTTGTGATTCTATGAATCTATGATTCTTAAGTCTATGCAATCAAACTGGGTCGTGGTGTCTGTGGATCACTGCCTCTGACTATGGAAGCAGAGCGTAGCCTCCTCCATCCTGGCTAGTGACCCTCCCTTCAGATGTGAAGGAAATCAGCAGCTAGCTTCTCTTTAAAAGACATCTGAAGGCAGCCCTGTTTAGGGAAGTTTTTAATATGTAATGCTGTATTGTTTTTAACACTTGATTGGAAGCCGCCCAGAGTGGCTGGGGAAACTCAGCCAGATGGGCGGAATATATATATTCCTGATCTTCGGTTTACTTTTTGGAGAAACTTATAGACAGGAGTATGGTCAAATCAACAGCTCTGCAACAATATTATCCATCCCTCAGTAAAAAGGTAAAGGGACCCCTGACCGTTAGGTCCAGTTGCAGATGACTCTGGGGTTGTGGCACTCACCTCGCTTTGCTGGCCAAGGGACCCGGCATACAGCTTCCGGGTCATGTGGCCAGCATGTGGCAAACCAGAGCAGCGCACAGAAACGCCATTTACCTTCCCGCCGGAGCGGTACCTATTTATCTACTTGCACTTTGAGGTGCTTTCAAACTGCTAGGTTGGCAGGAGCAGGGACCGAGGAACGGGAGCTCACCCCTTCACGGGGATTCGAACCTCCGACCATCTGATCGTCAAGTCCTTGGCTCTGTGGTTTAACCCACAGCGCCACCCACGTCCCACAAGGAGTAGGGTAGCGAAAAGCAAAAACAGGACACCATCAAAATACATATTTTATTTGAAAATGACTAAATGCATGAGCATAAACAGTGCCTTTCCAATGCTCTTCAAAAATTGGGGTAGACTTTCCCTCAGGGAGGGAGAAAAAATAAGTTAATTAAAATAGGCACTCAAAGGGCGAAGGATGTTAAAGCACACACACACACGTGTGTGAGCATGCCTGGGAGTGCATCTAATGGATCTATTTTTATAAATACGCTGGAGATATTTGCCAGCTCTCCTGCACTTACCTGGGCACAAGTGCCTTGGGAGGGAAGTGCTGGGGGCACCAGGTTGTCAATGTTTGCTGAGTAGGATGGCACATTGTGTTTGGGCTCAAGTGACCTTAGCATTCACTCACAATTTTATCTGCATGTCGCTTTTCAGCGCACACAAAAGGCTCCAAATGACTAGCAACAAAGTAAACAGGAAACAAAATCAAACTGGTGCACGAAGACAACAAGGCGATAGCAAACATAACAATGCACAAAAAAGAAACAAGTCAGTCCCATAAATATAACAAGATTGCATTCATAATATCCAACACTCAACAGCAAAAATAACAAGGGAACTTGATGGTTTCTTCTTGGTCCTAGAAACCCCCACTTCCACGATGTTGATCTGAGTCCCTCTCCTGCAGCAACTTGCAAGCCTTCCAAAGGCAAAGGGTGGGGGAAGGTAGAAACCCCTCTATCATATTGTGCAGCTTAGCCTTGGGAGGTGGATGCTGGGGTAGACCAGTGGTCATGATCCCTGGGTGATTTGTCAGTGCCCAGCTCCTATTTCTTTCAAAGGGGCTCTGGCTGCAAAACATCCCATTGCACTGGTTCTGGGCCATCATCTTTGGCATCCAAGAAGTATCCAAATAGCCCCAAAATAAATTTGTGGTCCTTCTGGCCATGTCTTCCCAACCCAATCAATGAGAGGTCTTTTCTAGATTCAAAACTGTAGAGTTGAAATGGATCCCCCAAGGGTAATCTACTCCAGCCCCCTACAATGCAGGAATCTCGGCCAAAGTGTGTCTGACAGATGACCATCCAGCCTCTGTTGGAAAAGCTCTGATGAAGGAGCGTTCACCACCTTCTGAAGGCGTCCATTCCACTGTCGATCAGCTCTTACTGTCAAAAACTTCTTCCTGACTCTCTTTTCTCATAAATTGAAGCTATGGGTTCAAGTCCTACCCTCTGGAGCAGGAGAAAACAAGCTGGTTCCCTCTTCCATGTGACAGCCCTTGAGATATTTGAAGATGGATATCGTATCTCCTCTTTTCTAGGCTAAACATACCCAGCTCCTTCAAGTACTCCTCATAAGGCTTAATTTCCAGACCCTTGATCATCTTGGTTGCCCTTTGCACAAGTTCCAGCTTGTCAACATCCTTCTTAAATGGGGCACCCAGAACTGGACACAGGACTTCAGGTGTGGTCTGACCAAGGCAGAATAGAGCGGGACTGTTACTGCCCTTGATTGGGATGCTAGACTTCCATTGATGCAGCTTAGAAGACCATTTTTTTGCTGATGTGTCACCCCATTCAGCTGCTTTGACTCTGAATCTCCTGCATCACACTATTGGCTCATTCTCAGGTTGTGTCCTACCAAGACCCTTGGCCTCTTTCAACACATACTTCTGTCAAGCCAGGTGTCTCTCATCCCATATCTGTGCATCTGGTTATTCTATCCACCATCTGAAGAAACTCTGTGTTCCTGTGTTCCTGACACCACTAACTACGCCTGCAAAGAAGTCAAAATGGCAGCCAGCCATGGTGCCAAGAACTACCATTCCCTTCGGCAACTGTGACTCATAACCAAAAGATTGTGCTGAACTACAGAGCGTTGGGGAGGGGGGCAGAATAGACACCCTTCCCCCAAAGGGGGTAAAATTGCTTCATAAGGCCTTGCACCACAAACCGATTTGACCCCACCAAGCTCAGCTGCTGGAGGATGCTGATTAAGCCGAAACAGTTTTGCCAGAGGGGAAAGCTGGCTAATTAAAAACAAAACTAAACACATTGACATCCCCTTTGATTCTTTGGCATCTGCCAGTAAAGCAATTTGCATCTTGCGGACTCAAATAACCTTTCCCGCAAGAACCTTTCTCCAAGAACAGGGAGTCGTCGTGACGCACGAGGTCCCAGGGGCGTGAAGTCAAAGGTTGTGGGTGACTTAAAAATAATAAAAACCCTTCCAAGACAAAGGAGCTTGAACTCAACGCTCCCTAAATTTCCAGGTGGACCTAAGCATTTCTCTCCTCGTAGTGATTTTGCAAGCTTCCAGGTGTCACAGAGCGTCTTCCCTGCTCTGAGAAGATCTGCCATGTTTGGGTGTTGGCTTGCTCTCCAAAGCTGGAGGTGGTTTGGGAAAGTTCTCACCTTGCTTAGTTATACCCATGGATAAAAGTGCCATTATATAGATTATGCCACCTAGTCATGTCCCAGATACGCTGAATTAATTTTGCTGGGTGTAAGATCTTAGGTGGGAGAAGCTGCAACCAGACACCAGGGTAAAAAGAAGGACTTGGCTTTCCTAACCACCCCTTTGCAGTCCTGGGGAAATAGTTCACCAACCAAAGGACCTCATGAGCTGTGATGCTTGGTTCCCTTACTTCCTGAGGTAGAGGAGCCCCACACAGCACCAATGACCGGGATCAGTGTGCTTCTGAATAATACCATTTGCTGGAAACCGCGGGAGGGGAGAGTGTTCTTGCACCCAGGTCCTGCTTGCAGACTTCCCACTGGGACAACCAGTTGACCATGGTGCATCTGCACAACCGGATGCCATCATCTGCCCCAGCTGCAACAAAACATGTCTCTCCTGTGTTTGACTTCACCCCCAATGGCCCATTCCTCCATTGTCTCCCGAGAAAGACAGATGCCAACCAATCATCCAGGATGTTGAGATTTTATTTCAAGATGTTGTTGTTGTTATACCGCCCTATACCCGGAGGTCTCTACCTAGGCATACAGCTGACAGCATACTCTGAACCTCCAGATAACCCCATCTAGAGGTCTCATGTGGATGTTAAACAACATGGGGGATAGGATTGAGCCCACATTGATGGTTCCACAGGGCTGAAAAGCATTGCCCAAGCCACACCCTCTGGGAACGACCATCCAAGTAGGACTGGAACCACCGCAAAGCAGTGCCACCCAGCCCTAGTTCAGAGAGTCACTCCAGAAGGATACCAAGGTAAATGGTATCAAAAGCCGCTGAGAGGTTGAGAAGAATTAACAGGGACATGTTTCCCTCCCCCTCTCTTGACAGAGGTCATCATTCAGGGTGACCAAAGCAGTTTCTGAGCCAAAACCAGGCCTAAACCCTGACTAAAATGGATCCAGGAAATCAGTTTCTTCCAAAAGCGCCTGGATCTGGTCTGCGACACTCGCTCCAGAACCTTGCCCAGGGAAGGGAGATTAGCAACTGGCTGGTAGTTTGCTAGGTTTTCTGAATCCAGATATGTTGATTTCCATATTTTTGACACTGCTTCAACTAAGGAGTTTGGGTGACTTATTTTATTTGGGGCAGTGGCTTCACCTGTGTTATGTACTGAGTTGAATAGCATCCAAAAGGCAGCAGTCTGATTGGTCCTAGAACAATAGGATTCAGAATGCAGCCGTCTGATTGGTCCTAGAACAATAGGATTCAGAATGCAGCCGTCTGATTGGTCCTAGAACAATATGGTCCGAGAATGCAGCAGTCTGATTGGGCCTAGAACAATAGGATTCAGATTGCAGCAGTCTGATTGGTCCTAGAACAATAGGATTCAGAATGCAGCAGTCTGATTGGTCCTAGAACAATAGGATTCAGAATGCAGCAGTCTGATTGGTCCTAGAACAATAGGATCCAGAATGCAGCCGTCTGATTGGTCCTAGCACAATAGCATTCAGAATGCAGCCGTCTGATTGGTCCTAGAACAATAGGATCCAGAATGCAGCAGTCTGATTGGTCCTAGAACAATAGGGTCCGAGAATGCAGCAGTCTGATTGGGCCTAGAACAATAGGATTCAGATTGCAGCAGTCTGATTGGTCCTAGAACAATAGGATTCAGAATGCAGCAGTCTGATTGGTCCTAGAACAATAGGATTTAGAATGCAGCAGTCTGATTGGTCCTAGAGCAATAGGATTCAGAATGCAGCAGTCTGATTGGTCCTAGAACAATAGGATCCAGAATGCAGCAGTCTGACTGGTCCACAGGAGCCACCCAATCCAGCTCCAGGTGGAAGGGAATCTGCAACCTGATTGGCCTACAGGAGAATCCCAGAGTTAGCCAATCACGTGGGGCCCATTGTGTAAATAGTGTATATAAAGCAGACATTCTGGGGGAACTTCCATTCCTCCTCGCCACTATGAGCTGAATAAAGAGCGTGAAATCCACTCTCGACTCTGAGTATATTTCAACCTGGAAGGAGAATTCAAACCAGCACAGGAGGGAAGGCCCGTAGGTCAGTGGTAGAGTACTCACTTTGTAGGCAGACAGTTCCATCTTCAATTCCTGACAGCATCTCCAGGCAGCGCTTGGGAAACACAAAAACTAACAACCCTCCATGAAGCCCTGGAGATCTGCTGCTGGCGAAGGTTGGCAATGCCAAGCAAGATGGACCAACGACGCTCCAACTCGGTGCAAGGCAGCTTCTTGCTCTCCTTCCCACCAAACCAGTCCCAGCCATCTTGTCCCATCCCTCTTCTGCCTTTGGCATGGGGCAAGAGGGATGGGAGTGGAGACCTGGCAAACGTCTGCCTAGCGCATGCCAACTCCTGGGTTTGTTTGGCTTGATTCATAGCTTGAACTGGGCGGAGGCTGATCTTTCCCATTCTGTTCTTGGTGTCCTGGCCTTTGTTTATGTTCTTAGGGGAAAAGAAAAAGAAAGGAAGAAAACCTGGGCGTGAAGAAGGGACGGGACCTGCCAGTTGCTTCATCCAGGTCTCCTGTGACAGCTCATGCATCTAGAAGGGGTGCCAATCATCATCGAAGACTCGTAGGTGGAGCATTTGGGAACCCCACTCACAAAAGCCTTTTAAACACACAAGCACACGTACACACACACATACATACAAACACAGGAAGCCAACAATGATAGCTACGAAAACATACTCCCTCTGCCTGCAAATGTTCTCTGCTTTTCAGAACATAAGAACAGCCTACAAGATCAGGTCAAAGTCCCATCTTGTCCAGCATCCTCTTAGAATCATAGAATCATAGAGTTGGAAGAGACCACAAGGGCCCTCGAGTCCAACCCCCTGCCAAGCAGGAAACACCATCAGAGCACTCCTGACATATGGTTGTCAAGCCTCTGCTTAAAGACCTCCAAAGAAGGAGTCTCCACCACACTCCTTGGCAGCAAATTCCACTGTCGAACAGCTCTTACTGTCAGGAAGTTCTTCCTAATGTTTAGGTGGAATCTTCTTTCTTGTAGTTTGGATCCATTGCTCCGTGTCCGCTTCTCTGGAGCAGCAGAAAACAACCTTTCTCCCTCCTCTATGTGACATCCTTTTATATATTTTGAACATGGCTATCATATCACCCCTTAACCTCCTCTTCTCCAGGCTAAACATGCCCAGCTCCCTTAGCCATTCCTCATAAGGCATCGTTTCCAGGCCTTGGACCATTTTGGTTGCCCTCCTCTGGACACGTTCCAGTTTGTCAGTGTCCTTCTTGAACTGTGGTGCCCAGAACTGGACACAGTACTCCAGGTGAGGTCTGACCAGAGCAGAATACAGTGGCACCATTACTTCCCTTGATCTAGATGCTATACTCCTATTGATGCAGCCCAGAATTGCATTGGCTTTTTTAGCTGCCGCGTCACACTGTTGGCTCATGTCAAATTTGTGGTCAACCAAGACTCCTAGAGTCTCACAGGGACTGACCAAACACCCCCAGGGGAAAGCCTACAAGCGCAGCTACACACTTCCAGGTCAGAGGAGCACCGGAAATAGCTTGTGCACATCACAAGAGTTATTTGCACATGTGCAAGAGTTATTTCGGTGCACATCCAGGTCGGAGGAGGGCCGCGCACATGCGCACAAGCTATTTCCGGTGCTCCTCTGACCCAGAAGTGTGCCAGAAATAGTGTGTGTGCATGCCTATGGGCGCACGCTCCCCCACCCTCTGGCCCGCCGCGCGATTGGTACTGGAGACACCGGCCTGAGGCGCAGTAAGTTTGCTGACCCCTGCACAAGAGCAACACTCTCGCTTCCTGTGGCTTCCAGCCATTGGCACTCAGAAGCCTAAAACCCCTTAACGATGGAATACCAGTGAAAATCCACATAAGCCCTAGTCTCCCCCTCAATGAACATTTAATTCCTTGGGATGTAAAAAGCAACAACTTTTTTTCTGGCGGATTCCAGCTTGGGTAGTTGCCCATGGTGGCTGTTTCCCGAGGGGGAAATGTAAATTCTGATCCTCTGAGATGCTCCAGTACAGAAACCACTGAGATATTCAATAGAGCATGGAATTAGAACTGAGTTTATCTCTTTTGCACTGCTTGGAAGCAATGGCGTTAAGTAAAATATTGATTGTTGAAATAACATGCATAAGTAAGAAGGTCGATTGAGACCATCCAATCAGAAGCTGGGATGGGTTTCATAATTTCGAGACCGTCCCCAGAAAACTGTGACAATTGGGTAAGTTGGGACACTTGGAGGGTACAAAATCTTGCACTCTCGCCCATTTGGAGATTCAACCTCCCCACACACACACCTGCCGCCTGCAGTCCTCCAGGTAAAACTGGAGCCTTCAGGTCAGCTCTAGAGACCTGACAAGGAGGTGACCTACTGCTGAGCAAAAGCAGAGCTGCAGGTGCCCCCACATTGCAGGGGGGTTGACTGGATGTCTCTTTGGAACCCCCCCCAAAAAAACTCTACAATTCTGTGAGTCCCTAAGCCTTGTTCCATCACACCTAGGTAGGCACACACACAGGATTTGGGTAAGCAGGCGGTTGGCTGCATCCTTCCGCGTCTCTCTCGCATCGGGAATGCCACCACCGTTCCCACAGCTGTGCCAGGCCTAAACAGCAGCTGATCTCCTCCTCTGAGGAGGTAAAAAGACCACTTCAAAGACAGGCAAAGGTTTCCCATCAGCTGTGGGAGGTGAGAAGGACCACCAGGGGATAGGTGCTTAGAAAACAAATCTAGTTGTTTGCCTCCAAATTAGCACATATATTTTTGGCACAGCCAAAGAATTGCTGGAAACTCACTGAACCTGTTTGCAGAGTGTGAAAGTCCTTTTGGCATCCTTTGGTTCCTGGGGCTGAGTTCTCAGTTGCTCAATTCCTCCACCCATTTTCACCATGCAAGAAGAGCCTGTGGATAAGGCCAAAGAAGGGCTCTTCTGCACCATCGTCCTGTTCTTGCAGCAGCCAATCAGATTCCTGTTACATAAGAAGCCCACAAGTAGGACCAGGGAACAACAACAACAGCCCTACACGTTTTCTTCTTTGCCTTTGCTATCATTTGTCCTCAAGCTTCCATGGGACAGCCCTTCAGATATTTGAAGATGGCTCTCAGTCTTCTCTCTTCCAGCCTAAACATACCTAACTCCATCAACCATTCATTATAAGGCTTAATTTCCAGACCCATGATCATCTTGGTTGCCCTCCTCTGCACAAGTTCCAGCTTGTCAACATCCTTCTTAAATGGGGCACCCAGAACTGGACACAGGACTTCAGGTGTGGTCTGACCAAGGCAGAATAGAGTGGCCTAGAAGACCATGAGTTGTCGTGTTGTTGTTTTTTTGCTGATGTGTCACCCCATTCAGCTGCTTTAACTCTGCTGCATCACACTATTGGCTCATGCTCAGGTTGTGTCCTCCAAGACCCTTGGCCTCTTTCAACACATACGTCTGTCAAGCCAGGTGTCTCTCATCCTATATCTGTGCATCTGGTTATTCTATCCACCATCTGAAGAAACTCTGTGTTCCTGTGTTCCTGACACCACTAACTACGCCTGCAAAGAAGTCAAAATGGCGGCCAGCAATGGTGCCAAGAACTACCTTAAATTGTGGTGCCCAGAACTGGACCCAGCACTTCAGGTGTGGTCTGACCAAGCCAGAATGGAATGCTACTATTTCTTCCCTTGATCTGGACACTAGATTTCTGTTGGTGTAGCCTAGAACAGCAATACTGGTTTTTGCTGCTGCATCACACAGTTGACTGGTGTTAAGCTTATGGTGTTGTGTCTTATGTGTCTTGTTCGTTATTAGGTAAAATATTTTTTGAAAAATCTCAAAAAATAAATAAAAAAGAAAGACTATGCGTTGCCCGAAGGACTTTCTTATCTCTGCCCTGAACCTTCCAGTGTTGAGCTTCTTAGGAAGCCCACGGATTATAGTGCTATGAGAAAGGGGGAAAGCTTTCTCTATCAACTTTCTCCAGGCCATGCATGAAGTTCTCAAGATGTTCCTCACTTCCTGAGAAACGGGTGTGGCTTGAGGGACCCAGGCTAAAAATTAATGGTCTCCACTGAGAAACTGAATGGGTGGGGTGGGAGAAAATCTCAGACATTCTTGCAGAGAAAGGGAGAGTCTGAGAGTGATTGGCTTCAGCAGACTTGGAGTGGGCATTCAGAGGGCAATTTTGGAAGCTGTATGCTGATGGTTGGTTGCTAGTAAGATGGCCAAGAACACCTCAGATGGGACACTTTAGGTAAATCCTCAGGCACTGATCCATCTGCCTCTTTCCCTGCCCTGCTCCTCACCCCTAAACTATGAAGTGAGTGAGCGAGAGAGCAATCTGCTTCTCAACCACCCACATCCATCTCATCAGCAGATTTTTCCCTCTGTTCCTTCTATGGTGTGCTAATCTGAAAAAGATGGGATTTCTGCAATGCGTCACCCATTGTTAGGCTCCTCTGCTTTGCCCCTGGGGACCTTACAGGTTACCAAATCTTGTGCTTCTTGGCAAAACCCTCCAGGGATATCGTACGTCTCTGTCAAAGCAGCGGAACATCTTCATGCTAAATATGGGTGTTGCAAGAGGAGACAGAGATGGAGAGAGATGCTGGAGGGGTAAATGGCTACCAGGAAGATTTGGGGCGTCACGTGGCAGAGCAGAGTCTCAAACGAAGTTGTGCTCTCCCACTCCTGTTTCAGCGATGTCGACACTGGTTTGGTCACGTCCACAGAATGGAAGAGGGCAGGATCCCCTGGGATGTGCTGTACGGGAAACAGGTTTCCGGCACCAGGCCTGTGGGCAGACCAAATCTGCGTAACAAAGATGTCTGCAAACCTGACATGAAGGCATACCTGCCAATTGTCCCAGAAGAAAGGGTGCCGCGATCTCTTGGACTGTGCACTTGCCCCCCCCCCGAAAAGCGTTTCCCCCCCTTCAGGGTGAGATCATGGCACAGGTCACGTGACTCACCCAGGAGAGCATCCCAGAAGAAGCATGTCCCAGTTTTTTATCTGAAAAAGTTGGACGGTATGGGAATGCTGGCAACATCCACCCTGCTGCCATATGGGAATTCCCTTGCAGTGCCAGTCAGGTTGTGCATCCATGGCAGTGACCAGAGGAGGGATGACTGCTGGGAGGAACGCAGAGAGAAGAAATGCATGGTTCATCTGCAGCAGCCCAACCAGACGCCTGCCTCTGCCCCAGCTGCAACAAAGCATGTCTCTCCTGTATCGATCTCTACAGCCAGAGCAAGCGCTGTAACTTCTCCAACGGTTTGACTTAACCCCCAAAGGTGCACTGCTCCGTTGTCTCCTGAGACGGATGGATGCCAACATTTAAATCGGTACCAGACTTTGGAAAGAGCCACTTCCACCCTTCAGAGGAGGTGGAGTTGCGGGCTTCACGGCCCCACCAGGCATGGCGGCTAGAGCCCAGCCCCCGCACAATTGGGGGGATTCCCGGCTGCGTCACCCCCTGGTCAGCCAATCAGCTGGCTCAGGGGGTGTGGCCTGCCCTATTTAAAGCAGGACGCGGCCGGGGATCTCCCTCTTTGCCGCCTGCCAGCTGTTTCTGCTTTTCCCACCGTCCCGCCCTATAAGGTTTCCATTCCTTGACCTTGCTTGGTCGCCATTGAGGGGCCTGGTAGGAATTTTTCCACTTGGCAAATTGGCACCAGCCACTTGGTTTTCGCCTACCTTGTAGCAAATCATCATAGTTTTCTTGGTATTGGTGGTTAGGCATTGGTATTGCTCTGTAGATGGAAGAGGGGAGGAAGCGCCATCACCTGCCCCACATATTGAAGGGTAGTCTGGTAAAGGATTCCGGGGGCGTGGCCCTGTCTGAAGCCTATGGAGGTGAGGGCCTAAGGCACGCCCCCTATTGGTTACCCCGGGAGGAGTTCCTAGTTGAAGTGCATCAGCAGGACTCCCCCTACTGGTGGTTAACCCTTCCCGGACTTCAAGCGGATGGGCTGAAGTTGGATATAGTCGGTTAGGACCAATGCCTAAGCCAATACTGCTCAACACCCGTAACCCATAATGTTGTGGACTTATTTAGCCCATTAACCTTAATAATTGTGTCATGTGTCATTATTTCCACTGCGGGGGTCGGGGACTCGCCACCCAACTAGCATCGCTGGTTCAGGTTAATCACATTTCTAGACTTAAATAGTTTTAACTGGCTTTTGAATAAATGTGTGATTAACTGATCTGAAGTTTATTGCGTTATCACTTGGTGGATAGTGCAGACCACTGTTCTGACGCTTTTTAGGACATGGGGAACTGGAGACGAGTTTATGGAACCAAGGTCTGTTGGTGCTCCAAAACGATCTGGGAACCACGGACCTAAACTGATCCAGTATAGATGGGAGTTGGAGTCCAATAATGCACCATTTTGACTCTTCCTAAGATCACACACTTGGAAGCTCCATCATTCTTTAGCAGATTACTCCCTGAATCTCTTCCAGCTCCTTTATCTGGCAGAAGCATGAAAGCTTTGCTTAGTCCTGTAACTAAGGGCAGCTGCAGGTTCTCAGCTCTTTGATGCTGGCACCACATAAGTCCCAAGTTGTCAGGTGTTCAGCTGGTTTCTCCCTGCTTCCAAGGCTTCCTGCTTCCCCCTCTCCTTCCTTGTTCCTTCCTCCACTTTTACTCAGTAGTGCAAAATGTCGGAGGCCTGCAGAGATGGGCGGACATAAAATGCCAGCAAGGCAGAACTCCTTGGTCACGACAGGATCTCGCATCATGGATCTCCTGGTTGGCCACCACCCCTCTGAAGAGACAGCAGCCGGGGGGCTGCCTGCACCACACCGCCACTGTGGTGTAGTGGTTAGGAGTGGTAGACTCGTAATCTAGTGAACCGGGTTCGCTTCCCCGCTCCTCCACATGTAACTGCTGGGTGACCTTGGGCTAGTCACACTGCTTTGAAGTCTCTCAGCCCCACTCATCACACAGAGTGTTTGTTGTGGGGGAGGAAGGGAAAGGAGAATGTTAGCCGCTTTGAGACTCCTTCGCGGAGTAATAATAATAATAATAATAATAATAATAATAATAATAATAATAAATTTATATCCCGCCCTCCCCAGCCAAAGCTGGGTTCAGAGCGGCTAACAACAGTAAAATGATACAACATTCTAAAATCATTTCATTATAAAATCAGTTCAAATCAGATTGATGGCAACCATTGGGTAGAGTTCTGTGAAGAATTGCCAAAGGGGGGAGTCAGGCTGTGCCTTGGCCAAAGGCCTGGTGGAACAGCTCTGTCATGCAGGCCCTGCGGAAAGATGTCAAGTCCTGCAGGGCCCTAGTCTCTTGGGACAGAGCGTTCCACCAGATCGGGGCCACGGCTGAAAAAGCCCTGGCTCTGGTTGAGGCCAGCCTAACCTCCCTGTAGCCCGGGACCTCCAAGATGTTTTTGTTTGAAGACCGTAAGGTCCTCTGTGGGACATACCAGGAGAGGCGGTCCCGTAGGTACAAGGGTAGTGATAAAGCGGGATATCAAATCCAAACTCCTCCTCCTCCTCCTCCTCTTCTTCTTCTTCTCCTTCTCCTTCTCCTTCCCCTTCTCCTTCTCCTTTTCCTCCTCCTTCAATGTAGACCCCTTGCTGTGAGGCATCGCTGCACTGTCCTTTTCAGCAGATGCAATCCCCAGTCATTTGTAATGAGCACCCTTGCCTCTGCAAAGCGCAATGGAAAGTGGGAGGGTCTTAGGTCACATGTCCCTGCATTGTCTTTCTTTTTATTTATTATTTAGTTATTGCACTTAAATCCCATCGTTTGTCTCCAAGGAGCTCAAGGGCGGTGTACATGGTTCTCCCCCTTCTCAGTTAACCCCCACATCAACCCTGTGAGGTGGGCTAGGCTGAGAGGCTGTGACCGGTCCAGGGTCACACCCAGTGAGCTTCATGGCTCAGCAGGGACTTCAACACTGTTCTTCTGGGTCCTGGTCCAACACTCTGACCACTACACAAACCCCTGGGTCTCTTCCTCTTCTTTTAACCCATGCACACGCCCCTCCCGCAGGATCCTGATTTGCAAAGCCCATTCTGCAGAGAGAAGAAGAAGAAGAAGAAGAAGAGGAGGAGGAGGAGGAGGAGGAGTTTGGATTTCATATCCCGCCTTTCACTCCCTTTAAGGAGTCTCAAAGCGGCTCACATTCTCCTTTCCCTTCCTCCCCCACAACAAACACTCTGTGAGGTGAGTGAGGCTGAGAGACTTCAGAGAAGTGAGACTGGCCCAAGGTCACCCAGCAGCTGCATGTGGAGGAGCGGAGACGCGAACCTGGTTCACCAGATTACGAGTCCACCGCATTTAACCACTACACCACACTGGCAATGTGGAAAACCACAGTGCAAGAAAAGCAAACAAAGTAAAAAAAAGAAGTCGTCAGGAAATTTGCTTGAAAAATCACAAGATTTTGTGGCAGAAGCGAATGTATTCCTACTGCATCATGCAAAGTAGCAATACTGGGGGGAAACAGGGTTTGAGCATCTGCCCTGCATGCAGAAGGTCCCATTTCAATTCTCAGAGGCACCTCCAGGTGGGTCTGGTGACCCATTGCTGCCAGTCGGTGTAGGAATCACTGAGCTTCATGATAAAAAGGTATGGTGCGGCGCTCATTTCGCTTTAGGATGAGGGAGCCGGCGTTTGTACACAGCTTTCTGGGTCATGTGGCCAGCAGGACTAAACTGCTTCTGGCGCAACGGGGCACCGTGACGGAAGCCAGAGTGCACAGAAACACCATTTACCTTCTCGCTGGAGTGGTATCTATTTATCTACTTGCGCTCGTGTGCTTTCGAACTGCTAGGTTGGCAGCAGCTGGGGCAGAGCAACGGGAGCTCACACCGTGGTGGGGATTTGAACCACCAACCTTCTGATCAGCAAGCCCAAAGGGCTCAGTGGTTTAGACCACAGCACCACCACTCCCTATAGAACAGCAATAAGAGCTAGTGACATGTGAAAAACCACAGTGAAAGACTCTAGGTGGGTCTGTTGACCCATTGCTGCCAGTCAGTGTAGGTGGCCTCTTCTTCAATGGAGACTTTTAAGCAGAGGTTGGGTGGCCAACTGTCAGGGATGCTTGAGTTGAGATTCCTGCTCTGCGGGAGGCTGGACTAGATGACCCTTGGGGTCCCTCCCCATTCTACAAGTCTATGATTCTGTGATTCTTCAATTGTCCCCTGTCCTTAGGACTGAGATACCCTCTTGTTTGCCCCCATGTCACCCAGCCACAAAATCCTTTGGGGCAGGGCAGAGGAGCAATGGATTGCCCTGCGCTTCAAGATAGCAGGACCGGTGGAATCCAGCCTGGTGCCACCACCGAGGAGGCTACATTTCCCACCCAAGGGATTGGACAGGAGCAGCCAGGTTTCAGATGTGAGCTTAGGAATAGCTCGGCGGTTCTGGCTTTTCACATTACGTGAGGATTTGGCCCACCTCTCGAGGCTGCCGGGGGCGAGGAAGCTGGAGATGGTGGAGGGAGATTTCACAGGAGAAATAGTTCCTGGTTGGACTGGAAATACAAGCCCTTCTTGAGGAAGTGAGCAAACCCATTTCCCTTGGCTGTGCCTACTGCTCATCTCCTCCCACCTCCATATATATATGGAGTCACCTCATCATTCATGGTCCCACCACAGAAACAGCTTCTGTTTGGGTTAAGCAAGACATCATGAATTTCCAAGCAAAGGACTAGGTCTGCTAACATTTTTTTGGAAGAGCCCAGAACGTGGCCTTTGAGAAGCGAAGCTGCAACAGGCTGCGTAAAGTTGCAGCTGGTTGCAAGGCCAAGATGTGAGCTGTTTGGCAAAGCCAATCGTCATTTTTAGCAAAGCTACGTTTTGTGTTCTCAGGTCCTGCCAGATGTAGCTTAATTAGCTGGAAGAAGAGCAAAACTATCTTGCAAAATGTTTCACTGGCCATAATAAAACTATTATTATAATTATCATCATTATTTTGCTAATGTAGGTTTTAGAAGGTGCAACTGAAGGAAATCCAGGAGATAAGTTGGCAAAGCAGGAGGGAGGACAAAGATCTTGAAAAAGCATTAGACAAGCCCTGCTGGATCAGGCCCAGGGCCCATGTAGTCCAGCCTCCTGTTCTGGACAGTGACCGACAAATAGAAACCCACCTGCAGAACTGGAGCTCAAGAGCCTCTCCCTTCTTGTGGCTTCCAGAATCTGGTATTAGGAAGCTTTGAAAGCAACATTCTGGTCAAAATGGGGCAGGGAATGGGGCCCCCAGCCTCAAAATGGCAGAATCTTCTGTCTTGGTTGCATCAGTGATTTCCCCAGATCCGAATTCGACAGTCAAGTGGCAACAGGTTGCCCTCTCACCTGTAAACTCAGCCATTTTGTTCCCAAACTCCCAAAAACCTTGTGGTGTGTTTTTCCCCCTCCATCATCCACACAGTAGCTGTGCAACGAAGTTACCAAACCAGTCCGGGTCCCGCCCTGCCCCGCTCAGCCCAGGGTGGAGCTGCATTTGGGATCAGCTAGATTCCTGCAGCGCTCCGTGGCTTACCTCCCAGGGACAGATTTAATAATCCGTTGACTTCAGACTCAATGCGCTGTGTTGTAAATAAATCTTTCATCCTCTCGAGGTGTGGCAGACGGTTCGGCAGAGTTCCCAACCTCACAGCGAAGGCTCCTTTCCTCACCCCGGAGCTCTGTGGGCCGGGAGGGCGTTTTCCATCCTTGGGGCTCGATTAAGCAGAGTGCGTACCTGCAGAACTGCTCACGGTCCTCCGAGGCACACAAACACACACCCTGCCGCCACAACACATTAATTCTATCCGCAGTATTCCTTACAGGTGCACTGTGTGCAGTAATAGTGCCACCTGCTGACTGTGGACGGAATAGCGACACAACGCCCTTCAATACAGTTCACCGTTGCTCACTTCACTCAAGGCTAGGAAAGGTGGTTGTGCCCCAACGACGGGCTCACCTGCCTCTCTCCCTTTGCCAAGAACTAAGAAGAGACAATAAAAACAGAGGGGACACGTAGGTCTGTTTTCTGAATTTTGTTTATTCCTCCTGGGCTTAGACACAGCTCTGGGGATTGACATCAAAAGCTCCTCAGCATCTCTGTAGGACTCTGGCTACCTCTGCGGCATGGAGCAGCCAGAGGGCTGGGTGTGTGCAAATGGGTTGCCAGGTTGTGTGCATGTTTTAAGGCAAGGGGAATGAGGAATGAGGGCCTGCGGGCTATTTACACCAGCGACGCCAAGACCCTCCAGTCGAGAAAATGACAAGGAACTGAAGGCTGGAAAGACGATCACAGTCACATGATGAGGAAGCTACCTGAGCTGTTGGGTGCAGGGATGCAAATATGGCCAGCAGAGGGGGACACAAAGAGACAGCTTGAGAAGAACAATTCTACTCCATCCTGCCCTCTTGTAGAAGCTTCCCATTGGAAGCTGCCTTCTACTGAGTTCATCCAGCTAGCTCAGTACTGGCTACCCGGACTGGGAAAGACTCTTCCGTGTTTCAGGAAGCACTCGTTCCCAGCCCTTCCTGGACATCACCAGGAATGGACCTTCTGCATGCAAGGCAGAGGCTCTCCCAACTGAACTGTGGGCTTTCCGAAGAACAGTAGAAGCAACCTGCTGGATCAGGCCCATAGCCCACCTACTCTGGCATCCTGTTCTCACAGTGGCAGACCAGATGCTCAATGGGAAACTCTAAAACAGGACTCAGCCCCCTCCTCCTCCCTGAATTTGTCCAATCCTCTTCTAAAGCCATCCAGGTTGGTGTCCATCTGCCTCCTCATGGAGGTGAGGGCCATCAGTAGCTACTAACTTCTGAATCCCAGTTGCAGGAAACCACAGGAGGGCTGCTCTTGTGATCAGGTCCTGTTTGCAGATTTCTGGTCGGCCGCAGTGAGAACAGGAAGCTGGACTAGAAGGGCCCCCGGCAGGCAGTTCTTATGTTCTTTGTGAGTTCCATAGTTTAACTCCGGGCTGCAGGGAGAAGCGCTTTCTTCTGTCTGCCCTGAATCTTCCGAAGGTTCAGCTTCATGGGGTGCGCAAGAGCTCTCATTCATTTCATTCAGCTCACCATAAAAAGGAAATTGTCGGAGCTGGAAAACATTCAGTCAGAAAAGGGCCAGTGAAACGATTATGGGAGTGGAGTGACTCCCCTAGTTTGCGGCATTTGGGACTAATTCGCTTAGAGAAAAGGTGCATAAGGGGTGAAAGGATAGAGGTTTATGAAATGACGGATAAAGTGGATTAAGAAAAGTATCTCTCCTTCTCTATTATGTTCAATGGAGCTTATGCAGAAGAATTTGGGTGTGTTTGTGACACCAGATCTAAGGACCGTGTGTGTGCTAACACAAATCCACAGGTAGGAGGTTTCACTTTGAAAAGTCTTGTGAATAGCAATGCCATCTAATGGCTTTCCTTCACAGGCTCAGTGCATTTTACGTAAGGATTCCAGTGTTATGTTTCCTCCCACCTGCGTAAGGAAAAGCTTCAGCCGCGTGACAGCATCTGAACTGCTGGTTGGGATGAATTCCTCATCCACTAAGAGAGGTAAGACAGAGGTGGTCCCCGCCTCAAACTCTTCCCTTTTACAAACTGGAGAGAGTTCATATTAATTTGTAGGTTATCCATCCCATGAGATTCTGGCATAACGATCAGAAGAAACATCTTCATTCAGCTCATGGTTAACATATGGAACTCACTGCTGCAGGATGCCACGGGCTTTACCAAAGGATCGGATGATTCCACGGGCTCTGTAGATCTCACAGTACACAACTGTGTACAAAGAGGCAGTCTGTCAAAGTGCCAGAACTGGAAGAACAAAAACAAAAGGGAAAATTCTCTCTAAATTCGTTGGCAGTTGCCTTAAACCAAGTCGGACTATTGAGCCCACCTTCAAAGTGCCAGCTGGTCCCATAAGGACTTAAGAAAAGCCTGCTAGTCCAGCATCCTTTTCTCACAGCGGCCAACCAGATGCCTCAATGCATTGCCCCTGCAGCTAGTAGCCCTTGGCAAGCCCTCTCTTCCTCCATGAATTTGTCCAATCCTCTAGTACAGGTACGTCCAACTTCCAATAGACTGTGATCTACTCACACTATTAAAAAAATTGGCAGTGATCTAACTATTGGATTGACCAAAGTTGGTTTTTTTGGAAAGCCTTCACCAAAGCTCTTGAGCTTTCTTTAGGGGAGGGTTGACCACAGCTGTTGAACTTCTTTCCCTTTTTCTTTTGGGTCAGTCGATCTGGATCATGCAATCAACCAGGATCAACCATGGACGCCCCACGATTGACCGGTAGATCGCAATCGACCTGTTGGACATGCCTGCTCTCGTATAGCCACACGGGCTGGTGGCCATCTCTGCCTCCTGGTTTAACTCTGCGCTGTGTGAAGAAGTCCTTTCTGGCCTCTGGCCTGAATCTCCCAAGCTCCATCTTCATGGGACGTCCAGTGGGCCAGAGCAGAGAGTGCATTTGGGCTTTTGGGAAAGGAGCCGTTCCTTGCCAGTGGAGACACTCATAACCTAGCCCTGCCGAAATATGGGATTAGGAGGAAAGTGTTCAAGAGAAAAGAGGGGACTTGGAGGTCTACAGGCTCTTTCTTCCTGATGCCACACAAAGGCGAGAGCCGGTGCTGGTCTGGGACGCTGAAGGTGGTCCGTGGCTGAAAGTGTGGGGTGCCGAAAAGTGCAGGGGGTCCCAAGCAGAGACTTCCGGGGATCGCCAGGAGAAGCGTGTCTCCGGGAGCTGAGGGCTGAGCCCAGCGCAGGAGGAGGAGGGGGAGAGAGTTTGGGAACCCCTCCAACATCCCCTGTGAAACCTGTCCGTTAATTTATACCGAGGATTTGTACAAAAATAAAGGGTTCTGCTGATAAGATTTAGAACAAATATTAAATAAATATTCTCTCTTTTTTCAGGGCGTGTCCGTGGCCTGGTTCATAGCTCGTCTCTGGGGTTGATGCCGGATTCACTGGGTCCGAGGTGCTCCTGGTTCAAGGCCGCAATGACTTCGTCGGCTTTGATCCGCTCCTGGAGGGAAGGAGAGAGAGAAGAGGGAGTCAGGAGGGCCAGGGAGTGTGGAGGCTGGATTATGAAGGAGGGTCCACCACGTCCCAAGGGATTCTGTGGCTGGTGAACAAGGGGGTCTCTCAGTCCTATGGACGGGGGGCAATCATAGAATCACAGAATCAGTCCAACAGTGAGAATTGGCCCTGTTACATCTACCTCCCTGAAGCTCAGCACCGACACACCACAGGGATGTGTGCTGAGTCCCTACCTGTACTCATTGTACACATATGACTGTATTTCATCCGATCCATCCCCTGTAATTATTAAGTTTGCAGATGATACCACCATAATGGGTCTAATTACAGGTGGAGATGAATCAGCGTACAGGGGGGAGGTTCAAAAAGTATCTACATGGTGCCTAGAGAATAATTTGCACCTAAATATTAGCAAGACAAAGGAGATGGTGTTGGACTTTTGGAGGAAGGGCGGGGAACTAGCCCCTTTGTATATCGGGGGGGGGGGGGGAGTTGTGGGGAGAGAGTCTCTTCCTTTAAATTCCTGGGAGTTTACCTTAGTGAAGACCTCATTTGGAAAAACAATGTCTCAGGTGGTTAGGAAGGCCCAACAGAGACTCCATGTCTTCAGGGTCTTGCAAAAGAACAATGTTAAACAACAATTGATGACCACCTTCTACCGGTCCACAATAGAAAGTGTCCTCTCATGTTGTATCACAGATTGGTACGTTGGCTTGACAGCCACGGACAGAAAGTCTTTACAGAGGGTGGTGAACACAGAACATGATATCATGGGCTGTCCCTTGAGCCCGCTAGATGACATTGCAAGGGATTGATGCCTTAGGAGAGCGAGAAAAATTCTCAGGGATGATTCACACCCCAGCCAGCACCTCTTTAATCTTCTACCCTCTGGCAGGAGATATAGAAGTATAATCAGTCGTAAGGTAAAGGTAAAGGTACCCCTGCCCGTACGGGCCAGTCGTGTCCGACTCTAGGGTTGTGCGCTCATCTCACTCAAGAGGCCGGGGGCCAGCGCTGTCCACAGACACTTCCTGGTCACGTGGCCAGCATGACAAGCTGCATCTGGCGAGCCAGCGCAGCACACGGAACGCCGTTTACCTTCCCGCTAGTAAGCTGTCCCTATTTATCTACTTGCACCCAGGGGTGCTTTCGAACTGCTAGGTTGGCAGGCGCTGGGATCGAGCAATGGGAGCTCACCCCGCCGCGGGGATTCGAACCACTGACCTGACGATCGGCAAGTCCTAGGCGCTGAGGTTTTACCCACAGCACCACCCACTTCCCATATAATCAGTTGTAACAACAGGCTAAAAAACAGTTTCTATCCGTGGGCTGTTAGGCTGCTGAACAGAAAATAATATAGTGCAACTGACTTTGGGGTTGGTGTGTTGTGCGACAAGCACACAAAGCGCAGTGAGATTGAGTGTATTTGGTGGGAGGCTCAGTTAATTTCATTGTACACAGGTTGTACATTGACGATAAAGGTATCATCATCATCATCATCATCATCATAGAATTGCAGTGTTGGAAGGGACCCTGAGGCTCATTTAGCCCAACCTTCTGCAACGCAGGAATTACATGATGATAATAATAATAATAATAATGCTACAGCAGGGATAGTGAATAGTTTGGGGAGGTCTGCTTAAATTAAAAGTGCTTAAATTTGGCTGCATTGTAGCTTTTGCAATAAGGCTGCTGTTCACGTAGTGTTGCCATTTTCAGCCACAGACTAAGCTCAGAACTCTTCTTCTCTGCTTGCTGAAGAGCTCTGTGTGACTCAAAAGCTGGAATGTGCTTTCATCAAGTTGTGTGTTGGTCCACAACTCCCTATTGCGTTCTCTTTCAAAATAAAGCTACATAGCGAAGTACATTTCAGGAGATGTGTCCCGGGTTAATTCTACAAACAGACCACCAGGTGTCAGCAGTACCCTAATCTAAGTGAACTTCGTTGGACTGGTCATGTTGTGCGGATGCCTGATGATCGTCATCCAAAGCAACTACTCTATTCTGAACTTAGAAATGGAAAGTGTAATGCTGGTGGTCAACAAAAGAGGTTGAAAGACTGTCTCAAGGCAAATCTTTAAAAATGTAGTATAAACATTGACAACTGGGAAACACTGGCCTGCAAGCGCTCCAGTTCGAGAACAGCCTTGACCAAAGGTGTCATGGGCTTTGAAGACACTTGAACTCAGGACGCAAGGGAGAAACGTGCTAAGAGGAAGGCACGCTTGGCAAATCCACACTGTGATCAACTCCTGCCTGGAAACCAATGTCTCCACTGTGGAAGGATGTGTGGATCCAGAATTGGCCTCCACAGTCACTTATGGACTCATTGTTTAGGCAAGTTATGAATGTGTGACATTTTAATGTATTTTTAATCTTTGTTGGAAGCCGCCCAGATGGACGGGGTACAAATAAATTATTATTATTATTATTATTATTATTATTATTATTATTATTATTATTATTATTGATATTATTAATATTATTATTAAAACTGTGTTTATGGAAGACAATCTTACTCAGCTACTAGGGATCACCAAAGAAGGAGAATCTAAGTGATGCCCTATCAAATACTAGCTGGATTTGACAGCACTGTAGTAATAAACTTGGTTTCCATTATGTCATGGATCACTTTTGAAAAGGTTTGCAGATCAAAACCAGCAGCTGAATATTGTGTGTGCAACATTTATTCATTTATTTCATAAAGTGGACACACATCTTGATTGTAAGGGAGAAAGGATAAAGATTAAAAAAGAAAATCAAGGAAAAAATTGGCTTGGGATATGAACCAGTCAAAGACCTTTCTGCTAATTCCCTTTGGCTATAATAGGAGAGGCATTGTACCTAAGCCAGGGCAGTATCTTTGCAACAGATTTGTGCCTATTTTTTAAAAAAAGAGGAAAAGGAAGATAGTAAAATAAATTGCTGGTGTACTAGCATCAGCGTGGGTCTGAAAGCTCTCTCCTTTCCATCCGGATTCATTGGACAGCCTTTCTCATCGAGGGAGAGAGATCCTGCAGGCTCTCTTCTGCACTGTAAACGTGAAAACGAAAAACTCACCAGTTCCCGGTAGAGAGGGTTGAGGGTGAACCACAAGGCAACCGCACACCGCTGGCCTTTGGTCACAGCCTTCACGCCATGAGGATTCTCCCCACCAGATGAAAAGCTGATCATGCGCCCACATTTGGGTTTGATGGAGGCCTGGGAAGCAGAGAAAGGGCAGGGAATGTTAGCGGACATCCCTCTTTCTCTTCCCAAGGATTTGGAATCAGGAGCCTCTGATTCTGGAGTCAGCATATGACGGCCCTGACTAGTAGTCACCATTGGCCTTATTCTCTGGGGACTAATCCCTCTTTAAAGGCATGCAAATAGTGAAAGAAGAATGGCAGATAAAATCAATGGACTACGCAGAATTAGATAGCATGACAGGAAGGATTCGAAACCTGCGGGACCAGAGATTTACAGAAGATTGGAAGAAATATACAAACTATTTGAAGAGCAACTGTAATCAACAAATTGCGCTAGTAGGACTACAAGAAGTTTTGTAAGGAGAAATATATGAAACATTGCAAAGTAGAGAAAGAATAGAGATCTTAGTTATGAGACTTAAATGTAATAGTGAAGTAAGAAATGTATATTAAGTGAATAGACTGGGAAATTTTCAGATGTGATTGATGGAAGTAAAGAAATTGTCTAAGATGTAAAAGTATGTTTGATTACTGTTGGAAATAATATGTTAAAAAAACTAATAAAAATTTTTTATATTAAAAAATAAAGCCATTCAAATAGGTGGCCAGCCCCCTACATCTTGGCGTTCTGGGCGTTCTGCAGTTTAACACTGCAAATAAGAACTTTCTTTCGTCTGTCTTGAATCCCCCACCTTTCAGGTGCCTTGGAGGATCCCCACTGGGTTTGAGTTTTACAAGAGAGGGAGGAAGACGTCCTCTCTCTGTAATCCCTCTGCGCCAGAGCTTGCCCAACTGTGTGTCGAGACACATCAGTGTGTCAGCTGTGGGTTTGTCATGCAAAGGTTCCCTGCGCTCCTCCCGGGAAAGGGGTTAGTTCAGCCTCTGGTTTGCTAGCAAAACTGAATTACTGTGTCATGATACAATGCATGTCTAAAAAGTGTGTTTGGAAGGCTCTTATCTGCTCCATGCATAATCTTATGTGCCTCTGTCCACTTGCACCGTTTCCCCTAAAACCCCAAAGCCCCAAATGTTGTTGCCTTTCATGGTAGGGGAGCAACCTATGGTTAGCATCTGGCAAAGAGTGTTAAGTCGTGGGTGAACATATCCGACGACACAGCGATTCTCCAAACAGCTCTTGTCTATTCACAGGCCAGAACAGAACTGAACTGAACTGAAGGGTTCAGCCAGCCTGCTTATATAGAGCTCCACTACAACGCAACAGTAACCACTTTCTGTAACTATCCAATCACTGAACGTCACTTTCAATCCCTTATTTGCACATGCGGACCTGAGTGAAAACTATCTACAGTATCCCCCTGCTGGCCCAGGGTGAGAACTTCAGTACATAACACAGAGCTCTTCCACAATGCTCCCTTGGCAATCTCCCCCTGAGCTTGTTCGGAGGCCTCTGCCTTGCTGGCCCTTTCCCATCTGGCCTGGGAAAGTGAAACGCGGACTGACTCCAGCTACAAAAACTGTTGGACAGATTCTCGGGCTGGAGGGTTGAGAGAGCTATTGCTGTTATTGATATTATCGTTGTATCTTTAGTTTTAGATCTTATGATTTACATGGAAGTTGTTTCCATTTGGTTGTGTACCTTTTGATGTGTTTTTTATTGTTGATGACTTCTGTTATGTTTGTAATTATGTAAATCTTGCCATGTTGTAAGTCGCCTTGAGCATAGTTTCAAACTATGGCAAGGCGGCATGCAAATAAAGTATGGATGGTGGTGATGCTCACCGTCACAGTCTTGGCATCCATCTCGGTGAAGATAAATTCGCCCCCTTCGAAATCGCTGTTCATGTACAGGAGGGCACTAGCAGGAGAGAAAGCGGGAAGGTTAGACTCAGCGGAGGGAGCCTGAAGAAAGTCCCTCTCATAGCGCCGGAAGTGGAATTTCTGTTCATCTCATTATCAGGGTGGCCTCCGTTGTGTCTGGAAAAGTGCCGTCTAACCACAAAACTGTTAAGAAACGGTTTAGGAGGAACACTGACTGTTAAAGTAAAAAACACCTCCAGAGAAGGAACAAGGAGGGCTCTGCATGTACAGTAAAAATTTGCTGACTAAAGCAACATTTCAAGGACTTGGTTGGATTAAGCTATTGGTGTTGGTGCTGACCTTAAAAGCCCTAAACGGCCTCAAAGGCCCAGTAGACCTGAAGGAGCGTCTCCACCCCATCGTTCTACCCGGACACTGAGGTCCAGCTCTGAGGGCCTTCTGGCGGTTCCCTCACTGAGAGAAGCGAAGTTACAGGGAACCAGGCAGAGGGCCTTCTCAGTGGTGGCACCTGCCCTGTGGAACGCCTTCCCAACAGATGCCAAGGAAATAAACAACTATCTGAAGTTTAGAAGACATCTGAAGGCAGCCCTGTTCAGGGAGGTTTTTAACATTTAATGCTGTATTGTTTTTAATCTTTTGTTGGAAGCCGCTCAGAGTGGCTGGGGAGACCCAGTCAGATGGGCGGGGTATAAATAAATTATTATTATTATTATTATTATTATTATTATTATTAGGCGATGGGGTGGCAGAAAGTGGTTGGGGAGCGCATGAACGGCTTAGACAGTATATATTGTTTTCCTATACAGAGAATTTCCCATGGAAATTGCGGGTTCCCAACCTACCTGTAATCTCGGAAGGTGTAAGCCGGGGGCTCTTTCCAACACTCATTGGCTTCCGGGTCCAGGAGGCAATTGTCAGCATGGATAGGGTGGCTGAGGTCATTCCTCCGCTCCTGGTGGCCTGCAGAGGGCAGAGATAAGGGAGGTCCAGCCTTGCTGGCAATCTCTCATTTCATCCTGGGTCTCACTAAATAAACGGCAACAGATTATTGTATTTTTCACTCTATAGGACGCACTTTTCCCCCCTCCAAAAATGAAGGGGAAATGTGTGTGAGTCCTATGGAGCGAATGCAGGGGGGGAGGCAGGCAGGAAAAGCCCCCAAAAGCTGCACACAAGCTCTGCGCGGCTCTTGCGGGCTTTTCCTCAGGAGGGAGAAGGGACTGACATGGCCAGTGAGTCCCTTCTCCCTCCTCGTAGAAAAGCCCACAGGAGCCGCGCGCTCCTTAAAGGGTGTGTGGCTCCTGTGGGCTTTTGTGGGAGGTGGGGGGACTGCCGTAGCCCCGTGCAGCCTCTCCCTGCCGGAGAGGTTGCATGGGGCTAAAGAAGCCATAGCCCCACTCAGCCTCTCCAGGCTGGAGAGGTTGCGTGGGGCTATGGCAGAAGCCTCTTTAGCTGCGCACAGCCTCTCCAGCTGGGAGAGGGTCCGCGGGGCTAAAGAAGCCAGAGCCACGCGCTCCGGAGGCTTCGGGTTGCCTTCACTGAAGCCTGGAGAGCGAGAGGGATTGGTGCGCACCGACGCCTCTCGCTCTCCAGGCTTCCACGGTAGCCGCCTGAAAGTGACTGAACGCATCTTGAACTGCACCTTGTTTTAGAAGGGGAGAATGTGGGGAAAAAAGTCTCCCCCTCTCTGCGCAGCGCCTCCTGCCACTTCGCTGAAGGGGTGCTGGGCAGAGAGGGGGAGAATTTTTTTTCTTGTTCTCCCCCTCTAAAACAAGGTGCATCCTACGGTCGGGTGCATCCTATAGAGCAAAAAAAATGGTATTTCATTGTTGCTGTGCAAACTACTGAGGCCATATTTTCAGTAATGTATGCATTGTTATGCAAGGTTTCCCTTAATACACACAATTCTGTTCACCTTATTTACCTGGAGAATTGTATCTCATTCTTCTGGAGGATTTCAGAGGACAGCTGTGTTTTGCTTTACATGTTGTTTCACAAAGCACAAAGCAGATTCCCTCCCAAGTTCATCTATTTCATTTGCTTAGTGAATGCTCACACCCTATATCTCCACAGAAATCTCCAAATGGCTTACAAATCCCGGCAAACAACCAACAAATTATTGGGGGGAAGCCACATAAACCTATAGTGAGGAGGCGACCGCCTTTGAGCCCGAACAATGCCTCTACCACGGATAATTCTGCATTCTACGTAACGTAATTCAATCGACATCTCTGAACAGGATGCAGAAGTGAGGTTTGGAAAGTTTTTGGAGGCAGGCCTTACCTGACAGAGCTGTCCGGCACACCAGGTGTGTGTAGGAGAAATAGAGGGTGGAATTGAGCCTGAAGTACGACTCCACGATCCTGCGGGCTTTCTCGCTGACATCGTAGAAGAGGCGGGCGCTCCCCAGGGGAACTCTCCCCTCATAGCCAAACTGCGGGAAAACCAGAGTGCAATTGTTCCTTCGGTTCCAAATTCAGCCCACCTTCAACCAAAGATGTGGAAGAGCTTCTCCTCAGGGCCATCTTAAGCATATCCGGTGCTGTGGTGCAAAGCTCCCTCCGGCACCCCCCACCCCCACCCCCGGTTTCCCAGAGTTGTTGACCTTTTTGGGGGGAGGACGGCACTGGGAAGGGTGATATGATAGCCATGTTCAAATGTATAAAAGGATGTCACATAGAGGAGGGAGAAAAGTTGTTTTCTGCTGCTCCAGAGAAGCGGACACGGAGCAATGGATCCAAACTACAAGAAAGAAGATTCCACCTAAACATTAGGAAGAACTTCCTGACAGTAAGAGCTGTTTGACAGTGGAATTTGCTGCCAAGGAGTGTGGTGGAGTCTCCTTCTTTGGAGGTCTTTAAGCAGAGGCTTGACAACCATATGTCAGGAGTGCTCTGATGGTGTTTCCTGCTTGGCAGGGGGTTGGACTCGATGGCCCTTGTGGTCTCTTCCAACTCTATGATTCTATAATTCTAAGAGGCGGAGGCTGGACGCAGCGCCTCCCGGCTTATCTGGCTGCTTCGTGCTGCGGTGGCCACAGCAGACGGCGGCTTTGGGCACAGCGCTGCTTTAGTGAGTGCTGTGAGCATTTACTAAGCATGGCGGAGGCGGGCAAGGGCAGCGAGCTGATGCCAGGAAGCATCGCATCCAGCCTCCACCTCTTCCCTGGCGCCCTCCAGAACTTGGCGCCCTGACGCCCTGCACCACTAGTCTCTGCGGGTGAGACGGCCCTGAGCGAAAGACACAACTCAGGAAGAAGTAGCTGGTGGGTGTTTGGGTAAAACAAAGCCATGTTGTTCATGATTAACCCCCTGTTGCCTTTATGGGGCTCCTCCTACATCAGAACACAAGAAGAGCCTTGCGGGATCAGGCCAAGGGCCTACCTCTCCCAGCATCCCGTTCCCAACCAATGGCCAACCAGTTCCCCGCAAGAAACCCAAGGGAAGTTTTGAACACAAAAGCACTCCCCCTCCCTTGTGGTTGCCAACAACTGGGGTTCAGAAGCATCACTGCCTCCCATTGTGGATACAGGTAGGTAGCCGTGTTGGTCTGCTGTAGTCAGAACAAACAAACAAAAAAATCCTTCCAGTAGCACATTAGAAACCAACTAAGTTTGTTCTTGGTAAGAGCTTTTGAAGTGTGCACGCACACAAAAGCTCATACCAAGAACAAACTTAGTTGGTCTCTAAGGTGCTACTGGAAGGATTTTTTTTAATTTTATTTTGTTCCAATTGTGGACGCAAAGCAGAGCCATCCTGGCTAGGAGCCACTGACAGCCCCCTTGTAAGCCATGGAGAGTCCTCCTCTCCCTTTGGTAACTTCACAGATAAGAACTAACAAGCAGTTGATATGTTTATATAGTCATACCTCATGTTACGTTTGCATCATGATACTTTTTTTCAGGTTGCATCCCGGGGCGACCCGGAAGTACCAGAAAGGGTTACTTCTGGGTTTCGCTGCTTGTGCATGCACAGACACACAAAATGATGTCATGTGCAGGTGCAGAAGCGGCAAATTGCGACCCGCGCATACGCAGATGCGTCGCTGCGGGTTGCGTTCTATTCATGTTTCAAACGGGCCTCTGGAATGGATCCTGTTCACAGCCAGAGGTACCACTGTAGTCCTTTTATTACAGTGTCATGTTACAAGCACAAATATACAGCTTTCCGCAAGGAGGGGAGTTGCCTACTCTAAACCCTCCTTCTGACTTCTGCAGCGCTTTAGGCATCATTGGGGAGCTCCTCCCTCCCTCTGCCTCCTTTGCTCTCTGATAGGTCCGGACCTCCGAGTCTGTGGTGAGAGGGAGTCCCCCACACTCTCGATTGATGTCTGTTCTAGCTGTCCCCTCCCTTCTGGCTCCCTTGTCATTATCTCGTAACTAGGTAACTCCTCCCTAAGCTGTTCAGCTTCTGTCTCTCTTTGCTTTGCTTTGCATAGTGTGTGCTTCTGAACACACTATGGACGGGGGGGCGGGGGGCAACTCTTCCCCCTCCAGCTCTCCATCAGAGAGAAGCTGGTTGTCATCAGCCCATTCCCTGACACCTCTCCTCCACGGATCCATCCAATCCTCAATTTAAGCCATCCCGGGTGGTGGCCGTCACTGTGGCAGGGAGTTCCATTGTTTAACTCTGTGCTGCTTGAAGAAGGACTTTCCTTATATCGACCTCAAGTTTTCCAACGGTCAGTTTTGTTGGATGTGCACGAGTTCTAGTGTTCGGAGAGAGGGAGGAAAACTTCTCCCTATCCACTCTCTCTGTGCCATGCACAGTTTCTTAAAGTGCCATCGCAGGGGTCAACAAGGTTTATCTTGCCTGGGCCAGATCAGTCCCCCAGAGATCCCGCCGTGGCCTGGATTACAGCCATGCGTGAGCCCGCAATTTTCAGCATCTGTGCAGGTGCGATTTTCGGCACTGCGGAAGGGAGTCCCTGTGCTGTGCTGCTTTCGCGTAGCGTGCGAGTGGGCAGCTCGGTTCGTGGGCCAGTCAAACGACCTCCACAGGCAGCCTCTGGCCCACGGGCCTTAGGTTGCTGACCCCTGTGCTATTGTGTCGCCTCAAAGGGCTCATCCACACCACTGTTTGCCCCACCACTTTTCCCTGGGGAAACTTGTGGTTTACCGCTGAATTGGACCAAATGGAAATTGGGTTTGATGCGGATTGCTGTTTGTTCTGATTTAGCGCTAGAGAATGGGTTTCCCCGGGGAAAGCTGCAGGGCAAATGCAAAGCCTCTCAGACCCATTCATTCCAGTCATAGGACAAGTGGAAATGTGCCCTTATTCGCCTTTCCTCTAAACCGAAAAGTCCCAAACACTGCAACATTTCTTCACGCCAGTGCTGAGGTCCAGCTCCAAGGGCCTTCTGGCAGCTCCCTCCCTGCGAGAAGTGAGGTTACAGGGAACCAGGCAGAGGGCCTTCTCGGTGGTGGCGCCTGCCCTGTGGAATGCCCTCCCATCAGATGTCAAGGAAATAAACAACTACCTGATTTTTAGAACACATCTAAACGCAGCCCTGTGCAGGGGAGCTTTTAACGTTTGATGTTTTATAGTGTTTTTAATATTCTGTTGGGAGCCGCCCAGAGTGGCTGGGGAGTCCTGGCCAGATGGGTGGGGTATAAGTAATAAATTATTGTTATTATATTATTATTATTCCTTCACTCCATTCCCTCGGCCATTTCGGCTGCCCTTCTCTGAACCTTTTCCAACTCTGCCATATCCTTTTTGAGGCAAGGCAACCAGAACTGCGCACAGCATTCTGAATGGGGTTGCGCCATAGACCTCTGCTTCTGTGCTCCTGCCCTAAACCGTATGCCACTGAGCTTGGATCAGGAGCTAAAAGAGGAATCCTGAGATCCCAGGTAAGAAGAGAATCCAGTTGACTGCAAGTTGAGCAGCAACCCTCTACCTTGAGAGCTTTGAGGACGGTGGCCCCTTCGAACTTCTCGTTGGGTGTGTGGGGTGACGTCTTCCCCCGGTACCCATCTCCAGCCAGCAGAATTCCCTGAAACAGAAAAAGGATATCAGGATTATTCCAATATGTTGACGCAACATTGGACTTCCCAGCTTTCAACCTTCAAGGATGACACCAAGGGATTCCATCCACTTGGAAGATCATTGCAAACCCCAGAGAGATGAATGGGAGATTCTGTAGGGAGCAACCAGCCTTTCCCATGGGGCGCAAGTTGCAGAATGTCTAGGGCAGGGGGTTCCTAGAATAGGAAGTGCTGCCCCCTGGAGGCTGGAGGTATTACTGTGAATTGCATTGCATTTATACAACTGGTGTTTTTTTAAAAGGATATTGTATTATGTATGGGTTTTCCATTATTTTATCCCTGTGTTCTACACAGCTCTGTGCTCTTTTGGCACTGGGCAGAACGTCAATTTCTTCAGCAAATATTCAGAAAGCTGCTGCCACACCACTTGGCAAAGGTAGGTGGGTGCCAAAACACCTGCAGACCATTAGGTTAGGGAAGTCTGGCTTTGCTGCAATAATCTGCAAGCCTTAAAGCCCCACGAGACTTTTAGTCATCAGTCGCAGCCAAGGCAACAAACATCCTCACTCCATGCCCCTGTTGCGGACATCAAAATAACAGAAATAATTTGCATTCCTGTGCAAGCCCCCAACTTCTCTTGCACCCTGAGTCACCGGTTACTCACATTGGCGACCCGGTGCAACTCCTGACACTCATCCTCTGTGATCACATTGTCCAGCAGCACCCTCTGGGTCCCATTCAGCTGCTCTGAGTTGTACACAAATTTTACATCGCTGAAGAGGAGGGGACCACCTGGGAAGAGACAGAGAGAGAGAGATGGAAAATCACTTTGCAAGAGGAGTTCGCTTTTGCTTCTCTCAACCTCAGATACTTAGCTGGGAGCGGCTTATGCAGAGGAGCAAGGCAAAGGCCATGAGCCATTCAACTGACTCGGATGCCTTTTTGGGGATTCCTGTATGGCAGGGGGTTGGACTAGATGACCCCAGGGGTCCCTTCCAACTCTAACATTCTATGATTCATACAGGGCTCTCAGCCATCACTGAGCCAAGCAATTTTCCTCCTCTGCAAACTATGCCAGAACACCTGTAGTTTTCAGTAACAGACCAAGATCTGAATCACACACTTCAGAACTTGATGATGATGGTGGTGACGATAGGCTTTCACATGGTGAGGATCAGCCCATGAAAGCATCAGTGAAAGTCAGTAGGAGGCTCAAGCACAGCTGTGGCTGGACCAGAGTTGCATTGTTGCTGGATGATGCTCTCAACGTAGCTTAAATCTAATAATAGAGTTGGAGACTTGGAAGGGGCTCCAAGAGGCATCTAGTTTAGGCCCCTTGACAGACGGCCGCCCAACCTCTGCTTAAAAACTTCCAAGGAAGGAGAGTCCACAACCTCCCGAGAGAGACTGTTCCACTGTCAAACAGCTCCTATGGTCAAAAAATTCTTCCTGATGTTTAGCTGAAATCTCCTTTCTTTTAAGTTAAAGCTGTTGGTTCAAATCCTCTCCTCCAGAGCAGACGAAAAGAAGCTTTTTATATATATAAATTTTTATTAGTTTTTTAACATATCATTTTCAACAATAATTAAACATACTTTTATATCTTATACACTGGGAGCCAGTGTAGGTCTTTCAAGACTGGTGTTATGTGGTCTCCAGTCACCAGTCTAGCTGCTGCATTCTGGATTAGCTGTAGTTTCCGGGTCACCTTCAAAGGGAGCCCCATATAGAGTGCATTGCAGTAGTCCAAGCAGGAGATAACCAAAGCATGCACCATTCTGCAGGCAGAGAGGGTCTCATCCTGTGCACCAGATGGAGCTGGGAGACAGCTGCCCTGGACGCAGAATTGACCTGTGCCTCCATGGACAGCTGTGAGTCCAGAATGACTCCCAGGCTGCGCACCTGGTCCTTCAGGGGCACAGTTGCCTCATTCAGGACCAGGGAGTCCTCCACACCTGCCCGCTTCCTGTCCCCAAAAAACAGTCCTTCTGTCTTGTCAGGATTCAACCTCAATCTGTTAGCCGCCATCCATCCTCCAACCGTCTCCAGACACTCACACAGGACCTTCAATGCCTTCACTCTGGAGGATTACATCCCGCACAAATCACAGAGCAAGCTTGTTTTCCAGAGGGTAGGACCTCGGAACCAATGGATTCAAATGACAAGAACGGAGATTTCGACTACACCTTAGGAAGAACTTTCTGGCAGTAAGAGCTGTTTGACAGTGGAATAGACTCCCTCGGGCGGTGGTGGAGCCTCCTTCCTTGGAGGTCTGTAAACATAGGTTGTATAAGCATCTGCCATGGATGCTTTAGCTGAGATTCCTGCATTGCAGGGGGTTGGACCAGATGATCCTCACGATCCCTTCCAGCTCTATAATCCTATGATTCTATGATTCTGCTGTCCAACTCTATGATTCTGCGTCCAGAAAACGGGGCAGAGAGGAAGGATACTTACAAAACAGAGCCTTCCCAAAAGAATTAAAAAAGAAAACAACGGCAATTAGAACAGCAGCCAGCTGGCTTTTGTGCATTTATTTACAAGGCTGCTAAATCAGCATATTGGAGGAGAGGCTTTTCCCCGGGGGGGAAAAATCGCTTTATGCCTAAATTGTTGAGTAGAGGACCTGGAACTGCAGCCAAGTTCAGAGGCAGCAGCAGGAAGATGGGAATCTGGGGGAAGAGATTTGGGGCTTTCTGTTCCCCCCCCCCCGACTTTTCAGAAAACAGATGGGTCCACATTGCCTGAAATGCTCAGCCTGGAATCTTTCAGGAAGGAGAGAACATGCACAGACAGACACACCGAGATGCACACACACACACACACACACACACACAAACACAAAGCTAATGGACTTTTTGTACCCTGGCCAGTATAAACCATCTTCCGTTTCAGCTGAACCGTGTTGCCTTTTGTGCAGGGGTTGCAAATTTGGACAAAGAGCCCAGCGTGGCCTGAAATACTCATCAGTGTCGCTGTGGGTCTCTAGAACTTTCCATGAGGTCATGTGGGGTCTGGGGCAAAACTCTCACATAGGTGGGTGGGAAGAGGGCTGGCTTTCCTGCCCAGCAGTGTTGTGGGGTATTGCTATGGTTCAGGGTGTCAATGGAGCAGGATGCAATCTGCAAAATGCACACACAAAACACACACAAGGGATTCTTGGCAATGCACTTTTCCACATTCCAGAGATGCCCCGTCCTTGTAACGCCCACAGATGCAAGAGGAAGAGGACAGAGGCCTTTGCACGGAGGGATGGGGGCCCTGAGGCAGTGGGCACTTCTCAGCGGCCAGCTCCCATGAACCTGAGACAGGCCTCCTCACAAGTAAAGCCCTGCTTATGCACACAGTGTGTTGCTTCTCAGATCAGTGGTTTGCAAATTGGACTGCAGGGCCCCTGGGGGCAGGGGAGTTCCCTAGCATGCTGCAAAGAGGCAAGGAGGCAGCAGGGGGCACTGGTGGCGCAAATGACTATCAGACTTTGAAATGCTGGTGGTCCATAGGGGTGGGGAAGGTCTCTCAGGTATTGGGTGCCTAATCCTAACCCTAGCTCGTATAGTTAAAGCTATGGTTTTCCCAGTAGCGGTTTTCCCAGTAGTGATGTATGGAAGTGAGAGCTGGACCATAAAGAAGGCTGATCGCCGAAGAATGGATGCTTTTGAATTCTGGTGCTGGAGGAGACTCTTGAGAGTCCCATGGACTGCAAGAAGATCAAACATCTCCATTCTGAAGGAAATCGGCCCTGAGTGCTCAGCGGAAGGACAGATCCTGAAACTGAGGCTCCAAGACTTTGGCCACCTCCTGAGAAGAGAAGACTCCCTGGAAAAGACTCTGATGTTGGGAAAGATGGAGGGCACAAGGAGAAGGGGACGACAGAGGTAGAGATGGTTGGACAGTGTTCTCGAAGCGACCAGCATGAGTTTGACCAAACTGCGGGAGGCAGTGGAAGACAGGAGTGCCTGGCGTGCTCTGGTCCAGGGGGTCACGAAGAGGTGGACACGACTAAATGGCTAAACAACAACATGATTCCATGATTCTATGGTTCCTCCTATGTTCTTAAGCAGGTCAGCTCCACTTGGTCGGTTTTGCCACGGCTTTCAGGGCTTTCAGGGCTCCTGAAAATCGATTCAAGCTGAGCAAAACCTCCTCATCCATACAGCACAGTATTTCAATGTAAAGGGACGGCATTCCGTTAGACTCAAAGCCACTGGAAGGAAAGCAGGCAGCTCTGCTAGTAGTAGAAAGAATTTGTAAGGGAGGTCAGCAGTGAGCCAAGATGGGCTTCAGCACAGCTGGTTAACCTCCAATCATTGTCCATAATAACAGGTCCAGCAACTGGAGGAACGTGTAGCTACGCTCCAAAGAATTAGAGAGCTGGAGCTCTTCTTGGAAGCAACAGAGCACACCGTCTCCACCAAGGAGGAGACAGGGGACTCCCCTGAGAAGGAGGCTAGTTCACCAACACAGGAGCCCGATATGTGGAGAAACGTGACTCAAAGAAGTAGGAGGCCCAGGGTTCGCTCTGATTGTCTAGAAATACACAATCGCTTTGAGGTCCTCTCCCCTAGCATGGAAGACGAAGAGCAGACTCCATTTGAGGATCTCTCCCTCATTACAGTCGATCACGTATATGAAGATGAGCAGCAAAGTCAGTCCTCAGGGAATGTGCAGGCGACCTTGGAACGGACCGCTCACGGAAGAACCCTGACCAAACCTAAGAGAAGGCGTGTAGTGGTGATAGGGGATTCCCTACTGAGGGGAACAGAAGCAGTGATCTGTGGGCCTGACAAGATGTCTCGGGAAGTGTGCTGTCTCCCCGGGGCTAAGATCCAAGATGTAACTGAACGACTGCAAGGAATCATAAAACCCACTGACAAATACCCCTTCCTCTTGGTTCATGTGGGAACCAATGACACTGCAAGCAATAGCCTCCAGAAGATCAAAAGAGACTACGAGGCTCTGGGCAGGAAATTGAAGCAATTAAATGCACAAATCGTCATCTCATCTGTCCTCCCAGTTGAACGACGTGGCCCAGGGAGAGAGAGGAAAATAGTGGAAGTAAACAGCTGGCTTCGCAAATGGTGTAAACAGGAACGGTTTGGATTCTTAGATCACGGACTGCAGTTTCTTGAGGATGGACTTCTGGCAAGCGATGGGCTGCACCTCACAACGGTTGGGAGGAATGTTTTTGCCAAAAAACTAAGAAACCTCATCAGGAGGGCTTTAAACTGACTAATGTGGGGGAGGGAGACAGTGCTCCTGAAGGTAGGAGTCTATTAATTGATGAAGATGATCATCCAAATGTCATAGACCAAATGGAGCAAACAGCAAGCAGACTTAGTGGTGGGAGGAAAAAATCCTTAAATAATAGACACGGGGGAATGACTAATGGACTTCAATGTCTGTACACTAATGCACAAAGCATGGGAAATAAACAAGATGAGCTTGAGCTCTTGGTACAGCAAACTAAATATGACATAATAGGCATCACTGAAACCTGGTGGGATAAGTCCCACGATTGGAATGTAAAAATGGAGGGATACAATCTATTTCAGAGAAACAGACCAGACAAGAAAGGAGGAGGAGTGGCGTTATATGTCAGGGATGTGTACACCTGTGAAGAGATCCAAGATTTAGAACCTCAAAGCCAAAGTGAGAGCATTTGGGTCAAAATTAAGGGAGAGAAGAATAATAGTGACCTCATTGTGGGAGTTTACTATAGATCCCCAAGCCAAACGGAGGACATAGATGATGCCTTCCTGGAACAGATGGCCAAGCATGCAAAAGGAAGGGAGATAGTAGTAATGGGGGACTTCAATTACCCAGATATTTGTTGGATGTCAAACTCAGCCAAGAGCATAAGGTCAAACAGATTCCTCACTGGCCTTGCAGACAACTTCATTGTCCAGAAAGTGGGAGAAGCAACAAGAGGAACAGCCATTTTAGATCTGGTCCTAACCAATGTCGATGACCTGGTTAATGGGGTAGAAGTGGAAGGATCATTAGGCGCAAGTGATCATGCTCTTCTGAAGTTTACTATACAACGGAAAGGAGCAGCCAAGCATACTAGGACTCAATTTCTTGACTTTAAGAAAGCCGACTTCATAAAACTTAGGGAAGTGCTGGGTGAGATCCCATGGACAGTAATGCTAAAAGGAAAGGGAGTTCATGATGGCTGGGAGTTTGTTAAGAGGGAGATAGTAAAAGCACAACTTCAGGCAATACCAATGAGACGGAAACATGGAAGGTGCCTAAAGAAGCCAGGGTGGCTATCTAAAGAACTTTTAACTGAGTTAAGATTAAAAAAGGATGTGTACAAAAAATGGAAAAGGGGGGAAACCACCAAAGAGGAATTCAAACAAATAGCCAGCACGTGTAGACACAAAGTCAGAAAAGCTAAAGCACAGAATGAACTCAGGCTTGCTAGAGAGGTTAAAAGCAACAAAAAAGGCTTCTATGGGTATGTTCGTAGCAAAAGGAAGAACAAAGAAACAGTAGGGTCACTCAGAGGAGAAGATGGTGAAATGCAAACAGGGGACACAGAAAGGGCTGAACTCCTCAATGCCTTCTTTGCCTCAGTCTTCTCCGATAAAGAAAACAATGCCCGACCTGAAGAATTTGGAGGAAATGATTCAGCAGAGGAAACACAGCCCAGAATAACTAAGGAGATAGTACAAGAATACTTGGCTAGTTTAGATGTATTCAAGTCTCCAGGGCCAGATGAACTGCATCCAAGAGTATTAAAAGAACTGGCAGATGTGATCTCAGAACCACTGGCAGTCATCTTTGAGAATTCCTGGAGAACAGGCGAAGTCCCGGCAGACTGGAGGAGGGCAAATGTTGTCCCTATTTTCAAAAAGGGGAAAAGAGAGGACCCAAATAATTACCGCCCAGTCAGTCTAACATCAATACCAGGGAAGATTCTGGAGCAGATCATTAAGCAAACAATCTGTGAGCACCTAGAAAGGAATGCTGTGATCACCAATAGTCAGCATGGATTTCTGAAAAATAAGTCATGTCAGACTAACCTGATCTCATTTTTTGACAGAATTACAAGCCTGGTAGATGAAGGGAACGCAGTGGATGTAGTCTACCTTGATTTCAGCAAGGCATTTGACAAGGTGCCCCATGATATTCTTGTAAAGAAGCTGGTAAAATGCGGTCTTGACTATGCTACCACTCAGTGGATTTGTAACTGGCTGACTGACCGGACCCAAAGGGTGCTCATCAATGGTTCCTCTTCATCCTGGAGAAGAGTGACTAGTGGGGTGCCACAGGGTTCTGTCTTGGGCCCGGTCTTATTCAACATCTTTATCAACGACTTGGATGATGGACTCAAGGGCATCCTGATCAAATTTGCAGATGACACCAAACTGGGAGGGGTGGCTAACACCCCAGAGGACAGGATCACACTTCAAAACGACCTTGACAGATTAGAGAACTGGGCCAAAACAAACAAGATGAATTTTAACAGGGAGAAATGTAAAGTATTGCACTTGGGCAAAAAAAATGAGAGGCACAAATACAAGATGGGTGACACCTGGCTTGAGAGCAGTACATGTGAAAAGGATCTAGGAGTCTTGGTTGACCACAAACTTAACATGAGCCAACAGTGTGACGCGGCAGCTAAAAAAGCCAATGCAATTCTGGGCTGCATCAATAGGAGTATAGCATCTAGATCAAGGGAAGTTATAGTGCCACTGTATTCTGCTCTGGTCAGACCTCACCTGGAGTACTGTGTCCAGTTCTGGGCACCACAGTTCAAGAAGGACACTGACAAACTAGAACGTGTACAGAGGAGGGCAACCAAAATGGTCAAAGGCCTGGAAACAATGCCTTATGAGGATCGGCTAAGGGAGCTGGGCATGTTTAGCCTGGAGAAGAGGAGGTTAAGGGGTGATATGATAGCCATGTTCAAATATATAAAAGGATGTCACATAGAGGAGGGAGAAAGGTTGTTTTCTGCTGCTCCAGAGAAGCGGACACGGAGCAATGGATACAAACTACAAGAAAGAAGATTCCACCTAAACATTAGAAAGAACTTCCTGACAGTAAGAGCTGTTCGACAGTGGAATTTGCTGCCAAGGAGTGTGGTGGAGTCTCCTTCTTTGGAGGTCTTTAAGCAGAGGCTTGACAACCATATGTCAGGAGTGCTCTGATGGTGTTTCCTGCTTGGCAGGGGGTTGGACTCGATGACCCTTGTGGTCTCTTCCAACTCTATGATTCTAGGTCTGTGTCTGGAAAGGAACCAGCCCTGTGTTTTTCTGACCGCATGCGGAATCCATGGCTGGTTATTGGGTGTTTTCCGTAGCTTGGGTGGGGTCTCCGAGTGCAATCTAGCGAATCAGCCACGCGCCACGGGAAACTCTGCGGGAGGGAAATGCGCGATTGTCAGAGAGAGAGAGGCCTTTGCCCTTTTCTCAGGCGCACAAAGGGGAGCGGCTGCCTCGTCCCACCAGACAGTTTGATAGCAACCAAATAAAACAGAGTAAAATAAATCTGCGAGAGGAGAAGACGAAAGGCAGGCATTTATGCAAGGCTCAGCCTCCTTGCATGCCGGAACGAAAAAGCTAACCAGATGGCAGGAAGGTGGGACAGCCCTAAATCATGCTCAATTTGTCTAGGCTTGCAAAATTGCAAGGGAGGGGGATATAGGAAGCAGGGGGAGGAATAAAGAGGATGACGCTGCGGAACGTTTCTATCAAAACTGGCTTTGCTGTCACAGCAGAATTGCACCAGAAGATGGCAAGATAAGAGCAATCTTTGGGCTTCCTGCTCCTCTGGACTTCATCTACATTACAAAGTAGCAGACGGGCTCTATCCAGGCACCACGATAAAGGGAGATCACAAACATCCAGAAGTCTTATTCACACATCACACTATATTATATAATAATAGTATACTATTACACTACATTACACTAATCCAAACCTGTAAGAAACCGATCTTTTAATGCAGCGGCCAGTGTGCTAACTTGAATAAAATATTGGGGAGGGGGGTAGGTAAGCCCCACCCCACACAACTGATCACATGACACAGTACACACATCCTATTTGACAACAACACCCATCAACCTGGGGGTGCAGCCCCCTCAAATATTTTAGACTCCTGTGCCCCTAGGAGTTGGCTCCTATGGTGATAGCACTGTTGGAACTCCCTGCCTATTGATGTCAGGCAGGTGCACTTTTCAGAGCCTGGTTTTGGACAAGCTGACCCAGAAATCTGGAAAGCTGGTGTGTTTTTAGTCTGTTGCAGGTTTTAAGTCTTCTGGAGCATTTTAACCTTTTTTACCAACAATTTTGCAGCTTCATTCCTTTCATAACCTGCTTTGAGGTTCTTCAATGATCGAGCGGCATATAAATTTAATGAAACAATAAAAGAAACCATGGCATAGCACAAGCGGTGCGAGTTCCTAGGGAACAGATTGTGGCTGCTTTGCTCTAGCCATAGTTTCTCCTGCGGTCGGCAGCTGGTGGTGGACCGAATCTTACCTTCCCTGAGCTCATGGTCCAGTTTGGGCGCCGTCTTCTTTCCTACTGCCTTCCCAGAGCCGTCTGCGTTGTCGCTCAGGACCCCCGAAGGAATCCTGCGGAGCAGAAGTCACAAGGAATTATGGGTGCATAGTAACGGCAGGAGACAATTCCCCGTGGCGCATTTGTTGAACACTGACATCCGGGGGGGGGGCACATCCTGGTGGTGAGATGAGAAGGAGCTGCCCCCCAGCCCAGCACCCCCACCTCATAAAGGCTCCCTTCCCCATAGTGTTGATAATGGCAGGTTCCAGCAAGATCTCATGGAGCCTACAAGATTTTGCAAGATCCTGCTGGAAGCCGCCCCTGCAGCTTCCGCACCAGCAGCGGAGGCGAGGAAGGGTGCCCGCAGCTGCGCCCCCCCCCCCTTGGTGTTTTGCCACCTGAGCTGCCTGCCTGAGCCCACCCTCATGGGTGAACCGGTCAGTCTGCATTTCTCAGTGCAGAAAATATTGATCTGACGTGTAGGGATCTTTCCTATTCTACTCAATACAAGAGGATACTAGAAGCTTCTCTGTGTGAGAGAAGCAGGCAGAAGGGTCAAGATTGTTTGGGTTATATCTTCTGGGAAGCTGGTTTGAATTATCTCTTCTAATTAAGGTTATGCTGACTACCGTGGTACCTTGGTTCTCAAATGCTTGGTTCTCAAACGCTTTGGTTCTCAAAATGCGAAAACTCAGAAGTGTTCCAGTTTTCAAATGATTTTTGGAAGCCAAACATCTGATGCGGCTGTTGTTTCTGAGGCGCCTGCACCAATCAGAAGCTGCGCCTTGGTTTTCAAACATTTCGGAAGTAAAACGGACTTCCGGAATGGATTAAGTTTGGTGCTTTTGTTTTTGTTATTTGTTTTGCATTTTTGTTTTTGAGGCTTTTTTGGTTAATTTGTTTTTGTGACTGTGTGGAACCCTGTTCAGCTACTGATTGATTGATTGTGTGACTGTGGAAATGGATAAAAGCCCCCCATCCAAACAATGACTATCATCAGTGCAGGGAAGAAAAAAATTTATATTTTCATTTTTATCATCTACAATACTGTCTTTTTTATTTTATATTACAGTGCATTGAGGATTGCTTTCATTTTATGGATCCATGATCTCATTCGATAGTAAAATTCATGTTAAATTTCTGTTTTAGGGGTTGTTTTTAAAAGTCTGGAACAGATTGACCAATTTGCATTACTTTCTATGGGAAAGCGCGCCTTGGTTTTGGAACATGTTGGTTTTGGAATGGACTTCCGGAATGGATTAAGTTTGAGAACAAAGGTAAAGGTAAAGGTAAAGGGACCCCTGACCATTAGGTCCAGTCGTGGCCAACACTGGGGTTGTGGTGCTCATCTCGCTTTATTGGCCGAGGAAGTCAGCGTACAGCTTCTGGGTCATGTGGCCAGCATGGCTAAGCCACTTCTGGCGAACCAGAGCAGCGCACAGAAACGCCGTTTACCTTCCCGCCGGAGCGGTACCTATTTATCCAATTGCACTTTGACGTGCTTTCGAACTGCTAGGTTGGCAGGAGCAGGGACCGAGCAACAGGAGCTCACCCCGTCATGGGGATTCGAACCACCGACCTTCTGATCGGCAAGTCCTAGGCTCTGTGGTTTAACCCACAGCGCCACCCCGTCCCTTGAGAACAAAGGTACCACTGTATAAATATAGGCCAGAAGGAGCCTGGGTTTTGCTTTCCTCTCTCTATCTCGCTTCCTTCTGCTGTGCTGTTCTGTTTCTGTATACTGTAGTGCTAAGGTTTAGTGCTATTACGAGTTAAGTTTATAAGTGCTGCAACTGGATTTTGTATGGACTGAGGCAATCCTGACTGCATTGCATTTGATAACCATTATGCTACATTTGCCTTCAGCACAAGTGAAAGCTCTGTTGGGTGAAATATCGCCTCTGTCTATTTTGGGAAACTCTGCAACACGTTTAAGTTTTTCCTCCATGCTTAGGACACATGTAGGACAGAACTGGCCCTATTTACACGCAGCGGTGGGACCTGTGGAAGAGAGGAATGGCACCAACCTGCACCACAACTTCTAGCCTTGCCACAAAAAATGGCAGCCACACACAGTCATCCCCTGAAGGGAATCATTGTTTGCCCTCTTCTCCCAGGCCTTGAAATACGCAACCATCTCCCAGGCAAAGGGAATCCCAAACCCCGGGACAGCCTCCCTCCTTTCTTAACTCTTCAAAAAGGCAGTTCTTCACCACAGAACTCTTCACTTCTTCCCATGGCTACATTTTTATTTCACTGAATCAGAGAATTGGAGAGTTGGAAGGGATGCTGAGGGCCACCTCGGGACGACAACTTCCGTGTGAAAAGGGGATTTAAGATTTCCTGCTCTCTGAAGTCTGGCAAGAAATTCTCCAAGTCCCCTGCGTATGTGTGTCTGTGGCTTGAATAAAAAAAGGTAGCCCATTTGTAAGGAGTATCCCCCATGGATCCATATATTGAATGTGGCCGCCTACCTGTGCTCATCTTGCCGAGCCCCAGAGATGCTCCAGTATGTCTGAAACGAGACAGAGATTTGTAATATTAAGGGGGGGGGGAATCTCTCATTTGACAAGCTGGTTTATATTAAGGATACCAGACGTCCCCGTTTCCCAGGGACAAGTCCCCAGATTTACAAATCAGTCCTGTGACAAAATCCTATCATTCCTAAAGGTAAAGGGACCCCTGACCATTAGGTCCAGTCGTGGTGGACTCTGGGGTTGTGGCGCTCATCTCGCTTTACTGGCTGAGGGAGCTGGCGTACAGCTTCCGGGTCATGTGGCCAGCAGGACTAAGCCGCTTCTGGCAAACCAGAGTAGCGCACGGAAACGCCGTTTACCTTCCTGCCGGAGCGGGACCTATTTATCTACTTGCACTTTGCTGTGCTTTCGAACTGCTAGGTTGGCAGGAGCAGGGACTGAACAACGGGAGCTCACCCCGTCGCGGAAGCACAGATTGCTTCCAGACTATCAGGTTAGCCTGCAATCCCCTTCCTTCATTTACCTGTTTAGCCAGAACCGAGGTGATGCTGTTGTCAAATTGATGCTTTCCAGCATATTCTGTGTTGCCCTCCAATATTTTCATGGCCAGATTTTTGTCATTTGGTGCTTTTTATTTTTATTTTTCTGAAAGCTACAGCTGCAGTGCAAGCCTGCTTTGCACGACCAGCTGACATGCTATTGAGTCCTTTAAGTGTTACTGTGCCTTTACTGATCTGAGGGCAATGCTGTGTTGGGAAATTCCTTATGTCTAATGTTTTAGACAGTGTTCTCGAAGCTACCAGCATGAGTTTGACTAAACTGTGGAAGGCAGTGGGAGACAGGAGTGCCTGGTGTGCTCTGGTCCAGGGGGTCACGAAGAGTCGGACACGACTGAACGACTAAACAACAACAACAATGTTTTACAATTTTTTTATGTGCTGTAAGCCACCCAGAGTGGCTGAGGAAATAATAATAATAATAATAATAATAATTTAGAAGCTTCCTCTGTGCAGCTTATGCCTGGCATTACTGATAGATATTAAGTACTCCTTAGAGTACTTAATACTGCCCCCGTCATACTTTTCGTTCGAAATAACAAAATAAACAAATGAGACTGTACCCTCCATCCCAGAAAGCAGCACTCTCAGGAAATAGGAACTGAGTAATTTAATAATAATAATAATTTTATTTATACCCCGCCCTCCCCGGCTAGAGCCAGGCTCAGGGTGGCTAACACCAATAAAATCACAGTAAAAACATAATAGAGGGGAAAGAGAGGGGGGAACCAATTTAAAATACAGGTTAAAATGCAATTTAAAATGCAGCCCCATTTTAAAATAGCCGATAAATCAAGACCCTAAGGGGAGGGAAACATAAGGGTCAGACTGAGTCCAAACCAAAGGCCAGGAGGAACGGCTCTGTCTTGCAGGCCTTGCAGAAAGATGTCAAGTCCTGCAGGGCTCTAGTCTCTTGTGACAGAGCATTCCACCAAGTCGGGGCCAGTACTGAAAAGGCCCTGGCCCTAGTTGAGACCAATCTAACCAGCTTGCGACGTGGGACCTCCAAGGTGTTGTCATTTGTGGACCTTAAGGTCCTCCGTGGGGCGAGCCAGGAGAGGCGGTCCTGTAGGTACGTGGGCCCTAGGCTGCAAAGGGCTTTAAAGGTCAAAATTTAGGAGTAATTAAGAAGCTATGCCTCAGTAACGCCTTAGTAAGGCACATCCCGTCTGGACTACTGCAATGCACTCCACGTGGGGCTGCCTTTGAAAAGGGCATAGACACTTCAACCGGTTCAAAGGGCTGCAGCCGGACTGCTGAGCCCTTGCGAGAACAGCTGCTCAGGTCCAGGCTGTTGGAAAGGCTGTAGTCCCTTATATGAACCTGCCCAGGGGGAGGCCCTTCTCTTGGTCCTACACCCCCCCCCCCTTGGTGGAGATGCAGGAAAGGGACTTCTTGGTGGTGGCTCCTCCCAGGCAACTTTGGAACTTGCTTCTTCCTGGAGAAGCTAGGCTGGTACCACCCTCCCCCTTGCCGTCCTTCTGCTGGCATCCAAAGACCTTCTTGTTCCAACAGGCTTTTGGAAACCCACTGCTTTTAATGAAAGGGCTGGTGCTGTTTTTATTGCAATTATTTGTAGGTTTGAAACAGATTTTATATATGTATGTAGCTTTAATTGCATTTTAGCAATTTAGTTGTCTTTTTTTTTAGTGGTTTTATGTGTCCACCATTAGGGAATGCCTTGAGTGCCCCATTAGGGAAAAGGAATGGGTATAAACAAATATTGTGTGTATATGGTCCGTATAGTAAAAGCTATGGTTTTCCCAGTAGTGATGTATGGAAGTGAGAGCTGGACCATAAAGAAGGCTGATCGCCAAAGAATTGACGCTTTTGAATTATGGTGCTGGAGGAGACTCTTGAGAGTCCCCTGGACTGCAAGAAGATCAAACGCATCCATTCTTAAGGAAATCAGCCCTGAGTGCTCACTGGAAGGACAGATCCTGAAGCTGAGGCTCCAAGACTTTGGCCACCTCATGAGAAGAGAAGACTCCCTGGAAAAGACCCTGATGTTGGGAAAGATGGAGGGCACAAGGAGAAGGGGACGACAGAGGACGAGGTGGATGGACAGTGTTCTCGAAGCTACCAGCATGAGTTTGACCAAATTGTGGGAGGCAGTGGAAGACAGGAGTGCCTGGCGTGCTCTGGTCCAGGGGGTCATGAAGAGGCGGACACGACTGAATGACTAAACAACAACAACAACAAATTTATATATATATATGCGTGTGTGTATATATATATATATATATGTATGTGTGTGTGTGTGTGTGTGTGTATATATATATATAGTGGTGCCTCGCAAGACGAAATTAATTCGTTCTGCGAGTTTTTTGTCTTGTGAATTTTTTTGTCTTGCGAAGCACCACTGTGTATTGACGGTTTCCCATGGGAATGCATTGGCAGTTTTTTTAAAAAAGCCAAGCCCATAGGGAAATCCATCTTGCGAAGCAACTCAGAAAACGAAAAACTCTTTCGTCTTGCGAGTTTTTAGTCTTGCGAGGCATTCGTCTTGCAAGGTACCACTGTACACACACACACATATATATATGTTGATGCCAGGAAGAAGTAATATGGTCAGACTCCAGAAAAAGGGAAGCATCTAATCAAAGTTGCAGTGGACCCTTTTCTGGCTGAAACTTGTGAGTTAAACTTACAGAAGGGCCTTGGAAGGTCGCTGCTAGATATTATAGCACTGTGTTACGTCCTGGGTGGACTCTTAGTTCTGCTTCTCAGGAAAGCATTACTCCAATGGTGGTAAATCGGTCCAGTTTGAAAGCACCCATAGTAAACAGGTTTCTAAAGAGGGATTATGCAAATTCCTGGAGCCCCAGTGAACCGCCAGCTCTTCCTGCTAAATGAAACCTACGTGTTTAGAGGCAATATATGTAAACTTTGAGTGTGAGATGGTGGGGGAATTTAAGAAGGGAGTGGCTGTTTTCAGAATGCCAAGCTTATGAGTTTGGGGAGGCGTTTGGCTGGGCATTCTCTGAAAGCAAATACTTTACCTGAAGGGCCCTGGGACTGATCCAGCAATGCTCTTTGCATAGGTGACCTGGCAAACATTCCTTTCAGTGTGCAAAATGCCTCTGCAAGTCTAGATTTATCTCCTGCAGAACCTGGCATGGCACGAAAAGGGACTTGATCGAGGCATTTCAGGAAGCGCCACGGCTTGGTATGAATCTAAATCTCAAGCTCTTGCCTCTGAAAGTTCATGCCTCACATTCGCTTGCACTTACCGGCTCCGTGTACAAGAAACCCAGGCCAGCTGCTCCTGTCTGCAGCAGGTACGATTCCAGCTTATGGCGCCTCAAGAACGTCACAGCTTCCTGAAACAACCAGGAGAAGGACTTAAAACCAGGCTGGTTGCAGAAAGAGCTCTCATAATTGACAATTAACAAGAGCATTGTTTTCAAATAAATCCCTGAAGAAGCTCTTTTTTTGCTGCCAAGGTGAAAGGAAGAACTTCCTTTGAAAACAAGTTCAGCAACTGTGCTGATCTCAGGCATTCAGTAGCCAGCCTCTCTTCCTGTTGTTCAAATAATAATAATAATAATAATAATAATAATAATAATAATAATAATAATAATTTTTTAATATACCCCGCCCTCTCCAGCCAAGACCGGGCTCAGGGCAGCTAACACCAGATATAAAAACAATTGATTAAAATGCAATTTAAAAACAAGATTAAAATACAACATTAAGATGCAGCCTCATTTCAGTAGAAACTCAAATCAAAAACTTTTGGGGGATGAAAACGTCAAATCTTCACCAAGCCCAGGGGAAGATGAGTTGAGGACAACTGCTATCACTGGTCTTTTTCGGATCAATAGGCATGGGGGGGTTGAAGCCTCTGAATAAATAGATCGCCCTTCAAAATGACTCAATAGCCTTTACAGAGTACAAAAGAACAGGCAGGGGCATAGGAAGGGGGGAGGCAGTGGTGGCGAGCTGCCACGGGTGCCCTCACTGAGGGGGGTGACATTCGGCATGCCACCCGCCCGCCACTCCCAAGCTACCCTGAGCCGTCAGGGGAGGGGCAGAGCTGTGCTGCCTTGCCTGTGGCCTTCCCCCCTCCCCCCTTCATTTTGACAGCTCTGGAGAGGCTTGGGAGTCGCGGGGAGCAGGGCGCCATTGCCCCGCACTCCCAGGCTGCTTCCTGGGGGGGGGAGAGCCTCCCCCGAGCTGTCAAAAGGAAGAGGGAAGGGAGGAAGGCTGCTGATAAAGTGGCGCGGTTCCCCCACCGCCGCCCCCCAGGAAGCAGCTTGCCATGGGCAGCTTGCTTCACCCCCCATGGGTGTCTCGCCCCCTGGGATGCTCGTCGTGTGCACAGCACATACACAGCATGTGCGCTGCTCCGAGTGCCGGAGCAGCTAGCTCCACCTCTGAGAACAGGTCCTTGCCCCCAAGGAGTTTGCAATATATAGTTCAAGATGTGGGAAACAGTGGAATTGAGGCAGCAGGGCTAGAAAGAATATGCATAGCCAGTTACATAAGGAGTGCTGATGCGCTGAAGAAGCATCGGTGTTGGCTTTCTTTGTATACCTGCAAAGGAGATTTCTGACAGCTAGCGGCCGATTCTACATATCGGCTTCTTACCTCTCTAGGCTTGATGCTCGCCAAGTCCACAAACCCTTCCAAGTTGACTTCATAGTAGCTTTCGTTGTCCAAGACGTCTTCATCGTCCGGATGGAACAGGAGGTAAGACTTGGTGCACTCCAGAGCTTTGACGTAATCGCCCACTGAAAGAGCGAAGGAGAACCCTTTAGACTGGCCAGAAATTTCACTTGAACTTTGCTGCCTTCTCCTCTAAGGAGAGCTTTGGACAGGGAAATTTGCTGCTGCAACCGCAGAAGATTTAAGGGATTTAAGCAAAAACAAAAAATGCATCAGTCCCACTCTCTTTTATTTTTCCTGCATGTCTGGAGCTGCAAAAATGGCCCTGATGGGAGGGAACACCTAGTAGGCCAGAATTTGTGACAACCGGGTCTGCTGCATTCTCATGAATTCTGCAGGTCTGAGCTACATGCTGGAAGTTCAGGAGTCCAAGAAGCCCCTACACCAAATTAAGGCGATGGCATGTTCCCCCCCATCCTATTTCCAGCAGTGGTACAGTGGTTAGAGAGCTGGACTAGGACCTCAAAGTCTTCTAGTTTCACTTTAGAACAAGCCGCGGTTTAGTGTTGAATACAAACTCTGTGAACCATGGTTTGTTCTAAATAAAATTAGTTAAGGCAAGCCAGGATCAAACAACCGTTTCTAACGAGAATGAAAAACAAACACAGCTCTCCCCTAAGTTTGTACGTAACAAGGAAGGCTGAAGCACATATATCAAGTGAAGCTCGACGATAAGACTGCTGATTAATGGATCTCTGTGACCGGGAGTGACGGATGGATAAGTAAATCTTTTGATGAACTACCACTATGAGAATGTATGGCTGGAACGAAGGGGGGGGGGTGGAGGAAAAAACTCTTTCTTTTTCCTTTGCATGATGTGACAATAATAACCCTCCACCCCAGAAAGAAATAAGATCGTCGCGTTTTAATAATCATAAACAGAACTTTAAGATCTGTGTGGGAGGAAATATAATACAATAAGAGAAGATCGAATGGTGAGAAGGAGGAAAATTTCTATGACGCAGTTAAAAAAAATGGCGTCTCGACAAGACAGGCTGGTCGGAGAAGAAGATCAGGGGGAGGAGAATCAGGATTGCGCGAAAGAGAAGGAATGTTGGAATGCAAGTTTGACCTGACAGAGCCCCCTAATTTATTTGATTTATTGGGCCAGCCTGAGGAATAATAATGGACAGACCGAAGATTAACTTTGTTTATGGAAGTATTTAACAGAGGTTGTTCCTGAATAATATGAGTTTGGAAGAGCACAAAACCCACACAGAGACGCCAAATTTTCAATCTGTTTGTGAAAATTATCAGAGATCGCAAAGAAAGGAATAAATGATAACAACAAGAAGAGAAAGAAGGTAATAAAGGTCTATCCAAATCGAACTGGATGGAACTGTCGAACAAAAGCAGCAAATAAGTGATGTCTGGAGTCATCTGGAATTTTGGACTCGTGCGGAGCTTGATATATGGGTACCCCCCAAAATTTTTTTTTAAAAATAAAATTAAAATTTGGCTGTATAATCTGGAACTAATGTGATTTGAACAATGTGATGTGATTGGCCTGTTAATAAAAATTATTTCAAAAAAAAAAAAAAGTTTGTACGTAACAAGGAACTGTGGTTTGTTCTAAAGTGAAAGCTCTCTTCTCGTGAACAACTTGTCAAAATCCATTGTCAAATAAGTATACCTATGTTGTTGGTTTTTGAATGAGGATTTAGATGGAGGTCTTTCTAATTTCCATGTGGGTGAAAAGTGGGGGGAAATGGCCAGTTGTTGGAAATTTCTATGGGTTTTGTTTTGTTTTTGCAAAGTTTTTTCATAATGCATATAAAACAGAGAGAACAGTGATACGTAGCAACAGAGGAAAATCAAAAGATGAAAGGGGAAACTATAAAACAGACACATAGAATGAGTAGAGCAGAGATAACAAAGTCCAAGTAAAGACCACCAACATTGTCAGTTGTAATGAAGGAATGCCAAAACATATGATAAGAGACTGGAGTTGCTAGCCCTTGCTGAAATATCAATTTATGCCTACTTTTCTCCATTATATCCAGAGTGAGTGGTACTCAAGTGCCCACTGTAAGATTTGAGGCTGTTTTTCATTGAGTTGAAATTACTATTCGAGGTGCCAAGATCATACATAAGGCTAATTCTTTTGAAAAAAAATTTTTTATAAACAATTTTTATTTAATTTCCAATAAATATTTTGTCCAAATTTAACATTTGCTTTATACATCAACATCTTTTGGACTTCCATCAGCCTATCTGACAATTCTCCGTAATCTCACTACATCTCACATTTCTTAAATTTATATTGCACTTTACCACTCTTAATCTTAACTTTTCTTTCAAACAACATTTCAATCAATCTTTTTCACAAAGCTTCTTGAAAGCCAACAAGCGTTAGTTGCTCCTCACATACATTTTTGATATATTCTGTAAATTTATTCCAGTCCTCGGAAAATATAGCTACATTGAAAATATAGCTACATTGGCATCATCAGAAATAGTCAGTAATCTTCACTGAGGACAAGGGAAATTCTGGTTCTGATCTACTCTGATTTGGCGCCAGCCCCATGGGTATTGCTTAACACAAGGAAGATAACTCCCTGGACCCATGATAGCTTTAGGTTTTTTGGTGGTCACCCCGTTGCTCAGGGAAACATCAGAACTGAGGCAAGAAGTCCAGAAAGCCAAGCTGTACCTCTGTAATAGGCAAATTGCAAGAAGTCGTAATGGAGGGGAAGGAAGTTGTCGATGGGAGAAAGTCTCCCGGGGCGCGTCGCCAGCTCCCTCACACACTCGTGTTGACACACCAGGACTTGCATGTAGTGATCTGTGAAGAAGAGCAAGGGAGAAATCTCAAACAGGAGGAAGGAAGCAAAAAAAACTGTTATGTACTGAAGTTCTCACCCTGGGCCAGCAGGGGGATACTGTAGATAGTTTAGTTTTCACCAAGGTCCACATATGCAAATAAGGAATTGAAAGTGACGTTCAGTGATTGGATAGTTACAGAAAGTTGTTACTGTTGCTTTGTAGTTGAGCTCTATATAAGCAGGTTGGCTGAACCCCTCAGCCCAGTTCTGTTCTGGGCCTGTGAATAAACAAGAGCTGTTTGAAGAATCGCTGTGTTGTCTGGTATGTTCACCCACCACCTAACAAAAACCTCAGCTTCCTGCGATCTAATGAGGAATAAACAGCAACACAAGAAAAGCAACACGTTGTTTAATAAGCATTGGTTCGTTACTCAACTTCAAAATCTTTTACACTGAAGGAAAATGATTTAGGAGAAAGTACAGGGGACAGGCTATATATCACGGTACAGACTATAGCTAAATGCTTCCTTTCAGTCTATTTCAGCTGCTTGGGTGCATGAAAATACACTAAAATCTGGCATAAAAAGTTGGAAGGGACCCTAAGGGTCATTAGGCCAGCCCTCCTAATGCAGGAATCACAGCTGAAGAATGCTTGAGCAATGGCCATCCAGTCTCTCACTACAAACCTCCCATGAAAGAGACTCCACTACCTTCTCGGGGGGTCCAGTCCACTGTCCAACATCTCTAGATGACCCCCCAGTGTACCTTCTTCATTGGAGGTTTTTAAGCAAAGATTGAATGGCCATCCCTCAGGGATGCCTGAGTGGAGATTTCTGCATTGCCAGGGTTGGACTAGATGACCCTCAGGAGCCCCCTCCAACTCTGTAGTTCTATGATTCTATATCATATGGGGTTTTATAGGTTTCTAGTGCAGCCTTTCCAACCTGGTCTAGGTTACGGTGGCTCTGCTCAGCCTCCTCAGTAAGTGACAGCTGTGATGGCCTGGGACGCAGGCTCGGAACCAGAGAAGTCTCAGTCTGCACTGGATCCTTTGCCTCAGGCATCATCTGAACCAAGTCTGGGGCCTGATCCTAAAGAGCCCCAGTCTGCACAGGTTCCCCTGCAACAAGCACCAGCTGGGCCGAGTCAGGGGCCTGAGCCTGCCCTGGCTCCAGGTGCGGGGATGACCTCGTTGCCTCCAGCTGGGCCATCACCTACAGCTGCTCCACTACCGGTTGGGTCAGGGGAGGCTGAGGCGGCCTCTGGGTCTAGTAACCCACCGACGTCTTCCAAGCTGCAGAGACTGAGGTCTGAGAGAAGGAGAGACCTGAGTACTCGCAGGAGGGGTGAGTCAGGGAGGTGAGTCACCAGGCAATCAGGACTGGCCGCTACCAAGACAAAGATAAAAGGCTGTTGGACCCCACCCCAGGTTGCGGGAGCAACATTGCTGTATGCCAGATCCTGCCTGAGATCCTGTACCTGTCCCTGCCTGGTTTCCTGCCTCGTGTTGGCCCTGCCGGACTGACACCTAGAGGAACCTTCATTTCTGGACTGGTCCTGGACTGCATTTCACGGGTTACACCCAGGCCCAACATAACAGCAATGCTCCTGAATGCCTGTTGCTTGAAACTGCGGGGGGGGGAGTAGCTCTCGCACTCAGGTCCTGCTTGTGTGTTTGCCTTTGTGGCTTCTGGCTGGCCCCCATGAGCACAGGAGGGACCATTGGCCTGATTCTGCAGGCTCCGCTTATGTTCTCATATTTTGGATGTCCACTCACATTTCATTCAACTGATGAAATGAAAACAATGTTAAATTTAAGTGTTAAAACTTGGGAAGGGGTGGGGGGTCCCGTATGCAGACTGATTTTGTATTTGTGGTCAACCTCAGCAGGAAGGCATCACTAATCATCTGCTCGCCTGCCCCTTATATAGAGACCCAAGAGATCGCTTTCTGAAACCTTTGTTCGCACAAGCAAACAGGCACGGTCCGGTTTCTTTTAAGGGACAATGATATTTCCGTAACTCAGAGAGAGGCCCCTCTATGCACTCTCTGCAAAAGAAATCAGGAAAAACGAGTTAGATAAAATCGCTATAAATTGTTGTGGTGATTCGGAGGTTTAATGTGAAATCAAGCTGGATTTCAGGTTGTTTGTGTCTCTCTTACATCGCAGATGTTGGCAAATTGGATTTTCAGAAAGCAAAATAACATTAGAATTGGAACTGCCAGAGATGCAGAAGGGAAACCGCATTTTAATGCTCAGGAACTTGTCAAAGTATTTTTTATATTATGATTCCCCCCCCCCCCCAAATTATGGATATACAGTCAAACCTCGGTTGTCAAACATAATCTATTCCAGAAGCCCGTTCGGCTTCCGAAATGTTCAAAACCAAGGCACGGCTTCTGACTGGTTGCAGGATTTTCGTGCACTCAAGCGGAAGCCACGTCGGACGTTCAGCTTCCAAAAAACCTTCAAAAACCAGAGCATTTACTTCTGGATTTTCGGCTTTCAGGAGCCAGAACGTTCCAAAACAGAGGCGTTCGGGAGCCGAGGTTTGACTGTACGTTCTGAATTATTTTATTAATACTATTGCCGGATAGACAGACAGATGGGGCTCATCAGTCTGGGAAGGTAGCCCGTCTAGGAGAAGGAAACCTCCGGTGCCTTGTGGGATATCCTTGGAAGAATAAAAGTCTCCGGACTAAACTCTACACAAATCCTGAGTGCAGTCCCTAAAGTGGTTGGGTGGTGTCTTGTATGTCTCCTTTGGGTAATTCCTGCGGCCAAGATGGTGCCAAACCTCTCACTCTGCTTTCCTCTGGACTCCATCAGCGAAACCAAGAGGGGGGTCTTGTCATCTGGGCAGCCCAGGACCTCCAGACACACTGCCTGGGCTTGAATCCCAGGGAGGTCACTTTGTATTATACACACAGTGGTGCCCCGCAAGATGAATGCCTCGCAAGACGGAAAACCCGCTAGACGAAAGGGTTTTCCGTTTTTCAATGCGCTTCGCAGGACGAATTTCTCTATGGGCTTGCTTCGCAAGACGAAAATGCCTTGCGATTCCTGGGGTTTTTTTTCCGCTCCCCCCCCCCCTTTTTCTAAGGCACTAAGCTGCTAATAGCCTTTTAGCAGCTAATCCGCTAACCCCTTAAGCCTTTAATAGCCGCTAATAGCCGCTAAACCGCTAATAGCCGCTAAACCGCTAATAGCGCTAATCCGCTAATGGGCTTGTTTCGCAAGATGAAGAAACCGCTAGACGAAGAGACTCACGGAACGGATTCTTTTCGTCTTGCGAGGCACCACTGTATATATATATAATTTTCCCCCTTTTTTATTGGTTTTCACATATTGCATTTCAATACAGATGTACCAAAGCCAACACCATTTCCCCCCATCCCCCTATACATTTACATTTATTTACATTTATATTTCCTCAATCCATCATAATATTATTTTCTCCTTCCTTCCATTTCCCTCCACCCCCACTAGATTTCCTCCACATTATACAATTTACAATAATCTTTGCATTCTACAATCTCCTCAAATCATCTATATATTCTTATTATCTTTCCTTAATAATTTTTCTTCCATCCGGTACTTCATATTTTAATCTAGGCATACTAGCGCATCTTTTTTTTGAGCAGTATTTTGCCATATACTCATCAAAACATTTCCAACAGGGAGGTCACTTTGGTTCTGCTAACACAGCAGTATGTCTTCACCCAAAACTTGCCAAAAACAAAATTGCCTAATACAAATTTCTTGTGGACTTTGGTTAGAAAAACAATAAACTTATGACCTTATGGGTAGGGAGGGATGATGATGCTCATGATGATCTATAAGTGTTTTGTTTCCTTAAATTAAGTCCCTTCCCGTGGGCGGGGGAAGCAACTAATGATTTTTGTCAAAATGGCATTTTCTTCCAGCTGCAAAATGTTACGCAGAAGAGGTTGTGAGCCACCCGCCTTCTGCAGACCGTTGGTGACGGGAATCAGATGAAGTGTCGCAATCCCCCGAGCCGAAGGTCAACAACCAGCCATAATTCAAAAGGAGCTAGATAAACAGAAGGCAATGTGCAGGGCTTAAGTCACTTTCATCAAATCTCATTAATTTGCAATGTGGTCTAAACCACTGAGCCTTTTGGGCTTGCCGATCAGAAGGTTGGCGGTTCGAATCCCCATGATGGGGTGAGCTCCCGTTGCTCGGTCCCTGCTCCTGCCCACCTAGCAGTTCAAAAGAACGTCAAAGTGCAGGTAGATAAATAGATACCACTCTGGTGGGAAGGTAAACTGCATTTCCACACGCTGCTCTGGTTCGCCAGAAGTGGCTTAGTCATGCTGGTCACATGACCCGGAGGCTGTATGCCGGCTCCCTCAGCCAGTAAAGCGAGATGAGCACCACAACCTCAGAGTTGTTTGCGACTGGACCTGATGGTCAGGGGTCCCTTTACCTTTACCTTAAACAGGTATCGGTTGGGATGGAGAGTCACTTTTGTACTTAGTCTGCCTTCTCTTCCTCAACTCAGGTAGGAGGACTTTCTGAACAGCCACAAGGAGGGTGCATTTGTAGTCTGAGCTTTGTCCCCTCTGAAATACGATACCCCTGAACAGTTAAGGGTCTTGTGTTTTAGGTAGGAGAAGGGCAAAGGAAGACTTTGTCACGTGTCCAGGGACCACTGTGACATCAATCACTTCCCCCTCCTCCCAAGTTTCTGGAGGATTCCAACTCTAGAATATGAAACGCTTGCTCTGAATTCCTTTCTGTTGAACTGAAAGGCTGCCCCTCAGCCAATAGGCCCCCACAGATCATCGTCCTTGCAGAGAGGAGCTTGAAAATCACTGCAAGACGACACACAACCCTCTGCCTCTAACCTCTTTGCCCCCCACCTGTTGGGAGTGATGTGGAGGCAACAAGAAGAAAGGGCAAAAGGCAAAGTGAAACAGGGAGATTAAGCCCTGCCGTTCCATCTTTCACTGCCCTAGAGCCATGCCACCCTCGCGACTCCTCATTAACCCTGTCTGAGCTGCCCCTGCCTTCTCCTGACTGATTGTGCCCTTGTCACCCTCCACCCACCCCGGAAACCCTTTTTATCCAGCTGGCACCCACAAATCGCATTGCTCCTGCCTGCCTTCTCAACGGATCGTGGCCAGCATGTCATTGCCAATTTCTACCTGAGCACACAATCAAGACTAGTGCACATCAGCAAACTTGATAAGGTTATGCATGCAGTTTTATTATGTTTTGTGGTGTCCCTGCAATGCACAGCGAGGGGGGGAAACATGCCGGTGATCTAGTGAAAGTGGAATTAGGGGGAGTGGGATGAGGAGCGGGGGAGTGATCCAGAGGGACAATAAAGGAGCTGAGTGGAGGCAGATCCTCTCTTTCCTGATTCTCAGTAATGCACTAATCCCTCTGTACTTTGCAATGTTTGGGGGAGCATGTGGAAAATCAGGCTTTGCACGCCCACGGACAGCTCTCCAAATCTCCCCTTGAAGAAACAGGGGAGTGGGTTGAATTTCTGCTTGAACTGATGGCAAGGAAGGGGCTGGAATGTCCTGCAATAGCCAAGCAGATGTGTTTGGCTTTTGCTTCAAGCCTGTGTTTGTGCCTTAAGTGTTTAGGCAGATACAGGGAGGCAGCGAGGGAGATCGAGTCGCAAGTCCATGAATCGGGAGGGCCACAAACAGGGATTGCTGACCTTGGCTCAAGGACGGGCAGCCTGCCACGCTCTGTCTGTAAGCCTTCCTGTCCCTTCAACCGGGGAAGCAGGAAGCAAGGGAGGAGAGCACAGCCACAGCCCTTCTACCTTCACCCTTTCACGCTACCCTTGCGGGAACAGCAGCAACAACGAACCTTTTGGTTTAGGAAGCTGCGTGAAGCAAATCTGGGCTCTTGCTCTTAGTTCTAGAGCATTCCAGTACTTCCAAGTCCGGTGCGGTGCGCAACCCAAATTCACGCAATCCGAAGCATCTCGAGGTATGACTGTATCTCTTAAAGGGTAAGAGTATAGGCTTAAACCAAACGAATGCAAATCTTCTACCTTCAGGGACAGAGACGCTTCCTTGTGTAGCCACCATAGGACCAACAAGAGCAACTCTCTCCTGAGGTTTCCAGCAATGGACATTCAGAAGCATCCCTCCCTCCAACTGCGGTGGCAGAGCAGAGCTGGTGAGGCTAGTAGCCACCGATAGCCCCCTCCTCTTCCATGCTTTTGTCTATTTTAAAGCCTTCCAGGCTGGTGGCTGTCCCTGCCTCCTGTTCCAAAATTCAGGACCACTGGACATCCACGAGCGAAATCCTGACATTACTGAACATGTGGACTGACAACATGAGAGCTTGCCACCGTAAAGAACTTTGGGCATGGATGTCTGCTGATGCTAGGATTTCCATAGCTCAGCAATGGAAAACCTTTTTAAAAACCACCTCCATTTGTCTTTGTCGTATAAGAACTTATGGACTTTGGCTATTGCGGAGGAAATAACACATAAACTGTCTGTTTCCAGGGCGACGAAGGATCTAGAATGCTTTTACGTCATCGGGCAAGATTTTATTTCCTATTCTTCAGACATCGCCATCCACACCAGCTCAGGAAATGTAGAAAATTATTTTTGTTATTATGTTGTCTATTATTATTGTCTGTATTATGTGCAAGGAAGTTATCTCTGTTGTGCTGATCATGTCAAGGTTGTGGATTCAACCCCCACAGGGAAATGCTCCTGCGTTGCAGGGAGTTTGACTAGGGAGTTCTATGATTTTGATGATGATCCATAAATTTATGTTCTTCACGTTGTACACTGCCCTTGGGTCTTTGGATGAAAGGGCAGTATATAAATCAAATATCTCAAGGGCTGTCACAGGGAAGAGGCACCATGCTTGTATTTTCCTGCTCTGGAAGGGTGGAACTCGAACCCATGGCTTCAAGTTCCAATAAAGGAGATCCCAATGAAACATTCAGAAGAACTTTCTGACAATAAGAACTGTCTGGCAGTGGAGCAGACTCCTTTGGAAGGTGGTGGACTCTCCTTCGCCAGAGGTATTTAAGTTGGACAGCCGTCTGTCAGGGGTTCTCTGGCTGCAGTTCCGGCACTGAAAGGGGCAGAACCAGATGACCCGGGGGGGGGGGTCCCTTCCAGTTCTACTATTCTATTGTAGCCTATGACTAAGAATGGAGAAAAGCAATGACAAACCTAGACAGCATCTTAAAAAGCAGAGACATCACCTTGCCAACAAAGGCCTGTATAGTTAAAGCTATGGTTTTCCCAGTGGTGATGTATGGAAGTGAGAGCTGGACCATAAAGAAGGCTGATCGTCAAAGAACGGATGCTTTTGAATTCTGGTGCTGGAGGAGACTCTTGAGAGTCCCATGGACTGCAAGATAATCAAACCTATCCATTCTTAAGGAAGTCAGCCCTGAGTGCTCACTGGAAGGACAGATTGTGAAGTTGAGGCTCCAAGACTCCAAGGAATGTTTTTGCCAAAAAACTAAGAAACCTCATCAGGAGGGCTTTAAACTGACTAATGTGGGGGAGGGAGACAGTGCTCCTGAAGGAAGGAGTCTATTAATTGATGAAGATGATCATCCAAATGTCATAGACCAAATGGAGCAAACAGCAAGCAGACCTAGTGGTGGGAGGAAAAAATCCTTAAATAAGAGACACGGGGGAATGACTAATGGACTTCAATGTCTGTACACTAATGCACAAAGCATGGGAAATAAACAAGATGAGCTTGAGCTCTTGGTACAGCAAACTAAATATGACATAATAGGCATCACTGAAACCTGGTGGGATAAGTCCCACGATTGGAATGTAAAAATGGAGGGATACAATCTATTTCAGAGAAACAGACCAGACAAGAAAGGAGGAGGAGTGGCGTTATATGTCAGGGATGTGTATACCTGTGAAGAGATCCAAGATTTAGAACCTCAAAGCCAAAGTGAGAGCATTTGGGTCAAAATTAAGGGAGAGAAGAATAATAGTGACCTCATTGTGGGAGTTTACTATAGATCCCCAAGCCAAACAGAGGACATAGACGATGCCTTCCTGGAACAGATGGCCAAGCATGCAAAAGGAAGGGAGATAGTAGTAATGGGGGACTTCAATTACCCAGATATTTGTTGGATGTCAAACTCAGCCAAGAGCATAAGGTCAAACAGATTCCTCACTGGCCTTGCAGACAACTTCATTGTCCAGAAAGTGGGAGAAGCAACAAGAGGAACAGCCATTTTAGATCTGGTCCTAACCAATGTCGATGACCTGGTTAATGGGGTAGAAGTGGAAGGATCATTAGGCGCAAGTGATCATGCTCTTCTGAAGTTTACTATACAACGGAAAGGAGCAGCCAAGCATACTAGGACTCAATTTCTTGACTTTAAGAAAGCCGACTTCATAAAACTTAGGGAAGTGCTGGGTGAGATCCCATGGACAGTAATACTAAAAGGAAAGGGAGTTCATGATGGCTGGGAGTTTGTTAAGAGGGAGATAGTAAAAGCACAACTTCAGGCAATACCAATGAGACGGAAACATGGAAGGTGCCTAAAGAAGCCAGGGTGGCTATCTAAAGAACTTTTAACTGAGTTAAGATTAAAAAAGGATGTGTACAAAAAATGGAAAAGGGGGGAAACCACCAAAGAGGAATTCAAACAAATAGCCAGCACGTGTAGACACAAAGTCAGAAAAGCTAAAGCACAGAATGAACTCAGGCTTGCTAGAGAGGTTAAAAGCAACAAAAAAGGCTTCTATGGGTATGTTCGTAGCAAAAGGAAGAACAAAGAAACAGTGGGGTCACTCAGAGGAGAAGATGGTGAAATGCAAACAGGGGACACAGAAAGGGCTGAACTCCTCAATGCCTTCTTTGCCTCAGTCTTCTCCGATAAAGAAAACAATGCCCGACCTGAAGAATTTGGAGGAAATGATTCAGCAGAGGAAACACAGCCCAGAATAACTAAGGAGATAGTACAAGAATACTTGGCTAGTTTAGATGTATTCAAGTCTCCAGGGCCAGATGAACTGCATCCAAGAGTATTAAAAGAACTGGCAGATGTGATCTCAGAACCACTGGCAGTCATCTTTGAGAATTCCTGGAGAACAGGCGAAGTCCCGGCAGACTGGAGGAGGGCAAATGTTGTCCCTATTTTCAAAAAGGGGAAAAGAGAGGACCCAAATAATTACCGCCCAGTCAGTCTAACATCAATACCAGGGAAGATTCTGGAGCAGATCATTAAGCAAACAATCTGTGAGCACTTAGAAAGGAATGCTGTGATCACCAATAGTCAGCATGGATTTCTGAAAAATAAGTCATGTCAGACTAACCTGATCTCATTTTTTGACAGAATTACAAGCCTGGTAGATGAAGGGAACGCAGTGGATGTAGTCTACCTTGATTTCAGCAAGGCATTTGACAAGGTGCCCCATGATATTCTTGTAAAGAAGCTGGTAAAATGCGGTCTTGACTATGCTACCACTCAGTGGATTTGTAACTGGCTGACTGACCGGACCCAAAGGGTGCTCATCAATGGTTCCTCTTCATCCTGGAGAAGAGTGGCTAGTGGGGTGCCACAGGGTTCTGTCTTGGGCCCGGTCTTATTCAACATCTTTATCAACGACTTGGATGATGGACTCAAGGGCATCCTGATCAAATTTGCAGATGACACCAAACTGGGAGGGGTGGCTAACACCCCAGAAGACAGGATCACACTTCAAAACGACCTTGACAGATTAGAGAACTGGGCCAAAACAAACAAGATGAATTTTAACAGGGAGAAATGTAAAGTATTGCACTTGGGCAAAAAAAATGAGAGGCACAAATACAAGATGGGTGACACCTGGCTTGAGAGCAGTACATGTGAAAAGGATCTAGGAGTCTTGGTTGACCACAAACTTGACATGAGCCAACAGTGCGACGCGGCAGCTAAAAAAGCCAATGCAATTCTGGGCTGCATCAATAGGAGTATAGCATCTAGATCAAGGGAAGTTATAGTGCCACTGTATTCTGCTCTGGTCAGACCTCACCTGGAGTACTGTGTCCAGTTCTGGGCACCACAGTTCAAGAAGGACACTGACAAACTAGAACGTGTACAGAGGAGGGCAACCAAAATGGTCAAAGGCCTGGAAACAATGCCTTATGAGGATCGGCTAAGGGAGCTGGGCATGTTTAGCCTGGAGAAGAGGAGGTTAAGGGGTGATATGATAGCCATGTTCAAATATATAAAAGGATGTCACATAGAGGAGGGAGAAAGGTTGTTTTCTGCTGCTCCAGAGAAGCGGACACGGAGCAATGGATACAAACTACAAGAAAGAAGATTCCACCTAAACATTAGGAAGAACTTCCTGACAGTAAGAGCTGTTCGACAGTGGAATTTGCTGCCAAGGAGTGTGGTGGAGTCTCCTTCTTTGGAGGTCTTTAAGCAGAGGCTTGACAACCATATGTCAGGAGTGCTCTGATGGTGTTTCCTGCTTGGCAGGGGGTTGGACTCGATGACCCTTGTGGTCTCTTCCAACTCTATGATTCTATGATTCTATGATTCTATGAAGACTTTGGCCACCTCATGAGAAGAGAAGACTCCCTGGAAAAGACCCCGATGTTGGGAAAGATGGCGGGCACAAGGAGAAGGGGGTGACAGAGGACGAGATGGTTGGACAGTGTTCTCGAAGCTACAAACATGAGTTTGACCAAACTGCGGGAAGCAGTAGAAGTCAGGAGGCCCTGGTGTGCTCTGGTCCAGGGGGCCACGAAGAGGCGGACATGACTACACAACTAAACAACAACAACAAGAATGAAGAGGGCAGCCAAACCCCTTTGTCCAAGTTCTGAGCCCCCCTCCTCCCGCGACATCTTAAAAGAACGGGCGGTGGCACAGAGAGGTCAAAGAGGGCATCTGCAGCTGAGCTGCAAAACCAACCCAAGTGGAGATGCAGAGGATGGAGGGGGGCAAGCTGGCCCCCACCTGGGAGGAAGAGGGAGAGCCCCCTGCCCTGTTATCCTCAGTCAGCAGGCTCAGCCTCCTAGGAGCCCGCTGCTTGCAGGAACCTGGACTGCTTCACGTCTGTGGTTTGCTCCTTTGAACGGCAGCTTTCATTTTCCATAGTAGCAGCAGCCGAAGGAGAGATAAATAAACCCCAGCCCTTCTCCTGGCCCGGCTAAATAAGCCTCCTCCAGTCAAGCTGGCCTTGAACCCTCGCCAGTGTTTTTCCCCAACGGCCAATCAAGCCATTTATGATGCTCTCCATCCTTAACCCTGCTGGGCTGGTGGCCAAGGAAGAAACTTTTTTGCTCGGCAGATTTTGGATCTTCGCACGGCGGTGGTGTCCTTGCACAGGACTCTGGAGCGCTTGCCAGTGGCTACCTAGGGAAGGAGAGGGCTAAGGAGGTGACCTTTGCAAGCAATGCCAGCCCTTGTGACTGGCAGGCAGCACGAGGCCCTCGGATGGGCTGGGGCTCTAGCGTGGAACCAGACCCACCACGGAAACCATGCAAGATTGGATCAAGGAAGAGATAGGAGATGAAGATGAGATGGTGTCAGGGGCAGGCGGTTGTCCTTGAACCCAGGCCCAGTGTGTGTATTCTCCAACCTACTTCTAGATTACTGCAATGCACTCTGTGTGGGGCTTCCCTTGGAAGCTGGAGTTAGAACAGAATGCTGCAGCACAATTGCTGACAGGAGTGAAGCCTTGCCTCCTCCATATAACCCTTGTGCTCAGAGAGCTCCACTGCTTGCTGATTTGCCACAGGGTCAACTTCAAGGTGTTATTATTAGTATATAAAGCCCTTAAACGGTTGGAGGATGGATGGCGGCTAACAAATTGAGGTTGAATCCTGACAAGACAGAAGTACTGTTTTGGGGGGACAGGAGGCGGGCGGGTGTGGGGGACTCCCTGGTCCAGAATGGGGTACCAGTACCCTTGAAGGACCAGGTGCGCAGCCTGGGAGTCATTCTGGACTCACAGCTGTCCATGGAGGCACACGTCAATTCTGTGTCCAGGGCAGCTGTCTACCAGCTCCACCTGGTACGCAGGATGAGACTCTTCCTGCCTGCGGACTGTCTTGCCAGAGTGGTGCATGCTCTAGTTATCTCCTGCTTGGACTACTGCAATGCGCTCTACGTGGGGCTACCTTTGAAGGTGACCTGGAAACTACCACTAATCCAGAATGTGGCAGCTAAACTGGTGACTGGGAGCGGCTGCCAAGACCACATAACACCAGTCCTGAAAGACCTACATTGGCTCCCAGTACGTTTCCGAGCACAATTCAAAGTGTTGGTGCTGACCTTTAAAGCCCTCAATGACCTCAAAGGCCCAGTATACCTGAAGGAGCATCTCCAGCCCCATCATTCTGCCCGGACACTGAGGTCCAGCTCTGAGGGACTTCTGGTGGTTCCCTCACTGCGAGAAGCCAAGTTACAGGGAACCAGGCAGAGGGCCTTCTCGGTGATGGCGCCCTCCCTGTGGAACACCCTCCCTTCAGATGTCAAAGAGAACAACAACTACCAGACTTTTAGAAGACATCTGAAGGCAGCCCTCTTTAGGGAAGCTTTTAATGTTTAACAGACTACTGTATTTTAATACTTTGTTGGAAGCCACCCAGAGTGGCTGGAGAAACCCAGTCAGATGGGCAGGGTATAAATAATAAATTCTATTCTATTCTATTCTTAAACCCTTCAGACCAGTTACCTCACATGCGGCCCTCAAGCACTTGAATTAGCCCACCTGGCCCTGTCACAGGGGGTTGTGAAATACTCCTGTATTCTGCATTTGGAATAAATCAATACTTTAGTGGGGCCGCACCCACACTCTGCAACTCCCTACCTGCAATCCCTTCGTACAGGGTGGCCTTATAGTCCAGATATTCATAATCCTCAAATTTCTGCGATCCTTCGCATAAGAGCCGGCACTCTGTATCAGCCACGTGGTAGCCCCTCAGTGCCCTCTCCAGGAACTCAATGGCCGCGTGATACTCTTCTTTGTCGTAATGCTTCACTCCCAAAAGATAGTCCTCCTGTAATACCAAAAGAACATTAAGGGCATGGGAAATAGTTTAACTGTGCGCTGTGTGAAAAAGGACTCCATTTGATCTGTCCTGAATCTTCCAATACTCAGCTTCCTTCAACTAGGGCCAGGGCCTTTTCAGTGCTGGCCTCGACTTGGTGGAACGCTCCGTCACAAGAGACCAGGGCCCTGCGGGACTTGACATCTTTCTGCAGGGCCTGCAAGACAGAGCTGTTCCGCCTGGCCTTTGGTTTGGACTCAGTCTGTCCCTCATGTTTCCCTCCCCTTATGGTTTTGATCTATGGGCTACTTTTAAAATGAGGCTGCATTTTAAATTGCATTTCAACCTGTATTTTAAATTGGTTTCCTTTCCCTATTATGTTTTTACTGTGATTTTACTGGTGTTAGCTTCCCTGAGCCAGGGAGGGTAGGGTATAAATAATAATAATTATTATTATTATTAATGCTCATTGGAGTTCTAGTGTTAGAAGAGAGGGAACAAAACTCTATCCATTTCCTCCATGCCATGTATGGTTTCATAAACCTCTATCAGGTCATGCCTTCCTCTTCTTCTCCTTAAACCAGTGGTTTTCAACCTGTGTGCCGTGGCACCCTGGGGCACCTTGAATGATGGTCAGGGGTGCCGTGGGCAACACTGGCCTCTGTCCCTCTTTCCTTCCCTCTGATGCCCTCTCGCATCTCTGCCTCCCAAAGGCTTGCACAGCTGTTTGTTGCAGCAGCCCTGGCTACAAGGTGAAGGATGCCTCTGGGGCTGGCCAGGGGGGGGGGTTGCCAGGAGCTGAGGTGGTCTCAGAGTAAGCAAGCAAGCAGGTGAGGGAGCCCAGTCTGCCAGTCTGCCAGCCCTTGTTGCTGGGAATGGACAGACAAGTCACAGGCCCCCTGACCATCATTCAGGAGGACTCCCAAGGAGAGGGAAGAGGAGGCCGAGGGAACAATCCACAAGGGAGCGTGTTTGAAAAAGGGTGAGGGGCTGCCAGCTCTGCGGGCAAGGGGTGACCCAACTGGGCTCCTGAGCCCCTCAAGGATGCCACAGAAAGAAGGTACAGTGGTGCCTCGCAAGACGAAATTAATTCGTTCCGCGAGTTTTTTCGTTGTGCGAGTTTTTTCGTCTTGCGAAGCACCACTGCATTTAAACACTAACAACGTCGGGGAGGGGCGGGGAGAAGCAGGACAGCTGCCACAGCCAGTACCTCAGACTCACCCGCGCGTTGTGGCCACTGCGTGACGTGGCTGCTGGAGGGCGGTGGGGCTCAGGAGCGCGACTCCAGGGAGAGAGAGGCGCTGGTGGCAACGGCTCTCTGAGGGGAGTGCGCAAGGGGGGTGGGCAGCGGTGTGAGGCACTAACCGTCAGCCGGAAGGTGGGAGGGAGCCGGAGGAGCGGGGAAGCGAGTGTGCGTGCGTGCAGTGACCGTCGCCATGACAGGAGAGGCAGGGCCGTTTCGTCTAGCGAAGCAAGCCCTTAGGAAAATCTGTCTTGCGAAGCACCTCAGAAAACGAAAAACCCTTTCGTCTAGCGAGTTTTTCGTCTTCCGAGGCATTCGTCTTGTGGGGTACCACTGTAGTTGGACAAGGGAGTCATGGACCCCAAAAGGTTGAAAACCTCTGGCCTGAACTAAATAGTCCCCAGTGCTGAAGCCGTCACTTCATCCCCCTGATCAGTTTGGTTGCCTTGTCCTGAACCTTTTCCAACTCTACAATATCCTTTGTGAGGTGAGGCGTCCAGAACCCTATGCAGTACAGTGGTACCTCGGGTTACATACGCTTCAGGTTACAGACGTTTCAGGTTACAGACTCCACTAACCCAGAAATAGTACCTCGGGTTAAGAACTTTGCTTCAGGATGAGAACAGAAAATGTGCTCCGGTGGCACGGCGGCAGTGGGAGGCCCCATTAGCTGAAGTGGTGCTTCAGGTTAAGAACAGTTTCAGGTTAAGAACAGACCTCCGGAACGAATTAAGTACTTAACCCGAGGTACCACTGTATTTCAAATGTGGTCGCACCATGGTTTTATATAAAGGTGTCATGATACCGGCAGCTTCATTTTCAGTCTCTTTCCTGAAGATCCATGCCATGGAAGAATAAGCCTTAGGAGCAAGATGTCACTGATGGAGACCACCAAAGAGGGGGACCCCCAAAATGCAAGTGAGACAGTGCCAGAAGTCCAGAGAACCCACGGATCAGTGGCAGATGACCTATTTTCTGAGCCAAAGACCCCACTCTGCATCCTCAGAGAGGCAAGGTAGAAACTCCTTGAGATCTTGAGACCTGCTACTGGTCAGTATTGGTCACCAGCCTCTTAGATGCAGGGAAGATTCAGAAAAAGAAACCCATCCATTTCTCTTCACTCCCTAGACCAAGATGATGTCTTCCACATATTTTGGACCACAGCAAGTATCCGCCTTGGCCAACACAGCTTATGGGGACATCTCAGGATGTGCTGGAGCCTCCAGAGAGCATTTGGTTCACCTTTCTGAAACTCTTTGAGCCTCCCATGTCAACCCACCAAGATTTAGCCCAACCAGGATCCCACCAGATTTGCTCCACATGTTATTTCTGGTGGCATTTCAGTGGTGGTTCTGTTTCAGATCCATAAAGCAGCCCAATTTCGCTCTTTGGCAACGTTACCATGTGCGGTCGGGCCTCTCGGTCGATCAGGTCCACCTTCCCCGCCGAGGTCCTGTAATTCTCCAGGTCTTGCTGAACCTCCATGTGCTCCGGGTTCGCCAGGAAGAAGGTGTGGGCTGCATCAGCTGCCTTGTCCAACTGGTTCAGCTGCAAAGGCAAGGAAAAGAAAGAGGCTCTGAGAAGAAGAAGAAGAAGAAGAAGAAGAAGAAGAAGAAGAAGAAGAGGAGGAGGAGGAGGAGTTTGGATTTGATATCCCGCTTTATCACTACCCGAAGGAGTATCAAAGCAGCTCACAATCTCCTTTCCCTTCCTCCCCCACAACAAACACTCTGTGAGGTGAGGGAGACTGAGAGACTTCAGAGAAGTGTGACTAGCCCAAGGTCACCCAGCAGCTGCAGGTGGAGGAGCGGAGACACGAACCCGGTTCACCAGATTACGAGTCTGCCGCTCTTAACCACTACACCACACCGGCTGCTTGCAAAGCGCTCCTTGCAAAGCGCTCTGAGGTTTTCTACAAACAAGTCATATATAAATTGTATGACAGACAGACAGACAGACAGACAGACAGACAGACAGACAGACAGACAGACAGACAGACAGAAAGAGCATGTCTGCTCCACAGCAGATCCCAGAAGGTTGGTTTATTTATTTACACAAGGCCAAAATGAAGTACAATGAAAACACCATGGTTGGGATTCAAGCAAGTTTTACTCAAAGTAGACCCAACAGAATGAATGAACATAACTAAAGACCCTTATGCACAGTACTTTTATAGCAGTATTATAGCATTTTAACCAGTCATCATTTATTATTACAGTTGTTGTTGTAGTATTTATATATTGTCCTTCCTCTGAATATCACAGTGGTTTACAGCCACATGAGCCTCAAGTGACAACAATGGAACTAGAATTATCCCCAAGCAGACTTGAAATTTATGGCATGTTGTACACTGAAAGAAAATTATATGAAAATGAAACACCGGTGGGATTTGACTCCTAGTAAGTTGGGACACGGGTGGCGCTGTGGGTTAAAGCCTCAGTGCCTAGGGCTTGCCGATCGAAAGGTTGGCGGTTTGAATCCCCGTGGCGGGGTGCGCTCCCGTCGTTCGGTCCCAGCGCCTGCCAACCTAGCAGTTCGAAAGCACTCTCGGGTGCAAGTAGATAAATAGGGACCACTTACTAGCGGGAAGGTAAACGGCGTTTCCGTGTGCGGCTCTGGCTTGCCAGAGCAGCTTCGTCACGCTGGCCACGTGACCCGGAAGTGTCTTCGGACAGCGCTGGCCCCCGGCCTCTTTGAGTGAGATGGGCGCACAACCCTAGAGTCTGTCAAGACTGGCCCGTACGGGCAGGGGTACCTTTACCTTAAGTTGCCCAAAATTTATAGGACAAGTTCAAATATCTGCTAGAAATGTAAAGAAAAAGAAGGGACCTTTTATCATATGTGGTGGACTTGTCTGGTAATAAAAGCTTTCTGGGAGATGGTATATAATGAAATGGGGGGGGGGGATGCTTAAAATAACTTTTGTTAAGAAACCAGAAGCGTTTTTATTAGGAATTACAGGTACTGACATTCCAAAGGAGCAGAAAAGTCTTTTCATGTATGGAACAGCCACCCTGTTACTAGCCCAGAGATGGAAAGAAAACAGAGTCCCTACCAGAGAGGAATGGCAAATGAAGCTGTTAAACTACACCAAAATGGCAAAACTGACTGGAAAACTCAGAAACCAAGAGGACAAAAACTTTATAAAAGAAGGGGAAAATTTAGAAGTTATTTAGGAGACCACTGTAAGCAGATGGAAACATTGGCAGAATTTTGATTTCACTTGTAGTGTAAAAATTACCATGGAAGTTTATGGAAGAATATACATTTCTAAATGTTCAAAACGGGAACCCATGGAGGGGGTGGGGGGACGTCCTGAGATTCGGAGGAATCTCTGTATATGGATAATATATATATGGATTTTTTTAAATAACTTTTTATTTGTAAAACCAAATGAAAATGATTTCAAAAACAAAACAGAATTACAGTGGTACCTCGGGTTAAGTACTTAATTCGTTCTGGAGGTCCATTTTTAACCTGAAACTGTTCTTAACCTGAGGTACCACTTTAGCTGATGGGGCCTCCCATTGCTGCCGCGCCACCACTGAGCGATTTCCGTTCTCATCCTGAAGTTCTTAACCCAAGGTACTATTTCTGGGTTAGCGGAGTCTGTAACCTGAAGCGTATGTAACCTGAAGCGTCTGTAACCCGTGGTACCACTGTACCTCCAAGGTGGGTGTCCCAGGACCTCCAGACACACTGCCCAGAGAGGTCACATTGGTGCTACTAACACACCTGTTTGATTTCACCCCTGGAGGTGCACTCCATTGTCTCGTGAGACAGACAGAGGCCAACAATTCTGTGTTGTGGTGATTCCCAGACTGGACTACTGCAATGCGCTCTACGTGGTTCTGCCCTTGAAGACGACTCGGAAAGGTCAATTGGTCCAAAATGCAACAGCCGGATCCCTGTCTGGGGTTCCATTGAGATCTCACATAACCCCCTTTTGAAAAACAGCTGCATTGGCTGCCAGTTCATTCCAGGCACATTGGTGCCCAAAGCCCTTATCCGCTCAGCCTTCTTTACCTTGGCCTTCTGACACTTGAGTTGCAAGTTTTCAGAGTCCACCTTGTTTTTATGATTGTAAGTCTTTAAAAAACACACACAACCGAAATGGTTTTTCATATTGTGTTCTAACCCTCCCAAGACCTCAAGGCAGAGGGTGGGGAATAAACAAATAAATATCATAATAAGGATGTCCCGATGGGAAGGGTCATGCCAGAGCGAATGCACCAAGCGGCCCAGATTCCCTCACAACCTCTGGGCCACGGAGGTGTCCCTGAAAATGTGTTGCTTTTCGGAAACGGGAAGCAACTGCCAGAACTCATAAAACGGGCTGTTTGCTTAACTGGCAGTGAGAGGCGTCTCGCCTTGTACTGTACATGCAGTTCAGCAGAGCTCTGGGAAAACAGTGGATTAAAAAAACAGGGGTACACATCCCAACGTTGGGCTCGAACTCACAACCTGAGATGAAGGGCCATGATTCTGCACCAGATCATCGGCTTTGCATGCAAACGGCATAGCTGTCAAGTGTCCCTTATTTGGAGGGACAGTCCCTTATCCCAGCACCATGTCCCGCTGCTGTCCCTTATTGATGGATGTCCCTTAAATTTCCTGGGTTTCAAAGGAAGCAGCTCCTCTCCCTCCCTCCCTGCCGGCCAGGGAGGAGGGAGGCTCCAACCGTGTTGCTTGGCTGCCCGGCCTGCCCCCCTCCAGCCTCCTCTCACCAGCCTCAGCCTCTGGGAGCCCCTCCCCGCCGGGACTGGTGGGAGACTTAGGCCCTTCCGCTGCCATCCTCCTTGCAGCTGCCAAACTGAGCCTGGGGCCTCCCCTCTGCCCATCGCTGCCGCTCCCGCTCCCACTAGGCCATACTGCGGCTGTGCCGCCAAAGGACCCAGATGAGATGGGCAGCCTGGCATGGCCTATGAATTGCTGAGGAGCCTTGAGAGGAGAGCGAGGGCAACCATAGAGAAAGCAGTTCAGAGAGAGGAGGAAGAGGAGGAGGCGGAGGCACGGGTAGGTGTTCCAAGGGCTACAAGGGAAGGACTGCAAGCATAGATTTGTAGTGGTAGACTAGCATAGATGGTCTGATCTGCGGGTTTACTTCGGACGCTATTTCCCGCCCCCCTCCTCCTGCCCCACCTGATGGAATTGAGAGCTGCAGAGCATGAGAGAAAAGATGCAGAACTGCAGCAGCATCTTCGTAGCTTGGACTTCATTTTGCGCGAAAAGTGGTTGCTGCTTGTAGTTATTTAATTGCAGTGTTTCATCAGCTGGTGTCTTGAGCATCAACCTCTGGAACGAAGGGCTAAAAACCGGCGCTGCTCTCCAAAATTATCTGGTCCCTTTTAACTTCGTGTTTCAGCTGGTTCACTAAAATCCCTTATTTTGGCTGCTGGTCCCTTATTTTCAAATCTGTAAGTTGACAGCTATGGCAAACGGTCCTTCTGATTTCAGTCCCAGGCATTTCCAGAGCCCTTGTCCCAAATCCTGGAAGGCTGCTGCCAGCAGAGTGGACAGAACTGAGTTAGATGGGCCAATGGGTCCAACTCCGTACAAGGCCGCTTCCTGTGTTCCGCAACCTCTTGAAACTTGGAGAAAGCTGGAGGTTTTCCTGCACCAGCACTTAAGAAGGAATGTGGCAGGCAGATCTGCTAAGAGCACCCTGGTGGTTATCAATTACGCACTTGCTTCCCTTCCTCGCTTGGAGTGCGAACTTCGTGTTCTGCGCTGAGCACGTCCAGGCAGGGCTCTGCGAGGCCAGGAAAGAACCCACCCAGAGTTGAGCACGGCTGCCCCACCTTCTACCTCCAGGGAGCAAACGTGCCATTGCTCCCTCCCACTCGGAAACCTCAGCCGCTTTCCTTGACTCGCCTGAGCGCTTGGCATTTTCGGAGACCGCTTCAAACAACACTTTAAGACTTCTCATCCTGGAAAGCGTCCAAGGGGGGAGTACCCAGAAGGAGGGAGGGGGAGATGTGGGGAGGGGGCTTCGGGCCAGAGGTCACTGATTCCCAAAAGCCTGCGTGGAAGGAGCATCCTGCAGCACATTTCTGCAAAGGGCCCTGTGGGGTGGGATCTCTCTGCTCAGAATGCCTCAATTGCTCCTTACAGCAGGCTCTGCCTGGTACCCTTACTCTAACATTTACATTTTGCACACACTCACACTCACACACAAGCACACCCAGGTGTGTAAGCCCACCAAGGGAAGACTGCATCCAAAGAAGTGGTCTCTTGCCTACAACAGCTGAAGTCATAACAGCTTTGTCCGCTTTTCAAGAGCCAGACGATCCTTCCCTGGGTTTGCTGCTGCAGCCCAGCCGGGCTCCCCCTCTGGAAATCACATTCTCCCGTTTGTTTTATTACATTTGCTTTCGGTGCGTAATTGCTCGCTGCTCTGGGAGTCCTCTTGGAAGCAGAACGGAAGCACGGAGAACATGAAAATGAAATTATCTCGTCAGCCAGCTCCAACGTACACACAGCTGACAGCTCCCAAACTCAAGGCTCCACTCGGCTCGGTTCTTTGGAGAGCCTTGCGGGGAGAAGATGCTCATCAGGTATGCAGGCACCTTCGAGACCTAGGTGTGGGCCACACCTGCAACATTTCGATTGCTATTTACTGCTTCCACTAGGGCATCTGGCTGGTCCCTATGAGAACAGGATGTCAGACTGAAGGGCCGTTGGCCTGATTCCTGCAGCCTAGGAGCAGGAGGGGCCGAGGGGTCTTCGCCTCCCCAATAACATATTTGAGGGGGCCGGGGACCCCAAAAGTTGATGGGCATTGCTAGGTTTGATGGGGCCCTGAGCTCCTGAAGGTACTGGGGCCCTTTCTATGTCCAGCTGTCCTTTGTCAACAACAAATTGGTGCTGTTTTTTGTGTAGAATATATGCTATATGGTTATTTATGGACCTCATAGGTATCTCAAGCCATTTGCACATAACGAAATATGTATTTTATCAAAGTAATTGTTGAACTGAAATACAATACAATACGCTTGAGGTTACATACGCTTGAGGTTACAGACTCCGCTAACCCAGAAATAGTGCTTCAGGTTAAGAACTTTGCTTCAGGATGAGAACAGAAATTGTGCTCCGGAGGCGCAGCGGCAGCAGGAGGCCCCATTAGCTAAAGTAGTGCTTCAGGTTAAGAACAGTTTCAGGTTAAGAACAGACCTCTGGAACGAATTTAGTACTTAACCCAAGGTACCACTGTATATATATTAATGTTGTTGTTGTTTAGTCGTTCAGTCGTGTCCGACTCTTCGTGACCCCATGGACCAGAGCACGCCAGGCACTTCTGTCTTCATATATATTAATAGTGAAATACAATTAAGAAGTATATTAATAGTGAAATAATGATTAAGCTCTAACTTAAAATGATTTTTCATTAATAACAAACTTAATAATGCAAACACATTGGCATTTGGCAACAACAAAAGTTCCTTTAGAAACACAGACTCATAATCTAGTTTCTAAAAACTTGCTATAACACAGACTCATAATCTAGTTTCTAGAAACTTGCTGTAACATGAAATAATAACAGGTGATATATTCAAATGGTGTCTGTGCACCATTGTGATTGATTATTTAGGGCAGGGCTTATTGGGGCCCCTCCAATATTTTATTCAAGTTGGCCCCCCTGTCCTGCAGAGGACTTCTCGTGTTCTTATGTACGTAGGCAAATAACTAGTTGGAGAAAGGTTAGCATGAAGTTTGCAGTTTCCCCTTGGGAATGAATTTTCCTTACCTAAGGTAGAGGAGGCACAGATACTGGTTGATGTAACAGGTCTCAGAAACAAGGGCAAGGGGTTGGATTTGCTTTGTGTTAGACAGGTTTGATTCCATCAACTGTTTGGGCCTCTCCAGGGAGGTCCTTTTGAGTAGTGACATTAATAGCCAGAAACCACAGGATTTGCCACTTCCACCAATCATCCCATCGGCAGCAATGACAGGCAGAGGGTTAATCAATGTGAGCTCATCATATAGAACATGGGTCAGCAAACTAAGGCCCGTAGGCCGGATCAGGCCCAATTGCCTTCTAGATCTGGCCCGCAGATGGGCAGGGAATCCAGGCAGCATAGCACATGTGCGCAATGGTTTTTGCGACTCAGCCAGGCTTGGGGGTCAAAAGTGAGGCAGGCGGCTGCTCAAGCCAAGCCCCTTCTCCGTCCATCACACACACACAGCAATCTTTTCTTCCGGGTTGGGGGTGGGGGAGAGGGGAAAGGAGCCACAGTTTGGATTTCCACCATGGAGCTGCCGGTGACTGACCTCAGGAAAGGCAGTTGTGGCGGCAGGGGCTCGGAGGCGCCTTGGGAGTGATGCCCGCTGGAATCTGTGGCGGTAGTGCTCCCCGCCAGAGGAAGCGGGGAGCGCCTGGGCGGCTGCACCCCGAACCAGTTCTGTGCTCTGCTGGGGAGCTCATTTGCTACACTGTGCAAGCCATGGAAAGGTGAAGGAATGATCGCTGGGTGTGGAGCACACTTCCACCTGCAGAGAGGTCTCAGCTGTCTGACCGCGTGACCTTCGGGTCTGGAGCACACTCCCACCCGCAGACAAAGCCACAGCTGTCTGAACATCATGCCCTCTATCTAACCTTTGCTCTCTTAGTGGCCTGCCATGCCCTGTCTGTGGCCTTTGTCTCCTTCGTCATACATTGTGCAAGAGAAAATGACGCGGTGGAAACAGGTGCCAAAATAACTTTGTATCACCCCTCGATCTCAGGATTGGAAGATGTGTAAAGGTCACAGTCCAAAATGTATCTGACTGGTTTTGCATATTGTGCTAATAAAAGAAGCCTCTACAGAGTCAGCCGGCAGCTTGTCCTGGAGCATTCTTGCCAGCGCACTTCTGCACAGCTCCCCTGCATCCAACCTCCTGTCGTCCTCCATTATTCGTACAGAAAGGTAAATAGCCTCCACCGCTCGTCTTCCCTCACATGGGGAAAAGAATATTTTTGCTTGAGTGGCACCGGCCTGACTTACCATGGCCAATGGCTTTTCCCTTCACCCACGCATGCGCACACACTCTCCAGGGCTGACAGGAATGGCACGCTTACCTCAGCCCCCCACCCCGCCTTACGAGAGAAATAAGAACTGTCAATGCGTAAAACGCAAAGGAAGCAGTGTGAGTGTATGAGGGGAACCCCCCCCCAAAAAAAAACCAACAACAACACTTGGGCAACATTGGGGTTGGTCCCAATAAGAGTTTTTGCCAAAAATGTGGGTCATAATCATGGCAACATATAGTCCCGCTCCCCTGCTGTCTGAGGGACAGGGGACCGGCCCCCTGCTGAAAAGGTTTGCTGACCCCTGATATAGAACAACAGAACTGCAATAGAATTGGGACCCCGAGGGTCATCCAGTCCAACCCGCTGCAATGCAGGAATCTTAGCTAAAGAATCTCTGACAGAAGCCCCCCCCCCACTTAAAAACCTCCAGTGGAGGAGAGTTCCACAAACTCCCAAGGAAGCCCATTCCACTGCTAAACAGCTCTTACCATCAGAAATTCTTCCTGATTTTCCGTTGGAATTTCCTTTCCTGCCATTTGACTCCATTGGTTCAGGTCCTCCCCTCTGGAGTAGCAGAAAACAAACCTGTCCACCACCCCCGCTTTACTAGGAATTTTAAGTTTGAGTAACTGCGCTGGAGGTTTTTTACTTGAAAAGTTTGAGGGCAGGCACAGAATGTGACAGTTCCATCTGGAAAATGGAATTAATCTTGGGTCGGGGTAGAATTAATGAAACCCATAAATACCAAGGAAGGAAGGAGACATTTTTTCTCCAGCGCTCCCAGAAGAACCTCGAAATGTTGTCGGAATGTGGTCCCAGTGCCTGGGCTTTTATATCTTCAGAATTGTTTTAGCAGAAGCTGGATCCTGTCTTAGAGCAGCCACAGCTGCAGCGTGCCAGACATTTCAGAGGACATCACAACAAGGAGCAGACCTCAAAGATGCTGTTTAATTGAATCACCACCCCGTTATTTTGTTTTGGAAGAAATAAGCAGGGTTTTAGGGCCTTTGAGGGAGGACAAGGAGAGAGAGAGAGAAAGAGAGAGAGAGAGAGGGGGGGGGGGCTCTTCTCACTGTGAGTGAAGGAACAAATCTACCCTCCTGCAGTTTCCAGTAACTGAAATGGGGGCACATTGCTGCCTCCAACTGTGGAGGCATAATAATAATAATAATAATAATAATAATAATAATAATAATAACAACCTAGATAGCATCTTAAAAAGCAGAGACATCATCTTGCCAACAAAGGTCCGAATAGTAAAAGCTCTGGTTTTCCCAGTAGTGATGTATGGAAGTGAGAGCTGGACCATCAAGAAGGCTGATCACTGAAGAATGGATGCTTTTGAATTCTGGTGCTGGGGGAGACTCTTGAGTCTGCAAGAAGATCAAACCTCTCCATTCTGAAGGAAATCAGCCCTGAGTGCTCACTGGAAGGACAGATCCTGAAGCTGAGGCTCCAAGACTTTGGCCCCCTCATGAGAAGAGAAGACTCCCTGGGAAAGACCCTGATGTTGGGAAAGATGGAGGGCACAAGGAGAAGGGGACGACAGAGGACGAGGTGGTGGGACAGTGTTCTCGAAGCTACCAGCATGAGTTTGACCAAACTGTGGGAGGCAGTGAAAGACAGGAGGGCCCGGCGTGCTCTGGTCCAGGGGGTCACAGAGAGGCGGACACGACTAAACGACTAAACAACAACAGACAATGCTGAGCAAGATGGACCAACGGGCCTGAGTCAGTAGAAGACGCCTTCCTTTGTTTCTACGGAGGCTCTCAAAACCGCTTCAAGCTGTGCCTGCGCAGGGATTTTGCAGACCATTCAGAAAAGAGAAATTCCTAACGCATCAGCTCTCCCTGGGACAGAAGGCCGAGGCATTTAGAATCCTAGCATCCAGGGAGGAATTTGGATGGGGAAATAATTTTGGAAGCATCCCTTCCAAGTCACAGGATGACTTGAGGCAGAAACCCACTTCCCTGGAAGCCCACCTTGCCACCTGGGGCTGCTAATCCATCGCAGGCAGGGGCCCCATCCTGCCTCCAAGGGATGGCGTTGGACCTGGCAATTTGCCAGAGGCATCAGCAAGGATTCTGGCCAGGACACAAACCGCAAAGGCTGCTCCTGGAACCAAAACACTCCTTCTCCTCCCCGCAGCCGTCGCTCGGTAATGATGACCAAATAGACTGCTTTCATTTCCTGAGAGCCTGGATTCAATTATGCCACTCAGCTTGCCGCGATAAATCAGAATCTGTTCGAGTGGGTGGGTGGGATGGAGACGGGAGATTAGGAGAAAACTCCGAGGCAAGGACTTTACTATTTCTGGACGGATGCGCAATCCGTGAGCCCAAAGCAGAATGTTGCTGCCATCTGGACATCGCAAGCCCACTAAAATAAAACAATGAAATCTCAGGCGTCGTAAAACAATCAAGTAACACTATTTGCAATAAAACAAAACTTTGAAACAAACAAAACAAAGGCTCTCCTCCCAGAGAAGAGCCGGCTGATTAAAGCCCAGTTGATCAGTGATGCTATGACCACATGAAGCACACAGAAAATAGAAAAAGACCTGAGGCGGAAGCTGGACTTAAAGTTTATGGGGACTTTTCCTTGGCAGGACTTTAAGTCTGAGTAATGTTATAAGAATTCTAAGGTCTCAAATATAGAATAAATATTCATAAATGCACACATATCTAAATATATAAACCAAGTGTCTGAATCCTGAAGCCATTTTGACTCTCCCAATGACCCAATGATTATATCAAGAGTCAGTGAGTTCCAGAGTTCCACTAAATGACTGAGTTCTTACAAATGCGGAACGGGTATTTTGTGACACCTGTAGTTGTGCCAATTTCACCAATTGAAGCGGTCAAGAGGGCACATTTGGGGTAAGGAAATCTCATTGGTAAACTGGTCCCAAGTTGTCAAAGGCTTTGTATACTAGTAAAAGGTAAAAAGGTAAAGGACCCCTGGACGGTTAAGTCCAGTCAAAGGAGACTATGGGTTTGTGACGCTCATCTCGCTTTCAGGCCAAGGGAGCCGGTGTTTGTCCACAGACAGCTTTCCGGGTCTTGTGGCCAGCAGAACTAAACCACTTCTGGTGCAACAGGACACCGTGATGGAAACCAGAGCCCACGGAAAAGCCATTTACCTTCCCACTACAGTGGTACCTATTTATCTACTTGCGCTGGCATGCTTTCGAACTGCTAGGTTGGCAGGAGCTGGGACAGAGCAATGGGAGCTCACCTCATCATGGGGGTTTGAACTGTCGACCTTCCGATCTGTAAGCCCAAGAGGCTCAGTGGTTCAGACCACAGCACCACCCACTTCCCTTGTATACTAGTAGCAACACCTTGAGCCTCCAAGGGGAATTTCTCCCACAGAATCTGCAGACAATTAATTTCATAGGGTGGCCCACACTTCTAGTAGCAAAGAGGCAGAAGAAATTATCTCTGCCCATTTTCTCCACACCTTGGGGAGTTTTATAAACCTCTCTCATGCTTCTCCCTTTAAATATTTTTTTCCCAAATGAAAAAGTTCTCATTCTTCGTCGTTTTCCTTGCAGAGAAAATTCTCCAGCTAATCTGGCTGCACTTCCAGTTTCATGGGCATCTTTGTGAGGCAGGGGCGATGGTTTTTGAGCTTTTCAACATTCTTCTGAAAGGCACCAAACTATGACAGCCCTCACCCCACCCCTGCCAAAATTGTGCCATGACATTTTGAGAAATGGCCTGAAACAAACCTCTGGGGGGAAATGTGTCTCCAATTACCCCCATGCCACAAATCTGAAAAAAAATAGGAAGAGCCTAGGAAAAAGATGTTGTTTTCGAAACCAGGGATCTGTCAGAATCCAGAAGTCTGTAGATGACATGGTGCAATGGAAACATCTCTCCCCATTTAGTGAATTATTCTACCAAGTAGTGTGGTCTCTTCTCAGAAAGCTCACATCATGCGTTTTCTGCTAGCCCACACTGCAAAGCCACAGTGTGGAAGGCAAGTGTGCGCATGGGGTGTTGCCAGGTGCCCACGCTGCTATAAGCTCAGAAGTGCATTCAGATGAGCAACTCGACCGGGCAATATGGCCGAATCCTAGCTGCAAAATTCAGAGCAGGCGAATTCTTGCCCTGGAGAGGGAAACTTTTCCAAAGAAAGCAAAGCTGGTGAGCAGCTGACCCCCCTGGTTTGGTTGAAAAGAATGAATGTGAAGTTTTGTGGGACTGTCCGAAAGACCCATCAAAGCCCCTGTCCTGTTTCCAAGAGCAGCTATTACCTATGCTTCTTGCATTGCAGGGGGGCTGGACTAAATGGCCCTTAGGGTGCCTTCCCACTCTACAATTAATTGATTCTACGTTTCTATGATTCTACAATCCAGACGCCAAAAGCGGATCGATCCACTCTACCTGTTCTTTGTTCCCAGCATCTGATGCTCTGGAGTGTTACGATATGAAGGCAATGCAGCTGCAAAACAGCTCGATGTCTCTGAAGATGATGGGATAGGAAGAGCATCAAGGCAAGGTTTTTGTTTCACTGGAAATGGGTTAAACCACAGAGCCCAGGGCTTGCCGATCAGAAGGTCAGCAGTTCGAATCCCCGCGATGGGGTGAGCTCCCGTTGCTCGGTCCCTGTTCCTGCCCACCTAGCAGTTCAAAAGCACACCTGTGCAAGTAGATAAAGAGGTACCGCTCCATCGGGAAGGTAAACGGCGTTTCCGTGCGCTGCTCTGGTTCGCCAGAGGCGGCTTAGTCATGCTGGCCACATGACCTGGAAGCTGTACGCCGGCTCCCTCGGCCAGCAAAGCGAGATGAGCGCTGCAACCCGAGTCGGTCACGACCGGACCTATTGGCCAGAGGTCCCTTTACCTTTTGTTGTTGTTGTTTAGTCATTTAGTCGTGTCCGACTCTTCGTGACCCCATGGACCAGAGCAGACCAGGCACTCCTGTCTTCCACTGCCTCCCGCAGTTTGGTGAAACTCATGCTGGTAGCTTCGAGAACACTGTCCAACCATCTGTCCTCCCCTTCTCCTTGTGCCCTCCATCTTTCCCAACATCAGGGTCTTTTCCAGGGAGTCTTCTCTTCTCATGAGGTGGCCAAAGTCTTGGAGCCTCAGCTTCAGGATCTGTCCTTCCAGTGAGCACAACCCACCCTTCTAGTGGGCAAGCAATTTCATACAGAAATAAATGATTAATCCTCCTTCCTGTGTGGAATGCAAAGCAGCCAGAATCTGCACTCGCCCCACCTGGGATTCCCAGCAGCTGCCTTTCAGAGTCATTTACTGCCTCTGACATGGGAGGCAGAATGTAAAACCTTCGGGGTCTGCAGCCACGGACAGCATTACCTTCCACAAATTTGTTCAATCCCCAATTCAATGGAATGTAACCAGGGGAGAGTTGTAAATGCATCCTGGTCTGATCCTGGAAAGCAAATTATTTTTTGGGCATGGCCTTCTAAACCATCTGCTTGATGTTCCTCCAAGGGGCAGCTGTCCTCCTTCCCGCTTCCCACAAAGCAGCCCAGAAAGGGGCCAAAATTAGCTCTGCAAACAGCCGGCTGGAGCCAGTCGGGGAAGATGGAGCTTGCTTAAGGTGCCTCGAAATGCCAGCACCACCACCAGGTGGAATCTTCTTGTGCCCAGAACTGGAACGATGCTCACTATCCTAAGCATGCATTTATTCCTTCTCTCCAGCAGAGCCAGCCTTTGCCTGCAATGCCATCTCATAGATTCTCTATTATGTACTGAGTTGAATAGGGTCCAAAATGCAGCAGTCTGTTTGGTCCTACAACAATAGGATTCAGAATGCAGCAGTATGATTGGTCTGCAGGAGCCAACCAATCCAGCTCCAGGTGGAAGTGAATCCGCAACCTGATTGGCCTACAGGAGAATCCCAGAATTAACCAATCACGCGCAGCCTGTTGTGTAAATAATGTATATAAAGCAGACATTCTGGGGGATATTGTGGAGGAACATTCATTCCTCGCTACTATGAGCTGAATAAAGAACATGAAATACGCTCTCGACTCCGAGTATATTTCACCGCCACACACAGCACCGCAGCACTGCCACCTGCCGCACCGCTGCCTTGCACCGTGTATCCAGGCTTCAGCTCCGGGACCCAAGGAACTCAGAATGGCAACCGACAGCAGCTTCTTGCCGTTCAACCCAGCATCCGGAGACTGGGAAGCGTACGCCTCCCGTTTCACCTTCCTCGTAGAAGCCAAAGGGGTCACCAATGAAGAAGACGCCACGAAGAGGGCGATATTCTTCAGTGTCTGTGGAGAAGAGACATTCGAAATCGCCCGGGCTCTCCTTGCGCCTGAAGACGTCGCTACAGTTCCATACAAAACAATAATGGAACAGCTGAAGGGGCACTTTTCGCCACAGCCCTCAGTGGTGGCTCGTCGAAATGCCTTCTACGCAAAGCGGCAAGCCCCTGGGCAAACCATAACTGGGTTTGTGACCTCTCTCCACCAAGCCGCCCGGTTCTGCAACTTCTCAGAGCTGGAGAACATGCTTCGTGACCGCCTCGTCGGTGGCCTGAAGGATGAGAAGCTGCAACGACGCCTCTATGCCAAGAAAGACCTAACGTTCCAGGTCGCTCTGGAGGAGGCCCTGGCAACTGAAGCTCCCGAGAGGTGTATATAAAGCAGATATTGTGGGGGCACATTCATTCCTCGCTACTATAAGCTGAATAAAGAGCATGAAATCCACACTCGACTCCGAGTATATTTCATTCTCCTTCCCCCTCCACCAGCCCCATGTCTCCTACAGCTCGAAGGATGCTCAATAGGAGGCCTATTGCTCTTCTCAACCTCCTCTGCCCTGGGGGGCTCAGCCGGTTCTGAATTAGGATTTCAGTTTCTTGTTCCTGGCTCTCCAAGCGGATGCTGAAAGCTCACAGAAGATTACAAACTATGCACGGCCTGGAGAAAGCAGACAGAGAATATTTTTTTCTCGCTCTCTAGAACCCATGGGCAGCCAATAAAACTGAATGCTAGAAGATTCTGGGCATATTTTAAAAAGGAATTCTTATTGTGGATCATAGGTAAATGATGAAACTCGCTCCCAGAAAATAATAATAATAATAATTAAAAAAAATAAAAATAAAAATAAAAATAAAAAAAATAAAAATAAAAATAAATTTTATTTATACCCTGTCCTTCCTGGCCAGAGTCGGGCTCAGGGCGGCTAACACCAGTAAAATTACAATAAAAACATAACGGGGGGGGGGGGGCAATTTAGAATACAGGTTAAAATGCAATTTTAAATGCAGCCTCATTTTAAAAGTAACCCATAGATCACATAAAGGGAGGGAAGACATAAGGGTCAGACTGAGTCCAAAGGCCAGCTCTGTCTTGCAGGCCCTGCAGAAAGATGTCAAGTCCCGCAGGGCCCTAGTCTCTTGTGACAGAGCGTTCCACCAAGTCGGGGCCAGTACTGAAAAGGCCCTGGCCCTGGTTGAGACCAATCTAACCACCCTGCGACTTGGGACCTCCAAGGTGTTGTCATTTGTGGACCTTAAAGTCCTCCGCGGGGCAGACCAGGAGAGGCGGTCCCGTAGGTATGTGGGTCCTACTGTTCTTGTGTTTGGATGCTGCTTACGGGTTTCCGACCAGAGCATCTGGGTGGCCACTGAAAGAATGGGATTCTAGACTAGATTGGACATTGGTCTGAGCCATTATTTTTTTTAATTATTATTATTATTATTATTATTGACCAGAGCACGCCAGGCACTCCTGTCTCCCACTGCCTCCCACAATTTGGTCAAACTCATGCTGGTAGCTTCGAGAACACTGTCCCACCATCTCGTCCTCTGTCGTCTCCTTCTCCTTGTGCCCTCCATCTTTCCCAACATCAGGGTCTTTTCCAGGCAGTCTTCTCTTCTCCTGACGGGGCCAAAGTCTTGGAGCCTCAGCTTCAGATCTGTCCTTCCAGTGAGCACTCAGGGCTGATTTCCTTCAGTATGGATCGGTTTGATCTTCTTGCAGTCCATGGGACTCTCAAGAGTCTCCTCCAGCACCATAATTCAAAAGCATCTATTCTTCAGCGATCAGCCTTCTTTATGGTCCAGCTCTCGCTTCCATACATCACTACTGGGAAAACCATAGCTTTAACTATATGGACCTTTGTTGGCAAGGTGATGTCTCTGCTTTTTAAGTTGCTGTCTAGGTTTGTCATTGCTTTTCTCCCAAGAAGCAGGCATCTTTTAATTTCATGACTGCTGTCACCATCTGCAGTGATCATGGAGCCCAAGAAAGTAAAATCTCTCACTGCCTCCATTTCTTCCCCTTCTATTTGCCAGTAGGTGATGGGACCAGTGGCAATGATCTTCGTTTTTTTGTGGAAACATAATAAAATATTGAACATTAACAACTTCCCTATCTAGGACTGCCTTCAGATGCCTCCTAAAGATTGTAACTCATCTCATTGACATCTGATGGAAGGGCGTTCCTATGATCGTAGGAGTTTATAAAATTAAGCATGCCATTGGGAAAAGCGGATAGTGAAGTTTTCCCCCCTCTCTCCCAACCTGAGAACTTCTGGACGCCCAATGAAGCCGAAGATTCAGGACAGAAAACATTTCTTCATGCAGCACAGAGTTGAACGATGGAACTCGCTCCCACTTGAAGCAGTGATGCCCGCCGAGGATTAAGGCTGATTCATGGTGGCTTTGGCATTGCAGTTTCCAGGGCCTCCTCCCTCTCCGCTGACCTCGCCAGAATTCCTCCTCCATCCGTCTCCTTTCCAAGGGCTCCAGCAACGCTCAAATAAATGGTCCTTTGTTGCCTTGCCTGTCCACGCCCGAGGGCTCCTTTGACAGGCAAGCGTTCCTCCTCCGGCAAAGAGCTGTTTGTGGAGATGCGGAAATGCTCCATAAAGGGAGAAGTCGTGTAGGGTCATGTCTGGTGATGTCGTTACCTCCCTTTGAATGCCGGCCAGCAGCCCTGGTTTCCGACATCTGCACTTCCTGCCTGACAAGGGCCTGACTTTGCTCGGGGTCCCAAGGGGGCCAGGAGGGCTGGCTTTTCCCCTGGCCCTAAACAGAGCTTCCTATAGAGAGAAAAAGCTGTCATGGAAACTGAAATATACCGTATTTTTCGCTCTATAAGATGCACCAAACCACAAGACGCACCTAGTTTTTGGAGGAGGGAAACAAGAAAAAAAATATTCTGAATCTCAGAAGCCAGAACAGCCAGAAGGATCGCTGCGCAGTGAAAGCAGCAATCCCTCTTGCTGTTCTGGCTTCTGGGATAGCTGCGCAGCCTGCATTCGCTCCATAAGACGCACAAACATTTCCCCTTACTTTTTAGGAGGGAAAAAATGAGTCTTATAGAGCAAAAAATATGGTACTCGGAGTCGAGTGTGAATTTCATGCTCTTTATTCAGCTCATAGTGGCAAGGAGGAATGGAAGTTCCCCCGAAATGTCTGCTTTATATACATTATTTACACAATGGGCCCCACATGATTGGCTAATTCCGGGATTCTCCTGTAGGCCAATCGGGTTGCCGATTCACCTCCACCTGGAGTTGGATTGGGTGGCTCTTGCAGACCAATCAGACTGCTGCATTCTGGATTCAATTGTTCTAGGACCAATCAGACTGCTGCATTCTGAATCCTATTGTTTTGGGACCAATCAGATGGCTGCATTCTGGATCCTATTGTTCTAGTACCAATCAGACTGCTGCATTCTGAATCCTATTGTTCTAGGACCAATCAGACTGCTGCATTTTGGATCCTATTCAACTCAGTACATAACAGAAACAACAAAGATTGGGATGGAAGAACTTTCCGACGGTGAGAACTGTTCAGAAGGTGGTGGATTCTCCTTCGTTGGAGGCTTCAAAGCAGAGGTTGTGTCTGTCAAGGATTTTTCAGGGATTCCTGCAAGGCTGGGTGCTGGACTAGAAGACCTTTGGGATCCCTTCCAACTATGAATCCACGAGAGCCACTAGATTCCTCCATGAGTGAACGGCCTTCTTGCTCTGATGGACAAGAGTTGCTTCTCTCAACAAGGTACCGTTTTCATGCCTTTGGCCCTTTCTGGGCTTATTCAGGGCTGTTTTTGCCATTTTTAAAGTCACTTCTGGGTTGGTGAACTTTCCCCTAATATATGCATTTCTGCATACACATTTTGGCTGGAGAATGGCACCTGCGGAAGTGCAGATTTTGAAAGACAGATACATTTCGGTTTGTGCATTGTTTTAGGAAATGAGATCGGGGTACATTCCCATGAAGATAGTATTATTATTATTATTATTATTATTATTATTATTAACCTGCCAACCTAGCAGTTCGAAAGCACTCCCGGGTGCAAGTAGATAAATAGGGACCGCTTACTAGCGGGAAGGTAAACGGCGTTTCCGTGTGCGGCTCTGACTCGCCAGAGCAGCGATGTCACGCTGGCCACGTGACCCGGAAGTGTCTCCGGACAGCGCTGGCCCCCGGCCTCTTAAGTGAGATGGGCGCACAACCCTAGAGTCTGTCAAGACTGGCCCGTACGGGCAGGGGTACCTTTACCTTTACCTATTATTAACCACCACTCTTCATCCATAGATCTCAGGTGGTTCACAACATAAAAGTACAAGATAAAAGACACAAAATACATAATAAAAACAAAAACAAACCAAAAGAATAACCCCCTTCCCAACACCCTACCACAAATACATTTTAAAGGGTATAGGATGTTAATTGTTCCTAGACCTGGCTGAATAGGAATGTTTGTTTCTGGCATCTAAAGGTGCATAATGTAAACTGAACCAGATTTCTCCTCTCCTCACCAGCAACAAAGGGGCCATTGCTCAAGATTATTTATTTTCCCCGCTAAAAACGACGACGTCCCCTGCTGAACTTTCCAAAAAGAGCACCAATAGCCCAGAGTCGACTCCTTTGCAGTCTGTTAAAGAGCCCCTTAAATCCAGATACACAGTCAAAAAACATGTTATGCTCATTCTTGGGCGTAATGCAAAACACATATTCAGAGCGCCTTCCAGGAAGAAAAGCCATTTATCTTTCTCAGTGCCCAACAGTTCACAAGTGCAAAGTGATGCAGAAATTAAATAAATCTGAATTTCACATGTACACTCACATGTACATTCACGGGGTCCGAAATGGCAGCCACTGCCCAGAAATGAGACCTGGGGGGCCATAAGGGGGTGGCTCAATGAAGACTTTGATCCAGTCTGCAGCAGCGAGGAGGAAAGGCAGACTCCATGCTAAGAATCATTAGGAAAGGAATTGAAAGTAACCCTGCTGATATCAGACTGCCTTTACACAGACCTATTCTGTGAGTGGCTCCATGATCACTGCAGATGGGGACAGCAGCCACGAAATTAAAAGATTCCTGCTTCTTCGGAGAAAAGCAATGACAAACCTAGACAGCAACTTAAAAAGCAGAGACATCACCTTGCCAACAAAGGTCCATATAGTTAAAGCTATGATTGCCGAAGAATTGATGCTTTTGAATTATGGTGCTGGAGGAGACTCTTGAGAGTCCCATGGACTGCAAGAAGATCAAACCTCTCCATTCTGAAGGAAATCAGCCCTGAGTGCTCCCTGGAAGGACAGATCCTGAAGCTGAGGCTCCAAGACTTTGGCCACCTCATGAGAAGAGAAGACTCCCTGGAAAAGACCCTGGTGCTGGGAAAGATTGAGGGCACAAGGAGAAGGGGACGACAGAGGACGAGATGGTGGGACAGTGGGGACTAAACAACAACATCATTGTGTGAGCGCATTTGGAATCCTGTGTACAGTTCTGGTCGCCTTGCCTCAAAATGTGGGATGTGATACATAAGTAGCAGTCAAGTACAACATTCCTTGTTTTCCTAGAGTGGACAAGTGGGGGAATGTTTGGTCCAGCCAGTTGAAAACTTCCTGTTTCCTCCTGGCTGGGACATACTTCCTTTGCATGTGACTACAGGTGGGCATGACCTTACCTGTCCAGGTAACAAAAGGACAAGGCATGCTGCCACACACTCTCTCTTTGACTTCTTCTGTCATTGGAGCAGCTTTGTAGCTAGAAATGTTCAGCCAACAGAGGACACTAGGATTATTCCCCCATATGGGATAGATCAGGGATCAGAAAACTTTTTCAGCAAGGGGCTGGTCCACTGTCCCTCAGACCTTGTGGGGGGTCGGACTATATTTTGAAAAAAGAAAATGAACGAATTCCTATGCTCCACAAATAACCCAGATATGCATTTTAAATAAAAGCACACATTCTGCTCATGCAAAACACTAGGCAGGCCCCACAAATAACCCAGAAATGCATTTTAAATAAAAGGACATATTCTACTCATGTAAAAACACGCTGATTCCCGAACTGCCCGCAGGCCAGATTTAGAAGGCGATTGGGCTGGATCCGGCCCCCGGGCCTTAGTTTGCCTACTCATGGGATAGATCCACATGTATATACTTTGTAACTAAGTCTGCCTTCAGGGATCCAACCATGAACTGATTATGTGAGTAAACTTATTTTACTGACTTTAAATAAGATTGTGGTGTGTTTATTCTTTTAAGAGGGATATAAGGGATATTAAGTAGGGACGCGGGTGGCACTGTGGGTTAAAGCCTCAGCGCCTAGAACTTGCCGATCAAAAGGTCGGAGGTTCGAATCCCCGCGGCGGGGTGCGCTCCCGTTGTTCGGTCCCAGCGCCTGCCAACCTAGCAGTTCGAAAGCACTCTCGGGTGCAAGTAGATAAATAGGGACTGCTTACTAGCGGGAAGGTAAACGGTGTTTCCGTGTGCGGCTCTGGCTCGCCAGAGCAGCGATGTCACGCTGGCCACATGACCCGGAAGTGTCTTCGGACAGCACTGGCCCCCGGCCTCTTTGAGTGAGATGGGCGCACAACCCTAGAGTCTGTCAAGACTGGCCCTAATATCCTAAGGGATATTAAAGGTAAAGGTACCCCTGCCCATACGGGCCAGTCGTGTCCGACTCTAGGGTTGTGCGCCCATCTCACTTAAGAGGCTGGGGGCCAACGCTGTCCAAATACATTTCCGGGTCACGTGGCCAGCGTGACAAGCTGCATCTGGTGAGCCAGCGCAGCACACGGAAACACCGTTTACCTTCCCGCTAGTAAGCGGTCCCTATTTATCTACTTGCACCCGAGAGTGCTTTCGAACTGCTAGGTTGGCAGGCGCTGGGACCGAGCAACGGGTGCGCACCCCGCCGCGGGGATTCGAACCGCCGACCTGACGATCAGCAAGTCCTAGGCGCTGAGGTTTTACCCACAGCGCCACTTGCGTCCCTATAAGGGATATTACCAAGAACCTATTAATGAGAGGCTTACACAAGCCTGCAACCAGCTATCCGCTGTGCGTTTAAAAGGGGAATGTAAAACTCTGCTAAGGTATAGAACTTGCTAGCACAAGTTAGGAAGAGTATTATTAAACAATATATCCTCTCCTGCTTCCCTGAACATTCCCACAAAAAGGACATTGTTGGGTTGGAAAGGTTCAGAAAAAGGCAAAGAAAGTGTTGGAGGGCGTAGAGCGACATCCTTGGAAAGAAAGGCGGCAACATTTTGGTCTTTTCAGTTGAGAGAAAAGAAGGGGAAGTGGTGACATGATATATGTTTATAAAATTATGCTTGGAAATTGAGAAAGTGGACAGAGGAAAGTTTTTCTTCTTAGCACAAGAACTGGGGGACATCTAATGAAGCCGAATGCTGGAAGATTTAGGACCAAAGAACATGATCCCAACCACTCAGTGGATGTGGATTCATTGCCCAACGGAATAGCTTTGTCTGCATCCAAGATGTGGCTCTTTCGCGAACTAGTCTCGACTGCGCCTGATGCCCAGGCCCTCGAATGTGTGTCTCATGTCCCAAAGCCAGGAATGACAACACCAGGAAACCTTCCTTGGCTTGCCCCAGCTGTTCTGGTGGCTCAGGACAAAGAAGGGGCTAGCCAGCTTGGCTCGAGAGGGGCTAATGCGAGAAAGCTGATCCTATAAATGTCCATGACCTCATCCCACCAGAAGCAAAAGCAGGAGGGAACGCAGAGCTGGTAATTCTCAGCAGAGGGGGAAACAAATGCTGTCACAGCAACGTTGGCTCAAGGCAAATCTAAAAGAAATGTAGTATAAACACCGACAACTGGGAAACACTGGCCTGCGAGCGCTCCAGTTGGAGAACAGCCTTCACCAAAAGTGTCATGGACAGTGCTGGATTTACGTATAAGCTAAATAAGCTACAGCTTAGGGCCCCACTCTCTTGGCCCCTCCCCCCAAAAAATTCACTATTACTACTTCTTGATTGTATTTCAGTTCAACAATTACTTTGATAAAATATATATTTTGTTATGTGCAAATGGCTTTAGATACCGATGAGGTCCATAAATTACCATATAACATATATTCAACACAAAAAGCAGTGACAAGTTGTTGTTGACAAAGGACAGTTGGACCTATAAGGGGCACCATTACCTTCAGTAGCTTAAGGCCTCATCAAACCTAAATCCGGCCCTGGTCATGGATTTTGAAGACGCTCGAACACAGGACGAAAGGGAGAAACGTGCTAAGAGGAAGGTACGCTTGCCAAACCCTCACCATGATCAGCTCCCACCCGGAAACCAATGTCCCCACTTCAGAAGGACGTGTGGAGAATTGGCCTTCACAGTCACTTACAGACTCACTGTTCAGATATTGTTCATGAAGACCATCTTACTTGGCTATGAGAGATTGGAGAAGGAGGAGGAAGAGGAGACTTGGCTATGAGAGATTGGAGAAGGAGGAGGAAGAGGAGACTTCTGGTGCTGTGACCATCCCTATGCTTAACTTGGAAATTATCTGAAAGCTGTGAATTTGTAGTGCCGGACCTCAAGCTCACAAACAGGGGAGTGGACTACCAAGGCCTACAAGCCAGGATGACTCTGCTCTGCCTCCAAAATTGGAGTTACTCTTGTGCTCAAGTCTTGTTTGCAGGTTTTGTGGGGTGTGAAACACAAGAGCAGTCAAGGACAACATTCCTAGAGTGAACATGTTTACACATGGGGAGGAATGTTTGTCCAGCCAGCAGGTAAACTTCCTGTTTCCTTCTGGGCTGGGACAAACTTCCTCTGCATGTGACTAGAGGTGGGCGTGGCCTCACCTGTGCAGGTAAAGACAAAAGCACAGGGCAGGGCAGCCATCTCTCTCTCTTTCACCACATGCATCAAAGCACAACATCTACTAAGCCAAAGATGCCCTCTTGGCTTCCAGCCAAGAGAGGACAAAGGGACTGTCTTCTTATGAGATAGATTCCAAGTGTATGTTACTTCATTAAGCTAAGTCTGCCTTCTGGGATCTGATTGTGAACAGAATGTGAGTAAACTCCTTTTATACTTTTGTAAAAGACTGTGTTGTCTCTTACATTTTTTGAGGGAATAAAGGGAAAATACCAGAACAGTTATTATAGAGGCTTTAGCGAGCCTGAGCAAACGCATCCGTTGCAAAGTTTAAAATAAGGGGAATGTTACTCTGCTGAAATTGTGAACTTGTTAACACAAGTCGGATAAGGATATAATCAGACAATGTATCCTCTCCTGCATCCCTGAACATTCCCACAGGTTTCCCTTTGGGTATCTGGGTGACCACTGAGAGAACAGGATGCTGGGCTAGAGAGAACATTGGTCTGATTCAGTAGGCTCTTCTGATCTTCCTAACACAGCCATCATGGCTATTAGCTCTTGCCAGCCCTATCCCCCAGGAATTTGCCCAATCCTCTCTTAAAACCATGCAAGTTGGGGGCCCTGTGGGGAAGGCAAGCAGCCCTGCTCTCCCAGGGGGACATCTCCCTTACCTCCCTTGGTGCACTTGAACCTAGAAGGTCCCAGGAGTTCCCATTCCACTTTGGCCAGGGCCTCCCTGGGTGGTCTAAGGCAGACTGACGTCTGTCATCCTCCCCTTTTTCTGCAGCATGTGGGGTGGAAATTTCCAAATATTAAGTTTTCCCACAATTTTTTCTTTCCATTTCTAAAAATAATAATATTTGAAATGTTTCATAACATTGGTTAGCAACAGGATGAGGACTCCGGGTTTTGAACGGGATGCATCTGTGTGGGGAAATTAATTTGGGGGCAAATTAACTCCAGATTCCTTTGGGATGACCTGCGTCTGAAAGAGACGGACTGAAGAATGTATTTAGAGCAATTTGGACGTGGAACAAATTGCCTTGCCTGAGAAACTGAAATCCAGGCAATTTCTAAATTTGCAATATAAATGAGCACATGCCGTTTCCATGCAAATGTCTGTCCTCATTTTGGCTGTTGCATCTCCTGTTTCAAGAAGATGCCTTAAGGTCACCCTGAGATGCACTGCAAAAGGTGGAGCACAATTGTTCCAATCCATGCGCAGACCAATGGCCTGAATGCTACTGGCTAGTGTCTTCATCAGTGTGGCAGTTTGCTCCACAAAAGACCTATCAGTTTCCACACTGGATTGGGCCCAGGTACCATTTGCGCATGACGGGTCCCAAGTTTTTGAAGACCAAAGTTGGAACCTTCAACCAAAACGCTCAATCAGACCTGACACAACGCCTTGATGAATTGCAGAAGAGGCAGCTGTGAGATCATCCCTCTAACCTGCTATTCATTATCTGACTTGGAGAGCATCCTGGCTTCCCTATCAGTTTATTACGGTCCAAATATTGACACCATTGGGGTCAAGAGTCAATTCCTCCTAGGCGTCCGGCATTACATTTCCAGGATTGTTCTGTGAAACAGACAAGGAACCAGCTGCTCAAAAGCAAACTGCAAGCGCCTCCTGTGGTCTCTGGTCCCTGCTTGGCAACTTGGATGCTTCACCTGCTGTTTTGGTGATGCCTGACAGACATATTTACAGCTCTCCAGGGAGAGCAGTTTCCACGGCAGAGGGCCAAGGCGATACATGACATCCACAGGGTCTTGGCAAAAGGGGAAATCCACAAATCCTAGCGAAACGCTGTGGGAGGATGAAGAAAAGAAGAGAATATTGCGACGAGGCTGCTGGGCCTTGAGCAACGCTGACCTTTTCCAAGACTTTGAAATTTGAGCCCTTCCCTGGGACAATGGGATGCCTGTAAGGCAAAAGGCAGGCATGCTTTATGCTGTGTCCCCCCCCCCCAGGGAGTTCCCCCCACACTCAGCCAACTCATTGGCACCTGTCATGACAGCCGATCCCTGCAGCCAGAAGGAAGTGCTATCATGTCTCCTTTTCAGAGCCCCTGTTGCTCCGTGTCTGTAGAATTTTTCAAAACACAGCTCCCAGCAATGCTCAGCATTTAGAGCAGGGCCTTGCCTCGGCTCCGACTGAATCCTGGAATCTAAACCAAACTGGGACAATTTGGGTGGGTTGGGGATTTGGCTAGAGCAGGTGGGGGCAGTCCTGGATTGCGAGTCAGATCAGATCCACAGGAACAATCCAGGACTTTTGAAAGAGGGGAGCAGTCTGGTGGTCAGGAGAAGGGGAGGAAGAGATTCAGGCCATTATCCTGCATGGGTTTATTTATTCCCTACCCTTCTGACCTCGAATTGGTTGAGGACTGAGGTCCTGGTTGAGTCTGCCTTGAGTAAACCCAGGTCAGAGTGGGGCCACTCCAAAGTGCCATATCAGGCCCTGAATTGGATCGGGGGGGGGGGCAGGAACAGTCCTTTTTTTAGACAGTAGTTTGAATATAGTCAACTGTGTCCCCCCCCCTCCTGTAATTCTCATAGGGCTCCTGTAAGAGGCTAGGATGGTCTCTGTCTTCATCTCCAGAGGAGGCAGGCGGCAGTAGCAGGATTCCTGTTGGCTGGGACCACTTTCCATGATCCTTTTCTGCTACACCTGGAGAACAGCAGCCTGTCAAAGGAGCCAGCAGGTTTGGCCCTCTAGCCCTGCCTGCAGTTAGCAAGAACTCTGCCATAGCAATTGCTGTTTTCCAGAGGAAGCCTATATATTTTGTGGCCATGTGATTCCCAGACTATCTTCTCTACCGGTTTGCATTTCACCCACTCCCTAATAATGACCTTGGCTCCACTCAGCTGGTTCCCCCTTGTACAGATTATGTGATCTTGGACTGTATTCAGGGCTCCTGACCTCAGTTGTCTTCCATTTCCTGCCCTGTCTCCTTCCACTTTGCAATTGCATTGGAGCAGTGAGCCTACAAAGACTCTCTGGGGATTCTGCAAAACACACACAAAATGCCTCAATCTTCAGGCATAGTGAAAGAGGAGAGTGCAAAAAAATATGGCCTGAAGCTCAGCATCAAAAAAACTAAGATCATGGTCACTGGTCCCATCGCCTCCTGGCAAATAGAAGGGGAAGAAATGGAGGCAGTGAGAGATTTTACTTTTTTGGGCTCCATGATCACTGCAGATGGTGACAGCAGTCACGAAATTAAAAGACGCCTGCTTCTTGGGAGGAAAGCAATGACAAACCTAGACAGCATCTTAAAAAGCAGAGACATCACCTTGCCGACAAAGGTCCATATAGTTAAAGTCTGTATACTGGTTTTCCCAGTAGTGATGTATGAAAGTGAGAGCTGGACCATAATTATTTGGCTGATAGCCAAATAATTGATTCTTTTGAATTATGGTGCTGGAGGAGACTCTTGAGATTCCCATGGACTGCAAGAAGATCAAACATCTCCATTCTGAAGGAAATCAGCCCTGAGTGCTCACTGGAAGGACAGATCCTGAAACTGAGGCTCCAATACTTTGGCCACCTCATGAGAAGAGAAGACTCCCTGGAAAAGACCCTGGTGCTGGGAAAGATGGAGGGCGCAAGGAGAAGGGGACGACAGAGGTCAAGATGGTTGGACAGTGTTCTCAAAGCTACCAGCATGAGTTTGACCAAACTGTGGGAGGCAGTGGGAGACAGGAATGCCTGGCGTGCTCTGGTCCAGGGGGTCACGAAGAGGCAGACACGACTAAACGACTAAACAACAACAACAAGATAAACTTTGTAAGAGTTGAAACCGATATTAAAGACCACCAAACCCTGGAGTTCTTGTTTGAAAGTTTTACTCTTCCTCATGTCGATAGTGAGCTTGGCAAGAGCTGAGAAGGCCTGGCAAAAATTTTGAGTGAATTATGGTAATCACTTGCCTGTGCTGCTACCACCCATGCATTCCCTTTGATGCACCAGAGTCCTCAGCATACTCTTCAAATAAATATCTGAAGATGGAGGAAGCTTGCTTTCTGCTGCTCTGGAGGGAAGGACCCAAATCAAAGGATTCAAACGACAAGCAAGTCAATTCCAACTCAATATAGAGCCATTCAACAGTGCAAAAGACTCCCTGGGACTCTCCTCCATTGGAGATTTTAAAGGAGAGCTTGGACGGCCATCTGTCAGGGATTCTTCAGCTGAGATTGCTGCTTTGCAGGGGGTTGGACTAGATGATCCTTGAGGTCCCTTCCAACTCTACAGTTCTATGACCTCGGAAGGTGGTGGACTCTCTTCACTGGAGGTTCTTAAACTGAGTTTGGGTGGCCACCTGTTGGGGATGCTTTAGTTGAGATTCCTGCATTGCAGGGGGTTGGAATAGATTACCCTTGGAGGTCCTTACTGTGATGGCCTGCGACTCGGGCTCAGATTCAGAACTAGAGGAGACTCAGTCTACACTGGATCCTTTGCCTCAGGCATCATCTGAATCAAGTCTGGGGCCTGATCCTGAAGAGTCCCAGTCTGCACAGGTTCCCCTGCAACAAGCACCAGCTGGGCCGAGTCAGGGGCCTGAGCCTGCCCTGGCTCCAGATGTGGGGATGACCTCGTTGCCTCCAGCTGGGCCATCACTTACAGCTGCTCCACTACCAGTTGGGTCAGGGGAGGCTGAGGTGGCCCCTGGGTCTAGTAACCCACCGACGTCTCCCCAGCTGCAGAGACTGAGGTCTGAGAGAAGGAGAGACCTGAGGACTCACAGGAGGAGTGCTCGCCTTCGGGCGAGACAAGGAGGTGAGTCGCCGGGGGATCAGGACCGGCCGTTACCCCGACAAAGATAAAAGGCTGTCGGATCTTGTCCCAGGTTTCGGGAGCACCATTGCTGTATGCCAGATCCTGCTTGAGATCCTGTACCTGTCCTTGCCTGGTTTCCTGCCTCGTGTCTTGCCTTGGCCCTGTCACACTGACTCATAGAGGAACCTTTGGATTCTGGACTGATCCTGGACTGCGTTTCGCGGGTTACCCCTGGGCCCAGCACACTTTCCACCTCTACCATTCTACAAGTTTATGCACCTTCCCCCCAGCTGCATCCACAAAGGGCAGAAATACCGCGTCCTGCACCCTCGCAGATGTTGGGCTTCTCCTTGTTGAGAGCAGAACCTCCCAACAGCTCAAGTGAGAGGAGGAGGCCCAGTTTCTCCCTCCACCCTCCACCACGCTCCCCCCATTTCTAATTTAAGCCTTCCTGTCCCTTCCTTGATCCAGCACTACTACTTTGGCAGAGACTGGGAATGAGTCATGCGGCTCAGGCTTGTGAACTCAACCTCCCCCCCCCCGCCCGCCCCCGCTCTGCACTCCCTGTTCCCAGGAGCCTGGACGAACCAGAGTCCTTTTTCAGAGGCACAAAGAGCTCTTAACAAGGCAGCCCCTTTGTCCGCCAGGCCTAGCTCTATCAGCTGTTTGCCAGGGCCAATTAAAAGGAGTCAGCCTGATGGACACAGATAATTTGCAGACTAATTAGATGCAAACTGCACAGGGGCACAGGAGCTGACTGGGTTTGAGCAGGATCCAGAGATCCACGGACCTTTCCCTTTCTGAGCCCCAGAGAGGCAGCTTTGCACGTTCGTTTCTGCACTGTGGGAGGTATGGGAGGGGGGTGTTTTATTTTGTAGGAAGCAGGGCAGGGTTTGGAAAAAGATTATGTCTCTTGACTTGCTACCCATCAGAGTAAGGGGTGTAGCAGGAACCCCCCCCCCATCATTCAGTTTGTACAGACTTCACACACACAGACACACTCACACTCACACACTACATACGCTACACTTCTGTTATAAATTCATAGAAAATCAACCATACATCAGATTTGCACTGTTCCACTTTTATTTTACTCCATGAAGGAAGGACTAAAAAATGGGGAAGGTTTGATACAGGCCACCATAATCCCTTGAGCATAGCAGCACATCCACAGGAGCCCTGCCCAGTTGCTATGCCAACCCGGATGGTCTCAGACAGAAGACCATCAACAATACAACAGACTGCATACACGAGTGGATTCAACACGGACTATAACAAAATAACAGTGATTGGATTCCCCCTCAGGGGGCAGGAAACTGCGATTACCTTTGTCTTCAGAAAATGACTCATGGGAGGGGGGAAAGAGGGGAACCAGCCAGGTGACAGGACACTCAGGTTACCACCACAACTCCTCCCTCAACCCCTCCTTTCTGTAATGTATGCATGATGTTTCTGGGGGTGGGCTTGACCTAGAGGAGGGGAATTTCAAAAGTTTTTATAAGGTCTTGCACACCATTTTTCTGTCTCTTTCCTCTCTCCTGCGAGTGAGGGGAACACCCTGCTGCAACAGTACAATAAAGGCCAAGCCTACAGGCTGCTGATTTGCTCCAATTTACTCTGGTTGGTGTCTTTACTTTTTGTCCAAGGGAGCCCTCAGATTTTTCCGGTAACAGGGGGACTGTGCTGGATAGAGCCAATGGCCTGACTCAGAATAAACTGTCTCCATTCAGAGGAGAGGACTATCGATGTCTACTAGTGTTGCCAAAGAAAATGCCCGTCGCATACCCTCCTTCCTGCTTCTCTATACATCTACTGTGTGCTCTGCCACATGTCCCCAGGATGCACATGAAACAAGTGTCTCCTTATGTCTCTCAAAGCACCCCCATGCTGTGACCTTTCTTCAACATGTAAGACAACTACTTTCACTCTGTTAAAACAAGGAAAACCTGGCTTTCTCTGTGGAACTATGTATAAGGTCGCTTGTAAAAGTATGATTCTTGAGCCAACGTTTGTGTGCATGCTATCTTGCATTGTGGGTGTTACAGAAATTACGGGGGGAGGGGCACATCTTTAAAGTTGTTAAATGTTACACATGTTATGCATAAATGTATCCTTTTGACTTGACAGTTCAGGCAAGTTACCTAGCTTTAAAAATCATATAAAATCAACTCCTTTGCCAGTTTCCTTCATTCCACCGCCAATTTGCTTCATTTGCCAAGGACTTGGAAACCACTCGGTCCCCGCCATAATCCCTCAAGCGAGAGCTCAGGTACTCACAGGAAGGTGCTCATAGGTGTCAATCGCTGAGCAAAGGCACTTCTCCGGACTTGCCCAGGTGCCAGACTATGCAAACCAAAGTTCTATTGTCCCTTTTTAGTAGGTGCAGAGACATCAGCTTGCCAACAAATGTCCGAATAGTTAAATCTATGGTTTTCCCAGTACTGATGTATGGAAGTGAGAGCTGGACCATAAAGAAGGCTGGTCGCCGAAGAATTGATGCTTTTGAATTATGGTGCTGGAGGAGACTCTTGAGAGTCCCATGGACTGCAAGAAGATCAAACCAATCCATTCTTAAGGAAATCAGCCCTGAGTGCTCACTGGAAGGACAGATCATGAAGCTGAGGCTCCAAGACTTTGGCCACCTCATGAGAAGAGAAGACTCCCTGGAAAAGACCCTGGTGCTGGGAAAGATGGAGGGCACAAGGAGAAGGGGACAACAGAGGACGAGATGCTTGGATAGTGTTCTCGAAGCTATGAACATGAGTTTGACCCAACTATGGAAGACAGGAGTGCCTGGAGTGGTCTGGTCCAGGGGGTCACGAAGAGGCGGACACGACTAAATGACTAAACAACAACAAAGTAGGTGCTTAGAATGTACTTCCCAATACATATCCTGTATCCACCTGTTGCCCCAACACATTCCTCCTATGTTAATCATGTATAACCCTCCCCTTTTCTGATGTAGCAATGATGTAGTGATGATGCTTAATGAACTGTATGCTGGGATAAGATAGAAACTTTTAAAAGTCCTTGTCACTCCATCCTCGTGGTTCAAAATTCCTCTTTGAACCTGTTGTGCAGTAAACTTTGGTCTACAGCTATTTGCTCCGGTTGGTGGCTGGACTCCTTCCTTTATTCCGCAGGGACCCGCGGGCTCTGCCTGACAAGCTGGGGGACTGAGCAGCCTTACACCTAGATTTTTCCATAACATGGGAATCTTGGGGTCTTCTGTAATCCCTGAAGCCCAGGGTCACGTGGGCAGGGTGCCCATCAGGGAAGCGCCTGAAGGAGGTCCTCTCCCAGAATCTGCAAACACCCTAGAAGTTTGCCCTGTTTGCTCAGGCACATAAAAGAAATCTCCGGATCCTGCTGAGCATCTCTGTGATCATGCGGACTACCCCAAGAAACCCTATTTCCAATGTCCATGCTTTGTGTAAACTCTGTCTGGAACTGTGTGAAAACATGCTCATATTCAGGAATGGGACACCCCAGTCTGCCTGACCTCACCTAGTATTTGACGGAACCCTGACACTTATCCCAGGTCACCTGGCAGAAAGGAATGCCCTCCCCCATGACAAAATGCAAACTTCTAAGAGGAGTTGTGTTCCTTTGTTTTGGGTCCTCCACTTCCTGACAAAGGGGGCGGGACTGTGTTGCAACAGATAATAAAAATCAGCCTTGCTTTCTCTGGATTTCTGCCTCGGTTCATTAATCTCTGACCAGTAACAAACTTGGGGAACTGGGCCATCAAAATGGATGCCCCTATTTTCTGCTAACAGTTACCAGTTCTGCCTCCACAGTTTCTTTAATCTCTCCTGAATCCATTTGGGCCAGGCATAATTTTATAAACTCCCACCATGTTGCCTCTCAGTCTCCTTTTCTCTAAACTGAAAAGTCTTCCTGTGCTTCTGTTGGGGGGCATTGTTGAATGTTGACTATTTCTACATGCATGATTACGTGAAAACAATAAAAATAAAAATGGGGTGGGTTTCTTTGCCCCCTCCAAAAGTACGCACTTCCTTGCCAGAAAGAAGTCGAAGAGAGCCGTCATCTACAGGGAACCCGGAGCCATGAATCTGACCCAGGATTTGGCTACCCCGCAGCTGTGAGAGGAGGAGACAACATTAATTGCATTTTTCCAGCTGGAAAAATAGGCACAATTCTTGATCCCGAACCCCCGCGGTCAGCCACCCCTGCTTGGCCTCTGATCGCTCTTCTCCTTGAAGAAAGCCGGGGCCTGAGAACACCAGCTGCCCTTTTTCCAATCTAAACCAGATTACTTTGACCTCAGCTATACTTCCAAGGACCCCAGACACGCATTCCACAACTCATTGCCCTGCACTGACGGTTTTTCGACACAAGCTCAACAGAGGCATTGTGTGAGTGGGCAATGTCCTGGAATAATTCGCGGGCAATGCCTCCCGCCAGGATTAACCAGGCACTGTCAAGTCAAAGTAGCAGCCAGTTTACCTACAAGATCGCCCTCCCCTATACAAATAAAATGATGGATCGATTGATTGATTGGTGCCCAAAAGTCCATCTTTCACCAAAAGTCCAAGCCTGGGCAAATGTCAAAAATCTCCCTGCCCTATGGCCTGAGTCCAAGACTCCCCCCCCCCCAGTTCAGCCCTGAACAATTATTAATATTTATTTATTATGTGCTCATTAGCAAAGCTCTTTAATGAGAAGCGGATTGAGGGCCAACCTGGATAGAAGATTCCACCCTGTTGCAGAATCCAAGATTATGCGCAGTTAACATACAAAATTATAGAGGCAAAGGGGGCTTTTAAAGACCCCAAAGGGATCTGCATTCCAGGGACCCAGGAGGCCAGAAATATTGGAATTCCAAACCTGAGCAGCTGAAATTACTGGGAGGGTTTGGGCCACTCCCATTCTGATAAAAGAATCTCCTTGCAGACATTTAAAGCATTGATGTGCCAAAAGACCTGAGGGGGGAGGGCCTTCTGCATTTTGTTTGATCTTTGCTATTGTCAGTCAGTTATTGACAATGTACTTTTAAAAGAGGAATGGGAAGATAAAAATTCATGAAATTTTCAGAGGTGGGGTGAGGGTTTACTCTTGTTGCTTTTAAAGAAATTCCATGTGGAAATATGTATATTTTTCAAGGTAAAAGGAATGATTTCCCCCAAAATCCATGAGAATCCCAGTCTTGGTGGCTTCCCATGATTCATAAGAACCCTAAAAGAGTCTGCAGGATGAGGCCAGTGGTCCATTCATTCCAGCATCCTGTTCTCACAGTGGCCAACCAGATGCTATTCATTGGCTGCCCACAAGTTAGATACTGTGGATCCTTTTAGCTTATGAGATATTTTTTTTCCGAGATGGGCCATTTGCCAAACCCTTGAATAAAGGTAAAGGTAAAGGGACCCCTGACCATTAGGTCCAGTCGTGGCCGACTCTGGGGTTGCGGTGCTCATCTCGCTTTATTGGCCGAGGGAACCGGCGTACAGCTTCTGGGTCATGTGGGCAGCATGACTAAGCCACTTCTGGCGAACCAGAGCAGCACATGGAAACGCTGTTTACCTTCCTGCCGGAGTGGTACCTATTTATCTACTTGCACTTTGACGTGCTTTCGAACTGCTAGATTGGCAGGAGCAGGGACCGAGCAACGGGAGCTGACCCTGTCAGGGGGATTCAAACCACTGACCTTCTAATCGGCAAGCCCTAGGCTCAGTGGTTTAGACCACGGCGCCACCCTTGAATATTAGCCACCAAATAATTAAGACTAAAGGTCTTCCAGAGTTTGGCAATACAGTGCTCTTCTCCACTGCTCTTGGTGGGGCTTACTTTTGAGTACATATGCACAGGGTCCTTTGAATTCCAGCCATGTCCCTTGAATTCCAGTCATTCCACACCACGCAAAACAGCCCTTCTGTCCCCATCTAGGGGAATCCCAAAATCTTGAGTACTGCGCTGACCATGCAGCTCTTCAAAAATGGGAAAAGGTGAGGGAGAAAAGGGGACTGGCCCCCAAATTCCATTCAATAGGCAAAACAAACTATGTAATGAATTTTGTTTAAAAGGTCCCCTCACATCTGCTCAGCGTCACAAGACGGACGGTCTTGGCTGAGGTTTTGCGACTTGGCAGGGCCGCTCACATCGAAGAACCCAGGGATATAAACAAGGCATCCTGACATATAAACAGCCTTGTAATTAATTACCACACGGCTTGAAATTAATTGCGGCGACCACGCCCCACGGGGGGGTCTCCCCCTTCCACCTCTTGGGGCCGAAGGGAGAGAAAGACCAACAATGGGGTCGCCCAGCTCAGAGCCAAAAGGGAGACACAGAGTGTTCCAAAGTGTTCTAGCTCAAATATTCAAAGGAGCCCATCTTTCCCAGGACATCTACCCAAATCCAGATGTATGGACTGCGACAGCTTCGGGTCTGTTCTTCATCAACCTAGGGCCTTGGAAGATTTACATGATGCAAATGATTTAGGTGAGGTATTAACAGGAAAGTGGCTAAAGTCCAGGAGAGAGACAATTCCAAACCCTTTCCAAATTCCAGCAGAGACTAAAGGCAATGTTCAAGCAGCAAAGATTTTCTTTGTGTCTACTGCAGGGAGCGACATATGGAATTCATGGCTAAGGATAAGAGAATGAGAAATAGCCTACTGGATCAGGCCAATGGCCCATCTAGTCAAGATCCTGTTCTCACAGGGCCAAGCAGATGCTTGTGGGGAACTTGCCCAATCCACTCTTAAAGCCATCTAAGCTGCTGGACATCATTGCTTCCTGTGAGACTTAGTTCATGTGGGGCTGCCTTTGAAGGTGACACGGAAACTGCAACTAATCCAGGAATGCAGCAGCCAGACTGGTGACTGGGAGCAGCCACCGAGACCACATTACACCGGTCTTGAAAGACCTACATTGGCTCCCAGTACATTTACAAGCACAATTCAAAGTGTTGGTGCTGACCTTTAAAGCCTTAAATGGCCTCAGCCCAATATACCTGAAGGAGAGTCTCCACCCCCATCATTTTGCCTGGACACTGAGATCCAGCGCCGAGGGCCTTCTGGCAGTTCCCTCGCTGCGAGAAGTGAGGTTACAGGGAACCAGGCAGAGGGCCTTCTCGGTAGTGTCACCTGCCCTGTGGAATGCCCTCCCAGCAGATGTCAAGGAAATAAACTATTTTACTTTGAAAAGACAACTGTAGGCGGCCCTGTTTAGGGAAGTTTTTAATGTCTGATGCTGTATTGTTTTTAACACTTGATTGGGAGCCACCCAGAGTGGCTGGGGAAACTCAGCCAGATGGGCGGGTATAAATAATAAATTAATATTATCATTATCATTATCATTATCATTATCATTATCATATATATAAACCCATAAACTCATAGAATCGTAGAGCTGGAAGAGATCACGAGGGTCACCTAGTCCCAGCCCCTTCAATGCAGGAATCACAGCTAAAAGTTCCTGCCAGGTTGGCTACCCTACATCTGTTGACAGACCTCCCACAAAGGAGAGTCCAATACCTTCCTTCCTTTCATTCTGGCCAGTCTACCAACATTCAGCTACAATGGATGTCCTTGAGTCCAGTGTGATAGGAGTTGGAGGAAAATATCGCCTCCATCTTTTAAGTTTGTGACTGCTGTCACTACTGCAGATGGTGACAGAAGTCATGAAATTAAAAGACGCCTGCTTCTTGTGAGGAAAGCAATGACAAACCTAGACAGCATCTTAAACAGCAGAGACATCACCTTGCCAACAAAGGTTCATATAGTTAAAGCTATGGTTTTCCCAGTAGTGATGTATGGAAGTGAGAGCTGGACCATCAAGAAGGCTGATCGCTGAAGAATGGATGCTTTTGAATTCTGGGGCTGGAGGAGACTCTTGAGAGTCCCATGGACTGCAAGAAGATCAAACCTATCTATTCTGAAGGAAATCAGCCCTGAGTGCTCACTGGAAGGACAGATCCTGAAGCTGAGGCTCCAAGACTTTGGCCACCTCATGAGAAGAGAAGACTCCCTGGAAAAGACCCTGATGTTGGGAAAGATGGAGGGCACAAGGAGAAGGGGACGACAGAGGACGAGATGGTTGGACAGTGTTCTCGAAGCTACCAGCATGAGTTTGACCAAACTGCGGGAGGCAGTGGAAGACAGGAGTGCCTGGCATGCTCTGGTCCAGGGGGTCACGAAGAGTCGGACACGACTAAACGACTAAACAACAACAACAACAACATCGCCTCCATCACTAACATAGAACATAGCCATCGTAGCTATTAGCCATCAAGAGTGCAAGTCTCCTGCATTTTCTCTTCCAAAAGGAAACCAGCCCCCAACTTGGGGGGAGGCCAGCAGGCCACAACAACTGCGGCCCACCAGGCATTTAAAGAGCAAAAAAACTCCCAGTACAGAGAAAATTGCTGTTATCAGCAAAAGCTCTCCCAGGTACACGGGAAGGGGGAATGGTGCCGTGCGGCTGCCCAGCGAAGCTGTGTTTATGTTTGGGAGCGAAGAGTGAAAGTATGGAGACAGAAGGACCAATTACCCCATCTGGAAGCTGGCAAGCGAGGAAACCAGGCTGTAGGGGGAACAGATCAAGTTCTAAAACACTCACACTTTTTTCCACTGACTTCATTGGGCTTTGGCAAAGGCCCAGCCATTCAAGAGCAGCCTCCGTGGCCGTCCTGGGATTTTCATTGAGTAAATAAAAGAAGTCGCATTTCCAAAGGATGGGAGCTCCCTCAAAAGAACAAGAGTTTCCTCGGGAACGATCTTTCCTCTTGTATTAGACACTGCAGCGAACTTGGCGAGACCTGACACAATCTCCCGTTTTCCACCGCAGCTACCGTCAGTCTTTGGAAATGCTGGTCCCCCTGCCATCTAGCCAGCCCAGGCTCGGTGATGTCACGATGTCTAGATTAATCCACGGTCGGAAACTTTCTTTCTGCCTCCCTCTCCTCCATGGTGTGGCTTCCATCTCACACCATCTATGGGCCTGGGGATCTGGCAGAAGGCATCTGCATTCTGGAATCTCCTTTCTCTCCATCCCTGTTTTGCAGCCGCTGGAACCTGCCTTGGCCATTGCAGAGACTGCTACCAACTCTGTGGCGACATAATCTGACTGTCAGGCTGCGTCCTTGCATTCGGCGGATTTCCAGTGGAATCCAAAGAACGGGGAACGCCTCATCATCAATGTTGTAATAAAGCGATTCCATCTCAGAATCAGGAAACATGACAAGTTACTGATGTTTATAGACTTTGGGGGAGCATTCTGAGATTGTCAAACTTTGAGATGGCGTCTTCCTATATGAAATCTCATATCTTAAAACATGGTTTTGTGCTGATCACGCTTCTGCCTGCCTGTCCAAATGCGGCTCTTGGTATGCCAAGGTGCCTGTTCAGACTCCTCGCCCCATAACCAGCATGACAAATGTTCAGTGGGGAAAAGTTTCTCCAGCTCTGCGATTCCAGACTATGCACTCTGCTATAGTTGAAGGTCGCAATGCCAGATTTGCCCCACTACTGACTTTTGTTTGTGCTGTTTATGAGGACTTAAGAGCAGCCTTGCTCAAAGATTTAAATTTCTCACATTATTATTATTATTATTATTATTATTATTATTATTATTATTACTACCAGGGAACAGGCCCCATGCCATTTCTGGAAAAGTGGCCTGTTTTGTCTTTCAAGCAGCAGTTTTAAGGAGAAAAGTTTGTGGGGAAGCAAAGTCAAATTCTTCAGTGCAGTAAATTCCTATTTGACAGCATGCCTCGCTTTAACAATTCTTTCAGCTGTGCCAGGTGTTTTATTTTGGTTGCATGTATATTGCTTTGTAACGGCTTCGGGTATCCAAATAAATAAATCACACCAGCAGCACCTCTGAATTGAGACTGGCTTCCTCTGTGGCTTGGCAACAAAGCGAGCTCCTCTGAGCTCCTCCACAAGTGATCCTTCCTTGGCCATTCTGCCTGCTCCTTAAAGGACCCACTGAAGATTTGTGGAGTGAAGTGCGGGAGCCTTCGAAGCCTCTTGTCTGCGATTTGCAGGGCAGGTGCAAAGAGGCATTTCAGACTGAAAGAAGCAGGTTTCACATTCTCACTTCCTAAAACAATATGCTGGGAGATTCACAAAAGATTAAAGAAAGTCCTTCTTAACACAGAACACAGTTAAACTATGGAATGCTCTGCCACAGGAGGCAGTGACAGCCACCAACCTGGATGGCTTTAAAAGAGGACAGGACAAATTCATGGAGGAGGAGAGGGCTATCGATGGCTCCTAGCCAGGATAGCTCTGCTCTGCTTCCATAGTGGGACCGCCAGAAGGCCCTCGGAACTAATCCAGAATGCGGCAGCTAGACTGGTGGCCGCTCCCAGTCACCAGTCTAGCTACCGCATTCTGGATTAGTTGTAGTTTCCGGGTCAGCTTCAAAGGTAGCCTCACGTAGAGCGCATTGCAGTAGTCCAAGCGGGAGATAACCAGAGCATGCACCACTCTGGCGAGACAGTCAGCGGGCAGGGAGGGTCTCAGCCTGCGTACCAGATGGAGCTGGTAAACAGCCGCCCTGGACGCTGGACACAGAAATATCCTGCGCCTCCATGGACAGCTGTGAGTCCAGAATGAATTGAAGGGAGTGGGGGTTCTTGTGCTTGAATCCTGCTTGCTGGTTTTGCTTTGGGGTATCATCTTGGCCACTGTGAGAATAGGATGCTGGACTAGATGGGTCATTGGCCTGATCCTGCAGGCTCTCCTTATACAAACTGAAGCTCAGCTAGCTTTTGAAATTCAGACTGTTCTGAATTTTGCTATGCAGTCCTGCAGATAATCAGTGTGAAACTGCATACATTAGGTTACAGTGTGCATAAACAAAGGCATATATCAGTGCAAATAATGTACCAGATGTGTTGCATTAAGGGAACTTGCATGGGGGAATGTGCATTTTGCACTAAAAGGCTGATGAATTTTCACGAGGCCATTAAAAAAATAAATCGCAAACCCATGTAACTATCTTGAGAACAGGAGACTGGGAAAAAGAGCAGAGGTGGGAGAGATGTCACGGTAAGAACAGAGTCCCAAATTACCTGATTTTCAACCACACAGGTAAAAGCTGATTCCCTAGATAAATGACTTGGGAGCCATTTCTACTGAAATCACTGAGACTCACATCCAAGCAAGCAGACTTTTCGGAGAGCAGTGCCCGCCAACACCAGTCTCCTGGCAGCCTCTGTACCTGAGTGGTCCAAGCATGATGCTCAAGCTCAGCCCAGTTTCCAAAAGCGGCAGCTCAGCGATTTGCGGAAACCAAGTCCCCTTTCCGACACATCTGGACTGCATTTGTGCAACAGCAGTTTAAAAGTGCATTAAAGAGATTCATCTGCTCTCTTACCACCAGGTTTTTTCCACTCATGGGTTTTAAAGTTTTCCAACACTATACTGAAAGTGCTCTAAAAAAAACCCCAAAACAGTGACCTTGGGAGAAGAGTTCAACTCCCCCATTCAAAAAAACATAAAAAGGAAATCCAGTTTAAGATCTACTTAGACAAGCACTGGTTTTGGTCAGAGAGAGGTAATTTTAGTACATAGTGCACTGTTCCTCCAATGAGCTCAGAGTTATCACCCCAGTTTTATTTTACAACAACCCTTTGAGGTTGGCAAGGCACCTGAAGTTGAAAATTGCCAGTTAGTTCCAAGCAGGGCTATTTTTCTAGAAAAAGAGATGTCAGAACTCACCATAAACATGTCGCTTGTTCTTTTACAATAGCCCACCTGAGAGGGGCTAGTATCCCCACATGGGATAGCTCCACACATATCTACTTTGTAACTAAGTCTGCCTTCAGGGATCCAACTGTGAACTGATGATGTGAGTAAACTTTTATATACTTTACACAAGATTGTGGCATGTTTATTCTTTTAAGAGGGATATAAGGGAACTTTCCAGGAACCTAACAGTAAGAGGCTTAAATAAGCCTGCAACCAGCTATCTGCTGTGCATTTAAAAGGAGAATGCAAGACACTACTAAGTAAAGAAATATGCTAGCGCAAGTTAGGAAGGATATTAATAAACAATATAGCCTCTCCTGCCTCCCTGAACATTCACCCAAAGGTGGACGGGAACCCTTTGGATTGATCCTGATACAGAGCTTCTCTTTCTTCAATCGGTATAAGAAGAAACAGAGAGGAAGAGAAGCAGACTCGCCTAGGGGCAGAACCCTGCTCTGGAGGACAGGATACATGCCTGGCAGTGGCGTAGCGTGGGGGGTGCAGGGGGGCCGGCCACACCGGGCACAACATCTGGGGGGGCACACTCGCACTCGCAGCTCTCTGCCCTTACTAAAATCCACGGGTTAGGGGGCGCAAATTACTTGCCTTGCCCCGGGTGCTGACAACCCACGCTACGCCACTGATGCCTGGCCCTCTGCTAAAGTGGTGAACAAAACGTAGGATGCAAAGCTCAAGTTACAGGACCTCAGTGAGCCGGAATGGGAAGCCAGATCGTTCCTCTGCCTTTTCCAGAGGTCAGTAACTGGATGAGGGCTCCAAGCATCATGAAGAACAACGTTATAGTCTGTGTTCCCGCAGAGATTGTGAAACAAGGCAATGGCTTTCTGCTGAAAAAAACCTCTCTCTCCTGGGTCCTGGTTGAAATTTGAGGGCGTTCCCTCCCCAGCTGCAGCAGGACCACCTGTTCATATGACACCTCACACCTGACCGGCTCCCCGTGACCCATGCTTCTCCCTCTGCCCAAGAAAGTCCCAGATTGCAAGCCTTTCTGGTTGGACAGCAAGCTTTATGGTCCCAGGAACATCAGTGTGTGTGTGTGTCTAAGATGGAGTTTTAAGAGTCGACTGGTGAGGTCAATGGGAACGGTGCCCAGTGCCTGTCAAAGCCAGGACACTTCATCAAAGGGCTTTTAAATGTGAGTGCAGGAGATTTCTGGCCAAGCAATGTGAACATTTTTAAAATGGCAAATAGGTGGTGATATCAGCGGAGGGGGGAGGAGGAGGGAGAGGGTTGGATTTGGCCAGGTCCATAAGCTGACGTATACTCAGATTGTATCTCAGCACATGGTGTTGCAAGTGAAATGAAGGAGGAGGCAGTAGAGAAATCCTGCAGGATCCAGAGATCCTGCTGGCTGCTTCTTCACGCAGCACCTGGTTAAAGCAAGAGCGTTCGCTCCCACCAACTTGGATGGCTTTCAGCATCAATGGCTACTACCCACAATGGCTTTGCTCTACCTCCCCTGTCCAGGAAATTAGGTTTTTGGATGCCAATTGCTTTGAATCATAATTGGGGAGAGTGAAGTTGCTCTCAGGTCCCGCTTACGGGCTTCCCAAAATGAAAATCTGCTTGGCCACGCTGAGAACAGGGTGCATTTAAAAATGTGCATTTGGAGAGAAAACCTGCTAGAAAATGAGATCTGTGTCTGAGTGTAACTTCGCAGTTTAAGCACGACAATTTACTAAGTTCTGATCCACTTAATAGGCTGGGAGGTGTGGAACAGGTGAGCTTGTGCTGGAATTTGCAAATTCCTGAAGCCCAGCCACCTTCAGGGACCCTCAAGACTCGTGTTCCTGTTGTCTTTTTGCAGGTGTGTTGTGCAATGTTTCATTGGCACATTAATAATGGATTTATTCCACTTTATTGGTTGCTTTCTGGCACTTCCTCAATCATATTACTGCATTATTGCTGTCAGGAGGGGCACTTTTGCAACAAAGAATTACAGAATTGCAGAGTTGGAATGTGTAGAGTATGTATTTCTATATCTAGAAATACATACTCTACAGGAATGGCCCTCTGCTCCAACTCCCTACAGCGCAGAAGACACAGCTAAGTCACCTAAGGCAACAAAAGCAAGTCAAACCCCGTCCCCGGCAAAAATAAAATCAAGGTATGAAAAGTTGCAAGATTTCAGCAGGGAGTTTCAGTGCAGGCACTAATAGGGAATGAGGCAGCACGTCTACCCTAAAACATTTGCAGGTGCAAACAGCATGACATATAACTTTCCCAATACCACCACGAGCAAAATAAAACGAACATCTGGAGGGGCTTTCTGGCACCCTGACAGGCAGCATCCTAAATTGAAGGAAAGAGGCTACGTGCAGATACAACGCTTGCAAGGGCCACCGGGGGTTGCTGGCAAGTCTGCTTTGCAGGGAAGGCTGGACTCCATCAGCAACAAAGCTTCATCAACTCCTCAAGTTGTCCTTTAGGATATTTGGTGCTGGCCAAGGTATGAATCTCCTTTCCAGGCTGGTTTCCAGGATGTCAGTAACTAGTGAGAAGGGTGGACATCACATATGTTTGTCAAGACGCAGCAAGTTAAAATGGGCAGGCCACATGTTCTTCTTTGCAACATAATAATAATAATAATAATAATAATAATAATAATAATTTATTATTTGTACCCCGCCCATCTGGCTGGGTTTCCCCAGCCACTCTGGGCGGCTTCCAACAAAGATGAAAAATACACTAAGATGTCACACATTAAAAACTTCCCTGAACAGGGCTGCCTTCAGATGTCTTCTGAATGTCAGTAGTTGTTTATCGCTTTGACATCTGATGGGAGGGCGTTCCACAGGGCGGGCGCCACCACCGAGAAGGCCCTCTGCCTGGTTCCCTGTAACTTGGCCTCTCACAGTGAGGGAACCGCCAGAAAGCGCTTGGAGCTGGACCTCAGTGTTCGGGCAGAACGATGGGGGTGGAGACGCTCCTTCAGATATACTGGACCGAGGCCGTTTAGGGCTTTAAAGGTCAGCACCAACACTTTGAATTGTGCTCAGAAACGTACTGGGAACCAATGTAGGTCTTTCAAGACTGGTGTTATATGGTCTCAGCGGCCGCTCCCAGTCACCAGTCTAGCTGCCGCATTCTGGATTAGATGCAGTTTCCAAGTCACCTTCAAAGGTAGCCCCACGTAGAGCGCATGGCAGTAGTCCAAGCAGGAGATAACCAGAGCATGCACCACTCTGGCAAGACAGTCTGTGGGCAGGGAGGGTCTCAGCCTGCATACCAGATGGAGCTGGTAGGCAGCTGCCCTGGATACAGAATTGTCCAAAATGACTCCCAGGCTGCGCACCTGGTCCTTCAGGGGCACAGTTACCCCATTCAGGACCAGGGAATCCTCCACACCTGCCTGCCTCCTGTCCCCCCAAAACAGTACTTCTGTCTTGTCAGGATTCAACCTCAATCTGTTAGCCGCCATCCATCCTCCAAAATAAACTCTGCGGATCAACATCAAAATAATCATGTGTGGGTGATCCTTTATGCCTCTTATGCGTTCGTCTTGGTCCCTGTCGCCAGATGCTTTGAGGACAGGCAGTTGCAGCTGTTCCTGAACACAGAGGAGATGGTTAAACTCTGTCCTTTTCCTGCTCCAACAGGATGCAGCTGTCAGGCAATGTTGTTCAGGAAGGGGTTCCACTCAAACACAGCCGATCACAGCTCTTTCGCTTTCCTGAATGCAAGTGAGCTTCTGTGATCCCATGAAACGATATCTTCTCAGGGACAGGATCCTCCTAATTCTGTATTTTCGAAACTGGCCTCCGAGGCAAGGGGGATCTGCCCTGCACTGGGCCATGAGGTTCATAGAATTGTGGAGTTGGAAGGGAACTGCCTGGGTCATCTAGTCCAGCCCCTCGTTCACGGTACTTGTGAATCCCGCCTGCCGCTCATCACTCTGGAACTGAGGCGGCTTGCGTGGTGCACCAAACGGCAAGTTCTGCTCCTGGCAAACCAGTCATGCTGGCCACTGTGCTGAAACAGCTTAAATTTGGCCACATTGCACTTTCCTATGTTGTTTTGCCTGTGTGTGTGTATACACACACACACACACATTTTTATTAGTTTTTTTAACATATCATTTCCAACATTCATATAACATAACATCTGATCTTATACAATGTTTTAGACTTCCATCAACACCTCTGATGATTTTTCGTTCTTTATCACTTATTCTGCATCTCTTAATTTCTCTATTACTCTTAATTATCATTAACTAATAACTCTCCTCATAGTCTTTCTTGCAATATTTCAGATAGTCCTCCTTACAAAACTTCTTGCAGTCCTACAAGTGTAATCTGTTCATTACAGTTATTTTTCAAATAGTTTGTAAATTTACTCCAGTCTTCTAAGAATCTCTGGTCCCGCAGCTTTCGAACCCTTCCTGTTAATTGATCTAATTCTGCATAGTCCATCAGTTTCATCTGCCATTCTTCTTTCGTCGGTAATTCTTCTTGCTTCCATTTTTGTGCCAATAATATTCTTGATGCCGTCACTGCATATAAAAACAACTTACAATCCTGTCTATTAATATCATCTCCTACAATGTTTTGCGTACATCTTTTGATGCTACCCCTTTCGTTTCTATTTTCAGGTTATCACTTCCACTATGATTTCCAGTGAAGGCATGGAATGTGAGAGTTCAGGTCTCTCCCCTCAACCCACCCCTAAACAAAAACTACTCTGGCTCATATTTGACTCAGGGCCAAGAAAGAATTCAGTTTGATATACCTCTCTCATAAGAAAAGCTCTGCAAGAACAGGCCAGGGGCCCATCTAGTCCAGCATCCCATTCTCCCAGGGGCCAGCTAGATGCTCCCAAGGGAAACCAGCAAGCAGGATTCGAACTCAAGAGCAACGCTCTTCCCTCCTGTGGTTTCCAGCAACTCAGAATCATTTCTGCTTCCAGCTGTGGGTGCAGAGAATAGCCATTCTGGCTAGTAGCCATCGATAGCCCCCTCCTCCTCCTCCTCCTCCTCCTCCTCCTCCATGAATTTGTCTCATCCTCTTTTAAAGCCATCCAACTTGGCGGCCATCGCTGCCTCCTCTAGAAGCACAAATCCATCATTTAACTACGCCCTGTGCAAAGAAGCGTTTTCTTATGTCTGTCCCAAATCTTCCAACATTCAGTTTCTTTGGATGCTTCCCACTTCTAGTGCTATGAGCAGTTGGGGGAGTGGGGCAGGAAAAACAATTTACTCCTTAAAGAAAACAAAATAGATTATTGTGGGCTTTAGGAAATGTAAATTGAATATTCAGCCACTTATTATTGAGGGGAAGTGCGTGGAACAGGTCTCGGTGTTTTTCAATTTCTGGGAATGGAGTTGAGAGATGACCTAACCTGGGGAGAAAACAGCAAAGACTGAGGAAGAGAGCACAGCAGAGGTTATATTTTCTGAGAATCCTCTGGAAAAATAATCTCTCAAGGGACCTGTTGATGGCATTTTACCATTGTACTGTGGAGAGTGTATTAACTTATGGTCTGTGTGTGTGGTTTAGGAGCTGCATGGTCAGGGGGAAAACAATGCTGTCCAGGGTTGTAAAAACTGCAGAGAGAATAATTGGGTGCACTCTTCCCACCTTGGATCAAATCTATGCTTCCAGGTGCCATAAGAAAGCTGCAGAGATGATCTCTTTCAGGTTCTGCCTTCTGGAAGAAGGTCCAAGGTTATAAAGACTAGGACTTGCCACCTGAGAAACAGCTTCTATTCAAATGTGATTTTTGGTTTTAAACGCTGTGTAAGGTAGTCTCTATGGGAGTATATTGTATTTAGTTATGGGGTATCAGATGCTTATTTTATATGTCAAGGGGCACTGGGGGTGAGTTGATGGAACCAAGAGGGGCAGTGGACCAAAAACGGTTTGGCAACCGCTTCCCTGAAGTAAAAAGCCCCAAATGTTGTAAGCTCTCACACAGGGGGGCTGTTCCCTCCCCTGACGTTTCTCTTGGAGACCAAAATGCATCATCTGGGTTGGGCTCTGCTTCTGGGATGTCCCAACCTGGGCTCAGGACTCAGCAAGAGACTTACATTTGGATGCAAGCAGTAATTCTCAGGAGCTGCGGCGCTTTTGCAAAACGCAGTACAAGCAGCAGCCCTTTCCACCAACTTCTTTGCTTTTATTGAAAAAGAAAACAAAGCCTTTAGACTTCAAGTAATTGTGATTATCCTAGTTCTAAGTTGGATTCCGAGCTCAGGCAGGCTACTGCTGATACTCCACGGGTAATCTTGGATTCCGGTCCTGTGTTTAGACTACATCCATTTAGGCTCTGCATCCAGAGGCAGAGAAAGGAAGGCCAGGAACCTTTGTGGGAAAAGTTCCTGTTTGCTCCCAAGCTGCCTCTCTGCGGCTAATGAGGTAAGGAGAGAGAGAGAGGGAGAGGGAGAGCTCTCACAATGCCATAAAGCGGAAGGAATGCAAAGCATCTCCTGAAGGCGACTCATTAAGGCATCAGCTACAAGCAATTCAAGGGCTTGTGGAATTGGCTAGCCCAGACCTGGCACGGCCAACATTACGTGAGCAAACACAAAACTCCAAAGCCGCAATCCCGACGGTTCAGTGGAATCGACCATTCATAAGTTCCTGGTACGATGCGCCAGTGGGGAAAAGGGATAGTTTGGTTGGCAATGATGAATACAGATCCGGGCTTTTCTCTGTCAGGCTGGATGCAAAACAGGAGCCCAAACATCCTCAGTACAATAGAATCATAGAACTGGAGAGTATGGGAGGGGCACCTAAAGGCCATCCAGTCCAACCCCCTATAATAAAGCAATCACGGCTGAAGAATCACTGACAGATGACCATCCACCTCTGCTTAAAAACCTCTGAAGGAGAGTCCAACACCTTCTGAGGTCATGAAAACATGAAACTGTAGAGCTGTAAGGGGCCCAAAGGGGTCATCTAGTCCAACCCCCCTGCGATGCAGGAGTTGCAGCCAAGTGTGGCTGCGCAAGAGCCCGGCACATCTGCGTTACTGGGCTCCCAAGCCCTTCCCTGCAGCTGTCAGAAGCAGCCGCCTTCCCTTTTATGAGCAAAGCCGATAACAGCGTCCAGGACCTCCGTGCGGCAACCGAGGGCAAATGAAACACAAACACAAGCCTTAATAGAGCTTTGCTGATGAGAAAAACTGATTTCTCGCTAATGCACAACAGGCTGGCTGTAAGCGCTCTGGAAAGCCTGCCAGGAGGAAATTTCCCTGCACGAAAATAATATCTCGCGGGCTGCAAGCAATTAAGAGCCCGGCGTGCAGTTGGAGATCTTGAAGGCACGTTTCGGAGGGCAGGAGATCCCATTTCACCCAGGCAGGGGAAAGCGGACAAGTGTCTGGTCCACCTTTTTACCTGACACATACGTCTCTTGACACCAACATGTGTCATGCAAGAGCTGCCACCAGCCGGCTCTTGAAGCAGGTGGGATTGGAAAGGTCTTTCTTCCTCCTCCTCCTCCTCCTCTTCTTCTTCTTCTTCTTCTTCAGCCATCACTTGTAGCCAAGTAAGATTGTCTTCCATAAACACAGTTTTAACAATGAGCCCGTAAGTGACTGCAGAGGCCAATTCTGGATCCACACGTCCTTCCACAGGGGGGACATTGGTTTCCGGGCGGGAGTTGATCCCGGTGTGGATTTGCCAAGCATGCCTTCCTCCTAGCACATTTCTCCCTTGCCTCCCTTGTGTCTTCAAAGCCCATGGCACGATCCTGCTGGATCAAGTCAATGCCCCATCTAGTCCAGCACCTGTTCTCATAGCGGCTGGGGCGTAGCATTCCGCCCCGGGTGTCACCACAGTGGCTTGAGCGCCCACAGGCTCCGAGCTGCCCCAAACAGTCCGCCCCTTGCCTCCCCCTCAGCTGTAGGAGTGAGGAAGCAGGTAGACTTCTTGGAGGCCCCGCAGTGCCCCATGGGAAGCTGGCCCTGCCCCTGTGGACGTGTGGCTCTGCCCTGTAGGCAGATGGCACCACCCCTGTGCACAGGGCACGCGTGCTGTCCAAGGCGCCCGATCAGCTTGTGTGATGTTAACATATGAGAGTGCTGGAGGTGAAATAGTTAAACAGGTTACCCAATCAGGACCCTGGGGGTGGAGTCAGAGGGACTATAAAACCAGCTCTGGGAGGGGAGAAGGGAGGGGTTTGTTTGGAGTCGGGTGGTTGGTTGGAGTGGGAGTGAATTGGGATAGAGTCTGTGGGGAGGTTGAGGTAAAGGTAAAGGGACCCCAGACTGTTAAGTCCAGTCGTGGCCAACTCTGGGGTTGCCACGCTCATCTCGCTTTACTGGCCGAGGGAGCCGGCGTACAGCTTCCAGGTCATGTGGCCAGCAGGACTAAGCCGCTTCTGGCGAACCAGAGCAGCGCATGGAAACGCCGTTTACCTTCCTGCTGCAGCGGTACCTATTTATCTACTTGCACTTTGACGTGCTTTTGAACTGCTAGGTTGGCAGGAGCTGGGACTGAGCAACGGGAGCTCACCCCGTCACGGGGATTCGAACCACCAACCTTCTGATTGGCAAGTCCTAGGCTCTGTGATTTAACCCACAGTGCCACCTGCAGCATCCCAAGGTGGAGTAAAAAAAGGTAAAGGTACCCCTGCCCGTACGGGCCAGTCTTGCCAGACTCTAGGGTTGTGCGCCCATCTCACTCAAAGAGGCCAAGGGCCAGCGCTGTCCGAAGACACTTCCGGGTCACGTGGCCAGCATGACATTGCTGCTCTGGCGAGCCAGAGCCGCACACGGAAACGCCGTTTACCTTCCCGCTAGTAAGCGGTCCCTATTTATCTACTTGCACCCAGGGGTGCTTTCGAACTGCTAGGTTGGCAGGCGCTGGGACCGAACAGCGGGAGCGCACCCCGCCACGGGGATTCGAACTGCCGACCTTTCGATCAGCAAGCCCTAGGCACTGAGGCTTTAACCCACAGCAAAGGTGGAGTTAGAGTAATGAAATAAGCTGAGTCAGGAACAGTTAGGAACTAGGAAGACAAGTCAATATCTGAGGGGTGGTTTAGTGAGTGAGAGCAGGAAGTTATAGGTCTGGATAGGCAACCCATGACTGTAATGGACCAATACCGTTTATGAAACCACATGCTTGTTAAAATGCAATAAATAAACAGAAGTTTATGTTCCAATTTAATCCTGACTGGACTCAGTATTGTACCAAGTAGGGCCTGGGTGGTAGCTGAGAGAAATAAAGTGGTGGCACAGGGATCAATAGACGGTGAAACGTCCAGGGACTGTGCTGGTCCCGAGGGTTAACCGTGCGGCGAGGTCTGAGTCCAGTCCGAGGTCGAGGGTGTGGTATGGAGGCTGTCCATCAAAGCTGAAGCGGGGTCCAAGGCAGGGAGTCGGGTGAGGTCAAGAACTCTGGCAGAAGAGCAGGACAGGGTGCAGGCAGGAACAGGCTATCGACAATGTTGCTCCCGCAACCTGGGACTGGGGCTGGCTGGCTTTTATCTGCCCCGAGGCACAGGGCAGCCCCGGTCCACAGATGACTCACCTCTCCTGGCCTGGAGGTGAGCACTCCTCCTGCGGGAACTTAGTTCCATCCGCCTCTCTGCCCTGAGCCTCTGCAGCTCAAAAGAGGCTGGAGGGTTCCTGGACCCAGAGGCAACCTCCGCTTCCCCTGACGGGGCTGAAAGTTGAGGACCTGCAGGCAATGGGTTCTTCATCACCTCAGGAGCCAGAGCAGAATCAGCTGGTGTCTGCTCCTGATGATTGGCACAGGTGAGGACCCTTCAGGCTCAAGCCCCAGCCCCAGCTCAGCTAGTCCTGGTGACAGGGAATCCTGTGCAGGCTGGGATTCCTCAGGTTCAGCCTTCGAGTCCAAATCCCAGGCCATCACAGGGACCCTGTGTGATCGCCACAGCTTGCTCCTTAGCCCTCTCATCCTCCATGAATTTGTCCAATCCTCTTTTAAGGCAATCTTGGTTCGTGGCCATCGCTGCTTCCGGTGGGAACACGCTCCACAGTTTTACTATGTGTTGCATGAAGAATTCATTTACTTTATCTGTCCCGAATCTCCCAGCCTTTAGCTTTGTTGGATGTCCTTGAGTTACTGAGTTATGAGGGAGAGAAAACTTTTCTCTGCCCGTTTTCACCATGTCATGCATCGTTTTATAAACGCCAATCATGTCACCCCTTGCTTGTCTTTTCTCAAAACTAAAAAGTCCCAAACGCTGCAAACTTTTCCTATGGGGCGTTGCTCCAGCCCCTTAACTGTTTTGGTTCCCCTTACAGTATTCAAACTTTTCCCAACTCTACAATATCCTTTTTGACTTGAGGCGACCAGAAACTGTACACCATATTCCAAATGCGCTTGCACCATAAATTCCTCTAACAAATATGAGCAGCTTTATTTTCAATTCCTTTCCTAATGATCCTTAGCATGGGATTCTCCTTTTTCATGGCAGCTGCACACTTGGTCACTATAGCAATTATCTTACTATATCACCAGAGCCATGGAAAGGTTAGCAAGCACAGTTTTTTTAAAAAAGAAGAAGCAACATATCTCTTTGATGGCTTTAAAAAGAAGATTGGACAAATAGATTAATGTCTTACTTAAACCTTCATGTTCAGAAGCAGTCTCTCCTTCCTTGGAGAGTTTAAAGCAGAGTTGGGATGGCCATCTGTCATGGATGCTTTAATTGAGATTCCTGGGCTAGATGGCTCTTGGGTCCCTTCCAACTCTACAATTCCACTATTCTCACTGCTCTGAGACTGGCATGGCCAGTAATGCATTTTTGGAGAGCTAATTCATTGCAGCTTCTCCTCTCTGTTTTTTTAAAGAACCATCTCCCAGACTGATGTCCTCTAAACACGAACCCTGCAGACATGCCCAGGATTGTGCTGTTAGTCATTTAGGAAACACAGTGAAGATGTGCCTGGAGATCGGATTTCAAAGTGGGAGAGACATCGGGCTTTACAACTGGGTGTTCCCCTCTCAGAGTGTGAGAGTTGGCTGCTCTACAGCGGAGGAGCGGAGCTTGGAACTCGCAAAGGTCCAGGACTCTTAAACCAGATCAATCCTGCGCTGGTTCTTGTCCCAGAGCAGAGATCTCCTTCTGCTTCATCCAAGGTCCCAAAACCCCGTGAGGAAGGTCTGCCTTTAGACCTCATAGCCTACACTCTCTTTGCTGCCTGGATTGGTCTTGCGTCCCTCCCCAGGTGCAGGATGGGTAGAGAAGAGGACTATGGTGGGCAGCAGTGGTGGCTGGTAAACCCTGGACCTGGTGGTCTGTGGCCCAGGAGGTCATGTAGGTGGGGCCAAGGAATCGCCATGGATGGGGCCAAGTTGTTGTGGTTTGCTTCCCACCAACTGGGATGGCTTCAAAAAAACCACACCATTAGGCAAATTCATGGAAGATGGGGTACACTCAACCACTTTGATTGGCAGAATTGGCACTACTTACAGGTGCCACGTAACACCCGTTCCACATTGGTAAGAATTCAATCTTCAATTCCTTTGGAACTCCCTGCCTATTGAGATCTGGCAGTAGCCTACACTGTACTGTTTTCGGTGCCTGCTAAAAACATTCCTGTTCAGACAAGCCTACCCAGAAAGTTGAGATACTTTAATCTGTTTTAGTATCGTGATTTTTGTATTCTTTAAAGTACGGTTTGGATTTTTCTTGATGTTACTGTTTTAGCAAACCGCCTTGAGGTTTTTTAACCAGCAAGCGGTGTATGAATTTTATGAAATAAGATATAAACCAACCAATGGCTTTCAACCATGATGGCTATGTTCTGCTGTCCTTCGAGGTTCTGGAGATTGCTGTTAGTTTGCATTTGACCTCATAAATTTGACCTCTTCGTATGCAGTTTTGGCAAACAGGCACGTCCTTGCAAGCCATTTCTCTCTAATATAATGCTTTCTGAAGCTTGCAAGCTACACACACAGTCTTTATTATTATTTAGGAAAACCTTGAGACTTCAGACCTCCGACCTGGAAGTCTGGCAACCCTACTGGGGGTGGAGGTTGTGGGGAGCACAGATCACTGCCCCCCTCTCCTCTAGCGAGGGCAGTTTAATCTCCAGGCCAAGCGGAGAGTCTCTTACAGAGGCTAGTACAACTCCCTGTTTTTTTATAGGGTTGTTTACTCCTGTCCCGCAGGGCTGGAGGCCAGCTGAGTCACGCCAGGCTGCGTCACGATGCTTCTGCTCCGACGGCCGTGGGATTCCTAAAAGTGTTTTCCACTTGGGAAGGCAGAAGCCGCTGCTTATCTCGCCTCTGCAATTCAAGTTCCAATTCCTGAACCTTGGGAGGCCGAGAGTAACTCCCCAGAAGTTCCTGGGGGAGAACTGTTTCCTCCTTCCAAACTCTGACAACTCAGCTGTAGTGGAAGATCACAATGGTGTGCAATTACTCAGGAATGAGCATCATTTAAAAATGTGCGCAGAGATACATTCCACTATCCAGCTAAGGGCTTATGCAACCTTCCCAAATCTGATATTCTCCAGATGTCCTGGACTGCAATTTCTATCAGCCGTGCTGACTGGGACTAACAAATCGTGGTCCAAAAGCTCTGTCGATGGATTTCTTCAATTTCATCAAATTTAGACACCGCTCAATTGCAAAAAAACAACAACACTCAACAACCTCAAAGCTGTTTACAAAGAGAACAAAACAATAAAAATATAAATAAAAGCAACATTGAAATCAGCAGAAAACTAAGATTAAAACATACATGCACATTCAACAGGTCTGGGCAGGCTTGTCTAAACCGGAATGTTTTTAGCAGGAGCAGAAAAGGGGACAGTGAAGATGCCTGCCTGAGTACGTTTCCAAGCACAATTCAAAGTGCTGGTGTTGACCTTTAAAGCCCTAAACGGCCTCGGCCCAGTATACCTGAAGGAGCGTCTCCACCCCCATCATTCTGCCCGGACGCTGAGGTCCAGCTCCGAGGGCCTTCTGGCGGTTCCCTCATTGCGAGAAGCAAAGCTACAGGGAACCAGGCAGAGGGCCTTCTCGGTAGTGGCACCCGCCCTGTGGAACACCCTCCCACCAGATGTCAAAGAGAAAAACAACTACCGACATTTAGAAGACATCTTAAGGCAGCCCTGTTCAGGGAAGTTTTTAATCTGTGATATTTTACTGTATTTTTTGTTTCTATGGAAGCCGCCCAGATGGGTGGGGTACAAATAATAAATTATTATTATTATTATTATTATTATTATTATTATTATTATTATCATCATCATCAATAGGCAGGGAGTTCCAAAGTGTCCATGCTGCCATGCTGAAAGATGGATGTCTTCCAAAGCAGATAAAAGATAAAAGAAAGGAGTGCAGGAGTGAAATATAGATCCCCATTCCAGCCACATATTTCATTTGCATGTAGAAAAACTACAGCTCACCATCCAACTTTTGAAATTGCTACCTTGAGATTAATATTTGATTTCCAGTCAAAAAGGAGGAAATGGAAAACCTCAAGGAATCGATCGCCCTTCTCTTCCCTTTGAGCGGAGATGTCTTAAGGAGCTGCAATGCTGCTGGCTAGAATCTAGCTGCTAGATGAAACAAACCGGAGCCAATTCTTATCCACATTCCAGTTGCAAGCACACATGTCGATGAGCATGTCTCCAAGCCAGTTGTCATACAATGAAAACCCATTGTTTAAATGCATTCCCAAGTCCCGTAGAATCTGCATGAATCCAGGGTTTGGTGTGGGATTGCTTGGAGTGAGGCCTTGGCCCTGCCATTTCTCTTGAGTCTCAGGGGTGTCCCAGGAACACGTGGTATCATAAGAAACAATGCCCCTGAGCATGTGAAGACTGCATTTGCCTTCCACCACCCCAGACTCCTGGCCATATACCGTAATCTTTGGGGATCCATCACCCATGGAATTGTCTTTTTGAACGGTTCTAAGCCAGAGGATGCCACCCCCTCATGGGGCAGTGAGTTCCAAAAGTTAACAAAGTTCTAGTACTATGTGAGAGGGAGGAAGGGGAGGCAGCCTTTGTTTAGCAGCAGGGCAGGATTTTCAAGTTGAGTATTCTGGGATGCCAAATGAGACCTCCGAGTACCATAAGCACAACACCAGATTTCCTGCAGTTGAAAGAGGAGAAGACCCCCCAAGGAAGAAAACCGAGAAGGCAGCACAGGAACTGGAGAAAACAGACACTCTCCGCCACCCCCACCCTTTGTCTGCATTTTGTGGGTGCCTTCTGTGAGAATGTTCAGGGTGGCAGGAGAGGATATATTGTTTATTAATATCCTTCCTAACTTGTGCTAGCAAGTTCCTTTGCAGAGTTACATTCCCCTTTTTACATGCACAGCCGATCTTCTCTCTTCCTCTTTGGTGATCCCTCGTAGCCGAATAAGATTGTCTTCCATAAACACGGTTTTAACAATGAGTCCATAAGTGACTGTTGAGGCCAATTCTGGACCCACACGTCCTTCCACAGTGGGGACATTGGTTTCCGGGCGGGAGTTGATCACGGTGTGGATTTGCCAAGCGTGCCATCCTCTTAGCACGTTTCTCCCTTGCATCCCTTGCAGTTTGAGTGTCTTCAAAGCCCATGACACCTTTGGGAAAGGCTGTTCTGTAACTGGAGCGCTCGCAGGCTGGTGTTTCCCATTTGTTGGTATTTATACTACATTTTTTTAGATTTGCCTTGAGACAGTCTTTAAACCTCTTTTGTTGACCACCAGCATTACGCTTTCCACTCGGAATAGAGTAGTTGCTTTGGAAGACAATAATCAGGCATCCGCACAACATGACCAGTCCAACAAATTTGATGGTGTGAGCCTCTCACTACTATACAATTCAGTCTGTGTCAGATTGAATTGTACGCTCCTGGTAAGTTCCCTTGAATCCTTCTTAAAAGAATAAAGATGCCACAATCTTATTCAAGGTCAATAAAAGAACTTTACTCACATCAGTTCACAGTTGGATCCCTGAAGGCAGACTTAGTTACAAATATGTACATGTGGATCTACCCCATATGGGGGAAGAATCCCAGTGCTTCTGCTAGCTGAGAGCTAGCAGAGCAGTCCTAGCTAGAAGCTGGTCAAACAAAGAAGGAAATCAAAAAGAAAGAGGTGTGCTCTGTGACTCATCCTTTTGTTACCTGGACAGGTAAGGTCATGCCCACCTTCTATCACATGCAAAAGGAGCTTCTCCACCCCCATCGTTCTGCCTTTCAACCGATGTCAGCAACTGGGCTCAATAACTGGTTCTGCACCAGCTGGGCTAGGCGACTGAAGCACTTTCAGACACCTTCCAATCCTGGAAAACAGGTCTCAGTGCAACAGACCCACAACTGTGCATTGTGAGCAGCAGACTCATGCAGAGTATAACTAACGAGGAAGCTAGCTGTGAAGCATAGCTCCTTTTATTTCTAATAGCTACTACAAACTAGCGAACTACTGGCTTGCATGAGTGTTAAATCTCCCACTCAGCCATCTAGTCACTACATAGATAAGATTCTCTCCACACACAGAGTCAGGCAGTCAGGCAGGAGCGGAAGAATAGAAGAGCAGTTTTTCGCCCCCTGCTTTCTCAAAACACCAGATCAGGAGATTCTGTCAATGGGAGGGGTGAAAATATCAACACGTTCTGCCCGGACACTGAGGTCCAGCTCCGAGGGCCTTCTGGCGGTTCCCTCACTGTGAGAAGCGAGGTTATCACTGTGAGTAGTGAGCCAGGGAGGGCACATTTGGAAAGGTGACTCTAATTCTAAATTTTCTCTCCTGCCTTTGATGTAAACTTGCTGAGCTGACCTTGTGAAGCTGTTACTAGAAATCAGCATCCTTCTATATTTGCATCTGGGTCGGTATTCCCCAGATGTGCAACGATGGACAATTCTATTTCAACCCCGAGGTTACCAATTTGTATAATTATATATTCTTAAGAGTGACGGAATTCTAGCCCTCATCGTTTCACCTTGCAGTGTCATCCGTTACTCAGCCAAGGCAAGGTTGCTGCTAGCAGCCAGTCACACCCCAAGGACCACCTCAGCTGCAACCACCAAACTTTCCATGGGAGCCCTTTATAGAGATGTGCTTTTTATAGATGCTACTTAAAGGATCAGAGACCTGCTGGGTTAAGAGGGAGCTGCTAACAGTCTCCTAAGTTTATGCAGGACAGAAGATGATTGGTAGCTATTGAAGGCATCCAAGCCAAAAAGGGTTTGGGAACCATTAATTCCTTATCTGAAAGCTCTCATTTCATTCTCCGCATACAGCTGCCATGTGTACAGTCTACATTTCTTAGGAATGGACTAGAAGGAACAAATCTCTTAGATTGCAAGGCTAGAAATTAGCCAAAGCTGTCTCTCGGGGCTGAGCTCTAATGCATGTTTTTTCCCAGGGCCATGAAAACTTCAAAGGCGCTTTATGAAGCACATTTGTAAACTAGAAGAGTTCTGGAAATAACCCTGGAAAAGAGATGATGGCTTATTAAAATAACAGGGATGCAACGTTTTCAAAACAAGCCCACGGATAACCCTGTGCTACAGGGCGAAGTTATTTTCCAGTGCATGTTTTGCAGAGCAACCGGAGCCTGTGAAGAAATGGGCCCCCAGAGTCAGGTCACTCATCGTCCAACTCCAGGGAAATTTGCGCCACAAAGATCTCATTCCCAGGCCCTGGACAAAAAATGGACCATATCGATCTTTATCTACTTCTCTGTAAGCCTTTTGGCAAGCAGGCTCCTGTGTGGCTTGCAGGGGGAAATAGGGTCATCTGTCATAATCCAAAGGAAAAGATATTAGCCTGAGAAATGAACAAAACCGGTATTCTAGCAATATAAACCCAGAGGGTGTGACTGCCTTCGGAATAATGTATCCCGTTCTGGTCACATCTCCTAAAAATGGATATTGTAGAGTTGGAAAAGGTTCAGAAAAGGGCAACGCAAGAGTTCGGGGGGGGGGGGAGCGAGCCCCCTATGAGGAAAGGGTGAAGCCTTTGGGACTTTTTAGTTCAGAGAAAAGGTGTGTAAGAGGCAAGGGTTCCCTCGCTGCGAGAAGCCAAGTTACAGGGAACCAGGCAGAGGGCCTTCTCAGTAGTGGCACCTGCCCTGTGGAACGCCCTCCCACCAGATGTCAAAGAGATAAACAACTCCCTGACTTTTAGAGAGACATCTGAAGGCAGCCCTGTTTAGGAAAGCTCGGTTGCCAGTTAGGCACTGGAATATGTGTGCTGTGTTGGAGGATTGGGTATGCGCCATCAACTACCCCTCCTCTTTTGGGTATTCCGTTAAAGAAATCCGGCAGTCGTGGAGCCTGTCCGATGCCCTGCTAGTGGCTAGGGCCATGGCACGACCCCCAGTGACGTCATGGGGGAGCTTCCAGTTGTATTTGCATCACCAAGCTCCTCCCATTGGTTGTTAATCTTGAAATGCCTCCCCCCCCCCCCCCGCTGCGCAGGGAGGGGTCATATATTGGTTGTTTGATCCAGTGCCTAAGCCAATACCACTCACATGCTGTAACCAATAAAGTTGTGGCCTTCTTTAGCCCATTAACCTAAAATACATGTGTCCTTGTGTCTTAGTTACCCCTGCGCGGGTTGCGGGTCCTTGACTCACAAGTGGCTGTCAGAGGCATTGCTACCTCCAGCCGCAGAGGAAGAACACAACCACCGTGGCCAATACAGTGGTACCTCGGGTTACATACGCTTCAGGTTACAGACTCCATTAACCCAGAAATACTACCTTGGGTTAAAAACTTTGCTTCAGGATGAGAACAGAAATTGTGCGGCAGCAGCAGGAGGCCCCATGAGCTAAAGTGGTGCTTCAGGTTAAGAACAGTTTCAGGTTAAGAACGGACCTCCAGAACAAGTTAAGTACTTAACCCGAGGTACCACTGTAGTTGGCAACTCACAGGAGTGAAAAACAACAGAGCGAGCAGACAATGCACTTTTATAAATATGTGTGTGCACTGCAAAACTCTCATTGTCCCTAAGCCGGTGGTTTGGTTAGCAATGGTTTTGTTTTTGCTTTTCAAAACCTCAGATTTATTCATCCCCTGCCAGGTCCCGGCTTGACCCTGTCTCCTCTAGCGAGCATCTCCCTCGCCTGTTTTGTTTTGCCCAGAGATGCTTTGGCAAGAGGCACCTCTGCTGTGGCTCCAATGTTTCCACCACACTCAGTCATGCGCAGCACCTAACAGCTGACATGTGCATTTCGCTCCGCCTGTTTCTGCTCGGCCCCCTTGCTCAGAGCTCATCGCCTCGCCCGAGACCCTCCAGACAAAGGAGGCGAGAGCCTTGTGCCAACTCCCCAGTGACTCTCCCTTCCTCCCTCTCCACGGAGGGTTTTCACCTCATTAAAGATTAGAAACCCAAACACACCAAACAGACTCAGGAAAAGAACAAGCTTGCTTACCCCAAGATGCTTGGCTGGGTTTGCACATTCCTCATGCCGAATTCCTACGATGAAGAAGTGCAGAAGGGCTTTCTGAAGGAGGCACCTGCAAGAACCTCCAGACCTGGACCCCAAGATCTCTTGCCACTTCCCTCTTCGCCGTTTGTTGTTGTTATTTAGTCATTTAGTCGTGTCCACCTCTTCGTGACCCCCTGGACCAGAGCAGACCAGGCACTCCTGTCTTCCACTGCCTCCCACAGTTTGGTCAAACTCATGCTGGTAGCTTCAAGAACACTGTCCAACCATCTCGTCCTCTGTTGTCCCCTTCTCCTTGTGCCCTCCATCTTTCCCAACATCAGGGTCTTTTCCAGGGAGTCGTCTCTTCTCGTGAGGTGGCCAAAGTCTTGGAGCCTCAGCTTCACGATCTGTCCTTCCAGGGAGCACTCAGGGCTGATTTCCTTCAGAATGGAGAGGTTGGATTTTCTTGCAGTCTATGGGACTCTCAAGAGTCTCCTCCAGCATCAGAATTCAAAAGCATCCATTCTTTGGCGATCAGCCTTCTTTATGGTCCAGCTCTCACTTCCATACGTCACTACAGTGGTTCCTCAGGTTAAGTACTTAATTCGTTCTGGAGGTCCCTTCTTAACCTGAAACTGTTCTTAACCTGAAGCGCCACTTTAGCTAACGGGTTCTCCTGCTGCCGCCGCGCCGCCGGAGCACAATTTCTGTTCTTAACCTGAAGCACTATTTCTGGGTTAGCGGAGTCTGTAACCTGAAGCATATGTAACCTGAAGCGTATGTAACCCGAGATACCGCTGTACTGGGAAAACCATAGCTTTAACTATATGGATCTTTTTTGGCAAGGTGATGTCTCTGCTTTTAATGTCTCTGCTTTGCCGTTTAACCATTTCAAAGACAACATCTTGCTCACAGGTAGGGAATGGACAAATGGGCTGAGATCAGAAGGGGGGGGGCTTGATAGTTCCTCTGCCCTCAGAGGCTTGGGTGGTGTGCCAGTAAAGGGCCTTCTCTGTGGCAGCCCCTAAGTTGTCGGATTCCATCCCCTGAGCGCTGCACCTGCCACCTTCACTGTACAGCTTCCAGAGGATTTTGAAGATGCGCCTGTTCACCCTGGCATTTGAAACTTCAGGTGTACCATTTTAAGACCCACCTCATTTTTACAGTTGTAAGTTTGTTTGTTTGTTTGTAAAAAAATTATATTGTGCTGTAATGCTGTAATGCGCCCAGAGACTTAGGGTGAAGGGTGGATAATTAATTAACGTATTGTTTCTGATTTTTCCAGTTCTCCACATTTTCACATTAGTTTGCAAAACACCAAAAGGCCTCGTGGAAATCCCTCAGCCCATCAGGGGGAAAGGTGATGTATAAATATAATAATAATAGTAATAATAGCCATGACAACAACAATTGTTTCAACTAGTTTACACATTTTTTTCTATGCAATCCTTGCCTAATATTAACATTTTTGCAAAGCCATTTCCCAAAATATAATGCATTTTGTATGTTACCTTTTGCCAATATGTACCCTGACACGAACACTTTAGTTGTGAGCACATTGCCTGTTTGGAGAAGTGCATTGCAAAATTCAGAAAAATGCAGACACCAAAGGACTCCTGTGTTCCAGTTCGTGTATAGTTTCAGGAACAGAATTGAATTCTGCCCCACCCTTCCTTATGGAGTGCCTGCCCCCCCCCCCCCCCGCAAAGTCCTATGGCAGGGAGGCCTCAGACCCCCACCCTTTGAACCTTCTGAGAGGCAAATCTGTGTCCTGGGCCTGAATCCGAGATCTTTTTAGCATCTGCTGCTGCCCCTACAATGTACCCCATCTCTATCACACACAGAGGGAGAATCGTGGCTTTTAAATTAAAAGAAATGGAAATAAATAAAGGTCTTATGTCTTTAATAAAGGTTCATAAATGTACCAAGCAAAAACGTATATAGATATATAGGCCACATGTCTAAAGCAGCACGGGAGGACCGCCCTGAAACCATTTTCACTCCCAGGCTGATCAGGTGTTTTCTCTGCAAGGTCAAATGGAGGAGCCTCCCCGTTGTCTTTTCCTTCACAAAACCTGTCTTAAGGGTATGTCTGTGTATGAATAGGGTGAGCCTGTGACCTGGCTCAGGAACTAAGTAGTTATCATTACAAAAGACTGGCCAGGCTCCCCAGGGCATCCAATCAAGTGAGCACTAACAGGTAACTTGCCAGACAGGAATTAAACAACACACTCAGATTTCTGTTGTAGACCACCCCTTTCTGTAATGTAGGTATGATGTGTCTGGGGGGTGGTCTTGGACTCCAGGGAGGGAATTAAAAATGTCTATATAAGGGCAGGCACACCTTTGTCCTGAGTCCTCCTCCTTTCCTGCGTGTGAGGGGAGCACCCTGTTGCAACAGATCAATAAAAATCAGGCTTTCTAGCTGCTTTGCTTCTCAATATTCTCTGGCTGGCCTCTGTTCTTTTCTCTGACCGATGGAGAAATGGAGAAGCTACAAAGGACTCTATAAGGGCTCTTGTGTCCTCCATAAGGGAATAAGGGCAGATTTTTGTTTGTTACAAAATTAAAGGGAGGAGAAGCTGGAAGGGGAGATTTCTTCACCCTTCTTCGCCCTCCCACAGGCTGAGGCCACATTCGCCAGGCAAGGCGTGGGTTTTGCCTCCTGCCCCAAGCAGAAAATAAAAGGCCATTTCATATGCTGGGCAGCCCAGGGAGGCCCTGTGGGGAGAGGCAGGCAGCCAGCCTATTTCGACCACTGTGATCATTTAGTGGCTGACCCCAAATCCTTTGATGCCCGCCTGCAGCACAGCTTGTTAATGATTTCCTTGACATGGAAAAATAAAAGGAAAGTGAGGGGTGTTGGTTCAGATCGGTGGCACGGCTAAGAAACGCTTCTCAGATGCCTTGCTCCTGCCAGTGCTGGACTTATGCATAAGCTAAGCAAGCTATAGCTTAGGTCCCCACTCTCTTGGGGGCCCCAAAAGAAATTAAAGGAAAAAAACCTGGATGGACATTGGGCTTTCCTGGTTTGCTCATTTCTATATACAGTGGTACCTTGGTTCTCAAACAATTGCATTGTACAAGTTAGAACACTTAATTTCATATTAATAAAGCTTGATATAATTATTAGTAGTTTGCATCATATATTTACACCTATTATTATTTCATGTTATGGCAAGTTTCTAGAGACTAGATTATGAGTCTTTGTAAATTGTGTTTCTAAAGGAACTTTTGTTATTCTATTGCTATTTTTTGCACTCTCTCTCTGTCTCTCTCTCTCTCTCTCTGGGAATCATAGATCTGTAGAGTGGGAAGAGAGCACAACCTGCTGCGATGCAGGAATCGTTTGCAATGACCAGCCAGTCAGATCAATCACCCCCTAGGCTGTTAGCATTTATTCAGCAACAATCTGTGGTTGAATGCTTGCTAATTTCACTCATGTTTCCAGGTGGTTTGGGAGCAGAATGTGTCAAGAGATACAGGGAGGAATGGGTCAAAGGAAGGCTTTCAAAATCCCCGCAGAGCACTACGCAATATTCAGGAATTGGGCTACGAACATAAGGAGAGCCTGCAGGATCAGGCCCATGGGGGCCACCTAGCCCAGCATCCTGTTCTCGCAGTGGCAAACTGGATGCCCCAAAGGGGAACCCACAAGCAGGATTCGAACTCAAGAGCAACACTCCCCTCCTGCGGTTTCCAGCAACTGATATTCAGAAGCATGGCTGCCTCCAACTGTCAAGGACCATCAATAGCCCTCTCTTCCTCCTCTGTGAACTTTTGCCTGATCTCCTTTCGAAGCTATCTAGGTTGGTGGCCCTTCCTGCCTCCGGTGGAAGTGAGTTCCGTAGTTTAACTACACCCCACAGTTTAAATATGATCAAGCATTTTCAAGAAGCAAGTCCCAGCGCATGTAGCAATTTGCAAATGAAAGTTCCTTTGGATGTCTGGCATGTTTGCATGCTAGATGGCAGCTGTCTGGCTGATTCAGAGTTTCTGATCTTTTTCCATATGGTTGGCCAACGTTCTCTGATGCATCTAGCCAGACTGAAGCATCTTTAGTCCCTCGTGGGTTATTTTTGTCCCATATTAATTTTAACCATCCTGCACAGGGTGATATTTATCCAGGGCCGAGTCCTCTGACTGACAGCTTTGCTCAGAGAGTTTCCAGCAGGAACGGAGGCCAGCCAGAACCTCTCTCTGGCTGAACAGGATTACTCCAGAACTAAATGCCAGCAAATAGCACAGATTCCTTATTACGAAAGGAATTATGCCTTGGTTTGCTGCAACATTGTTGTCTGAGACTTGGAACAATAGGCAACACAAAGAATGGAAAGCTCTGAAATTAGTCTAGCAATTACACAGAATTTTTAAAAAGCAGAGCAAAGTTTTCCAAAGGATGGTTGTTGCACTTCGGTCTGGCTTGACATCTAGTTGGGAGCACCCCAAAAAATGTTGCCAGACAAGTGAATTGAGGGACAGTGGCTACTGCCAGGCTGCACTCAATGGGAGGAACTGTTGATGGAGACCATATAGATGCCTCGTTGAAACATGTCAAAGCACCTTTCTTGTCGCATGTGGCGCTCCCTGCCTTAAGAAAGATTTGTTCGGTCACCTCTGAGACAGTGTTGCATCGCCACCACTTAAAATACGTTTTTGATTCTGCAACATTTTGACCTAATTTCACTTGCCCTCTCCTTTTTAAACCCTTCATTATTTCACTCTTCCCCCAAAGAGATTTGAATGCCGTTGTTGTTGTTTAGTCGTTTAAAGGTCAGCACCAACACTTTGAATTGTGCTCAGAAACGTCCTGGGAGCCAATATAGATCTCTCAGAATTGGTGTTATGTAGTCCCAGCGGCCGCTCCCAGTCACCAGTCTAACTGCCGCATTCTGGATTAGATGCAGTTTCCAAGTCACCTTCAAAGGTAGCCCCACGTAGAGCACGTTGCAGTAGTCCAAGCGGGAGATAACTAGAGCATGCACCACTCTGACGAGACAGACAGCGCGCAGGGAGGGTCTCAGACTGAGTACCAGATGGAGCTGGTAGACAGCTGCCCTGGACACAGAATTGACCTGCACCTCCATGGACAGCTGTGTGTCCAAAATGACTCTCAGGCTGCGCACCTGGTCCTTCTGGGGCATAGTTGCCCCACTCAGGACCAGGGAGTCCTCCACACCTGCCCGCCCCCTGACCCCCAAAACAGTACTTCTGTCTTGTCAGGATTCAACCTCAATCTGTTAGCTGCCATCCATCCTCCAACTGCCTCCAGGCACTCACACAGGACCTTCACCGCCTTCACTGGTTCTGATTTAAAGGAGAGGTAGAGCTGGGTGTCATCTGCATACTGATGAACACCCAGCCCACTGGGTGTGCTTTTGAACTGCTAGGTTGGCAGGTGCTAGGACAGAGCAATGGGAGCTCACCCCGTCGTGGGGATTCGAACTGCCAACCTTCTGATCAGCGAGCCCAAGAGGCTCAGTGGTTTAGACCACAGCACCACCCGCATCCTAACTAGCAACTAATCTCCATGATGCCTTCCCCATAATTTGCCAGCTAATTCTTTTTTTAAGTGAAGATGCCTGGGATTGAACCAGGACAGTTAGCATTTGGAATATGTGCTTTTATCTATGAGTTATTGTCAATAGTTCAAATAAATGCAGTCCCCCCCCCCAATGCTTTGGCTGAGATTCCTGCATTGCAGGGGGTCAGACTACATGACTCTTGAGGTCCCTTTCAACTCTACCGTTCTTTGATTCTAAGAAAAAGAATAGAAGCACATTCATTATTTCCTCTAAGGAGCTCAAGGCACCCTACATGGTTCTCCCTGTCTCCATGCTGTCCTCAAGGCAACCCTGCGAGGGAGGTTAGGCTGAGAGACTGCGACCGGCCCACAGTTGCAAAACACGGTTTGTGGCTGAGCGGGCATTTGAACCCTGGTCTCCCACTCTGACCACGGCGCCAGGTCTACCTGCATGCAGACTGGCAAGCTTAAACAGAAGCAGCAAAATGAAACAGGGCCTGATGGTAATCCGGTGAGGAATGTAAGCAGCGTGTGATTTTTAAAAGCGTACGATCCGCAGATCTCTCCTGGAGAAGCAAAATGTCAAAAGGGTGTAACCGAGGTGTGCCGGCATGTATTTCTTTGGGGGAAAGTTTGAGCAAGTTCCCAAAGGAATAGAAGAAACGTTTAACTGATAGACCTTTAAACATTCCCACAAAACTTGCCAGGCGTTCTGCTGAGTCACAGGAGGCTGCCCAAGGGAGAAGGAAAAACCTGCGAGGGACCTTCTCTAAAAATTCCCCCTGACTCAGCCTCCCTCACCATCTCCAAGGCTGTCTTCTCCCTGATGCATATCTTCGCTTGGCACGGGGTGTCATGCCCTCAGCGCTTCATGAAAGCAGCAAGCAGCACAGGACCATTGCAAAATCTGCAATGGTGCCAGTGTGGCATAGCAGTTAGAGCATCAGACTGGGACCTGGGAGACCAGCGTTCAAATCCCTCCCACTCGGCCGTGAAACTTTCGCTGGGTGCCTCCACAGCCTAACCAACCTCACAGGACTGTTCTGGGGATTAAATGAGGAGGTAAAGGTAAAGGGACCCCTAACCATTAGGTCCAGTCGTGACTGACTCTGGGGTTGCGGCGCTCATCTCGCTTTATTGGCCGAGGGAGCCGGCGTACAGCTTCCGGGTCATGTGGCCAGCATGACTAAGCCGCTTCTGGCGAACCAGAGCAGCGCACAGAAACGCCGTTTACCTTCCCGCCGGAGTGGTACCTATTTACCTACTTTCACTGGCGTGCTTTCGAACTGCTAGGTTGGCAGGAGCTGGGACCAAACAACGGGAGCTCACCCCGTCACGGGGATTCGAACCACCAACCTTCTGATTGGAAAGCCCTAGGCTCTGTAGTTTAACCCACAGTGCCACCCGCACCCCTCAAAATGAGGAGGGGGAGAACCGTTTTCTAGAATCATGGGGGAAAGTGGGATGTGATTGCAATAAAGAACAAGTTCTTATGTTGTCAACTGCCCTGGGATCGTTGGACGAAGTGTGGTATATACATTTAAGAAATGACGGTGGTGATAATAATGTCCAGGCAGGGACCACCAGGCCACACATTGTGGCAGAATCAGGGGTCTGTTTTCGGTGTTCCCAGAACTGTATGTTTCAGATCTCTGCATTTCTCATTCATTCATTCTTCTCAGCTGTCAATCATGCTGACTCCTCTCACTCCTCTCCTATCCTCCCTTCATTCTTTCTGCCCTCCAGAGTGGTGGCAGGAACATGGTGAGTATTGGGGCGGGGGCAAATGTGAGGGCTTTGGAGGCAAGCTATAGGGGAGGGGAGATTTGGGGAGCTGTGAGGGGATGGGAAAGGAGGGGCTGAGCAAGTTGTGAGGGGAGGGGTGGGTGAGGTCCAAAGGGGGCGTGTTGGCAATGGGGCAGAGTTGGCGGAGGTTTTCGAGCCAGGAGAGCAGAGCCGGCTGCCTCTAGTACACAGCATATACAGTGGTACCTCGGGTTAAGTACTTAATTCGTTCCAGAGGTCCGTACTTAACCTGAAACTGTTCTTAACCTGAAGCACCACTTTAGCTAATGGGGTCTCTTGCTGCTGCAGCGCCGCTGGATTTCTGTTCTCTTCCTGAAGCAAAGTTCTTAACCTGAGGTAGTATTTATGGGTTAGCGGAGTCTGTAACCTGAAGCATATGTAACCTGAAGCGCATGTAACCTGAGGTACCACTGTATCTCAGAAAGTCATGGCACATAAGGAGAAAGAGACAGGGAGGGAGAAGGAAAAATGCAAGCTTAGGCACCAGTTCTTAAAAGTCCACAGTTCTTATTGGAACCAGCTGGAAATGGTTCATGTAGCCTAATGTTTTAACTGTTATTAATTCTGAATTGTGAATGGTTGCAACCTGCTCTGGGACCTGATGATGAAAGGTACGTTGTTAATAATAATAACAATAATAATAATAATGCACATTGCCCCTTCTCCCCAGAGATCCTCGTCACTTTGGTTTATCGACTACAGACCTAGAGCCCCCAGCAGCCTTAACAGACTACAGTTCCCATGATCCTTTGGGCAGGGTGCTTTAAATGTATAGCATGCACACAGCCTGCCTGTAAGATCTGTTGAACAGTGAACGTACTTGCTCAGGATGTGGTGGATGCAGTGGCGTAGCGTGGGTTGTCAGCACCCGGGGCAAGGCAAGTAATTTGCGCCCCCTAACACGTGGATTTGCGCCCCCTAACCCTAACCCCCAGATGTTGTGCCCAGTGTGGCCGGCCCCCCCTGCACCCCCCACGCTACGCCACTGGGTGGATGAGATCACTGGATGAGACTGTTGCCCTGCAGGGGGTTGGACTAGATGACTCTTGGGGGTCCCTTCCCATCGTACAATTCTATGGTTCCACCTAAGAAACTATGCACAGCATCGCAGCCTAAGCCTACTGTGGCTTCTGGACCAGGTAAGTGCTTCAGAAATGCACAATATCTTAAACTGGGAGCAGGGAGCCTGATATATTATGAACTGTTCCTTTCCCACCATTGGGAGCCAGCAAAGAAATGAAGAGAAATCCAGGGTTTTGTGGAGCACAAAGCACCCGCTCCCCTCTTTGAAACCCACCCCTCTCCTCCGCCAAACAAAGGAAAGCGAAAGGGCACAGATAACCGGCAGCCGGCCGGCCGGCCAGAACCCCTCCAGGGAACAATTGTTCGGGATTCACTGCAGGAAGTCCAGCCTAACCTCATTTCCTCTACGGCTTTCGGGAACTTAACCCTCAGGTCGAGACGCAGCCCAAACCCACAGCAGGATGGCCGCAGGTCACTTATAGAGAAAATAACGGCCTAATCCCTTTCCCTGCCAAGGGATCATCTGTGAAAGGAGGAGGGAGAGAGATGTCAGAAACACTACTAAAGGAAATAAGATGATCCCAGGGCAAATGCACTGTGTGGATTTTGTGAGGGGTCCAGGCTGTGGACCTTTATGGCCTTTTCCCCCCACAAGAGAAGTAATAATATTATAATAATTTTATTATTTATACCCTACCCATCTGGCTGGGTTTCCCCAGCAACTCTGGGCAGCTCCCAACAGGTTAAAAACAGAATAAAACATCAAGCATTAAAAACTTCCCTAAACAGGCTGCCTGCAGATGTCTTCAAAAAGTCAGGTACCGGTAGTTGTTTATTTCCTTGATATCTGCTGGGAGGGCATTCCACAGGGCGGGTGCCACCACCGAGAAGGCCCTCTGCCTGGTTTCCTGTAACCTCACTTCTTGCAGTGAGGGAACCACTAGAAGGCCCTCGGAGCTGGACCTTCATGTCCGGGCTGAATGATGGGGGTGGAGATGCTCCTTCAGGTCTACTGGGCCGAAGCCGTTTAAGGCTTTCAAGGTCAGCACCAACACTTTGAATTGTGCTTGGAAACGTCCTGGGAGCCAATGTTTGGCTCCTGCTTCTAACAGTGCTTTAAAAGTAAGGATTAGGCCAACCTGGTGCTGTTCCTAAGTTCTGGACTGCAACCCCAGCCCAGCAAGCAAGAGCCCCTCTCAAGGTGCCAGAATGATAAAATCGAAGAGTTGGAAGGGATCACAATAGCCATCTAGTCCAACCCCTTGCGATGCAGAATCACAGCTAAGGATTCCCTGATGGATGGCTTTCCAAACTCTGCTTACAAACCTCCATTGACGGAGGGCCCACAACCTTCCCAGGCAGTCCTCATTCCACTGTCCAACAGCTCTTCGCTCTTTCCATCATTGCCTTGCAACCTGCTCTGGAGAAAGGATAGCAAGAAAGCGGGGGATTCTTTCACCTGGCACAAAAAGAGGGAGACAGTGTCCTCAGAATGACTGAGGATATGAGAAGGGCTTTTTTTTCAGTTCTGGCACCTCTCAGGTGGGGAGAAGGGAGGTGTTCTGGGTGAGTTCCAGCACCTCTTTTTCTAGAAAAATAGAACTGGGTACCAGTATTAATGTGCTCACCTGATTTGGTGTTAGGGATAGGAAAGGTGGGAATGTTCTCCAGGATACAGGTGAGAAGTCTCACCTGCAAGGAAGCTCCTGGGGTTCAAGCAGCTGATGAAGACACAGTTTTCAGCATCCAGTTTTGGATGGTGCCAAACAGCCAGGCGGTGTAGGGAAAAAATGGCTCATCTGTGGGTGTGGTGTGGTGTAGTGGTTAGAGTATTGGACTAGGAGCTAGGAGACCAGGCTTCAAATCCCTGCTTGGCCATGAAGATGACTGGCAGTAGCTCTTTGGGACTTCAGACAAGAGTTTCTCAGAGCTTGTAGAGCAGATGTTCTACCATTGAGCCTTCCCTTCCCTGTCTCTCTCAGCCTATTCCGCAGGGTTGTTGTGAGGATAGGTAGGTCACTTTGAGCACCTTGGACAAAAAGGTGGGATACATAAATATCCCCGTGGAGCAGATAGGGAAGAGCACAGCTGGATGGGACAAATGTTTGAGGATAAACCAATCAATGTGGAGGGCAGTTGTCAGCTGTAGTGGAAGAGTCTTCTTCCCTCCTAAGCAAGACTTGGTGGGGAAACACAAAGGACAGCCAGGATGAGAGGTCTTCTCCAAGCAGATGGTGAGAACCTCAGCATGGGAAGCAGAGATCTGAAGTCTCAGGGCATGAGGGCATCTCCCTTGGCTGGATATGAGTTCTCCTAATAAGCTGCCTTATACAGAGTCAGACCATCTAGTCCCATATTGTCTACACTGACTGACAGCAGCTCTCCAGGCTTGCATGCAGGTGAGTCTCCCAAGACAGATGCTCTACCCACTGAATAATGGCACTTCCCTCTCTGCAGGGAAAGTGTCTCTCATGCCCTGGTGGCTCACCTACAGCAATTTGAAGGGAAAAGCACACCTCATGTTGGCTGGAGACCCTCCCTGGAAGCAGAACGACGACAAAATCAAAGTAAATGCCCATTTACAGCCCTTTCCCGATGCCTCAAAGACATCCAGAACCAGTCTGTACGTGTGGAAGGATGGCAGCCGGGGGAGGAGGCTTCCAACAAGAGGGTTACTGATCCCTATAACCCAGACAGGCTCCTCAACCCTCATACCTGGATAAGTCAAAAGGTGTCACCTGCTTTAAACATTTTATTTTAAAACACTGGAACTCCCTGCCTATTAATCTCAGACAGGCCTCTTCACTGTACTCTTTCTGACACCTGCTTCAAGACATTAATGCATAAAGGAGCCTACTCAGATGTTTAGAAGGCTGGTGTGAGTTTTATTCATTATTCTTCAGGCTCTTGTTAAATTAACTATTTGAAAGTTTTCGATTATCGTTGTTCATTTTTCCTAGGGATCATTTTATTGTTTTATCTTTTTCATAAACCACTTTGACGTGGCTGTTATACAGTCAAGCAACGTACAAATTTTGTGAAATAAAAAAGTAACAAATTTATTTGTAACTCTTCCTGGGATACCTGGGTTCAAATTACACACTCAGCCATGAGTGAGTGGTGACCTGGAGGGCCACTCTCTACCTCACAGAGTTGTTGTGGGGACTAAACGAGGACGGGGGGGGGGGGCATGTATCCTTATGCTCTTTGGAGAAACAGGTAGAATATAAATACAATACATTAACAACAGACAACAACAACAACAACAACAACAACATCAACAACAACGCAATGATTATCCTCCATGCGCAAAGGTGCGCAGGTGAGGCATAGACAGGCGTGGGCACTCCCCTCCCTTACCTGGATGTAGGCTCTCTGGAGGAAGCTGTAAGGCACCCTGCGCTGGAAATCCGCGCGCACCTCGTCGCTGGCGACGTGTCTGGAGTCCGCACCGGGCAGCGCTTCCCGGCGGCAGGAGCGCAAGCAGCGCGCCCGGCGGAGCAGCGCGCCGAAGAAGCGCAGGTCCCGCCGGGCAGCATCTTCGCGCGGCTCAGCGTCTTCGAGCGGCGCTTCCCGACGGCAGCGCAGCGCGCAGCCCAGGCGCGCCTCCCGCAGGCGGCGCTCGGCGCTCAGCGCTGCCTCCAAGAAGCGCACGGCGCCGGCGAAGTCCCCCTGCGAGTGCGCCTCCACGCCGGCTGCGTAGAGCGCGTCGTAGGGCGGCCCGGGCTCCAGCTCCCCGGCCCCCGACGCCTCCAGCTGCAGCAGCAACAGCAGAGGCTGGAGCAGAAGGAGCAGCAGCCCGGGGGCCATCCCCGCCGCCCCGCTTTCCGGGCTGGGACGCGCCGTCGAGGCTGGGCAGGTGGCGACGGGCGCGCCGGACGGGGCGCACGGAGGATGCTTTGCGGAGGAAGGCTGCTGAAGCTGGCTGTCGAGCGACGGGCGCTCCTGGGAAGGCAGGAGGCAGGAGGCAGGCGGCGGAGGTGGAGGTGGAGCCCTCCCCCTCGGGGTTTCCCCTCCGCCCAGGCCAGAGGGCCGGGAATGCCCGGGGGGAGGAGAGGCTAGCCGTCGGCGCTTCCCTCGGCTGCGAGCGGAGCAGGAGAGCCAGGAGAGCGAGCGAGAAGCCGCTGGGGGGAGCGCTCCGTCTGCAGCCCGGCCAAGCTCGCTCTCTCTCCTCCCCGGCTGGCTGCTGCGCCGGAACCGGCAGCGCTTCCAGGGCCGGGCGCGCCTCTCGCCCGGCGGGCGGCTTGCCTGCTTCGCCCTCCTCTGCTCGCCAGAGGGACTGCTTGCCTGCCTGCCTCCCTGCCCTGCTCGGCGGGGCGGAGAGAAAGAGCAGGCGGAGGAGGTTGTCCCTCGATGGCTACCGGCGAGGAGAGAGAGGAGCCGGCCGTGCGGCTTGACCTGCGGGGGGAAGGGGGTTCCCCCCTTCGCAGTTTCTTCCCACTTTCCTCCCCGCCCTGCCTCCTTCGGAACAACGGGTGCTGGAGAGAGAAGGCGTCGGGAGGGCACGGGAAAGTATCATTCGTATTAATATCGTTATCATATTTCTATCGTGCCTTTTGCCGGGCCGGGACGCAAGACGGCTCGCGCAGAGAAATCAGAACAAGCTGAAAACATAGAAAGGACAATCGCCAAAATGTACTTAGAACTAAAAAAAAATCAATTGCTGGTGGTTTTTGGATTTCCTGCTCACCAGCAACCGAAAGGTCCTAGGGCGCGTTTGGCAACGTAAAAAGGCCAAGTTAAAATGAGGGCCACCAACTTAGCTCAGGTAGAGAGGCTCTTCTCTGGGTCCGAGCACCTTCTCTCAAGTAGGTATGGTAGGAACATGTTGACACACCTTTTTGTGTTGCGGCTACCAGCCTGTGGAACTCCCTGCCTCAAGAGAGATTTGTTTGGCCAGCTTCTGGGTTTGCCAAAAGCACCTCATTGACTTCTGTGAGAGGCAGTGGCTCTGGGCAGTTGGCCCTTTGACTGGGTCCAGAAGCACAGGACTTTTCTCACGCTGATTCATTTCACCAGGACCCCATACTCTGGCTTCCCTGCCAGTTGAGTGGCCTTATCGTTGCACATTGCCTCAGGAGAGTGAGGAAAATTATCAGAGATGATTCCTACCCTGGCCGGCACTTTCTCGATCTCCTGCCCTCAGGCAGAAGATATAGAAGCATGACTAGTCGCACCAACAGGGTAAAGAACAGCTTCTATCCGTGGGCTGTTAGGCTGCTGGATGAAAAGATAACAACAGGGCAACTGACTTTTGGGTTTGGTGGGTGTGCGTCAGTAAACGAGAGGATTTAAGACTAAGAGAGTTGAGGGGGGGTGCTTGTGTAATCTCACTGTATACAAGTTGTGCAAGTGACAATAAAGTATTTCAATTTCAATTGCAGTGCTATTATTTTTATTTTAAATTTCAGTCTTGAAACTGCTGTAGAGTCATGTCCAGTATTCTTTATGCTGCACAGAAGCTGCAATCCTTTGCATGCTTTCCTGGGAGTAAAGACCCCTTGAAGACAAGGAGATTGAATCCTGAGTACACAATTACGCCCAGAACTGAACACAGTTAGTTAGAGCGTGGCACTGATAATGCCAGGGTTGCAGATTTGATCCCTGTATGGACCAGCTGCATATTCCTGCATTGCAGGGGGTTGGACTAGATGATCCTCAGGGTCCCTCCCAACTCTGTGAATTCTATGATTCTAAGGTCTAAGAGCAGTGGAATCCAACAAAAGCAGTTTCCTTGTGAAATTTTCTTAGGGGCAGATTTCCAAAAACAAGCTGTCTAGTCTGAGCTTCATTTATCCACATTCAAAAATGTCTCTATAATTTTTTTTAAAAAAATCTGTTTTACAATTTAAAATACCGTATTTTTCGCCCTATAGGACGCACTTTTTCCCCTCCAAAAATGAAGGGGAAATCTGGGTGCGTCCTATGGGGCGAATGCAGGCTTCGCGGACCTCTCCGCAAACAGCAGGAGCGCTCCCGCTGCTGGCGGAGAGGTGCCTGCATGCGGAAGCCTGCGCGCGCTGAGCTCAGCGCGTCCAGGCTTCGCGGACCTCTCCGCTAGCAGCGGGATCGCTCCCGCTGCTGGCGGAGAGGTGCCTGCATGCGGAAGCCTGCGCGCGCTGAGCTCAGCGCGTCCAGGCTTCGCGGACCTCTCTGCTAGCAGCGGGATCGCTCCCGCTGCTGGCGGAGAGGTGCCTGCATGCGGAAGCCTGCGCGCGCTGAGCTCAGCGCGTCCAGGCTTCGCGGACCTCTCCGCTAGCAGCGGGAGCGCTCCCGCTGCTGGCGGAGAGGTGCCTGCATGCGGAAGCCTGCGCGCGCTGAGCTCAGCGCGTCCAGGCTTCGCGGACCTCTCCGCTAGCAGCGGGAGCCAGCACTGGGCTCCCACGGCTTGCAGAGAGCTGCCTGTTTGGGGGCTGGGGTCGGGGGAAGCTCGGGCTTCCCCAACCCCGCGCTTGGGGGGGAAATAATTTTTTTCCTTTATTTCCCCCCAAAAAAACTAGGTGCGCCTTATGGGACGGTGCGTCCTATAGGGCGAAAAATACGGTACTCATTTTTACAACCTTAAAATATCAATGACTTCCCTTCCTCTCTTTCCGTGGTTCATTTTACATATCATAAATCCCTGCATATCTTACAAAAACTATACCATTCAGTATTCCATCATTACATCCATCAAGACTTATTTACACTCTTGAATTTATCTCAGTGCTGCCAGCATTTTCAGCTGTACACAATTATTTCCCATATATTCAATAAACGTTTTCCAGTCTTCTCTAAACGTGTGTTCTTCTTGTTCTCTTATTTTATATGTTAAATATGCAAGCTGAGCATATTCTGTCAGCTTAAATTGCCATTCGTCGTTAGTTGGGACCTCTCTCGTTTTCCATTTTGGGGCTAACAAAACATGGGCCACAGTAGTGGCATGCATAAATAACATTTTTTGACACCTGGGAATTTCAGTCTGAATTATCCCCAACAAAAAGGACTCTGGTTGCTGGTTTTTTTGGAAAGTACTTTTAAACATTTTTTATATCCCAATACTCTTTTACACGTCCACCACACGTGAAAGAAGGTTCCGTCCAGCTCTTTGCATCTCCACATTCAAAAATGTTTGCAGCATCAGAACATAAGAAAAGCCCTGCTGTTCATTTGTGGTGGTCTTTGTTTTCATGTGTGAATGAACAACCACACCCTAGGCCAACCCCAACCTCACTCACCACCAAAGGAACACAAGTGAACAGCAGAGGACCTGCACAAGCAACGCTGACACAAAACCCCACATATATTAAGTAAAATAGAAACATTGCCACCCAACCCCACCCAGCTTCCCCCCCTCCACCTCCTTCCCCCTTTTCTTCCTAATGTCTCAACAAATGAAACTGATTTGTAAAAAAAAAAAAAAAAAAGGTTATATGGGGGGAAAAAAACGAGAGAGAGACATTGCACACACCTTTGTAAATCAATAAAATCTTTAATAAAAATACATTAAAAAACAAAACAAAAGCCCTGCTGAGTCAGGGCAATGGCCCATCGAATCCAGTATCCTGTCCTCATAGTGGCCAAACAGATTTCTCTTCTGGGAAGCCTGTAAGCAGGATTTGAGCGCCAGAGCCCTCTGCCCTCCTCTGGTTTCCAGCATAACTCCCTCTGACTGTGGACGGCAAAGCATAGCTATTCTGGCTAGCAACCATCAATCACCATTGATACATCAGGACTCTCAATGCACAAGGACATAGGAAAGAGACTTGCACTGAGTCACTGACCACCAGCAACCCTTCAGGGGGGAGGGGGCTTTCCCAACTCTACTGGGAGTTGCTGCAAATTCAGCCTGTGTTGTTCTCTAGCCAACAGCCCCTGCAACTGCCAGCATGCTCATCTGTCTTTTTGCAAAAATAAATAGTTCCGCTATGGTGCCAAGTCCTTCTCAACTCCCACCCCCTGCAGAGAGAATGATTTATGGCATGGAGGTGCCTCATACCACCTGGGTGAGTTTAATTAGGGAAAGCCTGTCCTTACAAGTTAACAGGGTTATGCAACAAATGTTTTTTTTAAAAAAACACAGCTGTAGAGTATGCATTTCGGGGGGGGGGGGTTAGTATGCAGCAGGAGGAGAACATGAGCTGTCTGCGAACAGCTCTCCAATCTGACTGACTTAGTAGGGTGGGCTTGGGTGCAGTTGAGAAGCCAAGGAAAATCCCCCAGTGTCAGTCAAATAATCTGTTTCTTGGCAATTGCTCCCCTAAACCTTCCCAACTTTGAGAACATGGATCTCTGCTTCCAGGTGCCTCCCTCACTATATGTTGAGTACATCTTGGATGGTTTTGCATTTCTGACTGCCCTGACCTCTTTCATTTCGGTGCAGAATCTCACCCCTCTATCTAAAGGAGTTACTTCTTGGCCCCCTTCAGCTTCACCACCTGGGATTAGGGCCAGCCAAACGAAAGCCTCCATGAAGCATCCCCTTCCAGCCTTCCTCAGCTGCCGGCACATTTCGTAGCCTCCCTTGATGTCTCCCTTTTCACCTCTGAGGAGTCTGACCTGCCAAGAAATTACTCATGGTGGAATCATCCCCAAAGAAATGACCTTTTCAATTTTTCTTTTATAATTCCCCCTCCAAAGATCTCTCAACCCAGTGGAACTTGCTGTGTGTGTAGCGGATCTCCCCTCGTCCAGGAAGCAAACAAAGAAAAAATAGAGCCTTATAATGTTTTGTTCGTTCAAATAATCCTCTGGAGTTCCAGGTTCTGAGCTTCCAGGTTCTGTTGCAGAGAAGCAGTGATTCTATTTATTTGCTGCTGCTCCATTTTGATTTCTGGACTCAAATATACTATAAACCCTGCTGGATGAGGCCAGTGGCCCCTCTAGCCAAGCATCATGTTCTCCGAGCGGCCAAAAAGATGCCCCAGTCGGAAACCAGCAAGCAGGATTTGAGCACAAGCAATCTCTTCTCCTGCCGGTTTCCAGCAAATGATGTTCTTTGCTGCTTCCCACTGTAGAGTTGGAGAAAGTTCAGAACAGGGCAGCCAAAATGATCCAGGGGGTGTCGAAGAGACCCCCCCCCCATGGAAGAAAGGAGGTTTTGGTTTAGAAAAAAGGTGGAAGTGGCGTGGTGTAGGTTTCTAAAACTGTGCCTCCTTCTCTCATAACACAAGAACGCATGAACATCTTAGGAAGCCGCACGTTGGAAGATTCAGGACAGAGAAAATGAATGAATTCTCCATGTAATATAATAATAATAATAATAATAATAATAATAATAATAATAATAATAAATTAATTTATACCCTACGCATCTGGCTGGATTTCCCCAGCCACTTTGGGCAGCTTCCAACACAATAAAACATCAAACATTAAAAGCTTCCCTAAACAGGGCTGCCTTCAGATGTCTTCTAAAAGTTTGGTAGTTATTTTTCTCTTTGACATCTGGTGGGAGGGCGTTCCACAGGGCGGGTGCCACCACCAAGAAGACCCTCTGCCTGGTTCCCTGTAACTTGGCTCCTCACAGGGAGGGAACCACCAGAAGGCCCTTGGAGCTGGACCTCAGTGTCCAGGCTGAACTATGGGGGTGGAGACGCTCCTTCAAGCCTACTGGGCTGAGGCCATTTGGGGCTTTAAAGGTCAGCACCAACACTTTGAATTGTGCTTGGAAACATACTGGGAGCCAATGTAGGTCTTTCAAGATGGGTGTTAAGTGGTCTCGGCATTGGAGAAATGGTCGCTGTCCCACTGACCTCAGCTCTCAGCTGCCTGCCTTCTTCTTATTGGGAGTGACCCTGGCTGTCATCATCTTCTATTCTCAGTGCTGCCCTTGCAAAACTCAGCAAGTGAAGGGGAAGATCGTGGGGGACAACACTAGACATTAGTTGCTTCCCCCTGTCATGGGCTCCCTGGTGCCCCCTGCTGTTGGGCTCCTCGCCTTCTGCCCTACCAGCCACCACTGTCCCAGCCCCAGAGGCCAGCCTATGAGTTTGGCGCTCAACTGGCTTGCGTGATTGAGTTCACTTTTCAAGAACAGGCTAAATAGAATGGCTTGGATGACCTGACGCCACTAAATTACTATAATTTTAGCACCATCAATGCACATCTTTGTGGGTGTCCAGCAATATCACAACCTCTGTTATGAGAAAGCAAAAACGCTGCTAGCTTCCACCAGATTTCTCTGTTCCAAAATGGCACCCATTTGGAGCATGAGAAGAAGGTACCTTCTCCCAATTTTGACCAGTGGGGTCAATCGAGCGCTCTACTGTCTACACCAGGGGTCAGCAAACTTTTTCATCAGGGGGCCGGTCCACTGTCCCTCAGACCTTGCGGGGGCCCGGACTATATTTTGCAGGGGGCGGGGAAATGAATTAATTCCTATGCCCCACAAATTAACCCAGAGATGCATTTTAAATAAAAGGGCACATTCTACTCATGTAAAAACACACTGATTCCCAGACCGTCCGTGGGCCAGATTGAGAAGGCGATTGGGCCGGATCCGGCCCCTGGGCCTTAGGTTGCCTACCCATGGTCTACACTGAGTGGCTAAAGCTCTCCAGTCTCTTTTTTCTTTTTAATAAAATGTATTTATTTGCTTGTTTGAATTAAAATTTTACAGAGATATATCACACATAAGTCATAAAGACAAGATTCCAAAAAATTTCCTGGACTTCCATCCTCCCCTTTGTGGGTCCTGTTATTAATCCTATCCTCCCGCATCTTCTATGATAGTCCAAATCCTTTACCTCTTCCATTGCGCCCAGAATTCAACCTTAAGCCACAAGTGATATTCCAATCCTGCCAATGATTTTAATTGTTTGCAATGGTCCTTAAGGTAAATTATACATTTTCCCCATTCCTTGTTAAATTTTTGGTCTTCCTGATTTCTGATTTTCTGGTCATTTTAGCCATTTCAGCATAGTCCAATAACTTCATCTGCCATTCTTCTCTGGTAGGGACTTTATCTTCTTTCCATCTCTGGCCAGTAACATAAATACATAAATAGTCTTTTCAGCTCCCTTGGGATTTTGGCACCCAGAATTCCTAAAAGGAAGGCTGTGGGCTTTTTAACAAAGGTTGTTTTAAACATTTTCCCCCAACTCATTATATATAATTTCCCAAAATCCTGTTGTTGTTGTTGTTGTTTAGTCGTTTAGTGGTGTCTGCCTCTTCGTGGCCCCCTGGACCAGAGCACTCCAGGCACTCCTGTCTTCCACTGCCTCCCGCAGTTTGGTCAGATTCATGCTGGTAGCTTTGAGAACACTATCCAACCATCTTGTCCTCTGCCATCCCCTTCTCCTTGTGCCCTCCATCTTTCCCAACATCAGGGTCTTTTCTAGGGAGTCTTCTCTTCTCATGAGGTGGCCAAAGTCTTGGAGTCTCAGCTTCAGGATCTGTCCTTCCAGTGAGCACTCAGGGCTGATTTCCTTCAGAATGGAGACGTTGGATCTTCTTGCAGTCCATGGGACTCTCGAGAGTCTCCTCCAGCACCAGAATTCAAAAGCATCCATTCTTTGGCGATCAGCCTTCTTTATGGTCCAGCTCTTACTTCCATACATCACAACTGGGAAAACCAGAGCTTTAACTACCATATACGGACCTTTGTCGGCAAGGTGATATCTCTGCTCCCCCCCCCCCTTCATGGATCACTGCCTTGTCATGGCGAAGGGGCTTAAATAACTCAGAGAAGCTATGAACTATGCCGAGGAGGGCACCCAAGATGGACAGGTCATAGTGGAGAGTTTTAACCAAACGTGATCCACCTGGAGCAGGAACCGGCAAGCCACTCCAGTTTCCCCGCCAAGAAAACTCCATGGACAAAGACAACAGGCATATAAAATCCCTTTACTACCTTACAGTTCCACCACAAATGATAAAAGGTGCCTTCTTTTTCCTTATGTTTCCAGCATACATTTGAGCATGTTTTATACATTTCTGCTAATTTAGGGTTTCTGCCAGGGGTGTGTAACAGCCCTATCTGGGAATTCCAGTGATCAACCATTGAGCAAGACCTCCACCATGAGTTTGGAGCTGTGATAACAGTTTTGCTTGCGCAGTTGCCAAAGGAGAGAGGTCGCTGCAACTACCATGTGACAAATGAACCCCTGCAAATCGACATTTTTAAAACAGCCTTTTGAGCCTCCTGGTGTTTCCTCTCTCTGTCTCTTTTTTAAAATAGTAGCTTGGCATCCAGGAGACCAGCAAGCGCAGGTTTGCCCTGCCCCGTGGAGAGGCAAATCTGCACCTGTTGAATTTCAGCCTTCACACATATATTAACGCTGCAGAGCCTCTGTCGGTTTGCTGTTTGCTGATAGACATTCATATGGATCTATTTGTGTCATTAGGAAAATAAACCTTCAAAGCAACATAGCAGGAGCTGGAACCAGCAGAGCTCTGCACACTGGGCGGGTTGTTTTTCATGCTTAGAATTATTCCTTTCATAGAGTCCTTGAAGGATGGAAGACGCACCGGGCAGCTGAGGACTCCACCAAGCTAATATTAGGATTGCTGATTTATAGCTGGAAGGAGCGAGCAATGCAGTGTTGCTCATATAGGGCACCGCTCATGTTTTCCAGTCTTGAAATGTTGGTTGGTATGAGAAGGCAGAGAAAAGGGAATCTGGATTCGCAAGAAATAAGGAGAGCCTGCAGGATTAGGCCAATGGCACAGTGGGTTCAGCATCGTCCTCACAGTGGCCAAGAAGATGCCCCCATGGGAAACCTGCAAGCAGGATTCAAACTCAAGAGCAACTATCCCCTCCTGCGGTTCCCAGCAGATGGTATTCAGAAGTGTTGCTGTCTTCAGTTGTGGAAGCGAAGAGGAGCCATACTGTCTATGAGCCACTGATAGCCCTCTCCTCCACGAATTTGCCTAATAAATAATAATAATAATAATAATAATAATAATAATAATAATAATCCACTTTTATTTTTCTTTATTTATTTTAAAAATATTATTTATACTTCTCAGACATATACATTTCACTGATTTTACATTCACTTTGACACTTTGAAAATTGGCTTCCAGGTGGAAACCATTTCCATTCTTTTATAAAAAGTTTGTTATCTTGATTTCTTTTTCTTCCGGTAAGTTTCGCCATTTCTGCATATTCCAGAAGTTTTTGTATCCATTCTTCTTTTGCTGGGACTTCTTCTTCTTTCCATTTTGGGGCAGGTAACATTTTTGCCGCTGTAATTACATACATGAATAAATTTCTATATTCAGGTAGGTAGCCATGTTGGTCTGGCGCAGTCGATATATATGTGTGTGTGTGTGTGTGTGTGTGTGTGTCCAGTATTCGAAGAAGTGTGCATGCACACAAAACTGTGGGATGTGAAACACAAGAGCAGTAAAGTACAACATTCCTAGAGTGAACATGTTTACACCTGGGGAGGAATGTTTGTCCAGCCGGCAGGTAAATTTCCTGTTTCCTTCTGGGCTGGGACAGACTTCCTCTGCATGTGACTAGAGGTGGGCGTGGCCTCACCTGTGCAGGTAACGACAAAAGCACAGGGCAGGGAAGCCATCTCTCTCACTTTGACTACATGCATCAAAAAAGCAACATCTGCTTAGCCAAAGATGCTCTCTTGGCCTCCAGCCAAGAGAGGACAAAGGGACTGTCTCCTTATGAGATAGTTTCCAGGTGTATGTTACTTTTCTAAGACAAGTCTGCCTTCTGGGATCCGATTATGAACAGAATGATGTGTGAGTAAACCTTTTTATAATTTTAAAGAAGACTGTGTCGTGTCTTATCTTTTATGAGGGAATAAGGGGGAAATACCAGAGCAGTTATTATGCCAGCTCCGAGGGCCTTCTGGCAATTCCCTCCCTGCAAGAAGTGAGGTTACAGGGAACCAGGCAGAGAGCCTCCTCGGTGGTGGCTCCCTCCCTGTGGAACGCCCTCCCACCAGATGTTAAGGAAATAAACAGCTACCTGGCTTTCAGAAGACATCTGAAGGCAGCCCTGTTTAGGGAAGTTTTTCATGTTTGTTGCTTTTTTATTAATGTTATAGGTGTTCTGTTCGGAACCACCCAAAGTGGCTGGGGAATTATTATTATTACTATTATTATTATTATTATTATTAGGCTAGCCTCTGCTGGGTTGGGGAAGGGCACCCAGCCAAGCAGGATCATCAGTGGGGCTGGTTTGTTTTTGGGTTGGGCCCATTCTTCAAGCCCAGTGAGCAGGAGTCACGGATGAGACCGGCAAGAGGATATTTAAAAGCTGCATGAGGGAGGGTGTTTGCAGGGCTGGGCTGGGCAAGTGAGGGCAGCACACCAGGAGGACAAAGTCTCTTCTTGCTGGGAACGCTTGGCAACAGAACGGGAACAGAATGTGGTTTAGGAGTTTTCTGTTGCAATCCAGGTTTAGTTTTGGAGGTGCATTACTCTAGAGTCGGAAACAGTTCCAGAATCATAGAATCATAGTTGGAAGAGACCACAAGGGCCATCGAGTCCAACCCCCTGCCAAGCAGGAAACACCATCAGAGCACTGCTGACATATGGTTGTCAAGCCTCTGCTTAAAGACCTCCAAAGAAGGAGACTCCACCACACTCCTTGGCAGCAAATTCCACTGTCGAACAGCTCTTACTGTCAGGAAGTTCTTCCTAATGTTTAGGTGGAATCTTCTTTCTTGTAGTTTGGATCCATTGCTCCGTGTCCGCTTCTCTGGAGCAGCAGAAAACAACCTTTCTCCCTCCTCTATGTGACATCCTTTTATATATTTGAACATGGCTATCATATCACCCCTTAACCTCCTCTTCTCCAGGCTAAACATGCCCAGCTCCCTTAGCCGTTCCTCATAAGGCATCGTTTCCAGGCCTTTGACCATTTTGGTTGCCCTCCTCTGGACACGTTCCAGTTGGTCAGTGTCCTTCTTGAACTGTGGTGCCCAGAACTGGACACAGTACTCCAGGTGAGGTCTGACCAGAGCAGAATACAGTGGCACTATTACTTCCCTTGATCTAGATGCTATAAATGGCAACCCAAATGATCGAGTGGATGGAGAGACCCCCTATGAAGGAAAGTTGCAGCTCTGGGAACTTTTTAGCTTAGAGAAAACCAGAGTAACAGACAGAATTAGGTTCTGCATGGAGAATGTGGAGAGAGTTTTTCTCCTTCTCATAACACTAAAACTCACGAAGGGCTTCTTCACGCAGCACAGAGTTAAACTATGGAACTCCCCTCCACAGGAGGCAGTGATGGCCACCAAACCTTTAAAAGAGGATTGAACAAGTTTATGGCCTTTTGTTACCTGGGCAGGTAAGGTCACACCCACCTCTAGTCACATGCAAAGGAAGTATTTCCCAGCCCAGGAGGAAACAGGAAGTTTTTGACTGGCTGGACCAAACTGTCAGGAGCTCAGCCTACACTCGAGTAGGACCCTGGCAGAGACACATGCCCAACTGGCTTGTTCTCTCCCTCCTGGTCAATTGTTCGGGAGCTTCAAAAGCTTTCTTCAGCTCGAACATCACAGCAACCGATGCCAACCGACATTGGCACACTTAGGGATCAGCAGAGTGTTCACATCTTGAGTAACAGATCTCAGCAACTCAGCACTTTGGCTAATCTACTTTATTTACATATAAACACACACGGAGCACTGCAACATGGCTCCCTCCTTCTCTCTAGCATCAGACAGCAAAGAGAGAAAGAACAAAGGACAATAGTCCCGCTTCACGGAACACAGTAACACAAACACCTTGTCTCCGTCACTTCCCACTCTGTGGAGTCAAAACATACACCCTCATGGGCTAGACAACAATCCCATGACTGCAATCATGGAGCAGGAATTCTAACACAAACATCCCGCCCTCTCTAGGAAAACTAGGAATGTTGTACTTGACTGCTACTTATGTATCACATCCCACAGTTTCATTAGGCTCCCACTCAAAGAAAACCGAGAAGTGTAAGCCACGACCTGAAAGAGCCTGCAAGGAAAACTTAAACAAAAGTTGTCCTTCGTTGAGCGTTATGTGCTGAGAAACTGGTTGTAGCTTCTGCCACTGGAGCTGAATGGATCTACTTTGGAAAAGCCAGTAGGAGAAGTCTCCAGCATGAAAGAATCCTCTCTCCATGCTCGCCCTTCTCCGCTCTGACCTATTAAAAATGAAAGCTTTGATGCTCTGGAGCCTCAGAAACTTGGACTGCTCTGTCACATTAAGAATCAGTAAAAATAAAGTTTGGAAAGAACATCCTAAGTACACTGATGGAAGCCCATGGGATGTGCCTTTGAAGGTCACCTGAATCAACCCCTTTGCCCACATGCCTTCTTTGGGAGGGTACAAAGGCAAAACTCAGCTCCACTTTGAACAGCCACCCTTCTCTCCTCCATATCGCAAGGCTTGAATGCAAACTCAAACGCATTATGTGGAATGCAGATGTAGCATTTGGCATTCCTGGGGGAGGTGAAGTGCCAAAATAGAAACTGGCAGGGTAGACTAATAGAATCATAGGAATGTGAAGTTGGAGACACCAAAGGTCTAACAAAACCCAAAGAGGGCTCAATAATGGTTCCTTGTCATCTTGGGGAGAAAATGTCAAGTGGGGTTCTGTCCCAGGCCCATAGTTGTTCAACTTGGATGACTTGGGTGAAGGCATTGAGGGGATGCTCATCAAATCCACAGGTGATACCAAACTGGGAGCAGTAGCTGCAGAAGACAGGATTGAAAATGACCTTGATAGATTGCAGAACTGGTGTCACGGTCCAGTTTATGGGTGGTCGAAGTCCTGGCGGAGGACGTTGGGACCAGGGGCAAGACGGCGGGGTGGGAGCAGGAATGAGAGTCCGGAAGCCAGGAGTCCGGAAGCCAAGGGTCAGAGAGACGGGAGTCAAGAAGCCAAGGGTCCGAGGATCAGGAAGCAAGGAGTCAAGAAGCCAAACACAGCGAGGCAGGAAGCATGTTGCTGTGGCAAAGAGCCGAAGGGAAGATGCTACCCTTATATCCCTTCCCGGCTCTTGCCACCAGGTGCTGGGAGTTGCCAATCAGCCTTACCTGTGCGGCCGTGCCTTGCCTCTTCGGAAAAAACTTAGGAAAGCCCCAGTCCTGTGAAGCCCTACTGGTCACAGGGCCTGGCTCCTGCACGCACTCCTGACAACTGGGCTCAATCTAAGAAAATGAATTTCCAAAGTAATGCTTTAGTTGAGAGTCTTGCATTGTAGGGAGTCAGGGTCCCTTCCAACTTTACGATTCTATGAGTCTATGAACCCCCTGCAATGCAGAATTCACAGGTGAAGAATCTTCAACAGATGGCCATCCAACCTCTGCTTAGAAACCTCCAAAGAAGGAGAGTTTGGCACCTCCAGAGGGAGACCGTTCCTCTGTGTAACAGCTCTTACCATCAGAAAGTCCTTCCTGATGTTTAGTCAGAATCTCCTTCCTTGTAACTTGAAGCCATGGGTTCGAGTCCTATCCTCCAGAGGAGGAAAAAACAAGCTTGTGCCACCTTCCATGAGACAGCCCTTGAGCTATATGAATATGGCTCTCCTATCTCCTCTCAGTCTCCTCTTTTCTAGGCCCCAACTCCATCATCCGTTCCTCAACAGGCTTGGTTTCCAGGCCCTTGATCATCTTAGTCCCCCTCCTCTGCACACCTTCCAGCTTGCAAATATCCTTCTTTAATTGTGGTGCCCAGAACAGGACTCCAGAGGTTTCCAAAATTTGGAAAATTTTGGGCAGTGTGGATACTCCAAAAATGAGAGAAGCCGGGTAGTTGGCAACAGATGATGATGATGATTAAAACCATATTGGAATTTCCTTGGAAATGGCTAAAGGGCGGCAGGAATTACAAGGTGCCATTTTGATTCCCATAATACTGTGTGGATGCTGGTTGGCCACTGTGGGAACAGGATCCAGGACTCGGTGGGACATTGGTCCGATCCAGCAGTCTTCTCTTATATGTTTTCAGCCCTAAATTGTGCAGCTTTTGTCATGAGGCTTAGAGCTGTGTTCCAAAATCTGAGTTTATCCTGCTCGGCCCCTGTGACATTTAGGAAGGTGACTGCGCGTTTTTAAGGGGCAATGAAAGACCAATGACTTAAACTCCAAACGGAAAAGGGAAGCTGGGCTCCCAGATCTAGCCAGGTTGATTTCCTCCCGAGCTTTCATCTGCATTCCATTCACCTTGTGGAGTTTATTATTTTAGCCTCCAAACATCGCCGTTTCTGCTCTTGCCTCAAAACGCTCCTTCATCAATTATACGGTATTTTGAAAAACAAGGTTTTTGAGGCTGCCGAGCCAGTTAAAACAGGAGCGGAATTCGGATCCAAAAACACACCCTGGGACAGATGTGATATTATCTGTGGCTCCTTATCCTTGAGTTACCCTCCGGCGAGAGAAGGTGGGTTACCTGGGAGTAAACAGCAATCGCAGAGCCTGGTTTGGATGAAAGGAACTCTTGATGATGAGGGTGCCAGGTAAGGAAAATGGCACAGGGGGCAGATCCTACACAAATAGGTGTGGGCAAATCCCAGAGGTTTGGTTTCTCGTTTTTCTGTTCTTAAGTTCAGTGCCTCACATTTCCACATCAGATTGCTTTTTAGATTTTAAATAGTTTGTGTGAAAATTCAACAGAAATTTAGTGCAAATTCCTCCAAATATACCCCTTTTTTTTTGGTATGCAGTTTTGACCCATGCAAAGCATTTCGGATGTTATCAATATGCATTTATTAAATTCAGAGAAGCACAACTGTCAAAGGACAGCAGTGATTTGGTTCACTTGCTGTTCTGTGGTCCAGTCGTGGCCGACTCTGGGGTTGCGGCACTCATTTCGCTTTACTGGCCAAGGGAGCCGGCGTACAGCTTCTGGGTCATGTGGCCAGCATGACTAAGCCGCTTCTGGTGAACCAGAGCAGCACATGGAAATGCTGTTTAACTTCCCACCGGAGTGGTACCTATTTATCTACTTGCACTTCGACGTGCTTTCGAACTGCTAGGTGGGCAGGAGCAGGGACCGAGCAATGGGAGCTTACCCTGTTCACCTGTTCACCCTGCTCACCTATTCATGTAGTATCTGAAACCAAGGGGGTGCATTGGTTGCCAGAGGTGACCCCCCCCCCCAGCTTTGCAACCCCACTACTGCTTCCACAGATGGAGAAAGCAATGCTACCAAACGCCAATCGCTAGAAGCCACAAGCGCGGAGAGTTGCTCTTGGCCCCCAATCCTGCTTGCAGGATTCCCAAATTGGGGCATGGGTTGGCCACTTAGAGAAGAGGATGCTGTAGCACAGGGGTGGCCAACTCTCAAGAGTCTGCAATCTACTTTCAATATTAAAAACTGGCAGTTATCTAACCCCATTTTTGGGGGGTTCAGCTCAAAATTGTTCAGCTTTTTGGGGGAAGGAAAGTCCCGTTTGGGGGGGTTCAGCTCAAAGTTGCTGGGCTTTTTTTAGGGAGGAGAAAAGCCCCTTTTTAAGGCGTTTCGCAAAAAAGTTTTTTTTGGGGGGTGGGAGTTCTGTTTTTTGGGGGGGTTAAAGGCAAGCGACAAAGAGGTAAAGTTACTCACAAAAAGATTGCTGTGGATCAAAACAGCAGCAAAGAGAAAGCTCCGTCTTCCCTTCCAGAGATTATACAACAGGCATGGCCAAACTTGGCCCTCCAGATGTTTAGGGACTACAATTCCCATCATCCCTGACCACTGGCCCTGTTAGCTAGGGATGATGGGAGTTGTAGTCCCAAAACAGCTGGAGGGCCAAGTTTGGCAGGACGCAGGCGCGGGGCAGGAGTCAGTTTTAGCAAGGCTGAGGAAAGGGAGCCAGAGATCGACTGCGATCTACTAAAACCTCATGGGGATCTACCAGTAGATCACAATCAACCTGTTGGGTATCCCTGCTGTAGCAGATGGACCCCCAGCCTGATTCAGTGGGCTCTTCTCATGTTCCTACTTTCCCAAAGGTCGCAAGACAAGAAAGCCCAGAAATAGAGCATTCATTTACTCTATAGTGCTTTGTACCAGGATTACTCATTAGCCCACAGTCTAGTAAAGGCGCTCTTGTGGTCAGTCCACCACATTTGAGTAAATAAAATACAGCAACGATGTTCAAAGGGGGCTGTGATGTGCTAGTCATCTGGCCTTTCGACTTCCTACAGCAACACAATTAATCTGAGGTATGTGGAAGGTTTATTTTCAGCAACTATAAAGGGACACTGCTTCTTTTCTGGAAGCTGTTTCTGTTAAATGAAGCACCCTTCATTGGCTTCTCCCCCTTTTTATGGGGATGTTTAATACTTGGTTAGTGTCAGATGCTAAGAGATGTCTTTCTTTTGCTTCTGTGTTGCAAAGTTTGGAGAAAGGTGAATTTCAACAGACTTCCAGGTTTCAGTTTGTGTCTTGTTATGTAACCTAATGTGGGTACCCAGTGTGGAGGAGCGCACAGCATTAACATCCCAGAAGGTCTTGCTTCTCGCATGGTCATAGCCTTGGCATCCAGCTTGGCTCTGTTTCTGTGGCTCAACACACACACAACTCCAGGCTTCTAGATTCAGGTAGGTAGCCATGTTGGTCTGACATATACATACACGCACACACAGTGGTACCTCGGGTTAAGTACTTAATTCGTTCCGGAGGTCCGTTCTTAACCTGAAAGTGTTCTTAACCTGAAGCACTACTTTAGCTAGTGGGGCCTCCAGCTGCTGTTGTGCCGCCGGAGCCCGATTTCTGTTCTCATCCTGAAGCACAGTTCTTAACCCAAGGTAATATTTCTGTGTTTGCAGAGTCTGTAACCTGAACCCAGTTGTCAGTGTTTACACTACATTTGCCTTGAGACAGTCTTCAAACCTCTTTTGTTGACCACCAGCATTACCCTTTCCATTTTTAATTTGGGATTAGAGTGGTTGCTTTGGAAGACGATCATCAGGCATCCGCACAACATGACCAGTCCAACAAAGCTGATGTTGGAGAATCATTGCTTCAACACTGGTGATCTTTGCTTCTTCCAGGACACTGGCATTAGTTCGCCTGTCTTCCCAAGTGATGTGTAAAAAATTTTGGAGACACCGTTGATGGAATCTTTCGAGGAGTTGGAGATGGCATTTATAAGTGGTCCATGTTTCACAAGCATACAGTAAGGTTGGTAGTACAATAGCTTTGTAAACAAGCATTTTGGTTTTCCTGTTCAGAGGGAGGAGCGTGCCTGCAACAATGATGGTGAAGCTAGCAAGGGGGTTTCTCTGCCAGCATTTTGGCTGTGATGCTGGGATTAGTAGTGGGGGAACGAGGTGCTTCTTGGCACACAGAGCCGTGGAAGATTTTCAAAGCCCATGGCCAGAGGGAGAGGGACTAAGTCATTGTAACAAACATTTCAGCTACATTAATCCATCATCTGCTGATGGACGGAAGGAGGGTCTCATGTGGACGGAGACTTGTGCTGGGAATGGGGAGCGAGGGCGAGGACTGTGCATTATGAATGGGAGCAAAAGTGGAAACTGGTGACTTGGAAGCTTCTGGCTGGGCTTCCCCAGCCACTCTGGGCAGCCTCCAACAAAATATTAAAATACAGTAATGCATCAAACATTAGAAGCTTCCCTAAACAGGGCTGCTTTCAGATGTCTTCTAAAAGTCTGGTAGTTGTTGTTCTCTTTGACATCTGGTGGGAGGGCATTCCACAGGGCAGGTGCCACTACTGAGAAGGCCCTCTGCCTGGTTCCCTGTAACTTGGCTTCTCGCAGTGAGGGAACCACCAGAAGGCCCTCAGAGCTGGACCTCAGTGTCCGGGCTGAACGATGGGGGTGGAGACGCTCCTTCAGTTATACTGGACTGAGGCCCTTTCGGGCTTTAAAGGTCAGCACCAACACTTTGAATTGTGCTGGGAAATGTACTGGGAGCCAATGTAGGTCTTTCAAGACCGGTGTTATGTGGTCTCGGTGGCCGCTCCCAGTTACCAGTCTAGCTGCCGCATTCTGGATTAGTTGTAGTTTCCGGGTCACCTTCAAAAGTAGCCCCACATAGAGCGCATTGCAGTAGTCCAAGATAAAAGAAAAGACTTCTTCACACAGTGCATTGTTAAACTAAGGAACTCATCCTGCAGGAGGTAGTGAGGACCACCAATTTGGATGGCTTGAATAGAGGACTGGCCAAATCCATGGAGGAGGAGAGGGCTACTGATGGCCACCAGCCAGGATGCCTATGTTCTGCCTCTTCAGTCAGAGTTCCAGATGCTTCTGAATCCCAGGTGCTGGAAACCACAGGGGGGCGGGGAGAGTTGCTCTTGTGCTCAGTTCCTGCTTGTGGGCTTCTCATAATGGGTATCTTGTTGGCCATGGTGTGATGGCCTGGGACTCGGATTCAGACTCGGAACCAGAGGAGTCTTGGTCCATACCGGATCCTTTGCCTCAGGCATCATCTGAACCAAGTCTGGGGCCTATCCTGAAGAGTCCCAGTCTGCACAGGTTCCCCTGCAACAAGCACTAGCTGGGCCGAGTCAGGGGCTGAGCCTGCCCTGGCTCCAGATGCGGGGATGACCTCGTTGCCTTCAGCTGGGCCATCACTTACAGCTGCTCCACTACCAGTTGAGTCAGGGGAGGCTGAGGTGGCCTCTGGGTCTAGTCACCCACCGACGTCTCCCAAGCTGCAGAGACTCAGGTCTAAGAGAAGGAGAGACCTGAGGACTCGCAGGAGGAATGCTCACCTTCAGGCGAGACAGGGAGGTGAGTTGCCGGGGGATCAGGACCAGCTGTTACCCTGAGAAAGATAAAAGGCTGTCGGACCTGCCCCAGGTTGTGGAAGCAACATTGCTGTTTGCTAGATCCTGCCTGAGACCCTGTACCTGTCCTTGCCTGGTTTCCTGCCTTGGCCCTGTTGGACTGACTCCTCGCAGAACCCTTAGATTTGGGACCGGATCTGGACCGCGTTGCTTGGGTTACCCCTGGGCCCAGCACACACTGGGAGAATAGGATGCTGGACTGGATAGGCTAGTGGCCTGATCCGGCAGGTCTGTTCTTGTGTTCTTATGCATGTAAAATGAATTTGGGGGGATGCTTGTACTTTGATTCTCTTCTTTCTTTCTTTCTTTCTTTCTTTCTTTCTTCTGAGCAGATCTCCCCCCACGCGTTCCCCTCCTCCTCCACATACCCAAGAAAGCCCCTTTACTTCATGCTGCATTGAGGGGTGGCGGGGAAAAAACTGATTGAGCTGCTCAGCATCCTCTAATAGATTCTTTCGGGTCCTTTTCTTTTCCAAAAGGCGGTTGAGTCCCTTTGCACCCAGACGCCCGATTCCAGTTGCGCTTCGGAAGATGTGACCTCATGGTGTTTGTATTTGTGCTTCTCGCTCCCCTCCCCCTCCAGCCTCCCCCACCCCCAGCATCACAAAGCGACTTGTTTCAGGAAAGCCCCCCCCCTCTCACCCCCCCCCAATGTGGTCACCATGAGGTCATGCTTCTGGAACGCTGGCTACCTCCAAGCTGCTGGAGGAGATCAGCTTACGTGTCTCTCTCTCTTTCTCTCTCTCTCTCTCTCTCTCTCTCTGCGTTTGAGAAGAAGCCGAAAGAAGGAGATGCTGCTGGAGACTCACCAAGAAATAGAAAGCTCCTCTCTGCTCAAACGTCACTCATTCATCCATTTATACCCCACTCAAGGTAGCTTAGAGATAAAAAATGAGAACAGCTAAAAACATGGGCAGGAGACCATCAAGAATGTGAAAGAGTGATGGCCACCAACAAGGGATTGGACTAATTCATGGAGGAGGAGGAGGAGGAGGAGGAGGAGGAGGAGGAGGAGGAGGAGGAGGAGGAGGCTCTTGGTGGATCCTGGCCAGGGTCGGGATACTCTGTCTCCAGAGTAAAAGGCAAGGTGCTTGTGGGATGCTCTCCCCAGGGAGGTTTGCCTGGTGCCGTCATTATACACCTTTATACACATTCCTTTTCAAAGCAGGCCTTGGGATGTTAATGATCTATGTCCCTTTAAATCAGCCTTTCTCAACCTGTGGGTCCCCAGATGTTGTTGAACTACTACTCCCATCACCCCTAGCTAGCAAGGCCAGAGCTCAGGGATGATGGGAGTTGTAGTCCAACAACATCTGGGGACTTACAGGTTGAGAACTGCTGCAAAGGTTAAAGTATGGGGGGGGTTGTGTGTGTGTGTGTGTGTGTGTGTGTGTGTGTGTTTTAATGTATTTTCCCCCACTTGCTTTTAATGACTAAATGGGTTTTTGTTTTGTTTTTGTTTCTCAGTTTCTCGGTTCGTTTTCTCTCTCCAAACACCCTTTGAGTTGCCTGCCGCAAGATAAAGCAATCAGTAAATTTAGTAAATATTAGTCAAAATCATTGTCCTTTTTTCTTTTCAATAATAATATTTATCAAATTTTCCGCTTTAACAATCCAATAAAAACCACATTAAAACATACCAAATTGAAATACAATCAAAAGGACCAAGTTTTATGCCAAATTATATGTCTTTGGGTGACTTCCCATGCTCTGAAGTTCAGGGAGTGATGATCTCACATGGTACTTCATTCCTTAATTAGTCCAGATTATATAATAAAACATTCCCCATGTTGAACGTTCGTTTATTTTTAACAGCCTCTGAATTTGTTTCGCAAGCAGATTACTCCTATGCAGTTCTGTGGGATATAAGTTTTTCTTCTTCTTTAGTCATGATCATTTTCAGCTCTGTTCTTACTAGCACTGCGACCTGCAGTCTGCCAAGGCTGTGCTGACACCTGGTGGCCTTTCCTATTATTTCAGCATTGCGTGTCGAGGTCCCCAGGTCCACCCCAAATAACTCACACATCACACGAAAATTTTTGTTTAAGATTTTTGGCATAATTTTGGCCACAACTTTATTAAAATACAAATTTGTGAGAGGTTGCGTAGGCATTGGTTGCGACTATCTGCCCCCACCATGGGGGATAGACTGACATTCCGCACGATGCGAAAGTCAGAATGGGGGAATACACTTGGGGGTAGCGTTGAAGCAGGGAACCTGCCCTCACCCCAAATGCAACCAGCAGCTCATTGCTATGGCCAGAGCCCCCTTGACAGAGTGGACAAGCAATAGTTAGCCCCCAATTCCTTTAACGGAATCCCTTGCAGCAGCAGCATTAGAGGGGCAGGCACAGCCAATCCATGCCCCTCAACCAACCAAACCATAAACCAATGCCTAACCGCAAACCTTACAAGTTGTGACGATTTGCTACCCGGTAGGCAAAAACCAAATGGCCCCAGCCAATCAGCCAGATGGACAAAATTCCTACCAGGCCCCCGCTCCAAAGCAGACGACCCCATGACAGTCATAGCAAGGTCAAGCGAACAACCCTAAATATAGGGAGGGGGGGACGGGCAATCTGATGTACGGGCGAAAAGAGGAAGCCCTAGCCTCGTGCAAGGAGTTTTAGCATTTCTGGCTGTCAATCAACAAATGGCAACATTAACTTCTTCCCAACAACAAGGGAAGCCCCGGTCGCATCAGTGGCCAACGATCAATTAGCCTGCCCTCCAACTTTGGAGTGTCCTGGAGGCCCCCACCGCAACACGTGCTCTCCATGAAGGAGAACATGCTTTCCCCAAAAGTGCTTAAGCAAGCAGACCCTGCAGGCATTCTGCATCCTGAGGGGCAAACTCTCCTCCACTGGGCTGTGACCTGGGCGGCGGCGTTGCAGGGTCCCCAAGCAGACCGCCTGAACACAGCCACTCAGAAAAAGGTAAAGGGACCCTGACCATCAGGTCCAGTCGTGGCTGACTCTGGGGTTGTGGTCCTCATCTCGCTTTATTGGCCTAGGGAGCCGGCGTACAGCTTCCGGGTCATGTGGCCAGCACGACTAAGCCGCTTCTGGCGAACCAGAGCAGTGCACGGAAACGCCGTCTACCTTCCTGCTGGAGCGGTACCTATTTATCTACTTGCATTTGACGTGCTTTCGAACTGATAGGTGGGCAGGAGCAGGGACTGAGCAATGGGAGCTCACCCTGTCGTCGGGATTTGAATTTAAAAGAATTTTGGGAATTATATGGACAGAGCTACCCAAACTAAAGGAGCAGGTTCATAGCTTGGGGGTCCTCCTGGATCCTTTGCTGTTGCTCGAGGCTCAGGTGGCCTCAATGGCCTGGAGCAGAATTTGGCAGCCAGGTTGCTCACAGTTTGAGCATATTGCACCTATCCTGGTCCGACTGCACTGGCTACCAATTAGTTTCTGGGCCCAATTCAAAGTGCTGGTTTTGACCTATAAAGTGCTAAACGGCTCAGGACCGCAGTACCTCAAGGACCGGCTCTTTCCACATGAACCTACCCAGACCCTGAGATCATCTTCTGATTCTGTCTATATTCAAAGTTGATGAATAAATGAGCAAATTAAGTTAATTCGGAAATGCGGAAGATGCTAAAGGAAGGAAGTCAAGTTTTGAAATGTCAAAACGATTGTAAAATTAGCGAAATGTATAAATTTGAAAAGCATGAATAAAATTTAATCAGAAAAGAAGGAAGAAACAGACGCGGGTGCTGCTGTCACTGGGGCTAAGCCCCCAAACAATTTGTCAGAGTTCCTCTGCCCCTGGAATCAGCCCTTTTCGCCTTCCCTCCCTAACCGAGTTGCGATTCCAGCCCTGCAAGGAGTTGGACTAGACCAAGTTCTTCCAAACCTGGGTCTCCTTTTCTTTTCTTTTCTTTGAATTTGCATTTTATTTATTTGTTAACATTCTCATATTACATCGGTAAACGTTGTCATATTACATTACAGGACATACTGTAACATAATTCCCAACATGTATACAAAAATTATATTAAAAAATTATATACTTAGAAAGAAAATGAAACAAACAAAAAAGAAAGAACAAAGGGGGGGAAACAAAAGCAATTTCCCCCCCAAAATCATATACATACCAACACACTAGAGTTCCTGTCTTTCCCGTTGTATATTCCTTGTTTACAAATGAATGTACTCTTATTATTGTATATTTCTTTTCATTTTATCTAATACATTCCTACATCAATATGTGCTCTTAGTCTTATTTCTCAACTCAGTCTCACTCCAACGTCAATCAAATGCTAGCATATATAGCGAACCTTAACCTGGGTCTCCAGCTGTTTTTGGACTACAACTCCCATCATCCATAGCTAGCAGGACCAGTGGGCAGGAATGATGGGAGTTGTAGTCCAAAAACAGCTGGAGACCTAAGTTTGGGGAACCCTGGAATAGATGACCCTTGAAATTCTTTCCAACTCTATATTTCTAGGATTGCATGGCCTTCAGGGGATTGGACTAGATGACCCCAGGGGGTCCCTTCCAACTCTATAATTCTGGGTTTTTTAATCAATTTATTTATTTGGTTTTTCAAATTAAAATTTTGTAATCACATATAATAATTATAATAAATAAAAATAAATTTTTATTTATACCCCGCCCTTCCCGGTTCAGAAAACCGGTCTCAGGGCAGCTAACAACAAATTTAAAACACTTAATTGATGCAACAACAAAAATAGCATAAAATACAGTATAAAACATGAATAACAATAAATTCAGAATTCGAAAATCAATTTAGGGGGGAAACCCATCCAATATCCAACATACAACACAAAAACAAGATTCCAACGAATCTCCTGGACTTCCTTCCTCCCCTTTGTGGGTCCTAATGTTAGTCATTTCCTCCTGAATCTTCTATAACAATCCAAATCTTTTACATCTCCATTATATCTAAAATTCACCATTAAACTACAAGTGTTATTCCAACCCCCAACTCTATAATTCTGATTCCCATGGAGTCTTGAGCTAAAGGTTCTCCCTGGAGAGTTTTTGGATCGTCTTTTTAATAAAGAAGTTAAACAGAAGAATAAAAATATTTTCTCTCTCTCTCTCTCTCTCTCTCTCTCTGGTTCAGGGGGGTCTTTGGCACAAATTTGGCTTTATTTGGTTTCCTAACCTGTCCCAAGACAACACAGGGCAGGTTACAACACAACAGAGGCAGCTTGAAATGCACCACAACGTTCAAGAAAAGAGACCGGTGAACCTGTTGGATTGGAGTTATGCAAGATCCTCATGTAATAATAATAATAATAATAATAATAATAATAATGGGTGTGAGGTTTGGGTTTTTGTTCTTTGTGAAAATGTCGCGCTGAGGATATTTCCCCCGGCAGAGGGCGCTGAAAGTATACCTTTCTTTCCCTCCTCCCTCCTTCAGGACTCAGTCAATGAAGATGTGAAGTCAGGGGCATAAGAAGCAGGGGTGGCGGGGGCAGTGTGCCCCGGGTGTCATCTCTGAGAGGGGTGACAAAATCCCCCCTGGGCACACACCCCCCAATAGAGGTTGGATGGCCATCTGCCAGGGATTCCTGAGCTACAATTCCTGCAATTCAGTGGATTAGACTAGATGAACTTTGGGGCATCCCTTCTAATAATAATAATAATAATAATAATAATAATAATAATAATAATAATTTATTTATATCCCGCCCTCCCCAGCCAGAGCCGGGCTCAGAGTGGCTAACAACAATAAAAGTAATACAGCATTCTAAAATCCATTCATTTTAAAATCAATTCAAAATCAAATTATCCAGTGGTATCTTGGTTCTCAAACTAAATCCGTTCCAAAACCAAAGCGTTCCAAAACCAAGGCGCACTGCTTTCCCATAGAAAGTAATGCAAAACGGGTTGATCCATTCCAGACTTTTAAAACAACCCCTAAAACAGCAATTGAACATGGATTTTACTTTCTAACGAGACCACTGATCCATAAAATGAAAGCAACAAACAATGTACCGCAGCCACACAACCAATCAGTCAATCAGTCGCTGAACTGGGTTCCACACAGTCGCAAAAGCAAAACAAAAAAGAGATGCAGAAACCAAAATGCAAAATAAATATAAAAACCAGACAGACTTCAGTGTAACACTCAAAAGGGAAGTGTGGCAGTCAAAATGGAGCACATTCGGCTTCCAAAAAGGGTTCACAAACCGGAACACTTACTTCCGGGTTTGCAGTGTTTGGGTTCCAAGTTGTTTGAGTGCCAAGGCATTTGAGAACCAAGGTACAGTGATTTTTGCCAACTCACTCCTAGAAAGAGGAGGTGCGAATCAGGAGCTCATCGAAACCCAGAACGAACCACTTCATGCTTCAGATGGCCCAGCTGGTTGAGGCTCCTTCGTAAGCACCCCGAGTCGAAAGAGCAATTGGGATTCTGGACCGAGCCCAGGAAAATATGTGTCATGGACAGCGCCTCAGTTTCTGATGTGTCAAAATGTGCAAGATGCCCCGAGGGCAGGGCAGGGAAGCCAGAAGGAAAGTGGGTCACACAAATGGGCATATTTCCCCCCTGAGAAGAACACCTTGTCTTCTTCCAGCCAAATTATCACCCTTCAGATAGAGGCTTCCAAGACACACAAACACACACACACACACCCCTGAATTGTCTGATTTTTCTCCCAACCTTTCTCTGTCTCTCTCCGCTCTGGAATTTCAGGTCTGGAATGCGTTGCTTCATGCTAGGACTTGCTTAAGGAGCTGGGAAGCGGCTGGGTTGGGTTCCCAGACAAGGAGAGAGAGAAAGAGAGAGACATTTTCTATGGGAGCCAAACGCACGGCGATGGCCTCCTTCTTGAGAAGCGAAAACACACAAACAGATCCCGACCTGGTTTAGGGACTTCCCAACTGCTGGAAGGTGTACCAGAGAACACCGAGGAATCCCCTGCGCTCCCGTGGAATATTTGTCGCTCATAAAAGGAAGCCACAAATCAATAAACTGAAACTGACACGGGGACAAATAGAAGAAGACGCCTTCACCCCGCTATGGCTCCCCTTTATCACATACGCAGCCCAACAAGACAACGACAAAAATCCACCAACAGCGTACAAATCAGTATGGCTAACCTGATCTAAAACACACACACACCCCACTCACACATGAAAACAAAGACCACCACAGCCAACCCCAAATGAACAACAACACCCTAGGCCAACCCCAACCTCTCTCACCACCAAAGGAACACAAGTGAACAGCAAAGAACCTGCACAAGCAACGCTGACACAAAACCCTACATATAGTAAGTAAAATAGAAACATCGCCACCTGACCCCACCCCCACCCATCTTTCCTCCCTCCACCTCCTTCCCCCCTTTTCTTCCTTAAAGGTAAAGGTAAAGGGACCCCTGACCATTAGGTCCAGTCATGACAGACTCTGGGGTTGCGGCGCTCATCTCGCTTTACTGGCCAAGGGAGCTGGCGTACAGCTTCTGGGTCATGTGGCCAGCATGACGAAGCCGCTTCTGGCGAACCAGAGCAGCGCACAGAAACACCGTTTACCTCCCTGCAGGAGCGGTACCTATTTATCTACTTGCACTTTGACGTGCTTTCAAACTGCTAGGTTGGCAGGAGCAGGGACTGAGCAACGGGAGCTCAATCCGTCACGGGGATTCGAACCACTGACCTTCTGATCAGCAAGCCCTAGGCTCTGTGGTTTAACCCACAGCACCACCCGCGTCCCTCTTTTTCTTCCTTATGTCTCAGCAAATGAAACTGATTTGTAAAAATGTCACAGGGGAAAAAAATACGAGAGAGAGACATTGCACACACCTTTGTAAACCAACAAAATCTTTAATAATAATAAAAATAAATAAAAGGAAGCCACAGACCTCTGAAGAAGAAAGCATGACATGTTCTTACAGCCACAACAGAACTCCAAAACGCTGGTGGAACGGTGGAACTCATTCCCTGCAGGAGGGGCACCAGGTGCCATCCAGCCGTCTTAGGATTTGTGTAGGGTTTACTCTTCAGCCTTTTATTCTCCAGGAGATATCCCACAAAGCATTAGAGGTTTACCATCAGAGTTTTCCTTCCCCGAGATGGGTTACTTTCCCAGGTGGGTGAGCCCCATCTGCCCCTCACTTCCCTCTATGGCATGGGCAGAAACCACCTTCTTGACCATTGGACCATTCTTGGTCTTGCCACTCAATCTGCCAAAGCCTCAGTTCACATGCAAGGGAAATCACACACCCCCTAACAATGCAATGCAATGCAAAATAAAATAAAGTAAAGTAAAGTAAAGTAAAGTAAAGTAAAGTAAAGTAAAGTGAAATGAAATGAAATGAAATGAAATGAATGTTTCATGGTACAAGTTTATAAAACCAGACATTCATAGAATTGTAGAGGGTCATTTAATCTAACCCCCCACAATGCAGGAATCATTTTGCCCAAAGTAGGACTCAAACCCATGACCCGTGGCTGCTGAACATGTGATGTGGGTAGGGGCCGGATTAAGGTTGCAATCTTGGTTTTAAAAGCTGTGTTTTGGACCTGCTGCATCATCTTCCATCTGGCCCAGCCATCTCTTTCCAGCACCGGCCCAGGAAATGCCCAGATGAGGAGCTCATGAGTTGGGCAAGCAGGACGTCACACCCCTGCCCCCTCCCCCAGAGCGTGTGGTCACTTATACAATGCTGGACTTTCCGGAGGATGAAATGTTTCCTGTGCAGTGTCCTTGGAGCAGGAAGAAACCTTTGCGGTGCATCTCCTGGTTTCCCTTTTGCTCCTTTTCAAGACCCACCCAGCCAGCCTGCTGGAAGAGTCTTGTTGTGGCGCCAGGAAATATTAATTACCAGGATAGTCTTCTTTGATGGTTTGGAATAACAAACACTGTAAACCATAAGGGACAGAGTTATGCAACACTGCAGGGACAGAAAGTGCCTGGCACAGGAAGAAGGCAGCGTGATCTTTCTCTGGGGCAGGGACCTCATTGTCCTCTTGCAAAGGGGAGGCACGGCTGGAGATCGGAGACATCATGGCAGCCTTCGGGTCACAGGGGAGGAGGAAGAGGGGCTCAAGGAATGCCATTCTGCCACGAGAATTCCTGTGTTTGGTCACTTAGAAACATAGAAATCTAGGGTTGGAAGAAACGGCAAGGGCCAACAGGACTATTATAATTTTATTAATTATTAAATTTATATACCACTGTTCACCTGAGGGACACAGGATGCCTGAAGGAGCATCTCCACCCCCATCGTTCTGCCTGGACACTGAGGTCCAGCTCCGAGGGCCTTCTGGCAGTCCCCTCACTGAGAGATGTGAGGTTACAGAGAACCAGGCAGAGGGCCTTCTTGGTGGTGGCACCCACCCTGTGGAAAACCCTTCCATCTGATGTCAAGGAAATAAACCACTACTTGACATATAGAAGACATCTGAAGGCAGCCCTGTTTAGGGAAGTTTTTAATGTCTGATGTTTTATCGTATTTTTAACAATCTGTTGGGAACTGCACAGAGTGGCAGAGGAAACCCAGCCAGATTGGGGTTGTTGTTGTTGTTGTTATTGTTGTTATTATTATTATTATTATTATTATTATTATTATTATTATTATTATTTTCTCACACACATATTTAAAAGACCATAGAAGGCCAAAGCCTTTTATGAGTGAGAAGATTAATGTTTTTGCCTGGCGCCTAAAGATATGCCAGGAAGGCACCAGGTGAGCCTCCCTGGGGAGAGCATCACATAAACAGATGGGGAGCCACCACCGAAAAGGCCCCGTTCTTGTGTTGTCACTTTCTGGGCTTCTGGGGGAGGAGGCACATGAAAAAAGACCTCAGATGATGGTTGTAGGGTTAGAATGATCTGATCCGCTTGGTCTTCTGCTTTGTTTGTTTGTTGAACTTTATGAGTTACTTCTGTTGAAATTTATAATTTGATACTATGAATAATATACCTTATTTAACTAATAACACAGCCAGTTACGTCTCGTGTGTTTATTGAGTATGCTTTATGTGACCATAGGTTTGTTTGTTGTTGCTTTGCCAAAGAGCAACCTGGCTGCTGAATTCTGCACCAGCTGAAGTTTCCAAATCATCTTCAGAGGCAGCCCTACGTGCAATGCTTTGCAGTAATCCAGCATGGTGTCCACCCCTTGAAATGCAGGAATCGCAGCCAAAGCATCGCTGACAGATGACCATCCAACCTCTGTTTTAAAATCCCCAAGGAAGGAAAGTCCGCCAGCTTCCACAGGTGTTCATTCCCCTCTTGAAAGCTTCTCACCATCAGAATGTTTAGTGAGAATCAGCTTTCTTGTCAAACCAAAGAGATCTTGACCTTCTTTGTGCCCGGACAATGAGAAGCCCCTCATCAAAGCACTAGTAAGTGGCTTAAGGCCCTCGTATTTATGGGACCGCCTCTCCTGGTCTGCCCCACAGAGGACCTTGAGGTCCATGAATAACCATAGTTTAGAGGTCCCGGGCCCTAAGGAAGTCAGATTATCCTCCACCAGGGCCAGGGCCTTCTCAGTGGTGGCTCCGACCTGGTGGAATGCTCTGTCCCAGGAGACCAGGGCCCTGCAGGATTTAACTTCCTTCTGCAGGGCCTGTAAGACAGAGCTATTCCACCTGGCTTTCAATTTGAACTTAGCCTGATTTTTTATTCCCCTTCCTTCCCTCCCCCTCCCCTTTTTATTTATTTTTTTTACAGCTAATTCTCCCCTGGTCTCCTCGCTGGCCCAGATTAGACTAATTTAGCCAGCTAGCCCTGGTGATCATCTAATGTTTATTGGATGGATTTCCCCCCTAAATTGATTTTTGAATTCTGAATTTATCGTTATCCACATTTTATACTGTATTTTATGCTGTTTTTTTGCTGCATCAATTAAGTGTTTTAAATTTGTTGTTAGCCGCCCTGAGCCTGGTTTCTGAACCGGGAAGGGCGGGGTATAAATAAAAAAATATATATTATTTATTATTATAGTAAGTCCACTTCTACACCAACTGGTTTAGGAGAAATAAAAGATAGCCCTTCCTGCAGCGCTAGATAAACTGTGGAACTCCTTCCCACAGGAAGCTGTGACGGCCACCAAATTGCATGGATGAAATGGAGTCAGTGAGAGATTTTACTTTCCTGGGCTCCATGATCACTGCAGATGGTGACAGCAGTCACGAAATTAAAAGACGCCTGCTCCTTGGGAGAAAAGCAATGACAAACCTAGAGAGTATCTTAAAAAGCAGAGACATCACCTTGCCAGCAAAGGGCCATATAGTAAAAGCCATGGTTTTCCCAGTAGTGATGTAAAGAAGGCTGATCACCGAAGAAGGATGCTTTTGAATTATGGTGCTGGAGGAGACTCTTGAGAGTCCCATGGATTGCAAGAAGATCAAACCTCTCCATTCTGAAGGAAATCAGCCCTGAGTGCTCACTAGAAGGACAGATCCTGAAGCTGAGGCTCCAAGACTTTGGCCACCTCATGAGAAGAGAAGACTCCCTGGAAAATACCCTGATGTTGGGAAAGATGGAGGGCACAAGGAGAAGGGGACGACAGAGGACGAGATGGTGGGACAGTGTTCTTGAAGCTACCAACATGAGTTTGACCAAACTGCGGGAGGCAGTGGAAGACAGGAGGGCCTGGCGTGCTCTGGTCCAGGGGGTCACGAAGAGGCGGACACGATGAAACGACTAAACAACAACAACAAAAGAGGACAGGACAGAATTCATGGCAGAGAAAGTGACCACTGGCTTCTAGTCATGATGGCAATGGTCTGCTTCTGTGGTTTGGGGCTGTATGCCTCTGAATAACAATTCCTGGACCCCACAGGAGGGGAGAGGGCTATGGGGGTCCAGCCTGGCTTGTGGGTTCCCCACAGGCATCTGGTTGGCCACTGTGAGAACAAGATGCAAGATAATGTTTTTAACAGTCATCATTTCTATATGGGCATCTGTGGCTATAAATAAGCACATGACAAGTTGTGCAATTGAGTCTCTTCTTCTTCTTCTTCTTCTTCTTCTTCTTCTTCTTCTTCTTCTTCCTCTTCCTCTTCCTCTTCCTCTTCCTCTTCCTCTCTCCTAGGCATTTCCTCTTCCGAAAGGACAGTCCAGTCAGAAAGAACCTGATTCATCCAGACTTTCTCATGAGTAGACAGGTTGCTGGTCATCAGAAAGAACGCCTCTATCCTTGCTTCACACAGCCGCAGATGCCACCCAGGGGGGCGATTGGTGTGGTGATTGGCACCCATTGGATACGCAGAAAATATTAAAAATAAATTTTAAGGATCCGCAGAAAGAGGGGGGAGGAAGTCAACTTTCGAAACATTAAAATTACTGAAATGTATAAAACTGAAAATCATAAATAAAATAAAAGGAAACCCTGCGCACCCAGGTCTCAATCTGACCCTCTAACCACTAGACTACACTGCCTTTCAAAATTCCACAAATTCGTTTCAGCGGAGAGCGGGAGGGGGACAAATCTTTTAAACGTTCTCAGAAAAATGTCCGCTCTGATTTCAGCTGACATCTGAATTGGCTGCCAGGGGAGCAGAGACCTGGACTGCAGGAAGGCGGACTGATGAAGCGGCTTTGCTCATCTCCAGGCGAGAGTGTCTCAACTGGGAATTCTGGGATGGATGTTCCTGTCCTCGGCCGCCCACAAAGCCTCCCTCAAGGAGCAGGAAGAGCCTGCTAAGCTTGCCAGACAAGTTCCACACCTGCTGAAGCCCAGAAGCAGAGCTGGGTAGCTTCTTCCCAGGTGTGTGCGTCTGTGCACACACACAAACACACCTTCAAGCACATCGACATTCGCCCCCCAAGAAACAGCGGGTTTGGGAAGCTGAATAAAGCCTGTGAAAACCCAGAGATTCCCCCTTGTGATTGGTGATCCAACCTGCCTGGAATAAAAAAAAAGAAGAAGGGGGAAATAGCAACAATAATGGGTGAGATAGGTGACATTGCGCTATGATGGAACATTCTGTCTGCACAAGCGTTTCAACTGGCCAGATGGAGTTATCTGCACTCCCCCCAGTGCCAGATTTATTATTATTATTATTATTATTATTATTATTATTATTATTATTATTTATACCCCGTCCTCCCCAGCCAAGGCCGGGCTCAGGGCGGCTAACAAGCAATAATAAAAACAAGTTGAATAAATACAACTTAAGAACAAGATTAAAATACAACATTGAAATATTGCAACATTAAAATATTAAAATGCAGTCTCATCACAGGAGGAGAAAGGAAAAAGAAAGAGGGGGAGGGAATCTAATTGGCTCCAAGCCAAAGGCCAGGTGGAACAACTCTGTTTTACAGGTCCTGTGGAAAGAAACCAGATCCTGCAGGGCCCTGGTCGCATGAGACACAGCGTTCCACCAGGCTGGAGCCAGAGTTGAAAAGGCCCTGGCTCTGGTTGAAGCTAATCTGACTTCCTAAGGGCCTGGGACCACTAGGGTGTTGCTATTTATGGACCTTGAGGCTCTCCGTGGGGCAGACCGGGAGAGGCGGTCCCGTAGGTATATAAGCTACTCTAGCTTAGAGCCCCACTCCCTTGGGGGCCACCCAAAAATTTAAAGGAAAAAGAACTGTATGTACATTTCCAAAATATAAGATAAAAAACTAATAAAATAAAACCTACATGCAGCAACAGTGTTTTGTGTTGTGTAGCTTCCTATGTCACTAGTCATGGGCCTCGCCTGCTCGCCTGCTCCCTAAAATATCACTGCTTTGCTCCTTTCTATATATAGGGTGCCTACATTCTGCGTGGTCGCATCGCAACATGTGCAAATGGCTTGAGATACCTATGAGGTCCATCAATTACCATATAGAATATATTCAACACAAAAACAGCAACAATTTGTTGTTGACAAAGGACAGCTGGACATAGAAAGGTCCCCATTACCTTCAGGAGCTGAGGGCCTCATCAAACCTCAATCTGGCCCAGCTCTGCCCCTGCCTCGTGCTATTCACAGAAGCAATTGTGGGGGATATAGGAGGAGGGGGCATGGAAGCCCCATTAAGTATCTAGAGGGAATCATAGAATTTTAGAGTCGGAAGGGACCCAAGGGTCATCTAGTCCAACCCCCTGCAATGAAGGAATCTCAGCTGAAGCATCCAGGACAGATGACTATCCAATCTCTGTTTAAATTATTCCAATGAAGGAGAGTCCACCACCTTCCGAGGGAGTCTGTTCCACTGTCAGATATTCAGTTGGAATCTCCTTTCTTGTAACTTGAAGTCACGGGTTCGAGTCCTACCCTCCAGAGCAGGAGAAAACAAGCATGGGACAGCTCTTCAGATTTCTGAAGATGGCTCTCCTATCTCCTCTCTGTCTCCTCTTCTCCAGGCTAAACATACCCAGCTCCTTCAAACACTCCTCATAAGGCTTTTGTTTTCCAGACCTTTCCCTGTTTTGGTCACCCTCCTCTGCACACCTCCCGGATCATCAGTGTCCTGTTTAAATTGCGGAGCCCAGACCTGGACACAGTTATTTATTGATTTGGGACATAGCAGAAGCAATATCTTGGATCGTGTGAATTGGGTCAATTTGCCTTTAAATGCAAAGAGGGTCAAAGGTCTCCCCTTTGCTCCTGAAAGGGGCTTGAGTTTGGGAGAATGAGCAGCCTTGGCACAAATCAGTCTCTTAAGCTTAAGCCAAGAAAAAGTATTCTCTATAAGATTGAATATCAATATATGTATCAAGACTTTTAGATTAGACCACTGAAGAAGCCCGGCAAATTATCTTGGGAATGTGCTACCTGCAAGCCCCAGTAAAAGGGCCCCATTGGGGGCGAACAGCGGACTCTTGATTACTTCGACTGCCAGGACGAAACAGGTGCAAACGCCAACACCCTGTTGTCTACAACTATCTACAGTGGTACCTCTGGATGCAAACGGGATCCCTTCCGGAGCCCCGTTCGCATCCTGAAGTGAACGCAACCCGTGTTCATATGTCTGCACATGCGTGGGTCGCCGCTTCTGTGCATGCTCGTGACGTCATTTTGAGCGTCTGCGCATGCGGCAAAACCCGGAAGTCATGCGCTCCGTTACTTCCAGGTCACCACAGAGCGCAACCTGAAAATATTCATCCCGAAGCTACTTCAGCCCGAGGTATGACTGTATCTACAACTCCACTAGGAACTCTCAGCATTGTGAATAACACCGAACTTACCTTTTGTTGGTATCTTCATGAGCTTATCTAAAAGACTGAGTTAAACATTTGAAAAACCTGTTGAAACCAGACATTATAAGCTGATTTTAGGCTGGGTAGTTCGCAAGCCTCTGTGGCATTGTTTAATGTTTTGCATTTTTCTCAGAAGGTTGATAAAGTATGTATAATTATGGTTCTGTGTATATGAATCGCCAGTGTGTTGCATGAGTCGCTCTACCCCTTGGCACACATCTGGGCAAGGGGATGACCCTGCCCAGAAGCAGCTGCCATCGCTGCCAAGCGGTTAGAAGAGGAGGGCGGCTTTCTGGAGCCCCCGAAACGGGTGGGTCTCTGGTCTTGTGCAGATGAGCTTCTCTTGCCAAGAAGGGCTGGGTGGGCGCAAGAGATGCTTCTGCGGTTGCTGCATCAACAAATCCCACGCGCCGCAGGTGTCTGCTCTGACTTGCTCTTCACCCCGACGAGGCAGGCCGCTCCTCAAGACCCTTTGTGCTGGGCTGCATTCCCCAATTCCCTCAAGCTGCGTTGAGGCTTGCCTCTGTGTGTGCGCGTGTGTGCAAATTGCAGAAGTGGGCTCGGCCAGCTCTTCTGCAAAAGGGAAGTCGGACGCGGTCTTGGTGGTGCCGATGAAACGCAGACTTCTGCCCGATGGCAGGCTCCTGCGGAGAGGGGGGGGAGCAGGGGGAGAGCCTGGCTGGGGGAAGGCTCCTGCATTTTCCAAAATAAAAAAGAAAAGACACAAGGAAGGTGGAGAACCTAAGAAGGGCCTTCTGGCTCAGGTCAAAGGGGGCCCATCTATTTTATTTTTTAATAATTTTTTTATTAGATTTTCCACAATGATAACACAAACCACAAATCAAAATGATACACAAAAACAGAAAAAAAGGAACAATAAACAGATAAACAATAACAACAAACTTAATTCTTCACAAATCCAACCTTTTAAGCATCTTGGCTGACTTCCTCAAATCCCTCCCTTCTGAGTTTCCTTGTAATTAAAAGTCACAGCTTTCCAATATCATTATTAAACTAAAACCATTTCCAATTATAGTCCATCTTATTCACTTTTCTTAACATTCTAAATCCCATTTATTTAATTATAACTTAGTTTAATCCTAGGCCTATTTGTTTCTTTCAAGTACGTAATTTCTAATTTTTTATTACAATATTTGTTCAAATAGTCCTTGAATTTCCTCCAGTCCTCTAGAAACTCCTCTTCTTTCTGGTCGCGGACTCTTCCCGTCAGTCAGCCAACTCCAAAAAGTCCATCATCTTCATCTGCCAATCTTCCACTGTTGGTAGTTCTTGTGTTTTCCAACTTTTAGCAAGTAATATTCGGGCGGCCGTTGTGGCATACAAAAATAATTTATCATCTTTCTTGGGCAATTCCAAACCTGTTCAAAGGGGGCCCGTCTGGTCCAGCATCCTGTTCTCACAGTGGCCAACCAGTTGCCACGCAAAACCCACAGGCAGGATTTTTTCACTGTAACACTTTTTAAAATTAAAATTTTCTGACTTTTTTTTTTTTTACAATATTCTTCATTTCAAATACTTGTACTGTTTCATAAATTGACTTCCCACCCCCACTTCCGCAGTGCTTCTACTCAAACCTTTTCTACTGCATTATGTCTTTTTTAAAATAATAATAATAATAATAATAATAATAATAATTTGATTTTACAAATATAAAATTATAACAATACCAATTACATATCCATATTTAGAGATTTCTCTGAATCTCTAGACTTCCCACTGTCCCCTCCGTGGGTCCTACTGTCATCCTTTTCAACTGCATATTATTTCATAATCCATATTTTATGCCACTCCATTTTGTCCATAAAATTTGCTGCCTTACAAGTGCTATTGCAGTCCTGCCCATGTTTTCATCTGCTTACAGTGGTCTCCAAAATAAATTATCATTTCCCCCCATTCTTTTCTTTATTGAAGTGTTGGTCTTCTTGGTTCCTGAGCTTTCTACTGCATTATGTCTTTGCCTATTATAAAAAGTTTCTCTGTTACACCTATTTTATCACATTTCTTCTCCTGATTTTATCTCAAATTCTGAGCATGATTTCATTTGACTGTTGTATTTTAAAAACATATTCCAAAAACGTCCTCCATTCTTCTATGAAACAACCTGGTGAGTTCGGTTAGGCTGAGAGGCTGTGACTTGCCCAAGGTCACCCCATGAGTGTCATGGCCAAGAATGGGATTCGAACCCTTGTCTCCCAGGTCCTAGACCAATACTCTCACCACTACACCACAATGGTTCTCCCACCGTGAGGGTAGGCCAAGGAGGTCATACCCGGCAACATTCCTCTGATGAAAATAGGGACGTCCCATTCCATAATGATAATTTTACTGTTTGTATCCTGCACATCTTCCTGGGTTGCCCCAGCCACTCTGGGCAGATGCCAACATATATAAAAACATAATAAAATGTTTAAAAAATTAGAAAACTTCCCTATTGTGATGGCCTGGGACTTGGGCTCGGACTCGGAACCAGAGGAATCTCAGTCTGCGCTAGATCCTTTGCCTCAGGCATCACCTGAACCAAGTCTGGGGCCTGATCCTGAAGAGTCCCAGTCTGCACAGGTTCCAGCTGGGCTGAGCCAGGGGCCTGAGCCTGCCCTGGCTCCAGATGTGGGGATGACCTCGTTGCCTTCAGCTGGGCCATCACTTACAGCTGCTCCACTACTGGTTGGGTCAGGGGACGCTGAGGCAGCCCCTGGGTCTAGTCACCCACCGACGTCTCCCAAGCTGCAGAGACGAAGGTCTGAGAGAAGGAGAGACCTGAGGACTCGCAGGAGGAGTGCTCGCCTTCAGGCAAAACAGGGAGGTGAGTCGCCAGGGGATCAGGACCAGCCGTTACTCTGACAAAGATAAAATGCTGTCGGACCTGCCCCAGGTTGTGGGAGCAACATTGCTGTATGCCAGATCCTGTACCTGTCCTTGCCTGGTTTCCTGCCTTGTGTCCTGCCTTGGTCCTGTCGGACTGACTCCTTGCAGAACCCTTCGATTTGGGACCGGACCTGGACCACGTTGCTTGGGTTACCCCGGGGCCCAGCACACCTATACAGGATTGCCTTCAGAGTGCTGGATAACTCCATCCCCTCCAACATTTCTCCAGTGAAAATAGGGACAACTTAAGGAAAAGCGGGACATACCAGGATCAAATCAGAAACCAGGATGGCTTCTCTAAATCAGGAAAACGGGGACACTTGGAGGGTTTGGGAGGTGAGCTCATGTAAGGCCAAACCATATTAATTAATTTAAAGCTTTCTGGTCCCACCCCTTTCATCAAGCAGATGTAGAAAGACAGTGAGGAAAACAGAATAAAACATATCTCCCCCTGCTCCCAATGTTTTCAGATTAATAGCAGACACTTAACAGAGTCCAGCAGCAGAAAAAATAACAGAGAAGTTCGCCAAGAGCCTTCTCAAAGGCGAGGTCTTCACCAAATACCGGGAGCACAGAAGTGATGGGATCAGGTGGACCATACTTGGAAAGGCATTCCGTAGGGCAGGTGCCACCACAGAAAAGGCCCTGTTCCTGACTGACACCTGTCACATCTCCCAAGCTTGAGGGAGTTGGAGCCCAGAGCCCAGGTGGCGATTAGAGAAAGCTGACTCTATAAAATAAAATGGGGGTTCTACATCAAAAAGCTCATGTGACATGAGGGGACTGAGCTCTCCCCACTTTTCTCTTTCATGCTCTTTTGCAGGCACCCCAAACTTGGCCCTCCAGATGTTTTGGGACTACAATTCCCATCATCCCTGACCACTGGTCCTGTTAGCTAGGGATGATGGGAGCTGTAGTCCCGAAACATCTGGAGGGCCGAGTTTGGGGATGCATGCTCTGTTGCTTCCAACACACAGCTCTGGCTCAGTTTGGTATCAGAGTCAGGAAAACAACTTGAAGTGACGAGATAGAGGGATCGGGGTAGCTTCAGAGGCCAGCATAGCTGGGCATCTGCCAAGGTCCACACTTAAGCAGGAGCCCCCACCTCTAGAGCCCTAATTTATGGTTACCAGATTTTTTTCAATGAATCCGGGGACCCTTTTTTTCTTTTGAAGCTGAGTACCAACAAGGAGTCAGTAGTAGGGATGGTGAGGCAAAAGACCCTGGGCCTAAGCACACATGCATATTGTATAAAAGTGCAAAGTCCTTCTTTCGCACCCTGTGAAACATAAATGTGCAGAGGTTTTTTCAAAAACTGGGCAATGGCTGGTTGTGACTCCCGAGCCTCCCCCAATCAGTCAAAACAAAGGGGGAAGGGGGCAGGAGATCTGTACCGCCGGATGTCCCCGTTTCCCCTTCGGCAGTGGTGGCGGCAGTGGCAGCCTCAGCATCCCGGAGCCAGCCTGGTAGCGCAGTTGGCTCTGGCTGGCTTTAGGAGCTGCTTGTTCCCGCTGCTGTGGCACCTGCTATTTTTCCTCACTGGAAGTCCCCATATGATGTAAATGTTGTCCCTATTTTCAAAAAGGGGAAAAGAAAGGACCCAAATAATTACCACCCAGTCAGTCTGACATCAATACCAGGGAAGATTCTGGAGCAGACCATTAAGCAAACAGTCTGTGAGCACCTAGAAAGGAATGCTGTGATCACCAATAGTCAGCATGGATTTCTGAAAAATAAGTCATGTCAGACTAACCTGATCTCATTTTTTGACAGAATTACAAGCCTGGTAGATGAAGGGAACACAGTGGATGTAGTCTACCTTGATTTCAGCAAGGCATTTGACAAGGTGCCCCATGATATTCTTGTAAAGAAGCTGGTAAAATGCGGTCTTGACTATGCTACCACTCAGTGGATTTGTAACTGGCTGACTGACCGGACCCAAAGGGTGCTCATCAATGGTTCCTCTTCATCCTGGAGAAGAGTGACTAGTGGGGTGCCACAGGGTTCTGTCTTGGGCCCGGTCTTATTCAACATCTTTATCAACGACTTGGATAATGGACTCAAGGGCATCCTGATCAAATTTGCAGATGACCTATGCTGAGGCTGCTGCTGCCACGTTTTCCGGGGACAGATTTGCAAATCTGGGGACATTCTGGGGACGGAATTTGTCCGGGGACAGATTTGCAAATCTGGGGACTATCCCGGGGACGTCTGGTAACCCTACCCTAATTACTAAGAGCTCCAATTCCATCCATGGCTGACCAAACCAAAGGAGAACTACAGTCCTTGTCTGGACTAGAGCATCTCATTCTGATCAGGCACTCATTTCGTAAATTTCCATGAGTGCTGCAAAGTGGCAGCAGAAGGTCAAGAGACTTTCTCAATAAGGAAGATATTTCAGGCTAATTGTCTGCAGATATTTCTGGCCAATTGTTCTGGCCTTCTAGTCTGCAGCAAGGGAGCTGTCTGGGGAGCGGGAACACTCTGCTCTCACCTTCCAGTGTGTTTCTGCAGCTTTCTAGACTTCTCCCTGTCTGGAAATCAGAATGCAGAAGTGTCTGCTGTGGTGGGGAGCAGATTGCAGAACTGGCTACTGTGGTGGCTGGCTCGGTTGCCAGCGTGGCAGCAGGAGGGGGCTCAGGAAATGATGGCAGAAATCCAGCCACAGAGGGTGAGGAATAGAAGGAGCAGGGGTGCCACACCACCCTTACTCCACCCCCTGCAACTTGAAATGGGGTTGAGGTGGGGGAGGAATTGCTTGCTGCACAGAGGAGAAGTCTCGGATCTCTGGGGACTGCAGCCCTGAGCCAAGCTATAAACTCAGATAGCTTTAAAAGAGGATTGGACAAATTCATGCAGGGGCTACAAGCCTGGATGCCCATGTGTTGCCTCCACAGGGACCCTCGTACCTACGGGACCGCCTCTCCTGGTATGTCCCATGGAGGACCCTACGGTCTGCTAATAACAACACCCTGAAGATCCCAGGCCCCAGGGAGGTCAGACTGGCTTTGACCAGAGCCAGGGCCTTTTTGGTTGTGGCCCCAGCCTGGTGGAACGCTCTCTCACAAGAGACCAGGGCCTTTGGCCAGGATTCAATCTGACTCATTTTCTCTTTGTATAAGAACAAGCACGAAGGAGGTTTCCCAGCTCGCTCACAGGTCCTTATAATATCAGTTGGTCCTGGCAAGTATTAACCACTTTCAATTTAACCTGAGGACTGCCATTTGTTTAATTTTAATTAAGGCATCTAGTTGGCTGCTGTGAGAACAGGATGCTGCACTTGATGGGCCATTGGCCGGATCCAGCAGGATCTTCTTAGGTTCTCAAAGGAACCAGCATCTCTTCCTCATCCCCCTGTCTTCCTTGCTAAATCTGCTCATCGCTACAGAAAACATGGCCGTGGACAGACAGGCTCCAGACCAGAGGGTTTCCCCTTTAATGATTTCTCCTCTCCTAGAAGGTGGGAAAGTCAGGCCGAAGAACTATGAAAGTCCTCAGTTGGCAGCTGGCACAGTATATACTGCAATCTGATGTCCTCCAGATGTTTTGGATGGTAACTCTCATTAGTGGGCTATGCTGGCTGGGCTGCAGTAGCCCTCCTGTCTCTTCCCTGAGATCTGTCCAGGGTGCTGAAGGACCTGTCTTGGACTCCACTCTTATCTCCAGACCAGTACCATCTCTGCTCCCTGCTCTGAGTCTCTGCTTCCCTTCCTGATCAGCTTCCTCCAGGCCTCACTTTGGGCTCAGCCTATCTTTCCTCCAAGGTTCAAACGTTGGGTCATCTCCTTCCACATTTCGTTGCAAATGGCATCCTGTTTTAGAACAAGTGCTGACTAGGTCTGGTGGACTGGGACTGGGCCAACCAAATCTGATCATAAACCATTGGAGGCTGCAGCAGCAGTGCTCAATGCAGTTCTCAGTAGATGACCATTGGCCATGTACCATGTCTGGTGAAGAAGGCTTCCTTTTTCCTGTCCTAATCTACTGCAAGGACATCTCATGGGCCAGTTTCCTAGTCAGGCTACTTTGCAACTCTAGAGGAAGCCACCCAAAGAGTGATTTCCCAACAAAGTTTGATTTCTTTTTCTTTATTCCCTCTTCAGGTACAAGTATATATATATAAAAAATAAGTAGCAAAACAGAGACATGGTTTCTTTAAAAAAAGGAAAAGGTTACATTTATTGAAAACAGTCAACACTTTATACAACATCCTCATAGATAAGCCCCCAACCCAACCCAGCCTGCCATCACACAGGCACTGAAGTTTAGCCAATTAATACAGACAGGCAGGGAGAAATTTGGACTGAACCACAAACTGGGGAGGGTTAGGAGGCAGGCTTTGATAGAGAGAGAAGGGAAGTAAATCTCACTGGTGTCAAGGGGGTCTACTCCAAAGTAGGTGCATGCAGATCTTCAGTCTTTATCACGGTCACCCAGGGAGTTTTGTGAGAGGCAGGGAAGTGTCTGAAGGACTTTTCATGTGGAAGATTATTATGTTTATAAGATGGAGCAAACTTGTTTTTCCACTGCTTTGGAGGGGGGGACCTGAGCCAATGGATTCAAGTTACAAGAAAGGAGATTCCGACTACACAAGGAAAGACTTTCTGAGTCTAAGAGCCGTTCAACAATGGAAGGTGGTGGACTCTCCTTCATTGGAGATTTTTCAGGCTGGCCAATTCTATAGCATTGCAGGGGGGTTGGCTATATGACCTTCGAGGGTCCCTCCCAACTACAATTCTATGATGCTGTAACTCAAACCTGGACCTGAGGCATCCATGCCCCCTTCTTGCCCTTGCCCTCAGGCAGCAAAATCTCAGAGGCCAACTCCTTAGGTCCACCCTTAGCTGTGGATTGGGGTCTCCTTAGCCAAGGACCTTGGGGGAATTCAAACACGGTCATCTTCTCTGACCAGAGGCCTTATGCCTTACTTCTGTGCATGCAGGAAAAGCGGGAGGACCGGGGCCACTCTGGGGCCCAACTAGTCTTTGGCAAAGGGTTGGGGGGGGGTTGGGAGATGAACAGAAACCCAACACATCCATGCATTCAAACAGATTCTTCAAGCAGACCCTCATTCAAGGTTTTGAAACCTCTGGCCTCCTGCGCTAGACCTGTGCCCCTTCTGCCGCTTCAGCGTCGGAATATATACAAAGGAAAAGCAGAACGAGGCGGCAGGCCCATGCTTGAGTGCCCTAACATAGGAAGGGAATAAAGAGGGAATACACAAACAATATTTGGGGGGAGGTGGTGGGGCTGCCTGTCTCATACCCTCAAGGAAAGGGAGATACATTTGGTGCCATTTCACAGCAGCTATGTACATGTTTGGGGCCTCCTCGTCTGTCGGAAGGATGGGGACGAATTTGCCCATGCAGGAGCAGAAATGGCTACACATGGATGGCATCGATATAAATATACGCATTTGTTTTACGCAAGGGAGAGCAGGGCGAGGGGGCGAAGGCACATGCCCTGCTTTCCGAAGGACAATGAGAAGTCAGCGTCCCTTTGGTTTCTTAAATGCCAAGGCAATTTGCTCTGCCTCCATTCCGGGTTATACGTAATCTTTCCCAGAAGAGGGGGCGCACTTGGGGTACGGCCGGCTCGGCGGGTAGGTGGTTTCGCGGCGAGGGCAGGAACAGCACAGGAAGCCCCCTCCCAGGATGGTCAGGGCCGCAGCTGCCCAGCCGATGAAGAGAGCGGGTCCAAATTCAAACCTGGGAGAAGAGGAGAAGGGGAAAGAAAACCACCAATTAATCACCACCAACAATAGCTAACCATTAATTGCACTTCCCTTTCCAGTGCATGAAGATTCACCCCACTTCTTAATGGTTTGCCCAACCTACAAGGACTTAAGAGAAGCCTTGGTCAAAGGTTTAAATCTCTCAGTTGAGAGATCAAATGGGTATCTGATTAACTTCTTATAGGGGGGACAGGTCTCCCTTTACACTTCTGGAAAAGCGGCCTGTTTTAAGGCGGACAATTTTAAGGAGAAAAGTTAGAGGGGTAAGTTAAATTCTTCAGGGGAGGGAGCTCTTATCTCACAGAATGCCTGGTTTAAATAATTATTTTAATGTATGCTACAACAGCGGCTAGGATATTACTAGCCCAAAGATGGAAAGACAACAAGATGCCAACCAAAGAAGAATGGCAAGAAAAACTGATGGAGTATGTGGAAATGGCCAAGTTAACTGGAAAACTTAGAGATAAGGGCAATAGAGACTTTTTAAAAGACTGGAAACCATTTATGTTGTATTTACAGAAACATTGTAAGGAAGTGGACTCACTAGGAGGGTTTGAGTAAACACTTACAACCGACAAAATAAAAAGCAAGGTGTAAGAATTAGAAAATAACGAAGTATAAGACGCATTTAGAAAGTTGTTAAGGTATAAAAATGATAAGAATATAAAAATATTTAACTTAAAGAATGCAATGTTAAGTTATAATAAATCAAGCAGGAGACATTATTGCGTAATAAACCAGAAGACGAAGTTGAGGGAATTCGGGGGGGGGGGGGATTGGAGAACTGCATTTATTTTTCTTTTTGAGATAATGTTATTGTGGTGAATATAAAAGTGTAAAACTTAATAAAAATTATTTTTTTTAAAAAAATAATTCTACCTCAACTTGAAAATAATAATAATAAATAATTATTTTAACTGTGCAATGCGTTTTATTTTGTTTTGTGTCTTTTGGCTTTTTGGAACAGCTTCAGCTATACGGATAAATATCTTAACTCCACATATGTTTGCGTGTGAGGTGCCATGGTCTCCGTGCATCCGTCTGGGACAGCTGGATATGCACAGCTATGTAAGATAGTCACTCGGGGCTTTCCCAAGCGTCCTGAAAGCAGGATGAAACTTGCAGGCGCACAGGGGCCAGGTGCTGTTGTGATTCAGTTACAAGGCATCAGTCTGATTCATCTGCGTTAATACCGTGATCATAAATGATCAGCCATGGATGAGGGAAGGTATGAAAACTTGCTCCAGCATTTGTGGCAAGAGACATTCCCTTCGGTGTGGAATGCGGACTGGGTCACAATGGATCACTCAGTTTAGGATGAATTGATCTTAACATGCAAGATGCAAGTTGCAAAGCCACAAAACTCTCTTTGGCAGGCAGGATGTACTAAAGGAAAAGGAGATTGTCCCTCCCTCCTGGCTGCAGTGTAATGTTTCGCCTGCCTAGACCTGCCTACAGTCCCTTTTCCTCCTTCTCTCATAACACAAGGACTCAGGGACATCCAGTGAAGATGGAGGTTGGAAGTTTCAGGACAACACCGGTCATGAAAGATCTACATTGGCTCCCAGGATGTTTCTGAGCACAATTCAAAGTGTTGATGCTGACCTTGAAAGCCCTAAACAGCCTCGGTCCAGTAGACCTGAAGGAGTGTCTCCACCCCCATCGTTCAGCCTGGACACTGAGGTCCAGTGCCGAGGGCCTTCGGGCGGTTCCCTCATTGCGAGAAGTGAAGTTACAGGGAACCAGGCAGAGGGCCTTCTCGGTGGTGGCACCTGCCCTGTGGAACGCCCTCCCACCAGATGTCAAGGAGATAAAGAACTGCACAACTTTTAGAAGACATCTGAAGGCAGCCCTGTATCAGGAGGCTTTTAATGTTTGAAATTTTATGGTGTTTTTATATTTTTTAGAAGCCTCCCAGAGTGGCTGGGGAAACCCAGTCAGATGGGTGGGGTACAATAAAGTAATTTGTTGTTGTTGTTGTTGTTGTTGTTGTTACACAGAGCATCATCATCATCACTGTCGTCGTCATCATCATCATCATTATTTATTATTTGTACCCTGCCCATCTGGCTGGGTTTCCCCAGCCACTCTGGGCGGCTTCCAACAAAGATTAAAAATACATTAAAATGTCCCACATTAAAAACTTCCCTGAACAGGGCTGCCTTCAGATGTCTTCTAAATATTAGGTACAGTGGTACCTCGGGTTAAGTACTTAATTCGTTCTGGAGGTCCGTTCTTAACCTGAAACTGTTCTTAACCTGAAGCACCACTTTAGCTAATGGGGCCTCCAGCTACTACTGCACCGCCGGAGCATGATTTCTGTTCTCATCCTGAAGCAAAGTTCTTAACCCGAGGTAATATTTCTGGGTTAGCGGAGTCTGTAACCTGAAGCGTATGTAACCTGAAGCCTATGTAACCCGAGGTACCACTGTAGTTGTTTATCTCTTTGACATCTGACGGGAGGGCATTCCACAGGGCGGGCGCCACTACTGAGAAGGCCCTCTGCCTGGTTCCCTGTAGCTTAGCTTCTAGCAGTGAGGTAACCGCCAGAAGGCCCTTGGAGCTGGACCTCAGTGTCCGAGCTGGACGATGGGGGTGGAGACGCTCCTTTAGGTATACTGGACCGAGGCTGTTTAGGGCTTTCAAGGTCAGCATCAACACTTTGAATTGTGCTCAGAAACATCCTGGGAGCCAATGTAGATCTTTCATGACCGGTGTTATGTTCCATAGTTAAACTATCGAACTCCCTCCCCCAGGAGGCAGTGATGTTCACCAACCAAAATGGCTTTAAAAGAGAACTAGAAAAATTCATGGAGGAGAGTGCTTTGGGTGGCTGATAGCCACAATGGCTTGGCTCTGCCTCCACAATCAGAGGCAGAAATGCTTCTGAATCCCAGTTGCTGGACACCACAAGAGGGGGAAATTGCACTTGTGCTTGAATCCTGCTTGCCGGTTTCCTACAGGCTTCTGTTTGGCCCCAGTGGGAACAGGATGCTGGATTACAGGGGCCATTGGCCTGATTCAGCCAGCTGTTCTCATGTTCTTATGATCCCCTCCTGCGGTTCCCAGCACCTAGAACTCAGAAGCATTGCCCCCTCTTCACAGGAGCTCAGCAAATCCTGGCAAGCTTAGACGGGTTGTGCAGGGCAACAACTTTTTGCCACCTGGGTCCTGGAAGCAAACGAGGAGACATCACCACACCTTTAACCCAGCCCGGTTGCACGAGGGCAGCATTTACCTGGTGTTGACAGGCGTGTAAATGTCGAAGAATTGGCGTGCGACATCGTTTCCATACCAAGAAGTCCCCACCAGGGCGGCAAATCCTGTGGATGGAGAGGAGAGAAAAAAGGCAGGCAGTGAGTCAACCGTCTTGCGGTCTTCGCCTCTGGTGGCTTCCCCATCCAGTTTCCCCTTGCCCTCGAGAAAACAACTGTCCAAGGGGAGAGAGAGATGCTACTGACCTGCAACCAAGAAGAAGATGCCTCCGATAATGGCCATCCTCATCTTCTGCACCTGGTCATCCTCCATGCATTTCATGCACTTCATTCCGATTAAGGAGATGGAGAAGGCGATGAGCCCCAAGAGGATGGAGGCCACCATCAAAGCCCGAGTTGCCTGGAGAATACCTGCAAAAGAAGACAATGGAACCACTTAATGCCAAGTCCTGCAGGACAGAGCTACGGGTGGCCACCAGCCATGATGGGCGATTGCTCTGCCTCCAACACTCGGAGGCAGCAACGCTCCTGAACATCTGTTGCCAGAAGCCTCAGGAGGGCAGAGGGCTCCTCAAAGACCACCTCTCCTCATATGTCCACCGACCTGGACCCTGACACCATCCTCTGAGGCCCTTCTTCATGTGCCTCCTCTGCAGGAGCTTCAGAAGGTGGCAACACCAAAACGGGGCCTTTTCTGCAGTGGCACCCATTTGTGGAATGCTCTCCCCAGGGAGACTTGCCTGGCGCCTTCATTACATATCTTTAGGTGCCAGGCGAAAACATTCCACTTCTCCCAGGCCTTTGGCTAATTAAAGAATCGGCAGCCTTCGAAGCTGGGTGTGTGGTGGGTTATGGTTTCCGTGTGTTGCCGTGGTATGCACTGTTGTGTTTTTATATTGTAACCCGCCCTGTTATTCTTGGAGGAAAGGCAATATAGAGATTGAATAAATAATAAAGTAATAGCTGTGCCTGGATCCTGCTTGTGGTCTGGGTGGCGACTGCGAAAGCAGGATGCTGGCCTCGATGCATCATTGGCCTGGTCCAGAACAGGGTCTTCTTATGAGTCCATTCAGGCCACCTGGCAGTCATGCTGCAGAATAGCATAGGAATGTGGCAAGAGCCCTGCATCTGGACTCAGAGTTGTGGCTTTGAGACCCATACTGGGCAAAAGATTCCTGAATTGCAAGGGGGGTTAGACCCCCCTGGGATGACCCATTTGGTCCCGTCCAGCACTACAATTCTAGGATTCTGTGCTTTTAAGGTCCTGTCTGCAGGTGCACCAAAGCCCATCATCCTGTTTTGCAAGAATCTCAGCACCAGGAGACTTGCTGGGAACCAACTAGACGTAGAATCATAGAACAGCGCAGTTGGCAGGGACCCAACGGACCATTTAGCCCAACCACCTGCAGTACAGGAATCGCAGCCAAAGTCCCTGACCTGCCGTCTGTCCACCCCCGGACTAAATTTATCACTGCCTATAGCGCCGCCACGACATGGGGAGACTTTTCTGATTATAGTAAAATATCCCCTGTATTTCCCTCCTGATGCAATGTTAGGCTGGCACAGATAAGAAACCAGATTCAGGCAGGCGGCTCCTGTGAGATTAGATAAGGCAGGAGGGATGATACTGCAGGATGTGAACAGTTGCCCAATGCTGGAACACTGGAAGGGCAACAGGTGTTGCTCAAGACACCAAGATCATCTTTGAGCAAAGGGGAGATATCATTGCCTCTCTCCGAGATGCCTTTATCATCCCATTTGCTCCACAAGTTGATTCAGCATTGTGAAGGCAGATTCCTGATACTTGTGTGCTTGTTTCAAATGCATCTAAGGTCCCAAGCATGTAATAATTATGCAGATAGGGAGTTACATCTTCACAGATACTTCTCCACAGTCATGCTTGCAGAAGGGATAGCTATTAAAACCTTATATAAGTGAGTGATGTCTTCATGGCGATATATTAAGCCATTCTAACCCTTAGGCACTACACCAGTGATGACGATGGCTTGTCACTTTAACAGCAAGATCCTTTTTTTAAAAAAAATTAAATAATATTTATTAAGTTTTCCATATTAACAATCCAATAAAAACCACATTAAGTACATTCTGAATTATAATACAATCCAAAAGACCAAATTTTATTCCAAATTTTATATCTTCCCATGCTCTGAAGTTTGAGGAGTAATGATCTCACATCGTACTGCATTCTTTGGTTGGTTCAAAAATAAAACATTTCCAATGTTAATCCTTCATTTATTTTTAAATAGCCTCTGAATTCGTTTAGCAAGTGGCTTAATCCTTTAACAGCGCAATCCTACCCACATGACGTACAGGTAAGCCCCACTAAATTCAATGGGGTTCACACCTAGGTATGTGAATCTAGGAATGCAGCCACCGGCTGTATTCTGATATGAGCCACCCTCTTTGAAGCTGCTGGAGCCAGGACAAATTTCCAAGTCAATGAGCTCTTCACTGATGGAGGTGGATCAACCTCCTTCCCATTAGAACGAAGGAGAAACTGAGTCACCATTTGCCTACGAAAGCCCTGCAAAAGATAAAGTGCACCAGAAGATACGCAGGAAGCCATCCTCTCTCTCAGATTCAGACCTCTGCTTACAAAGGGTCTATGTACTCCCTCGGCCCAAACTCTGCACAGGCAGGGGAAATAGGGACCTTCTGGGACCTTCAAAACAGAAACCAGGACGGCTTTCGTAATTCCAGGACTATCCCTGGAAAATAGAGAGACATCTGGAGGGTACGGATGGCCTCTGGGGGGTCCTTTCTAACTCTACTGTTCTATAATACTGTCATGTTAAGACAAATAAATTCCTGCCAGAATACAGCAGCAGTGAACTGGAGAAAGCAAAAAGTTTTCTTCCTCCTTCTTTCATTCTTCATTAAGGAAGTTCATGTGCGTCACGGAGAGCAACAGAGGGGCTTGTTAGCCCCTCCTGCAGTTTAAGAAAAGTACTGGCTTAGCTGCTTGAGGGACTGGTCTTCTTGACCTGGTCAGCCCAATCACTCAGGCAAACCAAGAGGTTATTTTTGGAGAGGGATAGCAGTCACCTCTGGGTGCGTGCCCCCGTGAACTCTTGAAGGACAGCTGTGATCCTGCCAATGTACTCGGTCCCTCTCAACTCAGTGGAGCCGATTTCTGAGCAAACGTTATGGGGGGGGGGGTGTAAGGGGAGCGATGTCCCACACCATTATTTTTTAAAAGCAGGGAATGCCAAACTTGTATCCGGATTCCTTGGAGCCAGACACCACCCTTTCCGAGAACAAAATTCTGCCTCTGGCCTCTTCTTCAGCTTTGCCTATAAAGGGGTTTGGACTTGTTTGGTTCACAAGATCCGGTTAATCTTGTAAAAAGTTTTTTATTTGCTCTGTTTTTTTGTTTTTGTTTAGGGTGTTGGCTCTAAGCTGCTCACTTCCAAAGATGAAAAGGCACAATGATCCGGAGGATTTCAGCAGCTCAGACTGAACCCAGCGGGAGTCTGTTGCCGCATGCACTCTGTACGCTGCTCTGAGACCTCCTTACAGGAAGGATGGGGTGCAAATGAAATCCACCATCCTCATCCTTTGGCCAGCAGGGGGGCTTATGACCCCAGCAATGTCGTCCCTGGTATCATTATCATTATTTATATACCGCCCTATACTTGGGGGGTCTCAGGGCGGTTCACAGAATACATAATAAAACATCTATAATAAAAAATAAAAGCAACCAATAGCCCCCCTCTACATTTTTTTTCAAAGTGCATAGGATATTAAGCTGGAAGGAGTGTGCTTGACCTCACTCTGACCCTGGAAAGAAGCGTAGGGTTGTAGAGTTGGAAGGGAGCCCCCCCCCCCCAAAAAAGTTCACTTATTCCAAACCCTTTCAATGCAAGAGCCACAGGTGAAGAAGAGGAGAGTGCTTCTGACCCTCCTGGACGGAAGGGGTTAGGTGGATGTCCACGTGAGGCCAAAAGAAGAATCGGGGGGGGGGGTAAAGCTCAATTTACAAATTGACTCCTCTCCTGCCTCTTGCCTTCTGCTTTATAGCACCTTCCCACCCTTCCTTAGACTACTGAAGTAGGAATTTTTGCAGGGAAAATTCCTTCTTGACCTGAAGGTCCCTTGGTTTTTTTGCCCATCCCACACGGTAGGGAAAAAGTCGACTGGTGTTTCGGCAATTGTGTGGCATGGCGGCTTACTGCTGGCCATAAATACGGGCAGGGAAGGAAGCGGGAAGGAAAACAGCAGGTAAACCGAGGCATGATTGGGCCGTGCTTATGCCTGCTGGACTTTGCAGTTGTCCTTGCCAGGCTCATCTTGAGGTTCGCTGAGCAAAGAGGGAGTTATTTCTTCCCCGTCCTCAACCGGGGAGTCACACCTGGTGGCTGCATTAGCTGTGATTCCTACATAAGAACGTAATAAAAGCCTGCTGGATCAGGCCATGGACCCATCCTCTTCTCACAGTGGCCGAAGAGTTGCCTGTGGGAAACCAGTGAGCAGGATCTCTCCTCCTCCATGGATGTGTCCAATCCTCTTTCAAAGCCATCCGACTCGGGGGCCATGACTGCCTCCAGTGGGAGGGAGTTCCATGGTTTCACTATGTGGGTTAGACTAGATGACCCCTTGGGTCCCTTCCGACTCTACAACTCTCTGATTCTGTGCCAAGATAGCTCGAGGGATGTTTCCCTGCTGGAGTTAGCAAAGGCCTTCCTGCCTGCAATTCTCTTAATTTGGTTAATTAAATTCTGTTAATTTGGTTAATTGCTTGCATGCAGTTCCTCAACTTGTTATGGCTTAATGGATGTAATCTCTCCTCCACTTATGTCTGTGAGTCTTCTTTTGGCGATTTTAACCCAAGCGATTTGCAATCCAGCAGGAGGAGAAGGGAGGAAGGGGGGTGATTTTAAAGTTATCATCACCCATCACCTCCTTATGGCAGAAATGTGCCTTTCCCCTCCAGATGCCACGAGAAACATCACTGATATCAATCTAATGGCATTTTTTGAATCCCAGATGTTCCACAGACCTGAGGAACGAGAGTGAGAATGTGCAAATCTCGTTGTTGTGTTTTTAGAGCTGTGATGGGAGCGGCCTTGAAAATCGTAGAGTTGGAACGTTTCCTTTGGGGTCATCTAGCCTAACCCACCCCCTGCAATGCAGGAATCTCAACTAAAACAGTTTTCCTATCTTTGAAGCTAAGCTTTATACTCCTTAGGAAAACAAAGAAGCAAAACACACAACCAAAATGCCTAAGAAAACCAGAACAACCACTTTTCAAGAAGGTAAGCATTATAAAAACAACAACCCAGGAAATGAGTTATGGGGCAAAACCTGCTAATTGTAGGCAAACCATCTTTTAGAAATGACTTGAGGCCAAACCTAACACTTATCACATGCATACCTAAGTCATTTGGGTGAGCAAATCGGGGACCAAATGGATGGCTTCCTATAACACCTGGGTAAACAAGGATCACCAACCCTCCAGATGACCACACATGACGCTGCTGGTCAGTAGCAGAGATCTCTGGAATTCTGACTTCCCAGGAAGATGTGCAAAAATACCACCCACACAATAGCTACGCTTTGGGAGAAGACACGGCTGAGGGATTAAAGGCAGATCTAAAGTTCTCCTAGAGAATAATAGAACTGTAGATTTGGAAAGTACTTCAAGGGGTCATCTAGACCAACCCCCCCCCCCAGGAATGCAGGGATCACAGCTAAAACATCCCTGACATATGGCCATCCAACCTCTGTTTAGAAACCTCCAAGGAAGGAGACTCCACCAGCTTCCAATAGGGTCCGTTTCACTGTCGAACAGCTCTCACTGCCAGAAAGTTCTTCCAATTGTCTAGTTGTATTCTCCTTTCTTGTAACTTGAATCCCTTGGATCGGGTCCTCCCTCCCAGAGCATCAGAAAAGAAACTTTCTCCATCTCCCTTGTGTCAGCCGTTCAGATATTTGAAGATGGCTATCATATCATATGGAAGTGAGAGCTGGACCATAAAGAAGGCTGATCGCCAAAGAATTGATGCTTTTGAATTCTGGTGCTGGAGGAGATTCTTGAGAGTCCCATGGACTGCAAGAAGATCAAACCTATCCATTCTGAAGGAAATCAGCCCTGAGTACTCACTGGAAGGACAGATCCTAAAGCTGAGGCTCCAAGACTTTGGCCACCTCATGAGAAGAGAAGACTCCCTGGAAAAGACCCTGATGTTGGGAAAGTTGGAGGGCACAAGGAGAAGAGGACAACAGAGAACGAGATGGTGGGACAGTGTTCTCGAAGCTACCAGCCTGAGTTTGACCAAACTGTGGGAGGCAGTGGAAGACAGGAGTGCCTGGCGTGCTCTGGTCCAGGGAGTCACGAAGAGTCAGACACGACTCAACGACTAAACAACAATCATATCACCTCTCAGTCTTCTCCAGGCCATATACGCTCAATTCCCTCAACCAGTCCTCATATGGCTTGATTTTCCAAGTCCTTGATCATATTTCGTTGCCCTCCTCTGCAGCCATACACAACCATGATCTTAAGAGGTTTGCCTTGGAGGTTCAAAAGAAGCCTGAGTATGTGGGCAATGAGAACTCACAGGAAGATTCTTCAATGGATGTGAGAGGATTTGGAAGGAACCCTAGCTCTCCAGTCAAGTCAACATGAGCCAGGATCATAGTCATAGATGGGAAAGCAGGTCAAAAACACCATGGAAAGTGGAGGGGGAAAATCAGTTTGGTTGGCATTTTAATATGAAACTAACTAACTGAAAAGCGAAAAGTCGCTCTTCTTGTTCTCTGGGAAAGCCAAGGTGAGAACCTTCTAGAAGTGCTCCAGGTGGTCTTTCTGAGGTCTCCTTGAGGTAGCCAGGTGGCCACAGGTGCTTCTGCACCTGCGGACTGCCAACTCTCTAACCGCAAAGCCCAAGACTTCAGGAGAAGGGCTGGTATTGCCCAAGGGCAGCGCGGGATGGATGAAACCAGCCAGGGATATGGAGATGCAACTGATACTGCCAGGAACAGAGGCAAGGAGTCAGGATGAATCACGGCGCAGCCAGCTCATGTGGGAATCCCCAGCTAGAAATGTTTTTGGGTGGCAACATCCATGGGGCTTTCCGAGGACTGAGCCAGGTGATACGTGCAGGTGTGCATAACTAACTCCAGTCTTAAAGAAACACACAGGGTTTTTTTTTTGGGGGGGGGGAGAGTTCAATTGAGAGCCCAATGGTTGTGGAGGGAGCAAGAAGCGCTTAATGCTTTTGCCTGCCAGCGGTTTCTTTCACTAACCCCCCCCCCCCAATTCAGACATGCGTATCTTTCCCCCTATAAGGAGAAAAACAGATTGGAAGAGGTTTTTGTATTTTACTCTGGCCCTGCCAGTCACTGGAAGGTTACCCATGACAGGATGCGGGCAAAGGCTGCCCACCCATGGACTAGACCAGGCCTAGACAAACTCGGCCCTCCAGATGTTTTGGGACTACAACTCCCATCATCCCTAGCTAACAGTACCAGTGGTCAGGGATGATGGGAGTTGTAGTCCCCAAACATCTGGAGGGCCGAGTTTGCCTGTGCCTGGACTAGACGTTCCATTGTGTTCTGGGTGGGGTAGTCTATGCTGTAAATAATTTTAAAAGGTGGAACTCACTGCCACAGGAGGAAGTGATGGCCGGCAGACCAGAGGATTGGGGATGCCCATGAGCCAGAGGCAGCAATGCCAGCTTCTGGATACTTTCCATTGAGGCACCCGGGTGGCCACCGTTGAGGACAGGATGCCTTTGGCCTGATCCAGCAAGCTCTTAATATGTTCTTATGCAGGGCGGGTGGGGGGGGGGAGCATCTCTTGAGCCAACAGCCCTATCCCAAATCCCCACAGGAAATTCGGTTCTGCATTTTATATCCCTCCAAACGTTGCACTCAAAGGCTTTTGTAACACAGCGTGTGACTCTTAAACTTGGAGCGCTGCACACCCTCCGGCTTCGTCAACACGCTCCCTGCCTTGCCCCAAACTTATTGTTGTCATCAGCCTGGATGTCCCAAAAAGTTATTTCTGATGTGGTAATTTTCCCTGCTGCTACCCACATCCGGCTGCTACTCCCTCCCCTCCCTTTAATAGAGATTGAAGGCAGATTCCTGCTCAAAGGATAACTGCTTATAAAAGATTTCTTACACAGGGTTGACTCTGGAGAGCGGCCAAAGGGAGCAGCTTCTGCAAAAAAATAAAAATGAACCCCCAACCGCACCCTGACTCTGTCCCATCTGTGTTTTCCAGGCACAATTCAAAGTCTTGGTTAGAGCTGAGAAAAGCCTAAATTTCTTGTCGTGCTACCAAGAAGGAGAACAAACATATAGGGATAGCCTTTCCAGATCAGACCTTCTTGCCTAGGACTAAGCTATAGGCAAAGAGGACCAAAATGGAGGAGTCATTCTTTGGCATTTGTCCTCTAATATCCAAAGGCCTCCTTCATCCTTCCATGGAAGAAATGTGAAATGTTTCATAGCCAAGTTAATAAAAAGGTAAAGGGACCCCTAACCATTAGGTCCAGGCCTGGAAGACTCTGGGGTTGTGGAGCTCATCTCGCTTTATTGGCCGAGGGAGCCGGCATACAGCTTCCAGGTCATGTGGCCAGCAAGTCTAAACCAAAACCAAAGCAGCGCATGGAAACGCTGTTTATCTTCCCGCCAGAGGGGTACCTATTTATCTACTTGCACTTTGAGGTGCTTTCGAACTGCTAGGTTGGCAGGAGCAGGGACCGAAAAACAGGAGCTCACCCCATCACGGGGATTCGAACCACCAACCTTCTGATCAGCAAGTCCTAGGCTCAGTGGTTTAACCCACAGTGCCACCCGCATCCCTTAGCCAAGTTAATAGTGAGTAGCTTTTCCTTCACAACAGAGCATCCATAAACAGCGCCTTCTGCTTCTACTTGGAAGTAAGTCACGTCTGACCACTTCCTGGTTGTTGCTTTTTGTGAGTGGGATTCAGCCAGACTCGAGCAATTTCACATGAAAGAAGAGTCTGCTGGATCAGGTCCAAGGGGGTCTGTTTAATAATAATAATAATAATAATAATAATAATAATAATTTATTTGTACCCCACCCATCTAGCTGGGTTTCCCCAGCCACTCTGGGCAGCTTCCAACAAAGATAAAAAAATACATTAAAAACCCCGCATCCTGTTCTTGCATGTGAGAAACCGGCAAGCACAAGACCATTCTCCCACAATGTGGGATTCAGAAGCATTTCCTTCTCCGACCTCAGAGGCAGTTGTGTGCAAGGTTGCACAATTAAAGTGAATCACTCCACTTCGCCAAAACATAATAATCAGACTTTTTTGATAACGGCGCAGGAAATGTGGGGTGGCAATTGCTGGATGTTGCATGAGCTCAAAGCAAACAAAGCAGAACTGATGCTCAAGAAATGGTGGCATTATATTACAACAACAACAACAACAACAACAACAACAACAACAATTTTATCCCCCTTCCCATCTGGCTGGGTTTTCCCAGCCACTCTGGGCGGCTCCCAACAGAATATTAAAAACATGATAAAACAAAAGGTGTTGCTTCCCTCATGCAAACAAATCGGGATAAATGCTCAAGAAAGAGGTCATCTGGAAGTAGAGAGGGGGAGGAATTTGTAGAACCACAGGACTGTAGAGCTGGACAGGACCCAAATGGTCATCCAGTCCAACCCCCTGCAGTAAAGGTATCACAGCTGAATTAAATTCTGTTGACAATTAAGCTCTGGTTTTCCCAGTAGTGATGTATGGAAGTGAGAGCTGGACCATAAAGAAGGCTGATCGCCGAAGAATCAATTCTTTTGAATTCTGGTGCTGGAGGAGACTCTTGAGAGTCCCATGGACTGCAAGATCAAACCTATCCATTCTCAAGGAAATCAGCCCTGAGTGCTCACTGGAAGGACAGATCCTGAAGCTGAGGCTCCAAGACTTTGGCCACCTCCTGAGAAGAGAAGACTCCCTGGAAAAGACCCTGATGTTGGGAAAGATGGAGGGCACAAGGAGAAGGGGACAACAGAGGACGAGATGGTTGGACAGTGTTCTCGAAGCTACAAACATGAGTCTGACCAAACTGCGGGAGGCAGTGGAAGACAGGAGTGCCTGGCGTGCTCTGGTCCAGGGGGTCACGCAGAGTCGGACACAACTGAACGACTAAACAACAGCAAAAATTAATTTCCACTTTCTAAACCAACACAAGAACTGGAACACAGCCATCCTTTGAAATTCGCACTACTCTGAATTTTGCAATGCTCTTCTCCAGCCAAGGAATATGTATAATAAAAGCATAGGCTAGAGAATGAGATGTCCCTATTGCCCAACCCTCCCACTCAATGATGCAGGAAATCCAGAGCAAAAACACCCCCAATATATGGCTTGCCTAGTGCGGGGGAGGCCACAATCCCTTTAGATAATTTGCTCCATTGTCAACCTTTGGCTATAGCTTACATATTTTTAAATATTTTTTTTTAAAAAAATAACATGAGCATATGTAAAGTGCATTATCCTATCAATAACTTTGCACAAAAACACATGCAGCTCCTAAGAAACACACAGATAGACACTATAGTGTGTTGTGTGGGGTGATGATGGAAGAGGTTGTAAGATAATGGATAAATGGTAATTGTCCTTAAGTTGCCACCACAGGGCACTGGTGTTGAGAGAGAGAGAGACAGAGAGAGAGAGAGAGAGAGAAAGAGAGATGCCCTACCCTCTTCCTGCCATGATGTTTACCACACAGCCAGGGAGCAGACCCACTACAAAGGAAAAACTCCCGTTGAGACCCTGCCCTAAATTCCATCACTGGCAGAGGCCAGTGGAAGAGCAGGCCTGGGAAGAGCACACAGGACGCTGTTCTGGGAAGGGAGAGGAACAGGCTTGGGGTCTGGATTCTGAACAATGTAAAAGGCTTGTCATTCCACAAGGAGGTGTTGCCGGAAAGGCAAGCAGAGGCTCGCCTGGCCATCAGATTGCACAAGATGAAAGTTCCTCATGCTTGGAAGGAGATCATAGAAACACAGCGTTGTAGAGTTGGGAGGGAACCCAAGGTCATCCAGTCCAAACTTCTGCAATGCAGGAAACTCAATGAAAGCATGGCAGAAGGCCACCCAATAGCTGGTTAAAAACTAGAAGAGTCCACCACCTGCCAGCGAGTCTGCTCTACGGTTGAACAGCTCGTGCCCTCAGAAAGTTCTTCCTAATGTTGAGTTTGAATTTCCTTCCTTGTCATTTCAATTCATTGGTTCGGGTCCAGCCCTCTGGAACAGCAGAAACAAGCAGCTCCATCTTCCATGGGACAGCCCTTCAGATATTTGAAGATGGCTATTGTTTTGCCTCCTCTTGTCCAGGCTAAACATCTTAGTTGTCCTCTGCACACCTTCCAGCTTGTCAACATCCTTCTTAAACTGTGGTTCCCAGAACTGGACATAAGACTCCAGGTGTGGCCTGATTGAGGCATAATAATGCAGTGCTATTACTTCACTTGATCTGGATACTAGGAAAGCAACCTAGTGGGAAACATGCCTCAAGGACCACTTCGTATGAACCTATCCAGACCCTGAGGTCTGAAATAGGGTCTGAAGCCCTTCTTTGTGCGCCTCCTCCACAAGAGGTCCAGAGGGCGGCCAACATGAGAACGGGCTTTTTCTGTGGTGGCTCCATTTGTAGAATGCTCTCCCCAGGGAGACTCACCTGGCACCTTCATTATACACCTTTAGGTGCCAAGCAAAAATGTTCCTCTTCAACCAGGCCTTTGAAAATGCCTTCTGAAAGGGGGTGTTATTGGGCTGTCTTTGTTTTTATTAATATGCTGTATTTATTGTAATTTTATGTTGTGAACCACCCTGAGATCTACAGATATAGGGCTGTATACAGATTTAATAAATAAAAAACCTGAGCTCAAATTCTGACTTGGAGGCAGAGGAGATGGCCAGATTCAGAAGGTCAGCAGCACCAGAGGGAGAGGTGTCAAAAACCAACCTTGATCCCAGCATCTGGATCAGGCCTGAGCCACAGTCCAAAGCTATCTGATCTGGGGCTCATGAGCCAAGGAGCCCCCAGTCAGCACCTATAGCATCCAGCACATGAATCTGGTACCCTCTGAGGAATCAAGCTCCTCCATGTAGGGCAGGGATTGAGTTCCCCATGTTGACATTTGAATTTGCGAAGGAAACTGCCAGAGAGGAGCAGCAGGAGAAGGCATCCTAGGCTCAAGTCAGAGTCCAGCTCATTTGAGGCCTTCTGGACCACAAGGAAGGGGCACAGGCTGGCAGGAGTAAAGACACCTGGAGCTGACCTTGGTGCTGAAACACCTGCCTGCCTTGTCCCACTGTGCCCCATGACCTTCTCATCAAGAGCAGAGGCAGGAGTCCACTTAAGTCAGGCTTCCTCAGTCAGGCCCTCCAGATATTTTTGGCCTACAACTCCCATGATCCCTTGCTAGCAGGACCAGTGGCCAGGGGTGGTGGGAATTGTAGTCTCAAAACATCTGGAGGGCCAAGGTTGAGGAAGCCTGACTTAGGTTTTGTTCAGAGTAAAGGTAAAGGGACTCCTGACCGTTAGGTCCAGTTGTGGACGATTCTGGGGTTGTGGCGCTCATCTCACTTTACTGGCCAAGGGAGCCACTGTGCAGCTTCTGGGTCATGTGGCCAGCATGACTAAGCGCACGGAAACACCATTTACCTTCCCGCCGGAGTGGTACCTATTTATCTACTTGCACTTCGTGCTTTTGAACTGCTAGGTTGGCAGGAGCAGGGACCGAGCAACGGGAGCTCACCCCGTTGCGGGCATTCAAACCGCCAACCTTCTGATCAGCAAGTCCTAGGCTCTGTGGTTTAACCTATAGCGCCACCCATGTCCCTTGTTCAGAGTTGTTGTTGTTGTTTAGTCGTTCAGTCGTGTCCGACTCTTCGTGACCCCATGGACCAGAGCACGCCAGGCACTCCTGTCTTCCACTGCCTCCCGCAGTTTGGTCAGACTCATGTTTGTGGCTTCGAGAACACCATCCAACCATCTCATCCTCTGTCGTCCCCTTCTCCTTGTGCCCTCCATCTTTCCCAACATCAGGGTCTTTTCCAGGGAGTCCTCTCTTCTCATGAGGTGGCCAAAGTATTGGAGCCTCAGCTTCACGATCTGTCCTTCCAGTGTTCAGAGTAGGGCTACTGAAATATTAACCTCAGGAGAGGGCATCATGCTCTTTCTGCAAGCCAGAATCTCCCTCTCTCCTGCCTTTTATCAAACACCCTAGGCAAGCTATACCTCCATGATGATCCAAGAAGATGGAGTGATGTTGGGGCAAGAGCAGAACATGAATTACACAAGAGGGGCAAACCACACACTGCAGAAGAAGCCCATAGCAGCATGTGGGAAGGCTGACGTGCTCCACAACACCCTCCAACCCGCTCTTGGCCGCTCTTCAAATGTGGCAGAAGCTAAAATTTGGACTGACCTGCAATTTTGGCTGCGCTCAGGAGCAGTCAAGTGATCGCTTTTGCTGAACTCTGCGTGGATACACCCAGATTCAACCCACAATCATGGAGCATCCATTTGGTCACACAAAACCTGACTTCGGTTAGCCATTTCCACCCCCAAAAAAACAAGCATTGTGCAGTTGCAAAGTGCTAAGTATCAGGCAGAGTGAGGTCATCTGGTTACCTCTGCAGCTGCGACATAAACTAATTTGGAAATCCGGTTTGCTCAAGTGCCTGTTAAATCATTTATCATCATTTTTGCCACACCCATCTTCAAGGATATTGGCACATTTACCAAATCCATATTCAATCAACTAGCAAAATCCTAGTCAGAGCAAACCAATGGCGTCCACTTCTCCTTGACTCCTTCAGTCCATTTTGGCTTGATCCATACTCCCTGGCAACACCAAGGGTCAGTGCTCAAGAAAGTGGGGAAGAGATGCATGGATCCATGCAAAAATCAGCCCATGTTTCCGGGCATTTTGTGTGTGGCTCCATCAAACGTTCATCCAGAATTGGCCTCCACAGTCACTTACGGACTCACTTTTGGAAACTGTGTTTTTGGAAGACAATCTTACTCAGCAACGAGGGATCGCCAAAGAAGAAGAAGATTCAGAAGGATTGCTCCCTCCAATTGTGGAGTCAGAGCAGAGTCGCCATAGCTCGTAGGCATCAAAAGCCATGGATTGGTCTAATTCAGGCTTTCTCAAACTCAACCCTCCAGATGTTTTGGGCCTACAACTCCCATGATCCCTCGCTAGCAGGACCAGTGGTCAGGGATGATGGGAACTGTAGTCTCAAAACATCTGGAGGGCTGAGTTTGAAGAAGCCTGGTCTAATCCTCTTTTAAAATCCATTGAGGCCGGCAGTCATCACTGCCTCCTGTGGGAGAGAGTTCCACAGTCCAACTACACATTCTGTAAAGAAGGACATTCTTTTCCATGCCCTGAATCTTCCAACATTCTGCTTCATCTGCTCTCCATGAGCTCTAGTGTTAGGAGAGAGGGGGGGGGGACTTTTCTGCATCCCTTCTCTCCATGCCACACATCATTTTATAAACTACTATCGTGCCGTTTTATAAACTTCCATCACATAAATTTGTGTTGAAAGTGTGGGATGTTAAGGGGAAAATGGCAAAGTAGCAGAAGGCCGGGAAGGAGAAGATGTCAGTGAATAGATCTGCTCCTTTGAAAGCTCCACTTTCTTTCTGCAGATGGAATACCATGAGTACCAGTTACTGGAAACTACAGAAAGGGAGAGCTGCTCTAGTGGTCGAATCCTGCTTCCTGGTTTCCCACAGGGGCATCTGATTTGCCACTCTGAGAACAGGATTCTGGTCCAGATGGGCCACTTGCCTGATCCAGCTTACTTCTTAAGTAAGTAAGCTATTCCCCACAACACAAAACGTTTCAAGTGTTATTATAGAGATATATAATTTCCAGAGCGATAGGGGGAAAGGTTGTGGAGTGTAAGAAGCATCAGGCTGAGTGTGGGCACATTCACAAAGCATTTAAAGGCATTCCCCAAAAGTAAAAATAGGATCAAAACAGACACAGCCTTTTTCCAGGGCCAGGATCCAGACTAGCCCTCATAAACAGGGAAAGGCAGGGTGTGCGTGCATTGCCAGGGTGTGGCCCCGGCACGGAGACAGGTTCTGCCTGAGAATCCGTCGTGAAGCTATGGGATGTCGGGTGGCAACACCCAGGCACAGAGAGGATGGCAGCTTACTGAGGCAAATAAACCCCGCATCCTATTAATGCTTGCAAATGATACCTTTCCTCAGACCCAGGGAGAAACTGAGCGACGATCCCTTTGCAGAACTCAGACGCAATACGGGGTGTCAGGGAGTGGATTTTAATTACCCTTGCCTGAATGTCTCATCCAAAGAACAGAAAGGTCATCTTGGCAGGCTGAGTTGCCATGTTCTCAGATTTTGGGGGCATAAGGCAGAGGTTTCCAACGTTTTTGAGTCCACGGCTCCCTTGACCAACTACCTTCCTTCTGCAGCTCCCCTGTGGGGCCCAGGAGCCCAGTTAGGCCACCCCTTGCCTGCAAAGCAGGCAGCCTCTCACCCTTTTTCAATACCCTCCCTTGTGGAGTGTGCCCTCAGCCTCCTCTCTTTGGGAGTCCTCTGGGCATCTGCTACTGCTGCCCCTGGTCTCTGAGCTGCACCCTCACCCCACCCCAAAGAGAGGTGCTTCCTCACACTGCCCCACAGGGCCTAGGACTTGTCTGTCCATTCCTAACAACAAGGGCTAGCAGACTGGCAGATTGGGCTCCCTTGCCCGCTCGCTTGCTTGCTTACTCCAAGGCCACCTCAGCTCCTGGCAACCAGCACCCGCTGTCCAGCATCAGAGACACCATTTGCCTGGGGAACGTGTAACCAGGGCTGCTGCAAGAAACAGCTGTGCAAGCCTTTGGGAGGCAGAGACTCAAGAAGGCATCAGAGGAGGGAGGGAAGGAAAGAGGGACAGAGGCCAGTGTTGCCAACAGCACCCCTGACCATCATTCAAGGCACCCAAAGGTGGTTTGAAAACCACCGGCGTAAGGGACTGTGGCTTCAGTTGAGGTCTGGCTCAAACCCAGAATCTGTTCCCAAAGAAGAGTGAAACAATAAACAAAGGAAAGCATGTCTCTGCACATGGACAGAGTGTATTACAGAGCCCAGATTGTGTAGCAGTTAGAGGGTTGGACTAGGACCTGGCAGATCAGGTTTCAACTCCCCATTCCACCACGAAGCTCACTGGGACATTCACGATCTCTCAGTCTAATCTACCTCACAGGGTTGTTGTGAGCATGAAACAGAGAAGGGGAGAAGTGTGTGAACACTGCTGAATAGCACCAGCATCACCGTGCATACATGGGATTAAAAAGCCTCAACACCTTAGGCCAGACTTTGCAAGTACATTTTCATGGCATCATAGCATAATAGAATTGGAAGGCACCCCAGAGGACATCTAGCCCAACCCCCTGCAAAAGCAGGAATCAAAGCTCTTTCGCCCTCTTCTCATTAGTCGTTCAAGCCTCTGAAGTGTTTTTGACAAATTCCCGAAGGGGAGCCACACCAGCCAGCTGCGTGGTCCAATAAATGCAACACAGGAGCTTCTGGCACCTTAAACGCCTCAGAGGCCAGGGATGTGTTTGTGGGCTTGAATCCACATCGCAAGACGTACCCGAGAAGCTGGCGGGCGCATGCCCGGTAAAGCTTCTGCCACCATGCATTTGTCAACCATTTGGCAGCCACCTGACGAGTCGGCTTACCAGTTCAGGCAGAGCTCAGCAGGAAACCGTGAGGGATTTGCTGAGCGAGACAAGGTTGCTAATCAGATTGTGGCACCAGCTACAGACACAGGAGCCAGAACAGAGGTGCTTTCTGACGCCCTCAGAATAGCTGAGCAGTTGGACTCTGCTGGGACAGAACTTAATTAAAGATCAGACCCAGCACCACTTTCCAGTGCCAGAGCTCAGTCCTGGGCACTGAGGGAGAAACATGGAGGCAAGGATGAGCCTCTGAGGAAGTACAGAGGGTCTTTTTATGAAGGAAAGGCCCTAGTCAACCTGGACTTCGTAGCCATCTAGGGTCAAGAAGGGTGCACAAGATCATGTTGTTTCCTTCTGGGCAATGCTTGCCCCCAAATCTCTTGCTTTTAAAAATGAGATTATCAGGAGAGGCTTCTGAATCAGGCCAGCATCCTGTTCTCACAGTGGCCAAACAGGTGGCTCTATTGGTGAAACCTGTGAGCTGGATTCTCCCCTCCTGCAGCTTCCAGTGATTGGCATCCCTGAGCACTTAAAGGTAAATGGTAAAGGGACCCCTGACCATTAGGTCCAGTCGCGAATGACTCTGGGGTTGCGGCGCTCATCTCGCTTTATTGGCTAAGGGAGCCAGCGTACAGCTTCCGGGTCATGTGGCCAGCATGACTGAGCCGCTTCTGGTGAACCAGAGCAGCGCACGGAAACGCTGTTTACCTTCCTGCCAGAGTGGTACCTATTTATCTACTTGCACTTTGAACTGCTAGGTTGGCAGGAGCAGGGAGGGAGCAACGGGAGCTCACCCCGTTGTGGGGATTCGAACCGCCAACCTTCTGATCGGCAATCCCACCCGCGTCCCTGAGCACTTACTGCCCTCCAAAGTGGAACTAGTAGCCGTCAATAGCTCTCTCCTCCTCCATGAATTTGTCCAATCCTCTTTTAAAGCCATCAAGGTTGGTGATCCTGCGGCGAGTTCCAGTTGGACTATGTGCTACATGACGGAGGACTTTCTTTTGTCTGCCCTCAATCTTCCAACATCCCCCTTTGCTGGAAGTTCCTGAGTTCTAGTGTCAGGAGAGAGGGAGAAAAACTTCTCTCTTTCTCTGTGCTACACATAAAATGTATTAACTGGAATGGCTGAAGTTGAGCTAAAGAAATCCACAGACTCAAATAATTGTAGTGTTGGAAGGGGCCACCAAGGGTCATCCAGTCCAGCCCCCTGCAATGCAGGAATCACAGCTAAAGAAGCCCTGACAGATGACCATCCAACCTGTGTTTTAAAAACCTCCAGTGAAGGAGAGTCCATTACTTTCCAAATGATCAAGCACAAACTCTAAATTTTGTGAGGGCACATGTTACGGGGAGATCAATGTGACTGAACCAATAATAATAATAATAATAATAATAATAATAATAATAATAATTTATACCCCGCCCATCTGGCTGGGTTTTCCCAGCCACTCTGGGCGGCTTCCAACAGAATAGTAAAATACAATGACCTATTAAACATTGAAAGCTTCCCTAAACAGGGCTGCCTTCAGATGTCTTCTAAATGTCATATAGTTGTCTATTTCCTTGACATCCGACGGGAGGGTGTTCCACAGGGTGGGCGCCACCACCGAGAAGGCCCTCTGCCTGGTTCCCTGTAACCTCACGTCTCGCAGAGAGGAAACCGCCAGAAGGCCCTTGGAGCTGGAGCTCAGCTCGAACACTTTGAATTGTGCTTGGAAATGTACTGGGAGCCCGTTGTGTGTCGTCTGTCATTGGGACAGCGGCACGGTAGAAATTTCCCCACTTGGCTGATTGGCTGTTGCCATTTGGGTTTCGCCTGCCGCGTATCAAATCATCCCAACTTGTAAGGCTACGGATAGGACCTGGTTCAAGGTGGTTAGGGAGGTGGAGCTGTGCCGATCCCAATGTGAAGGGTATTCCTTTAAAGCAGCAGTTCTCAACATGTGTGTCCCCAGATGTTGTTGGACTACAACTCCCATCATCCCTGAGCTCTGGCCTTGCTAGCTAGGAGTGATGGGAGTTGTAGTTCAACAACATCTGGGGACCCACAGGTTGAGAAAGACTGCTTTAAAGGAATCCAAGGACTCTAATTGGTTTGGTCAACCCCCAGTAGGGGGTTGTGCCCATGCCTGAATCCTGAGGAGCATCTGGGCAGTGGACAGAGTCTGCTCCCAGGCTCTTGATCTTCCCCAGGTGTTTACCCTTGGCTGACCTATGGTGCGCCCTGGGCCAGCGCTACCTACCGTGAGCATGAACCAGAGCCTATGCAACCACTCACTTTTCTGTAATCAATAAAGTTGTGGCCTAAATTCTGCCAAAAAACCAAAACCAAAATTTGAGTCAAATGTGTTTTTACAGTGGTACCTCAGGTTAAGTACTTAATTCGTTCCGGAGGTCCGTTCTTAACCTGAAACTGTTCTTAACCTGAAGCACTACTTTAGTTAATGGGGCCTCCTGCTGCCACTGTGCTGCCGGAGCACGATTTCTGTTCTCATCCTGAAGCAAAGTTCTTAAACCGAGGTAATATTTCTGGGTTAGCGGAGTCTGTAACATGAAGCGTATGTAACTTGAAGTGTATGTAACCCAAGGTACCACTGTATTTATGGGGGAGGTCTCAGGATCTGAACACGCAACTGGGAATCAGTGTGTGTGATGGGAGGTATCTCCTGTTTTTCCAACTAACCCCCCTCAAGCTCATGCTTATTCCACCCACTCCTGGAAAGGAGAGCTCAGCTGGCAAAAGCACACAAAAACACCCACACAAACACCCACCCACACACACATGTACCCAAATGCGCACAACAGGAGCGATGCCCAAGCCATGACTTCTGGTTTGGAGAGATTGTGGGCACACCTTGTTCTACTTGCGCACACGCTATCTATCCGAAGGCTGTTGCCTGAATGCCAGATGTGAACTCAGACACCCTTGCGCCCCGCGGAGGGTGAACGGGCACCGCCTAAGTTGTGCGCCCCAATTAATTCCAGCTCTAGCAGCCACGGGATGGGGATCTGGTCACCTTGCTGGTGCCAACAAGAAAGCCAGCCAACCGGTTCTTTCTAGGAACAGCATGAAAACACTCGCAGGAAACCCTCGCCAAATTCCTAAACCCCAAACTCTGCTAATTGTGTCCACCGTTGCTAAATCATCTCCCTCCATCCCCCAGAAACAGCACTTGCCAAGCCAGCCTCAGTATTTAGTTAAATTTCTTTCCTTCCAGCTACCCAGAGGAGTAAAGACTTATGTTACATGATACGGACAAGTTTGTACAGCAGTCAGTAGCCGCTGCTGAAAAGTGGCTTCTGCATCTCAGCTGTGAGCCCTCAAGCCTTTTGGCTAACTTTCAGGACTCTTAGCAAAGATCCCTGGGAACAAGCTTGTGTTACTAATGCTGACATCCGAACCATCAAGTTGGAAGGGACCCCCAGTGTCATCTAGTCCAACCCCACACCCTGCAAAGTATTAATCTCAGCCAAACAATCCCTGACCGATGGCTGTCCAACCTCGGATTTGAGGTGCACCTGTTCTGGGGTGAGCAAAAGTGACTAAAATCATCCATACTGGAACCCAGGGAAGCAGTGATATCTCATGATTCCGCCTATATCTGCCTCTTTAGAGGTGACGGTTCCTCAACATTTCAGTTTGGCTGCTCACATTGCCAGAGGCACATTTTCGTGTGAAGGCAGGATATGACTTTAAGAATCAATAAACAGAAAATTTGACATTCAAATTGAAATCGTAGATTCAAGGACTTGTAGAGTCGGAAGAGATCCCGAAGGACATCTAGAAGATGGATTATGCAATTGCCCTTAAAATGTGGACAGTTCAGACTTGCTGTTTCAGGGCTGTTGTTGGGCGGAACAACATTGTACAGTGTTTCTTGAGGGTCTGATTTCGACAAACGTCCCTGGCGAACTCTCATGACCTATCATCTGTTACATACTGTCAAATACAAAATACCATTGCATGTCACCTCTCAAATAGAAATAGATCTCAAACATTGTCAAATTCTAAACTTCTGTCAAACACAAATAAGTAACTTGAACTGTGAAAAACGCTGCCCGCGAAGAATCAAATTTTCAGATGTACACATGTCAGTTTTAGCTCCGTAAAACTCCTGTACTTTTAAGAAGTGCCCTCTGGAACCTCAACACACATCATCCCTGGTCAGGGAAGGGAGAATCACAAATGTCAATAGGAATCAATAGTTCAGATGAAAAAGTAGTGTGTTTTGGAACTAGACAGATCTCATCAGAGAGGAATGAGTTATGTGAAACTCCAAAGCTGGCTACCATTAAAAAATGATCCAAAATAGATACTACATAATTACTGTCCCCACCCTTGTGAGAAGCAGCCAGAAGGATTTTCAAGCGTATCTTGAACAAAACCTACAAGAGGAATTTGCATCCCTACCAACAGTTTCCTACGTGCCTTAGCGACTGTTTTCTCACTACCAGGAGTCTTTTGCAGAGAAATGCAGACAGAACAGCTCCCACCTCCCCTGAGCAGCCTTGAGAAAACTGCCACCCCAGCCTCAGTTTCTCATCTGTAAAATGGGCATTGTGACAAGCGACCTCACAGAGCTCTATGTCATGAACCAGCCTGATACTGTTGTGCTAAGGCAATGGTAGCCAAGAAGAGAGTCCTGTCTGTGGGGTATGGAGTGCAGTTGGGATGTGGGGACATACGGATGTATACATTTAAGATGTGTAAGCAGTAAAAGAAAGCATTGAAAAGCCAAGTGGCCTTTGAAATAGAGATGACCGAAGGACTTCGTTGATGCTCTGGGACCTTGTAGAAGCCTGAGAAATGCCTCTGTAGCCTGAAAAAATTATTTCCCTGAGTCTGGCTAAGAAGTTTTCCCCAGGGAATGTCCAGAGGTAAAGGAATTCTGGAATAAAACCCTAAAGGTTATTAATGAAATTTTTAAAGTGAAGCTTTCAGTAGACTTTGATTTCATGACAATGGAAACAGGGCTATAGAGAAAGGTGACCAGTTTATCTTCAAAGCTATGATATTAGCGGGAAAGGCAACGATAGCTTTAGGTTGGAAAGATAGAGAAAAATGGACAGTAGAGGCATGGAATAGTTATTTGTATGGGAAAATTGTATGGGAAATGTAGAGGTGGAAGGAGATAATATGATGTATGTAAAAATCCCAAATTCAAATAAAACTTTTTTTAAAAAAGTTTTCCCCAGTGAAACCAAAAGTTTCTGTCTCTCAGGCCGCGTGCGACACGGAGATGCCTGCTTTTCTTGTTGAGGTGTGTAATTTGACAACTTGTAAAAGTTATCCTGCCTCGTCTGTCTTGGAATTCTGGATCCCTGTAGTGCTGATCACCAATAAAGGCAGTTTATTGACACCGCAGCCCTGGTGTGCTGAACTGAAGAGCAACCCACCAGCACCGAAAGGAAATCTAGCAAACTACTTACTTGGGAGACTGAGCAAGGTGTCGAAGGCTTTGCATTGCATCTGCCCTGTGCTCTGCGTGACGCAGTTCATCCAGAGACCTTGGTAGATGGCCTGGGCCGTCACGATGTTCTCCCCAGCATAGGCGTTAATTTTCCACTGGGGCATGGCCGTGCTGATGATCAAGCCCACCCAGCCGACGAAGGCCAGGATGAAGCCCAACATCTGTAGACCACTGTTGGCCATCTCCTTTGCACCGGAGCTCCTGGGAAGTTTCCAAAGGCTTGGAGCTTTGGGGGTCGATCAGCGCCGGAGCCCAGCCGATTCTTTGAGCAACCTTGACGGAGGAGCAAAGCGAGCTTCTGCCTGTACTTCTGCGCTTGTAATCCGAGAGATTTCAGAGCAGGTTGCTGGACGGAGGAGCTACCCAAACTAAAGTCGGCTGCACCTGTGGCTCACTATTTAAATCAGAGTCCTCGGAGAGCCCCCTAGTGGTTTCGCTTGAGTTTTCCAGCACATCCTGACTGCTCCCAATGAAAGTTAAGCACCACCAAAAGGTTAAGCCTGGGTATTTCAGGGTTGCTGTGTTTTTGGTGTGAAAAATGCAGCGATTTCATCCATTGCAGCAAGATGAAAAGGAATCTTTGCTCCAGCCTCCTGTCTCCTTGCAGAGTCAGAGCCAGCCATGTGCCTCCATTAAAGGCCACCGTAGCATGCTTCGCGCGCATGGGCACAGCATGCATTCCATCGCTTATGACGCCTTCATTTTGGGACCCACCCTGTTCCCTTGGTGGTTTTTACTTTTAAGGGCATAGCAGTGGCAAGGGATGAGAGATTACCGATGCTGCAAGGATACATAATTAAAAACACTGACTCAATAGCACCTTTCTTACTATCATGTACACATTGAGTGTTGAAATCATTCGTGACTTGTGTGCTAACTTTATTGCTGTTTTGGGAGAAGACTCATCATTCTTCAGAGGTACGAATACTTCTGTAAGGGGAATCAAGGGAGGTATCACTACCTCTCTATCCTGCTTTGGGATCAACCCACCTGGAGCCCTGGGTTCAGTTCTGGGCACCACATTTTGAGAAGGACATTGACTAGTTGGAACAAGTGCCAAGGAGGACAGCTAAGTTGGTTGAGGATCTGGAAACCAAGCCTTATGAGGAATAGTTGAATGAGTCAGAGGTGGAGCTAGCTGCTCCAGCCCCTAGAGCAGCGCACATACTGTGCACCCGGGGGTGAAGCTAGCTGTCTGTGGGGGCAGAGCTAGTCACCCGCGGGGGCAGGACAAGCATCCCAGGGGGTGCTGCCCCAGAGCAGCACACATGTCGTGCACCCAGGGGGTGGGGCAAGCAGCCCAGGGGGGCAGGGGGGCAGGGCAGGAAGGTGATTGGCACGACAATTGGCGCCCATTGGGGGTGATTGGCATCCGGGGGGTGATTGGTGTGTTTATCGGAGCCCGGGGGGCAGTGCAGCGATCCGCCCAGGGGGGATTTTGCCACCCCTTTCATGGATGACACCCGGGATGGACCACCCCCACTGCACCCCCTTCCTCCGCCACTGGAAGGAGTTGGGGATGTTTAGCCTGCAGAAGAGGAGACTGAAAGGGGATAAATGATAGCCACCTTCAAATATCTGAAGGGCCGTCACGTAGAAGATGGAGCAAGCTTGTTTTCTCCTGCTCTGGAAGGGAGGACTCAGACCAATGGCTTCAAGTTACAAGAAAGGAGATTGGGACTAAACATTAGGAAGAACTTTCTGATAGGTAAAAGGTGCTGTGAATGTATTTTTCGCCCCATAGGACGCACCAGCCCATAGGACGCACCTAGTTTTTTTTTGGGGGGGGGGGAAGAAAGGGGAAAAAATTATTTTTCCCCAGGTGTAGGGCTGGGGCGGGGGAAGCCCAAGCTTCCCCCAACCCCAGCCCCCAGAACAGGCTGCTATCCGCTAGCCGTGGGAGAGCCGCGCGAAGTCGTGCTTCAGGCTTCAGGAAGCTATCCACTAGCCGCGGGAGACGCAGCTCTCCCACGACTAGCGGAGCGCTGCACGAAGCCCGAAGCTTGGGGCGTGCTGAGCTCAGCGCGCCCCAAGCTTCTGGGTGCAGGCAAGCTCTCTGCTAGCCATGGGAGAGCTGTGTCTCCCACGGCTAGCGGATAGCTTCCTGAAGCCTGGAGAGCGAGAGGGGTCGGTGCGCACCAACCCCCCTCGCTCTCCAGGCTTCAGCGAAAGCCTGCATTTGCCCCATAGGACGCACACACATTTCCCCTTCATTTCTGGAGGGGGAAAAGTGCGTCCTATAGAGCGAAAAATACGGTATATCTAATGCATTTTAAACATTTTTAGCATCGGGGGAATGTGTGAAGCACCAGGTCAAGTTTTTCTCAGCCTGTGTCCTACTATTCCACTTTTGAGTTCAATTTTATTGACTCAGCCAGATGGGCGGGGTATAAATAATAAATAATAATAAATTATTATTATGTTAGAAATTATATTTTTATTGTTTACGTTTTTGCAAATGACCCTGAAATCATTTGATATAAGGGCAGCACCCTTTTTTTAGGCCCAAACTCTCAAATAAATATGCAAGTTGGGTTGATTTGCATATATTCTCGTGTAGTAAATTAGTCATCATGACAATGAGCCAGTTGTTTTCTATCCGTTCAAATGCAACCTTTTTCTTTTCTTTTATGAGCCTGTGTGGGCTTAGACAAGGGAGACCAGGGTTCAAATCGCAGCTCGGACATGAAGGTAGCTGAGTGATCTTGAGCCACTTGCTACCTCCATGGGGTTGCTGTGGAGATTAAATGAGGAAGGAAGGGAAAAACCATCCATGCCACCTTGAACTTCTTGGAGAGACAGAAAACTGGGATATAAATGCAAACAAACAAACAAATAAGGGGCCAAACTCTGTGCCAATACAGTCAAACAGGCAGAACTGGAATATTTGTGGAATGGAATGAATGCTGAGATCCAGTTTGCCATTTTTAGGTAGGAAAGTTGGGACCCTATTGTTTTCCTTGGTCCCTACAGGCTTTGATTCGGATCAAGGACAGTCTCCGAGTTTTAAATTTCCTGCATCTGAAATCCAGATGCAACACCTAGGTTGGCTCAAGTGTATATTGGGCTTAAATCCAGCCCTCTCCTGCCGTCTATATCTCCCTTTAATTACATGTTTGCTCAAGGAGTGAGAGAGAGGCTTAAGGGTGCTGTTAGTGCCAAATGTGGGGTTCTAATCTCAGTACCATATTTCCAAAACCCCATAAATAGTTTGTGCCTTGGAAAATAACTGTTTTCTTGTTCTTCTGCAGCTGCCAAGTCCCTCTGTGGTGTTTGCACTGCTCCTTAATCCTCCACCAGGTAATTCTCAGACAGTGTCCACCCTAATTGTTCTGCTGTTCCAATCAAGCGAAACCACAACTTTTGCAAAACAAGGACTCCTCCGATACGGGAGTTCAGCTCATTGTTTTCATGCTGAGGTTGCTTCATCCTGATGACTCGGTGGATTTCACCTGGGCTTCGCTGAGCCCTTGACAAAACAGGGCTGCTAAAGTGGTGATTTGCCTGTCAAGGCTGGCTTAACCACAGGGGGGATCCAATCGCGGAGAAAACAACAGAAGAAGAAGCAAACAAGACAGGCTCCATAAACAAGAGAACAGTCAAGATCTCTTGGCTTCCACCACCCCTATTGGTTTTTCTGATCCCTGGGATCGGCTGGGATGCTTCCAATATGTGCCCTTGAAGGATCAGGTGTGCCGCTTGGGAGTCATCTTGGACTTACAGCTCTCCATGGAGGCGCAGGTCAATTCTGTGTCCAGGGCAGCTGCTTACCAGCTCCATCTGGTATGCAGGCTGAGACCCTCCCTGCCTGCGGACTGTCTGGCCAGAGTGGTGCATGCTCTAGTTATCTCCCGCTTGGACTACTGCAATGCGCTCTACGTGGGGCTACCTTTGAAGGTGACCCGGAAACTACAACTAATCCAGAATGCAGCAGCTAGACTGGTGACTGGGAGCAGCCACCAAGACCACATAACACTGGTCCTGAAAGACCTACATTGGCTCCCAGTATGTTTCCAGGCACAATTCAAAGTGTTGGTGCTGACCTTGAAAGCCCCAAACGGCCTCGGCCCAGTAGACCTGAAGGAGCGTCTCCATCCCCATCATTCAGCCCAGACACGGAGGTTCAGCTCTGAGGGTCTTCTGGCAGTTCCCTCACTAAGAGATGTGAGGTTACAGGGAACCAGGCAGAGGGCCTTCTCGGTGGTGGTACCCGCCCTGTGGAATTCCCTCCCATCAGATGCCAAAGAAATAAACAACTATCTGATGTTTAGAAGACATCTGAAGCCGCTCCAAGACAAAATCAAGGAAACAGCTGGGTCAAATCATGTTAAAAGGAGACAATATTACTCTTCTACAGAGTGTTTCTAACTATAAATAGCTATTGAGTCTGTTTTGCTTATTATTTTAATCTTTAAACCTATAGAAGAAAATATGCAATGGTTTAATGGTATCACTCCCAATTCTACCATTGGTGTTTGAAGAGTGAAGAATGAAGCCAGTTATGGAGTACTGTGTGCACCTGGAGTACTGTGTGCAGTTCTGGGCACCACAGTTCAAGAAGGACACTGACAAACTGGAACGTGTCCAGAGGAGGGCAACCAAAATGGTCAAAGGCCTGGAAACGATGCCTTATGAGGAACGGCTAAGGGAGCTGGGCATGTTTAGCCTGGAGAAGAGGAGGTTAAGGGGTGATATGATAGCCATGTTCAAATATATAAAAGGATGTCACATAGAGGAGGGAGAAAGGTTGTTTTCTGCTGCTCCAGAGAAGCGGACACGGAGCAATGAATCCAAACTACAAGAAAGAAGATTCCACCTAAACATTAGGAAGAACTTCCTGACAGTAAGAGCTGTTCGACAGTGGAATTTGCTGCCAAGGAGTGTGGTGGAGTCTCCTTCTTTGGAGGTCTTTAAGCAGAGGCTTGACAACCATATGTCAGGAGTGCTCTGATGGTGTTTCCTGCTTGGCAGGGGGTTGGACTCGATGGCCCTTGTGGTCTCTTCCAACTCTATGATTCTATGATTTAATTTGTCCTTGCATAATTTTCAGTAACTTTTCTACATTGGTGTTGAATTGTAGTTCTTTATAAATAAAACTTTTTGTTAGTAAAAAGGAAAAAAAAGAGGGAGAGGGTATGAACTGGGATAACTCAGTTGGTAGAGCAGGAGACACTTACTAACAGAGTCATGGGTTTGATCCCCACGTTGGGCAAAAAAATCCTGCATTGCAGGGGGTTGGACTAGATGAGCACCATGGCCCCTTCCAACTCTACCATTCTGTGATTCTACAAATGTTGCTCTTGTGCTCAGATTCTGCTTGCAGGTTTCCCTTTGGGGCCAGTGTGAGAAAGGATGCCTGACTAGATGGACCAGTGGCTTCTTCTGGCAGGTTCATCTTAGGTTCCTGTGTTCTTAAGCTGAGGGAGGAGGTGGTGGCCGAAATATGTGGAGAGTGCAAGGTTGGTGAAGGCTGGTGCATATTTATTTAGCACTCCTTGCAGGGGGCTGGACTAGATGATCCTCAGGGTTCCTTCCAACTCTACAGTTCTATCATTCCATGATCCTCCCAAAGGAGACCAGAACAACAGACATTTTAAAACCTCTTTAAAATAAAATTTAACATTTAATATTCTAGTGCTTGGGATGCAGGTGGCGCTGTGGGTTAAACCACACAGAGCCTAGGACTTGCCGATCAGAAGGTCAGTGGTTCGAATCCCCGCGACGGGGTGAGCTCCTGTTGCTCGGTCCCTGCTCCTGCCAACCTAGCAGTTTGAAAGCACGTCAAAGTGCAAGTAGATAAATAGGTACCGCTCCAGCGGGAAGGTAAACAGCGTTTCCATGCACTGCTCTGGTTCGCCAGAAGCGGCTTAGTCCTGCTGGCCACATGACCCAAAAGCTGTACGCCGGCTCCCTCGGCCAATAAAGCAAGATGAGCGCTGCAACCCCAGAGTCAGCCACGACTGGACCTAATGGTCAGGGGTACCTTTATCTTTTTATTCTAGTGCTTACAGCTTGAATTGGGCCCAGTGTGGCTAACTGGTAACCAGTGCAGTGCTCTGAGGACTGGTGCCACAAGGTTCCAATGAGCTACCCCATATAAACTAGTTACCACTAGCTGGAGCCTCCAGACCATCTTCAAGGGCAATCCAGAGCAAAGAGCATTGCAGTAGTCCAAAGAGGAGGTCACTTAGAGCATGGCTAGCTGATGCCAGGCTATGCCGGTTGAGGAATGGCTGCAGCTTGCAAACTAGACTAAGTTGGCAGGTGTGCTCCTAACCACAGGTGCCTCCTGAGACTCTAGGGACAAGGTGGAATCCAGGAGTACTCCCAGGGTTCAAAGCTGCTCCTTCAGAGGGACCACAACCCTTCCCAAAACATGGGAACCACCCACTCAGAGTACCTCTGTCTTATCAGGATCCAGCCTCAGTTCACTGGCTGCCATCCAGCCCATCACTGCTTCCAGGCACTGCTGCAAGACCTTCACACCCTTTCCTGATGGAATGCAGTGAGAGCTGAATGGCATCGACAACTCGGTGACATCGTGCTCCAAATCTCTGGATGACTGCTCCCCATGGTTTCATAGAGAAGAGAAGAGAAGAGAAGAGAAGAGAAGAGAAGAGAAGAGAAGAGAAGAGAAGCCAGTGGCGGGGTAGTGGTTAGAGTGCAATATGCTTGTGAAACATGGACCACTTACAAATGCCATCTCCAACTCCTTGAAAGATTCCATCAACGGTGTCTCAGAAAATTTTACACATCACTTGGGAAGACAGGCGAACTAATATCAGTGTACTCTAAGAAGCGAAGATCACCCGTGTCAAAGCAATGATTCTTCAACATCAACTTCATTGGACCGGTCATGTTGTGTGGATGCCCGATTATTGTCTTCTAAAGCAACTAACCTATTCCCAACTTTAAAATGGAAAGCGTAATGCTGGAGGTCAACAAAAGAGGTTTAAAGACTCTTCCAAGGCATATCTTCAAAAATATAGTATACACACCAACAATTGGGAAACACTGGCCTGTGAGCGCTCCAGTTGGAGAATAGCCTTTACCAAAGGTGTCCTGGGCTTTGAAGACTCTCGAACTCAGGACAAGAGGGAGAAATGTGCTAAGAGGAAGGCACCATTGGCAAACCCTCACCATGATCAACTCTCACCCAGAAACCAATGTCCCCACTGTGGATGGACGTGTGGATCCAGAATTGGCCTCCACAGTCACTTACGGACCCATTGTTAAAACCGTGTTTATGGAAGACAATCTTACTATTTACGAGGGATTGCAGAAGAAGAAGAAGTAGTTTGAGTGTCACACTAGGATCTTGGAAACCAGGGTTTGAATTCCCCGCCCGACGATGTTGCTCACTGGGTGATGTTGGGCCAGTCACTTACTCTCAGCCTAATCTACTTCATGGGGTTGTTGTATGGATTAAATGAGGAGTGGGGGGGGGACCTTGAATGCCACCTGTCGTTTAGTCGTTTAGTCGTGTCCGACTCTTCGTGACCCCATGGACCAGAGCCCGCCAGGCACTCCTGTCTTCCACTGCCTCCTGCAGTTTGGTCAAACTCATGCTGGTAGCTTCAAGAACACTGTCCCACCATCTTGTCCTCTGTCGTCCCCTTCTCCTTGTGCCCTCCATCTTTCCCAACATCAGGGTCTTTTCCAGGGAGTCCTCTATTCTCATGAGATGGCCAAAGTCTTGGAGCCTCAGCTTCAGGATCTGTCCTTCCAGTGAGCACTCAGGGCTGATTTCCTTCATAATGGAGAGATTTGTTCTTCTTGCAGTCCATGGGACTCTCCAACATCACATTTCTATAATTCCATAACAAAAGCCCTGGGAGCCTGCAGTAGGAATTGCAACAGGGGCGTGGAAGAGTAAGCGTGAGTGAGGATTGTGATGCAGATGTCCTCTTGGTTTCAATTACATCTTCACAGTTTCTAAGGCCTGGTTGAAATGTGTCAGCAGGTGAGCAAGTGCTTACCTGAGAAATTCACACATCCTCATCCACTGGCTCATTTAAATCAAGCCACCCTTCCTGTAGGTGAAATGAGAGGATCTGTCACCCAGGAACCAGCCAAGCACCAAGTTTAAATGAGGCACCGAGAAGCTTTCTTCCTGTTCATGTCTGGCACAGCGCTGGAACTGAACCTGCTTCACAGGCAACGTTTGTCTAACCTGCTGATTCAGAAATGGGAGTAGCTCCCGCTGCTATTCTCCGCACCTTCCCCATTTCAAATTCCTTCTAACTTGTTTTTGCAAACCGCTGTGGTATATATTTACCATACAGCGGAAGAAAATAAATAAACTACATGGCTATTTTCATGCAGTGCATGTTCTTAGGCCTTATACACACCTGAATTCCCTTGATAAAAATACCTAAAAATCCAAAGATGGGAAGACGGTGCAGTTTAGTGGGTGGCTAAAGTTAATAATAATGATGATGATGATGAAGATGATGATGAAGATGATGAAGATGATGATGATGTATTATTTGTACCCTGCCCATCTGGCTGGGTTTCCCCAGCCACTCTGGGTGGCTTCCAACAAAGGTTAAAAATACACTAAGATGCCACACATTAAAAACTTCTGTTCCACCATCAAGCAGCCCTTACTGTCACAAAGTTCTTCCGAATGTTTAGTCGGAATCTCCTCTCTTGCAATTTAAATCGATTGGTTCTGGTCCTCCCTTCTGGTGCATCAGGGGGAAAAATCTTGCTCCCTCTTGCATGAGAAACCCCTTCAGATATTTGAAGATCCAGTCTCCTCTCTTCGAGACCAGCTTCCTCATGAGGCCTGGTTTCCGGACCCTTGATCTCCTTCTGCACATGCTCCACAGAATAAGAATCATAGAATTGTAGACTTGGAAGCGTCATCAGCCCCCTGCAAATGCAGGAATCGCAGCTGAAGAATCCCAGACATATGGTTGTCCAGTTAGAGAGTGGGACTAGGATCTGGGATAGCAGGGTTTGAATCCCAGCTCAGCTTTGAAGCTCACCTTGTGCTAATCACCATCTCTTAGCTTCTTCTTTTTTAAAAAATGCTTTATTGGTTTCACAAGTGCATAACAGAAATAATCAAAAGATGTTAATGATAAAATAAAGATAAGCATTCATTCATTTATTGATTGCTGCTCGCTTTGTACCTCATTCTATACAGTGGTACCTTGGCTTACATACGCTTCAGGTTATATGCGCTTCAGGTTACAGACTCCGCTAACCCAGAAATAGTACCTCGGGTTAAGAACTTTGCTTCAGGATGAGAACAGAAATCGAGCGGTGGTAGCGGGAGGCCCCATTAGCTAAAGTGGTGCCTCAGGTTAAGAACAGTTTCAGGTTAAGAACGGACCTCCAGAACGAATTACGGTAAGTTCTTAACCCGAGGTACCACTGTACTTCAATTTAACATGACCTCCCATCTTCCCATTATGTTCCCGAGTTAGATTCCTCGGATACACACTTGACTTTATTTTCTCCCTATTACAGTGGTACCTCGGGTTACAGACACTTCAGGTTACAGATGCTTCAGGTTACAGACTCCGCAAAGCCAGAAATAGTACCTCGGGTTAAGAAGTTTGCTTCAGGATGAGAACAGAAATCGTGCGGCGGCAGTGCAGCAGGAGGCCCCATTAGCTAAAGTGGTCTTCAGGTTAAGAACAGTTTCAGGTTAAGAACAGACCTCCGGAATGAATTAAGTTCCTAACCCGAGGTACCACTGTATTTAACTTGTTTTAGATTTTTCCAAAATTGTCCTAAACACACACAGAAACTCAATCAATACCTGCCAACAGATTGATATTTTGACAATGTTCTTTTACATAGACTCTCTCTCTATATCCCACTCTCTGATAAATTTGTCATCTGTAGCATCTCGTTCCCTGTAGGGACGCGGGTGGCACTCTGAGTAAAACCTCAGTGCCTAGGACTTGCCGATCATATGGTCGGCGGTTCAAATCCCTGCGATGGGGTGCGCTCCCGTCGTTCGGTCCCAGCTCCTGCCCACCTAGCAGTTCGAAAGCACCCCTAAGTGCAAGTAGATAAATAGGAACCGCTTACTAGCGGGAAGGTAAATGGCGTTTCCGTGTGCTGCGCTGGTGCTGGCTCACCAGAGCAGCTTCGTCACGCTGGCCACGTGACCCGGAAGTGTCTCCGGACAGCGCTGGCCCCCGGGCTCTTAAGTGAGATGGGCGCACAACCCTAGAGTCGGACACGACTGGCCCGTACGGGCAGGGGTACCTTTACCTTTACCTAGCATCTCGTAGCCTTGCTGATAGTCTCGCCAGTTCCGCATACTCTCTTAATTTGTTTTGCCAGTCTGTTTTGGATGGGATAGTTTCTCCCTTCCAACCTTTTGCAGTTAAATTTCTGGCGGCAATTGCAGCATACATAAAGGTTCTCGTAAACTTTTTGGAATCCTTTACCCGTAATTCCTAGCAGGAATCTCTTAGCTTAACCTACCTCACATGGTTGTTGTGAGGATAAAATGGGGAGGAGGAGAAACACGCATACCATCTTGAGTTCTTGAGATCTTTGGAAGATAAACAACCTCTGCTAAGAGAAACCAATTCCAGTGAAGGAGAGTCCACCATTTTCGGAGGCAGTGATGAAATGAGACCCCCTTCCCATCTCTCCCACTGCAGCAGTATAATAATAATAACAATAACAATAACAATAATAACAATAGTAATAATAATAATAATAATAATAATAATAATAATAATAATTTATTATTTGTACCCTGCCCATCTGGCTGGGTTTCCCCAGCCACTCTGGGCGACTTCCACAAAGACCAAAAATACACTAGGATGTCACACATTAAAAACTTCCCTCAACAGGGCTGCCTTAAGATGTCTTTTAAAGATAAGATAGCTGCTTATTTCCTTGACATCTGAAGGGAGGGCGTTCCACAGGGTGGGCGCCACCACCAAGAAGGCCCTCTGCCTGGTTCCCTGTAGCTTCGCTTCTCGCAATGAGGGAACCGCCAGAAGGCCCTCGGCGCTGGACCTCAGCGTCTGGGCAGAACAATGGGGGTGGAGACGCTCCTTCAGGTCTACTGGGCCGGGGCTGTTTAGGGCTTTCAAGGTCAGCACCAACACTTTGAATTGTGCTCGGAAACGTACTGGGAGCCAATGTAGGCCTTTCAGGACCGGAATTATGTGGTCTCGGCGGCCGCTCCCAGTCACCAGTCTAGCTGCCGCATTCTGGATGATGGGATGGCTGCCCCCAGGAGACAGGTGATGGGAGAAGAGGTCAGGTGGGGCTGGCCTGGTTACATCCAAGCCGGTGGGGTGAGTTCTGCCTCCCAATCTTCATACAGGGGAAGATTTTCTCCCCCAGTTCCTAAAAGCAAGGCTATCCGAGAGGCCCTTTCCTCTAGGTCAGAAAAGTAGGGAATTCTGTGGAGAAACGAATGGGGTGGCAGAGCTCACAGACACCCCTATTTTTAGCCGGACCCCCACGGATCACACTCTCTTTCCCCTTTCCCCCTCCCTTCGCTGCGCAGGGGCCACCCGCTGCAATGAGCTCAACTCTGCTTTTCTGTTTACTTCTCCCCAGACTTTGTTGTTTGGGATAAACAGCCCCGTGGCTTTGAAGGCTGCAGGTTGGGGCAGACCCACAGCGTGTCTCTGCAGACACCCAAACACGCTTTGCCAGCATGAGATCAATGTTTTTGGAGGGTCTCCAGGTGAGATTATGTGCGGCTGTTGACTCATAGGCATTTGTGCTCTGGTGAGATGGGCAAGAGAGAGAGAGAGAGAGAATCACATTCCCTTTTTGGAGAGGAGAGTGAAGGCAGCGAAAAAGCCACCCAAGGGCCTCTGTGTCTATGTATTGAACAAAAGTGAGAGTAATAATAATAATAATAATAATAATAATACAGTGGTACCTCAGGTTACATACGCTTCAGGTTACATACGCTTCTGGTTACAGACTCCGCTAACCCAGAAATATTACCTTGGGTTAAGAACTTTGCTTCAGGATGAGAACAGAAATCGTACTGCGATGGCGCGGCGGCAGCAGGAGGCCCCATTAGCTAAAGTGCTACCTCATGTTAAGAACATTTTCAGGTTAAGAACGGACCTCCGGAACGAAATAAGTACTTAACTCGAGGTACCACTGTAATAATAATTTATTATTTATACTTCACCCATCTGGCTGAGTTTCCCCCGCCACTCTGGGCGGCTTCCAATCAAGTGTTAAAAACAATACAGCATTAAATATTAAAAAATTCCCTAAACAGGGCTGCCTTCAGATGTCTTTTTAAAAGAAGATAGCTGCTTATTTCCTTCACATCTGAAGGGAGGGTGTTCCACAGGGCGGGCGCCACCACCGAGAAGGCCCTCTGTCTGGTTCCCTGTAACCTCACTTCTTGCAATGAGGGAACCACCAGAAGGCCCTTGGTGCTGGACCTCAGTGTCCGGGCTGAATGATGGGGGTGGAGATGCTCCTTCAGGTATACAGGATTTGCTGCCCCATCATGTGCCACCTAAACTAAAATCCTGTTTTAATTTTTGGGAGGTTCAAGCTTAACATGCCCATTAGTGGCTCAGTGGGTCAGTGTGTGTGTGGCTGTTCACCAGTAGGTTGGTGGTTTGAGCCCACCTAGGGGCAGTGGTGGGCAGGATTCCTGCATTGCAGGGGGTTGGACTAGATGGCCCTTGGTGATCCCTTTGTGCTGGGCCCAGGGGGTAACCCAAGCAATGCAGTCCAGGTCTGGTCCCAAATCCAAGGGTTCTGCGAGGAGTCAGTCCGACAGGGCCAAGACAGGAAACCAGGCAAGGACAGGTACAGGATCTCAGGCAGGATCTGACATACAGCAATGTTGCTCCCGCAACCTGGGGCGGGGTCCGACAGCCTTTTATCTTTGGCAGGGTAGTGGCCGGTCCTGATCCCCCGGCGACTCACCTCCCTATTTCGCCCGAAGGTGAGCACTCCTCCTGCGAGTACTCAGGTCTCTCCTTCTCTCAGATCTGAGTCTCTGCAGCTCGGGAGATGTCGGTGGGTTACTGGACCCAGGGGCCGCCTCAGTCTCCCCTGACCCAACCGGTAGTGGAGCAGCTGTAAGTGATGGCCCAGCTGGAGGCAAGGAGGTCATCCCCACATCTGGAGCCAGGGCCCCTGACTCCTCGGCCCAGCTGGGGTTTGCTGCAGGGGAACCTGTGCAGACTGGGACTCTTTAGGATCAGGCCCCAGACTTGGTTCAGGTGATGCCTGAGGCAAAGGATCCAGTGCCAACTGAGACTCCTCTGGTTCCGAGTCCGAGCCCGAGTCCCAGGCCATCACACCCTTCCAACTCTATAATTCCATGATTGACCCCTGATTGATTCCTGCATTGCAGGGGGTTGGACTAGATGACCCTTGGGTTGTTGTTGTTTAGTCGTTTAGTCGTGTCCGCCTCTTCGTGACCCCCTGGACCATAGCAAGCCAGGAACTCCTGTCTTCCGCTGCCTCCCGCAGTTTGGTCAGACTCATGTTGGTAGCTACGAGAACACTGTCCAACCATCTCGTCCTCTGTCGTCCCCTTCTCCTTGCGCCCTCCATCTTTCCCAACATCAGGGTCTTTTCCAGGGAGTCTTCTCTTCTCATGAGGTGGCCAAAGTCTTGGAGCCTCAGCTTCAGGATCTGCCCTTCCAGTGAGCACTCAGGGCTGATTTACTTCAGAATGGAGAGGTTTGATCTTCTTGCAGTCCATGGGACTCTCAAGAGTCTCCTCCAGCACCAGAATTCAAAAGCATCCATTCTTCGGCGATCAGCCTTCTTTATGGTCCAGCTCTCACTTCCATACATCACTACAGGGAAAACCATAGTTTTAACTTTACGGACCTTTGTTGGCAAGGTCATGTCTCTGCTTTTTAAGATGCTGTTTAGATTTGTCATTGCTTTTCTCCCAAGGAGCGGGCGTCTTTTAATTTCGTGGCTGCTGTCACCATCTGCAGTGATTATGCAGCCCAAGAAAGTAAAATCTCTCACTGCCTCCAATTCTTCCCCTTCTATTTGCCAGGAGGTGATGGGACCAGTGGCCATGATCTTCGGTTTTTTGATGTTGAGCTTCAGACCATATTTTGCGCTCTCCTCTTTCACCCTCATTAAAAGGTTCCTTAATTCCTCCTCACTTTCTGCCATCAAGGTTGTGTCATCTGCATATCTGAGGTTGTTGATATTTCTTCCAGCAATCTTAATTCCGGCTTGGGATTCATCCGGCCCAGCCTTTCGCATGATGAATTCTGCATATAAGTTAAATAAGCAGGGGGACAAAATACAGCCTTGCCGTACTCCTTTCCCAATTTTGAACCAATCAGTTGTTCCATATCCAGTTCTAACTGTAGCTTCTTGTCCCACATAGAGATTTCTCAGGAGAGACCCTTGGGTACCTTCCAACTATGATTCTATGACCCTTGCTGGAGTCCCAGCACCTCCTGTGCCTGAACTGTGCCAGCTGATCGAGATGCAAACAACTGTTTAGTTTTCCTCTTCCCTCCCTGTCCCCTTTTCCTTGTGTGTCTTTTTAAAAAAAATATTGTAAGAGACTGTCTCGTTTTGAGTGCATGTAAGCTGCTCTTTTGGGCTGAAGTGCAGGCTGTAAATTCTCTGAATACATAAATGTAAATGAATCAGCATCCAAGGACTTACACTTCAGGCTCCCTGGGAAAGAGGGATGTTTTAGCGGTGGGGGATAACATCCCAACCAAAGGATGTTCACATGGTGCTGTGGGCGTTTCAATGCCCTTCCAAAAACTATTCAAGCTCATTAAAAAATGTTGTTGTTGTTTTAAAAAACCCAAATCTATTCCATTTCCCTGTACTTTTAATGAGCTGTAATGAACTTTTAATTAGCAGCATTTAGTCTTCTGTTTTGTTTTGGTGGTGGTGGTTTATGTGTGTGAGAGTGAGAGGGAATGAATAAGCCAAGTAAGTCAAAAAAACTGATTCCTTTATGTTTGTATTACAATTTTAAAAACACAAACACAAAAACAAATGCAATGAGAAGATGAGAAGGAGAGAGATTTGACTGGATTCAGGTTTTTGATGTCAACCTGTCTAATGGGAAATTCTGGAAACAGCAGGTAAAGGGGAAGGCTCTCTGAATTTTATGATGCCCAAGCAGCTAGAACTCATGGGCATCTGATGAAGATGAATATTGGAAAATTAAGGAAAGATAAAAGAAAGTGCTTATTTATGTAGTGTGTAGTGAAACTGTGGAACTCCCTGCCACAGGAGGAAGTGATGGCAACCAAATTAGATGACTTTAAAAGATGAATAGACAAATTCATGGAGGAGGAGAGAGCTGTCACTGGCCGTAGTCATCAAGCCTAGTTCTGCCTCCACAGTTGGAGGCAGCAATGCTTCTGAATACTAGTTGCTGGAGACCACAGGAGGGGAGAGTTGGCCTTGTGTTTGAATCCTGATACTGGTTTCCCTTTGGGGTATCTGGTTGGCCACTGTGAGAACAGGATGCTGGACTAGATGGGCCACTGGCTTGAACCAGCAGGTGATTCATATGATGTTTTTAAAAAAACATGTACAGAAATGCATCTGTTAAGTTGAAGCATGCCTTTAAATGCCTGTGTTAGTGAAAATACAAGTAATAGGGGAAATTGCATGCACAAAATGCATAATACTGAACACCTCTCCTCCTCCATGGATTCATCCAATCCTCTTTTAAAGCCATCTAGGTTGGTAGCTATCACTGCCTCCTGTGGGAGGGAGTTCCATTGATTAACTATGTGCTGCTTAAAGAAGGACTTTCTTTTCTCTATCCCAAATCTTCCAACATTCAGCTTTATTGGTCGGATGCCCGATTATCGTCTTCCAAAGCAAGTACTCTATTCCGAACTTTAAAAAGGAAAGCGTAATGCTGGTGGTCAACAAAAGAGGTTGAAAGACTCTCTCAAGGCAAATCTAAAAAATGTAGCATAAACACCAACGGATGGGAATCACTGGCCTGCAAGTGCTCCAGTTGGAGAACAGCCTTGACCAAAGGTGTCCTGGGCTTTGAAGACACTCGAACTCAGGACGCAAGGGAGAAACCTGCTAAGAGGAAGACACGCTTGGCAAACCCTCACCGGGATCAACTCCTGTCCCGAAACCAATGTCCCCACTGTGGAAGGACGTGGGAATCCAGAATTGGCCTCCACAGTCACTTACAGACTCATTGTTAAAACCGTGTTTATGAAAGACAATCTTACTCGGCTGCGAGGGATCGCCAAAGAAAGAGGAAGAAGAATATCTGTTGAATTTTCCTTCTCTCTCCTCTTTGTTTCTATCTTTAGGGGAAATGATTCAGCTTCAGAAGCCTCCAAGACATCTTTTCTTTTTCTGAAAAGAGGAGCGAGCGAGCCGCGACTCAAGGCTTGCTGGCATAAGGAGCCAAACATAGTTGTTTTTATTTAAAAAAACGTCAACGCTTCAGAGTGTGTGGGTGGCTGAAACAAAGTGTTCTGAGTCAGAGCAAACACAACAGCAATTTCACGGCAAAGCTGCAATTCAGTCAGAAGGGATTGTAGCGATTAATGGGGAGGAATTAAGGCTGAAAAACAAATGGCATGTCTGGGCGAAAACTTTACACACGTGCAAATCTCCTGCCTTCTTCAATAACACCAGACTCTGCTGCTCATTTCAAGCCAGGAAGACATCTTTGCACGGGAGAGGATTTCTTATCCCTCTTTTAGGCCTTATTCTCTCTCCTCTTTAGTTGTTAAAATGGGCCAGCTTATTTTTAAATCATATTGTACGCATTTATGTATTGTCTTTCTGTATCCATTTATTTGCATTATGGTCACATTCACACCTTGCATTGGAAGTGTGTTTCAAGAGCAACGTAAGTTGACAGAATACATGCGCAGCTTGCGGACTTAACATATAAGAGAACAAGAAGAACATACATTTAGAGAAGACTGTGAAATGTTTATGGAATATATGGGAAACAACTGTGTACAGCTGAAAACGCTGGCAGAGCTAAGGTAAATTCAGCAGTGTAAATAAGCTTTGATGGATGCAATAATGGAATACTGAATGGTATACTTTCTGTAAAATATGCAGGGATTTGTGATATGTAAAATGAACCATGGAAAAAGAAGAAGGGATGGCACTGTTATCTGAAGGATGTAAAATGAGTTGTTCAACGTCTTTATAAATGATGTGGATGAAGGAATTGAGGGGGTGCTCATCAAATTTGCAGATGACACCAAACTGGGAGGGGTAGCTAATGCCACAGAAGACACAATTGGGATTCAAAATGACCTTAACAGGTCGGAGAACTGGGCACACGCTAACAAGATGAATTTCAGCAGGGACAACTGTCAGGTTCTGCACTTAGGCAGGAAGAACCAGATGCCCAAATATAGGATGGGGGTCACTTGGCTTACTAGCAGTGCATTTGAAAAGGATCTAGGGGTCTTGGTGGATCACAAGCTGAACATGAGTCAACAGTGTGATGCAGCAGCAAAAAACAGCTAATGCTATTCTAGGCTGCATCAACAGAAGACTAGTGTCCAGATCAAGGGAAGTCATAGCCACCACTCTATTCTGCCTTGGTCAGACCACATGTGGAACACTGTGTCCAATTCTGGGTGCCACAATTTAAGAAGGATGTTGACAAGCTGGAACGTGTGCAGAGGAGGGTGACCAGGATAATCAAGGGTCTGGAAACTAAGCCATATGAGGAGCGGTTGAAGGAGCTGGGTATGTTTAGCCTGGAAAAGAGGCGATGGAAAGGAGATATGAGAGCCATCTTCAAATATCTCAAGGGCTGTCCCATGGAAGAGGGAGCATGTTTTCTCCTGCTCTGGAGGGTAGGACTCGAACCCGTGGCTTCAAGTTGCAAGGAAGGACATTCTGACTCAACATTTGGAAAAACTTTCTGACAGGAAGAGCTGTTTGTCAGTGGAACTTCCTTCCTTGGAAGTTTTTAAACAGAGATTGGATGGTCATCTGTCTTGGGCTGAGATTCCTGCATTGCAGCGGGTTGGACTAGATGACCCTTGGCTGTCCCTTCTATAATTCTATGATTCTCCTGTGAGAGCCAGGGCAAGGCTTTCCCTGTCAGCCACTCCTGTGCCCATCCCATTGGCGTGGGCGTACCTTTTGATGACACCACTCACGGGCTGTCTGGAGGATTCAGGTGTGAGGAATTTTCGGAGGAATTCATTTCTGGGAATCCCCAAAGCATGTGCCTCGTTGCACATGCTAAACTGCTCCGATAAAGAAACTCCTTTGACCCAGATGATGAGAGACCTATTAATTGCATTTCTAGCCAACCTTTTTCTCGGAGGAGCTCAAAGCTAGTTCTCCTAAAATCCACATTTTATCCTCACGGAAATCCTGAGAGGTTGAGAGCAAGTGATTGGCCAGAGATCACTCAGTAACATCCAGGTCTCTCCAGTCCGAGTCCAGTGCTCTAACCAGCTTCCAAAGTGGATGTCAGCATTGGGAGTACCTAAGAAAAACAGACGTCTGGGAGGGGTGCTGGAAATGTAGAATACTATCAGACTTTGAGGTGACAGCAGCCATGAAATTAAAAGACGCCTGCTCCTTGGGAGAAAAGCAATGACAAACCTAGACAGCTTGTTAAAAAGTAGAGACATCACCTTGCCTACAAAGGTCCGTATAGTTAAAGCTATGGTTTTCCCAGTAGTGATGTATGGAAGCGAGAGCTGGACCATCAAGAAGGCTGATCGCCAAAGAATTGATGCTTTTGAAATATGGTGCTGGAGGAGACTCTTGAGAGTCCCATGGACTGCAAGAAGATCAAACCTCTCCATTCTGAAGGAAATCAGCCCTGAGTGCTCACTGGAAGGACAGATCCTGAAGCTGAGGCTCCAAGACTTTGGCCACCTCATGAGAAGAGAAGACTCCCTGGAAAAGACTCTGGTGTTTGGAAAGATGGAGGGCACAAGGAGAAGGGGATGGCAGAGGATGAGATGGTTGGACAGTGTTCTCGAAGCTACCAGCATGAGTTTGACCAAACTGTGGGAGGCAGTGGAAGACAGAAGTGCCTGGCGTGCTCTGGTCCAGGGGGTCACAAAGAGGCAGACATGACGAAACGACTAAACAACAACAAATCAGACTTTGAAAAACTGTTATCACCAGATCAAACTCATCGATTTTGTGGAATAAGCTAAATGCTATTTATTGAATTTCGAATATACGTGCAACTCATTCGTTGCTGTTTTTTAAATTTTTATTGTGTTATTAACTTTTATTTATTTATTTATTTATTTATTTAAATGTGAATCCCTATGAGGGATGCGGGTGGCGCTGTGGGTTAAACCACAGAGCCTAGGGCTTGCCAATCAGAAGCTCAGCGGTTCGAATCCCCACGACAGGGTGAGCTCCCATTGCTCAGTCCCTGCTCCTGCCAACCTAGCAGTTCGAAAGCACGTCAAGGTGCAAGTAGATAAATAGGTACCACTCTGGCGGGAAGGTAAAGGGCGTTTCCGTGCACTGCTCTGGTTCTCCAGAAGCGGCTTAGTCATGCTGGCCACATGACCCGGAAGCTGTACGCCGGCTCCCTCGGCCAATAAAGCGAGATGAGTGCTGCAACCCCAGAGTCGGCCACGACTGGACCTAATGGTCAGGGGTCCCTTTACCTTTACCACCCTATACCCATAGATCTCAGAGCGGTTCCTTAGTGGGTCATGCAAAGCCCTATTCCCAATAATGCTTTTTATAAGGTAGGGGGCCCCAGGGACCGGTCTTTGTAAGCAAGCGGGTGGTGGCCCCCCAAAAAAGGTTTGGCAACTGTGGCTCTAACCACTACACCACACTGCTCCAGCAGATGTTATTAAGCCAGTAGGTTCCCCTCTTGCCAGCTTGCAAGCTTTCTCCCCACCCCACCCGCTCCCCAAAGCAGGATATGGCTTCACAGAATCCCAGAATCATGGAACTGTAGAGTTGGAGGGGACCCCCAGGGGTCATCTAGCCCAACCCGCTGCAAATGCAGGAATCCCAAATTTCCCTTACTGCTGGCACCTGTGCAAAGCACTTCTCTCCCCACTTCCTTGGAAACTGTTTGAGGAAGTGAAGCAGTTTCTGACTCCTTCCCCAGAACAGGCATGACGTCAGGGCCGGGGAGGGTTGACCACAGATCCTGACCCACCCACAGAAACCCCGCCCCCTAAAGTGGAACCTACACCCCATAATGACTTCCACAGAAGCTGGTGACGCACACTTTCCATAAGAGGAAGGCTACAGTCCTGATATTCAAGTTTGCTGTGGATCGGGGCCTGATCTCACAGTGACAAACTCAGGACGAAAGCCTGGTTTTAATAATAATAATAATAATAATAATAATAATAATAATAATAATAATAATAATTTATTATTTATACCCTGCCCATCTGGCTGGGTTTCCCCAGCCACTCTGAGCGGCTTCCAACAGAATATTAAAATACAATAGTGGGTCAAACATTAAAAGCTTCCCTGAACAGGTCTGCCTTCAGATGTCTCCTAAAAGTCTGATAGTTGTTGTTCTCTTTGACATCAGGTGGGAGGGCGTTCCACAGGGCGGGCGCCACTACCAAGAAGGCCCTCTGCCTGGTTCCCTGTAACTTGGCTTCTCACAGTGAGGGAACCGCCAGAAGGCCCTCGGAGCTGGACCTCAGTGTCTGGGCAGAACGATGGGGGTGGAGACGCTCTTTCAGGTATACTGGACAGAGGCCGTTTAGGGCTTTCAAGGTCAGCACCAACACTTTGAATTGTGCTGGGAAATGTACTGGGAGCCAATGTAGGTCTTTCAGGACCGGTGTTATATGGTCTCGGCGTCCGCTCCCAGTCACCAGTATGGCTGCCGCATTCTGGATTAGTTGCAGTTTCCGGGTCACCTTCAAAGGTAGCCCCACGTAGAGCGCATGGCAGTAGTCCAAGCGGGAGATAACTAGAGCATGAAAGAAGAATCACAAGAAAGAAGATTCCACCTAAACATTAGGAAGAACTTCCTGACAGTAAGAGCTGTTCGATAGTGGAATTTGCTGCCAAGGAGTGTGGTGGAGTCTCCTTCTTTGGAGGTCTTTAAGCAGAGGCTTGACAACCATATGTCAGGAGTGCTCTGATGGTGTTTCCTGCTTGGCAGGGGGTTGGACTCGATGGCCCTTGTGGTCTCTTCCAACTCTACGATTCTATGATTCTATGTACCACTGATGAGACAGTCCGCAGGCAGGGAGGGTCTCAGGTTTTTAGGGCAGCTGTGGCCAACACTGCAGGCTGGAATCATATAATTGTAGGGTGGGGAGGGTCATTCAGTCCCACCCCCTGCAATCCAGAAATCTCAGCTGAGGAATCCTTGGCAGCTGGGGAGGATCTTCTCAGGACCTGCTCTCCAGGAGGACCTGCCTGCCTCAGACCAAAAGAGACTCCGCTGTCTCTCAGTTTGGGGAATCTTCCCTCCTGCCCGGCGCCAGCGCTCTCTGATTTCAGGCACACGGGAAAACAGAGTAATTCAATCTGGCCTTTGAAGCTGTGCTCTCTGCATATTTCTAACGGGGCGAGGTTGATTTGGAGTCGATCCTTGTAGGTTGTTTTGACACTTGCTTTCATAGCACAGAATCGTGAAGTCGGAAGGGAACCCGGTGGCCATCTAGTCCAACCCGCCACAGTCATGGCTGAAGACTCCCTGGCAGATGTCCATCCATCCTCTTTTTGGAAACCTCCAATGGAGGTTTCCCTTCCGAGGGAGTCTGTTCCAGCATTGAACAGCTCTTACCTTCAGGAAGTTATCCCGAATGTTTAGTGGGAATCTCCTCCCTTGCAATTGGGACCCATGGTTTTGGGTGCTGCCTTCTGGGGCAGCAGAAAACAAGCTTGCTCCATCTTCCATGGGACAGCCTTTGAGGTCTTCAAAGATAGCTAACCCAACATCTCTCAGCCTTCTGCTCACAGGTCCTTAAAATATCAGTGGAAATAGTTGGTCCTGGCGAGTATTAATCGCTTTCAATTTTAACTTCAGGATGGCCATTTGTCCAGTCTAATTTTAATTCATTTGAATTAATTTTGGGATGCATTTTAATTGTTTGTTTGTTTTTATGTATATTGTGTTTTATATGATGTTTGCCACTCTGAGCCCAGCTCTGGCAGGGGAGGGCAGGATACAAATAAAATTTATTATTATTATTATTATTATTATTATTATTATTATTATTATTATCATTCTACTGTACAGGCTAAGCATACCCGTTTGTCATGAGGTTCGGTTTAAATCAAGCCGTCCTTCGTGTATGCAAAATGTAATCCAATACATCGGTCACCTGGGCAGGTGCCGTGACATTACCCAGGTAATAGCCAAGCGCCAACTTTAAATGAAGCACCAGGACCAAGAAAGTTTTCCTGTTCATTTCCGGCATCACATTGAAACTGAACCTGATTCATTTGCTTCCCCCGCTGACTCAGAAATAGGTGTGTCTCTTGCTGCTGCTGCCTGAACACACCTGCCCTTGTTGGATTTCAAGTTCTTTCTCAAGGGTTTGGATATCTCCATGCAGTGTGCAGTTAACCCATGGAACCTTTTGAGGGCGTCTGTTCCCCTGTCAAGGGGCTCTGGCTCTCAGGGAGTTGAATCCATTGGTTTGTGTCCTACAAGCAACGGAAAACAGCCTTGCTCCCTCTTCCATGTGACAGCCCTTCAGATTTTTGAAGGTGGCTGTCTCTTCTCCAGGCTAAACATACCCAGCTCCTTCAACCGTTCCTCATAAGGCTTGGTTTCCAGCTCCCGGATCAATTCAGTCACTCTCCTCTGCACATATTCCAGCTTGTCATCCTTCTTAAATTGTGGTACCCAGAACTGGGAAGATATCCGGGCAGTGGGCTCACCCCCCTCCCTTGCCCTCATGCTACAGTTCCCAAACTTCAGCGGACACCACCACTACCCAAGGAAAGGAAGGAAGGAAGGAAGGAAGGAAGGGGTGTCAGAGGGGGAGAGAGGTGATATATTTCTGTGGCTGCAAATGTGGTCTGTAAGTGAAATGATGGGATCGTCTGTCTCCAGAACTTCCAAATCTTAACCTTCTTCTATGTTTTGACGCCAGTACCTGAGCAAGAAGAAGCTACTGCCACCTGGTGGAAAATGCTCAGAAGACAGACATGGAGTCAATGCAAAAAAATTTAGCTTGCAAGATTCCGCGCTTTACAACCTGTTCTTTGTCCTCGCCCTTCAAAGTTTCCATTCCAACGGTACCCATGAGAGGCTAGGTTGGCATGCACCCACCCTTGGGAGTACCCCTGCTCCTTGCTCCCATACAACTCTGGGAGGAAGTCCCAGCGAGATTTATTTCAGCACAGGCAGGAGAGTCTCTTGGTGCCTCCAGAGACTGTCACTATTTAGCAAAAGGGATGCACCAAGAATCTAGGTTTGTGGATTAAAGCGCTCTCTCGTCCTCCTGTGTAACAAATCACTTTAGAAAGAAACGGACTTCTCTGTGGTTGGGAAGGGGAGGGGAACTTTGCTTGGAAAGTATGGAAACAGTTAACAGCGAGGCGTGTAAACTCCCTCCATGCAAATCAGGTTAAATGCACCATGTCTTATTAATAAAAGACAACAAATTATCAATGAAGTCTGTCTTCTGGGAAAGCTTTGTGAAGTTTCAATAGATGTAACACCTGGAGGAGTCCTTCCACTGAGAAATTAGGAGAGCCATGGCTGATCTAGCCCAGGATCCGGTTCTCACAGTGGCCAACCAAATACCCCAAAGGGAAATCTGCAAGCAGGATCCGAGCCCAAGTGCTCTCTCCCTTCCCGCAGTTTCCAGCAGCTGGCATTCATAAGTATTTGCTGCCTCTAACCTTGGGGACAGAGCAGGACCATCCTGCCTAGTAGCTATCGATAGTCCTCCCCTCTGCTCCATGGGTTGTTCAATCCTCTTTCAAATCCATCCCACTTGGTGGCCATCACTGCCTCCTGGGACCATCATTCAGCCCGGACCCTGAGGTCCAGCTCCGAGGGCCTTCTGGCTGTTCTCTCACTGAGAGAAGTGAGATTACAGGGAACCCGGCAGAGGGCCTTCTCGGTGGTGGCGCCCTCCCTGTGGAACGCCCTCCCGTCAGATGTCAAGGAAATAAACAGCTATCTGACTTTTAGAAGACATCTGAAGGCAGCCCTGTTTAGGGAAGTTTTTTAATGTTTCATCACATTATTATTATTATTATTATTATTATTATTATTTACACAGGATCAGGCCCTCCTGGTTTTGGCAACATCTTATTCCAAACTAAACTTTGTGCCTGCATATATATTCCAGGAAGAAGACCCTTTACCAATATATATATATTCCAGGGGAACAGCCTTGACCAAAGGTGTCCTGGGCTTTGAAGACACTCGAACTCAGGACGCAAGGGAGAAACGTGCTAAGAGGAAGGAACGCTTGGCAAATCCACACCGTGATCAACTCCCTCCCGGAAACCAGTGTCCCCACTATGGAAGGAAGTGTGGATCCAGAATTGGCTTCCACAGTCACTTACGGACTCACTGTTAAGACCGTGTTTATGGGAGACAATCTTACTCAGCTACGAGTGTTTGCTAAAGAAAGAAGAGTCCAGGACGGTGTGATTTACTGCTGACCAGGTACAACTAGTTCTGGTGGCTGCCTTTGCCAGGAGTGAATTCCACCCCCAGTCAATCCAGTTTTCAGCTTCCTGATTCCAAGAAAATCAGGTGATGAATCAGAGGAAGTTTATTTTTAATCAAGTTTATTTTTAAATGCAGGAACAAGCTTATGGTTACAGTTGATTTTTCTTGGCAGTTTCTTAATCTTAGTTTCTTACTGACCTATATGTCCTAACAACTTCAAACTGATTATTCCAACTATCTGACTCCACCTAACAATTCCTCTCACTCTCTCACAATACAACTCGACCAACCCACTGCCTATTCCTCCCTCTTCCTTCTCCAATTCCCAAACCTCAACTGACTTTCAAAACCTCCCACTCTAACTTTTACTCCTCCCTTGCATTCCCACTGGCCAATCACATCACACTCCTTTAACCCTTTCCTTATGACCCACCTAGGAGGCAAACGCCACAACCATCTTGATGCTTTTGCTTTCTGCTGGATCTCAGCCAGCAGCACATGGGCTAACTCCTGACAAGAGGACGAACCCACACATTTCTCTGTATCTGCAACTACAAGGTAAAGCCTGACTTCAGGATCACGCTGGGGACCGAACGTGAGCAAACCTTATCATTACTTTAGAAGAAGATTTTTGTGTCATTATTATTTTAAGAGGGAAGAAAAGCGGATTTACCAGGAACAAGTCCAATCTGGACGAGCCAGACTGGATTGCTTAACTCAAGGGATTCTCACGTATCCAATCAATTGGCTTTCTGCAATATACAAGGGAATGTGCTCTGCTACTACATCATTAGCATGAGTGAGGAAGGATAACATTAATCAAGATATCCTTTCCTACTGCCCTCAACATTCCCACGGAATGAGCTAATCACAGGTTGAAGGTCAGCCAAGCCACTTGCTATGATAATGGCCCAGTGCCTCAACTATATCTGTGATTAATATTTGTCAGCTCAGTAATGTCTGTCAGTTCGTCTGCCTGTTTGTTAGCCGGTTGGTGTTACTTGTTCGGTATTATGACTTGAATTGCTGAACTTATTTAGAGAAACAGAGATATTTTATACTTGTATGTATCTGTACATATCCATTCTTAAGGAAATCAGCCCTGAGTGCTCACTGGAAGGACAGATCCTGAAGCTGAGGCTCCAAGACTTTGGCCACCTCATGAGAAGAGAAGACTCCCCTGATGCTGGGAAAGATGGAGGGCACAAGGAGAAGGGGACGACAGAGGACGAGATGGTGGGACAGTGTTCTCAAAGCTACCAGCATGAGTTTGACCAAACTGCAGGAGGCAGTGGAAGACAGGAGGGCCTGGCGTGCTCTGGTCCAGGGGGTCACGAAGAGTCGGACACGACTCAACGACTCAACAACAACAACAATCTGTACATATCTATCTGCAAAAGCCTACCTATCTGTTTTCCTGAGCCTTGTTTTCTTTCCCTGCTTCTGTGTGGTGACTGATAAAGGTAAAGGGACCCCTGACTGTTAAGTCCAGTCGTGGCCGACTCTGGGGTTCTGGCGCTCATCTCGCTTTATTGGCCGAGGGAGCCGGTTTACAGCTTCCGGGTCATGTGGCCAGCAGGACTAAGCTGCTTCTGGCAAACCAGAGCAGCGCACGGAAATGCTGTTTACCTTCCCGCCGGAGCGGTACCTATTTATCTACTTGCACTTTGACGTGCTTTTGAACTGCTAGGTTGGCAGGAGCAGGGACTGAGCAATGGGAGCTCACCCCGTTGAGGGATTCGAACCGCCAACCTTCTGATTGGCAAGCCTTAGGTTCTGTGGTTTAGACCACAGCGCCACCCGCGTCCCATGGTGACTGGTACTGGGAGCAACTTCCACTATGTGAGGATCTCACCTGAGATTTCCAGCACAATGGCTATGCTCTGACCACACGGTCGGGATGCTTCTGAATACCAGTTGCTGTGAGAGTATTGCTCTTGTGCCTGAATCCTGCTTGTGGGCTTCCCACTGGGGCATCTGGTTGGCCATCGTAAGAACAGGATGCCAGTGGCCTGATCCAGCAAGCTCCTCTTTCGTTCTGCCCTTGGACTAGGCTAGGACCACGTCTGCTCTGCATTTCTCTGGTCTAGATGATCCTTCGGGTCCCTTCCAACTTTGCAATTCTATAATTCTTTCTCAAACCGTCAAAATCTTCCGCATGTGTTTGTGGGCCCTGCACTGGTGTTGGTCTGTGCAGTGCAGAACTCTAATTGAACCCAGGCGATTGGTTGCTGCTTCTTGGTTGCTTAGCACCAGGCATAAGGCCCGCCTCCCTCTGCTCCAGCCTGCTCAAGCTATGGGACCAGTTGATCACCTGTTGATCATTTGCAAAAGAAAGCTGAGACTTTGCTGGAGATCAGGACAGACCCACGGCAAGACCTGGCGTAGATTCTGGAGGAAATGAAGCACCTTCTCCAATACACGGGCTGCTTCTTGGCCTTCTTCTCTGCCGGCTTCCTGATTGCTGCCACGTGGACAGACTGTTGGATGGTGAACACGGACGACTCCTTGGAGGTAAGGCAAAAAGAGAGGGAGAGGGAGACTCCAGCGGCCACAAGGCTGGCTCAGATCCACCAGGTGCATCTTTCCAGAGTGAGGAGGAGCGGCGGTGAGTGTGGGAGCAGAATGTATGGGTCTGGTTCCTGCAAGGACTTTGGACTGCGTCTTCCTTAAAATGAAAAAGAGAGAGTTGGCAGGAAGGTGGGAGAATCATAGCATTCTAGAGTTGGAAGTGGCCATGAGGGTCATCTAGTTCAACTCCCTGCAGTGCTGGAATCTTTTACCCAATGTAGGACTCGAAGCCAAGACTCTGGAGAACAAGAGTCTTGTGCTCTACCAACTGGGTGATCCCCAGAAAACATGAAAGGTCAGTATGGAATGCTTTAGCTTTTTGACCAGCAATGCTGTTTTCCTGTGATCTTCCTGCTAAGGTAGTTTCTTAACCAGGTTGTGAGAACTTTGCCATCCCTTTAAAAGTTGTTAAGCTCTGTATATACCGTATTTTTTGCTCTATAAGACTCACTTTTTCCCTCCTAAAAAGTAAGGGGAAATGTGTGTGCATCTTAGGGAGCGAATGCAGGCTGCGCAGCTATCCCAGAAGCCAGAACAGCAAGAGGGATTGCTGCTTTCACTGCGCAGCGATCCCTCTTGCTGTTCTGGCTTCTGAGATTCAGAATATTTTTTTTCTTGTTTTCCTCCTCCAAAAACTAGGTGTGTCTTATGGTCTGGTGCGTCTTATAGAGCGAAAAATACGTAAGCAGAACACCCCATCGATCAGCTCAGAGGAGAGTCTAGCTGGTGGGAGTCTTCAAGGTCATCCCGTGAGTTTAGCAACCGAGCAGAGATTTGAATCCTGGTCTCCCAGGTCCTAGTCTTGACATGCTAACCACTCCCAGTTTTAATCTGTTAAAATAGCACCCCTAATTCATCAGTGTGGTTTGTAAGAAGGGACGGGCTATAGCCCAGTGGGCAGTTAGCCTGATTCACATGCAGAAGATCCCGTTTTCAATCCCCGGCAAACAATTCCAGGCAGGGCTGAGAAAAGCAGACCAGTGCTGTGATTTGGGATAAGGCAAGTCCCTAATAAACTCCCTAATAAACGTAATAATCAACACTATCAACAACTTCCTAATAAACTTTAGCAAAAAACCCCAACAAGTTTGAGCAGATGGGAAAAGGCAAGGAAATGCACGGAGCAGTGGGAAATTCATAGAGGAAGCTGCCTTATTTTATTACATATTATGATGGTCATGCAATGCCCTTTTAAAATGTACTGGGGAGGTTATTGGGTTGCTTTCATTTTCTTTTTATGTATTTTGTATTTTTATGTTGTAATTTTATCCTGTGAACTGCCCTGGGACCTGCATGTTTTTTGTTTGTTTTTTCCACCCCTCCCTCTCTCCCTCCCTCCCCCTTCCCACCGGGACCTCCATGTTTATAGGGTGGTATACAAACAGCATCTTAAAAAGCAGAGACATCACCTTGCCAACAAAGGTCCATATAGTTAAAGCTCTGGTTTTCCCAGTAGTGATGTATGGAAGTGAGAGCTGGACCATAAAGAAGGCTGATCGCCGAAGAATTGATGCTTTTGAATTCTGGTGTTGGAGGAGACTCTTGAGAGTCCCATGGACTGCAGGAAGATCAAACGCATCCATTCTGAAGGAAATCAGCCCTGAGTGCTCACTGGAAGGACAGATCCTGAAGCTGAGGCTCCGAGACTTTGGCCACCTCATGAGAAGAGAAGACTCCCTGGAAAAGACCCTGATGTTGGGAAAGATGGAGGGCGCAAGGAGAAGGGGACGACAGAGGACGAGATGGTGGGACAGTGTTCTCGAAGCTACCAGCATGAGTTTGACCAAACTGCAGGAGGCAGTGGAAGACAGGAGTGCCTGGCTTGCTCTGGTCCAGGGGGTCATGAAGATATGGACACGACTAAACAACTAAACAAAAACATGCAAATTTAATAAACAAACAAACAAACAAACAAACAATAATAGAAATATTTTGTGTTTTTATCTGACAATTTATGTTGTGAACCACCCTGAGGTCATACAAATTTAACAACAGCAGCAAATTCCTGCACTAGAGGGTTGGGCCAGATGACCTTTGGGGGTCCCTTCCAAGTCTACACTTCTATGATTCCAGCTTATCCTACTGACTGGCAGCAGCTATCCAGGGTATCAGGAAGGGAGCCTCTCCCAGTCCCACCGGACTGAACCCGGGGCCTTCTCCATGCAAGGCAGCTGCTCTGCTACCAGGTTACTGAAAGAGTGCTGGGTCGCTTAGTGGGTGCCCTCTGGGCAATGTCACCCGTGACTGCAAAGTGAACCCAGAAATGGCAAGTTTCACAAGCTGCTTCTCTCTAGACTTAGGGGAAACTGGGAAATCCAACACAGTGAACAGCAAAGGGGTTTGGTGTTTTTTTAACCTTGCCTCCGCGGTTCAAAGGCACCTCCAGTTGGACCACGTCCCCTCCTCTCCTCCTCGGTGTTTCATTAATGCGCCCTCGGGGTTAAGCGCATTCAGGCTTTGCACGTCCCGGCGCTGCGCCTGAATACCAACGCGCTTAGCGAAGGGCCTGAGGCATTAATACCTGACAGAATGAGTTGATCTCGCCACCTAAGCGGGTCATTGCATCCCTAAATATGGGGACGGGGGGGGGGGGGTAAGGAGCCGTGTTCCCTGGAAAGGAGCCGGCGTCGGATCAGGGCGGCCAGACGCTGGCTCAGCAAGCAGCGCCGAGGAAGGGCTTTGCGCGAAGGAAGGAAGGAGATACAAAGAGGGAGGAAGAGAAGGAGAAAGGGCGGGGGGGGGGAGAGAAAGGAAAGCAGTGAAGAGAAAAGGAGAGAGAGAGAGGAAGGAAAGAAGGAAGGAGAGAGGGGGGGAAGCAGGGAAGAGAAAAGGAGAGAGAGAGGAAGGAAAGAAGGAAGGAGAGAGGGGGGGAAGCAGGGAAGAGAAAAGGAGAGAGAGGAAGGAAGGAAAGAAGGAAGGAAGGAAAGAAGGAAGGAAGGAGAGAGAGAGAGAGAGAGAGAGAGAGAGAGAGAGAGAGAGAGGAAAGCAGGGAAGAGAAAAGGAGAGAAAGAGAGGAAGGAAGGAAGGAAGGAAGGAAGGAAGGAAGGAAGGAAGAAAAGGAAGGAAGGAAGGAAGGAAGAAAAGGAAAAAGAGAGGGAGGGAGGGAGGGAGGGAGGGAGGGAAGAAAGAAAGAAAGAAAGAAAGAAAGAAAGAAAGAAAGAAAGAAAGAGGGGCTCCAGACAAGGTTATCCGCTCAGATCACTTTTCTTTCTTCCCACCCAAATTTGCATGTTTCCAAGATTTTGGGAAATCCCCCCAGTTTCAGCGCTTGGGGTGAATTTCAGCGCCTGGCTTTAGGTTGCAAAACCAAACTGGTTTTAGGTAACTCTTTTCCATGAACCCTCAGTAGCCCTGAGATTGTTTTCCTAGCTGAAATGTGTGCAGCCTCCATCCTAGGGTTGGGGGCCTTTAGAGGGGAAAGGTAACAATGTTTTGGGAGTTTTAGAAATAAAATGTGAGCGAGGGGGAGGGTATGACAGAGGTGTATAAAATTATGCAAGGCAAAAGGGGAAAGAGAGTTTGTTGTTTAGTCGGTTAGTCGTGTCCAACTCTTCGTGACCCCCTGGACCAGAGCACGACAGGCCCTCCTGTCTTCCACTGCCTCCTGCAGTTTGGTCAAACTCATGTTTGTAGCTTCGAGAACACTGTCCCACCATCTCGTCCACTGTCATCCCCTTCTACTTGTGCCCTCCATCTTTCCCAACATCAGGGTCTTTTCCAGGGAGTCTTCTCTTCTCCTGAGGTGGCCAAAGTCTTGGAGCCTCAGCTTCAGGATCTGTCCTTCCAGTGAGCACTCAGGGCTGATTTCCTGAAGAATGGAGAGGTTTGATCTTCTTGCAGTCCATGGGACTCTCAGGAGTCTCCTCCAGCACCATAATTCAAAAGCATCCATTCTTCGGCGATCAGCCTTCTTTATGGTCCAGCTCTCACTTCCATACTCGGATATAAATACAAACTGGCAGCTTCAAGGCTGTCACTTCTGCTGCTGGTGCTTCCTCTTTGGACCAGTCCGGAAGATCGGAAGCGGCTGCCTACTGAGTCAGGCCATTGGTGCATCCATCTCTGTAGCGTCTACCCAGGCTGGCAGGGGCTCTCCTGGATGTGAGGCATGGAGCTTCCTCCAGCCCGACCTGAAGACGTACCTGGGACCTTCTGCTCACCCCATTTAAAGTGTGCTGTTCTGTTTTTAATCTCCGCATTTTAACATATCTGTGGTTTTGTATTGCTTTAATTCTGTTAGAGTTTAATTGCTTTACAACTTACTATTTTTCACAGGCTTTTAGCCTTCTGCATTTTCCCTTGTGTGGTTTTTAATTTGTGTCAGCTGCCTTGAGTCCCACTGTGGGGAAATGGCAGGATATTATCCCAAACTATAGCTGTGGGATAACACAGCCCTTCACATAGAGGACTCATTCACAGAAGGAACCATCCTCTGTTGACTGGGGCACACAGAATAACAGAATGGTCAAGAGCTGGAAGGGTTCCCCAAAGGTCATGTGGCCCAACCCGGTTGCAAGGCCACTCTAACTGAAACTGTAGGCTCCTTGGGGCAGGTCCTTGTAATAATAAGGATGATGGTCACTTTCTCCCACGTAGCTGAGCGCTACCTGCCGCGGCCTTTGGTGGGAATGCGTCACAAATGCCTTTGACGGGATAACAACCTGCGATGAATATGACTCCATATTGGCCGAGCACCCAGGTACGTCTGCTGCGAGTTTTTATTATTATTATTATTATTATTATTATTATTATTATTATTACTGGATCAATTCTGAAGGAAACAGGTCTTAGAGAAAGCATTTACTGGGACAGGTCACCATAAGCTGAAAAACTTGGTTCTTGTTAGTTTTATTCTTTATTTTGTTTTATTGTTTGTTTTATTTGGTTTTCACTTTAATAATATCAAAATCACGTATAATTCATCATATAAACAGCTGTATAAACATAAAACACATTTAGTTGACTTACACGCTGTTCACGTCTCTGGAATCATTATGCTGATGTCATAATGATCTGAAACTATATTTATTTATTTATTGCATTTAAGTATCACATTTTCTCCCTCTAAGGAGCTTAAAGTGGCATACGTGGTTCTCTCCCACCCTCCTCATTTAGTCCCTACAACAACCCTGTGAGGTAGGTCAGTCTGAGAGGCAGCGACTGAGCTCAAGGTCACCCAGTGAGCTGTATGGCCAGGGAGGGATTCGAACTCTGGTCTTCCAGGTCCTACTCTGACACACTAACCACTGCACCACACCAGAGTCCCTCCCTTCTGCCTCCAGGCTCTTTCTTGTTTTGCAGTGAAACTGGTCCTGACCCGAGCGATGCTCATCACGGCTGACATCCTGGCTGGCTTCGGGTTCACCTTCCTCCTCCTGGGCCTGGACTGTGTGAAATTCCTCACGGACGAACCTGGAATCAAAACCCAAATCTGCTTCATAGCTGGACTGGCTCTGCTAACGGGAGGTAGTTGGCTGCAGAAAGCTGGGACCTGGGTTGGTTGGGGCTGGGAGATAGAAGGAGTTTAACCCCCCCCCCCTATTTTTTTAATTGATTTTAACAGATAGAGCATATAAAACATACAAAAGAAAACACACTACAATACTACACAAAAAAGAAACAAAAGGGAAAAAAACAAAAATAAAACCACATATTGTTTTTAAAGTTCATTTTAAATTTCATTGTTAACTGACTTCCTCAAATCCCCTCTAACTGAATTTCACTGTATCACCCTGTAGCAATTCTCCAAGATCATCTTTCTACTACAGTTAACTCCTTCAATCTACTACCTTCATCTCTTTCTTATTGACTTAGATCCATATTAATATATAACACTCTTATTCTAATCCTAGGCCTATTTGGTACTTTCAAGTATTTTCTACTTATCGTATATTACAATATTTACCTAGATAATCTTTAAATTTCTTCCAATCTTCTTGGTGTTCCTCTTCTTTCTGATCGCGGATTCTTGCAGTCAGGTCTGCCAGCTCCAAAAACTCCAGCATCTTCATCTGCCATTCTTCTTCCGTTGGTATTTCTTGAGATTTCCAATTTTTAGATAATAGCAGTCTTGCCACTGTAGTGGCATACAAAAATAATCTAACATCTTTTTTGGGCAATTCCAAGTAAAAAGGCTTCTGGTTTCTTAACAAATGTATTTTTCAACTTTTTTTTAACTCATTATAAATCTTTTCCCAGAAGTCCTTAACTTTAGGACACGTCCAACACATATTATAAAAGGTGCCTTCTTTTTCTTTGCACTTCCAGCATAAATTATCATTCGTATGATAAATCTTGGCTAATTTTACTGGGGTTAAGTACCACCTATACATCATTTTCATAATGTTTTCTTTTAGTAGATAGAAGGAGTTTAAAGTTAAAATATTAAAGTGATAATAATGCTAAATTATTATCAATTTACGATGGGGCGGAAGGTCCACAGGCTGTGAAGGGCTTGCTCACAAATTGATTGACAGCTGCACGAATTATTATAGCCAGGAAGTGGAAGGGGCAAGCAGAATATAAAATGGAAGAATGGTATAAAGAAGTGTGGAATATAGCTATTAGCGATAAATTAACATGCGCCATTAAGGTAAGACAGGGAATATGCAGGAGAAATGATTTTGAGGATTTACGGAGGGTGTGTGTAGAATTTGTGCTGTTAAAGGGTGAAAGGTTAAATACCATCACCAGAGGTGTTGAAATTTGGAGAGGTTGGATAGGTACAATGGAATGGTCTCGGGGAGGGGTGCACATCTTTATTCTTATTTTTTCATGATTATTACTTTTTTATAATATTTTTTATTAGAGTTTTTACATAAAAAGAAAACAACAACAAAAGAATACAAAAATATAAAGCAACAAAAAACAACAATACAAAAAAGAAAAAAGGAAGAGAAAAAACAAATAAAAACAATTCCAACTTCATGATATTCCTTGCAATCACTTATTTCCCAGACTTCCCCACGCCTCCCCTCACTGTATTCCAGATCTTATATTTGATCAGCAAATCCCTTCCCTCTATCTTAAACCAATCTTTATCTTAATCTTAATATCTTAATACTGATATCTCTTAATCTCCTTGATATCTTTATGTATTAAACCTTTTAATCTTTACAGCTTTTAAACTTCGAAGTCTCTATGCTCCTTCACCACTTTATTACTAATAACCTTTTACGTTCAATCCGATGTCATTCTAACATTCCTTTCATGATTATTACTTTGTCAAAATAAAAAAAATAAAAATAAAAAGGGATAAAGTATAGGAAAGAAAAAGAAGAAGAAATAGGTTAAAGTTGACCTAAACTTTCTAAGCAGGGCGTTCCAAAGTGAAGGTGTTGCTACACTAAACAACTGAGCTTCCACAAGTTTGGAACGGGGATTATGTGACACCTGCAACCTTGGCCATAGCCAATGGGGGACAGACCTACAAAAATTAGTGAAAAGCATTTAAAATACTCAATTAACTGAGGTTCTGCCCCCCACAAAGCCTGCCCTCCGTAATGTCCTACTTTGGGGGGTATTTTTACCTGTGATTTCCCCCATAATTTTGGCTGCCCCTCCCTAACAAATATCCTGGCTACACTCAGGCTTGCAATAGTGTCAATTCTGCTAATTGAAATGTTCAGTCTGGTCTCAGGTTCAGTGGTACCTCGGTTTAAGAACAGTCCTGCTTACGAACTATTCATTATAAGAACTCTGTAAAACCGGAAGTAATGTTCCAGTTTGCGAACTATAAAAAGTAAAGGGTAAAGGGACCCCTGACCATTAGGTCCAGTCGTGGCCGACTCTGGGGTTCTGGCGCTCATCTCGCTTTATTGGTCAAGGGAGCCGGCGTACAGCTTCCGGGTCATGTGGCCAGCATGACTAAGCCGCTTCTGGCGAACCAGAGCAGCACATGAAAACGCTGTTTACCTTCCCGCCGGAGCGGTACCTATTTATCTACTGTCACTGGTGTGCTTTTGAACTGCTAGGTGGGCAGGAACAGGGACCAAACAACAGGCCTGCCCCCTTCAGTGCTGAAAACCTCCCCCAAGAAAACCGCGGCGCCCACACCGGGAATTGCACCTCCCCGTTCTGGAGTGTGGGCTGTTTGCAGGCTGCAGCTCAACTGCCTTTCCAAATTCAGAGCATGCGGTGGTGAATGAAACCCCCCAGGGGTACGAATTAAGCAGAGGATTTTACCTTTCATAGAGCTGCAGGGATTAAACCAAGCCCTCCTGGGTCGGAGGTTGCGGGTGCAGCCGTGCCAAAGAATTCAAATTCCACACGAGGCGAAGCTGGAATCTGTGACCTGGATAAATTATGCAAACGAACCACCTTTGCAGAAACTTTCCTGTCTTTTTTTTTGGGGGGGGAGGGAATCAGCATCCTGCCCATCATACTGTTCTATAGAATTTCATCTGGCATTTCCTAGATGCTTTTCCTAATCTCTTCAAAGCCACATAATCTAGAAACTTGTCCTTTCCTCCTCCCTCTCTCTCTCTCTCTCTCTCTCTCTCTCTCTCTCTCTCGGTGCTGGATGACTTCTGCACTCACTGCCATGTATTATGGGGTTCTGTTGCTCCTGTCATTTAGTTTAATGCATTTTAAGATACCGTGTAACTAGAGTGGCTGGGGCAACCCAGATGTGTGCAGTACAAAAATAAATATTAAATTATTATTATGATTACAGGGGTGAGGGGAATGTCCTGCACATGCAAATAAAACCTTGCTTTGCAAATATCTACACTGCAGGGTGGCTGGGTATTGTGGTTGAGAAATTCAAGGTTACATTAGCCCTGCGAATTCTGTAGCAGCTGAAGTTTCTGACCTGTCTTCAGAGGCAGCCCCATGTATAACGCATTGCAGTAATCTAACCTAGAGGCTACCAGAGCATAGACCACAGTAGTTGGACTGTCTCTGTCCAGATAGGGGTGCAGCTGGGCAGTGGCGTAGTGTGGGTTGTCAGCACCCGGGGCAACACAAGTAATTTGCTCCCCCTAACCCATGGATTTGCGCCCCCTAACCCCCAGATGTTGCGCCCGGTGCGGCTGGCCCCCCCTGTACCCCCCACACTACGCCACTGCAGCTGGGCACTCCTGGCCACTGAGGCCACATGAGACTCAAGCGACAGCAAAGGATCCAGAAATATCCCCATACTGCATGCCCACTCCTTCAGTGTGACCCCATCAAGAGCAGGCAATCTCCCAGCCATCAGGCCTAGGGAACCACAAAGTAAGAGAAATGCAAGTTGATTGGGGTAAATAATTCCTTTCTTACCCAGAGAGGCAGAGATTGGAGGTTTTGGGGGGCTGGTTGTTGCTAATGGTATAAACCTAAGTCCTGGGGGCCGAATGCAGCCCAATTGCCTTCTAAATCCGGCCTGCGGACGGTCTGGGAATCAGCATGTTTTTACATGAGTAGAATGTGTGCTTTTGTTTAAAATGCACCTCTGGGTTATTTGTGGGGCATAGGAATTCATTCATTTATTTATTTTTCAAAATATAGTCGGTCCCCCCACAAGGTCTGAGGGACGGTGGACCGGCCCATGGCTGAAAAAGGTTGCTGACCCCTGGTATAAACACTCAAATAGGTACCGTATTTTTTGCTCTATAACACTTACTTTTTCCCTCCTAAAAAGTAAGGGGAAAAGTGTGTGCGTCTTATGGAGTGAATGCAGGCTGCGCAGCTATCCCAGAAGCCAGAACAGCAAGAGGGATTGCTGCTTTCACTGTGCAGCGATCCCTTTTGCTGCTCTGACTTCTGAGATTCAGAATGGTTTTTTTCTTGTTTTCCTCCTCCAAAAACTAGGTGCATCTTGTGGTCTGGTGCGTCTTATAGAGCGAAAAATACGGTACATTCATGTCAAAGACACAATTTCCTTCTGCTCAAAACATGGGGAAGGGTGTCTATTTGACCTGTAGACAAGGCATTTCTGAAGTTAATAATAATAAACAAGCACAACAGATGCTCTTCAGTCGTCTCCTCCTCCTCCTCCTTCTTCTTCCTGCTTGCTTTTTCACAAATCTGCAGGCAGGCACCTCTCATTTTCAGTGTCAAAGACCCCAGAGGAGGTCAACTGTGGATCAGCGGAGGATAATATCCCAAACTGGGCAGGTAACATTTGGTCCTTGCTCTGTTTCTTGCAGGTGTCCCCGGGCTCATTGGATCCGTCTGGTACGCCATCGGAGTCTACGTGGAGCGCTCGACTCTGGTTTTGCATAACGTCTTTGTGGGCATCCAGTACAAATTTGGGTGGTCCTGTTGGCTGGGGCTGAGCGGGTCTCTGGGCTGCTTCTTATCTGGCTCCTTGCTAACCTGCTGCATGTATCTCTTCAGAGGTAAGAGCTGGGGGTGGAGGAGTCTGCCATGCAAAATGTTCTAGGCCATCCCAAATCACACCTCTGTGCCATCAAGTCGCTGTTCTCCGAAATGGGCCCATAAAATGCTCCCCTTGTCCAAAATCCTGGAGAGCTCCTGAGCTAGATGTTCTGACTCAAGATAAGGCTGCTTCTTCTGTTCCTGAGTTTAGTGAATAAATAATCTACAGTATCTCTCCCCACCACCTGGCCCAGCTTCCAGTTTCCCTCTGAGAGGCCTGGATATTCCACATTCCAGCAAGCAGCTAGAATCAAAAGGATGAAGACTGATGCAGCGATGCATTGCTGGGAGTTGTCCAGATGGCCTTTGGGGGTCCTGTCCAACCCTAGAATTCTATGACCTCGGAAGATGGTGGCTTCTCCTTCATTGGAGGTTTTTAAGCAGAGGTTGGATAACCATCCAGCAGTAGAATCATCAAATTGCAGAGCTGGAAGGGACTCTAAGGATCTTCTATTTCAAGCCTCACAAGGCAGGAATCCCAGCTAAAGCATCCCTGACAGGTGGCCATTCAACCTCTGCTTACAAACCTCCAAGGAAGGAGAGCCCATTCCACTGTCAAATGGCTCTTAGCATCAGAAAATTATTTTGATGTTTAGTTGGGCTCTCGGTTCTTGTAACTTGAATCCATTGGTTTGGGTCCTACCCACTTGTCACTTTTTCCCAGGGTGATGAGGAACCATTAGTGAGCACTTGTTGTTGTTGTTTGTGTGTGTGTATTTCCATTTTACAATTTACAAAACTCATTCTACATCCTTAAGATATCAAGGACCTTCCCTTCTTCTCTTTCCATGGTTCATTTTACATACCTTAAATCCTTGCATGTTTTACAAGAATCAGTATTCCATTATCGCATCCATCAGAACTAATTTACACTGTTGAATTTATCTTAATGCTGTCAGCGTTTTCAGCTGCACACAATTATTTCCCATGTAGTCAAGAAATGTTTGCTAATCTTCTTAAAAATTTGTGAGCACTCTTTGGGTTTGGGTTACAGGTAGATAGCCGTGTTGGTCTGCCGTAGTCGAAACAAAAAAAAAAAAAAACAATAATAAAACTCCTTCCAGTAGCCTAAGGTGCTACTGGAAGGAATTTTTTTATTTTTTTTATTTTATTTTATATTTTATTTTATTTCGTCTTTGGGTTTGGTCAGTCAAGCAGCTATCAGTAACTTTGCCCATCTGCATTTTACCAGCTTCTCTGCAAGAATGTCATGGGACACATTGTCAAAAACCTTCCTGAAATGAAGATAAACAGTCGGGGATCCTTCCGCTGTGATTCCTGTATTGCAGGGGGCTGGATTGGATGGCCTTTGAGGTTCCCTTCCATCTGTGCAATTCTACGGCAATTCCCACCCACCCCTTCTAACCAGCAGTGTTTTTGTGTGTTTCTCTCCCTTTCCGGGGCTCTGGGCTACAGATGTTGGTGCAAGCAGTTCGTTGCGGAAGACTTATTCCCCTCCTGGGATGAGCAGCCTGTGCCGTCCCGCCTCCCAGACAACGACTGCCAAAATGTACGCCATGGACACCAGAGTGTGAGGAAGAGGAGAGCCTGAGAGGACTTGGCTCACCTCCTTTGTGACTTATGGGGCTGCCCCAGATGCCAAAAAGGGTCTCCAGAGGCTGTGATTCAGCCCCAAGGACTTTGGCTGTTTCCACCTACCACGTTCAGGACAATCTACCATCCCTAACAAATGTCTGTTAGTTTGTTTTGAGAATCGTGCCCATGGTGAATGCAGCGGGTCCTGGGAAACACCCATCATTTAACCCGAGTGGTCAAATGGCAGGGGGTAGGACTAGATGACCCGCTGGCCCCCTTCCAATGATTCCATAGCCCAAGAAATGTGGCTGTTTGATGCAGCCTCACCAGCTGACTTCAGGGCTCCCCTTCCGCAGCACACCCTCTCCTGCTTGTGGGGGTCTGAAAGTGCATGGCACTCATTGGCCAAAGGCCATCCCCAGGGCCAGATTAAGATGGAGAGCGGCCCTCGGCTACTCCACTCATGAGGCCCCTCCCAATCCCCCACCCTCACGACTAGAAGAAAATGGAAGAGTCTCATGAACAAAACTGAGTGAAGCCAAGGATAGTGATGGGCATTTAAAATTCTGCAATTCACAATATCTCCTCTAAAGGGCCACATCAGAAAACGTCATCAAAATTTGTTGAAGTTTGTCGCTTTCAATATACAGAAAGCTCAGTGCGGACAACCTCTCTTGAGACATCGTGGCCCTTAATTCGTTTTTAATTCTTTTGAGTCTTGGAAAACTTCTCTCTCCTGAGCAGTTAGTGACCATCAGGCTAAGAAATAGCCGCAAGATTGCTTCCACATTAGGAAAGGCCATCTGAATTTTTCCTTGATCAAGGTCTGTATGAGACAGAGAAAAGTTCTTCAGCCAATTAGCCTATACATAAATCGGGCACTGGGTATCCCACAGGTGCAGGGAAGTTTTCTCTTCTGGAAAACAGGACAACAGCAGCCCCAAACTCAGAATTGGTGGCATGTAATAAGGGACGTTTTGGGAGCAATTCTTAGGAATCGATGCTGCTTTTGGGGTTGCCTGAGTCCCTGCTTGCCTGCTGCTTCTCCAACCTGTATATGTGTAAATAAACAGATATAACAAACCACTACAAGTCTCCAGCATACTTTGTCCCCCTCCTCCTCCTAATTCTTTGAAGCAGACCCCCCACAACTGCAGTCCCCAATCTTTTGGGGACCCCCACCCAACCCTTGGTTCCATAAACACCCTCCAATGCCCTCTAAAAAGCATTATTCAGAACAGTGGTCTGCATGACTGTTATGTAGTCAGTGGCGTAGCGTGGGTTGTCAGCACCCGGGGCAAGGCAAGTAATTTGCGCCCCCTAACCCGGGGCAAGGCAAGTAATTTGCTCCCCCCCACTGCACTGTCCCTCCCCCAGATAGTCCCTCGCTCTCTCTCCGCACCGCACCGCACCGCACGCCTGGCACCCCCCCCCCCACACAGCGGGTTCGATTCGCACAGCCAGCACTGCAGTGAGAGAGAGTGAGTGAGCCAGGTAGGGGCAGAGAGCTGCGAGTGCGAGCGCGCCCCCCAGATGTTGCGCCCGGTGCGGCCGGCCCCCCCTGCACCCCCCACGCTACGCCACTGTATGTAGTGAGTTGAATAGGATCCAGAATGCAGCAGTCTGTGTTTTTTTTATAAGATATTTATTAAAGTTTTCAATATATTACAAAAATTAGAAAAAATAAGAAAAATAAAAAGGAAAAGAAGATACAAAATAGAAACAATTAAAAACAAATCCGTCTTTCCATGACTTATCTTTCATTTGCTTGTTTCCCTGACCTCCCCACACCTCCCTTTCTTGCATTCCAGTTCAATTAGTTAATTCAGCAAATCCTTTCCCTCTTTAACTTTATCTTATCTTTTATCTTAATATATTATAACTTTAAGTTATCACCTGTTAACAATCCATTTTTACATATTCCTTAACATTACTACTAAAAATTCCCACTTAGCTTCAATCCAACATCATTCTAAGATTCATTAATTTTACAATGTTTTTGTAGATAGTCTTTAAATTTCTTCCAATCTTCTTCCACTGACTCTTCTCCATGGTCTCGGACAGAATGCAGCAGTCTGATTGGTCCGCAGGAGCCATCCAATCCAACTCCAGGTGGAAGTGAATCCGCAACCTGATTGGCCTACAGGAGAATCCTGGAATTAGCCAATCACGTGTGGCCCATTGTGTAAATAATGTATAAAAAGCAGACATTTCAGGGAAAATTCCATTCCTCACTACTATGAGCTGAGTAAAGAGCATGAAATCTGCACTCGACTCAGAGTACAGTGGTACCTCGGGTTACATACGCTTCAGGTTACACACTCCACTAACCCAGAAATAGTGCTTCAGGTTAAGAACTTTGCTTCAGGATAAGAACAGAAATTGTGCTCCGGCGGTGTAGTGGCAGCAGGAGACCCCATTAGCTAAAGTGGTGCTTCAGGTTAAGAGCAGTTTCAGGTTAAGAACGGACCTCCGGAACGAATTTAGTACTTAAACAGAGGTGCCACTGTATATTTCAATGACCCACTAAGGAAGATAATGTTAAAAAAGTTGCGCGCACACACACACACACACACACACAATCTCTGCATAGCAGTGCAGGAGACTCTGGAGGGTTCTAACCGCTCACCCAGGGCGCTCACCCATAGTGGAGGCTGCAGTGTCCTTAAGAATTATGGTTTAATGGGACATATTTGCCGTGAGTTGCGATGAAGGAGCTGCAGATTTTACCACATTGTCATCCAAAAGCAGCTTGCTCCACGCAGCAGGTCAGCAGTGGCGTAGCGTGGGTTGTCAGCACCCGGGGCAAGGAAAGTAATTTGCACCCCCTAACCCGGGGCAAGGTAAGTAATTTGCGCCCCCCCCCCCGCTGCACTGTCCCTCCCCCAGATAGTCCCTCGCTCTCTCTCCGCACCGCACCGCACGCCTGGCACCCCCCCCTCCACAGTGGGCGGCGACCCGGCGGCTCGGATTGGATTCGCACAGCCAGCACTGCACTGAGAGTGAGTGAGTGAGCCAGGTAGGGGCAGAGAGCTGCGAGTGCGAGCGCGCCCCCCCAGATGTTGCGCCCGGTGCGGCCGGCCCCCCCTGCACCCCCCACGCTACGCCACTGCAGGTCAGCATTGCAGATAGAGCCATTCTAAGTCCCCCAGCCAGCTCTAATAGCTCCCCCCCCCAAAAAAAACTCCTTATCCTTCTTCTCTGCCATGCAGCTCCTCCCCTTTGGTCTCAGTCATTCCAAGACATGGACCTGGAAAGCCCAAATGTGAAGCAATGTGTCGATAAGCCCAAAGTTGATATGCTTGGTGGAAAGAGGTTATCCTTTCTCTCCTTTCTGGTCACGGAGCGGTGGGGGGTGGGAGACACATTGAAAGGCTGTTTCCTTTTTATTTGCAAAACAGAGAATTACTTCCAACAGGACAATTTCAGACCTTCCAAGTGTCCCTATTTTCCAGGGACATCCCTGATTTAGAAAAGTCGTCTCGGTTTCTGACCCCAGAATGTCCCGCTTGTCCTTCGGACGTCCCTATTTTGACTGGAGAAATGTTGGAGGGTATAGAGTTGTCTGACCCCCCCCCCCCAAGCCATCTGAAGGCAATCCTGTACAGTGGTACCTCGGGTTACATACGCTTCAGGTTACAGACTCCGCTAACCCAGAAATATTACCTCGGGTTAAGAACTGGGGGGGGGGGCATGTCTTCTTCACCTTCTTCTTCGCTACAATATATCCATTTATTTCCAATTGTCAATGTCAAAAGGGACTAAAATCTATAAAATTCATAGAAAATCAACGTGCCAATTTGTTCAATTTCTCTAGGACTCCATGACACCTCCCCTGTCCTCCATAATCCCTCAAGCAAGGTGTCACGACCCTAATCCTGTCAAATCACTCTGCCAAGCCCTTCCTCCGGGCAATGCCAGGTGGCAGACTATGCATACATGGACCATTGTCTTCTCATCACCTGGACTCAGGATGTGCTTATCTATGCATATCTCCAGCTCTGCATATTCCCCCCTCCCTCCTCCATATGTTAATCCTGTGGAACCCAACCTCTTCTTAATATATTCATGATATAATCTGTGTAACCCAACCTCTTCTTAATGTATTCATGATGTAACTGGGATGTATTTTGCACTGTATTCTGGGACATGGAGGGAAGTTTCAAAAGTTCATGTCACCCCTTTCTCGCTGTTCAATCTCGCCTTGAACCTGTTGCTCAATAAACTTGGATCTTCTGCAGTTTGTCTCCGGCTGAGCCTCGCACCCAGATTTTACCGTAACAGAACTTTGCTTCAGGATAAGAACAGAAATCGTGCAGCGGCGGCGCAGCGGCAGCAGGAGGCCCCATTAGCTAAAGTGGTGCTTCAGTTTAAGAACAGTTTCAGGTTAAGAAAGGACCTCCGGAACGAATTAAGTACGGCCCTTAACCCGAGGTACCACTGTATAGGGAATGGTTTTTTTAAAAAAAAAAGGTTTAAGGTTTTATTATGTTTCTGTATAAGTTGGAAGCTGCCCAGAGTGGCGGAGGCAACCCATTCAGATGTGCGGGATATAAACAGTAAAGTAATCATTATGGAATGGGACGTCCCTGTTTCTCATTGGAGAAATGTTGGAGGGTATGTGATTTCCTTGCACAGGGTCCCCAGAAAACAGCCTGGCCCAATTAGCTGCTGTGGACACCTGAAAGGGAGTCGCTTTAGGCAGTTTTCAGCACCCTCACCTGGCCAAGGAAGTTAAAGCATCCCAGGAGCAAAGCCAAGAGGGGATGAGCTTTGCCATCTCTCTCCTTTCCAGATTTTCCCAGTCCACAGTGGAGGCCCTTACGATTTTCCCTACCTCCCTGATGCTCCACAAGCCCCATCACTTCAATGCCTTTTTCTGTCATTTCTGCTGGAAATACAAAGCTGGCACTGCCCAGGATGAGGCCTGCTTGATCTCTCACCTGCCAACCACTGACAGTTCCCTCCTTTCATCTGAAAGCAAAACCAAATCGGCTTCTTGCACGGGAATAAAATAACAGCACTTCCCAAGCAGAGAAAACGTCTGAAGCTCTGACTCCTCGTCTCTGCCCATAGAAAATTCATTTGACGCTATAGACATGCAGCATGAAAATCAGGGAACGGAAATCCTCAAAAGCCATTTTGGCAAAACGCATTAGTTCGTCCAACTGATGAAATGACGCTGGCAGAAAGAAGTGGCAGGATTCCAGCTGCCCCCAACCTGTCGCTATGCGGCATGCATCAAATTTGTTATTAGAAGATGGTAGCAGACTATCTAGTCCATGGGTAGGCAAACTAAGGCCCGGGGACCGGATCTGGCCCAATCGCCTTCTCAATCCAGCCCACGGACAGTCCGGAAATCAGTGTGTTTTTACATGAGTAGAATGTGTCCTTTTATTTAAACTGCATCTCCGGGTTATTTGTGGGGCATAGGAATTCGTTCATATATTTTTTTCAAAATATAGTCCAGGCCCCCACAAGGTCTGAGGGACAGCCCACGGCTGAAAAAGTTTGCAGACCCCTGATCTAGTCAAAGCATGTAAAGTAAATTCAAATGCAACTTGCTTTCCTCGCATGTACACCCTACGAGGTTGTGGCTGGCTGGGAAGGAAATCTCCACGCTGCAGTGAGAAAACAGAGGGTGTTTATTGCTAGCAATAATCACTCTCCAAAAGCTGAGCAAGCCATGAAAGGGTGGAGCCTCCTTAATATACAGAGCTGTTGTCTGTTAAAGCAAGTTGTTGTTGTTGTTGTTGTTGTTGTTGTTTAGTCGTTTAGTCGTGTCTGACTCTTCGTGACCCCATGAACCAGAGCAGGCCAGGCACTTCTGTCTTCCACTGCCTCCCACAGTTTGGTCAAATTCATGTTGGTAGCTTCAAGAACACGGTTCAACCATCTCGTCCTCTGTCATCCCCTTCTCCTTGCGCCCTCCATCTTTCCCAGCATCAGGGTCTTTTCCAGGGAGTCTTCTCTTCCCATGAGGTGGCCAAAGTCTTGGAGTCTCAGCTTCAGGATCTGTCCTTCCAGTGAGCACTCAGGGCTGATTTCCTTCAGAATGGAGAGGTTGGCTTTGGGGCGTGGCCTGCCCGATTTAAACACAGGCGCCCCCGGGGATTTCCCTCTTTTGCCGCCTGCCAGCTGTTCCTGTTTCCCACTCTCCCCGTCCCTTAAGGTTTTTGTCCTTGACCTTGCTATGGACCTTGCTTGGTCGCCATTGAGGGGCCTGGAAGGAATTTTTCCACTTGGCAAATTGGGACCAGGCTCTTGGTTTTCGCCTACCTCGTAGCAAATCGTCACAATTTTCTGGGTAGTGGGGGTTAGGCATTGGTATTGTTCTGTAGATGGAAGAGGGGAGGTAGCGCCATCACCTCCCCCACATATTCAAGGGTCGTCCGGTAAAGGATTCTGGGGTGTGTGGCTTGTCTGAAGCCTGGGGTGGTGAGGGCCTAAGCCACGCCCCCTAGCGGTGACCCCGGGGGAGTTCCTAGTTGATGTGCATCAGCAGGACTCCCCTTACTGGTGGGTAACCCTTCCCAGACTTCCAGCGGACGGGCTGGAGTCGGATATAGTCGGTTAGGACCAATGCCTAAGTCAATACCACTCATCACCTGTAACCAATAAAGTTGTGGCCTTAATTAGCCCATTAACCTTAATAATTGTGTCATGTGTCTTTATTTCCACGGGGGGGGGGGGGGCTTGCCACGCAAGAGCATCTAAGGCAGGAATGAGGGATGTTTTCCCCCTCCCAGTTAAGAACTGCATTTCTTCCTAGAATATAAAAAGAGCCTGCTAGATTAGACCAGCCAGTGAAAGCCCTCGCTTCCTCCATGAATTTGTCTTCATCCTCCTTTCAAAGCCATCCAAGTTGGTGAGCATCCTTGCCTCCTGCGGCAGCGGGTTCCACAGTTCAACTATGTGCTCTGCCAACATTAGCTATGGTGAGCTAAGCCACGGCTTAGCATGACGTGTGAACCAGGCGTCCGAGAATGAAAGAACTTAAGGAAAGCCTGCTGGATCAGGCCCATGGCTCACCTGGCCCAGCATCCTGTTCTCACGGTGGCCAAAAGGATACCCAAAGGGAATCTGCAATCAGGACCCGAGTGCGAGAACTCTCTCCCCTCTGGTGGTTTCCAGCAACCGAGATTCAGAAGCATTGCTGCCTCTTGACTGTCGAAGGGGAGCGTAGACATTGGGGGGGGGGGCTTACATGCTGCTGCTGGTGAGCAGGGCTAGTATGCCCCCTTTCTCTCCCTGCCACCCATTTTCTCCTTCTCTCCTTCTGCCACCCGCTTTCTCTCTCTCGTTCTCCTTCACCCCCATTCCCTCCCTGTGTGATGGTCTGGGACTCCGGCTCGGACTCGGAGCCAGAGGAGTCTCAGTCTGCACCGGATCCTCAGACATCATCTGAACCCAGTTCTACTCATCACCTGTAACCAATAAAGTTGCGGCCTTATTTAGCCCATTAACCTTAATAATTGTTCATGTGTCTTTATTTCCACTGGGGAGGGGGGACTCGCCACGCAATTTCTGCCTCCACCAGATGATGGCTCAGTGTGTCCTCTGCTTCAACTCACAACAACCCTGTAGGGGAGGCCAGCTGAGGACTCAGGCTTGGCTCAAGGTCTCCCAGCAGGCACCTTCGCTCAAGCGGGAATTGCACCAGAGTCTGTAGCCACTGTGGCTCAGATCATCAGCTTCTTATAGCAAAATTCAAGCTTAAACTGAAGAAAGTAGGAAAAACCACTGGGCCGGTAAGATACAATCTAAACCAAATCCCCTATGAATACACAGTGGAAGTGAGGAACAGGTTTAAGGATTTAGAATTGCTGGACAGAGTGCCTGAAGAACTATGGATGGAGGCTCGAAACATTATACAGGAGGCAGCAACGAAAACCATCCCAATGAAAAGGAAATGCAAGAAAGCAAAGTGGTTGTCCAATGAGGCCTTACAAATAGCGGAGGAGAGAAGGCAAGCAAAATGCGAGGGAGATAGAGAAAGATACAGGAAATTGAATGCAGAATTCCAAAAAATAGCAAGGAGAGACAAGAAGGCCTTCTTAAATGAGCAATGCAAATAAATAGAGGAAAACAACAGAATGGGAATAACCAGAGATCTGTTCAAGAAAATTGGAGATATGAAAGGAACATTTCGTTCAAAGATTACCATAATAAAGGACAAAAGTGGTAAGGACCTAACAGAAGCAGAAGACATCAAGAAGAGGTGGCAAGAATACACAGAGGAATTATACCAGAAAGATATGGATGTCTCGTACACCCCAGGTAGTGTGGTTGCTGACCTTGAGCCAGACATCCTGGAGAGTGAAGTCAAATGGGCCTTAGAAAGCATTGCAAATAACAAGGCCAGTGGAAGTGATGGCATTCCAGCTGAACTATTTAAAATTTTAAAAGATGATGCTGTTAAGGTGCTACACTCAATATGCCAGCAAGTTTGGAAAACTCAGCAGTGGCCAGAAGATTGGAGAAGGTCAGTCTACATCCCAATCCCAAAGAAGGGCAGTGCTAAAGAATGCTCCAACTACCGCACAATTGCACTCATTTCACACGCTAGCAAGGTTATGCTTAAAATTCTTCAAGGAAGGCTCAAGCAGTATGTGGACCGAGAACTCCCAGAAGTGCAAGCTGGATTTAGAAGAGGCAGGGGAACCAGAGAACAAATTGCAAACATGCGCTGGATTATGGAGAAAGCTAGAGAGTTCCAGAAAGACATCTACTTCTGCTTCATTGACTACGCAAAAGCCTTTGACTGTGTCGATCACAGCAAACTATGGCAAGTTCTTAAAGAAATGGGAGTGCCTGATCACCTCATCTGTCTCCTGAGAAATCTCTATGTGGGACAAGAAGCTACAGTTAGAACTGGATATGGAACAACTGATTGGTTCAAAATTGGGAAAGGAGTACGACAAGGCTGTATTTTGTCTCCCTGCTTATTTAACTTATATGCAGAATTCATCATGCGAAAGGCTGGGCTGGATGAATCCCTAGCCGGAATTAAGATTGCTGGAAGAAATATCAACAACCTCAGATATGCAGATGACACAACCTTGATGGCAGAAAGTGAGGAGGAATTAAAAAACCTTTTATTGAGGGTGAAAGAGGAGAGCACAAAATATGGTCTGAAGCTCAACATCAAAAAAACGAAGATCATGGCCACTGGTCCCATCACCTCCTGGCAAATAGAAGGGGAGGAAATGGAAGCAGTGAGAGATTTTACTTTCTTGGGTTCCATGATCACTGCAGATGGTGACAGCAGCCACGAAATTAAGAGACGCCTGCTTCTTGGGAGGAAAGCAATGGCAAACCTAGATAGCATTCTAAAAAGTAGAGACATCACCTTGCCAACAAAGGTCCGTATAGTAAAAGCTATGGTTTTCCCAGTAGTGATGTATGGAAGTGAGAGCTGGACCATAAAGAAGGCTGATCGCCGAAGAATTGACGCTTTTGAATTATGGTGCTGGAGGAGACTCTTGAGAGTCCCATGGACTGCAAGAAGGTCAAACGCATCCATTCTTAAGGAAATCAGCCCTGAGTGCTCACTGGAAGGACAGATCGTGAAGCTGAGGCTCCAATACTTTGGCCACCTCATGAGAAGAGAAGACTCACTGGAAAAGACCCTGATGTTGGGAAAGATGGAGGGCACAAGGAGAAGGGGACGACAGAGGACGAGATGGTTAGACAGTGTTCTCGAAGCTACAAACATGAATCTGACCAAACTGCGGGTGGCAGTGGAAGACAGAAGTGCCTGGCGTGCTCTGGTCCATGGGGTCACGAAGAGTCGGACACGACTGAACGACTAAACAACAACAACCACTGTATAGGGAATGGGTTTTTTTTAAAAAAAGGTTTAAGGTTTTATTATGTTTCTGTATAAGTTGGAAGCTGCCCAGAGTGGCTGGGGCAACCCATTCAGATGTGCGGGATATAAACAGTAAAGTAATCATTATGGAATGGGACGTCCCTGTTTCTCATTGGAGAAATGTTGGAGGGTATGTGATTTCCTGGCACAGGGTCCCCTGAAAACAGCCTGGCCCCAGTAGCTGCTGCGGACACCTGAAAGGGAGTCTCTCTAGCCAGTTTTCAGCACCCTCACCTGGCCAAGGAAGTTAAAGCATCCCAGGAGCAAAGCCAAGTGTGGATGAGCTTTGCCATCTCTCTCCTTTCCAGATTTTCCCAGTCCACAGTGGAGGCCCTTACAATTTTCCCTACCTCCCTGATGCTCCACAAGCCCCATCACTTCAACGCCTTTTTCTGTCATTTCTGCTGGAAATACAAAGCTGGCACTGCCCAGGATGAGGCCTGCTTGATCTCTCACCTGCCAACCACTGACAGTTCCCTCCTTTCATCTGAAAGCAAAACCAAATCGGCTTCTTGCACGGGAATAAAATAACAGCACTTCCCAAGCAGAGAAAACGTCTGAAGCTCTGACTCCTCGTCTCTGCCCATAGAAAATTCATTTGACGCTATAGAAATGCAGCATGAAAATCAGGGAACGGAAATCCTCAAAAGCCATTTTGGCAAAACGCATTAGTTCGTCCAACGGATGAAATGACGCTGGCAGAAAGAGGTGGCAGGATTCCAGCTGCCCCCAACCTGTCGCTATGCGGCATGCATCAAATTTGTTATTAGAAGATGGTAGCAGACTATCTAGTCCATGGGTAGGCAAACTAAGGCCCGGGGACCGGATCCGGCCCAATCGCCTTCTCAATCCAGCCCACGGACAGTCCGGGAATCAGTGTGTTTTTACATGAGTAGAATGTGTCCTTTTATTTAAAATGCATTTCTGGGTTATTTGTGGGGCATAGGAATTTGTTCATATATTTTTTTCAAACTATAGTCCACCCCCCCCCCAAGGTCTGAGGGACAGCCCACGGCTGAAAAAGTTTGCAGACCCCTGATCTAGTCAAAGCATGTAAAGTAAATTCAAAAATGCAACTTGCTTTCCTCGCATGTACACCCTACGAGGTTGTGGCTGGCTGGGAAGGAAATCTCCACGCTGCGGTGAGAAAACAGAGGGTGTTTATTGCTAGCAATAATCACTCTCCAAAAGCTGAGCAAGCCAGGAAAGGGTGGAGCCTCCTTAATATACAGAGCTGTTGTCTGTTAAAGCAATTTGTTGTTGTTGTTGTTGTTTAGTCGTGTCTGCCTCTTCGTGACCCCCTGGACCAGAGCACGCCAGGCACTCCTGTCTTCCACTGCCTCCCGCAGTTTGGTCAAACTCATGCTGGTCGCTTCGAGAACACTGTCCCACCATCTTGTCCTCTGTCGTCCCCTTCTCCTTGTGCCCTCCATCTTTCCCAACATCAGGGTCTTTTCCGGGGAGTCTTCTCTTCTCATGAGGTGGCCAAAGTCTTGGAGCCTCAGCTTCAGGATCTGTCCTTCCAGTGAGCACTCAGGGCTGATTTCCTTCAGAATGGATTGGTTGGCTTTGGGGCATGGCCTGCCCGATTTAAACACAGGCGCCCCCGGGGATCTCCCTCTTTCCCCGCCTGCCAGCTGTTCCTGTTTTTCCCACCCTCCCGCCCTATAAGGTTTCCGTTCCTTGACCTTGCTATGGACCTTGGTTGGTCGCTATTGAGGGCCCTGGAAGGAATTTTTCCACTTGGCAAATTGGCACCAGCCACTTGGTTTTCGCCTGCCTCGTAGCAAATTGTCACAACTTTCTGAGTATTGGCGGTTAGGCATTGGTATTGCTCTGTCGATGGAAGAGGGGAGGAAGCGCCATCACCTGCCCCGCATATTGAAGGGTAGTCCGATAAAGGATTCTGGGGGACATGGCTTGTCTGAAGCCTGGGGAGGGGAGGGCCTAAGCCACGCCCCCTAGCGGTGACCCCAGGGAAGTTCCTAGTTGATGTGCATCAGCAGGACTCCCCCTACTGGTGGTTAACCCTTCCCGGACTTCAAGCGGACGTGCTGAAGTTGGATATAGTCAGTTAGGACCAATGCCTAAGCCAATACCGCTCATCACCTGTAACCAATAAAGTTGTGGCCTTAATTAGCCCTTTAACCTTAATAATTGTGTCTTTATTTCCACTGGGGGGGGGAGCATCTAAGGCAGGAATGAGGGATGTTTTCCCCCTCCCAGTTAAGAACTGCCTTTCTTCCTAGGTAGTAAGAATATAAAAAGAGCCTGCTAGATTAGACCAGCCAGTGACAGCCCTCGCTTCCTCCATGAATTTGTCTTCATCCTCCTTTCAAAGCCATCCACTTTGGTGAGCATCCTTGCCTCCTGCGGCAGCGGGTTCCACAGTTCAACTATGTGCTCTGCCAACATTAGCTATGGTGAGCTAAGCCACGGCTTAGCATGACGTGTGAACCAGGCGTCCGAGAATGAAAGAACTTAAGGAAAGCCTGCTGGATCAGGCCCATGGCTCACCTGGCCCAGCATCCTGTTCTCACGGTGGCCAAAAGGATACCCAAAGGGAATCTGCAATCAGGACCCGAGTGCGAGAACTCTCTCCCCTCTGGTGGTTTCCAGCAACCGAGATTCAGAAGCATTGCTGCCTCTTGACTGTCGAAGGGGAGCGTAGACATTGGGGGGGGGGGCTTACATGCTGCTGCTGGTGAGCAGGGCTAGTATGCCCCCTTTCTCTCCCTGCCACCCATTTTCTCCTTCTCTCCTTCTGCCACCCGCTTTCTCTCTCTCGTTCTCCTTCACCCCCATTCCCTCCCTGTGTGATGGTCTGGGACTCCGGCTCGGACTCGGAGCCAGAGGAGTCTCAGTCTGCACCGGATCCTCAGACATCATCTGAACCCAGTTCTACTCATCACCTGTAACCAATAAAGTTGCGGCCTTATTTAGCCCATTAACCTTAATAATTGTTCATGTGTCTTTATTTCCACTGGGGAGGGGGGACTCGCCACGCAATTTCTGCCTCCACCAGATGATGGCTCAGTGTGTCCTCTGCTTCAACTCACAACAACCCTGTAGGGGAGGCCAGCTGAGGACTCAGGCTTGGCTCAAGGTCTCCCAGCAGGCACCTTCGCTCAAGCGGGAATTGCACCAGAGTCTGTAGCCACTGTGGCTCAGATCATCAGCTTCTTATAGCAAAATTCAAGCTTAAACTGAAGAAAGTAGGAAAAACCACTGGGCCGGTAAGATACAATCTAAACCAAATCCCCTATGAATACACAGTGGAAGTGAGGAACAGGTTTAAGGATTTAGAATTGCTGGACAGAGTGCCTGAAGAACTATGGATGGAGGCTCGAAACATTATACAGGAGGCAGCAACGAAAACCATCCCAATGAAAAGGAAATGCAAGAAAGCAAAGTGGTTGTCCAATGAGGCCTTACAAATAGCGGAGGAGAGAAGGCAAGCAAAATGCGAGGGAGATAGAGAAAGATACAGGAAATTGAATGCAGAATTCCAAAAAATAGCAAGGAGAGACAAGAAGGCCTTCTTAAATGAGCAATGCAAATAAATAGAGGAAAACAACAGAATGGGAATAACCAGAGATCTGTTCAAGAAAATTGGAGATATGAAAGGAACATTTCGTTCAAAGATTACCATAATAAAGGACAAAAGTGGTAAGGACCTAACAGAAGCAGAAGACATCAAGAAGAGGTGGCAAGAATACACAGAGGAATTATACCAGAAAGATATGGATGTCTCGTACACCCCAGGTAGTGTGGTTGCTGACCTTGAGCCAGACATCCTGGAGAGTGAAGTCAAATGGGCCTTAGAAAGCATTGCAAATAACAAGGCCAGTGGAAGTGATGGCATTCCAGCTGAACTATTTAAAATTTTAAAAGATGATGCTGTTAAGGTGCTACACTCAATATGCCAGCAAGTTTGGAAAACTCAGCAGTGGCCAGAAGATTGGAGAAGGTCAGTCTACATCCCAATCCCAAAGAAGGGCAGTGCTAAAGAATGCTCCAACTACCGCACAATTGCACTCATTTCACACGCTAGCAAGGTTATGCTTAAAATTCTTCAAGGAAGGCTCAAGCAGTATGTGGACCGAGAACTCCCAGAAGTGCAAGCTGGATTTAGAAGAGGCAGGGGAACCAGAGACCAAATTGCAAACATGCGCTGGATTATGGAGAAAGCTAGAGAGTTCCAGAAAGACATCTACTTCTGCTTCATTGACTACGCAAAAGCCTTTGACTGTGTCGATCACAGCAAACTATGGCAAGTTCTTAAAGAAATGGGAGTGCCTGATCACCTCATCTGTCTCCTGAGAAATCTCTATGTGGGACAAGAAGCTACAGTTAGAACTGGATATGGAACAACTGATTGGTTCAAAATTGGGAAAGGAGTACGACAAGGCTGTATTTTGTCTCCCTGCTTATTTAACTTATATGCAGAATGCATCATGCGAAAGGCTGGGCTGGATGAATCCCTAGCCGGAATTAAGATTGCTGGAAGAAATATCAACAACCTCAGATATGCAGATGACACAACCTTGATGGCAGAAAGTGAGGAGGAATTAAAAAACCTTTTATTGAGGGTGAAAGAGGAGAGCGCAAAATATGGTCTGAAGCTCAGCATCAAAAAAACGAAGATCATGGCCACTGGTTCCATCACCTCCTGGCAAATAGAAGGGGAGGAAATGGAAGCAGTGAGAGATTTTACTTTCTTGGGTTCCATGATCACTGCAGATGGTGACAGCAGCCACGAAATTAAGAGACGCCTGCTTCTTGGGAGGAAAGCAATGGCAAACCTAGATAGCATTCTAAAAAGTAGAGACATCACCTTGCCAACAAAGGTCCGTATAGTAAAAGCTATGGTTTTCCCAGTAGTGATGTATGGAAGTGAGAGCTGGACCATAAAGAAGGCTGATCGCCGAAGAATTGACGCTTTTGAATTATGGTGCTGGAGGAGACTCTTGAGAGTCCCATGGACTGCAAGAAGATCAAACGCATCCATTCTTAAGGAAATCAGCCCTGAGTGCTCACTGGAAGGACAGATCGTGAAGCTGAGGCTCCAATACTTTGGCCACCTCATGAGAAGAGAAGACTCACTGGAAAAGACCCTGATGTTGGGAAAGATGGAGGGCACAAGGAGAAGGGGACGACAGAGGATGAGATGGTTAGACAGCATTCTCGAAGCTACAAACATGAATCTGACCAAACTGCGGGTGGCAGTGGAAGACAGAAGTGCCTGGCGTGCTCTGGTCCATGGGGTCACGAAGAGTCGGACACGACTGAACGACTAAACAACAACAACAACTGTAGCCACTATGCGCTGTGATTTCCTTTGTCATTTCGACTCAAATTAAGCTTTATTTATGCTCTCCTCATCAGAGCCGAATCTTTGCATGGTGTCCTTCAGGGCATCACTCTGGCAATAGGCTGCCTCATATCCAAGGCAACGGTTGAAAAAGAAGTTACACGGTTTTTCTATTCAGCTTTGCAAGGTGAGTACCGGCCTTCATCTGCGATATTCAATCAGCCTTTTGAAATTGATAACGCTAAAGAGAGAGAGGAGGAGAGGAATCTGGCTCGTCTCCCATCACAGCTCATAACTTAGGAAATCATGTCTCAAAGAGGTTCATTAGGGATGAGTGATTGTCGGGTTTCAGAAGAGACCTCCCTCCCTCCTCCCCTTTCGCAACGCCACTGCACATTTTCCCAACTGCGTGCTGGACAGTTCCAAAAAGAGAAATTCGCAAAGCTCTCTGCAGCTTCCATGGTCTTGCAGAGCCCAGTTTCTGAACCGGGAAGGGCGGGGTATAAATAAAAATTCATTATTATTATTATTATTATTATTATTATTATTATTATACAAGGACACAATCCATGTCTACAGGGATGGTATTGCACTAATGTTTACTCGGAGGAGAGAGGTAGAAATTCTGCAAATCCTGTTACAGTGGTACCTTAGTTCTCAAATTTAATCCATTCCGGAAGTCCGTTCCAAAACCAAATTGTTCCAAAACCAAGGCGCGCTTTCCCATAGAAAGCAATGCAAAATGGATTAATCCGTTCCAGACTTTTAAAAACAACCCCTAAAACAGCAATTTAACATGAATTTTACTATCTAACAACACCATTGATCCATAAGGTGAAAGTAGTAGTAGTAGTAGTAGTAGTAATAATAATAATAATAATAATAATAATAATAATTTATTTATACCCTGCCCATTTGGCTGGGCCATGCCCAATTCCATAAATATCTATCATGTAGTCTCTTAGTCTCTAAACTAAGAAGTCCCAAACTCTGCAACCCATTTTCACTGGATTTGTAGATTCTAACTACACGTGATGTTAAAGACTGTCAATCATCTCGTATGATTTTTTTTTTTAAGTAAGGAAGGGGGGATTTCTTCGGGGGTCTCCAATGTTTTGACCCTATGGGGGGGTTAACTCTTCCCTCCCCAGACACGATCTCTGCAAATAGTCCCTGATTGCCGGCTTGCAATCAAAGGGAAAGGAATGAGCCCAGTTGCAAAGCATCGCCTGGGTCTCTGCATTGCTCAGAAAACAGGGAGCACAACCTTGTGGGGTGCCCTTGTCCTAAAAGTGAGTGCAGCCAGCCTGTGAGAGCCCCAGCTTCTTCTGCGTCGGCTCAGGCTGTGGAGGAAGCCAACCGATGCGACCGGAATCCACCAGAGCCATTTCCAAAATTAAGCACCTTCCATTATGCAACCTGGCCCCAAACCAGCAGCGTTCACCTGCTCCAAGCGTCAGAAATGCTAGATTTGCACAACTTGATGGCTTGGCAGTCCTCTAGATGTGCAGCTACAGGCCTTGGAAAGATGCCTTTGGTTCGTCCCAACAGGTCTGCCTGCTCCGTAGATTGGCTCTCCCTCCCAAATCTTTTCTCCAAAGCCAGGGATAATTCACAAGGTGAGGGTGTCAGAAGCTCAGCGGGGGTGCCAGGGGGTTCAAGGAGGCTGCGTGGACTTCAGGGACTTTGGCCCTTGGCAAGCTCAGGCTGTTTTGAGAGCCACAGCCATGCCACCTTGGCACGACAAGAGCTTTTGGCTCCCTGCAAAGCTTCTGACTTGAAGGTTTTAAGCTACAGCATCTTAAGAAGCAGAGACATCACCTTGCCGAAAAAGGTCTGTATAGTTAAAGCTCTGATTTTCCCAGTAGCGATGTATGGAAGTGAGAGCTGGACCAGAAAGAAAGCTATACCCCCCCCCCAAAATCTGGCTGGGTTTCCCTAGCCACTCTGGGCGGCTCCCAACAGAATATTAAAAACATGGTAAAACAAAAGGTGTTGCTTCCCTGAACACCTTATGCAAACAAATCGGGATAAATGCTCAAGGAAGAGGTCATCTGGAAGTAGAGACGGGGAGGAATTTGTAGAACCATAGCAATGTAGAGCTGGACAGGACCCAAATAGTCATCCAGTCCAACCCCCTGCAGTAAAGGTATCACGGCTGAATTAAATTCTGTTCACAATTAAGCTCTGGTTTTTCCAGTAGTGATGTATGGAAGCGAGAGCTGGACCATCAAGAAGGCTGATCGCCGAAGAATCAATGCTTTTGAATTCTGGTGCTGGAGGAGACTCCTGAGACTCCCATGGACTGCAAGAAGATCAAACCTATCCATTCTGAAGGAAATCAGCCCTGAGTGCTCACTGGAAGGACAGATCCTGAAGCTGAGGCTCCAAGACTTTGGACACCTCGTGAGAAGAAAAGGCTCCCTGGAAAAGATCCTGATGCTGGGAAAGATGGAGGGCACAAGGAGAAGGGGACGACAGAGGACGAGATGGTGGGACAGTGTTCTCAAAGCTACCAGCATGAGTTTGACTAAACTGCGGGAGGCAGTGGAAGACAGGAGTGCCTGGCGTGCTCTGCTCCAGGGGGTCACAAAGAGTCGGACACGACTAAACGACTAAACAACAACAACAACCTGAATGTCCAGCTTTTTTTGGGGGGGGGGGAATGCTTTGCCAAGAAAGCTGAGAGCTGGTTCTGTCTTTCACCCAACCTGTCCCGCCAACTTCGCTCCTTAGAACGGGGCTGGGGAGGGTTGAGAGTCAAACCGAACTTGAATTATGCAAGGTGGGCATAATTTTTGTTTCTAAGCCAGACAGGTTATAGCGAGTAATTGGAAAATTGCAGAAGAGCTAGAGGTGAACCAATGGAGGAAAAAACTGAATAATATTATAATTTTAGAATACCTAACTGTGAAGATGCATAGAATGAAAGGGTTTAAGGTCAGTGAGAAAGAGGAGGATTGGTCTGAGAAGATATTGAATTATTTGAATAGGTTTGAACAATTTGGGGCAATTAAAATGTTAAAAGTTAAATAAACCTTGTGGAAGGAGGAGTGTTAAGGTATATGGAAGTGTACATATCGTTGATTTGAATATGTTATTATTGAATATTATTGACTATGTATATTATTGAATATTGTATACCCAATGTATCAGCCGCCTGGGGGTTTAACTATTTGTGTTTTGGTGGTTGGTAAAAAATAATATATATATAAAAAACCCAGCTAGCAGATCCTTGCATTCTGATCCACCAATATTTTGAGTGGGATATGGACTCCTTACTTAATGCACAATGTTAAAATTCCTGCTCCATGGTTGCAGTCATGGGATTGTTGTCTATCACATGAGGGTGTATGTTTTGACTCCACAGAGTGGGAAGTGACGGAGACAGGATGTTTGTGTTACTGTTTTCTGTGAAGTGGGACTATTGTCCTTTGTCCTTTCTCTTTGCTGTCTGATGCTAGAGAGAGAGGGAGCCATGTTGCAGTGCTCCCTGTGTGTTTAGATGTAAATAAAGTAGATTGGCCAAAATGCTGAGTTGCTGAGGTCTGTCACGCATGATGCGCAAACTCTGCGGATCCCTAAGTGTGCCGGTGTCAGTTGGCATCGGTCGCTGTGATGTTTGGGCAGAAGAAAGCTTTTGAAGCTCCCGAACGATCGACCAGGAGGGAGAGAACATGTCAGTCGGGCATGGGTCTCTGTCAGGGTCCTACTCAAGTGTAGGACGAGCTCCTGACAGAGAGCCCACCACCTTATCGTGTGGCTGAACTCCTGACAGGTAGGGCCTGCAGCAAAGGCAATACTCAACTTGAGTCATAGAATCCTCAAATTGTAGAGTTGGAAGGAACCCTGAAGATCATCCAGTCCAACCCGTCACAATGCAGGAATACGCAGCTATCCCATACAGGGATCGAACCTGCACCGTTGGCATTACCAGCTATCCAATCCTTCACTCAGTTGACTGAAGTAGCATTTCTTTATTCATGACATGCACTTTTCCCTTTCCACACAGCTTGAAGCAACGTTTCAGCCTCACAACAACCCTGCGAGGTAGGTAAAGCTGAGGCAGAGTGGCCTGCCCATGGTGGCCCCATGAGCTTCCTTGCCAAGGCCAGGGCTGCCCATGTCCCAGCCCGGCCCTCTAGCTAGGACCCTGAGTCCTCTCCCCATGAAAGTGGGTCTGCGGCCATGTCACCCCTCAGCCTGGAAGCTGGGCAGCACCTCTGGGTGGCCCCTGGCTTCGCGATCTCCTCGTAGGACGGAGGTGGCCCGTTCCTCATCACCGTATCAAAGATGAAATCGGAGGAACTCCACTGGGGGTGAGGGTGGATTGGGGGCACGGTCCTCAGCCTGCCGTCACTCTCTAGAGAAGGAGAGAAAAGAAGTGTCCATGATCATATGAGCAGATTTTAAAGTCCTAATCGGGAGAGTGATAGGAGCATGAAATAGACTCGGAGTCGAGAGTGGATTTCATGCTCTTTATTCAGCTCATAGTGGTGAGGAATGGAAGTTCCCCTGAAATGTCTGCTTTATATACATTATTTACACAATGGGCCCCACATGATTGGCTAATTCTGGGATTCTCCTGTGGGCCAATCAGGTTGCGGATTCCCTTCCACCTGGAGCTGGATTGGGTGGCTCCTGTGGACCAATCAGACTGCTGCATTCTGGATCCTATTGTTCTAGGACCAATCAGACTGCTGCATTCTGAATCCTATTGTTCTAGGACCAATCAGACTGCTGCATTCTGGATCCTATTGTTCTAGGACCAATCAGACTGCTGCATTTTGGATCTTATTCAACTCAGTACATAACAGAGCACCGCATCATTGGCGTACAGCCGACAGGATATCTTCCTATTGCTAATTGATGGAGCAGGTGATTGCGCTTGTGTTAAATGTGGCACCGTATCATTTATATAAAAGTTAAAGAGGGTGGGAGCCAGATAAAAGAGCTAGATAAAATAGCGGTCAGCTGCAAAGGGGATTCAGACCTTTAAGTTGGCATATTTTACCTGAGATTTCCCTGCTATTCTAGTTTATGCAACAAATAATCTCTAGGAGACTTGACATGGTTTATTGCACCGGTGGTGCTAATTTTTTTTTGAAAAAAATGTTTTTATGGTTATTGCTGTTTTTCCTTTTGTTCCCCCTGTGAACAATGCCGTGGCCTTTGGCTAGCACAATAAAGTTTATGAATGAATGAAAAGGATAATATGAGAAAGCAATCGGTGAAACATAAAACCATAGAATGGGAGAGTTGGAAGGGATCCCCAAAGGTCATCCAAACCAGCCCGCTGCAGTGCAGGAACCGCAGCTCAGGGATGCCTGGCAGATGGGCAACCAATTTCTACATCAAACCTGGCTCCTTCTTGGTCAGTGTCTCCTTGGGGTGAGATATCTATAACCTCGCTTAGGTGTTTTCCTTTTTTTCCTTCCTCCTCCCCCCCCCCCCCGTTCAATCTCTATTGATTTATAAACAATACATCAATTCACCTCGAAACACCAAAACACAAAAGCATTACCAGCAAACCACTACCAATACAAAAAAGAAAAATACCACCCGGGGGAGGGGGGGAGTAACTTTCTTCCCTGCCTGGTGACTTCCGACCTCCTCTGCATGGGTCCTTTCTTTCCTGATTAGCTGCCTCTATTTTTCAATAAACTTAACCAATATTAAATGTTGTTTGTATTCTTTTTGACTTATGCTATAATGAGAGTTAATCAAAGCATATTAAAGGTTTGGTGTGGGGACAATGTTCTTTTAAGCCTTTGGCTTGGAGCCAATTTGATTCCCTCCCCCTCTTTCTTTTTTCTTTTTCCTTTCTCCTCCTGTGATGAGGCTGCATTTTAATATTTTAATGTTTCAATATTTTAATCTTGTATTTTAATCTTTTTTTTTAAAGTTGTATTCATTCAACTTGTTTTTATTATTGCTTGTTAGCCGCCCTGAGCCCGGCCTTGGCTGGGGAGGGCGGGGTATAAATAATAATAATAATAATAATATTATTATTATTATTATTATTAAATATAATGTATAGGTGTCCCATTCTTTCTTAAACTTTTGGATTGGCCGGTCCCTGACCTTCTCTGTCATGTTCGCTAATTCTATATACTCAAACAAATTATCCTGCCACTCCTCTTTAGTTGGTATTATACCTCTTTTCCACCCTTTGGCTAACAGCATTCTCGCTGTGTTTGATGCATACGTAAAAAAAAAACCCCTCCTTCTTTCTATTGGAATGTCTGATGCCATAATATCCTCGCTTAGGGCTTTTCATCCAGAGTTCTGAACAAGCCCAGATGAGAAATCCACTCCACTTCCCAGTGGGGAGGAGTTGCGGTGGACTGCGTGGCCACCCACTGCCCACCAGAGGTGGGTGACTTTGTCCCCCATTACCTGGGGGATCCCAGCCACGTCAGAGCCCGGCCAGCCAATCCGCTGGCCAGGGGGGCATGGCCAGAGCTGTTTAAATGGAGGAGTGAGCCAGAGGACTTTCTCTTTGGCTCGCTCCCTATTTTGCACGTTAGGCACTGGCCTTGCTATGGACTTCGGTTGGTCCCCTTGGTTGTCCAAGGGGCCTGGTAGGAATTTTTCCACTTGGCAAATTGGCACTGGCAATCGTCACAACTTTGTTAGGGTTGCGGTTAGGCATTGTTTGACCTTGTGTGGGAGAGGGGAGGTGTGGCCACCAACTGCCCCTCCAAGCTTAAGGCTATTCCGTTAAAGGAATCCGGGGGTGTTGATCTTGTCCGAAGCCCGGTCGGGGGCTAGGGCTTTGACACGACCCCGATGGGAACACCAGGGGAAGCTTGAGTTGGTTCGCATCGACAGGGCTCCCCCTACCGGTGGCTTACCCTTACCAGACTTAGAATCATAGAATCATAGAGTTGGAAGAGACCACAAGGGCCATCGAGTCCAACCCCCTGCCAAGCAGGAAACACCATCAGAGCACTCCTGACATATGGTTGTCAAGCCTCTGCTTAAAGACCTCCAAAGAAGGAGACTCCACCACTTAAAGACTCTCCTGTGTGGGTGTCTGAGGGCCCTGCTCCTTCCTGCCACTTACCATCTGGCCTGGGGCGGGGCCTGAAGCCTCACAAGGACTGCTACTGCGCTCTGCTGCCCAGGAGGATTCTTCTGTGTGGGTGTCTGAGGGCCCTGCTCCTTCCTGCCATTCACCATCTGGCCCGGGGCGGGGCCTGAAGCCTCACAAGGACTGCTACTGCGCTCTGCTGCCCAGGAGGATTCTTCTGTGTGGGTGTCTGAGGGCCCTGCTCCTTCCTGCCACTCACCATCTGGCCCGGGGCGGGGCCTGAAGCCTCACAAGGACTGCTACTGCGCTCTGCTGCCCAGGAGGATTCTCCTGTGTGGGTGTCTGAGGGCCCTGCTCCTTCCTGCCACTTACCATCTGGCCTGGGGCGGGGCCTGAAGCCTCACAAGGACTGCTACTGCGCTCTGCTGCCCAGGAGGATTCTCCTGTGTGGGTGTCTGAAGGCCCTGCTCCTTCCTGCCACTTACCATCTGGCCTGGGGCGGGGCCTGAAGCCTCACAAGGACTGCTACTGCGCTCTGCTGCCCAGGAGGATTCTTCTGTGTGGGTGTCTGAGGGCCCTGCTCCTTCCTGCCACTTACCATCTGGCCTGGGGCGGGGCCTGAAGCCTCACAAGGACTGCTACTGCGCTCTGCTGCCCAGGAGGATTCTTCTGTGTGGGTGTCTGAGGGCCCTGCTCCTTCCTGCCACTCACCATCTGGCCCGGGGCGGGGCCTGAAGCCTCACAAGGACTGCTACTGCGCTCTGCTGCCCAGGAGGATTCTTCTGTGTGGGTGTCTGAGGGCCCTGCTCCTTCCTGCCACTCACCATCTGGCCCGGGGCGGGGCCTGAAGCCTCACAAGGACTGCTACTGCGCTCTGCTGCCCAGGAGGATTCTTCTGTGTGGGTGTCTGAGGGCCCTGCTCCTTCCTGCCACTTACCATCTGGCCTGGGGCGGGGCCTGAAGCCTCACAAGGACTGCTACTGCGCTCTGCTGCCCAGGAGGATTCTTCTGTGTGGGTGTCTGAGGGCCCTGCTCCTTCCTGCCATTCACCATCTGGCCCGGGGCGGGGCCTGAAGCCTCATAAGGACTGCTACTGCGCTCTGCTGCCCAGGAGGATTCTCCTGTGTGGGTGTCTGAAGGCCCTGCTCCTTCCTGCCACTTACCATCTGGCCTGGGGCGGGGCCTGAAGCCTCACAAGGACTGCTACTGCGCTCTGCTGCCCAGGAGGATTCTTCTGTGTGGGTGTCTGAGGGCCCTGCTCCTTCCTGCCATTCACCATCTGGCCCGGGGCGGGGCCTGAAGCCTCATAAGGACTGCTACTGCGCTCTGCTGCCCAGGAGGATTCTCCTGTGTGGGTGTCTGAAGGCCCTGCTCCTTCCTGCCACTTACCATCTGGCCTGGGGCGGGGCCTGACAGGCCTCACAGGGACGGTTGCTGTCACTGCTGCTGCGGCCCAGGGGGTTCCGGAGTGGCGCAGAGCTTTTTTAAAATGTTTTAAATTTTTCCTTGTTCTTTTTATTTTTATTTTTTTGTATATGCGGGGACGTGGATGGGGGTGGGATGGATGTTTAGTTGGGAATTTGTTTGTTTTAACGGATTTGTAATTTTATAGTTTTTTATTTGTATTGTTTTTTGTTTTCTGGGGTCTTTTGTTTTTGTTTTTATTGTTTTAAGGTCTTATTTTGTTCTTAAGGGGAGGGGTCAGGGCTGCCGGGGAGTGGGTCCCAGCCAACAAAATGGCTGGGGCATGTTCCACAGAGGGGGATGCGCTGGGACAACCGATCTCAGTGATCACGGGTAGGAGGAGGAGTTACGCTAAGACCAGACCTTGTCATTACAGAGGAGGCAGGTTTAGTCGTTGTCTGAGGACTATCCCTGCCTCCGGGTCTGGTCCTGACCGGACGGATACTGGAATCAGCAAGGGATACCCACATGGCCTGAAGGTGCTGCTGTGCAATGCCAGGTCGATGATTCATAAAACCACTGCAATCCATGACTTGATCATGGATGGAGGATTTGACCTGGCATGTGTAACAGAGACTTGGTTGGATGAAGCAGATGGGCCTGTTCTTGCTGCTGCTTGTCCACCAGGTTTCTCTTACGCACAGCAACCCAGGCCTTGTGGGCGGGGAGGGGGGGTTGCAGTGATTTTTAGGAAGTCATTAGTTTGTACCAGGCGTCCTATTGGGAAGACCCAGTTTTCTGAGTGCATGTTCTGGAAGTTGGGCAATAGGGGCAGTACAGGATTCCTTCTGGTGTACCGACCTCCCCGCTGCACCAAGGATTCCCTGCCCGAGCTGCTTCAGGTCGTGGCGGATGTCCTCCTGGAGACACCTAGTTTGGTTGTCCTAGGGGATTTTAATATCCATGCCGACACGACCTTACAAGGGGCCGCTCGGGACTTCGTGGAAAGCATGGCCTCCATGGGGCTGTCCCTGAATAAGTTTGGCCCAACCCATAGCCGCGGACATGCCTTGGACCTGGTGTTTACCTCAATGGATGTTGGTGATCTGACACTAAGTAAAAGCGAAACAAAAGAAGTGCCATGGTCAGATCACTTCCTGGTGCAACTTGACTTCTCCGCGACCCTTCCCCTCTGCAGGGAGGTGGGACCGATTCGGATGGTCCGCCCCCGCCACTTAATGGATCCAAATGGTTTCCAGAGAGTGGTAGGGGATGCTTTATCCCATGTTGATGGCCTTTCAGCTGATTCCCTGGTGGCCCGCTGGAATGTGGAGTTAACCAGGGCTATTGACTGTTTGGCTCCGAAGCGCCCTCTCCGATTGCATGGAGCCCGGACAGCCCCGTGGTTTTCCACGGATCTGAGGGCAATGAAACAATCGTTGAGACGGCTAGAGCGCCGGTGGCGGAGGACCCATTCTGAAGCTGACCGGACACAGGTTAGAGCTCAATGTCGAGCCTACCAAGTGGCAGTAGCGACGGCGAAGAAGACTTTCTTCACCGCCTCTATTGCATCTGCAGAAAACAGCAGCAGGAGACTTTTTCAGGTGGTCCGCAATCTAGCGGAACCACCTGCTACATCGGGGCCCAGTACGGGCCACATGATCTCCTGCAATGATTTTGCAAAGTTTTTTGCAGATAAAGTCGCTCAGATTCGGGAAGAGGTCGATGCCACCGTGGGAGCAGGGCCGGGGCGGGAGAGTGCTAGAGTCCTGTCTAGTCAAATTGCGTGGGATCAATTCCAATCTGTTACCTCCGAGGATGTGGACAGGCTGCTTGGACGAGTGAAACCAACCACCTGTCTCCTTGACCCTTGCCCATCCTGGCTTATAAAAGCTAGCTGGGAAGGGCTGGGCGATGGGCTTCGTGGGGTGGTGAATGCTTCCCTCCGTGAGGGAGTCTTCCCAGACCCGCTGAAAGAGGCGGTTATTAAACCGCTTCTTAAAAAACCATCTTTAGATGCGGCCACGATGGCCAACTATCGCCCAGTCTCAAATCTTCCATTCTTGGGCAAGGTGATTGAGCGAGTGGTGGCTGAACAACTCCAGGCACGCCTGGAAGAAGCGGACCATTTGGATCCCTTCCAGTCGGGATTCAGGCCTCATCACGGGACTGAAACTGCCTTGGTCGCACTGGTTGATGATCTCCGGCGGGCTAGGGACAAAGGTGAGAGCTGTTTCCTAGTTCTGCTGGATCTCTCAGCGGCGTTTGATACCATCGACCATAACATCCTTCTGGACCGTCTTGAGGGGCTGGGAGCTGGGGGTACTGTCATACAGTGGTTCCGCTCCTTCCTCCTGGGCCGTGTTCAGAAAGTTGTGGTGGGGGATGAGTGTTCAGACCCCTGGGCTCTCACTTGTGGGGTGCCTCAGGGTTCTGTCCTCTCCCCCATGCTTTTTAACATCTATATGCAGCCGCTGGGAGAGATCATCAGGAGGTTTGGGCTGGGTGTTCATCAGTATGCAGATGATACCCAGCTCTACCTCTCTTTCAAATCAGAACCAGTGAAGGCGGTGACGGTCCTGTGTGAGTGTCTGGAGGCGGTTGGAGGATGGATGGCGGCAAACAGATTGAGATTGAATCCTGACAAGACAGAAGTACTGTTTCTGGGGGACAGGAGGCGGGCAGGTGTGGAGGATTCCCTGGTCCTGAATGGGGTAACTGTGCCCCTGAAGGACCAGGTGCGCAGCCTGGGAGTCATTTTGGACTCACAGCTGTCCATGGAGGCACAGGTTAAATCCGTGTCCAGGGCAGCTGTATACCAGCTCCATCTGGTACGTAGGCTGAGACCCTATCTGCCCGCGGACTGCCTTGCCAGAGTGGTGCATGCTCTGGTTATCTCCCGCTTGGACTACTGCAATGCGCTCTACGTGGGGCTACCTTTGAAGGTGACCCGGAAACTACAACTAATCCAGAATGCAGCGGCCAGACTGGTGACTGGGAGCAGCCGCCGAGACCATATAACACCGGTCTTGAAAGACCTACATTGGCTCCCAGTACGTTTCCGAGCACAATTCAAAGTGTTGGTGTTGACCTTTAAAGCCCTAAACGGCCTCGGTCCAGTATACCTGAAGGAGCGTCTCCACCTCCATCGCTCTACCCGGACACTGAGGTCCAGCGCCGAGGGCCTTCTGGCGGTTCCCTCACTGCGAGAAGCCAAGTTACAGGGAACCAGGCAGAGGGCCTTCTCGGTAGTGGCGCCCTCCCTGTGGAACGCCCTCCCACCAGATGTCAAAGAGAACAACAACTACCAGACTTTTAGAAGACATCTGAAGGCAGCCCTGTTTAGGGAAGCTTTTAATGTTTGATGTATTACAGTATTTTAATATTCTTTTGGAAGCCGCCCAGAGTGGCTGGGGAAACCCAGCCAGATGGGCGGGGTATAAATAATAAATTATTATTATTATTATTATTATTACTCCTTGGCAGCAAATTCCACTGTCGAACAGCTCTTACTGTCAGGAAGTTCTTCCTAATGTTTAGGTGGAATCTTCTTTCTTGTAGTTTGGATCCATTGCTCCGTGTCCGCTTCTCTGGAGCAGCAGAAAACAACCTTTCTCCCTCCTCCATGTGACATCCTTTTATATATTTGAACATGGCTATCATATCACCCCTTAACCTCCTCTTCTCCAGGCTAAACATGCCCAGCTCCCTTAGCCGTTCCTCATAAGGCATCGTTTCCAGGCCTTTGACCATTTTAGTTGCCCTCCTCTGGACACGTTCCAGTTTGTCAGTGTCCTTCTTGAACTGTGGTGCCCAGAACTGGACACAGTACTCCAGGTGAGGTCTGACCAGAGCAGAATACAGTGGCACTATTACTTCCCTTGATCTAGATGCTATACTCCTATTGATGCAGCCCAGAATTGCATTGGCTTTTTTAGCTGCCGCGTCACACTGTTGGCTCATGTTAAGTTTGTGGTCAACCAAGACTCCCAGATCCTTTTCACATGTACTGCTCTCAAGCCAGGTGTCACCCATCTTGTATTTGTGCCTCTCATTTTTTTTTGCCCAAGTGCAATACTTTACATTTCTCCCTGTTAAAATTCATCTTGTTTGTTTTGGCCCAGTTCTCTAATCTGTCAAGGTTGTTTTGAAGTGTGATCCTGTCCTCTGGGGTGTTAGCCACCCCTCCCAGTTTGGTGTCATCTGCAAATTTGATCAGGATGCCCTTGAGTCCATCATCGACAGGGCTCCCCCTACCGGTGGCTTACCCTTACTGGACTCCCTGCGCAGCGGGCAGGAGTCAGATATAGTCAGGTCCAATCAATGCCGAAGCCAATCCCGCTCACATTCTGTAATTTCAATAAAGTTGTGGCCAAAATTTTTGCCCCATAACATAAACCTAATATCTGTGTCCTTCCTTGTGTGTTATTTCCAACGGGGGGGGGGGGGCTGCGGGGTCTCGATATGCAAGCAGGTCCTCTCTCCACATCCAGGCGCGAAACTCACTGTGTCCTGAATCGGCGTCGCTGAGGGCAAATACGGCGACTGTCCGCTGAGAGGAGAAGAGCCTCCGTCGTTTCAGCCAGCGCTGCAGGCAGCAAGCAGCGATGCCCAGAAGGATCGCAGCCAAGAAAAGGGAGATGTAGAACCTAAAGCAGAGAAAAATCCACAAGGCTGAGCTCAGAAAACTTGGACTCTCCAGGAGAAAAACTGATGGGTGAGTTCAGCCGTTCCAGTCAAGTTACAAAAAAACAAGACTCCAACTTTTAATGTCTTTGCCTACACCTTACGTATGAAAAAGCAGCACAGCCCTGTGGAACTCTCTGCCACTAGAGATTCAGCAGGTGCCTTCTGTGCCAGCTTTTAAACTCCTCCTGAAAACTTCTCCATTCCACCAGGCCTATGCAGGCAATTAAGAAGACATCCTTCTACAATGGTTAAATGGTGTCTGTGTTTACACACACACACACACACACACACTTTTTAATGTTTCTTTATTGGGTGGTTTTATGTAAACCACTTTAGTATGTTTTTATGACACAATAGTATACATTTTTTTTAAGTATAAATCTATCTATCTATCAGTCTTGTTGTGCACAGTGGTACTGGGTTTACAGATGCATCGGGTTACAAACTCCACTAACCAGGAAGTGGTTGCTGCAGGTTAAGAACTTTGCCCCAGGATAAGAATGGAAATTGCGCACCAGCGGCAACAAGAGGCCCCATTGGTGAAAGCATGCCTCAGGTTAAGAACCGTTTCAGGTTAAGAATGGACCTCTGGAATGAATTAAGTTCTTAACCTGAGGTACCACTATACCTCGGGTTACATACGCTTCAGGTTACAGACTCCGCTAACCCAGAAATATTGCCGCGGGTTAAGAACTTTGCTTCAGGATGAGAACAGAAATCGTGCTCTGGTAGTGCAGCAGCAGCAGCAGCGGGAGGCCCCATTAGCTAAAGTGGTGCTTCAGGTTAAGAACAGTTTCAGGTTAAGAATGGACCTCTGGAACGAATTAAGTTCTTAACCCAAGGTACCACTGTATCCTTTATTAATGCTTTTCCCCACAGATATTAAACACGCACCAGATATACCAGGCAATCAGACTCTGCTCTTCATAAACATCACACCTGAGAATGAAAAGAATAATATCAATACAGTTTTAAGATTGGCCTTGAAAAAGTCTTTAAACCTCTTTTGTTGACCACCAGCATTATGCTTTCCATTTTTAAGCTCGGAATGGAGCGGTTGCTTTGGAAGACGATCATCAGGCACAACATAAGCAGTCCAACAAAGAACTCCTGCCACCCCTGGTCTCTGAGCTGCTCCCCCCCCCCATCCTAAAGAGAGGTGCCTCCTCACACTGCCCCACAGGGGTCTGGGAAGCACCCCCTGGTCAGCCCCAAAGGCACCATTCGCCTGCAGAGCTTGCAGCCAGGGCTGCTGCAACAAACAGACGCACAAGCCTTTGGGAGGCAGAGACACAAGAGGGCATCAGAGGAGGGAGGGAAGGAAGGAAAGAGGGACACAGGCCAGTATTGTCCACGGCATCCCTGACCATCCTTCAAGGCACCCCAAGGTGCCATGGCACACTGGTTGAAAACCACTGCCATAGAGTAAGCTGTCTTGCCCAGTTTAGCAAGGCCACTTCCCCTTGGCAGGAAATGGGGTTTTTTCACCCTCCAGTCTGTCTTGGTTGCGAGTGAGTGTCCTACCAGGCTTAGCTAGGCCACCTCCCCGACCTTGGGAGGAAATAGGTAATCAAGCCTATTGTTGTATTCAGTCTACCTAAGAAGCTCAGTGTGTGAAGAGTTTTGAGGTGGTTGCTCCAGCTCAGCCGTGTCGCTCTCTCAAGCCACTCTTGAGTTCCTCCACTAATAATTAAAGAACTTTCACTACTTTGTAATCAAGCTAAGTGTTACTGCCTGTGCAACTTTTCTGGAAAGGCACATAAATCTGACCTTTGGAGAGTTTGTAAGTAAATCAATTTTTAACTTACCAAATGACTGATATTTTCCTATGCTGGGAGAAAAGGGGAAGTTGGGAATTCTCTTGGAAGGGAATACATTAAAGGTCTAACAGCCTATATTTTCACCCTTTATTTTGTTGCTTATTTTGTGATTTTTAATTCTCTGCTGCACCACTGCACCACACTAGTAGCTTCCAGCTGAGAAAGAGCCATAGCTCTGTGCTTTGAATGAGGAAGGTCTTGAAACTTTGGAGAGCCACTGCCAGCCAGGGTTGGGTATACTGAGTTTAGATGGGCCACTAGTCTCCCTTGGTTGCAAGGCCGATTCCTCTGTTGCAAATGTGCAGCTGGTGCTTGGACTCAATTCATGCACCATCCCAGGCTCGGCAGCATCAGCCCAGCCCTGCAACTTTGCACCGTCCCTCCTCCCCACCCAAACTAATGTTCCCAGAACAGAAAAAGTAACACAAATTGGAACTGGCTTACCTTTCAGCAGATTCACACTCTGCTTCTGAACCCGATGCCTGAAACACACAGAGAACATGAGAAACTGGAGTGTGCTTAGGTGAGCTTAGGCTCCAGGCTTTCAAACTTTAACTGTGCTTAGATGGCAACAAGGATTACTTAGCTGCAAAACGCCTAGCTGTGAAACCCGCAGTTAGGATTCCAGCGCAAGAGTCACTCTCCCCTCCTGGTGCTTCCAGCAGCTGGTATTCAGAACCATTGCTGCCTCTAACTGTGAAGGCAAAGCAGAGCCATCCTGGCTAGGAGCCTTTGATAGTCTGTGCACAAAAAGCTTGTAAGCCTTGAATCTCTTTAAAATAAAGGTAAAGGACCCCTGACAGTTAAGTCCAGTGGTGAATGACTCTGGGGTTGCGGCGCTCATCTCGCTTTATTGGCCGAAGGAGCCGGCGTACAGCTTCCGGGTCATGTGGCCAGCATGACTAAGCCGCTTCTGGCGAACCAGAGCAGCGCACGGAAACGGCGTTTACCTTCCCGCCAGAGTGGTACCTATTTATCTACTTGCACTTTGACGTGCTTTCGAACTGCTAGGTTGGCAGGAGCAGGGTCCGAGCAATGGGAGCTCACCCCGTCGTGGGGATTCAAACTGCCAACCTTCCGATCGGCAAGCCCTAGGCTCAGTGGTTTACACCACAGCGGTTTAATTAATAACAGTAATAATTTTTTATTTATACCCCGCCCTTCCCGGTTCAGAAAACTGGGTTCAGGGCAGTTAACAACAAATTTAAAACACTTAATTGATGCAATGAAAACAGCATAAAATATAGTATAAAATGTGAATAACAATAAATTCAGAATTCAAAAATCAATTTAGGGAGAAAATCCATCCAATAAACATTGGATGATCACCAGGGCTAGCTGGCTAAATTAGTCCTACTTGGGCCAGCGAGGAGGCCAGGGGAGAATTAGCTGTGGGATCCCAGAGCGGGTAATCTTCATAAAAAGGGGAGGGAAGGAAGGGGAATAAAAGATCAGGCTAAGTTCAAATTGAAAGCCAGGCGGAGTAGCTCTGTCTTACAGACCCTGTGGAAGGAGGTTAAATCCTGCAGGGCCCTGGCCTCATGGGACAGAGCATTCCACCAGGTCGGAGCCACCACTGAGAAGGCCCTGGCCCTGGTGGAGGATAGTCTGACTTCCTTAGGGCCCGGGACATCTAAACTATGGTTATTCATGGACCTTAAGGTCCTCTGTGGAGTAGACCAGGAGATGCGGTCCCATAAATTCTTAAGCCATATGGGTCACAGATTTTGCTTAAAGCAGGATGGCACATCCTAAATCACCAGAGTCTAGAAGAAAATTTAGACAGCATCTAAATCTGGGTGTTGTTGTTGTTGTTGTTGTTGTCCTTTCCTCTTTTAAAGCCACCCATCTTGGTGGCCAGCACTGGTTCCTGTGGCTTCACAGGCAGCAGACCTCCTCAAGGGCACCCACCACAACGGTGACCCCAGTAAAAACCAGAATCCTGCACCCCCATATAGCTCAGCTGGTAGAGCATAAGACTCTTAATCTCAGGGATGTGGGTTTGAACCCCACACTGGGCGAAAGATTCCTGCATTGCAGAGGTTTGGACCTTCACAGTCCCTTAAAGGTAAAGGGTAAAGGGACCCCTGACCATTAGGTCCAGTCGTGACCGACTCTGGGGTTGCGGCGCTCATCTCGCTTTACTGGCCGAGGGAGCCAGCGTACAGCTTCCAGGTCATGTGGCCAGCATGACTAAGCCGCTTCTGGCGAACCAGAGCAGCGCGCGGAAACGGCGTTTACCTTCCCGCCAGAGTGGTACCTATTTATCTACTTGCACTTTGACATGCTTTCGAACTGCTAGGTGGGCAGGAGCAGGGACTGAGCAACGGGAGCTCACCCCGTCGCGGGGATTCGAACCACCGACCTTCTGATCGGCACGCCCTAGGCTCTGTGGTTTAACCCACAGCGGCACCTGCATCCCTCATGGTCCCTTGCGACTCTCCAATTCTACGGTTCTGTGAAAGAATACGTCTTCTCCAAAGAACACTTCTCAAGGGCAGAGAGCCCTTGGGACCCACTCCTCAAAAATAGATTCCCTCAGTTGGATTTGCCGCAATCTTATTCGTGTCCTATCAAAAGGAAATATACTGTGCTCTCTCCTCAGCCGTATAAATTATGTGGGAAAGTATAAATAACACATACGGAACTGAACTAATGGAGTAGCCCAGAAGAATGTACAAGGAGAATTTATTGCTGTCCCGTCTCCACCAGAGCTCTTACTTTATACCTCATTAGCAGATCTCACTCGCCCAAGGAGAGTTATCATATCGCCTGTTCCGAGCAACACCCTTTGTGTTAAATTTGTGAGAGACAAAGTTAATGAAGGTCTGGCTTCTCAGTCGGCGGTGGTGCTTCGGGCAAAATAAAATAAAAAGCCCAAGTAATAATGCTACATAGAACAAGGAGGCTGAGGGAGGGTGGCAGAGAAACAAAGGAGTTTTTCCACTAGAGTTGAAACAAATTTCGAGGTGGGTGGGGGGAAACCCCAAGTGGAATTTATTTAATTTTTTTGGCTTGCAAAAAGTTCACATTTATATTTCCCTGAATGAGGTTTTCCCCACGCCTAGGAGCCTCTGGCAGTGATGCATGTCCGTGATGGCAGCATTGCCAAAATTATTATTTAGAATAATAAATAGCAAATTATTAGGTTAATTGAATTCAGCGGGTAATAATAAATCCCAAAGTGTTCCTTTGGAAGGCTCCTATCGCTGAGGCCTCCAGTGGCTCTCAAAGCAGCTTTCAAAATATTCTTAAAATAAAATGGTGCTCAAATTTAGTGCAAGGAGAGAAAACCAGAATCCGCCAGGCTGCCTCCCATGGAATCCTTCCTTGTTCTTCTCAGGGGGGTTGTACGAGGCAATGGCTCCCACTAAGATTCTCCACGGTCAAGGTCCCAAAAGGTTCTGAATACTCTGTATACTCATGCAACACTAGAAGATTATGATGAGTCCTGATGTTTAGCAGCCTGTGGCCAGCCAGATCCCCAATGAGAAACCTGGAAGCAGGATTCGAACACAAGAGCAACTCTACCCCCCTGTGGTTTCCAGCAACTGGGATTCAGAAACATTGGTGGCCCTGACCCAGCTTCTCTTCTGAGAATTTGTCTGATCCTCTTTGAAAGCTATCAAAGCTGGTGGCCATCCCTGCCTCCTGTGGTGATGAGTTCCACAGGTTAACTCTGCGTTGCATGAAGATGGACTGTCTTTTATCAGTCCTGAATCTTCCAACACTCAGCTTCCTAGGATGCCTATGTTTTCTAGAGTTAGGAGAGAGGGAGAAAAACCTCTCCATCCACAGTCCCCAAGCCATGTATGATTTTGTGAACTTTGATCGTGTCGTTTCTCACTCGACTTTTATCTAAACGAAAAGTCCCAATCCTGCAGCCTTTTTGCAACGGGGAGTCGCTCCAAACCCTTGATCATTTAAGCGGCCTTTTCTGAACCTTTTCCAACTCTGCAATATCCTTTTCTGAGGCGAGTTGGCCAGGACGGCACACAGTTTTCCAAAAGCAGTCGCACCATAGATCTGTATAATGGGATTATGATATAAGGGCAATGCTCACCTCAACATACAAGATTCCCTGGGCGAGTGCCAAGCAGATCTGTCCGGTTTGCAAGACCAGAAGGAGGTCCAGCCCAAATGGAAGATTCCTCATGGTCAACCTTTGCGAAAGCTTCTCAAATCTCAAATCTTCACCTGCGGTTTTCCTGCGTTTGAGCTGGAATGCTTCCCAGCTCCTTGTGTTGCCGGGGGTGGAGGATTAATTATGGGATGTGAAGCAAGTGCATGGGGCAATAGATTGCCCATGTGACGTGGGAGTTATTGCTGCCTCCACACCCCCTTGCCTTGCCTGCAAAGGGCATCCCACTCGGGGAGCTTACCTTGTGGACCTGGTGAAGGTCAGACATTTGCAAATTGGAAACATCCTTTTTATTATACCTCCCAATCCCTGGATCTAACAGCATCTATGTGCTTGGGAAATGCCAATCAGGCAAATAAGCATTCGGATTTTTTTGCAAGAAATTCAAGCTGCAAAAACATTCTTGGAAGCCAGACACCCCCCTCCCCGCAATTTATTTCACCTCTAATGAAATGTTATTCAGTTCTTTAAATTCTCCCTCCTCCTCCTCCTCCCTCTTTGTGTGGTTCTGCTAGATTCCCTCACCCCACTCCTCCAAAACACAAGCCCTTGTGTTGCAAAGCCATCATTACTCTGTTCCTTGCAAAATTAACACAAATAGTGTTGCTGGGAATGAGCATTCCCTTCATTTAAAGTTAAACATTGAGCTCAATTGCATCCTTGGGGCAATGATTGACCGAGGTGCCAAAGAGCAGCTCAGAAATACTCGTGGCTGGATCAGAGCTGAGGGCAGGAGTGGGACCTTGGCTGCTCTCTCCTCTTGGCCTGGATACCAGCCACTCAAAAAGGGAAGGGTTTGGCGCTTGGGGCTGCGTCATCGCCCGATGGCCACAACACCAGTGAAGACTTGCATTTGTAAATCCACCGGGAAGTCAAAGCTCGCAGAGTGAATTTTCCTATTGCCAACTCATGTCACCCAAATATATTACAGTCCAATGGAAAGAGAGACTTGGGACCTTGTTGTTGTTTAGTCGTTTAGTCGTGTCCGCCTCTTCGTGACCCCCTGGACCATAGCAAGCCAGGAACTCCTGTCTTCCGCTGCCTCCCACAGTTTGGTCAGACTCATGTTTGTAGCTTCAAGAACACTGTCCCACCATCTGGTCCTCTGTCGTCCCCTTCTCCTTGTGCCCTCCATCTTTCCCAACATCAGGGTCTTTTCCATGGAGTCTACTCTTCTCATGAGGTGGCCAAAGTCTTGGAGCCTCAGCTTCAGGATCTTTCCTTCCAGTGAGCACTCAGGGCTGATTTCCTTCAGAATGGAGAGGTTGGATCTTCTTGCAGTCCATGGGACTCTCAAGAATCTCCTCCAGCACCAGAATTCAAAAGCATCCATTCTTTGGCGATCAGCCTTCTTTATGGTCCAGCTCTCACTTCCATACATCACTACTGGGGAAACCATAGCTTTGACTATACAGACCTTTGTTGGCAAGCTGATGTCTCTCTTTTTAAGATGCTGTCTAGGTTTATCATCGCTTTCCTCCCAGGAAGCAGGCGTCTTTTAAAATCTCTCACTGCCTCCATTTCTTCCCCTTCTATTTGCCAGGAGGTGATGGGCCCAGTGGCCATGATCTTCAGTTTTTTGATGTTGAGCTTCAGACCATATTTTGCGCTCTCCTCTTTCACCCTCATTAAAAGGTTCTTTAATTCCTCCTCACTTTCTGCCATCAAGGTTGTGTCATCTGCATATCTGAGGTTGTTGATATTTCTTCCGGCAATCTTAATTCCAGTTTGGGATTCATCCATCCCAGCCTTTCGCAGCCTTGGGACCTTAGAGTCACAGAATTGTAGGGTTGGAAGACACACCCAAGGCTGGTGCATCCCATTTTAAAGCGATTTCAAAGGCGGAATTGACATCTGGGGGGAATTTTCCACTTTGCCCTGGATCTTAGAGAAGTCAGTCACTGATCTATAATGAATTGAAGAGAATTTTTAAAATAACTTTTGTTAAAAAACCAGAAGCTTTCTTACCAGGATTGATAGTGTTAACGGAGGAATCCGAGGGCTCCCTTGGACAAAAAGACAAAGACACCAACCAGGACAATTTGGAGCAAAACAGCCGCCTGTAGGCTTGGTCTTTATTGAAGACTGTTGCGACAGGACTCCCACCTGCCACCAGGTGAAACAAAATGGAAGCCCAGAACAAAAGAAGACCCCAACTTTTATTAGCTACTAATCCCCAAGCTACACCCCTAGAACTACATCACAACTACATCATGACTACATCATTGACACATCACAAAAAGGAGGGGTTGATGGAGGGGTTGTGGAAGTAACCTGAGTATCTTGTCACGTGGCTTGTTCCTCCTTTCCCCCTCCCCATGAGTCATTTCCAGAGGACAAAGGGGAGTTAGCAGTTTCCTGCCCCCAGAGGGAAGATCTGATCATTGTCTTTTGTTCCAGTCCATGTTGAATCCACTCCCATATGTAAGTCCATTGTGTCCTTTATGGTCTTCTGTCTGGGACTATCAAGGTTGCCATGCCAACTGGGCAGGGCTCCTGAGTACGTGTTGGTACAGTTAAGGAATTATGGCCGTCCTGTATCAAACCATCTCCCTTTGATAGTCCTTCCTTCATGGAGCAAAATAAAAGTGGACCGTTGTAAATCTGATGTACGGTTGATTTACTATGAATTTATAACAGAAACGTGGTGTATGTCGTGTGTGAGTGAGTGTGTGTGTGTGTGGTGTTTGCACAAACTGAATGTTGGGGGGGGGGGGTTCCTGCAACAATAGGAACTGAACCTCCTAAATAACAGAAGAAAACATTTGCGTATGCTACAACAGCCGCCCAAATATTGTTAGCCCAGATATGGAAAGAAGAGAAGACATGGACGAAAGAAGAATGGCAGATCAAGCTAATGGACTATGCAGAAAAAGCTCGGAGAAGTTTTAAAAAGAGTGGGAATCCTCTATTGTTTATGTGCAAAAAATACTGTAAACAAATTGATACATTGGTAGGATTTTAAGTAAACGCTTGCAACTAGGAGAAAATTAGAAAAAATTAAGGGAAATGAAAATTGGAAAAGTATAAGTATGGAAATGCAGAAGAATTTGGTTAATATAAGGAACCAGAAGTGGGTACGGAGGGAAGTCCACAGATTTAAAGAATATCAAAGAGAAGGTTTTTGAAAGGTACTTGTATAAATTTACATTTGGCAGAAATGTGAGTTAATTACGGTTTTTACTTGTGAAAATGTAAATTTATTTACAAAAAGAGAGAGAGAGGTCAGTCACTTTTTTGGCATTTTTGTAGAAAAAAAAGCTCAATCTGTTGAATAGTGGAAGAAATAGACGAAGGACACAGCTCTGTTCGATTCACTGCTCTTTATTGCAGCAGTTAGAACCGCTCCTGGAATCAGACTGACTGCAGCCTAGCTGGCTGCTTTATATAATACTAAGTAACTTGAAACAGTAACAACTCACAACTAGTTGACTAATCAGGAGCGACAGTTTTCAATCCTTCATTTACATACTGGTGGCCCTGAGTGAGAACTGCCACTAATCTTAAAACATAACAATCAATCACTTTGGAGTTTGCCTAATACACAAATGACAGCTATCTCTTGTGGACGGATATCCAATCTCTGTTTAAAATGAAGGACAGCCCCCCCCCCCGCCTTCCATGGCCATAGAATAGGAAGGAACCCCGAAGGTCATCCAGCCCAACTCGCTGGTTCTAGAATTCTATAGGGGACGTTGCCCCTGTTCACTTCAGTCTCCAACCCCACCCCCCCAACCCTCCTTTAAACCTCCCCAATACTCGCCCATTCTCACAGCCCACCCCTCACCCAACAGCTTGTCAGCACACTCTGTGAAGCACATTCTCACGCCATTAAATAGCTCACCTGGGCCACCTGCCACACATGCTGCTTGCTCACTCACCTGCCTGCCTCCCATTCATCAAACTCAGCTCTCCAACCCCACGGCAGGGGCAAAGAGGGGCCAACAGGTGAAGCTGAGGCTCACCAAAGCCACCTGAGCCTCAAGCGACAGCAAAGGATCCATGCGTACCCCCAAGCTACGTACCTGCTCCTTAAGAGGAAGGGTAACCCCTTCAAGGAGCAAGGAACCTCCTAGCAGAACCACCCGCTAACAGAGCCTTGGTCTTTTCTGCACTGAGCTTCAGTTTGTTGGCTCTCATCCAACATTTCCGAGGCAAGACACCGATCCGTTACTTCCACTGCCTCACCTACAGATGCAAAGGAGAAGTAGAGCTGTGTGTCACCAGCATTTTGCGGACAATGTACTCCAAAAACTCCAGATGAAGTGATGTGAAATGCCGCATGACGACGACCTTACATTTATATATATATAGGAGGAAAGGGGGGGTTATGTCCAATGATGGGAGGGGCCAGGCAGCAAGACCAAGAATAACAGCACTTGCTGCTACCACCCCATGCGCACCTCACAAGTCACATATTCTATCTGCATCTGTCACACACAAAGTTTCAAACTGCAACCGTGGTGCTTTTCTAAACCAATTAATAGTGGCTCAAAAGTGAGCACATGGAAAGGTCTGATGGGAAGATCTCATTACTGCTAACCATGTCTGCCTTTGGAAAAGTCTGTCCATCATGAGCTAATTCCAGATTGCTTCCCATTTTTGCAATTATTTCGCTCCAAGCAGCCTGCTGGTTCTTCCACAAGATACTGCTATCTCAGATGCCAGTACAGAGCTCTCCAAATTGCTTCAATTAAAGGTGGTTCATGTATCATCTCTGGAACGTGTTAGCAGGCAAAGCAAGTGACCAAGAAACAGGAAAACAGATCTGTACTCAATGCACAAAACTATGTTTTCCTGGCTGAAATTGACATTCTTGGTCAATTTGCAGGTCCAGAACTAGGCTTCTGTTGATGACTCTGAAATTGCCAGAAGCAGGAGGCTTGATCTCTTGTGATTTCTTTAAAAGTTCAAATTATGACCAGACTGTAACTCAGTCCTGTGACATTCTCTCCTGCTGCACCACAGATCCACTCCCCACTCCAGAAAAAAGAATAATGGGGAAAGGATCCGACCATTATCACAATTCCTTCCCACTTAGGGTCATCCTTTGAACATGATCCAGCGTGCCACAAATGTTTTCCATGAAAGGCTTGATGGGAGGAAGGGGAAATATCAAGAAGCCACCCATTTTCATCAATTCATAGAATCATAGAGCTGGAAGGAACCCTAAGGGTCATCTAGTCCAACCCCCTGCAATGCTCAAAATGGGGTTTTCTTTTAAAAAAAAAGTAAGAAAAATCTTTTCTGAGAAATTAGGCACTGATCTATACACATAAAACAAACATGGCTGTCAACTTTTCCCTTTTCTTGCGAGGAATCCTATTCGGAATAAGGGAATTTCCCTTTTAAAAAGGGAAACATTGACAGCTATGAAAACAAATTCACGCACAGATGTCTTACACTTACCTGAAAGCGCCCCAGTTGGAGAACAGCCTTGACCAAAGGTGTCCTGGGCTTTGAAGACACTCGAACTCAGGACGCAAGGGAGAAACATGCTAAGAGGAAGGCACGCTTGGCAAATCCACACTGTGATCAACTCCCGCCCGGAAACCAATGTCCCCACTGTGGAAGGACGTGTGGATCCAGAATTGGCCTCCACAGTCACTTACGGACTCACTGTTAAAACCGTGTTCATGGAAGACAATCTTACTTGGCCAAGAGGGATTGCCAAAGAAGATGAAGGTAGGACAGCTTGCTCTATCATATTAACTCCTTCCTGCATTAATTAGCCTGAAGCATGTTGATTATATGATGGGACAATATGAAAATTCATTTGCAGGGGCTTGAACTAAGTGACTGTTGGTGTCTCTCCCAACTCAACAATTCTGTGATTCTATGCATGCCATATTTTATAGTAGTAGTAGTAGTAGTAGTAGTAATAATAATAATTTATTATTTGTACCCCACCCATCTGGCTGGGTTTCCCCTACCACTCTGGGCGGCTTCCACAAAGACCCAAAATACACTAAGATCCAAACTACAAGAAAGAAGATTCCACCTAAACATTAGGAAGAACTTCCTGACAGTAAGAGCTGTTCGACAGTGGAATTTGCTGCCAAGGAGTGTGGTGGAGTCTCCTTCTTTGGAGGTCTTTAAGCAGAGGCTTGACAACCATATGTCAGGAGTGCTCTGATGGTGTTTCCTGCTTGGCAGGGGGTTGGACTCGATGGCCCTGGTGGTCTCTTCCAACTCTATGATTCTATGATTCTAAGATGTCACACATTAAAAACTTCCCTGAACAGGGCTGCCTTAAGATGTCTTCTGAATGTCAGGTAGTTATTTATCGCTTTGACATCTGATGGGAGGGCGTTCCACAGGGCGGGCGCCACCACCGAGAAGGCCCTCTGCCTGGTTCCCTGTAGCTTTGCTTCTCGCAATGAGGGAACCGCCAGAAGGCCCTCGGCGCTGGACCTCAGCGTCCGGGCAGAACGATGGGGGTGGAGATGCTCCTTCAGGTATACTGGGCCGAGGCCGAGCCAATACCCCAAGTCTTTTGCTGACCTAGCAGCGCCCCCTGTTGGCCACTGTGGGAAATAAGATGCCGGACTTGATGCACTACCTTGAGTTGATCCTACAAGAGATCAATGCTCTTGCATCCTCCATTCTAGATCTAGTGGAAGCAGAGGTGACTTCAGAGTCCGGCCGCATCTTCCGTCGACGAGAAGGTGCAGGAGTTTCATCGCAGCAGGATCGGGCCGCTCCGGGGCACTGAAGCACCTCCTCATTTCCTATTCCTTCTCAAGTGCTAATTGCTTATTTACATCAAGCCTTCTAGGCTTCTAATGAGTTCAGCTAATTTGGAGCCTGCGGGGAAACAAGCATTCAGTGGGATGCACATCTAAATCAGGCTAGAAATGGCAGCTGCTACGGGGTGGGGAGCCAGGGTTTCTCCAGCTGCTTCTGAAGGTTGGAAGCACCAGCGGTGGAGTTTGGAGTGGGCCACCACTCATCCCATCCTTCTGCAAACCGCCCTGGCGAGGTTGATCCCAGCACCGAAAAAGCGAGGCCCTGCTTTGCAAAATGCAAAACGCACAACCCTCTGGCGATTAGGGAGTGATGGTTTTTGTCACACTCTCGCTGCTGCGGAAATAAAATGGAAGAGGGAGAGCCTTGCGCTCAGCTTCTAATATCCTGAATCAGAGTCATCCCCCTCCCCTGTTTTCATTAACGGGGCAATTGGGGGCAGGAAATGATTGCACTCATCCATACATTGCTATTTCCTGTCTGGTTATTTCCTCCAGTGTTGCTGCTTCTAGATAGGCCTCTGCCAGCACACAAACAATTAATAAACTCTCTCTAAGACAATTTAAAAGCCATTTACAGTGATTAAAATAGAAAAGCAAGGGGTTTTTTTGGGGGGGTGGAATTCAACAGTGTACTAAACAATTGTTTAAAATCCTAGGTAAGGGGGAAAGTGAGTTTTGCATGGCATGTGAAAGACAAAAGGCAAGCCGTGCTGGGAGTGGGGGGAAGTATCATATAGATGGAGCACCCAGAAGAAGAAGGTCCCCTCTCTGGTCCTCAACTGCTTAACCTCTGAGGACCAGAAGGGTGCCTCCAGAACTGTGATCCGAGGATGGCTTGAGTAGGCAGGAAGGTCTTCATGGGAGGTGTGATCCACCTGTGTTTGGAAAGACATGGGACTCAGCTATACAGTTGCAAATAAAACGTTTTAAGTGAGTTGCAATGTGCATTATACAATTGTGACACTAGATGGCGACAGTGAGCTATGGAAAATGCAATATATTTTTCAAAACACTTTTTTTAAAAAAAGCTTTTTCACAACGTTTTTTTATATGTGTCTAGATTCCACCATGAAGTGACCCAGGGGTCTTAGTGGACCACAAGCATAACCTGAGTCCAAGGTGTGATGTAGCAACAAAAAGAGCTAATGCAATTCTAGTCTTCAGCAGCAGAAGTCTAGTGACCGGGTCAGGGGAAGTCATAGTATTCTGCCTTGCTCAGACCACACCCTGGAGTCTTGTGTCCAGTTCTGGGCAACACAATTTAAGAAGGATATTGACAAGCTGGAAACTGTGAAGAGGAGGGTGACCAAGATAATCAATGATCTGGAAGCCATCCTTAAGCTGTCACATGGAAGATGGAGCAGGAATGTTTCTGTCTGCTCCATAGGGGAAGGTCCAAAATAACAGATTCAAGTTACAAGAAAGGAAACTCTGACGAAGCCTAACAAAGAAATTTCTGATGGCAGAAACTGGTTGAGAGTCGAACAGAGTCTCTCAGATAGCGATGAACTCTCCTTCATGGGAGGCTTATAAGCAGAGGTTGGATGACCACCTGCCAGGTATTCTTCAGTTGTGGTTCCTGCATTGCAGGGGGTTGGACTAGATTGTTGGGATACTGCCAGGGAGACAAAGTCCATCATGACTCCACGTCGCCTCCGTTGCGATCATTGATCTCCCGTAGACATGCAGTATCAGCAATTAGCGACACGAGCTCCAGAAATAGCTTGCCACATTCCAGAGCTGATGCACGCTCTATCAGCAGAATTCACACAGCGAAAGATGCACGCAGGAGAGCATTATTTACAAGTTTATTCAGCGTTGGTCAGAACAAAGAGAAAACATGACTGCCTGCTTCGGTGTCTCAGGCACAGAGAGAAAACGAAAGCAATAGACAAAACAAACTTCCTGCGAACAGGAAATACGCAGACTCTGTGACTCACAAAGCCTGCTCCCTTTTAAGGTGGAACGGAAATATCCTAATACCCTTGCAGTTCCCTTCCAATTGTAAAACCCTAGGATTCTACGACTAAGCATCATGGCCACACCTGTCTCAGGTGCGTATACCCCAGTCACTTGTCCATCTCGCTTTCACAATATTGAGCTTGATGGGCCAATGGACTTATTTGTCATTCGTTTGCTGTTTCCACATAAGTTATATCTGACTTTGCTTAGTGAATATATTGCCTTGGGCAATATAGAAATCGTCCGTGTTCCAAAGCACTCGAGGAAGCAATCTGAACTGCCACTGTCAAAGCGAACCGGAATTGCTGACAGATCCAGAGCGGAGGCTCTTTATGGATTCTCGACACTTCGCTCCCCGCCTGTTGTAACCAGCAGATTAATTGCTCATGTCAGAGGGACCTTGGCTGCGATGAGGAGCAGCCACAGGAGGCCTGGAGGGAGGACAGAAGCCTGTAAACCTCAGCACCGTTTCACGACTCTCCTCACCAGACAGTGGCCAGGAAGCCTCAAGGTCCTGCGGAAAAGAACACAGGCAGAGCTGAACCCGCTGGGCTGGTTGTTATTTAAATATTAGCTATTATGGTTTAAATTAAAGCAGAAGCTACAATTTGTGCGGCAGCCTCCAAAGAAAATAGGCACGTACTTATTGGAGAGCATAATGATTCGTTTTGTTTTAGGTCCTACCGTCACTGTCAAGGGTGACGAACAGTGCTGAATTTACATACAGTGGTACCTCGGGTTACATACGCTTCAGGTTACATACGCTTCAGGATACAGATTCCGCTAACCCAGAAATAGTACCTCGGGTTAAGAACTTTGCTTCAGGATGAGAACAGAAATGATGCAGCGGCGGCGTGGCGGCAGCAGGAGGCTCCATTAGCTAAAGTGGTGCTTCAGGTTAAGAACAGTTTCAGGTTAAGAACGGACCTCCGGAACGAATTAAGTACTTAACCCAAGGTACCACTGTAAGCTAAACAAGCTCTAGCTTAGGGCCCCACACTCTTGCCCCCCCAAAAAAAATAATTAAAGGGGAAAAAACAGGATGTACATTTCCAAAATATAAGAATATAAAAAACAAATAAAATAAAACCTACATACAGCAACAGTGTTTTGTGTTGTGTAGGCTCCTATGATGTAAGTCACGGCCCTCACCTGCTCCCTCAAATATCCCTGGTTTGCTCCTTTCTATATATAGGGTGCCTACATTCTGAATGGACTGGTTGCATGGCCACATGTGCAAATGGCTTGAGATACTTATGAGGTCCATCAATTACCATACAGCGTATATTGAACCCAAGAAATAGTTACAATTTGTTGTAGGACAGCTGGACATATAAAGGGCCCCATGACCTTCAGGAGCTGAGGGCCTCATCAAACCTAAATCCAGCCCTGGTGGTGAATCACAAATACGAACATAAGAAGAGTTTGCTGGATCAGGCCAGAATCCTGTTCTCCCAATGCCCAAGCAGGATTTGTGCACAAATTTCTGCCATCCAATTCCTGCTTAAAAACCTCCAACGAAGGACCACAACCACTCCAACTCTGCCGCCCACAATATGTCTGAGTTCTGTCCCCCGGTCACCTGCTCTTGTGACTTTGAAAGGGGGCAGCACCTCTTGCTAAGGGGGGGGGGGGCAGCTTGTGTTGCTTGAGCAGCCGGGCCAGCCCTGCTCCCATTTGCAAGCGGTAGAGGAGATCAATCAGCATTAAAACGGCTGTCAACCCCTTTAAAAATGATGGAGTTGGCAGGTCTGAATGCCCTGATCTTGGCTGCCTGAAAGCTGGCCATTCTCGATGGAAGAAAGCGCTTTCCTTTCAAAAGAAGCAGCCACCACCTTGGCATCCCCGATGCTGAGCGCATCTCGCAAACCCGCCTCAATAAAGGGCACCGAAAATTAATCTCGGCTGGATGCCCCCCTCCCCTTTCCAAAAGCACCATTTATCAGCACAGTTTTTAGCATTCCTTTGGCTCCCGCAAACTGACTGCAGCAAGAAACCTGCATCAAAGGCAACTGGGATGCTTAAGCAGAGAAATGCTAATTTGGAAGAGTTATTGGGAGTCCTGAGTTGAGGTCACCCCTCCCCAACACATTATGATCAGAGCATCAGAGATGCATCCCACTTTGCAGGAGAACAATGAGGTGACATGTGTAATCAGGGACCAGGGCCAGAGAAACAGCAAAGGTCCGACCCGGCTGACTCAGAAAACGTGTTGAGATGAAGGCTACTTTGCATGAATCTCAAGGATAATCAGGGTGAAAGGTTTAAAGAGACACCCAAGAAATCTGCAGAATGATCCAGGTATGATGGCCTGGGACTCAGGCTCGAATTCAGAACCAGAGGAGTCTCAGTCTGCACTGGATCCTTTGCCTCAGGCATCACCTGAACCAAGTCTGGGGCCTGATCCTGAAGAGCCCCAGTCTGCACAGTTTCCCCTGCAACAAGCACCAGCTGGGCCGAGTCCGGGGCCTGAGCCTGCCCTGGCTCCAGATGCGGGGACGACCTCCTTGCCTCCAGCTGGGCCATCACTTACAGCTGCTCCACTCCCGGTTGGGTCAGGGGAGGCTGAGGCGGCCCCTGGGTCTAGTAACCCACCGACGTCTCCTGAGCTGCAGAGACTGAGGTCTGAGAGAAGGAGAGACCTGAGTACTCGCAGGAGGAGTGCTCACCTTTGGGTGAAGCAGGGAGGTGAGTTGCCAGGGGATCAGGACCGGCCGTTACCCCGACAAAGATAAAAGGCTGTCGGATCCCGCCACAAATGGTGTGTGACACAAACGCACCCTCTCCGCAGAGCGCTGCTTTCATCCTTCAGCTCGGGAGGAACAGAAAAGGTAATTACAGAACACATCTTTGGTAATTGCGGAGTTCTATTTTGGAGGTTTCTGTTTGTCGCCGTAACGAATGCTAATCCGCAGCGCCATTTATCATGTGGGGAGCCAGAGTTGAGGCGTTCCTTCTTTTTTAATCACGCGCACCCTGGCCTTTTCCCCGACATGAGAACTCTGCTAACGAGGCAGCCTCCGTGGGGAATGAAATCCCACTGCCAAAAAATTAATGGGCCTGGATAATTGAAATGGAACCAAGGATATTTCAAGGGGGAGGAGCCCTTTGCATCTCGCCCCCCCCCCCCTTTCCCCGCTTTGCAGGATCTTTAGAAGTGACTTGGTGCCCACACACCCACAAACAGGCAAATCAACTCACACCATGAGGACTCTTTCATTTCCTGCAATTATTTTTCTGCAGGGCTGAAATCACACGGGAGGGGGATTCGGTCACCAACCAAGGGCAAACATACCCAATTTCCTTGCCCCCGATCTCAGTTTCTTTTCCTCTTTGTCCTATGCATGAAAAAATGGGTCCCGTCCAGATTCAGAGGTTCCTCCCAGTGCCCTTTGTCACATTGGGGTGAGACACAAAAAAGGTGGGTTTCTGGTTTGCCATTCCAGAGGGGCAAACACGCTATTTTCAAAAGCAGGGTTCAGCCCTGGGAGATATGTAGTCTTTGGAAAACGAGCAAGCACCACTGAGAACCTGCCCACATGCAAATAAGGTGGATGCAACCACCTAATAATAATAATAATAATAATAATTTATTTATACCCCGCCCATCTGGCTGGGTTTCCCACTGGGAGGCTTCCAACAAAATATTAAAATACAGTGGTACCTCAGGTTACATACGCTTCAGGTTACAGACTCCGCTAACCCAGAAATTGTGCTTCAGGTTAAGAACTTTGCTTCAGGATGAGAACAGAAATCGTACTCCGGCAGCACTGCAGCAGCAGGAGGCCCCATTAGCTAAAGTGGTGCTTCAGGTTAAGAACTTTTTTAGGTTAAGAATGGACCTCCGGAACGAAATAAGTACTTAACCCAAGGGAAAGGGAAAGGGACCCCTGACCATTAGGTCCAGTCGCAGACAACTCTGGGGTTGCGGCGCTCATCTCGCTTTACTGGCCGAGGGAGCCGGCGTACAGCTTCCGGGTCATGCAGCCAGCATGACTAAGCCACTTCTGGCGAAACAGAGCGGCACACGGAAATGCCGTTTACCTTCCCGCCGGAGCGGTACCTATTTATCTACTTGCACTTTGACGTGCTTTCGAACTGCTAGGTTGGCAGGAGCAGGGACCGAGCAACGGGAGCTCATACTGTTGCAGGGATTCGAACCGCCGACCTTCTGATCAGCAAGTCCTAGTCCTGTGGTTTAACCCACAGCGCCACCCACGTCCCCCACAGCGCCAACCGCATCCCCGAGGTACCACTGTACAATAATCTATTAAACATTAAAAGCTTCCCTTAACAGGGCTGCCTTCAGATGTCTTCTAAAAGTCTGGTAGTTGTTGTTTTCTTTGACATCTGAAGGGAGGGCATTCCACAGGGCGGGCACCACCACCGAGAAGGCCCTCTGCCTGGTTCCCTGTTACTTCACTTCTCACAGGGAGGGAACCGCCAGAAGGCCCTCGGTGCTGGACCTCAGTGTCCGGGCAGAACGATGGGGGTGGAGACGCTCCTTCAGGGATACTGGACCAAGGCCGTTTAGGGCTTTAGGTGTCAGCACCAACACATTGAATTGTGCTCAGAAACATACTGGGAGCCAGTGTAGGTCTTTCAAGTGTTATGTGGTCTCGGCGGCCGCTTCCAGTCACCAGTCTAGCTGCTGCATTCTGGATTAGTTGTAGTTTCTGGGTCACCTTCAAAGTTAGCCCCACGTAGAGCGCATTGCAGTAGTCCAAGCAAGAGATACTTAGAGCATGCACCACTCTGGCAAGACAGTCTGTGGGTAGGGAAGGTCTCATTCTGCGTACCAGATGGAACTGGTAGACAGCTGCCCTAGACACAGAATGCTGGTACCTTCCAACTCTGCAATTTGATGATTCTATCTCCAACAGCCAGAAAAGCACTGTGCCTCTCACACCAGCAAGCACTCAGATCCAGTTATGGTGCAGTGGACTGCATACTGCATGTGGACCACGGAGTTCAGGATTCAAATCCTCCCTCAGACACGATGCCTACTGGGTGATTCCAAGCAGTGCCGGATTTACGTATAAGCTAAACAAACTCTAGCTTAGGGCCCCACTCTCTTGGGGGCCCCCAAAAAATGTAAAGGGGAAAAAACTGGATGTACATTTCCAAAATATAATAAATACATTTCCAAATAAAATAAAACCAATGTGATAAAATACATATTTTGTTACGTGCAAATGGCTTGAGATACCTATTAGGTCCATCAATTACCACCTAGCATATATTCAATACAAAAAACAACAAATTGTTGTTGACAAAGGACAGCTGGACTTATAATGGGGCCCCTTACCTTCAGGAGCTGAGGGCCTCATCAAACTTAAATCTGGCCCTGATCCCAAGCCAGAGTCATAGCCTTTCTCAACTCCTGAATTACAACTTATCCCTAAACTGAAAACTATGGAGAGACCTGGTCTGAATAGAGATATTGGGTTCCTGTCTCATGACATATGCTAATCATCTGCATACTATCCCTTGCTTTTTCCTGTAGGACTAATTGCAGTCATTAACAGTCGTCAACATGCCCCCTCGTCTCTTTAGCCCAAGGCAATTTGTTCCTGCGCTGTGTTCTTGCAGTGCTGACCTCCCTAATCTGCGCCTTGAAAACAATACTGTTGTGAGATGCCTGCGTACCTTTTAATTCCTGGGGTCCAGCAAGGGTTAAAATCTAATGGCAGATTCCATTCTAGAACTGGTCTGGCCAGTTTCTTCATGATCTTTAGTGATCACTCCTAGATGAGTAAGATTGTCTTCTGTTATGTACTGAGTTGAATAGGAACCAAAATGCAGCAGTCTGATTGGTCCTAGAACAATAGGATCCAAAATGCAGCAGTCTGATTGGTCCACAGGAGCCACCCAATCCAGCTCCAGGTGGAAATGAATCTGCAACCTGATTGGCCTACAAGTGAATCCTGGAATTAGCCAATCACGTGGGGCCCATTGTGTAAATAATGTATCTAAATCAGACTTGCTTGGGGAACTTCCATTCCCCCTCACCACTATGAGCTGAATAAACACGGTTTTAATAGTGCGTCCGTAAGTGACTGTGGAGGCCAGTTCTGGATCCACACATCCTTCCACAGTGGGGACATTGGTTTCCAGGCAGGAGTTGACACACAGGAATGTTGTCAAGATAAAATGGGATAATCTTGTGCACTGCTCTGAGCTGTGTGCAGAATCTCTACAAGGATAAAAACTTTAGTCCTAGCGTAGAGGATATAGAACAGCAATTGAAACAAAGCAAGCTCTGAGCAGCAGAGGGCGATATTGGATCTGCATCAGAATGAAACCCATCTGTCTCTTGGAACTCCAGAGAACAATTTTTTGTTTTTTCCAGAGTTCCAGGGTGGAAAGAAACTTTTGGTGTAAATGATTTGTGTGCAGAGTGAACAGAAGAACATGGGAGAACAGGATGATTCCCTAGATGGGCTATTGGCTTGGTCAGACAATGCTGCAGGCAATACTCTAGTTTATTTTATTGATTGATTGATTACAATTTATTAATTTTCCAAAAATAACAAAAAATAAGAAAGAATAACAATACCAAAACAAAACAAAATGACTTCCCTCTAAACCTTTCCTTGGTTCCATTATTTCTCAATATACCGCATGCCCATTGTTAAATTTGAACCCATTAAATTACTTATTATCCATTCATAGCAAAATTACAAGTAGTCTTAAAACCCTGCTAATGTATTAACCCGAGTACAATGCTTTTATTTATATTTCTTCAATGTTATTTAACATTAAATTGGGTTACAACCTATTTTGGTTTACAACCAGACCTCCGGAACAGATTATCGTTGCAAACCAAGGTACCACTGTACTTACATTTCCCTGTTTCCCAGCCAAGTTAATCGCACCCTTTTGTCTTCATCTGGGTTTGTTATTTCTGGAATGGCTACCTGTCTGGCACTCAGGTATCAGGATGCCAGGGATTATCCCTCAGGCAGAGGGGGTGCTGAGTAGCTGAGCTCACATGTCTATATGAATTTCTGAAGTTTTCCCAGTGAGCCAGTACATAGATGCAGTGAATTCTTACATTTGGTATCGTGCAGCAGAGGCCCTTTGAAAAGATAGGAAGAAACTGAGATGAAGTGTTTTGTGGGGAACAAAGCACAAAAGTCACAAAAATGATTGTGCTGATTTTAGTAGTGGGCTGCATGTGCATTTTAGTAGTGGGCTGCCCCATACATAAATTCCTGCAACAGTATGTAGATAGATTAGATAGATAGATGATAGATAGATAGATAGATAGATAGATAGATTGTAAAGGTAAAGGGACCCCTGACCGTTAGGTCCGGTCGTGACCGACTCTGGGGTTGCGGCGCTCATCTTGCTTTATTGGCCGAGGGAGCCGGCATACAGCTTCCGGGTCATGTGGCCAGCGTGACTAAGCCGCTTCTGGCGCACCAGAGCAGTGCATGGAAACGCTGTCTACCTTCCCGCCGGAGTGGTACCTATTTATCTACTTGCACTGCATGCTTTCAAACAGCTAGGTGGACAGGAGCAGGGACCGAGCAACAGGACTCACCCCGTGGCGGGGATTTGAACCGCCAACCTTCTGATCGACAAGTCCTAGTCTCTGTGGTTTAACCCACAGCGCCACCTGCGTCCCTAGATAGATAGATAGATGATAGATGGATAGGTAGGTAGGTAGATAGATAAATAGGTAGATAGATAGAAGATAGATTAGATAGATAGATGATAGATAGATAGATAGATAGATAGATGATATAGATAGATATCATAGTCACACTGCACCATGAATACTGTAGTTTCAAAGCTCTGTGAACTGTATGCTGTGTGGATGCAGGGTTTTGGGAAACAGCGAAAAAGGGAAATGACCTATACAGAGTTAGAGCATGAGTTCAACCTCCGTCCGTATGACATCCACTGAAGCACAGCAGCTCTGCAGCTTTCAAAGAGGGAGTTTTTACATGGAGATTTTCTTGCCAAGAACTGACCCTGGGGGCCTTTTTATGCAAAGCAGGTATGCCACCCACAAAGACATGGCGGGGCTTTCCAAGAAGGAATTTTGACAGGGGAGGGAGGAATTGACTCAAAGGAGCACTTTAAACTCAGGGGAAAGAGAATTTTTAATCTTCCTTCTAAATAATTAAACATGCATTTATTGAAGTAATGCCTTCAAACAGGCATTCTGATAGTAAATGACTGCAATTTAAAGAAACTTCAAAAATTAATTTGCTTCCCCACCACCTCGCAAAGCACTAGACCTCGTGGACTTCCTTTGAATGGTGGAAGATTCAAGAAACAGAAAGAGATGCACTCGGCACATGAACCATGGAACTCCCTCCTGCAGGAGACAGTGGTGACCACCAACCCATAAGGCTTAAAAAGAGGACAGGACAAATTCATTTGAGGAGTGGAGGGCTATCGGTGGCTATTAGCCAGGAGGTTACGCTCTACCTCCACAGCAATAGTTCTGAATCCCAACTGCTGGGGATCATGAGGGGAAGAGCTGTTCTTATGCTTAGGATCCTAGAATTCTAGACTTGCAGAGTTGGAAGGGAACCCCAGGGGTCATCTAGTCCAACCCCCTGCAATGCAGGAATCTCAGTTGAAGAATCCCTGATGGGTGGCCACCCAACCTCTGCTTAAAAACCTCCTGTGACGGTGAGAGTGTTAAAATTCCTGCTCCCTGTTTGCAGTCATGGGATTGTTGTCTATCACATGACGGTATATTTTTTGACTCCACAGAGTGGGAAGTGATGGAGACAGGATGTGTTACTGTGTTCTGTCAAGTGGGACTATTGTCCTTTGTTCTTTTTCCCCTTTGCTGTCTGATTCTAGAGAGAGAGGGAGCAATGTTGCAGTGCTCCGTGTGTGTTTAGATGTAAATAAAGTAGATTAGTCAAAATGCTGAGTTTCTGTGGTCTGTCACGCAAGCTGCGAAGGCTCTGCGGATCCCTAAGTGTGCCGGTGTCTGTTGGCATCGGCTGTGATGTTTGGGCAGAAGAAAGCTTTTGAAGCTCCCAAAAGATCGACGAGGAGGGAGAGAACAAGCCAGTCGGGCATGTGTCTCTGCCAGAGTCCTACTCAAGAGTAGGATGAGCTCCTGACAGAGAGCCCACCACCTTCTCATGTAGGTCTGTTCGCTCCACTGTTGAACTGCTCTTACTGTCAGAAATTTCTTCCTGGTGTTTAGTCGGAATCTCCTCTCTTGTAACTGGAATCCTTTGGTTCGGTTCCTGCTCACCGAAGCAGCAGAGAACAAGCCGGCTCCATCTTCCAGCCAACAGCCCTTTAGGTATCTGAAGATGGCTCTTGTATCACCTGTGGCAGTGGCATCCTATCAAAGCTGGTAGGTCAGGTCCTTCATCGTGCCCAAGAGAGCGGCAGCAAGAGGGGTCAAGGATCCTGAGGGCTATGAATATGCAGGGGATCTCTCAAAGCTAATCATTGCATATATGTCATCAGAGCTGGATTTAGGTTTGATGAGGCAAGGGATGAGGGTGGCACTGTGGTTTAAAGCACTAAGCCTCTTGGGGTTGCCGACCGGAAGGTCAGCGATTCAAATGCCTGCGATGAGCTCCCGTTGTTCAGTCCCAGCTCCTGCCAACCTAGCAGGGAGCCGGTGCTTGTCCGCTTCCGCAGACAGTTTTTCTGGGTCATGTGGTCAGCATGACTAAACTGCTTCTGGCGAACCAGAGCAGCACACAGAAATGCTGTTTACCTTCCCGCCGGAGTGGTACCTATTTATCTACTTGCACTTTGATGTGCTTTCGAACTGCTAGGTTGACAGAAGCTGGGACCAAGCAACAGGCGATCACCCTGTCACAGGGATTCAAACTGCCAACCCTCTAATCAGCAAGCCCTAGGCCCTGTGGTTTAGACCACAGCGCCATCCACTTATACTGTATGTTAAAAGTGCCATGAGTTTATATGAGTTATGGACCTTTCCCAGGAAGAGATTTGGCCCCAAAGACTTAACATCTCAGAAGAGGGAAGTTATGAGTGGCTGCAAAGAGGGTACAGATACGTAAATCTCTCTCATGTTAGCATGACTCAAAACACATAGCAAATTCCTGGATCTTCCTCCACAATTTCACAAGCAGGGCTGGGAAGTTATAGGAGGCCCTTCACATTTCCTCCCTGCTCTGCTCTGTTTGTTTTTAATAATTTGGGGCTCGAGTGTGTTTTGTCTCCAGAGAAGGAGCTGAAATGAGAAAGCAAGCAAATAACCAACAGGATTATTTTTCTATACTTCAACCTTCTACTTCACTTCATTGAAATGCGGAGGAGATTCTCAATGGGGGGAAAATAAAACTTTATCAGAAAACATGGAGGTGGCCCAGATACAAAGCTAATCTTTTGGTCCATGAGCCTTGAGGGGCTAGATCTGCAGGCAAGGTTCTCCATCAACAGGGCATCCCAAAAGAAATGTTTCCCAAACAACAGCAAGATGCAAATATTTTAATAAAACAAGGCTTTGTGTCAACGTATAACACCTGTGCTCAGAGACGGCACCGGATTTCCGAACCTAGTGGGTCAGGTTCAAGGTGGGATCACTTTACCTACAAGATTGCCTTACCCATATATGCATAACTTCTAGTGTGGCAGCATAGAAACTTTGGAACTCCCTGCCTCTTGAAATCAGGGAGGTGCCTTCACTGTACTTTTTTTGGTGCCAGATGACAAGATAGTTGTTTTGACAAGCCTACTTAGATGTTTAGAAAGTTCACTCAAGTTTGAATATGTTTTAGTCTATTGCTATCTTCACTTGTTGAAAGTGCTTAATTTAATGTGTTCTTTTTTGTAAACGACTTCGGCATGTTGTTGTTTTCAATCAAGTGCTTTGTAAATTTTATGAAATAATAATTAAAAAATACGTGTTTCTCTTCCTCTGAATTCAATTGCCCAAATAGCGTATTGACATGTGTTTGTGGGGGGAAAAGTAGAGAGTAAGGGGGTTAGTTTCTAAAGGCAACCATGTGAAGTAACAGCTTGCCCAACTTTGATGCTTCACATCCTGCTTTCTAAAACAAATAAGCATTTCCAAATGCAACCTCTTCGCCTCCCCCTACCTACCAATGAGAAGTCAGCAGAAGTTTGAAGAAAAAATTTCCTCAGAGTCTCATTTGAGCTGTAGTTATGACACGCCACAAGAAACTCTTTTCTGTTCCACTGTTCCAGGGGAAATGGGGAACGGCAGTCTTGCAAAATGATCAAAAGCATTGCATATTATTATACGTAGAGGAAAGTGCGGAGAAGGAACGGCTGTCAGTCCTTTGGGGGAAAAGAGTGAGCGGATCATTAATGGTGCTGGCGGATCCACATTTCACTATCGGATGCCTGGGATTAATTGATGCTTTCGCCGCTTCTGGCTGTTTCAGGGAGGGCGTGTGTTGCAAAAACATCTGCCCACCTCTGGATCCAGTAGCTTTGCATGTAGAAGAACATCTCAAGTTCCGTCCTCAATGGCATCTCCCGGTAGGACTGGGAGAAACCTCCCTTGGAAACTCTGCAGAGCTAGATGAGCATTAGAAGAGCTGGCTGGGTCAGGCCAGTGGTCCATCGAGTCCAGCATCCTGTTCCCACAGTGGCCAACCAGATGCCCCAATGGAAAACCCACAAATGGGATCTGAGTACCAGAGCCCTCTCCTCATCAGTGGTGAAATAAATAAATTAAGGTTATGTATGTATATATATATATATATATATTTGCTTTCGTAGATTTTCACGGGTACAGGAATGCAGGTTTTGGTGTCCTCGGGTGTCTTCCCGTGTAAAAGTTGGGGTGTCTAGGCGACGTTTCGACGAGGTCTCACTCGTCATCTTCAGGCTGGTGCTTTCGGCTTCTTGTTACTGGAACAGAGCAGGATCTCAGTGTTTGAGTTCCTATAAATACTGTTGAGGAGGTGTGGTGTATAGCCTCCAATGTTCTGGGCAGAGAGGAGGTTCCCAGGCTAGTGTGCCTTTTCTTCTTTTGTTCCTTAATTACTTGAGGGATATCTTGAGTGATTTCTTGAGTGATTTCCTGAATCCCACTTAGGTGGGTCATTAGGTGTGGATTAGTTGCTAAAGCCTTCGTGTCTTGAACTCTTGAACTTTGTGAAGAGTTTTTCTGAGAAGATGGCTGTACTGCACTTGGTTGTGCTCTGGCTTGGCTTCGTGTATAGGGGCGAGCTGTGGTTTTGTGGCCTGTGCCAGCCAGATCTGTGTAGGGATTGCAGGGGGGTGCAGCATCCGGAGGTGCCACCCTGGTTTGGCTACTGGATGGTGTCTGTAATTTATCTGTGGAGAGGGTCTGGGTTTGGGTCTGGTGTGGTTGATTGGTGATGGCGTTCTGTGTGCCTCTGGATCTGGTGTCAGATTTTGTGGGGAGGTTTGTGGGGAGGTGTGCCACAAAACCACAGCTCGCCCCTATACACGAAGCCAAGCCAGAGCACAACCAAGTGCAGTACAGCCATCTTCTCAGAAAAACTCTTCACAAAGTTCAAGAGTTCAAGACACGAAGGCTTTAGCAACTAATCCACACCTAATGACCCACCTAAGTGGGATTCAGGAAATCACTCAAGAAATCACTCAAGATATCCCTCAAGTAATTAAGGAACAAAAGAAGAAAAGGCACACTAGCCTGGGAACCTCCTCTCTGCCCAGAACATTGGAGGCTATACACCACACCTCCTCAACAGTATTTATAGGAACTCAAACACTGAGATCCTGCTCTGTTCCAGTAACAAGAAGCCGAAAGCACCAGCCTGAAGATGACGAGTGAGACCTCGTCGAAACGTCGCCTAGACACCCCAACTTTTACACGGGAAGACACCCGAGGACACCAAAACCTGCATATATATATATATATATACATACACACACACACACACACACATATATACATATATATAAAACAAATGTACCAAGCAAACACGTGCATAAAGATATAAACCACATGTCTGAAGCAGCACAGGAAAACAGCCCTGGAACCATTTTGGCTCCCAGACTGACCAAGGTCGAAGGAAAATGGAAAAGCCTCCCCATTGTCTTGTCCTTCACAAAACCTGTCTTAAGAGTATATCTGTGTATGATTAGGGTGAGCCTGTGACCTGGCTCAGGAACTAAGTATTCGTCACTACAAAAGACTGGCCAGGCTCCCCAGGGTATCCAATCAAGTGAGCATTAATAGGTAACCTGCCAGACAGGAGGTAAACAACGCACTCAGATTTTTGCTGTAGACCACCCTTTCTGTGATGTAGGTATGATGGGGGGGGTGTTGGGCTACACTTCTTCTGTGGTGTATGTATGATGTTTCTGGGGGTGCTCTTGGACTCCAGGGTGGGCAATTTAAAATGTCTATACAGTATAAGGGTGGACACACCTTGGTTCTGGGTTCTGGGCAATAGTTCTGGTTCTGGGCAACAGTTCAATAAAGATTAGGCTTACAAGCTGCTTTGCTTCTTAATATTCTCTGGTTGGCCTCTGTTATTTTCTCCGACTGATGGAAAACATGCAAAGGACTCTATAAGGGCTCTTGTGTCCCCCATAAGGGAATAAGGGCAGATTTTCGTTTATTACAGTGGTTTCCAGCAACTAGTATTCATAAACATTGCTGCCTCCAACTGCAGAGGCAGAACAGAGCCATCCTGGCTAGAAACCACTCATAGCCCTCTCCTCCTCCACAAATTTGTCCAATCCTCTTTTGAAGCCATCCAGCATGATGGCCATCACTGCCTCCATGGGCGTAGCCAGGGAGGTGGGGGGACATCTGCCCCAGAAATCAATGCAAATCAATACAAATTGGAGGTTCCCCCCTAACTAAAGCCTGCCCCCCTAACAAAATTCCTGGCAATGCCCATGACTACCTCTTGCAGGAAGGAGTTCCATAGTTGAACTTATTCCTCTTGATGACCCTCGTAGCCGAGTAAGATGGTCTTCCATAAACACAGTTTGAACAATGAGTCCGTAAGTGACTGTAGAGGCCAATTCAGGATCCACACATCCTTCCACAGTGGGGACATTGGTTTCCGGGCGGGAGTTGATCCCGGTGTGGATTTGCCAAGCGTGGCTTCCTCTTAGCACGTGTCTCCCTTGCGTCCTGAGTTCGAGTGTCTTCAAAGCCCATGACACCTTTGGTCAAGACTGTTCTCCAACTGGAGCGCTCGCAGGCCAGTGTTTCCCAATTGTTGGTGTTTATACTACATTTTGGGACGCGGGTGGCGCTGTGGGTTAAACCACAGAGCCTAGAACTTGCAGATCAGAAGGTCGGCGGTTCAAATCCCTGTGACAGGGTGAGCTCCCGTTGCTCGGTCCCAGCTCCTGCCAACCTAGCAGTTCAAAAGCACGCCAAAGTACAAGTAGATAATTAGGTACCACTCCGGCGGGAAGGTAAACGGCATTTCCGTGCGCTGCTCTGGTTCGCCAAAAGCGGCTTAGTCATGCTGGTTACATGACCCGGAAGCTGTATGCCGGCTCCCTCGGCCAGTAAAGCAAGATGAGCGCTGCAACCCCAGAGTTGGCCACGACTGGCCCTAATGGTCAGGGGTCCCTTTACCTTTTTATACTACATTTTAAAGATTTGCCTTGTCCACGAGCTTTAGTGTTAGGAGACAGGGAGAAAAACTTCTCTCTAAGCACTTTTCCTGTGCTATACCTAACTTTACACATTTCTTTCTGCTGCTGTCGGTCAGTGTAGAAACTCCACTTCCAGGCTCCCTGGTTGGGCGTTCATTGGCAGCCGCCTCTTAGGACTTCTGACGTGGGGCTGGGGGGAGGGCAGCCTTGTGGGCCAAACTCTGACCCAAGCTAAGCTTATGTACATAAATAAAAAGCAAATCAAGAGTTAACCGACAATAAGTTTCTGGTCCTGCGGGCCAAGGAGCCGGGTTTAAATGCAGCTCAGTGACAGATGATGTGCAGCAGATCCCATATACTTACTCCAGAGGAGGCTGACAGCGGCAAAAGGCAAATATTGCAGCGGGCAACACTTTGTACTTAGGAGATCTTATTACGGTCAAAGACCAGCTCACTTTGTACTTAGTAACTGGTTTTTTGTTTTTTAATGCAATAAAGTTTGCATTTTTTTAAAAAAGGAATGCACTTAGCATGTCGCGCAATCAGAGCATCTGGGAGGCGGCTCGCGCCCTCCGGGGGCCAAGGCGGGCCGTGCCGCGCACCTCCCCTTCCCCTCCCGCATCTGGAGGAAGGCGCCGGCCCGGCCTCCGCCTCCCCGGCCGCCTGGAGCGCCACCCCGGCCCGGCGCCGCCGATCCGCCCCGCTCCGCCCCTCCGGCCGCCCGCTGCTTTGCATACCGCCACGTCACTGCCAATCAGCGCGCCGGAGAGGCGAATGGGGGAGCCGCCGCGGAGCGAGCGAGCGAGGCGGACCGGCCGAGGGAGCCTTTCTCCGTCAGCAGCGCGGCAGCCGCGAGGGCGCCCCCGGAGGGCGAGGTGAGCGAGGCCGGGAAGGGCGCGAGGGGGGCGGACGCCGGCTCGGCCGAGGAACCCTTGCCGGGCTCCGGGCCGGGGGTGCCTGCGCTGCGCTGCGCGGGGCAAAGCCGGAGCGCTTCGGGTCTTGCCCCGCTGCCGCTCGAGGGCGCGGAGTCCGGGCAGGCGAAGGGGATCCGGACCCGGAGGAGTTAATCCGGAGTAGCCCCCCAGGTTCACACGGGAGGGAGGCAGAGCCCCCCGGGTCGCAGCTCCGGGGCAAAGCGCCTGCCTTCCAAGGTCCTGGGTTCAAATCTCGGTTGCGTCTCCGGAAGGGCGGGGAGAGAGGCGCGCTGCCTGTCTGGAATCCCGGAAAGCCGCTGCCGGCCCGTGCAGGCATCACTGAACTAGGCGTAGCAAAGGTCGGTTCCTGGCTCCTACACCGGTGTCAACGGCGAGCGATCCCCGGGAAGGGCTCTCTGTTGCGCGGCGCCGGGAGGCTTCCAGGCACGGCTGGGTGCTGGTTCTTTGGTTCGGTTCGGGGAGAGAGATGCGCTGCTTCGGCTCCCGTCCTACCTTTCCGGGCTGTCGTCTCGCCAAATCGCGCCAGGCTCCAGTTGCGCCCTTGCGCCCTTTGGGACACGTTTATTTTTTCCAAGAAAACCGGATTGCGAGCGCAGGGGCTCCTATCCGGAGAAGGTAACGCGGGGGAGACTTTAACCCCTTTCCCCTCCTCTCCCTCCTACGAGATCGGGATCCGGATCCGATCGCGCTTTGGGGTTTCTGTCTGTTTGGGGAGTCCGAACGATGCGCCCGCCTCCTGCGCCAACTTGCGAGAGCCTTCCCCGCCTCCGGTGCTTCCTGGTCGGCGGCTCCGAGCTGGAGCGCCGCGCGCTGGAACAGCCACCCGGAGGATTGGAGGATGGAGGCGGCAGCTGCGCTCGGACGGTCCCTGCTGCTTGGACAGCTGCCAGTCTTCCCTTCTCCCTTCTCCCAAATCGCCTAGGATAGGAAGGGGAATTAATGTTAACCGAAGGAACGTCAGGCTGCAGGGTCCCATCAAAGAGGGCTTTCTCGGTAGTGGCGCCAAGCCCTCCCATCAGATGTCAAGGAAATCAACAGCTATCTGACTTTTAGAAGACATCTGAAGGCAGCCCTGTTTAGGGAAGTTTTTCCATGTCTGATGTTCTGTTGTGTTTTTAATATTTTGTTGGAGGCGGCCAGAGTTTATACCACATGGTATAAACCACATATACATTATATTATATTATAATTATTTATTAAGGGCTGGCTCTTCCAGCATCCTGGTCTGACAGTGGACAGCCAGATTGCCCCCCCCAGCAGGATCCTAGCGGAACAATAATAATAATAATAAATTTATATTTATACCCCACCCTTCCTGGTTCAAAAACCATGCTCAGGGCAGCTAACAGCAAATTTAAAACACTTAATTATAAAAGCAGCATAAAATACAGTGTAGAAACATGAATAACAATAAAATTAAAAAATCAATTACGTAGATAATCCCTAGGGCTAGCTGGCTGAATCCTTGGGCCAGCAAGGAGGCCAGGGGAGAATTAACCACAGCTCTTATTTCCTGCACCTGGGGGTCATCTTGACTGTGATTCTGACAAGCAGCTTCCTGGGAGCAGTGCAATGTTTGCCAGAACCTAAGTGCTTGCAGGATGAGGCCACAGGCCCCTCTAGCCCAGCATCCTGTTCTCAGCCAGATGCCCATGACAAGCAGGATCCGAGCACCGCAGCCACTTTCCCCTTCTGTTTTTTCCAGCGACTGGGGCTCAGCAACATTGCTGCCTCTTACCATAGTGGCAGAGCAGAACCATGGTGGGCTGGCAGACATCAATAGCTTCCTTCTCCTTCTCTGTGGATATGTTTCCCTTCCTCCAGCGCAGTTTCCATCACTGCTTTCCGCGGCAGTGAGTTCCAGAGTTTCCACTTTTGAAGGCAGGTGCATGTTCTTGTTGTCCGCATCATACCACATGGGGAAGACTAACTCCCGTTGCTTGCCTTTGCTACAGGGTGGAAGCGGGAGGCCTGTTCAGAAACAGCAGTGAGGCTGCAGATGACCCCCCTCTCTGTGGAGGAGCATCTATATCATGCTTTCAAGCCCTTGGAGGGTTTTGTGTTTGTGACCACGAAGATCTTCAAGTGCAAGGTAGGCCAGTGTGATTATTGTCCTGTTACAGGTGGGGGGGGGCAGGTGCTCTAGGGGCAGGAGGGCAGTGGCTTGCTTAAGGATGCTGCCCAAGAGAGATTTGGCCCGGAGGACCTTAATTCCAGCTCCCCTTTCTTAGCTGTGTCTTTGTGCCACAAGCCGCTGGACTCCCGACAGCTTCTGAGAACCAAAATGGCAAACTCTGCAAGGATGAGGCGCACGTGGTTCTCCAGGTGTTATTGGATCACAGCTCTCATCATCTCTTGAATTTAGCTGTCTGGCTTGGGACTAAAAGGGGGGGGGGCAAATAAAAACCCTCCTCCCCGCAGCCTTTAGCCTTCCTGGCTTTTCTTAGCCTCTAAAGAACCAGCCACTGTTGCCTGTCTTTGCACCGTGTGTTTTGCCTTGGCGTAGATCTTTTAGGTCCTGTGGTTTTTTGTCTTTTCCGGCAATGTTTTTACTGTCTTGCCGATCCTCGCGCAGATTGCCTTGTTCATTGCAAAGGTGATTCCTAAGTTTTGAAAACAAACAAACACACACGTTTTTCCAGCTGCCTGTGGAGAGTTTTCCAAGTACCTGTAGGGTAGCGGCTTGAGGTCAACAGTGAACATAAGAACTGATCGCGAGTAGAGTCACTTCTGACTTCATTGGGATTAATTTGCACTTTCCTTCTGAGCAAACACAGGCTCCTTATCACCGGGTTGTTTTAAACTTGGGATCGTTTGATGTTTGTTGTCCTGGGTTCGTTTGGGAAGAACGGTAGGATAGAAATTTAATGCATAATAATAAATAACGTCTTGTCCCCTAGAATCAGTCTCTCTCTCCCCCACCCCCCTTCCTACATACCTTTCCTCTCCTACCTTTCCTGATTGACCTTCATTTGTACATCTTGCAGGCAAGGCCTGTTCCGACTTTTTAATTTTTCGCACCTAGCAATTTCAGACACGTTAAATGATGCCTGGTTAGGATCACGCGGAACTTGATGTTTCGAAGAGGAGTGGATGTGATAAGGAGATAGATTGCTATCTCCCAACCTAATCAGACCCCTAATCAGAAACAAAGTCATTTCCCTTCCAAAAACCCAGAAGCTCACTTCTTTTCAAAATTAGCCTCGTGAGCTTCAGAAGCCGAGTAGCTCAGACAATTGGGTGTGGGTGGCACAAGGAAGGGACATCATCTTCACTGCATCTGGTATCTATGGCTTTTCAGGGTGAGTTTAGGCATTGCTGAATGTGACTCAAGTATTGTGTGGAGGATTCCCTGGTCCTGAATGGGGTAACTGGGCCCCTGAAGGACCAGTGCACAGCCTGGGAGTCATTCTCGACTCACAGCTGTCCATGGAGGCGCAGGTCAAATCTGTGTCCAGGGCAGCTGTTTACCAGCTCCATCTGGTCCGCAGGCTGAGACCCTACCTGCCTGCGGACTGCCTCGCCAGAGTGGTGCATGCTCTAGTTATCTCCTGCTTGGACTACTGCAATGCGCTCTATGTGGGGCTACCTTTGAAGGTGACCCAGAAACTACAACTAATCCAGCATGTGGCAGCTAGACTGGTGACTGGGAGTGGCCACCGAGACCACATAATACATAAGACCTACATTGGCTCCCAGTACGTTTCCGAGCACAATTCAAAGTGTTGGTACTGACCTTAAAGCCCTAAACGGCCTCGGCCCAGTATACCTGAAGGAGAATCTCCACCCCCATCGTTCAGCCCGGAAACTGAGATCCAGCACCAAGGGCCTTCTGGTGGTTCCCTCACTGCGAGAAGCCAAGTTACAGGGAACCAGGCAGAAGGCCGCCTTGGTGGTGGCGCCTGCCCTGTGGAACGTCCTCCCATCAGATGTCAAAGAGAACAACAACTACCAGACTTTTAGAAGCCATCTGAAGGCAGCCCTGTTTAGGGAAGCTTTTAATGTTTGATGCATTGCTGTATTTTTAATATTTTGTTGGAAGCCGCCCAGAGTGGGCGGGGTATAAATAATAAATTATTATTATTATTATTATTATTATTATTATTATTATTATTATTATTATTTTATTATAATAATAAATTTATATACTGGCTTTACCCCTGACTGGAACTCAAGGCAGCTTCCACAAGTTAAAGCGACATGGATAAAATACTGGACTCCTGCAATGTGCTCTGTGTGGAGCTTCCCTTGTGCTTGATCCAGAGCTTGCAGTTAGTGCAGAATGCTGCAGCGCGATTGCTGACAGGAGGGAGGCCTTGTCAGCAAATGACACCTGCGCTCAGAGTCCTGCGCTGGTTTCCGAATTGCTACCGGGCCGAGTTCAAGGTGTTGCTGTTGGGGTTATAAAGTCAACATCCCACATGCGTCCACCGCACTGCTTGGGTGCATGGAATTAGCACTGCCACAGCTGCCATGTAATTCCCGTTCCACATCTGTAAGGAACTTGTTCTTTTAGTTTGGCAGCCCCTGCCTGTTCTCTGGAACTCCCTGCCTATTGATATCAAGCAGGTACTGGTACCTTCATTGTACTCCTTTTGACACCTGCTAAAAACATTCTTGTTTAGACAAGCCTACCCAAAGGCTTAGAAAGTGGAGGTAATTTTAATTTGTTTACCTTTTTAACATTTGTATGTTTTAAAGTATGATATCTATTTTTTCTTGGTTTCATTGTTCTGTCCTTTTGCAAACTCCTTTGAGATACATTGTTTCTTTGAAACAAATGAATGAAATAAATAGCCAGCGCTTCAAACTGAGCCCGGAAACAGGTAGCCGGCGAAGCTTTTGCAACAGGAGAGTCATGTGCCCCTTGTAATGTGAGAATGAGCAGGTCTAGCTGTGGCTGCGTACCTCTGCATGACTTAATAATAGTGCTCTGCATTTTTGACATTTCTGCCGTGCTGCTTGTGTGCTTGAAGTGCTCTGCGCACAGCTCCCCAGATTCCAAAGTAATGGTGGTTGGTTTGGGGTGAAAGCAGCCAGAAATGCAACTTGCGGCTTCTTAGTGGATTCCAACTTACTCTCCCAATGTGTTACCAGCAGATTTGAATTGCGTGGACTTGGTTGGGTCTTGCATTAGCTCTGCCAATGGGGCGTGGCTCTGCCTTGCAGCTCTTCACTTTGCATGTGAGATTTTTCAGTGTATAAGACTAGGTTTTTTTCCCGTTAAAAAAGTCGTGCTAAAAATGGGGGTCATCTTATACATTGGTAGTGCATAGGGCAGGCGTTTGATTAGTTGCTGCCACGGCTGTTAGTGGCTATTGTGCATGTTATTGGTTGCTGCGTCAATGGGTGGTGTTGATTAGCTGACGCTGCGGCAGTTGGGCATGCGGTTGGCAGCTTCATCTGATGAGGGGACAGCCGAGAGGCGGATTTAGTGATCCATGCGGTTGAGCGATTTCTGGCAATCCCCCCTAAAAAAAGCTCAATAATAATAATGATTTATTATTTATACCCCGTCCATCTGGCTGGGCTTCCCCAGCCACTCTCCCCAAAAATATTAAAATACTGTAATACATCAAACATTAAAAGCTTCCCTAAACAGGGCTGCCTTCAGATGTCTTCTAAAAGTCTGGTGTTAGTTCTTCTCTTTGACATCTGGTGGGAGGGCATTCCACAGGGCAGGCGCCACTACTGAGAAGGCCCTCTGCCTGGTTCCCTGTAACTTGGCTTCTCGCAGTGAGGGAACCGCCAGAAGGCCCTCAGGAGATGGACCTCAGTGTAGTGCAACAACTCTGTGCCATCTCCCCCCATTTCCCTAAATTTGAGTCCCCCAAAAGAGGGGCATGTTATACACGGAAAAGCACGGTATATACGGTATTTACTGTCTGCTCAGTACAGTGTTACCCCTAGATGTGAACGGAGCCACGTTTGCATCCTGAGTAGAACGCAACCTGCGTCTTCATGTGCGCAGGTCACGACTCGCCACTTCTGCGCATGCACATGATGTCATTTTGAGCGTCTGCGCATGCGCGAGCAACGAAACCCGGAAGTAACCTGTTCCGTTACTTCCGGGTCGCCGTGGAGCACAACTTGAAAACACTCAACCTGAAGCATATTTAACCCGAGGTATGACTGTACTGTCTCCCACTTGATCCATGTGATGAAGAGGACTTTGCCCTAGAAAAGTGAATTATCGAAATAGATTCGTTTGTCTTTAATATGTCTCAATATGCTTTTTCTCTTGGATTATATATAATCTCATTAGCCTTTACAACAACCCTGTGAAGTGGGCCAGTGTTATCCTCCTCATTTCAAGTTGGGGGCCTGAGGCAAAGGGGGCTGGATTAAGGCCCCCTGAGGAATTTGTAGTTAGTGCTTGACCTACAGTCTTCAGCTTTGGGTGCCTGCCTAGGCATGTAGAACGTGGATGTATGTTTTAATTCAGTTTTTGGTTTATTAGTCAAGTTCTGTTTTAAATGATTTAAACAGTTTTTTAAGGTTTTTTGCTGATAATTATCTTGTTCTCTTTGTAAACTGCTTTGAGGTGTTTTTTTTAAATCAATAGAGCAGTGTATAAATTCTTTAAAAGAAACAGACATTGTGGAAGTTTGTAAGTTTATGCATTTCAAAAACTAGAACTGGGGGGAATGCAGTGAAACTGAACACTGGAAGATTCAGGAAAGATAAATGAAAAGTCCTTCACGCAGTGCGTAGCCAAACTGTGGAACTCCCTGTGGAACAATCCAGAAGGCTTTAAGATTACTGCAATGCGTTATACATAGGGCTGCCTCTGAAGACGGTTCGGAAACTTCAGCTGGTGCAGAATTCAGCAGCTAGGCTTCTCACCAGACCAAGACAGTCTGAGCATATTGCACCTATCCTGGTCCGACTGCACTGACTCCCAATTAGTTTCCGGACCCAATTCAAAGTGCTGGTTTTGACCTATAAAGTGCTAAACGGCTCAGGACCGCAATACCTCAAGGACCGCCTCTTTCCATATGAACCTCCCCACACCCTGAGATCATCTTCTGAGGCCCTCCTTCGTGTGGCTCCTCCTTGAGAAGTCCAGAGGGTCGCAACATGAGAGCGGGGCCTTCTCTGCAGTGGCTCCCCATCTGTGGAATGCTCTCCCCAGGGAAGTTTGCCTGGTGCCTTCATTATACAACTTTAGGCGCCAGGCAAAAACGTTCTTTTTCAACCAGGCCTTTGCCTTGTCTTGATCTACATCCTATATACCCTTTTAAAAAATGCTGACTCTTTGGGGTCTTTTTTATTGGGTTGTTGGTTTTTCTTTTGATTTTATGTATTTGATATTTTATGGGAATCATCCTGAGACTTTCGGGTGTAGGTTTCCTGTAATGGGCATCTGGTTGGCCACTGTAAGAACAGGATGCTGGACCAGATAAGCCACTGACCCGATCCGTCAGGGTGCACCTTACTTTCTTATGTTAGTAAAGTGGACGCTCGGGTTGCGATCGTGCATGCTCTAGTTATCTCCTGCTTGGACTACTGCAATGCGCTCTATGTGGGGATACCTTTGAAGGTGACCCGGAAACTGCAATTAATCCAGAATGCAGCAGCTAGACTGATGAGTGGGAGAGGCTGTCGGGACTACATAACACTGGTCCTGAGAGATTTGCATTGGCTCCCAGTACGTTTCCAAGCACAATTCAAAGTGTTGGTGCTGACCTTGAAAGCCCTAAACGGCCTTGGTCCAGTATGCCTGAAGGAGCGTCTCCACCCCCATTGTTCAGCCCGGACACTGAGGTCCAGCTCTGAGGGCCTTCTGGCGGTTCCCTCGCTGCGAGAAGCTAAGTTACAGGGAACCAGGCAGAGGGCCTTCTCGGTAGTGGCACCCACCCTGTGGAACACCCTCCCTTCAGATGTGAAGGAAATAAGTAGCTATCCTATCTTTCAAAGACATCTGAAGGCAGCCCTGTTTAGGGAAGTTTTTAACATTTTATGCTGTTTTGTTTTTAACACTTGATTGGAAGCCGCCCAGAGTGGCTGGGGAAACTCAGCCAGATGGGCGGGGTATAAATAATAAATTATTATTATTATGTTATTATCTGTGCGGGAGGCACGTTTGCAACCCGCAGCGCCACGATTCTGCACTTCTGCGCATGCACAAAGCTCAATTTAGCATTTCAGCGCATGCGCATGTGCCGAAACCTGGAAGTAACCCGTTCCGGTACTTTCGTGTTTCTGAGTGTCCGTAACCCGAAAACGCGCAACCTGAAGCGCCTGTAACCCGAGGTATGACTGTATACACAGCTAAAAGCTTCAGAAGAAGAACTGCTGTGCTTGTCTAATATTTCTTTGCAGTCGGCATCCATTCCTCTATTTGCTCTCGGCATCCATTCATTGTTACTAAAGAATGAATGAAGCGGCAGGTTTTATGCAGGAAAAAACAAAGCACTGGGAGATATTTGCTGGCTGAGGGCCATGCAAGTGGAGCAGGCAGGAAGACAAGGCTCTGGCACAGTTTAGGCGAAAGGCGAGTCCCATCCTTCAGAAACATTCATTCTAAATTTAGAGCGGGTCAGGCAGCGGAGAGGCAACTGGAACAAGCGATTGTGTACGAGAGAAGAGGCAGCTCCAGGCTCTCATTGAGCATAAATCCAGCCTGACAAAAGCAGCCCATTCAGAAACACTGTCGTTACTAAGCAATATACCTGCTTCTTTGAAAGAGGGCAGAGGGAGAGAAATGAACTCATCCACAATGCATATAAAAAATAACTCCCGAGAGGATGCATTCGTTACTATTGGGCTGGTAGGTACAAATTCATCAGCTGCAAATTCCGGGCTGCATTTTGAGCAGTATCTGTGCCTCTAAACCACAGAAAGGGTCAGTCAGTTTTATTGCACATAGCCAAAGGCTGCCACAATGTACACAGAATCATTCAACAGTCTAAACCACTGAGCTTCTAGGGCTCAGCGGTTCGAATCCCCGCGACGGGGTGAGCTCCCGTTGCTCGGTCCCTGCTCCTGCCAACCTAGCAGTTTGAAAGCACACCAGTGCAAGTAGATAAATAGGTACCGCTGTGGCAGGAAGGTAAAAGGTGTTTCTGTATGCTCTGACTTCTGTCACGGTGCCCTGTTGCAGCAGAATCAGTTTAGTCTTAGTCCTGGCATTTGTTGTGTACATAAGCTTCAAAGTTTCCTTTCCTTTTTTTATTTATTTTATATTTTGCAATGTTTTTCTCAATATTTAGTAGTTTTTCCATGTTTAGATATTTTTCTTCGGTGAAGCAAAATTACCTAGATTACCTATTGATTTAAAATACAAAAATTAGCAAAAGTTAAAAAAAAACAAATGAATGTTTTATAAACCCAGGAAAAGAATTTTCAGCACAGTACAAAAGTTTAAAGCATTCCTTTCTTTAATTTTGAGGTATGCACACACATACAAATATATGGATGGGGAGGTTTAAATAGTCACATTTTTCCTTATATTGCAGTTTGAAAAAAGTGAATGTAAAGATTGCATAATATAAGAATACAAGCAGTCCCGATACTTTCATCTTGGAATGCTTGATCCTATTGCAAACTACTTAAACAAGTACAGTGGTACCTCGGGTTAAGAACTTAATTCGTTCTCGAGGTCCGTTCTTAACCTGAAACTGTTCTTAACCTGAAGCACCACTTTAGCTAATGGGGCCTCCCGCTGCCGCCGTGCGATTTCTGTTCTCATCCTGAAGCAAAGTTCGTAACCCGAGGTACTATTTCTGGGTTAGCGGAGTCTGTAACCTGAAGCATCTGTAATCTGAAGCGTCTGTAACCTGAAGCGTCTGTAACCCGAGGTACCACTGTACGTTTGAACATTGCTGCCTCTTGCACACATTCCGATTTGTTTGGGGAGAAGTGGAGCTTTATTTGGGGGGGGGGGGTGTTGTTGTTTTTTCTGCATTTTGATGCAGCCCAAAACTTCACGTGTGCCTGAGCATCCCTGACTCTGAAGCAACCCTTATGTGCACAATTATTATGCTGAGCAGAGATGTTTTGATGTTAATGGGTGGCGGCAGACTCCTCTCTGAACAGTACTCTTTCATTTCCCCTCTATCTCCCAGCTACGTTTACTGGAACCCCGAGACAACTGATGAATTCCAACTTGCGGAGAGAAATACTGTTAGAGTTTTGGAGCATAACTTCTTTGGGATGATACATATTCAGGCATGGAAGAAGCTATAAATTCAGTGGAGTGCTACAGTTAATGAAGGGGGGGGGGGGATACTTCATTCTTTCTCCTGCTCCTCCCTTTCAATGTCTTCTTTCTTCAAACATTCTTCCTTCCTGCAAAAGTTCTGTTTTGTTTTGACCTGAGATTTCAGACCTTGCTTTCCATGACCTTCTCTTTCTTACCTTAATTCCTTCTTGCTGCTGTTTTTTAAATCTTAGACCTGCTTCTGTTAAGCTGACTTGCACCTGGAAGTGCCATTCAGGTCTTCCTGCGAAGGCTCAGTGCTGTTATTATTTATCATCCTTGCCAAAGGCAGTCTGTAGGTCCTCGTCGCGCCCATTTATAGCGCCGTATCTTTGAGAGCCCAGGGAGAGTTTGCTTATTATCGAGTCTTGTCCCAGAAAAGAAGCCGCTGCAAACTCCAGTTTGTGAGTGTCAGTCCTTGGACGCTCACCTTCCAACAGGTCACCTTAGGCCACTACCCCAAACACAGCCCCTTTGGGCCACATTTGAGAGCCAGTTAGAGCTTCTTAACCCCACCGGTTTGGTTGATTACCTGAGACTGAAAAACAGGGGGGTTGCTGAGCACTTGCCAGACCAGAAGCGATGGCCGGCAGTGGTCTTCCAGACCGGTGGGGTGCCCATTTGTACAAAGTGTATTTTTGGCTCTCTTTGTGTCCAGGTACAGGTTCTGCCACCTGTTTCCTGGGGAGAACGGCCCCTCCGCTCCATCCTCTGATTTGTGCAGCCGGTCTGTTTTGGCCCCTGTGCCCCAAACCGAATCCAAGGTATGAGCTCATGCCTCTTCCACTTGACTGTCCTCTGCTGTCCCTCCTGTGTCTTGCTGCGGCTTTGCGTCCGGCCTGTGGAGATGGCAAGTAGGCAGGGAGGTCAGGCAGGCAGCAGGAGGAGGCTGCCTTGAAGGCTGAGCCAGGAGAAGGAAGTTTCATTGTAGGTGTGCATTGCAAGTTGCCTGCCTGCAGTTCTAGGAAGACAAGAATCTCTCTTCTACTGAGTCAGACCACTGATATACAGTGGGGACATTGGTTTCTGGGTGGGAGTTGATCACGGTGAGGGTCTGCCAAGCATGCCTTCGTCTTAGCATGTTTCTCCCTTGCGTCCTGAGTTCGAGAGTCTTCAAAGCCCAGGACACCTTTGGTCAAGGCTGTTCTCCAACTGGAGCGCTCGCAGGCCAGTGTTTCCCAGCTGTCAGTGTTTACACTAATTTTTTTAAAAAATGACTTGAGACAGTCTTTAAACCTCTTTTGCTGACCACTAGCATTATGCTTTCCATTTTTAAGTTCAGAATAGAGTAGTTGCTTTGGAAGACGATCATCAGGCATCCGCACAACATCACCAGTCCAACAAAGTTGATGTTGAAAAATCATTGCTTCATTCTCCTGTCTTCCCAAGTGATGTGTAAAATTTTTCAGAGACACTGTTGATGGAATCTTTCGAGGAGTTGGAGATGGCCTTTGTAAGTGGTCCATGTTTCACAAGCATACATGTTAAAACCCTGTTTATGGAAGACAATCTTACTCGGCTACAAGTGATCGCCAAAGAAGAAGAAGAATACCTGAGAGCTTTCCCAGTGGTTTTGCCAAGGCTTCCTTCCTTCCTTCCTTCCATTTATTTGAAGGCCCCTTTTCCACACATGCACAAATCCGGATTAAAGCCTTTTACAACAAAGAAAGCAGTCCTTATTAGAAAAACTAACCAATAAACTGAAACTGACACAGGGAAAAATAGAAGACGACGGTTTCACCCCGATATGGTTCGCCTTTATCACATACACAGCCCAAGAAGACAACAACAAGAATCTGCCAACAGAATACGAATCAATCTGGCTAACCTGATTCAAAAACACACACATGCATACCCACAGATCTCACACAAAAACAGATCTCACTACAGCCACCCAAAGACAACCAACCACACCCTAGGCTAACCCCAACCTCTCACCACCAAGGAAATACAAGAAGCGAATAGTAAGAGAACCCACACAAGTGACGCTGCAACAAAACCCCACACATACACCAAGTAGGAGAATAGAAGTTTTCCCACCAAACTCCACCCCATCCACCATTCCCCCCACCTCTTCCCCCCTTTTCTTCCTAATGTAACACTAATGTTTCACAACAAATGCAGCTGATCTGTAGAAAACACAACTTGAAAAAAGAGACAATGCGTGTATTTTTGTAAACTAAGAAATCTTTAATAAAAATATTATTATTCTTTTTTAAAAGCAGGAGTGCACATCAGAACCTAGCATTGGAAAAGCAATTTCATAACAACACAGCAAAACAGCTCAATAGCAAACATGATAACGTGCAAAAAGCAACATTTCTGTATGTTAAATGGAGCAGGACTGCATAAGCAAAATCTGGCAACCGTAGCAAAAACAGCAAGGGAGTTTGATGGTTTCCCTGTGGTCCTGGAACACCCCCCCCCCCGGATGATGCGCCTCCATCACTAGTCGTCACTTAGTTACTTTATTGAGGAGACGCAAAGAGTCTCCATGCGCAGACATATGCGCTCCCACAGCCTGGTTCTCGAATTGGGAAGTGATGTGGAATTTCTGCAAAACACATTATCAGTGGGGCTGGACTGGAAAAACTGGTAAGGTCCAGTTCAGGAGGAACCTTACAGCTGAACATTAAACTTGAAAACAGCTCCATGCAAAGCACAAGAAGGGTTCTGTTACATACAGCGGGAATGGGGAGAGTAAATCCTGTTGAAATTTGCACCCAGCAGTAACCTTTGAGATTCTGTCGAACCAAGAGCGATGTGCACAGACCCAGTTTTCTTTGGTTTTACTCATGTAACAAGTTACTGTTCAGGGCCGGAGCTGTCCAGGCTTTCTGTAAAGGACCAATGATGCAGCAAGCTATAGTATGGGTCTCATCAATTTCCCACTGTATTTCCATTTAGAATGGCGTCCTTAGAGAGACCATTATCAGACAGGACATTGCGTTTTAGAAAGGTAGGAAATGAATCCCATCCACTCTCGTGGCCGCAGTATTATTTTGCACGATTGCCTTGTGACTCACACAGGGACCCTGAAGTCCTGGACTTTGATTAAGACACTTCCTGCAGTTTTTAATCTGGGTTAGATCATTTACAAATCCAATGAAAGTGTGTGTGTGTGTGTGTGTGTGTGTGTGAAGAATCGCTGCAAAGACATAGCTGTCAACCGTCCCTTATTTGGCGGGAAACTCCCTTATCCCAGCGCCGTGTCCCGCTGCTGTCCCTTATGGATGATGTTCCTTAAATTTCCCGGGTTTCAAAGGAAGCAACTCCTCTCCCTCCCTCACTGCCGGCCAGGGAGGAGGGAGGCTCCAGCTGTGTTGCTTGGCTGCGTTGCTCACCCAAGTCTAAGAATGACTGGGAGCTTGCATGCCTTGTGCCGATCAAATCGGCCGCGTTGCCTGGGGACTCGCCTTTGCTCAGCGCTTCCCAGCGGAGAGGTGACGGTGGTTTTCCTTGCTGCATCCCCTTTGCCGGGTTGCTGCACTGTGGGAACCACCGCTTGAGGCTTTGTTTGGCTGCTGGCTGGGCTTTCTGCCTTTGACTCGGAGGGGCTCAGAAGCTGAACATACCTGTGCTTGGAAAATCCCTTATTTTGGCTGCTGGTCCCTTATTTTCGAGGCTGCTGGTCCCTTCTTTTCAAATCTGTAAGTTGACAGCTATGTGCAAAGACCAGTCATAGCTGACTTAGTATTTTGGAACGCAGTCCTTCTCCACGCTGTCTTCTACAGAGAAACAAGACAGGGGTTGAACACAAGTGTATCTATTTTCTGCACAGCAATAAACTGCATTTACTGTATGTCTCGTGCCAAGGCTTTTTCCACCTCTTTAGCTGGCAGCGGAGGTTGCTTATCCTACGGTAGCTGCTAAATCAATTACCTTAAAACAAACTGGGATTTCAACCCTCTCCATCAAGGAGGGCAGAGGAGTTATCCACTCTGCAAGACACTTGCTTAAACTGCAGAGTTTAAGATCACATTGACATTGCAACGGTTCATGCCATGGTTTGGCAGCTCTGGTGGAAATCCGCAGAATCTTGGAATAGCACAGTTGGAACGGGCTGCCCCCCAAAGTTCATCTATTCTAACCCCCTGCAATGCAGAAAGGTGGCATGGCTGCTTCGGCAATGGAGGGGAGGCAATGTGAAGGGTTGGACAGCAGGAGCTGAGCAGATCTCTCACAAAAGGAGGGAGCCAACTGGGAAGTTCTCTTGCAAAAGGAGGGCGCCAACTTGTTTTCTGCTGCTTCAAAGGCTAGGACCAAAGGATTATTAAACTGGCAAGAAAGGTTTCCGGCTAAACATTCAGAAGGGCTTTCCGATGGCAAAGACTGTTCGACTGCAGAACAGACTCCCTTGGAAGGTGGTGGATTCTTGAAATACACTCGGAGTGGAGAGTGGATTTCATGCTCTTTATTCAGCTCATAGTGGTGAGGAGGAATGGAAGTTCCCCCAGAATGTCTGCTTTATATACATTATTTACACAATGGGCCCCACGTGATTGGCTAATTCTGGGATTCTGCTGTAGGCCAATCAGGTTGCGGATTCACTTCCACCTGGAGCTGGATTGGGTGGCTCCTGTGGACCAATCAGACTGCTGCATTCTGGGTCCTATTGTTCTAGGACCAATAAGACTGCTGCATTCTGAATCCTATTATTTTAGGACCAATCAGACTGCTGCATTTTGGATCCTGTTCCACTCAGGAAATAACAGTTCTCCTGAACTGGAAGTTTTTAAAGAGAAATTGGAGGGTCATTTGTCAGTGATCCTTTAGCTGTTGCTCCTGCATTGCAGAGGATTGGGCTAGATGACCCCCAGGATACCTCTTCCAACACCTTAATTCTATGTTTCTACCTCTCTGCTGTGAAAAGCTTCACCCACTTTCTGAAGTTCAAGCCCCAGTTAGAAGGTCAAGAGGCAAGCCAGGCTGACTTCTGGTCAGTTGGCAAGCTTTGTATGGTCTCTCTCTCTCCCCCCCCCCCCTTCTGACAACTATCACAGAAAGGGGCCAAATGCCCCAGCCAAAATGGCAGATGTAATTGCACTGGGGAATTTGTTCCGATTGGCTGCCGCTGCTACCATGTGACCAGGCTACCCCATGTCCTTGCCTGCTCTCCTTGAGGAAATTAGCAGTTTCTCCTAAGTGAAAAGCTTTGGAATCTGCCCAAAATACGCTCTGATTTATTACTTGGAGAGTCTTTTCCGAGAGAAGAGCGATCGCTCAGACGTTTCTCTGTCCCCATGGCTTGCAAGAAATTAGTGAGGATATTCATCACGTGGAATTTAATGAACCACAGTTAATGAAATCATCCGGAGGAAGCCTGAGTGATATTGTTTAACCAGGAAAATGTTGGCTGTCACCAGACTGTACTCCTGCAGCATTTTCCCTGAACTGAAGGTGTTTTTCCAGACCTCTGAGACCTGCCCATGGACTTTCTAAATGTGTTAATGAAAGCTTTTGCCAGGCTTTGCTCTTCTTCTCTGCCAGGTGTGAATTGGTGGGAAGAGAACATCTCTCGGTTCCATCACATCTGACCTTATGAGATGCTCTGAATTCCCCGTGGAGATCACACACGTCAGAGTGAATCAGCACAGGCTAGTGATGGCTCTGGACATGAGAACACGAGAAGAGCTATGCTAGATCAGCCGAGAATAATAGAATCCTAGAATTGTAGAATTGGAAGGGACCCCAAGAGCCATCTAGTCCAGCCCCCTGCAATGCAGGAATCTCAACTCAAGCATCCCTGACAGATGGCCACCCAACCTCTTCTTAACAACCTCCAAGGAAGGAGAGTCCACCACCTCCAGAGGAGACCGTTCCACTGTCAAACTGCTTGTGCAGTGGTACCTTGGTTCTCAAACACCTTGAGAACCTCAAACACAACTTGGAACCCAGACATTGCAAACCTGGAAGTAAGTGTTCCAGTTTGTGAACTTTTTTTGGAAGCCGAACATGCTCCATTTTGAGTGTTATGCTTCCGATTTGAGAAGTCTGGGGCGGATTAATCCGTTTTGCATGACTTTCTATGGGAAAGCACTGCACCTTGGTTTTGGAACGGACTTGCAGAATGGATTAAGCTTGAGAACCAAGGTACCACTGTACTGTCAGAAAAGTCTTCCTAATGTTTAGAATCACCTCTCTTGTAACTCAAAGCTTTGGGTCCCTCCAGGTCAGGAAGAAAACAGGCCTGCTCCATCTTTCATGTTCTGCCTAGACACTGAGGTCCAGCGCTGAGGGCCTTCTAGCACTTCCCTCGCTGCGAGAAGCCAAGTTACAGGGAACCAGGCAGAGGGCCTTCTTGGTGGTGGCACCTGCCCTGTGGAACGCCCTCCCACCAGATGTCAAAGAGAAGAACAACTACCAGACTTTTAGAAGACATCTGAAGGAAGCCCTGTTTAGGGAAGCTTTTAATGTTTAATAGTTTATTGTATTTTAGTGTTTTGTTGGAAACCGCCCGGAGTGGCTGGGGAAACCCAGCCAGATAGGCTGGGTATAAATAATAATAAATTATTATTATTATTATTATTATTATTATTATTATTATTATTATTCCTGCCAGGGATCCCTTAGCTGTGCTCTCTACATTACTGGGGGTGGGGCTAGATGACTTTTGGGCTCCCTCCCATTTCTACAATTCTATGAAAAAATGGCAGTGGTACGCCAAGTTCCAAGCGGTGGAAGCTCTCGCTGGAAAGCTTGAGAGGATCCCAGATGGCTGTGCCCGTGCCAGGCATGGCAGCCCCCTGTTTCCACAGCTCCCGCTGCTTTCTCTGCATTGTGTTCTCTGCTCAAGAGCTTTGGAGGATCAATTGTAGCATGTTCCTTCCCTCCAGGTAATACATATTGATGAAGGACATTCACGCCAGCCTTTCCGTGTCCTTACTGGCGCAAGGCTCTGCATGCAGAAAGCTTTTCAGAGAGAGCGTTTAGAGAAGGGCTGTAACTCATAAGAAGCGCAATCCATCACAACAGGGGAGATGGTACTCAGCCTGTTCCTAGTGTGGGGAAAAGGATTTCATCACACGGGGCTGGGCAGGTGGATTTTCATGAGCGCTGCCTGTAGGAGCCAGCAAGTAGGGATCTTGTTATGTACTGAGTTGAATAGGATCCAGAATGCAGCAGCCTGATTGGCCCTAGAACCATAGGATCCAGAATGCAGCAGTCTGATTGGTCCTAGAAAAATAGGATCCAGAATGCAGCAGCCTGACAATTATGGTTGCCCCACATCCAAAAGGATATTGCAGAGCTGGAAAAGGTTCTGAAAAGGGCAACGAAATTGATCCAGGAGGACAGAGTCACTCCCCTACGTATGAAGAAAAGTTGCAGCATTTGGGAGTTTTCTCAAAGAGAAAACTCATGTAAGAGGCAATGTGATAGAAGTTTATAAAATTATTCGTGGCATGGAGGGAGTGACTATTGAAAAGTTTCCCTCCCTGTCTCATAACACCAGAACTCGTGGATGTCCAATGCAGCTGAAGGTTGGAAGATTCAGGACAGATAAAAGAAAGGAATTGTTCACATTTTGTTGTTTAGTCGCTTAGTCATGTCCGCCTCTTTGTGAGCCCCTGGACCAGAGCATGTCAGGCACGTCTTCCACTGCCTCCCGCAGTTTGGTCAGACTCATGCTGGTAGCTTCAAGAACACTGTCCAACCATCTCGTCCTCTGTCGTCCCCTTCTCCTTGTGCCCTCCATCTTTCCCAACATCAGGGTCTTTTCCAGGGAGTCTTCTCTTCTCATGAGGTGGCCAAAGTATTGGAGTCTCAGCTTCAGGATCTGTCCTTCCAGTGAGCACTCAGGGCTGATTTCCTTGAGAATGGAGAGGTTGGATCTTCTTGGAGTCCATGGGACTCTCAAGAGTCTCCTCCAGCACCAGAATTCAAATGCATCCATTCTTCGGCGATCAGCCTTCTTGATGGTCCAGCTCTCACTTCCATACATCCCTACTGGGAAAACCATAGCTTTAAGTACATGGACCTTTGTTGGCAAGGTGATGTCTCTTAGGTGATTTCACCCCTAGCAGGCACCATTGCTGCAACAGCTTTTGCAAGGGCGCTTCCCATTTACTTGGAAAGTTTTGCATAGCACAAAAGCAAGGAGCAAGAAGATCCTGTTGAAAGCAGCAATTTTGTGTTTCTGGGACTGCTGCGTCAGCAATGCTCTCTGCTAAGCCAGAGAAATAAAAAATAAATGTTGTCATCCCGTGACGACCTTGAAAGGCCATGCCCTATTATGTTGGGGAGGTTGGCTGCTTGGCAGTCAGGTCTGTTTGCTGTAGCTTGTCGTTCTGCTTTCCAGGGCTCAATGCAGGCTCTGTCGCACTGATCTGCCTGCCGAGGTCCCGATAAACTCTGATAAAACGGCAACCGATGTTCAGAGGCACCAATCGCCCCCAGAAGAGCAATCTGGCTGCCTGGAATGCATTTTCTATTCCCCGCTCAATGGAGCCCAGATGGCTTCTGCTACAGTAATTTTCTCCATTGTCCAATTTCCGCAAATCCCCCCCCCCCCAATCGCCTTATTTTCTGCAGTTCCCGATAGTAAGAAGCAAAAGCATTTCCTGAAGGGTCTGAAGGACCTTTTCCAGTATCTGTTCAATCCTGAATCCCCTCCCTCCCGCCCACTGCCCCCCCCTTTTGTCAGCTGTTTTAGTAAATTGTTTTCTCTTTCCGTGATTTCTTCATTCCCCCCCACCCTTCCCTCTCCCAGTTCCCTGGATTTCATTATTTCATTATCATTATTTGTATACCATCCTTCAACCATAGATCTCAGGGCAGTTGCAGCCTAAAATTACAATATAGGGCAGGGGTAGGCAACCTAAGGCCCGTGGGCTGGATGTGGCCCAATTTCCTTCTCAGTCCGGGCCACGGACGGTCCGGGAGTCAGCATGTTTTTACATGAGTAGAATGTGTGCTTTGATTTAAAATGCATCTCTGGGTTATTTGTGGGGCATAGGAATTCGTTCATTTTTTTCTTCAAAATATAGTCCAGCCACATACAAGGTCTGAGGGACAGTGGACCGCCCCCCTGCTGAAAAAGTTTGCTGACCCCTGATATGTTGTTGTTGTTTAGTCGTTCAGTCGTGTCCGACTCTTCGTGACCCCCTGGACCAGAGCACGCCAGGCACTCCTGTCTTCCACTGCCTCCCGCAGTTTGGTCAGACTCATGTTTGTAGCTTCAAAGACACTATCCAACCATCTCGTCCTCTGTCATCCCCTTCTCCTTGTGCCCTCCATCTTTCCCAACATCAGAGTCTTTTCCAGGGCGTCTTCTCTTCTCATGAGGTGGCCAAAGTACTGGAGCCTCAGCTTCACGATCTGTCCTTCCAGTGAGCACTCAGGGCTGATTTCCTTCAGAATGGATCGGTTTGATCTTCTTGCAGTCCATGGGACTCTCAAGAGTCTCCGACCCCTGATATAGGGAAACACAAAATACACAAGAAAAATAAGAACAAAAAGAGCCCGGCCCTGGTATGACCTGTAACCCAGTGCGCAGAGTCTCGCGTGTGGCTTTACCTATAATTATAGGTGCTCTTGAACCACGTAGATGAGGAGGAGGTTTTGGGAGAGAGAAAACTGCTCAACTACATGCATGTCTTTTTCCTTGATCGCATCTGGACTCCAAGCACTTGTGTTGGCCTCTCCTTCCCAAGGATGCCGAAGGCTTTGTGGACAGCATTGAACCATGTTGCAATGTGCCACTTGCACTCTCCCTTGGCCTTGGTGCTGGGGCTCCAGGTTGGGAGAGCCTGAGGGGTCTTCAGCCCCCTGCCTGATGTGCAGGGAGGAGGGGGCTGAGTGCGGAGTGCCAGTGGTGGAGCATATGCCCGGGCTGCCCAGGGTGGGTGGGATCCTAGGTTTCCTCCTCCTCCTCCTCTTCCTCCTGCAGGGGTTACTCAGATTCCTTATTCAGCCTCTGACAACCTGGCACCATTCAGATGTTTTGATCTACAACTCCGGACGAAGAGTCAGAATGAAAGGCTGTCTTAATCACAGAACTGGAGAGGTGGAAGGGACATCTGCAATGCAGGAATCGCAGCTAAGCTGGGCCCCGGGCAGAGGCCCCCAATTCCTTTCCCTCGGTGACCCACTGAGGGCTCTCAGGGTCCCAGACTAACCCACCTCCCGTGTCGAACCAGACAGTTGACCTGACCCCACGGCAGCCATTCTGGGCACAGAGCAGGAGGAGAGTTTTATTTTTCAATTGCTGTGCTGCTTTTCTGCCAGCGCAAAGAGGTGGGGGTGACATTCAGCGCGCCCGCGACTCAGACTCAGACTCCCATGCCTTGTTTAGACGTTTAGTCGTGTCCGCCTCTTTGTGACCCCCGTGGACCAGAGCACGCCAGACACTCCTGTCTTCCACTGCCTCCCGCAGTTTGGTCAAACTCATGCTGGTAGCTTCCAGAACACCATCCAACCATCTCGTCCTCTGTCGTCCCCTTCTCCGTGTGCCCTCCATCTTTCCCAACATCAGGGTCTTTTCCAGGGAGTCTTCTCTTCTCATAAGGTGGCCAAAGTACTGGAGCCTCAGCTCCAGGATCTGTCCTTCCAGTGAACACTCAGGGCTGATTTCCTTCAGAATGGAGAGGTTTGATCTTCTTGCAGTCCAGGGGACTCTCCAGCACCAGAATTCAAAAGCATCAATTCTTTGGCAATCAGCCTTCTTTATGGTCCAGCTCTCACTTCCATACATCACTACTGGGAAAACCAGAGCTTTAACTATATGGACCTTTGTTGGCAAGGTGATGTCTCTGCTTTTTAGGATGCTACTCCCACACCTACCATGAGCAAAGTGGTGCAGCAGCTCCCCCCTTTCCCTGTCTGCTCATGCCCCTTTGCCACTTTGCTCATGGCAGGCATGGGAGTCGTGGGCGGGTGGCCGGCCCTCAGGGATGACATCCAGGGTGGTGCATCTTCTTCTGCCAGTGCGGAATGTGGAGCCCAGATCCATGCTCCCCATTCCCCACCCAGCGCACCAGCAGGGTGCCCCTGCATCCTGGCCCAGAGGTGGGAGGCCTCACATGACTTGTGGCACGACGCATCTCGCGATGAGCCCCCGCAATGTGGGGGACAAGTTGGCGCCCTTGCCTTGGTGGATGTTGAGGTGGGCATGCCTGCAATCTCCAGAGAGAAAGGCAAGCAGCCAGTCCGCAGCACAATAACAGGCCAGTTCACGTTGCAGAGTTCTTATCTTCCCATCTCCGGAAGGCTCTTTCAAGTGTGGTTGAATCAGATAAGAATGTAAGGAGAGCCTGACGGATCAGGCCAAAGGGGAACCACCTAGTTCAGCATCCTGTTCTCACAGTGGACAATCAGATGCCCCACTGGGAAACCTGCAAGCAGGATTTGAGATCGAGAACAACAACTCTCCCCTCCTGCGGTTTTCAGCAGATGGTATTCAGAAGCATTGCTGCCTCCATTTGCGGAAGAAGAAGAAGAGTTTGGATTTGATATCCCGCTTTATTACTACCCTAAGGAGTCTCAAAGCGGCTAACATTCTCCTTTCCCTTCCTCCCCCACAACAAACACTCTGTGGGGTGAGTGAGGCTGAGAGACTTCAGAGAAGTGTGACTGGCCCAGCAGCTGCATGTGGAGGAGCGGGGAAGCGAACCCGGTTCACCAGATTACGAGTCCACTGCTCCTAACCACTACACCACCCTGCAGGCAGAGCAGAGACATCCTTGCAAGTAAAGGTAAAAGTTAAAGGTAAAGGACCCCTGGATGGTTAAGTCCAGTCAAAGGTGACTCTGGGGTTGCAGCGCCCATCTCGCTTTCAGGCCAAGGGAGCCGGCGTTGTCCACAGACAGCTTTCTGGGTCATGTGGCCAGCAGGACTAAACCGCTTCTGGCACAATGGGACACCGTGATGGAAATCAGAGCGCACACAAACACTGTTTACCTTCCTGCTTTTGAACTGCTAGGTTGGCAGGAGCTGGGACAGAGTGACTGGAGCTCAGCCCGTTGCGGGGATTCGAACCGCCGACCTTCTGAGCACCAAGTCCAAGAGGCTCGTGGTTTAGACCACAGCGCCACCTGCATTCCTATCCTGGCAATTAGCCATCAATAATCCTTGCCTCCTCCATTAATTTGTCTCATCCTCTTTTAAAGTTATCAAGCTTAGTGGCCATCAATTCTTCCTGTGGGAGGGAGTTCCGCAGTTTAATTATGTGCTGCCTGAAGAAGTCCTTCCTTTTATCTGTCCCAAATAATCTTCAATAAATGTCCACGAGTTCTAGTATTATGAAAAAGTTTCTCCCTCCACTTCTCCATGCCAGATAGCTGGGAAGAATGGATACACAAATAGCCGGCAACTGTGGGTATTAATTTGGTGGCTCTCCAATTCTGGCTCTGTGATTCCCGAACCTCCCCCTGGAGCAGCTGGCTGGCCACTGTGTTAACAGGATACTGATCCTGCACAATGCTCTTATGCTGTTTAGGAAGACCTCCTCTTATAATATCATATAATGTGGATCTTTAGCCCACCCTGGACGTCGCCACCAGGCTTTGAGAATTGCTTGGTGATACAGATTTGTGACGCACACAGAACTATTAACTGAACGTGGTATAAAAGAAGAGCCATTGCAAGCTTCTGCGTCAACGCTGTTTAGGATTCTGCTGTGGTTCTCCAATATCCAGATATTAAGGGTAATAGTAGTTAAAAAGTGGGATAACAAAGACAGTTTTATTTCGGCAGGCCTCTGGGAACTGACTGTTGTTGTTTTTTAAAGGAAATGGCTTTTGATAGTGCCGTGCATTTTAATCTACCGGTTATTTATTTTTAATTCCATCAGCGTCTGATTACTTTTTTAGCCATTTTCTTTCATATGTTTTTCGCTGTTTCTGTTTTATCTGCATTGTTTTAACTTGTTTGAGCCGCCTTGAGTCCTAGTGTGGGGAAAATTGCAGGAGATAAACAAGTATGATAATGATTAATAATAGCAAAGGTGCAAAACGGTTTGGTTGCATCCTTCAGTCTGCCATTTGCAGTTTGCTTCAGAGCCTTCGGGTCAGTCGTAGGTGCTTAAAGCAAAATGAAAACAGATCATCTGCATTTGGGGCGACGGCTGGTTGCCACGGCACTTGTCTCTCGTTGCTAAGGGTACGGTGGTTGAGTGGCAGGTTGCTGTTCAGCCTTGTCCAGGGGACAACTCCGTGGTGGGACTTCGGGAAGGACCACCAAAGAGGTGACAGAAAATCCTTGGCAAATGGAAACAGGATAGTGGCTCAGCTTGGGATCTAGACATGGTCTCTGTCCAAGGTGCTTAGTAGATGGTGCTGAGGGGGCTTCAACCTAATGAATCAAGGGGCAAATGGAGCCAACAGCTTTGTCAGAGAATGTTTTAAATATATATACATTGATTTATTGCATTTTCTTCCAACCTGGGATGTATGGGGTGTTAGGGGAGGGGATGGTACCTCTGATAAAGGACACATCGTGCTCCTTCTGGGGTAGCATATTTGCCTTTGGTCCCCATCCTCCACTCAGCTTTCACCTGGGGCTCCTAGAAGCTGTCAGCAGGTGACAGCGGCCGTATCCCGGGAATGGCTTTGACTGGCTGACTGAGCCAGGTGAGGTGAGCCAATAGACCTCAAACCCTCAGTGAGGTAGGTACTGGCATACAATGGTACCTCGGGTTACATATGCTTCAGGTAACATACGCTTCAGGTTACACACTCCACTAAGCCAGAAATAGTGCTTCAGGTTAAGAACTTTGCTTCAGGATGAGAACAGAAATTGGGCTCCGGCGGCGCGGCAGCAGCAGGAGGCCCCATTAGCTAAAGTGGTGCTTCAGGTTAAGAACAGTTTCAGGTTAAGAACGGACCTCCAGAACGAATTAAGTACTTAAGATGAGGTACCACTGTACAATTAATCCAGAATGCGGCAGCTAGACTGGTGACTGGGAGCGGCCGTTGGGACCACATAACACTAGTCCTGAAAGACCTACATTGGCTCCCAGTCCGTTTCCGAGCACAATTCAAAGTGTTGGTGCTGACCTTGAAAGCCCTAAAGGCCTTGGCCCAGTATACCTGAAGGAGCGTCTCCACCTCCATCGTTCTGCCCGGACACTGAGGTCCAGTGCCGAGGACCTTCTGGCAGTTCCCTTGCTGTGAGAAGTGAGGTTACAGGGAACCAGGCAGAGGGCCTTCTCGGTGGTGGCACCCGCCCTGTGGAACGCCCTCCCAGCAGATATCAAGGAAATAAACAGCCTGTGAAGGCAGCCCACCTAGGAGAAGGAAAACTCTGATCCCAAACTTCTGCCTTGCAGGATCTGAAGAGGTAGAGAGTTCCAAAGTTCATGCCACATTAATTCCATGCTCCCTGACGATGTTTAAAGAAATGTGGCTGGCCCCATCATTTCTGATTTGGTATTGAGAAGCAACTCTGGGCAGGATCAATGTCTTGGGTCATTGGGTCCTAATTAATTATGGGGTTTTAGGCATCCTCGCTGCCACCCGTCCTGTCTACATCGCCAACCCTGGTTTTGCTTTTTTGCTTTGTCTTTGAACACCTTTGGAGGCAGAGGTGCGTACCGCAGCGGAGGCGCTTGACAAAGTTTGCCTTCGCTCCTCTAATTGTTTTCCTTCCTTAATGATCTGGAGGCCCCAGGGGAGAGACAGGCTCATTAGAACATCTGAAGGCATGCGCTGCAGCGACCGCAAGAGAGCTGCTTATTCCAGGAAGGGGGTGCAGGATGTTGAGGGGCTGGCCTGAGCCTTTGGAGGGTCAGGGAGGGGTTGCAGAAAAGAACCCCAATCTCTCTCTTCCTCTCTGCAGGTAGGTAGCCGTGTTGCCCTGCCATAGTGGAAACAAAATTTAAAAATTCCTTCCAGTAGCACCTTAGAGACCAGCTAAGTTTGTTCTTGGTATGAGCTTTCATGTGCATGCATACTTCTTCAGATACTTAAATCAACATCATCATCTTTTAAAGGGAATTGTTATAGGAATCTTATCCGCACATATATAAAAGACATGTATGTATTTTATCAGCTGCCTTGGAGGCAGGATGTAAATTTCTATCAATAAATCGGTCAGATCCCTATGGCTGTTTCAACACCTGATAACTTGCCAAAGTGCTTTGTATCTGAAGAAGTGTGCATGCATATGAAAGCTCACACCAATAGCAAACTTAGTTGGTCTCTAAGGTGCTGCTGGAAGGAATTTTTTAATTTTGTTTCCTCTCTGCAATTATTCCCGGACAAGACTCACCAACTGGGTAAAAAAAAAAAAAGGTAAAGGTCCAGTCGCGGACGACTCTGGGGTTGCGGCTCTCATCTCGCTTTATTGGCGGAGGGAGCCGGCGTACAGCTTCCGGGTCATGTGGCCGGCACGACTAAGCCGCTTCTGGTGAACCAGAGCAGCGCACGGAAACGCCGTTTACCTTCCTGCCGGAGCGGTACCTATTTATCTACTTGCACTTTGACGTGCTTTTGAACTGCTAGATGGGCAGGAGCAGGGACCGAGGAATGGGAGCTCCCCCTGTTGCGGGGATTCGAACTGCCGACATTCCGATCGGTAAGCCCAAGAGGCTCTGTGGTTTAGACTACAGCGACACCCACCTCCGACACCAGCTGGGAATAACAAGCAAAAGGCACATGAAAAATGCTGGTAGGGGTCCTGAAATGAATGGCACATTCCAGCTCATGTACAGAGGTTTTCCCCACTTGAATGGCATGGAGGTTTTTCTTTTTCTTTTTTAAAATAATTTTTTATTAAATTTCCATTTAAAGATATATAATCACATCTTTACAGTATTATCTACTTTACCGCTTTGGCTTTTTCGAGCTATCGACTTCCTTCCCTCCCGCCTCTGGGCTTTCAAAGTTAACCTTTATATCACAGCATCTTATATTTTTTCCAGTTCTAATAAAACTCATCGCAAAATACCTCAAAATTTAGATAAATGTAGAAAGGTAAAAAAAAAATTCTTGTTACAAGTCTTCAGCTAGCCCTACTAGTGTAGTTAATTGCTTACAGTGATCTTTCAAATATTGTGTAAATTTACTCCAGTCTTTTTGGAATACTTGATCGTGCTGGTTTTGGATTTTTCTTGGTTTTCTAGTTCTGCAAAGTCCATCATCTTCATCTGCCCCTCTTCTGTCATTGGCACTACTTCTTGTTTCCATTTTGGGGCTAAAAGAATTCTTGCCGCAGTTGTTGCATACATGAACAGTCTTTTATCTTTTCTTGGGTTGTCTTCGCCTACTGTACCAAGTAAAAAGTCTTCTGGTTTTTTAACAAAAGTGTTTTTAAACATTTTCTTTAACTCATTATATGTCATTTCCCAGAAATCCTTTAAATGACATGGAGGTTTTTCTCCCTCTCCACTAGAACTCGCATAGTTAACCTGTGGAACTCCCTCCCACAGGAAGTGGTGATGGTCACCAAACTAGATGGTTTAAAAGAAGACTGGGCAAATTTATGGAGTAGGAGAGGTCTGTCAATGGCTACTGGACACGATGGCTGTGCTCTGTGCTCTCATGCACTCCGCCTCTGGATTCTGAATCTCATCTAACCTACAACCTCTGGGTTTTGGGCGGTATATAAATTTGATAAATGAAATATAGTAAATGAAAATAAATGAAAGTTTGTGGAAACCAGAGGAGGGGGGAGTGTTGCTGTTGCTCTCGAATCCTGCTTGCTGGTTTCCCACAGGCATCTGTAGTAATAATAATAATAATAATAATAATAATAATAATAATAATAATAATAATTTGTTATTTATACCCCGCGCATCTGACTGGGCTTCCCCAGCCACTATGGGCGGCTTCCAGCAAAATATTAAAATATAGTAATGCATCAAACATTAAAAGCTTCCCTAAAGAGGGCTGCCTTCAGATGTCTTTTAAAAATCTGGTAGTTCTCTTTGACATCTGACGGGAGGGTGTTCCACAGGGCGGGTGCCACTACTGAGAAGGCCCTCTGCCTGGTTCCCTGTAATCTCACTTCTCGCAGGGAAGGAACCTCCAGAAGGCCCTCGGCGCTGGACCTCAGTGTCTGGGTGGAACGATGGGGGTGGAGACGCTCCTTCAGGTCTACTGTGAGAAGAGGATGCCGGACTAGATGGACCATGGGCCTGATCCAGCAGCCTCTTCTGACCTTCTTATGCAACCATCATTATCATTTGAGGCTCAGGTGGCCTCTGTGGCTTTCTGGTTGTTGTTGAGTTGTTTAGTCGTGTCCGACTCTTCGTGACCCCCTGGACCAGAGCACTCCAGGCACTCCTGTCTTCCACTGCCTCCCGCAGTTTGGCCAAACTCATGCTGGTAGCTTCGAGAACACTGTCCCACCATCTCATCCTCTGTCGTCCCCTTCTCCTTGTGCCCTCCATCTTTCCCAACATCAGGGTCTTTTCCAGGGAGTCTTCTCTTCTCATGAGGAGGCCAAAGTCTTCGAGCCTCAGCTTCAGGATCTGTCCTTCCAGTGAGCACTCAGGGCTGATTTCCTTCAGAATGGATACTTCTGTGGCTAGAAGTGCCTTTTATCAGCTTTGGATGGAGTCTCAGCTGTGGCCCTGCCTGGATAGGGATTTTCTGTTTGAACTGTTTTTAATTATGATTTTTAAATTGCTGGCACCTGTTTCTTGGGTCAGGGACCTGCCTGCCTTGCCTTTAGACTACACCAGGTGCATTGATGCTGCTTTAGAAATACACTATTTAAAAAAGCCAATGGGGGCGTGTTGTAGTGTTATATTTATTATAATTATTGCTATGTTTTAAAAGAGATGGTATATAGCAGGCATCCACAAACTCGGCCCTACAGCTGTTTTGGGACTACAATCCCCATAATCCCTGACCACTGGTCCCGTTAGCTAGGGATGATGGGAGTTGTAGTCCCAAAACAGCTAGAGGGCTGAGTTTGGGGATGCCTGCTATATAGCTTTTAACTCCACCAATGCTGAATTGTATTTTAATGATTGGTTTTACTATGTTTTTAGTGGTTGTTGTTTTTTATGTGTCAGCTGCCTTGAGTCCTGTCAGGGGGAAAGGCGGGTTAAAAATATAAGTACATCATCATCATCATCATCATCAACAAAATAGCTGAAATAACCATTCTGTCCCCTGTGGTTGTTTTTCTGTCCTTGCAGGATGAAGGTCCGCTGCCTCCTGCTGGTAGCTCTTTGGCTCTGCGCCCTTGACCTTGGCAGCCCCTCTGGTGAGTGACCCCATCCCACTTTGGCCTTGGGCAGGAAGCTACAGGTGGAGCTTCCCTGGAAAATGCAAAATAAGTGTCTGGCAGGCATGTCCAACCGGTCGTTTGCGATCTGCCGGTTGATTGAATGGCGTCCGTGGCTGATCCCGGTTGATCGCGGGATCCTTTTTTTTTTCTTTCCAAAATTTTTTTATTGGTTTTCACGACATTATAAGCAAAGAAACACATATGACCAACAAACATAAATCATAGCCTTATTGAAAATTACACTTATTAACATTGTTAAGTGACTTCCTTGCTTCCCCCTTGGTTGAATTTCATTGTATATCTTTTTAACGGTTTTCCAAATCACAGTTCTTATAAAATTTAACTTTAACATTAACATCCTTAGATCTTCACATTATGAAATTAAACATATTAATTCATCACTTAACATAAATAAAATCCTAAGCCAATGAAGTATCTGCAAGCTATTTCCGGTTTGTTTAACTTAACATATTTAACTAAATAATCATTAAATTTAATCCACTCTTCTTGATACTCCTCCTCCTTATGGGCGCGGACTCTTCCGGTTAGGTCTGCTAGATATCAACCAGGATTGCGGGATCCTGGTTGATATCTACCCCCCCCCCAAAAAAAAAGAAGCTCAACAGCTTTGCCTCCCCCCCCAAAAAAAAGCTCAACAACTATGCCTCCCCCAACCTTGTCTCCCCAGCTTTGACAATGAGTAGATCACAGCCAGTATTTTTATATTGTGAGTAGAGCGCAGTCTCTTGGGAGTTGGACATGCCTGGCATCTGGGATCCCAAGAGCTGCTCCTCTGAGCATGGACAGAGGCAAAGGACCCAGGCTGTCCCATGGTGATGCAGCGAAGCACCCCCTGTTGGGAAACTGTGTATGTGCAGCTACTCACACAGAGTCAATTAAGGTTTGGCAGACAGCCAGAAGGCAATCTGAAGGAGTAAGTCTGCCTGGTGATAACAGAGACATGGAGACTGCTCCCTGATTGGTCAAGCTCTCTCAAGGGAGTGATAATTAATGGCCTACTAACTGGAATGTGTTAGTTCAGAGGTTCAGTGGTTCAGTGTGTCAGTGAGTGTAGGAGTTGTGAGTCGTGTCAGAGAGAGCTAGCAAAAGATCCGAGTTCAGGCAGCTAAAAAAGCCAATGCAATTCTGGGCTGCATCAATAGGAGTATAGCATCTAGATCAAGGGAAGTAATAGTGCCACTGTATTCTGCTCTGGTCAGACCTCACCTGGAGTACTGTGTCCAGTTCTGGGCACCACAGTTCAAGAAGGACACTGACAAACTGGAACGTGTCCAGAGGAGGGCAACCAAAATGGTCAAAGGCCTGGAAACGATGCCTTATGAGGAACGGCTAAGGGAGCTGGGCATGTTTAGCCTGGAGAAGAGGAGGTTAAGGGGTGATATGATAGCCATGTTCCAATATATAAAATGGATCCAAACTACAAGAAAGAAGATTCCACCTAAACATTAGGAAGAACTTCCTGACAGTAAGAGCTGTTCGACAGTGGAATTTGCTGCCAAGGAGTGTGGTGGAGTCTCCTTCTTTGGAGGTCTTTAAGCAGAGGCTTGACAACCATATGTCAGGAGTACTCTGATGGTGTTTCCTGCTTGGCAGGGGGTTGGACTCGATGGCCCTTGTGGTCTCTTCCAACTCCATGATTCTATGATTCTGTTCCTGTAAATAGTCCACTATATATAATAAACACCTAACTACAAGTTCCTGGTTCCTGCTTCATCTATCCTGTCTGCAGCCAAGTCGCCAATTGCTTCCGTGGATTCTGCGTTTACTCTGCTAGGTCTGGCTAAGGTCCTGCAGCTAGTCAGAAAGTTGCGAAACACCAAATAGGTTTTTCCAAGACCCCCCTCCTGTTGCCAAAGGCCATGAGGGCGCTGAATGTGCACACGTGAAGCCCAGGACAGAAGCCGAGTGCCTAACTGAGAGACGCAGCCCCCTCAATTCCCGCAAGGCGAGGCTGCCCCCTCCTCTTTTGCAAAGTGGGGCGGTGGTTCTGGGCTTTGTTGGCCAAGGGCTCCCTTGAGGGAAGCAGATGAGTCCAGAGCAGAGCGAGATGAACATGTTGGCATGCAATTAGCCAGAGCTGCTGACAGGCCCATTTGTCACAGTCAGGAGGAATCAACTCTGGGGATTCCCAAGCTAACCAGGCCCTGAGTGATTCTGGCTTCCTACTGATGGGTCTCTGGGAGTCCAAGAGAAATGGACTCAGCCTCTCTCAACGATACTCTTTGCTTTCCTCATGGCCTGATAATCTTTGGGAGAGTTTTGCTGCAGCTTGGATTAGGGATGGCAGGTCCTGTCAATTTTGGGTCTCTTTGTTTCTCAAGTTTCCGGTCCTAAATTCATTCATTTTGCAATAATTTGCAACTGGGGGGGGGGGGAACACATTGGCCTTTTAGTGCAAATTTTTCTTTGTTAAACATATATTTGCATGTGGTCTTGACTAATGTATTTGCAAGCAATTTATGTATGTATGCTATTTCTATGATTATCTTCATTTCTGTGCACACTTCCCCCCCCAAAATGTGCATTATTAAAATGCTGTTTAGGAAACTGCATTGCAAAATTCAGATAAGTGCAAAATTCTAAGGATAGAATCATAAAACTGTAGAGTTAGAAGGGACAACCAATGGTCATCTAGTTCAGTGCCCTGCAATGCAAGATTCAGGTAGGTATCCGTGTTGGTCTGACGCAGTCGAAATAAATAAATAAATAATAAAAAATTGTCCGGTAGCACCTTAGAGACCAACTAAGTTTGTTCTGGGTATATGCTTTCGTGTGTGTGAAGAAGTGTGCATACCCAGTCCATACCCAGAAGTAACTTAGTTGGTCTCATAAGGTGCTACTGCCAAGCACACTGCCTAGGGTTCAAAGTGCCAAAGGAGGTAGGAGCCAAAGGGGCAGAGGTAAGGGGGAAACTCACAGGAGAGTAGTGTAGTCCTGGGCCCTAAGGAAGTGGAAGACAGGAGTGCCTGGCGTGCTCTGGTCCAGGGGGTCACAAAGAGACGGATACGACTAAGCGACTAAACAACAAAATGTGAACAATTCCTTTCTTTTATCTGTCCTGAATCTTCCAACCTTCAGCTGCATTGGACGTCCACGAGTTCTGGTGTTATGAGAGAGGGAGGAAAACTTTTCAATAGTCACTCCCTCCATGCCATGTATAATTTTATAAACTTCTATCACATTGCCTCTTACATGACTTTTCTCTTTGAGAAAACTCCCAAATGCTGCAACTTTTCTTCAGACGTAGGGGAGTGACTCTGTCCTCCTGGATCAATTTCGTTGCCCTTTTCAGAACCTTCTCCAGCTCTGCAATATCCTTTTGGATGTGGGGCAACCATAATTGTACCCATCTGTGTTTCCACATCGAGAGATTCTGAAGAGTGTAAAATCTTGCATAACGCGGGGAGTCCTTGCACACTTTGAGCAATGTTGAACTTTCAGGATGGCGAAAGTATACGAAGTGAATGAATTTTCCTTCCTGCTCCTTCACGGTTTCCTGAGTGGGGAGTGGATGAGTGCTTTGATCTTTCCTGCTATACAATGAGCTCCATCTGCCTTGCGTATGATTCATCCTTTCATTAGAAATCGGAAACTATTGCAGAGAAGAATGCAAGAAGCTGCCTAGGATGATGTCAGACCTCGTATTATGTCAGTCACCCAGTGACTGGCAGCTGCTACTCTTCAGCATGGTCTCGGGCAGAGGGGTGCCTCTCCCCTCCCTTGCTCCCTTTTGTTGTTTAGTCATTTCAGACTCTTCGTGACCCCCTGGACCAGAGCACGCCAGGCGCTCCTGTCTTCCACTGCCTCCCGCAGTTTGGTCAAACTCATGCTGGTAGCTTCGAGAACACTGTCCAACCATCTCGTCCTCCGTCGTCCCCTTCTCCTTGTGCCCTCCATCTTTCCCAACATCAGGTGTCTTTTCCAGAGAGTCTTCTCTTCTCATGAGGTGGCCAAAGTCTTGGAGCCTCAGCTTCAGGATCTGTCCTTCCTGTGAGCACTCAGGGCTGATTTCCTTCAGAATGGAGAGGTTTGATCTTCTTGCAGTCCATGGGACTCTCAAGAGTCTCCCCCAGCACCAGAATTCAAAAGCATCAATTCTACGGCAATCAGCCTTCTTTATGGTCCACTCTCACTTCCATACATCACCCCTGGGAAAACCATAGCTTTAACTATATGGACCTTTGTTGGCAAGGTGATATCTGTCTACTGCCCTTATTAATGTGAAATCTGCCCAAGGTGGTGGTTACTGATAGCCAACTTGGACGTGCAGGAGTTCAGAGGAAGGTGGGACGGCTAAAGATACATCTGTCAGAATCAGTCATCTCTTTGAGGGCTGCGCGTCACCTCGACTTCATACATTGCTGAGTCATGGAGCCCATTTCCTTCCTTCCTTCCTCCCTGGGCAGGCAGCCACAATGGTTAAACACCCGCTCTGTGTTAACGGAAAACGCAGCCAGATTTCTCCTTGGCGCTGGGCCAAGGCCAGCTCCAAGCCAACGGGAGCTTTTCTGCCTCTTTGCTCGAGATTAAAGAGGTTGCTAGAAGCGGACTCCTCACATCTGCAAGACTCCTTTCTTTTTAAATTGAGAGCGCTGGGATTCTTGTGAGGCCGAGCTCTAGGAATTTGGGGAAAGTCTAGCTTTAATGTATGTTTTATTGGGTTGGCGAGTTTTGTGTGTAAGTGTTCTGATACTATACAAAGCAATATGTTCTTCTTCTTCTTCTTTGGCGATCCCTCGTAGCTGAGTAAGATTGTCCTCCATAAACACGGTTTTTACAATGAGTCCGTAAGTGAGTGTGGAGGCCAATTCTGGATCCACACGTCCTTCCACAGTGGGGACATAGGTTTCCGGATAGGAGTTGATCACGGTGTGGATTTGCCAAGCCTGCCTTCCTCCTAGCACTTTTCCCGTTCGCATCCTGAGTAGAACGTAACACACGACTGCACATCTGCGTGTGCGCAGGTCGCTTTCTGCCGCTTCCGCGCATGCACATGACGTCATTTTCAGCGTCTACACATGTGCGAGTGGCGAAATCCGAAAGTAACACGCTCCATTACTTCCGGGTCACCACGGAGCGCAACTGGGAAATACTTAACATGAAGCTACTTTAACCCAAGGTATGACTGTATTATTATATCTCCTCTCAGTCTTGCACGCGCAGATGTGGGTTGTGTTTGCTTCAGGATGCGAACGGGGCTCCGGAACGGATCCCATTCACATCCAGAGGTGCCACTGTACATATTTGACTAGATTAAAATATACCTAATTGCTATAGACTTCCCTTTGCTATATATAAAGGCAACGCAAGTAGAAATATTCTATTAGAAATTTTTATAAATTCCCCTATACCCCCATCTCCCCTTCACCCATGTGTGATCTCAATATATATATTTTTAACTTCTTCCATCTTGTTGTTGTAGTTTAATAATTATTCAATTGATTCTTTTATTATTTCCTTGCTTGTTTTACACATTATCAATTAATATTCCAGTTCTGGAACCATATTTTTTATATATTCCTTCACTCCATCCCACTCTTTAATTATTCTCTGATTTGAATGGCCTCTAATGATTGCCGTCAAAAAATGTATTCCTTTACGCAACAGCAGCGGCCAGAATATTGATCGCAAAGAATTGGAAGGGGGAGAAAAGACCATCATTATTCGAATGGCAAAGCAAGCTCTGTGAGTTTGTGGAAATGGCAAAATTGATTGTCGGAAACATTTTCATTAGATCATAAAAGTTGGAGGGGACCACGAGGATCATCTAGTCCACCCCCTGCAACGCAGGAATCTTTTGCCCAATGTGGGGCTTGAACCCCTGACTCTGAGGTTAAGAGTCTCATGCTCTAATGACTGAACTATCCCTCTTTGTGCATTTCATTCTTAGAAATAAATAAAATTCTGATGCAAAAGTTGCTGTAGGCTGACCGTATCTCTCTTTTGTGACTTGAGTATGCAAGGATTGAACGGCCAAGGGCCCATCTCATCTAGATTTGAATGAAAATAGAAAAGTGTAGGATTATACATGGTGTGACGAAAGCAGGCAGAAAAATGTGTGTGTCCCCCTGTAGGAGTGCAAATATCCAGAGTGTGGGGTCAGGTGGGATTACTATGAGGAATTATAAAATATGCATCAAGACATTGTGTCCATGATGAATGCATTGTGTTGACTGGGTTTGATACGTTGACAATAATTTCTGACCAAATCCCACAACCCTCTGCATCTCTGGCCATTTCCTCTACTGCCCATTTCTCTTGCTTGACAAGTCACATACACAGCCCAGTTGCTTAGCCAGGCAGTACCCTGGGTCATCAAAGATAGTGGGCAAGTTTCTTTGATGTAGCTTTTCTGATATGTTAATCTTAGGATGTTAATCTTAGGGCCAGGAAACAGATCTCACCTGGTGATCGTTGTCCTCCTGGCCATCCTTCTTATCATGTGTATTGCTTGTTTATGACCTCAGGGCTTGCCAAATGTACTCCTTTGTAGTTCTGTTTTATTTACCCCATGCTTAATTAGTTTTGGTACAGTGGTGCCTCGCAAGACGAATGCCTCGCAAGACGGAAAACCCGCTAGACGAAAGGGTTTTCCGTTTTGGAGGTGCTTCGCAAAACGAAATTGCTATGGGCTTGCTTCGCAAGATGAAAATGTCTTGCGATTCCTGGGGTTTTTTTCACCTCCCCCCCTTTTCCCCAAGCCCCTAAGCCGCTTAACAGCTGTTCGCTAAACCGCTTAACAGCTGATCTAAGCCGCTAATAGCCTTTTAGCAGCTAATCCGCTAATCCCTTAAGCCTTTAATAGCCTTTAATAGCCGCTAAACCGCTAATAGCGCTAATAGAGCTAATCCGCTAATGGGCTTGCTTCGCAAGACGAAAAAAACCGCAAGACGAAGAGACTCGCGGAACGGATTCTTTTCGTCTTGCGAGGCACCACTGTAGTTTAACTTTGTCCCCACGTGGGGTTTGTTGAAATGCTCAGAAGAAATCTGATTGGTTCTTACGAACACTCTGTAAAAAGCTCTTTTGTGAATAGAACGACCTGGGCCAGGGGCTGGAGGGACAGAGATTATTATACGCAGCCTTCCCAGCCTTCTTGCTGGTTCAAGCCTCTGTGTGTATTCTTATTAATCAGAGTTCAATCCTTCCTTTACTTTGGGAATGACTTGAATCCCCCTTTCTTATAACTGTAGAATTTGTGGGCATCCACAACAAAACACCCAACAGTTGGGAGATTCAGGGCAGAGTCAAGAACCACACGGACTTTATTTTCCATAACAGGCATGATTCTATGCTTCTCTGAATCCTGCTTCCTTCCTCCCATTTGGTAACAAGATTAGACCCTGCGCTGTTCTGAACTGGGAGCTCTGTGAATGGCGTTGTGCCCCAGATCCGTCCCTCTGCAAGATAAGACTTATTAACATGTAAATTGAGAATCCCGGGAGGGAGAGACAGGCCGGACGAATGCATAAATATGCTCCCCGAGTGTGACAGACAACATTCGGCCACGGTAAATTAGACGTGGAATTAAATCTACACACGAGCAACGGTTGCCAGCGACTGCTGCCAGACGTCTTGCCGGATCTCGGAACGATTCCTGCTGTTCCACAGGGTCCAAACCCGCGATCCGACTTTATGTTGATTTCTGGGAGATGTTTGGACAAAGTCCTTCACCCAAAGGCTCTTGTGTATGAATATAGCAATCTGGGGGTGCTAGATTATTTTGCAGATTGGAAAATAAATAAATAAATAAATATAATAATAATAATGATAATAATAATAATAATTTATTATTTATACCCCGCCCATTATTATTATTTATACCCCGCCCATTTCCCCAGCCACTCTGGGCGGCTTCCAACAAAACACTAAAATACAATAACCTATTAAACATTAAAAGCTTCCCTAAAATTGGTTTAGCAGTGCAAATCTGAGAATGGGGCAGTTATAAGGATAGAGGGAAATAGGAATTGCATTTCTGCCCAGGAATGTGTACAGAATCTTTTCTGAGCTGTGTCTTTTTTGATCATTTTGTTTCCTCCCCCGGACATATGGCCGTTTTATACCCCTCAGCAAGTGGCCGATTCTCTGTACCACTTGGCTTAAACCATTTTGATTTTGCAATGGGTAAGGTGTTTGAGCCCTCTGCCTCAGTGCCATTCCTGCACTTACATAGTCGATAAATTAAATGCATTTTTATAAAATTATTTTGTTTAATAAAATTTGCACACTGGTGGATTGCTTAAGAAAAAAAGTATCAAAGCGCCTTAGAGTAAGCAAAAGCAATAAGCTCAAGGAGAAAAAATACAACAGTATTTTACATATTTTCCTGTAGGACTAATTGCAGACATTAACAGTTGTCAATAGTTTGACCATACCCATTGAGTCAACCACCCATCTCCTAAAACCCCATCCCACCCTCCCACTATATATATAGGTCTGGTGACTTCTGTTTCAGTGTACCTGAAGAAGTGTGCATGCACACGAAAGCTTAGACCCAGAACAAACTTAGTTGGTCTCTAAGGTGCTACTGGACAATTTTTTAAATTTTATTTATTTATTTCGACTGCATCAGACCAACACGGCTACTGCAATTTATTTCAACAGTATTTTAAAACACCCTAAAGTTAAAATACAAAAACTGATTAGCATTCGTTGGTTGAGTGTGAGACTCTTAGTCTCAAGGTCGTGGATTTGAGCCCCTTGTTGGGCAAAAGATTCTTGTGTTGCATCGGGTTGGACTAGATGACCCTCATGGTCCCTTTCAACTCTAAAATTCTATGATTCTATGCTTCAGCTTTCTAAGCATGTAAAGGGGCAAGAAAGAACCCTGCACCCAGTCATCTTCATGGAATGGTCCTGAATATTGCATTATATATATATATATATGTATGTTTTTATTGTTAAAATAATTCAGCATTAATACACACATATTGCGAATATACAAGCATGCAAACATCAGTGGCGTAGCGTGGGCTGTCAGCACCCGGGGCAAGGCAAGTAATTTGCACCCCCTAACCCGTGGATTTGCGCCCCCTAACCCTAACCCCCAGATGTTGCGCCCGGTGCAGCCGCCCCCCCCCTGCATCCCCCACGCTACGCCACTGACAAACATACATTTCATACAATCCTTAAAAGTGTTCAAACATACCTACACTCAATCCCACAGATAATTCCTTTTCCCATCACCATCCACCGCCCCTCACCCCACCTTTGTGTCAGACTTCCAATCTACTCAATTGCAATTTCTTTCCACTTCTTTTACTTTCTTTCACACACCTTTAACCTAATTTCATGCTTCTTTTTCTATTACACATTGTTATCCATCTTATTTAGTATTCCAGTATTTAAAACGGAACTTGTTTATTCTAATAGGAGTTCTGATTTTTCGATATGGTTTTGCAAGTATCCTTTAAAAAAATTCTATTTTTATCCCAGCAATTTGGCAAGCAGCATTCTTTCTCCGTTTACCTTCATAACAACCCTGTGAGGCAGGTTAGGCCGAGTGCCGGTGACTGCAAATTTGTCTCCCTGCCCCCCTAGAGCGCTGTGATGACTGGGGCGTGGACACCATGAAGCACAAGCCGGTCTACAACGGGGAGCCGGCCAAAATCAAGTGTCCTCTCTTTGAAGCCTTCCTGAAGTACAACTACAGCACCGCCCACTCCGCGGGCCTCACCCTGATCTGGTACTGGATTGGGCGAGGCCAGGACATCGAGGAGCCTATCAATTTCCGCCTCCCTGACAACCACATCAGCAAGGAGAAGGATACCCTTTGGTTCCGCCCCGCTCTGCTCAACGACACCGGGAACTACACCTGCATGCTCAGGTAAGGTGTGCTGGTCCAGAGGGGAGGTTACCGTGGGGCGAGGTCCAGGACCTGAGTCGAGGGTCGGCAGACAGTCCTCCTCGGGCGAAGCGGGGTCCACAGCAAGGACAGGAACTCTGGGGGAACAGGACTGGATGCTGGCCGAAACAGCTCTTCAACGACGTTGCTCCCGCAACCTGGGACCGGGCTGACTGGCCTTTATCTTCTCTGAGGCCAGGGGCGGTCCCGGCCCCCAGGAGACCCGCCTCTCCTGGCCTTAAGGCGAGCACTCCTCCTGGGAGAAACCAGTTCCCTCCGCCTCTCTGCCCTGAGCCTCTGCAGTTCAGGAGAGGCTGAAGGGTTACTGGACCCAGGGGGAGACTCACCTGTAGGCACTGAGTCCTCAACCACCTCCAGAGCCAGAGTGCATTCACCTGGTGCCTGCTCCTGAGGATCCGGCACAGGTGCAGGCGCTTCACAATCAAGGCCCTCTCCCAGTTCAGCCGGCCCTGGAGGCGGGGACTCCTGTGCAGGCTGGGATTCCTCCGGTTCAGCCTCTGAATCGGATTCCCAGGCCATCACATAAGGAAGCCAATAAAGAGGGGGCCATGCTTGTAGGGAGGGGTTTTAAGGTTGGAAGAACGAGGGTGTTTGGGTCATCTGATCATCTGTCTTGCCCTTTTCCATGATTGTTTAGAAAATTCTTACAGCCGCTTTGTATATATACATATGTATCTGTATGTGTATATATGTGTGTGTGTTTGTGCATATATATATAGATAGATAGATAGATATAGATATATAGATATATATATACACTGTATGTGATAATGAGTACAAATTCCACATTCAGTACAGCTGCTGCTGCAAATAATCATAACTATACATTTTTAGCAACTTAATTGCAGTGATAAATCTCTGGAAAAAAATGCACATAAAATAAGCGAAAGCAAATTGCATGCAGGAGAAAAGTACATCAAGGTAGAATGCCAGGATAAAATATAATTATAATATAGGTCTAAAAAGAAAATTGCCAACAGAAAGAAAGCTCTCATGAGTCAAATTGGGAATTCACGAATTATTCTTTCAACCACCTTCTCTCTTTGCCCCCACCACACCCCACGGGTTGGACCAAATGACCCTTTGGGTCTCTTCCAATGCTACAGTTTTTAAAAATTCTATCTCATCACTGCATCCTCTCAGTTCCCACTTCAATAAAGCATTAAAATGTTCAACAGTTACATGCAAGAAAGATATTTGGGTGACCGGTGAGTCCTTTTGTATTTTGAGTGTGAACCTTCCCTTTTAACCTTGTGGTCGAAACCTTGAAATCTGTTTTTTCTCCTTTCCATGCAGAAACACCACCTACTGCAGCAAAGTCGCTTTCCCGCTGGAAGTCGTTGACAAAGACCCCGGTTCCTGCGTCAGCCAGGCCGTCAGGCCGGAAGAAGTCCTCATGTACCTGGACTACACGAACAAGAACCTCACCTGCCCGGACGTGGAAGGGTTTTATCCAGCTGGGACCAAGCCAAAGGTCTGGTGGTATATGGTAAGCTCTGAAGCCCGGGGCTGGAGGCTTCATTTTGCAGAGGGTTTTGATTGTATGCATTTGCAAGTTTATGAAGCTGCACAAGCGAATTGGCAAGGCGGCTGCAGCAATGGCTCGCTTCTGCAAAAGGGTCTGGGAGAATGTGATGCTACCAAGATGAAGGTCTATCAGGCCTGCACGTTGAGCATGCTGATTTATGGAAGTGAGTCATGGGCAACTCACAGCTTCCAGGAGTGACGCCTCAATGCCTTCCACATGGACTGTGTCATGAGGATTTTGGGAATCTGATGGCAGAGCAGAATTCCAAACAAACATTCCCAGCATGTTTGCACTTCTGTCTCAGTGACGTCTAGGTAAGGTAAAGGTAAAGGACCCCTGGATGGTTAAGTCCAGTCAAAGGTGACTATGGGGTTGCGGCGCTCATCTCGCTTTATTGGCCGAGGGAGCCGGTGTTTGTCCACAGACACCTTTCTGGGTCATGTGGCCAGCAGGACTAAACCGCTTGTGGCGCAACAGGACACCGTGATGGAAACCAGAGTGCACAGAAACGCCATCTACCTTCCCGCCATAGCGGTACCTATTTATCTACCTGCACTGGTGTGCTTTTGAACTGCTGGGTTGGCAGGAGCTGGGACAGAGCAGTGGGAGCTCACCCCGTTGCGGGGATTCGAACCGTCGACCTTCTGATTGGCAAGCCCAAAAGGCTCAGTGGTTTAGACCACAGCACCACCTGTGTCCCTACACAGCGACGTCTCGCTGACTTGATCACGTCCACAGAATGGAAGTTGGCAAGATCCTCAAGGACGTCCTCTATGGGGAGCTGGCACCAGACCCGTTGGCGGACGAAACATGCCCACAAACATGACCTGAAGGTTGGAAGCATCAACCTGCTAGGTGGGAATTCTCTGGCAGACCATCACAGTGCATGGAGACAGAAAGTCGGTTTGTGCCTCCGCAGCAGTGCCCAGAGGAGGAATGTCTATTCGGAGAAGCACAGAGAGAAGAAATGTCATCTGCATCAGCATAACTGCATGTCTTCTGTCCCAGCTGCAACAAAACATGTCTCTCCTATATCGGTCTCTACAGCCACAGCAGATGCTGCAATTTTCCAGTGGTTTGACTTCACTCCTTCATTGCCTCTTGAGACAGATGCCAACTCACAATCATAGGCAATTGAAGCCGTGCTCAAGTTACTTGTGATGTTGCTGGGCTGTTCACAGTACTGCTAAAAGCCATGTTTCGGTTTTGCTCCTCATCAGTGGTTCCCAAACCATTTTGGGCCACTGCCCCCTTGGTTACATAAACTCATTCCCAGAGCCCCTGACCCAGTAAGAATCATATAATTCTTATAGTGCTGGCAGGGACCACAAGAGTCATCTAGTTCAACTCCCGGCAAGGCAGGAATCCTTTAGCCCAACTTGGGACTCGAATCCACAACCCTGAGATTGAGTCTCATGCTCTATGGATGGAGCATTTTTCAGAATAGTGGTTTTCACAACCCACTAAGGAAGACAGAAACCCAACAGAACTCAAAGCAGAAACAATGAATTGCACATTTGTTCAAAATCCAATTAAAACTATTTCCTCTAAGTGAGTGAACAAAATTGAGGGCCTTGATCCTGTGATCCCAGGCGTTTACTAATAATTGGATATCTTGTGACAACTCGGAATCATACATACAAACATGTGTGACCCAAGGAAATTGGTTTGAAAGTGATAAGAGCAGTAAAACCTCAAATGCAAAGCGAGGAATGTGTTTCGCTCCAGGCTCTAGCCTGGTCAGTGCAAGTAAGCCATTCATGTCCTTGGAAGGGGCCACAACCCCTTTGTCCCCCAGCAGTTCTGCGAGGCAAGAAGCAAGTGATGTGCTTTCCCCCCCCTGCTACTTCCAGAGATGCCCCCCTGCTTTGTATCCTATTTTAGGGGCTCTCTAATAACCTTTGTGGATCACGAAACACATTCCAGGTTTTGCAATCCACTCTGGAGTTTGGGAGGGGTTCAAAACTGCATGCAGTTCTGCAGTTCCCTTATCTATTCCAAAACAGCCCTTGTCTGTAGCTCATTGAGTAGCAGAAGTGGATTAAAGCATGAAAAAAAGGAGAGAAAAATATATTCTTAAATGTGGATTAGGTGCAGAAGCCACTTATGTTTCAGAATTCTGCAGGTGGAATTTTGTTAGATGCAGTTTCGAATCCCGGCAAATTGAGAGCTTTGCTCATCCTTCGCTCTGTGGGTCAGCTTCTGAGGGGAGGGCATTCTCCCCACCCCCCTGCCCCGCCACCTCCTTGAGACCAAACACTCTTCACACTCAGATGCCCTCTCTGTGGAAATGCAATTCATGGCTCCAGCAGCGGAGCTGGAAGACTCCTGTCCCTTTGATCAATACCCCTTTTCTTCTGGGCTAAGAAGAATCGCCTTTATTTGGCTGCAGGAGCTACTCCATTAAAATTCAGATCCCGACCGTCAATTAGCAAAATGAAACCGAACCCTCTCTGGAAATAATTTTTTTGCAGATGGTAGATTGCTCGTCCCCGTTAATAAGACTTTGTCAGAAATGGTATATTGCCACTGTCTCCCCTTGCCATGTGGAGCTGGACGTGGTCTGGAAAGGAGCCACAGAGGAATAATCACTGCAAAATTGTGGATTGCCAACCTTCTGTGATCGGGAAGATGGTTCACCTGAGCTTTTCCCTTCCTCCCTTCTTGACTCCCTTCAAAGGAACCATAATAAGAGGTATGGCACATGAAGGAAGTGGCTTGGCTCAGCTGCCAAACACAGAAGCCTCGGATTTTTACCGCACAGCAACTCTGTTTCTGCCTCCCTGCCATCGTGCCATTTAAGAATATGTTGGGCACCTTGACAATTGACGCTTTCTCTTCTCTAGTCTCTTAACGCTAGAACTCCTGGACATGCAATGAAGCTGAACCTCAGAAGGCTCAGAGAAGGTGAAAGAAAACCCGTCACAGAGTGTGCAGTTAAACTGTGGAACTCCATCCTGCAGAAACGCAGTGTTGACGACCAACAAAAATGGCTTTGAAAGAGGATTTGACAAATTTGTGGATGAGTCTAAGGTTATTGAAGCCTACTGGCCCTGATGGATTTGCTCTGCCTCCACAGTTCTTCACAGTTCTCTGAATTTTGCAGTGCAGTGCTCCAACCAGAAATATATTTTAAAATGTTTTTGTGGGGGGGGGGGGAGGAAGGGTGTGTATGCAAAATTATACGGAAGTGCATGTTTGCCAAAATGCATTATACTACTTGCCAAAAAAACCCCCCACATGTTTAGAGCAATGTCCACCTAAATGCTCCAAACTTTAGTGAGGTCTTTTATTTTTTTCTAATTGCAAAAAAATTGCAATGTGAAGATGTGAGGAACGGAATCTAAGATTGGAAGAAGAGGAATGAAGAAGAAGAAGAAGAAGAGTTTGGATTTGATATCCCGCCTTTCACTCCCTTTAAGGAGTCTCAAAGCGGCTAACATTCTCCTTTCCCTTCCTCCCCCACAACAAACACTCTGTGAGGTGAGTGGGGCTGAGAGACTGTGACTGGCCCAAGGTCACCCAGCAGCTGCATGTGGAGGAGCGGAGACGCGAACCCGGTTACCCAGATTACGTGACTACCGCTCTTAACCACTACACCACACTGGCTCTCGAAAATAGATTCCTGTCCATTCCTATGTGCAGTGAAAAACCCACATGTGTGATTGTCACATCTGGTGATTCCCATCTGGAGTTGCAGATTAATTTTAGCGTGAGCCTTTTCCTGTTCTTGCTCCTTTCAAAAGGCAGAGAGAAATTCTCATAAAGTCACAATTACAGCGTATGCAAAGAACATAACAAGCATGAGAACATAAGGAGAGTCCTTCTGGATTTGTTTGATTATTTAATTGTTGTTAGCCGCCCTGAGCCCGGCTTCGGCTGGGGAGGGCGGGATATAAATAAAATTTATTATTATTATTATTATCAGACCCATGGCCCATCTAGTCCCAATCTTGCTGTGTCTGAATTGTTGGTTGTTGTTTAGTCGTTTAGTCGTGTCCACCTCTTCGTGACCCCCTGGACCAGAGCACGCCAGGCACTCCTGTCTTCCCCTGCCTCCCGCACTTTGGTCAAACATCTGGTTGGGTAACATCAGGAGAGGATCCTGAACTAGATGGACCATTGGCCTGATCCGTCACACTCTTCTTACATTCTTAGTTTTCGTAGTTTTGGTGGCAAAATGTTACAAATGGAGATGACAGCTTCTGAAATCGTGAGTTTCCGGCTAGGGGCTGCCCGGTCTTGAGCGAGTGCTGCTTCTGGGTCCTGGGTTCCAATCTTCCTCTTCTCGGAGGACGTCCATCTAGTGTGCTTAGCAGATGTGCCTCTTCTGCATGCAGAGGCTGTGAGTGAATGTGCCTTATCCCCATTTCCTGCAGAACTGCAAACTCATGGATAATTTCAACGAGCGATACCCCAGAGGCATCAACCTGACCTTTGGCTTCGTCCGTGAGGCGTACCAGGCTGACTACACCTGTGTCGTGAGCTACAAGGAGAACGGCCGGGATTTCAACCTCACACGGACTTTGAGGGTCAAGGTGGTAGGTAAGGAGAATCGGGGGACAAGGGGAGCCACGACATCAACTGAGCTATTATTGATGTGCATCTGGTTTCTAGCTCATAAAGCCCTGGATGACTCAGGCCCAAGCTATCACATTTCCCCATATGAACCTGCCTGGGCTCTGAGATCTTCGGGGGGAGAGCCCTTCTCTCAGCCCTGCCACCCTCACAGGGATGCTTGGTGAGAACATGATGAGAGGGCCTTCTTGGTGGTGGCAGCTCCCAGGCAGCTTTGGAACTCCCTGCCTAGGGAAGTTAATAATAATAATAATAAGTCTGGTGTCACCATATTCTAGTCTTATGCCTTTCATTTTAAAATACATGTCAATACAGGGCTTCTTAGTAGTAGTAGTAGTAGTAGTAATAATAATAATAATAATAATAATAATAATAATAATAATAATAATTTATTTATTTATACCCCGCCCATCTGGCTGGGTTTCTCCAGCCTCTCTGGGTGGCTTCCAATGGAATATTAAAATACAATAACCTATTAAACATTAAAAGCTTCCCTAAACAAGGCTGCCTTCAGATGTCTTCTGAAAATCTGGTAGTTGTTTTTCTCTTTGACATCTGATGGAAGAGCGTTCCACAGGGCGGGTGCCACCACCGAGAAGGCCCTCTGCCTGGTTCCCTGTAACTTCGCTTATCGCAATGGGGGAACTGCCAGAAGGCCCTCGGCGCTGGACCTCAGTTAGGCTGGTTCCCTCCTTGCTGTCCTCCCTTCTGACAGGCCTTTGGGAACTGACTTGTTTTGTCACCTGCCCATCCCATAGCTAAACCTAGATTGTAAATTCCTCAGGATAGGGACCCCCCCCCAGATCAAGGGAAGTCATAGTCCCACTCTATTCTGCCTTGGTCAGACCACACCCGGAGTCCAGTGTCCAGTTCTGGGTGCCACAATGTAAGAAGGATGTTGACAAGCTGGAATGCGTGCAAAGGAGGGCAACTGAGAAGATCAAGGGTCTGGAAACCAAGCCTGATGAGGAACGGTTGAAGGAGCTGGGTATGTTTCACCTGGAGAAGAGGAGACACACAGGAGATATAGCTAAAGAACTCTCCCATGGAAGATGGAGCAAATTTGTTTTCTCCTGCTCTGGAGAGGAGGCCTCGAACCCATGGCTTCAGGTTACGAGAAAGGAGAGTCCGGCTAAACATCGGGAAGAACTTTCTGATGGTAAGAGCTGTTCGACAATGGAACAAGCTCCCTCAGGAAGTTGTGGACTCTCATTCACTGGAGGGTTTTAAGCAGAGGTGGGACGGCCATGTGTCAGGGACTCTTTCGTTGTGATTACTGCAATTCAGGGGGTTGGTCTAGATGACACTTGGGGTCCCTTTCAGCTCTATAATTCTGTGATTCTAAAGCAACAGACCCAGTGACACCACTATCCGAATAAATACTGTCACTGGCAAGAACAAAGAAGAGGTGTTGTGGTTGCCCTGAGATTTCTTGCAAGAGCCACAGGAGGTTCTTTCAGGGCACCTCGAAAATGGCTTTTGGAAAAACAAGACAAAAGCAGAAAGCATTGCTTTAAAAAAAAGTTTCCTAAGAAAATAGCCCACATTTTGAGCTGCTGGGGTGGGATTTGTGTCCTGGTGTCCTCTCTTGGAAGCACCTTCTCCCTCCTCCGCTGCCCCCTCATCTCAAGAGTCCTTTGCTCTGTCACGAGGAGAGCAAGCTTGTCAAAACCATGTCATTACAAATCTCTGCTTCATCCAAGCCCTGAAGCATGACAGGATGCTTAAAAACACCTGCGCTTTGCAGAGGCTGCAATTTTTGGAGAGTGAGCCGGGCCAGGTTCGAAAACTTCCATGATAATGGAGGGAAAGCATTATGGGCTATATCTGGTGCGGCACTAACTTCTTCCACCACTGCAGGAATTTAAGCACTTTCCTCCCGCTTCCCAGATCTGTTCTGGAGGGTTCAGGGGAACCCCCAGAAGAGATTTGGGGGGGGGGGTGTACATGGTGGGGAGAGAAGGGGATGTTCCCATGCACAACCACCAATCCTTGCGCTGACGAGATATTTGGATATTTCATAGAATTGTAGAGTTGGAAGGAACCCGAGGGACAACGGCGGAGCTAGCCACTCAGGCCCCCGGAGCAGCACACATGCTGTGCACCCAGGGGGGTGATTGGCGCCCATTGGGGGCGATTGGCGTGGCAATTGGCACCCATTAGGGTGATTGGTGTGACGATCGGCGTCCAGGGGGGCGATCGGCATGATGATCAGCACCCAAAAGGGATTTTGTCGCCCCTCATGGATGCCACCCGGGACACACACACCCTTCCTATGCCCCTGCCAAGGGACACCTACCGTATTTTCCGCTCCATAAGACGCACGTTTTTCCTCCTAAAAAGTAAGGGGAAATCTCTGTGCGTCTTATGGAGCAAATGTGTGGTCCCTGGCAGCGGCGGAGCTGGGGACTTTGGTCCCTGAAGCAACGGGGCCTGGCACGTCGCTCGTGCAAGCATCCCCCGCCCGTGCGAGGGGGTGGGGAGAGGAGAGGCAGGGGGAGAGGGCTTCAGAGTTCCCTGCGTCCAAGGGGCTCTGTGACTTGCATGAGAGCAGCCAGGAGCCAGCGCGGAGGGGGATCGTTCTCCCTCGCGTGCTCTGTCAAATTGGGACAGGGAGCTTTTTTCTTGCTTTCTTCCTCTAAAAACTAGGTGCATTTTATGGTCAGGTGCTTCTTATAGAGCAAAAAATACGCTAGTTGAAGCCCCTGCAGTGCCTGAGTCGCAGCTGAAGAATCCAACCTCTGCTCAACAACTTCCGCGGAAGGAGAGTCCACCTCCTTCCAAGGGAATCCGTTCCACTGTGGAGCAGTTCTTGCCCTCAGAAAGTTCATTCAGATGTTGCAGGACGCTGGGAGACGTGAGCCTGCCTCAGGCAGTTCTTAAAGGCACACGTGTTTTCTGAGTTTCTGCCTGCCAGAGTCATTCATGTTGGGCTGATGTGTACCTCAGAGTGTACCTCAGATACAGCCCTGAGGCTCGAGGCTGGAGGGCCTAGCAATTGTTCCCTTGGGGCACAGAATCCAGCCTTTGCTCCAAGCAGTTTCTTCAAGGTCTACAGAAACTCAAGAAGTACAGTTTAATTTTCCCGCGAATAAACCCTTGCCAAACAAACTTTCCCCTTTGTTCCATCCCATTCTACGACTCAGACCCCAAACACTTGAGAAGCTGCCTCCTTCCCTATGGACCTTCTTGAGATTGATGGAAGGGGCACTCTTGGTAGCACTCAGAGGTTTGGGGTGAAGGTGCCCCAGGGGAGAGGGCTTTCTCTGTGGCAGCCCCAAATCTGTGGGACTTCCTCTCCACAGAGGTGCCTTCATTTGACAGCTTCCAGAAGATGCTGAAGATCTGACTTCTGACCATAGCTGTCAACCGTCCCTTATCTGGCGGGAAAGTCCCTTATCCCAGCGCTGTGTCCGGCTGTTGTCCCTTATTGATGATGTCCCGTAAATTTCCCAGGTTTCAAAGGAAGCAGCTCCTCTCCCTCCCTCCCTGCCGGCCAGGGAGGAGGGAGGCTCCAACTGTGTTGCTTGGCTGCGTTGCTCAGCCAGTAAGGAGTCTAAGAACGACTAGGGGGGTGAAGCTTGCATGCCTTGTGCCGATCAAATCGGCCGCGTTGCCTGGGGACTCGCCTTTGCTCAGCGCTTCCCAGCGGAGAGGTGACTGTGGTTTTCCTTGCTGCATCCCCTTTGCCGGGTTGCTGCGCTGTGGGAACCACCGCTTGAGGTTTTGTTTGGCTGCTGGCTGGGCTTTCTGCCTTTGGCTCGGAGGGGCTCAGAAGCTGAACATACCTGAGCATGAAAAATCCCTTATTTTGGCTGCTGATCCCTTAATTTTGAGGCTGCTGGTCCCTTATTTTTGAGGCTGCTGGTCCCTTATTTTCAAATCTGTAAGTTGACAGCTATGCTTCTAACACAGGAGCTGCATGTTTTCAGGACCCGCCATTTGCTTGCTTTATTTATTTTTTGATGCCGTAACCTTCCCTAGGCTGAAGGGCAAGTAAATAATCACGATCCTATTCTGTCGGCAGGGCCTCCAGACAAGGCAACGGTTCCGACGATCATCTCTCCAAATAGGCAAGTCGGTTATGAACTCACACCAGGTAAGGTCTGCCAGTAGCTGCCCGTCCTCTCAGTTCGAAATCTGCCAATTGAAATGTGTGTCTTCTGCATGTTTGAAACAAGGCGTTGACTGTGGAGAAGCTTTCAAATCGCTTCTGGCTTGACTGCGCAGCTTAGGAGGCTGCCTTGGACGGAGTCAGGCATTAGAACCGTAAAATGATTCTGCAGTTGATTCCACTCTGCAGAGTGGAAGGTGAAAAGAAGGTGGAGTCACCTTATTGGAGGAAGAACGCCAGCCGGGTGGTGTGGTCCCATGGTGTCAAACTCCTCAATGTGGCCCTGGGTGGACATGGCATTCACTCAGTGTGATCTGCCTTGTGGCTGCAGTCAGTGATTTCATCTCAGCTGAGGCGACAGTTCCCCAGCTGTGATTTCAGCTCGTGGAAGCTAGCTGGTGCTGCATAATAATAATAATAATAATAATAATAATAATAATAATAATTTATTATTTATACCCTACCCATCTGGCTGGGTTTCCCCAGCCACTCTGGGCAGCTTCCAACTGAATATTAAAAACAATACAGCGTCAGACATTAAAAACTTCCCTAAACAGGGCCGCCTTCAGTTGTCTTTTAGAAGTAAAATAGTTGTTTATTGCCTTGACATCTGCTGGGAGGGAGTTCCACAAGGCAGTGCCGCTACTGAGAAGGCCCTCTGCCTGGTTCCCTGTAACCTCACTTTTTGCCAGAAGGATCTCAGTGTCCGGGCTGAACGATGGGGGTGGAGATGTTCCTTCAGGTATACAGGACCAAGGCCGTTTAGGGCTTTCAAGGTCAGCACCAACACTTTGAATTGTGCTCGGAAATGTGCTGGGAGCCAATGAAGATTTTTCAGGACCGGTGTTATATGGTCTTGGCAACCACTCCCCGTAACCAGTCTAGCTGCTGCATTCTGGATTACAGTGGTACCTCTGTACTTAATTTACTTTGTACTTACTCTGTACTAAGTACTTAATTCGTTCCGGAGGTCTGTTCTTAACCTGAAACTGTTCTTAACCTGAAAAACCACTTTAGCTAATGGGGCCTCCTGCTGCTGCAGCGCCACCAGAGCATGATTTCTGTTCTCATCCTGAAGCAAAGTTCTTAACCCGAGGTACTATTTCTGGGTTAGCGGAGTCTGTAACCTGAAGTGAATGTAACCCGAGGTACCACTGTAATTCAGTTTCCAAGTCACCTTTAAAGGTAGCCCCATGTAGAGCGCATTGCAGTAGTCCAAGTGGGAGATAACCTAGCCTAGCATCCCAGCTTCATCACCAGTAAGGTGTAGTTGGGTTTGTTGAATTGTTTCTTTAAATCTAAAGGTTCATCATTGTTTCACCGGATGTGTATACCTTTAAGGGGCCAGAGCAAGGGCCAGAGTAAACTAACGAGATCCAGCTTTACAGCTGTGAGACATAGCAGGTGCTGCTGAGTTGCATTGATTAAGCTGTGTTGGGAATTGGCTGCAGTATATAAGGAGCAGCACCTAGCTCTGCCATTTACCCTGGGGATGGGTTGGTGGTTGGGTCGTGTTTGTTTGTAGATGTATTTGGTGTATAAGGAGTTTTTGTTTTTCTTATTAAAACCTTGTTTAAGTTATTTTTGAGTCCTTTACTTTTTCTAATGCATGGTCTCCCCAGCAAGCTCTCTGCAGCGTTACTACACTGCGAAAAGCCAACAGGGTTCCCATGAGGCAAGACACAGAGACAACAGCAAGAACCTTTATTGAACTGCATAACTGGGAAACAGGGGCAGAGCAACTGCTTACACCAGTGATGGCCAAACTTGGCCCTCCAGCTGTTTTGGGGCTACAACTCCCATCATCCCTAGCTAACAGGACCAGTGGTCAGGGATGATGGGAATTGTAGTCCCAAAACAGCTGGAGGGCCAAGATTGGCCACCACTGGCTTATATACACTCCTGAAATCCTGGGCCACTCCCACTCCCAACGTGATTGGCTGTCTAAACTTCCAAGCTGCGAATCAGGACTCAAGAGCTCAATGGGGCCAATGGCAGAGGCCCAAATCCTGAAATGTTCTGTGACTGGGCATCATGTATCGAATCAGAGCACAGGAGCTCAGAATCCTTAGTCCAGACGGACCCCTGAGGGTCCTGGAGTCCAGCCCCCTTGCAATGGAGGATGGAGCAACAAATCTAAATGTTACCTTTACACGGTGGGCTCATTTCTGCTCCCTAAAAGTGTAGGGATGTTGTGCGTAACAGGAGAGGATCTATTGATTACTAGTATCCTTCCTAACTTGCGCTAGCAAGCGTCTTCATATAGCAGAGTGCATTCGCCTATTACACAGCAGGAAGTTGGTTGCAGACTCATTAGACTCTCTTAAGATAATAAGTAATTCAGTCTGGCTTGCCCAGATTGGGATATGTTCTACTATCCCTGGTAAGACCCCTTTGATCCCTCCTAAAAGAATAAAGACACAACACTCTTATTCATAGGTGACAAAATGCATCTCTGGGTTATTTGTGGGGCATAGGAATTAGTTCATTTCCCCCCCCCCAAAAAAAAATATAGTCCGGCTCCCCACAAGGTCTGAGGGATGGTGGAGTGGCCTAATTTCGCCAAAACCAAAATTCTTACTTTTGGCATGAAAACTCGGAAGTCACTCTGGAATTTTGAGGGCCATTCTATTGAACATTGTTCAGCATTCAAGTATTTGGGTATCATTTTTCAGCATGGGCTTAGCTGGTCAGCTCACCTAAATACAACCATCCTGGCTGCCCGCAGAACCATCAAAGCCTTGGAGAAATTCTACTATGCAAAAGGCGGCCAGCTGGTTCCACCAATCAGAAAAGCATTTATCAGCAAAGTCCTCCCGATGTTATTGTATGGGGTTGAAATCTGGGGGTGGAATTTAAAAACACTACAACGGCTGGAGATTCTACAAAACTCTTTTGCACGGAAGATACTGGGTCTCCCCAAGGGCTCGGTTGCAGCACAGTTAAGAACAGAACTGGGCCTCCCCTCCATTGTTGCGAGAGCCCACATTAGAATTATTAGCTTTTATTGTAAATTAATCAATGCCCCAGATCCCCTACTAGCCAGGCAAGCCTTTTTAACGTGTTCTCAAAGCAATAAATGGTCCAAGGCCATGGTGACTATTACTGCACGCTACTCTCTCCCAAATCTTGACTCGCTGTCCTCTTGGGACAAACATAAAATCCGGGCCTGGATTCTTACAAGAGACGAGGCCATGGACCGGGCACAGTCCACCTCAGCTCGCCTCTCCATGTGGCTCCCTAAAGTGAAAGTGGTAAGATCACTTGCCAACTACTTGATAGACCTGACGGAGCCCAACTTGAGAAGAGCGTTTACTATGGCCCGCTTCCATTCTATACCCACGGCCTTCCTGCAGGGGATTTATTCTAAGACCCCTATTACCCAGCGTCTATGTCCATGCACAATGAATGAAGTAGAGGACTTCATACATTTCTTTTTCTACTGCCCTATTTATGAGCCAATAAGATCTAAGCTCCTCCTTTTGATCCCGTCCACCATTACATCTAAGGAAGACTGTTTGAAATCGCTTCTTGTGGACGCAAATCCCCAAATCTCACGTGGGGTGGCAATATTCATAGTGCAGGCTCTGAAACTCAGGGCTACTCTGACAGGGTAGCGTGCCCTAGACCTGGACCTGTTTTAATCTTTTTATTACTTTTAACTCAATATGCTGAGTCTGTTCTGGGGCCATTTTGTGCTTTATATATACCCGCATACTAGTTTTTGGGCGCTGGCTATTATATCTTTGCATTATTGTCTTCGGGTAACTTAAATGTCACTACGCCAGCCAAAACACCTGAATTTTGCTGGGTTGCTTGTCTCTAGTTTGTCTTTTTTCTTTTTTGTATTGTCTTATTTTGCTATGGCAGTTTGCTAATGCAATAAAGGTTTTGAAAGTTACACTCCTGAAATCCTGGGCCACTCCCACTCCCAACGTGATTGGCTGTCTAAACTTCCAAGCTGCGAATCAGGACTCAAGAGCTCAATGGGGCCAATGGCAGAGGCCCAAATCCTGAAATGTTCTGTGACTGGGCATCATGTATCGAATCAGAGCACAGGAGCTCAGAATCCTTAGTCCAGACGGACCCCTGAGGGTCCTGGAGTCCAGCCCCCTTGCAATGGAGGATGGAGCAACAAATCTAAATGTTACCTTTACACGGTGGGCTCATTTCTGCTCCCTAAAAGTGTAGGGATGTTGTGCGTAACAGGAGAGGATCTATTGATTACTAGTATCCTTCCTAACTTGCGCTAGCAAGCGTCTTCATATAGCAGAGTGCATTCGCCTATTACACAGCAGGAAGTTGGTTGCAGACTCATTAGACTCTCTTAAGATAATAAGTAATTCAGTCTGGCTTGCCCAGATTGGGATATGTTCTACTATCCCTGGTAAGACCCCTTTGATCCCTCCTAAAAGAATAAAGACACAACACTCTTATTCATAGGTGACAAAATGCATCTCTGGGTTATTTGTGGGGCATAGGAATTAGTTCATTTCCCCCCCCCCCAAAAAAAATATAGTCCGGCTCCCCACAAGGTCTGAGGGATGGTGGAGTGGCCTACGGCTGCAAAAGGTTGCTGACCCCTGATCTAGGGCAACCCAGGTCTGCTTCTACCCTGTGGCAGACAAATCCGCCCAGATCATTGGCCCAGTCCAGTTTGGGACCTGGGGTTTGTCCAGAGAGGACGCACACAGCCCTAATGGCTGCTATTGAATGCTCTTCGTATTAGTGCATTGAACACGGTTGTTCTTAACCTTGCGCGTGCCAGGAGAAGCACTCGAGATCCGTTGCGAGGTCCAGTTCACGTTCCTGAAGGACTCTCCGCAAGAGGTCTGGTGGATGGTGGACGGGAAGAGCCCAGAGGACGTCGCTGACCTGAAGTTCAACATCACACTGATGTGAGTGCAAAGGATTTCCCTGTTGTCTGAAACGGGGAGACAGTTTAGTCCAGGGCGAAGGGGGAGATGGGAATCCTTCGCAGGGGCTGGGGGAAGCACAATGGAGACGTCTGTATGGTGGGGGGTGGAGGGGGGGGGCTTGGGCAAATATCAGTGGCTTGCTATAAAAGAGGGGCTGTATACGAAGACCCTCTTTTTCCCTCAGCTGCATCTTAAAGACCTCTTTCCTTTCAGTACTTGTGTGTGTGTCTTGCTATTTAATTGTATTTATTATTATTACTATTAATTATATTTAAATACTGCCCTATACCCGCAGGTCTCAGGGCAGTTCACAGGATAAAATCAGAATATAAAACCATTATCAAAATAAAAGCAGCAGCAACCCAGTGACCCCTTTTTGTTCCCGTTTGAGAAAATCCTAAGAAATTGATTGCAGGGCGGGTGAAACCCCCCATGGATAAATATTAAGTTCCCGTAGACGGAGTCGGATCACAGGCCCATCTGTTTGTTTGTTTGTTTGTTTGTTTGTTTGTTTGTTTCATTTATATCCCACCCTTTTCTCAGCCCCCACCCCGCAATTCACGCCATTCTGAATTTTGTGATACAGTAGGACGACTAGAAATAGATCTACAAATGTGTTTGTTAGGAGGGAATGCGTGTGCATAAAAGTGTATAGGTAAGCGAATGCATCATGTCAATAATAATAATAATAATAGTAATAGTAATAGTAATATTGGTTGGACAGTGTTCTCGAAGCTACCAGCATGAGTTTGACCAAACTGCGGGAGGCAGTGGAAGACAGGAGTGCCTGGCGTGCTCTGGTCCAGGGGGTCACCAAGAGTCGGACACGACTAAACGACTAAACAAACAAACAAACAAACAAACAAACAATAATAATATACTACTAATGATGATGATGTTTGGAGCAATGTCCACTAAAATGCTTTGAACTTTAGTGTGGTCTTTTTTAAAAAAAAAATATGCAAAATAATTGCAAGCCTACGTGAAGATGTGAGGAATGGAATCTAAGATTGGAAAAAGAGGAATGAAAATAGATTGCTGTCAATCCTTATGTACAGTGAAAAACCCACATGTGTGATTGTCACATCTGGTGATTCCCATCTGGAGTTGCAGATTAATTTTAGCGTGAGCCTTTTCCTGTTCTTGCTCATTTCAAAAGGCAGAGAGAAATTCTCATAAAGTCACAATTACAGCGTATGCAAAGAACATAACAAGCATGAGAACATAAGGAGAGTCCTTCTGGATCAGACCCATGGCCCATCTAGTCTGAATAGACACCCCCAGTGGGAACCCCCCCCCCCAACAGGATTCAGGCCCCAGAGCCCTCTCCCCTCCTGAGGTTTCCGGAAACTTGGATTCAGAAGTGTTGCTGCTTGCGACTGTAAAGGCAGAGCAGAGCCACCTTGGCTACTTGCCACCCATAACTCCTCTCCTCCTCCATGAATTTGTTTCATCCTCTTTTAAAGCCATCCAAATTGGCAGCCACCGCTTTGTCCGGTGGGAGGGAGTTCCACAGATTAACCATGTACTGCATGGAGAAAGGCTGGCGTTTCTCTGGAAAGGGCTCTTGTGCCGGGTTTCCTGCTTGCAGCTTCCTACTGGGGCATCTTCGTGGCCCCAATGGGAACAGGACGCTGGGCCAGATGGTCCCCCTTGTTGGAAAATGCCCTAGGGGTGCCTGCAAGCCGCCGGAACTCTGAGCATCCTCCGGGATGTGCAGCTCTGGAAAAAGCATCTCCCTTCTCTTCCGGTGCGCTTCTAGTGACATACATCATAATGATATGTGCACACTAAGCTTCTGGCAGAACACAGCAAGAAGCGTGAGACATTGCAGAGCTAATCTACTATTTATTTACACACTATGTACAGACAAAAGCAAAAGTACAGAGCTAGTGTGGTGTAGTGGTGAAGAGCGTAATCTGGGGAACTGGGTCCGATTCCCCGCTCCTCTACATGCAGCTGCTGGGTGACCTTGGGCCAGTCACACTTCTCTGAAGTCTCTCAGCCCCACTCACCTCACGGAGTGTTTGTTGTGGGGGAGGAAGGGAAAGGAGAATGTTAGCTGCTTTGAGACTCCTTAGGGTAGTGATAAAGCGGGATATCAAATCCAAACTCCTTCTCCTCCTCCTCCTCCTCCTCCTCCTCCTCCTCCTCCTCCTCCTCCTCTTCTTCTTCTTCTTCTTCTTCTTCTTCTTCTTCTTCTTCCTCTTCTTCTTCTTCTTCTTCTTCCTCTTCCTCTTCCTCTTCTTCTTCCTCTTCCTCTTCCTCTTCTTCTTCCTCTTCTTCTTCCTCTTCTTCTTCTAGCTTCCATTCTCTCCAGCTCCGAGAGAACAGGCACAAGTACTGTATTTTTCACTCCATAAGATGCCCTTTTCCCCTCCTAAAAAGTAAGGGGAAATGTGTGTGCATCTTATGGACTCCTGCCTGACTCTGTATGGAGTCTGTGTGTTATCCATGTAGTGATTAGATGGCTGAGTGAGAGCTGTATCCCTCATGCAAGCCAGTACCTCTTTAGTGTTAGTTTGCAGTAGCTGTTAGAAATAAAAGAAGCTATGCTTCACAGCTTTCTTCCGTGTTGTTTGTACTCTGCTGAGTTTGGTGCTCACAATGGACAGTTGTGGGTCCAGTTCACTTAGACCTGCTTTCCAGGAGTGGAAGGTCTCTGGAAGTGCTCCAGGTCGCCTAGTCCAGTTGGGGCAGAACTCATTGTTGAGCCCGGTCATTGGCATCGGCTCAAAGGCCTACTGACAGTCCCTTGGCATCTCAGAGAGCGTCTGAGCTCAGCCCTCTCATCTTCTTTACCCTTGGCCTTTCCCCAGGGAGATCCCCTCCAGCCTTGGTGAGATGACCATTGTGAAGACTCTGGTCGTGCCCAAGGTCACAGAGAGGGACCTGAAGCGAAACTACACCTGCTGCGCGCACAACCTGAAGGGGACTGTTCACCAGGAGGCCATGGTGAAGATGAAAGGTAAGGGCCTTCTTGGTGGCTGCTCCCTTCCTAGAGGGGCCAGACAGGCTCCTTCCCTGTTTCCCTCCTTGTTTCCTTTTCCTTCCAGCAAAGACTTTCTTTATCCCATCAGAACTGGCTTTCGACAGCACTGCGCTGTTTTTATGACCTGCATTTTAATAGCTTTGGTGTGTGGTTTTTTTAAAAAATATTATTTAATTTTTGTGGAGTGGATGCAAAAGAAAATAAAATAGCAGTGAAAGGATTGTGGAGGAGATAAAAGTATGATGCAGCATAGAAGGGTAACTACACACAACCTAACACAAACCAGTAGAAACATCCACATTCCCAGTCTTGCAGAGCACATGAGAAAAACCAGTAGCTAGCGAACTAGAAAGGCCCATCGCTGAAATCTGAAAAAAGGTGTTTGTTTATTTCTAGCAAGTGAATGGGGGGGGCTAAAATGGGGGTAACAGCACCATGGAAGAAGGGTGGGAAGTCATCTTTTAAATTGTGTCTTAAATTTGATGTTCATTTCTTTTTTAAAAACCTTGAAATTCAATAAAAATTACTTGGACAAAAAAGAATTCCCTTAGAGCAGTGGTGTCCAAACTTTTTTCAAAGAGGGCCAGATTTGATGAAGTGAAGGGCTGTGAGGGCCGGCCAAAGTTGTTAGCCTTTTTTTAGGATTGAAGTTGTTGTGGTTTTGGGGGGATTTTACCCCAGGAAATGAACTGCCACATGGGCTGGATAAAACTGACCGGCGGGCCGGATTAGAACCCCGAAACTTTGCCTCTGTCTAGAAAAATGCAACCTGTGTAGCTGATAGAATTAGTACGACTCATGCAACACGTTGGCGACTAATATACACACAATAATTACCAAAATAATTATACGTTCTTTATCAATCTTCTGAGAAAAATACAAGACCTTGTGCAAAGCCACAGAGAATCCATTGAAACCAGACATTATACAGGTGAAGCTTGGAAAATTAGAATATCGTGGAAAAGTTCATTTATTTCAGCAATTCAACTTAAAAGGTGAAACTAATATATGAGATAGACTCATGACATGCAAAGCGAGATATGTCCAGACCAACACCAGCTGATGACGTGGCTCCCCAAATCAACACAGACTGTGGAAACTTCACGTTGGACTTCAAGCATCTGGCATTGTGTGCCTCCGCATTCTTCCTCCAGACTCTGGGTCCTTGGTTTCCAAATGAGATGCAAAAGCTGTTTTCATCAGAAAAGAGATTTGGGGAGCCATGGCATCAGCTGGCATTGGTCCACTGTGCTTCATGAAGTCCAGGGTCAACGTAGCCGCCTACCAGGAGATTTTGGAGCACTTCATGCTTCCTTCCACAGACGAGCTTTATGGGGATGCTGACTTCATTTTCCAGCAGGACTTGGCACCTGCCCACACTGCCCAAAGTACCAAAACCTGGTTCAGTGCCCATGGGATTACTCTGCTTGATTGGCCAGCGAACTCACCTGACCTGAACCCTATAGAGAATCTATGGGGCATTGCCAAGAGAAAGATGAGAGACCTGAGGCCGAGCAATGCAGATGAGCTGAAGGCTGCTATTGAAGCATCCTGGTCTTCCATAACACCTCAGCAGTGCCACAGGCTGATAGCATCCATGCCACGCCGCATTGAGGCAGTAACTGATGCAAAAGGGGCCCAAACCAAGTACTGAGTACATATGCATGTTTCTGCTTCTCAGAGGTCCAATATTGCTCTATTTGGAATCCTTGTTTTGCTGATTTCGTTTAATATTCTAATTTTCTGAGATTGTTAATTTCGGGTTTTCATCAGCTGCACCCCATAATCATCACAATTATAACAAATAAAGGCTTGATATATCTCACTTTGCATGTCATGAGTCTATCTCATATATCAGTTTCACCTTTTAAGTTGAATTACTGAAATAAATGAACTTTCCCAAGATATTCTAATCTTCCAAGTTTCACCTGTAAGTTCATCTTGGGTTGGATAGTTCGTAAGTCTCTGTGGCTTTGCACAAGGTTTTGCATTTTTATCAGAAGATTGATAAAGAATGTATAATTATTTTGGTAAATATGGTGTGTATATTAGTCGCCAACGTGTTGTATGAGCCGTACTTCCTTAGAGTCTAGGCTACCTTTTAACAATGGTCTCCCCCCCTTGTATTTATTTTGTCGCTTTGTTTTATATAAGTCTCCATGAGTCATGGTTTGGGGAAAGGGTGGGCTAGATGTAAATCATAGAATCATAGAATCATGGAGTTGGAAGAGACCACAAGGGCCATCGAGTCCAACCCCCTGCCAAGCAGGAAACACCATCAGAGCACTCCTGACATATGGTTGTCAAGCCTCTGCTTAAAGGCCTCCAAAGAAGGAGACTCCACCACACTCCTTGGCAGCAAATTCCACTGCCGAACAGCTCGAATAATCTAATGATAATTAATGGTGATGGTGATGATAATCCACGGTGAATGCCCCTCCCTTCCTCTTCCCTTGACCCCCCCCCCAGTCCCTGTGCCCAGGTACACGGTGGAGCTGGTCTGCGGCTTGGGGGCCACCATCGTCCTGGTGGTCCTCCTGACCCTCGTCTACCACTTCTACTGGCTGGAAATGGTCCTCTTCTACCGGGCTCATTTTGGGACGGACGAAACCATCTTAGGTAAGGGGCGTTGCTGGAAGTGTTCATTTGTTGTTGTTTTTAAATACATTTTTCTTACATTTTACAATTTAAGATTCAAAACATTTACCGTACGTAAGAAAATACAATAAAACAAAACTCCCCCCCAGCCCATGACTTCCCTCAACTTCCCCTTCTGGTTTTTTAGCTATTTGCTACTTCTGCTTCATTTTGTCTTATTTTCCATCTTTTAGCTGAAAGCTCTTATATTCTTAACATTTTTAGACCAAATTTTCCATATTGTTGTTTCTTAACCTTTTGTATTCTTCGTTGTAAGTGTTTACTCAGACCCTACTAATGAGTCCATTTCCTTACAATACTTCTGTAAATACAGCATAAATGATTCCCAGTCTTTATATAAGTATTGTCTATGTCTCTGAGTCTTCTGGTGAGTTTCGTCATTTCTGCGTATTCCATGAATTTGACTTGCCACTCTTCTTTCGTTGGTATCTTGTCGTCTTTCCATATTGGGGCTAGTAGACTCCTAGCCGCTGTTGGAAACCCAGCCTGATGGGCAGGGTATGAATAATAAATTATTATTATTATTATTATTATTATTATTATTATTATTATTATATACATGAATAACTTCCTCCACTCTTTTGGCACTGTCCTATAATACCTAACAAAAAAGCTTCTGGTTGTTGTTTTTTTAACAAAAATTATTTTAAACATCCTTTTCAATTCATTATATATCATTTCCCAATAGTTTTTGATTACGTTACACCCCACATGATAAAACATACCTTCTTTCTCTTTACACTTCCAGCACTTATTAGAACTTGTTCTGAACAGTTTTGCAAATTTAACAGGAGTCATATACATCGTTTTCATATACTTCTCTTTCAGAGGTTTGCAAGTTGGTAAATTTTAAATCCACTTTCCAGGTGTTTGTTTTGCTTGCCTTGCTTCTGTGTTCGGTCCACCGCTTATTTTTTCCAGGTGGAGTAACTCTGTGCTTTGCCTACATCCCCCCCCCCCCCGATACATTTAAGTCACCCCCTGATACATTCCTTTAAGTCACCCCCTGATACATTTCCTTTAGGGAGGGACAAATGGCTCCTGTTTGGTCTCACGATTCTCCCACACCTGGGCTCCGTTCTGCCTTCCACTCTACCTGTGCAGTGGCGACCTGCTTAGATGGTGGGCAAATTCACGGAGGAAGAGAGGGCTGTTGACGGCTGGTGGCTGCGATGGCCACACTCTACCTCCACAGCCTGAGTGCCGGTTGCTGGAAACCACAGGAGACAAGAGGCTCTGGTCCTGAATAGGGTAACTGTGCCCCTAAAGGACCAGGTGCGCAGCCTGGGTGTCATTCTGGACTCACAGCTGTCCATGGAGGTGCAGGTTAACTCTGTGCCCAGGGCGGCTGTCTACCAGCTCCGTCTGGTACGCAGGATGAGACCCTGCCTGCCCGCGGACTGTCGCCAGAGTGGTGCATGCTCCAGTTATCTCCTGCTTCGACTACTGCAATGCGCTCTACGTGGGGCTACCTTTGAAGGTGACCTGGAAACTACAACTAATCCAGAATGCGGTGGCTAGACTGGTGTCTGGGAGCGGCTGCCAAGACCACATAACACCGGTCTTGAAAGACCTACATTGGCTCCCAGTACATTTCCGAGCACAATTCAAAGTGTTGGTGCTGACCTTGAAAGCCCTAAATGGCCTCGGTCCTCTAAATCTGAAGGAGCGTCTCCACCCCCATCGTCCAGCCCGGACACTGAGGTCCAGCTCCAAGGGCCTTCCGGCAGTTCCCTTGCTGTGAGAAGCCAAGTTACAGGGAACCCGGCAGAGGGCCTCCTCGGTAGTGGCACCCTCCCACCAGATATCAAAGAGAAAAACAGCTACCAGATTTTTAGAAGGCATCTGAAAGCAGCCTAATGTTTAATAGGTTATTGTATTTTAGTGTTTTGTTGGAAGCCATCCAGAGTGGCTGAGAAACCCAGCCAGATGGGCGGGGTATAAATAATAAATTATCGTTGTTGTTGTTGTTGTTATCCGAATCCTGCTTGAAGGTTTCCCATTGGGGCATCCGGTTGCCCACTGTGAGAACAGGATGTTGGACTCAATGGGCCACTGGCCTCATTCAGCAGCTGTATCTTGTCAAGCTTCTGGGGACCGGCTTTCCCTCTCCCTTTGCCTGTGGATAAGAAGAACAAAGCAAAAATAGTCCCTTACCATTTAAAGAGATTTTAATGACCACAGCGAAAGAACAGAGAGTCCATTCTCAAAGTAAAGCTGCTCCCAATTACCGTATTTTTCGCTCTATAAGACGCACCAGACCACAAGACGCACCTAGTTTTTGGAGGAGGAAAACAAGAAGAAAAATATCTGAATCTCAGAAGCCAGAACAGCAAGAGGGATCGCTATGCAGTGAAAGCAGCAATCCCTCTTGCTGTTCTGGCTTCTGGGATAGCTGCGCAGCCTGCATTCGCTCCATAAGACACACACACATTTCCCCTTAATTTTTAGGAGGGAAAAAGTGAGTCTTATAGAGCAAAAAATACAGTAAGTTTTACAGCCACTTGCCTCCAAGTCAGCCTTCTCACTTCTTCGCCTTGCAACCTGATCTCACCACCACTTTGCTTTCTGGGCTGCCACCTTACCTGCTCTCCTTGACTTTGGGCTGATCGGATGGATGATTTCTAGTTCTTCTTCTCCCAGCTGTTCACCACCCAGTTCTTCCCAACTTCGGTCTTCTGAACTATGTCCCTCTGTGAACCACTGTTCCAAATCTATACAGTGGTACCTTGGTTCTCAAACTTAATCCGTTCCGGAATTGCGTTCCAAAACCAAGGCGCACTGCTTTCCCATAGAAAGTAATGCAAAATGGATTAACCCATTCCAGACTTTTAAAAACAACCCCTAAAACACAATTTAACATGAATTTTACTCTCTAACGAGACCATTGATCCATAAAATGAACAATGTACAGTCATACCTCACGTTACGTTTGCTTCAGGTTGTGCATTTTCAGGTTGCGTCCTGAAAGTACCGGAAAGGGTTACTTCTGGGTTTTACCGCTCACGCATGCGCAGACACGCAAAATGATGTCACGCGCATGCGCAGAAGCGGCGAATCACAACCCGCGTGTGCACAGTTGTGGGTTGTGTTCTTTTCAGGTTGTGAACGGGCCTCTGGAATGGATCCCGTTATTTTGATTGTTGTTAGCCGCCCTGAGCTCAGCTTTGGCTGGGGAGGGCGGGGTATAAATAAAATTTATTATTATTATTATTATTATTATTATTATTATTATTATTATTATTATTGCAACCAGAGGTACCACTGTACTGCAATCACACAATCAATCAATCAATCAATCGGCAGCTGAACTGGGTTCCACACTGTCACAAACACAACAAAAACGCAAAATATATATCAAAAGCAGGCAGACCTCAGCGTAACACTCAAAACGGAGCTTGTTCGACTTCTGAAATAAGTTCACAGACTGGAACAGTGTTTGGGTTCCAAGTTGTTTGAGTACCGAGGCGTTTGAAAACCAAGGTACCAGTGTACTGTCCCACTGCTCCTGGGAAAGTTCAGGATCCTGATGGGGGGGGGGGAAGGCTCCCAGCATTCTTCCCCACATGGTCCCTGACAACTCTGAACTCAGAACTCCCGAAGTGCTTCATAGATGCAGAGTCTTATTTTTCCAAGTCTTTTAATGGTTAAATGTTGCTGCTGATTATTATTATTATTTTGCAATGTTTATTGGACATTAAATTGCTATTTTCATTACATTGTTTTGTAGCATTGTTGTTTGCCTCTTGGAGTACTTTGTGAAGCATTTCATTCATCGCGGTAATTTCCCCCCAGTGGCAGAAACGCAACCGCAACATTAAAGCCTTCAATCTGTACAGAGCCTAATAAGCCCATTAAATACGTGTGTGATTAAATAAATAAATACATTTTAAGCTCGCCTTAAGAGTCGCAGCTGAATGTGGCAGATTATGATAATGTCAGAAAGTGCAGAAAGTCTAATTGCTCCTTCGCCTTCCGCCTCTCTGCATTTCGCCACCCCACCCCCCCAATCTCTTGCAAGAGCCAAGGACTTTCCTCCGGGCTAGAACTTTGGAATTAAAGGCCACAGGGTTGCCTCTAGCAACCACAAAGACCTAGTCAGCCTTCCCCCTTTGACAGCCTGAAAGCCTCAGTCCCTCTTTGGAGATGTCCTCTTGCAGATCGGGAATAATAATAATAATAATAATAATAATAATGAATGGACAGCTCTCCAAATGGAGAGATGTAGAAAGCAGAGTCCCCCTAGGATCAGGATTGGGGGCTGTGCTTTTTAAACAGTTCATAAACAAGAGAGGCAGCATTGTGTAGTGGTTAGAGTGTCCGACTTGGACCTGCGAGACCAGGGTTCGAATCACCAACTCACACTCCTTGGTGAAAAAAACTGGGTTATAAATGCAATGAGCCAACAGACAGACAAAGAATGAGAAATCTGGAGCTAGCCTTGAGCCGTGAGGCAGCCAGGCTTGCTGATGATGCTAAATTCTCTGGGGCTGTTGGAACAAAATGAGATTGAGCTCGAAAAGGAGCAACGTGGATGGTGGCTTCAAAAGAGGATTGGACGAATTCATGGAGGGGGGAGAGGGCATCTGATGGCTCCAAGCCGCAATGACTCTGCTCTGCCTCTATAGTTGGAGTCAGCGATGCTTCTGAATCCCAGTTGCTGGAAACCACAGGAGGATAGAGGGCTCTTGGGCTCACATCCTGCTTGTCGGTTTCCTTTCAAGGACATCTGGTTTTGAGAACAGGACTGTGGACCTCCATCGTTCTGCCTGGACACTGAGGTCCAGCTCTGAGGGCCTTCTGGCGGTTCCCTCACTGCAAGAAGCCAAGTTACAGGGAACCAGGCAGAGGGCCTTCTCGGTGGTGGCACCTGCCCTGTGGAACGCCCTCCCACATGATGTCAAAGAGAAAAGCAACTACCAGACTTTTAGAAGACATCTGAAGGCAGCCCTGTTTAGGGAAGCTTTTAATGTTTGATAGGTTATTGTATTTTAGTGTTCTGTTGGAAGCTGCCCAGATGGGTGGGGTATAAATAAATTATTATTATTATTATTATTATTATTATTATTATTATTATTATTTATTATTATTAATTTCGCCTGATCCAGCAGCCAGGCTCTTCTGATGTTGCTGTGGAATCTCCAGCTCCAGAGACAGTCTATCTGGATTTTGAGGTTCTTTGGGGGCATTTGGCCCCTGTGGGAACAGGACGCTGGTTTAGATGGGGCCCCTTTGGCATGTAATTGTTGTTGTTATTATTATTATTATTATTATTAATACCCCGCCCATCTGGCTGAGTTTCCCCAGCCACTCTGGGCAGCTCCCAATAGAGTGTTAAAAACAGTACAGTGTTAAATATTAAAAACTTCCCTAAACAGGGCTGCCTTCAGGTGACTTTTAAAGATAGGATAGCTGCTTACTTCCTTCACATATGAAGGGAGGGTGTTCCACAGGGTGGGCACCACCACCGAGAAGGCCCTCTGTCTGGTTCTCTGTAACCTCACTTCTCGCAGGGAGGGAACCGCCAGAAGGCCCTCAGAGCTGGACCTCAGTGTCTGGGCAGAACGATGGGGGTGGAGACGCTCCTTCAGGTATACTGGGCTGAGGCCGTTTAGGGCTTTCAAGGTCAGCACCAACACTTTGAATTGTGCTCGGAAATGTACTGGGAGCCAATGCAGATCTCTCAGGACTGGTGTTATGTGGTCCTGGTGGCCACTCCTGCATCCACCAGACTCTTCTTACGAGGTTCCTTTGAATGAGTTGCTTTTTAATGAGTGCTTTTTCAGGCTCTGTGTTGGAAGGGAGCAAGAGTGTTGAGAGGCAGAAAGCCCCCCAATTTTCCTGACGTCTCTGCCCCCGCCCCAGCAGGGCCTTTGCTCTCCTCCTGGCACGGGGCAGAGAAGCCAGAAGCCAATGTACCCGCAGCTACTCTGAACTAACCAAAGCCTATCCCCCCCCCCTTTTTTTCCCCTTTTCTCGTCTGCTCGCTTCCCTCTCCAACTGGGGCCGTCAGACGGGAAAGAGTATGACATTTATGTGTCCTACGCGAGGAACGCCGAGGAGGAAGAGTTTGTGCTGCTGACGTTGAGAGGGGTTCTGGAGAACGAGTTTGGCTACAAGCTGTGCATTTTTGACAGAGACAGCCTCCCCGGGGGAAGTGAGTATCTCTGGAGCAGCCGAGAGCAGCAGGCTTTCTGCTTTTGCACAAACCGCACACCCACAGACACACACACACACACACACAGCCCTTCGGCTATGAGAGCAAACCGCCACACTTAGCAAAAGCAGCTCCGGCAGCCCTTGCGGTTAATGTTGGGTTTGAAAGCAGCTTGCCACAAGTTTCTTAAAGAGGTCCCCACTGTTATTTTTTGGCCTCCCTCTTCAAGAAGGGGGGGTATTTTGCTCCCATTCCCAGAACCTTCAGGCCCCCATCATCATCATCATCATCATCATTTTTAATTTGTATACTGTCTTTCTATCTTACAATACTCAAGGCGGTTAACAAGCTGAAGAAGCAAAAAAAGGAACGTCTTATAACAATCTAATGCAAGGCAAAAATGTGACAGTACTTTAAAATAGGCAGCCTACATCAAAATGGTAACATTCAACAATCATTTGAATAGTATTAAATAATAATAACATATGAAAGTTAAACAGAAATCCACTCAACAATTACCATAAATAATTTCCAAACTATAATCAATAAAACAACGGCAAGCCACAGTACATAAGATAACACAGTACATAAAATAATTCCTCCCCCTAGGAGGAAGACCCATGAAGAGTGGAATTGTAGGAAGGGACCCCAACGGTCATCTAGTCCAACCACCTTCAATGTAGGATTCTCATCCAGGACAGATGACCATCCAACCTCTGCTTAAAAACCTCAAGGGAAGGAGAGTACATTACCTTCCAAGGGAGTCAATTTTGCTGCCAAACAGCTTTTATTGTCAGAAAGTTCTTCCTGATGAAAGGAGTCAGAATCTCCTTTCTTCTAACTTGAAGCCTTGGGTTCGAGTCCTACCCTCCAGAGCAGGAGAAAACAAGCCTGCTCCATCTTTCACGTGACAGTCCTTGAGACATTTGGAGATGGCTCTCATATCTCCTCTCAGTCTCCTCTTTTTGAGGCTTCCTCAACCTCAGCCATCCAGATGTTTTGAGACTACAATTCCCATCATCCCTGGCCACTGGTTCTGCTAGCGAGGGATCATGGGAGTTGTAGTCCAAAAACATCTGGAGAGCTGAGGTTGAGGAAGCCTGGGCTAAACCTACCCAGATCCTTCAACCACAAGGCCTGGTTTCCAGACCCCTTGATCTTCTTGGTCGTCCTCCTCTGCACACCCTCCGGCTTGCCAATGCCCTTCTCATCAAGATCCTTTTAAGAAGGATATTGAGAAACTGGAAATGAAATGACATATTATCCCTGGTTGCTGGGCAGGGGGTACGAGCAGTTGGGACCAGAGGTTATGGATATGGCACCCATCTTTGAAATCGTCTTCTCTGCAGACGTCTGTGTCTGTCAAGTAATGGTAACTGCTCCTGAATCTGAGGAATCTGCTTGTCTCCCAAAATCCCTGACTCGACAGTCAAAGTCAGGAGGGCAGTCGCTGGCCTTTTAGAAAAAGCCGCCCTTGTTCCTTCGCGGTTCCTGCCAAGGGAAATCCAAATGAAGGGCCGAAAGATCAAATTCTGCAGGGTAAATGATGAGAATGAATGCGAACCGTTGGGCCTCTTCCATGAAGGATTGCCTGTTCTTTATTCTGTAGTTGGCATTTTTCTGCATATCTTGCTGGTGTGTTAGCTGAAAGTAGCCCAGTGGCAGAGAGGAGAATCTGAGGAGGATGGGAAAGGGCAGTTTGGGTGGAGGGTGGGATGGGAAGCCAGGGGCAATGGGAGGCTGCTGAGCTGTCCGTACTTAGATTCATGGGATTGTAGAGTCGGAAGGGACCCTGAGGGTCATCTAGTCCAACCCCCTGCAATGCAGGAATCTCTTGCCCAACCCATCACCTTGAGATTAAGAGTCTCTTGCTGTACTGACTGAGCTATCCCAGCTGCAATCATGGAAAAACAGAATTGTAGAGTTGTAAGGGACACCCAGGGACGCGGGTGGCACTGTGGGTTAAACCACAGAGCCTAAGACTTGCCAATCAGAAGGTCGGCGGTTCGAATCCCTGCGATGGGGTGAGCTCCCGTTGCTCGGTCCCCTCTCCTGACAACCTAGCAGTTCAAAAGCACGTCAAAGTGCAAGTAGATAAATAGGTACCGCTCTGGTGGGAAGGTAGGGAAACGGTGTTTCCGTGCGCTGCTCTGGTTCGCCAGAAGTGGCTTAGTCATGCTGGCCACATGACCTGGAAGCTGTACGCCGGCTCCCTTGGCCAGTAAAGCGAGATGAGCGCTGCAACCCCAGAGCTGGTCACGACCGGACCTAATGGTCAGGGGTCCCTTTACCTTTAAGGGACACCCAACAGACATCTAGCCCAACCCCTGTGCGGTGGGTCATATTGCAGGTGGTGCTGAGAGGTGGAGATGAGCTCACCTTAGGCTGCCTAGTGATTTCATGCAAGAGGCAGCATTCGAATTGGGGACCTCCTGATTCACAGCTCAGCCTGTATTCTATGCAAAGTGCTCTCTTAGGCCTGTGGTGTTCCTAACCATGTTGCTCCCCTGCTTTCCGGTGGTATTTTGGAGCATTCCTTTCTGGCTTAGGGCCCTCATATTTACGGGATCGCCCCTCCTGGTCTGCCCCGCAGAGGACCTTAAGGTCCATGAATAACCATAGTTTAGAGGTCTCAGGCCCTAAGGAAATCAGATTATCCTCCACCAGGGCCAGGGCCTTCTCAGTGGTGGCTCCGACCTGGTGGAATGCTCTGTCCCATGAGACCAGGGCCCTGCAGGGTTTAACTTCCTTCCACGGGGCCTGTAAGACAGAGCTATTCCCCCTGGCTTTCAATTTGAACTTAGCCTGATCTTTTATTCTCCTTCCTTCCCTCCACCTCCCCTTTATATGAAGATTCCCCGCTCTGGGATCCCACAGCTAATTCTCCCCTGGTCTCCTTGCTGGCCCAAAGAGGACTAATTTAGCCAGCTAGCCCTGGTGATCTAATATTTATTGGATGGATTTCCTCCCCTAAATTGATTTTTGAATTCTGAATTTATTGTTATGCACGTTTTATGCTGTATTTTATGCTGTTTTTTGTTGCCTCAATTAAGTGTTTTAAATTTGTTGTTAGCTACCCTGAGCCCGGTTTTCTGGACCGGGAAGGGTGGGGTATAAATAAAAAAATTAGTATTATTATTTATTATTACAGAACTGGGGCATGATCCAAGCCTTACGTTAAGGAGCCGGCTAGCATAGCTTTGTGCCCTCCGTGTAGCAGCCTAGCCCAGAGGATGGGGGGGGGGCTGCTCAAGAATTGGGGGGGGGGGGCAAGCTCCCTTTCTTCCCAGGGCTGGCCAGCCTGGGGCCTTCTGTCCAGTTTTGGCCAAGCAAGCTGCTCGTCCGGTTCCTTCCTCCTCCTTTCATCTTGGTCAGGACAAGGAAACAAGGGCGGGCCTGATGGACAGCCCCGTCCCATCCTGACTGAGCCCTCCCTGTGGTTCAGAGGTTCCTGTGGGGTGACAGGGGTCCTCATCACCCCACCGTGACCTTGGTCCTTGCATATCCTTTTCAGATAAGACCTGGTCCCACTTCCCATTCCGTTTCTGGGCTCGGGTTTCCATCTACTTAAAAGCTCCCTGTGTTTTTATTCTTGTTTGGAACCCCCCCCCCCCAGGCTTGAGATGCTCTAGAAGTGCACATATACGGCTTTTGGGCCCAGGAGCGGCGGTGGTTAAAAACAGCATCTGTTTGCCCTGCAGGTCTCCCTGCCTTGCGCATCCAGAGCCAGAGCAACTGACGTGAAGCGTCCAAATTTAACTTCCTTCCTTCCTCCCTCGCTCATCCTTTTGCAGAGACCTGGCCCAATTCCGGCAGAAGGAAGGCAACTTTCTCTTCTCTCTTCCTCAGCAGCAATAGCCTTTGTCGTCTGCTGCAAAAAAAAAGATCTATTTTAATTACACTGGCCTAAGTTTGGTGACAGCGTCAGCAAGCTTTTTGGTTCCACAGAACCCTTCGTCGAGCTGTTGCTGTCGAGTTCTGTGAAACTGGAAAATGTGCATACTCTAAAACCAATTAAAGTTGGTCTTGACAGAGCATTGCCATCCTTGCTAGTAGCCATCAATAGCCCTCTCTCCTCCATGAATTTCTTGAATCCTCTTTTAAAGCCATCAAGTTGCAGGGAGTTCCACAGTTGAACTGTGAACTGTGTGAAGAAGTTCATACAGGGACAGGCAGTCCTTCAAACAACCTGATCCCAGACAAGATCATCAGGGATCCTCTCTGGCTATGCTCTCCAAATTGTAAGGGGTTGGACTCGATGACTTTTGCGGTCCCTCCCAAGTCAGTGATTCCCCAAAAAACTTTCCTCTATCCACTTCCCATCATGTCACCTCTTACTTCTCATTCCTCAAAGCAGCAACCATTCTTCATCTGTGAATCCCCTTGATCATTTTGGTTGCTCTTGGCTGATCCTTTCCCAACTCCACAGCATCCCGGCAGGATGAGCCTGGGGTTCTAAAAGGCCTTTGGAAAGAGCTACCTGCTGCATCCATCACTGTCCTGTGAATCATAGAATTGTAGAGTTGGAAGGGACTCCGAAGGTCATCCAGTCCAACCCCCTTGCAATGCAGGAATCACAACGAAAGCATCACGGATGGGTGGCCAGTTCATGACCTGCATAAAACAGAGCACAGGGGAGGCTGAGGAAAGGTGGGCGTGGGATTCAGGGAATGGAGCCCGCTGGCTGCCGTCAACGATCTCTCCTTTCCTCCCGGTCTTAGTCACAGATGTCTTCTGACAGATGGAATCCGCCCCCCACGCCCTCAAGCTTTTGCTCTGCTCCTTCTGTTCCCCTGCTATTTTAGACGAGATGGGCAGGCTGCCATTCTGAGTGCTCTCCCCCAACATCCTCGCTGGGCTCCTGCAGATCCCAGAATGCCACCCTTCTTTCCTTCCTAGCCTCACCTTCCTCTCCCCAGTTTCGCTTACAGAGATGATCACTCCTTGGGTCTCACTATGTACTTTTTAACTTCTGGTATTTCATGATATGCTGCCTTTTGAGGCAAAGCCCAGGGAGGTGGGGAAGAAGAAGAAGAAGAAGAGTTTGGATTTTATATCCTACTTTATCACCACCCTAAGGAGTCTTGTGGGACGCGGGAGGCGCTGTGGGTTAAACCACAGAACCTAGGGCTTGCCGATCAGAAGGTCGGCGGTTCGAATTCCTGCGACAGGGTGAGCTCCGGTTGCTCAGTCCCTGCTCCTGCCAACCTAGCAGTTCGAAAGCATGTCAAAGTGCAAGTAGATAAATAGGTACCGCTCCGATGGGAAGGTAAATGGCGTTTTCATGCGCTGCTCTGGCTCTGGTACAACAGTCTAAAAACTCTCTGCGGCCCAACCCAGCACCTCCAAGGAAATAAGCTAAAAAAGGATTGCCTTAGAATCATGAATAACCCCTTTAAAGAAAGCGGGCCATGCATATTAGTTCCAAAAAAAGAGAGATGGAAGCAGAAAGGTCTTCATGTCCTTTTTGAAAGCTTGCCCTCCATGTTCCTATTTGACCAGTTTGGTCTGAGGACTTGCATGCAAGGGCCAAACAGTTTTTGCTCTGTGCCTTTACAGAGTTGAGCTTTCAACACAGCAACCTTCCTATTAAAGTTTGGCAGTTTCAGATACCTGCGCTTTTTTAATTTTAAAAATCTGTTTCAGCAAGCTTAACCCAGATGCAAAAACCAATTAGGTATGCCCATTTTAAAATGTTCCTGCTTTTATTTATAGAGTGGTGATGGTTTTAATGTACGCTGCACAGGGATTATTTGATTTAAATGATTTTCTAAATTATCCTACGTAAAATAAATCACGTGAAAGATAGGTGCATTCGATATCACTTGGGAGGGAGTTCCGAGACCCAGAGGCCAACACCAAAAAGGCCATGACTCTATTGCCCGCCAGCCTTTTAAATCTTAGTGTTGTGCTTCATACAGGGACAGGCAGTCCTTCAAACAACCTGATCCCAGACTAGATCTTCAGGGATCCTCTCTGGCTATGCTCTCCTTTCTATGTCCAGCTGTCCTTTGTCAACAACAAATTGTTGCTGTTTTTGTTGTTGAATATATGCTATATGAAGGGACGCGGGTGGCACTGTGGGTTAAACCACAGAGCCTAGGACTTGCCAATCAGAAGGTCAGTGGTTCGATTCCTCGCGACGGGGTGAGCTCCCGTTGCTCGGTCCCTGCTCCTGCCAACCTAGCAGTTCGAAAGCACAGCAAAGTGCAAGTAGATAAATAGGTACCACTCAGGCGGGAAGGTAAACGGCGTTTTTGTGCGCTGCTCTGGTTCGCCAGAAGCAGCTTATTCATGTTGGCCACATGACCTGGAAGCTGTATGCCGGCTCCCTTGGCCAATAGAGCGAGATGAGCGCTGCAACCCGAGAGTCGGCCATGACTGGACCTAATGGTCAGGGGTCCCTTTACCTTTACCTATATGCTATATGGTAATTGATGGACCTCATAGGTACCTAAGGCCATTTGCACATGTTGCCCTGCAACCAGTCCATGCAGAATGTAGGGACCCTATATATAGAAAGGAGCAAACCAGGGATATTTGAGGGAGCAGGCGAGGCCCATGACTTACACAATGGGAGCCTACACAACTCAAAACCCTGTTGCTGTAAGTAGGATTTATTTTATTTGTTTTTTATCTTATATTTTGGAAATGTGCATCCAGGTTATTTTTCCCTTTAAATTTTTTGGGGGTCCCCAAGAGAGTGGAGCCCTAAGCCATAGCTTGTTTAGTTTATACAATGGACGCTTGGCTTGCGTACGTGATCCGTGTGGGAAGCACGTTCGCAACCAGCAACATTCGCAACCCACATCTGTGTGTCTGCGCACGCGCGGGTTGCCATTCGGCGCTTCTGTGCATGCGCAAAGCACGATTTAGCGCTTCTGCACGTGCGCAACCACCAAAACCCAGAAGTAACCTGTTCCGGTACTTCCAGGTTTCGGCGGTCTACAACCTGAAAAAACGCAACCTGAAGTGCCTGTAACCCGAGGTATGATTGTACATAAACCTGGCACTGGTGCAGATGTACCCTTTAACTTCGTGGCCAAGCGAGGATTCAAACCCTGGTCTCTAGTCTGACACTCTAACCACTATACCCCCATTGCCTCTCTGCAGGTGCACTGTGTTTCTCCCAGACGACACCACATCTGACGGGCGTATTTATCACTCATTCACCCGCTAGCTCATCGTTAGGCAGACTCTGCCCCTCCTTCAATTGTTCTTGAGGTTTTTTTAATCTCTCAGTTTATGTTTGTTTTCATCCTTTGATTAATCAACTGCAAATTACAGCAGGTGCACGAATCTTGTTGCAACTTTATCTTGTTGCAACTTTTGAGGGGGGGGAGAGAGACTGCGCCCCAGTGCTGGGTGGGGCCAGAGCCTCCAAAAGCAAGGGCAGAGCATTGCATCTTCTGTGGAAGAGCCCTTTCAATATTTGAAGGTGACTCTCCTATTTCCCCAGCTCCCTCAACCATTCCTGATGCATAATATATACCGTATTTTTTGCTCTATAAGACTCACTTTTTCCATCCTAAAAAGTAAGGGGAAATGTGTGTGCGTCTTATGGAGCGACTGCAGGCTGCGCAGCTATCCCAGAAGCCAGAACGGCAAGAGGGATTGCTGCTTTCACTGCGCAGTGATCCCTCTTGTTGTTCTGGCTTCTGAGATTCATGGTCTGGTCTTATGGTCTGGTGCGTCTTATGGAGCGAAAAATACAGTACATATATCTTAGAGTCGGCTCCATGGAATTGAATGGTGCTTGTGTCCGAACAGAAAAACCTAAGAGGCAGTCCCAGGCACAGCTTTCTTGGCAGCAGATCCTATTGATGGTGATGGTGATAATGATGATCTATCATCTATCTTCTTCTTTGGCAAGCCCTCGTAGCTGAGTAAGATTGTCTTCCATAAACACGGTTTTAACAATGAGTCTGTAAGTGACTGTGGAGGCCAATTCTGGATCCACACGTCCTTCCATAGTGGGGACATTAGTTTCTAGGCAGGGGTTGATCACGGTGTGGATTTGCCAAGCGTGCCTTCCTCTTAGCACATTTCTCCCTTGCGTCCTGAGTTCGAGTGTCTTCAAGAAGAAGAAGAAGAAGAGTTTGGATTTGATCTCCCGCCTTTCACTCCCCTTCAGGAGTCTCAAAGCGGCTCACAATCTCCTTTCCCTTCCTCCCCCACAACAAACACTCTGTGAGGTGAGTGGGGCTGAGAGACTTCAAAGAAGTGTGACTGGCCCAAGGTCACCCAGCAGCTGTATGTGGAGGAGTGGAGACGCGAACCCGGTTCCCCAGATTAAGTGACTACCACTCTTAACCACTACACCACACTGGCTCTCTTCAAAGCCCATGACGCCTTTGGTCAAGGCTGTTCTCCAACTAGGGCGCTTGCTGGCCAGCGTTTCCTATTTGTCAGTGTTTATACTGCTTTTTTTTTTTAGATTTGCCTTTAAACCTCTTTTGTTGACCACCAGCATTACGCTTTCCATTTTTAAGTTCGGAATAGAGTAGTTGCTTTGGAAGACGATCATCAGGCCTCCAAAAAACATGACCAGTCCAACAAAGTTGATGTTGAAGAATCATTGCTTCAACACGGGTGATCTTTGCTTCTTCCAGGAGTTGGAGATGGTGTTTAGAAATGGTCCATGTTTCACAAGCATAATTTATTATTTATTCCCTGCCCATCTGGCTGGGTTTCCTCAGCCTCTAACAAAATATTAAAAATACAATAAAATATATGCGAGGATGACATGCAAAGGACTGGACTGCAAAGATTTTGGCATTTTGAGTTCCTTAGTGTGTGAGGCCTTGCCAGCTGCGTCTTGTGCCCCTCCTCCTCCTCCTCCTGACCCCTTTCCTAGTGTCTTTGCAGGAGGGCCCTGTGGCCCTTGAGCCTCTCCTCTCCCGCTGAGCACAGCTGGGTGGCAAAGTTGTTTTTCCTGCTTGTGTTTTGTCCTCCCCTCTTACTTCAAAGCAGCCGAACTCTGCCTTTTCACTTTGAAGCCTAAGTGGATCTGATTCTTAAGGGAGCCTGGCAAAGCATGAAATTGCTGTCAGCTCATCTCTGGCTTCTTAGAGAGCATCCTGCGCTCTTTGTCTCTCTGGTAGGTAGAGGATTACACCATCCTCTTGAGGAACTGGCAGGAAGGGAATTATCCCAGGACTCCTTTGGAGTCACAGCAGCAAGGAAAGCTAATGCTGTTCTAGGCTGCATCCGCAGAAGTCTAGGGTCCAGATCAAGCGAAGTCATAGCACCACTCTATTCTGCCTTGGTCAGACCACATCTGGAGCCCTGTGTCCAATTCTGGGCACCACAATTTAAGAAGGATGTTGATAAACTGGAAAGTCTGCAACCAAGGAGGGCGACCAAGATAACCAAGGGTCTGGAAACTAAGACTTATGAGGAGTGGTTGAAGGAGCTGGGCATGTTTAGCGTGGAGAAGAAACGACTGAGAGGAGATATGAGAGCCATCTTCAAATATCTCAAGGGATGTCACATGGAAGAGGGAACCAGCTCCTGCTCTGGAGGGTAGGACTTGAACCCATGGCTTCAAGTTACAAGGAAGGAGATTCCGACTCAACATCAGGATGAACTTTCTGACAGTAAGAGCAGTTTAGCAGTGGAACAGACTCCTTTGGGAGGTGGTGGACTTAAAAACCCTTGGAGGTTTTTAAGCAGAGGTTGGATGGTTTGAAAAACAAAAGGTTCTGACCTCCGGTTTACTCCTTTGCCTAGTCCTCAGACCTTAGTTGGCACAAAAGAGTCTTTGAGAAAGAGTGTTCTTGCAGAGTATTGCTGCTTTTATTCTTTAAAAGTCTTCTTCTCCAACCACAAGTGACAGCTTTTACACACACCAAACGCAACCAGCTTTCTACCATCCAACGAACTCACACCAGGAAACACTAACATGGACCACTCTATATATACAGGTACAATTTGGTGAAAGGTTGCACGAGTCATTGTAGGCCACTGACTTAGTTTTTTTAGCATTAAGGAAACAGCGGCCAATTTTTAGCCATGACAGGTCATCTGTCATGGGTGCTTCAGTGGAGATTCCTGCGTCGCAGGGCATTGGACTAGATGACCATTGGTGTCCCTCCCAAGGCTATAATTTTATGAGTCTATGAATTAGGCATTTTCCCCTGTCCAGGCATTTCTTTGGGGTAGGACAACCCCAAAGGACACCCACTCAGCAGCATGGATGTGGGCAAGAATGGCACGGAAGGGCATTCCTCCCCCCCCCAAAAAAAACAATAAAAATACATAGATAACTGAGGTTCCCCCCCCCAAAAAAACCTTTAAAATTCTGGCTAAGCCCTTGCCCAGCAACACCAGGTTTGGGATCTCTTTCAGTTAGCCATGACCCCCCCCCCTTCAGAGCTGCAGTGGGATCCCCCCCCCCCCCCCGCTTTCTCTGCTGTCTAGAAGTGACACTTTCACACCGACTTTGCATTCATTATCTAAAAGCAGCTGCAGAATTTTACGCCTGCAGAGGGATAAGTCCTGCCACAAGCTTGCTTGCATTTGACACTTTGTAGGGCATCTCTCCCCCCCCCCCCCCAAATGCTAGCACTTTCTTGCAGGGCTCTGGTATGAGTGCACAGCGTTTCCCAGCTCCCAGGCAGGATGTAGCCCCCCACTCCCATTTTGATAGGGGAAGCACGCTCCCTTTGTCTGTGTGTCCTCTCCGTCCTCTGAATTGAGTAGGGCAATTGTTGATTACCTTTCTCCACCTGTGGGTCCCCAGATGTTGTTGAACTACAACTCCCATCACCCCTAGCTAGCAAGGCCAGAGCTCAGGGATGATGGGAGTTGTCGTCCAACAACATTTGGGGACCCATGGATTGAGAACCACTGGACTAGGGCAACCCATGTGCAGGTCAGCACAAGATCTCTGTCAGATTCGTCCCCCAGTCCTGGCTGATGGGGGTGGGGGGCTTTTTCAGTGAGAGCAATGGCGCTGTGTCCCAAATGAGATTCTGGAAGAGACTCCCAGGGAGGAATTGTCTTAGGAAACCCCCCAACCCTAAAAATGCATCCTCCCCTCTGTGTAATCATGCCAATGTAAGAAACATCCTTAGTGAAATATAAAAGCTTTGTTTTAACTGTGATGCAAGGTGCATGTCAGGCAGATGAGAACTGGGTCTAATTATGGCTACTCTTTTATGGCTACAGTTGGAGGCAGAAATGCTTCTGAGTCCCCGTTGCTGGAAACCAGTCTTGTGTTCGAATCCTGATTGCTGGTTTCCCTTTGGTGAATCTGGTCAGTCCCTGTGAGAACAGGACGCTGGGCTAGATGCCCCCCCCCCCACTTTGGCCTGATCCAGAAGGCGCTTCCGTTCTCGTCTTCATTTATTTTTATTTTTTATTTCATAAAATTTATACTCTGCTTGAATGCGGGTGGCAAGGGGGCACCCTCAAAGAGGTTTACGGAAAAATAAAACCATAACATCAGGAAACAAATTGCAATGCATTGAAACGTACACAAACTTAAAATGCAAACTTAAAAAGGTAAAGGGACCCCTGACCATTAGGTCCAGTCGTGGCCGACTCTGGGGTTGTGGCGCTCATCTCGCTTTATTGGCCGAGGGAGCCAGCGTACAGCTTCCGGGTCATGTGGCCAGCATGACTAAGCCGCTTCTGGCGAACCAGAGCAGCGCATGGAAACACTGTTTACCTTCCTGCCGGAGCGGTACCTATTTATCTACTTGCACTTTGACGTGCTTCCGAACTGCTAGGTTGGCAGGAGCAGGGACCGAGCAACGGGAGCTCACCCCGTCACGGGGATTCGAACCGCTGACCTTCTGATCCACAAGTCCTAGGCTCTGTGGTTTAACCCACAGCGCCACCCGCGTCCCTTTAAAAATACAAACTTAGCTGGGCTCTAAGGTGCTACTGGAAGGATTATTATTATTATTATTTTAGAATACAAAAATAGATTAAAATTCGCGCCAGCATTTTCTGTGCGTCTGGGTGGGTGCCGAAAAGCATGCGATGAAGGTGCCTGCTTGGTATCATGAGGCAGGGAGTTCCAAAGTGTAGGTGCTGCCACACTAGCTTCATGTTTAAGCAAACCTGGCTGGCCCCACTGCGTCTGCAGTGAATCCTGGACACTTTAAAATTAGCAGCAGAAAAGGAACACACTGCATTGCAGCTGACCAAAGACAGCTGGTCTGGCAGCCCCTCTGCGCAGCAGGGAAGTGACAACTGCGTTCTCAGTTCTGCGCAGGGTGGGATCTCCTTGCCTCCACAGTCGGAGGCAGCAATGCTCCTGAATGCCAGTCGCGGGAAACCACAGGAGGCGAGAGTTGCTTATGTGCTCGGATCCTGTTTGCTGGTTTCCAACAGGCAGCTGGTCGGCTGCTGGGCCAAGAAAGGGAGAGTGGAAGGCAAGAAAATGCTGAGCCAGTGGTGCCCTGCCTCTGTTTCCCCACCTTTTCATCTTCTCTGCTATTTCATTAAAAAAGAAAGAAATCAAAGTGATAATAATAATAATAATAATAATAATAATAATAATAATAATAATTTACTTATACCCTGCCCTCCCCAGCTAGAGCCGGACTCAGGGCGGCTTACACCAGTAAAATTACAATAAAAACATAAGGGGGGGGGGCAATTTAAAATACAGGTTAAAATGCAATTTAAAATGCAGCCTCATTTTAATAGTAGCCCATAGATCAAAACTATAAGGGTCAGACCGAGTCCAAACCAAAGGCCAGGCGGAACAGCTCTGTCTTGCAGGCCCTGCGGAAAGATGTCAAGTCCCGCAGGCCCCTAGTCTCTTGGGACAGAACGTTCCACCAAGTCGGGGCCAGTGCTGAAAAGGCGCTGGCCCTGGTTGAGACCAATCTAACCACCTTGTGACTTGGGACCTCCAAAGTGTTGTCATTTGTGGACCTTAAGGTTCTCCGCGGGGCAGACCAGGAGAGGCGGTCCCGTAGGTATGTGGGTCCTAGGCCGTATAGGGCTTTAAAGGTCAAAACTGCCACCTTAAACCTGACCCTGGACTCCACCGGGAGCCAGTGCAGTTGGTAAAGCACTGGGTGAATATGCTCCCATGGCAAGGACCCCGTAAGGAGCCTCGCTGCAGCATTCTGCACCCGTTGGAGTTTCTGGGTCAGCTTCAAGGGCAGCCCTGCATAGAGCGAGTTACAATAATCAAGCCTGGTGACCATCGCATGGATCACTGTGGCCAGGTCAGGGCGGGAAATGAAAGGTAAAGGGACCCCTGACCATTAGGTCCAGTTGTGACCAACTCTGGGATTGCGGCGCTCATCTCGCTTTATTGGCCGAGGGAGCCAGCGTACAGCTTCCGGGTCATGTGGCCAGCAGGACTAAGCCGCTTCTGGCGAACCAGAGCAGCGTACGGAAATGCCGTTTACCTTCCTGCCAGAGCGGTCCCTATTTATCTACTTGCACTTTGATGTGCTTTCGAACTGCTAGGTTGGCAGGAGCAGGGACTGAGCAACAGGATCTCACCCTGTCGCGGGGATTCAAACCGCCGACCTTCTGATCGGCAAGTCCTAGGCTCTGTGGTTTAACCCACAGCACCACCCACGTCCCAAAGGAAAGGGACCAACTGCTTAATATGGCGGAGATGGAAAAATGCCACCTAACGCAATACAGTCAAAACATATATTTAAACAGTTGAAAGAGTCAACACACTATTGTGGAAGCGATTGCCTGAATGTGGAAAAATCCGCAGGTGCCTAAAAGTTAAAACAGAAGGTGTTTGCTGTGTGAGAGTAATTTTGGGGCAGTTTGTCTCTTAGTACCTGTTGCTGGAGATGAAGAGCAATAGACGGCTGTTCCCTTCATGTCCTCTGTTAGATCGGTCTTGGGCCTGATCCTGCAGCCTCTCCCTGTTCTTTTTTTGATGTTCTCCACTGTGCGTTACCCAGGAGACACCCGCATGTCAGCACGTAACAGAGCTCAGTGTTCTTCTATCTTCTCCCTTGCAGGCTGGAGTTTGCAAGTAAGCTCCTTAGGTATCAGCGACGGGGGGCAGGAAAGTGTCAGCCAGGTTCCTATGCACCCTTTTCCCACTTCGAAAGTGGCGGCGGGGGGGGCAAGTCTCAAACTTAGCCACCCCCAGATCTCCTCCAAGTAACTTAAATTTCACATTAGGGATTTGTGCAAATAAGGGGGAAGTTTCTGGCATTGCATAATTTGCTCCCCAATCCAGATGTTTCTTCAACTGGATTTCTTAGCCCAGCTAAGAAAGGAAGGAAGTTTATGAGCTTTGAAAGAATTCATTCATCCCCTCGTTCATTTTTAGCAGTTATTAGTCATCTTTTCCGAGTCCTGAAAGCCACAAGAATGAGGAAGCCCCATAGCTCAGTGGGGCAGAGGGCCACCTTTGCTCGCAGAAGGACCCAAGTTTAACCCATGGAAGTATCTCCAGGTAGGGCTGTCTAAGATTCGTAGAATCTTAGAGTGGGAAGGGATCCCTGGAGGTCATTTAGCTCAACCCCGCGCAGAGCTAAAGTCCAATCAGAGCTCAAGAATCCCTGAGAAAAAAATAAAAAATAAACAAATTCCTATGCCCCACAAATAACCCAGAGATGCATTTTAAATAAAAGGGCACATTCTACTCATGTAAAAACACGCTGGCCAAATTTAGAAGGCGATTGGGCCAGATCCGGCCCCTGGGCCTTAGTTTGCCTACCCATGTCTTAGAGCATAGCTAGCATTCATACTTTGCTTTGCCTCCGTTTGTGCAATGTGTCGCCTCCCTCATCTCAGTTTATTTCGGAACCTGGTGCATAATCAATTGCATGCCATCTAATTGGAGAGGAAACATTTTTTTTTAATGAAGAGAAGGGATTTAATTAAACGTGAAATGCAGATCTTCGGAGAATGCCTGTAAATTATGGATGCGCCTTTGTGCGTAATATTAATTGGTGCGACAGTCGCCACGGCACTTTTCCGTCAGAGGGACAGAAAAATAGGAACCAGCTGAAATTACGTATATGGGTTAGGCAGTAGGTGACATCAGATGTGGGGCTTTCAAAGCGCAATGCTTTGCTGGTCTTCGGAGCTGGCAGAGCTCTGTGCTTTTGTCCCCCCCCCCCCCCCGCTTTGATTTCAAACTGCCCAGGCAAAAACAGGTCGCCTGCCTGCTTTGTGGTGCCAGATGATTGACAGGTGCAGAGCTCCATCTGCCTGTCAAACTTGGCCAATTCTGGGGGTGGGAGGACCATCAGCTGGACCCAGATCTCCACCTCTGGTATAGCTACTGTGTGGGGAAAGAATGGTCGTAGATGATAGCTTAAGAATTGGAGAGTTGGAAGGGACCCCATGTGGTCATCTAGCCCAACCCCGCATTGCAGGAATCATAGAAAAAGAGCCCCTGACAGAGGGCCATCTGACCTCCAAGGAAGGAGAGTCAACCACCTTCTGAGGAAGCCCATTCAAACAGCTCTTACTGTCAGAAGGTTATTCCTGCAAGAATCTCCTTTCTTGAAACTTGAATCTATTGGTTTGGATCCTTGCTCCCTCTTCCATGGGGCAGGCCTTTAGGTATTTGAAGGTGGCTGTCATATCAACCTTTCAGTCTTCTCTTCTCCAGGCTAAACCTACCCAGCTCCCTCACCCGTTCCGCACAAGGCTTGGTTTCCAGACCCCTGAACATCTCTGCACATTTTCCAGCTTGTCGGTTTCCTCCTTAGATGGTGGCACCCAGAACGGGACACAGGACAGAAAAATGATTTCTGTGGGGGACCTCGAGCCCCACATACCCCTGAACGTCCTCTGTGGTCCCCACTGCACCCCAGAGAGCCCTCCAAGGGCATTGCTGGTAGATACCTGCATGCCAACCTGAGCCCAACTGAATTTGGGGGTGTGTGTGTGTGTGTACATCTTTTGATCCAAAGGAGGTTTTGCACCCGAGGCCAACAGTTGATCTTCGCCGCTAGTTCCCTGAAGCTTCAGCTAGATGGTGGATGGCGAGGAACTGTTGACAGTTTAAAATAGAAATGAACGCAGAAAATTGAGGGCCATAAATGTTTAAAAGCCTCCGCAGAGTACAAAGACAGCAGGATCAAAAAGGACAAAGTTGAAATGACTAAGTTTAAAAGCACCAAAATGAGACACTGAGATGCCCCAGCGACTGGAAGGTCCTTGTCTCTTACGAGATGGTTAATGAGTTCTGGTACCTGCCTCATTGGGAAGAGAATAGGGGTTTATAATCATAGAATATGATCATGGAATTGTAGAGCTGGAAGGGACCACGAGGGTCATCTAGTCCAACCCCCTGTAAGGCAGGAATCTTTTGGCCCAACGTGGGGCTCAGACCCACCACCCTGGAAGAGCCTTGTGCTCTACCAGTTGAGCTATCCCAGAAGTGACAGGGAATAGTAGGATTGGCCCAGTGTCAGGCCCCGGTGGACCTCCTGGCGTTGCTAAACTCCAGCTCCCAGGCAGTATTGCCCAATGGTCAGGGCTGATAGCAGCTGGAATCTAAATAAATATCCAGACGGCTGTCCCTGCACTGGGGTCAAATGCAAAGTTTTGTCAGGCAACCGAGAGGTTCAGGAAAGGGCAACCAACAATGGTCAAGGGGACGGAGCAAGAATATGAAGAAAGCTTGGGACTTTTTAGAGAACAGGCAAGGAAGAGGCGGACTGATAGAGGTTTGCAAAATTATGCATGGCCGGGTGAAAGTGGGAAGATTTTCTTTGCCAGATGGGCGGGGTATAAGTAATAAATTATTATTATTTCTCCCTAGCACTAGGACTCGTGAAAGGTGAATGTTGGAAGATTCAGGACAGATAAAAGAAGGGACTTCTTAGTTAAACTGTGGAACTCGCTGCCACAGGAGGCAGTTATGACCACTAATGACCCAACGATCAGGGATGGTGTTAGCTGGAGTCCAATTAATATCCTGCTCTGGGGTGAAAAGCAGAGTTTGGCTGGGCAGCCTCCTTACATTTTGCACATGCTCCTTTGTCTGTGTTTATGTTGCTTATTGATGCTGAAAAAGCCTTTGATAATGTCTCATGGGCCTTCATACTGAAGGTGCTAGAGGCGATGAACTTTGGAACGACATTTATAAGAGAAATAGAAACTATTTACTCCAGGCTAGAGATTGATTATTAATAATACCATTACTGAAGAATGCAACCTTATGAAAGGAACAAGGCAGGGCTGTCCTCTTTCTCCGTTATCATTTATATTAGTGTTAGAAGTCCTGACGTGTAATATAAGAGCCGATGGAAATATTAGAGGAATAAAGGTAGGCAATAAGGAATTTAAATTGAAAGCATTTGCAGATGGTTTAGTAATTACGGTAGAAGACCCAGATGTTTTGAACTGCAGCTCCCATCAGCCACAGAGATGGCAGCCCCCAACATCTGGAGGGCACCAGTCTTAGGGGCTAGAAACTTCACAAGGAGGAAGCTGAGAACTCACAGGTTCCTGGGCTCAGCTGCCGGAGGGCAGTCTGCCTGCCCCAACCTTCCCTAACCCGCTCGGTGTGTTTTCTTCCCTCCTTGCCCTCTGCCAGTTGTCACGGATGAGACCCTGAGCTTCATCCAGAGGAGCCGCCGTCTGCTAGTGGTGCTGAGCCCCAACTATGTCCTCCAAGGGACGCAGGCTCTGCTGGAGCTGAAAGCGGGCCTGGAGAACATGGCGGCCAGAGGGTCCATCAAAGTGATCCTTGTCCAGTACCAGGCCATCAAGAAGAGCAAGGTCAAGGAGCTCAGGCGGGCAAAGGCCGCCCTCACCGTCATCAAGTGGCAGGGGGAGAAGTCCAGCTACCCTCGGGGAAGGTTCTGGAAGCAACTGCTGGTGGAGATGCCCGTCAAGAGTGGCCGGACCAAGAGCTCCGGGCAGGAGCAGGACTTTGCCCAGCCTCCTCTGGGAGAGGTCTGAGGAAAAGGGGAGCTTGAGCACCCATCGCTGGGGTGGGGGAGAGGCGTAGCTGGAGAGCGAGGGTTTCTGGGATGGAGGGCGCCCTCTCTCAAATCCCAAGGGCCCGGCTGCCTCTCCCCTCCAGCGCCCGATTTGAGCCTGCCTCACCTGCCTCGGTTTCCCTTCGGACGCCAGCCCACAAAAGCCAAATTGCATTTCTACTGGAGCGAGTCAGTATCCTTCCAGGTTGATGTGGGAGCAATGAGGTCTTGCCCGCCCCCAGTTTGGCGCAAGAGATCTCAAGGGCCTCTGAAGGCCATTCTCCCTACCTTGCAACCGATCCCCTGGCCTAGAGACCCACTGTGATATTTTAAAACTCTGTCAGGGTTGGTTGAAAGCCCCCGTTGCCCGGAACCCAGAACGCAGAGCAGGTAGGACGTTTTTTGCCGGGGGCTGCATTTCCTCACCTACCCGCCCTCCTGTTGAAGCAGCCGATATAGAATCATAGAACTGCAGAATTGGGGCCCAAGGGTCATCTAGTCCAACCCCCTGCAATGCAAGGACGTGGGGGGGGTGCCTTCAGGTCAAAAGCCCCATTCATTTTCCTGCATCCTAGGAGAGTCTGGGTGTTTCCTTTTCCTTCCACCATTTCCCATCAGCCTCCCTTTGCTCCCATCTCCTCTAGAACGGAAAGCCATGTTTGGAACGGTACCTCTTTTTTTTTTTAACCCCCATGTTCAGTATTATTTCTCATGCCATCTGCCTCTAACCTGCCGGGAGAGCCAAACAGACAAGTTTACATAGAGTTCTTGCTGGTGAGCCTGGGAGAACAGCCCCATTTTCTTTTCGTTCTCAGATTTGATGGAAGCAGTCTTCCATCTCTTGACTTAATTCACACACACACACACACACACACACACACACAGAAACCACGATGCAACTGGCTGTAGGATTCCAAAGCTGTGAGATCCCCATCCCTGAACTCGCTCCGACCGCCGGTTGCATGGTTGGTGGCTGACATCAGCAAGCCAAAGAAGAACCATGTGTGATCCTTAGCCACAGAGAGACGTCTCAGGGTTCCCGATTCCTTTCTCTCCCTCATCTCAGGGTCTGCGGCCAACAGCAGGTGCTTGCAAGCCTCTGTGGCGGACTCCGAACATCCTAGAGCCAAACCATTTCTAGCATGTGCATGATAAAAGATAAGTTGAGCAGGTTGTGCCTGAAACACCCAAATGACCTTTGACCTCTGGGCTGTTGTTTCGGGAGACGTGGTCTGAAACTTCTTGATGGAGCAAAGATTTAAATGTGGTGCACGGAGTCTAAACCCATTATGTGCACCAGTCCTGGACCATGCATCTTCTGGTGTGGGTGTTCTAGTGAATGAATTGGCTCTTCCAGGCACCCTTGCAGTTAGGCACTAGCCTGCTCACCGTAGGCGACTAGGGCTTCCACACAGGCAAGCAAGTGGGCTGGCAGAGGTGGGGCGGAGTCCTCCAGAGCCCTCTTCTATACCCTACAGTGGCCTGTCAGAGGAGAGAAGCCCTGCCCTCCGCTCTGCCCAATAAATAACTTTGATAGTACTCACGGAGTTGGAAGGGACCCCCAGTGGTCATTTAGTCCAACCCGCTGCAATGCATACATATCCCAAAGCAGCTGGAGGGCAAAATAAGGTTGGCAAAGAGGTTGCATTCCATCCATTCATCTCCTTTTGTTGCCATTTTTGTTAACACGTTGCCAGTTCCCCACCTCCCTTTCCTTATATCATCTGCTTTGAAAAGCGACCTTGTTTTAATTTTGTTGCGTTCAGTTTGCATTGAAATAAAACGCTTATTTTGATAGTTTTCCTTTTTGTGCTTCAGTTCATTCTCCATGTCTCATGTGTGTGTCTGCTCCTTCCTCCTCCACAACCCCAGTTTCTTTTCCCCATTCAGCCACCAAGAGAGGGGTCTGCCATTAGCCAGGTCTCAGAAGTTCCTTTGCAGGAGTCTTGTCACAACGAATAGGAGCTGAGTCGGGTCACACCACCCTGGGCTCAGATGGGCCTGATGTGTCCATGAGGCAGTAAAATTCACAACCCTTCCCCAAGGAAGCGGATACATTGGGTGGTCTTCAGCCAAGACTCACTTCAAGGTTGCTCATTGAAATAAATGAGCATGACTCAGTTAGGTCCATTAATCCCAATGAGTCTACTCTGAGTAAGACCTAATGCCACCCACTAGGAATATAGTAAGATGCCTTGCAGTGGGTTGTCTTGTTTGGCAAACACTCGCAGCCAAATAAGATTTCATGAACACAGTTTTAACAGTGAGTCCATCATCATCATCATCATCATCATCATCATCATCATATGATGGTGGTGGTAATGATGATAATGATTTATTATTTATACCCCACCCATCCGGATGGGTTTCCCCAGCCACACTGGGCGGCTCCCAACAGAATATTAAACAGAATAAAGCATCAAACATTAAAAACTTGCCTAAGTGACTGTGGAGGCCAATTCTGGACCCACACGTCCTTCCACAGTGGGGACATTGGTTTCCAGGCAGGAGTTGATCACGGTGTGGATTTGCCAAGCGTGCCTTCTTCTTAGCATGTTTCTCCCTTGTGTCTTGAGTTCGAGTGTCTCCAAAGCCCACAACACCTTTGTTCAAGGCTGTTCTCCAATTGGAACGCTCGCAAGCCCGTGTTTCCCAGTTGTCAGTGTTTATTCTACATTTTTTTAGATTTGCCTTGAGACAGTCTTTCAACCTCTTTTGTTGACCACCAGCATTACGCTTTTCATTTTTAAGTTCGGAATAGAATAGTTGCTTTGGAAGACGATCATCAGGCATCCGCACAACATGACCAGTTCAACAAAGTTGATGTTGAAGAATCATTCCTTCGACACTGGTGATATTTGCTTCTTCCAGGACACTGGCATTAGTTTGCCTGTCTTCCCAAGTGATGTGTAAAAAAATTTAGAGGCACTGTTGATGTGGGTTGTAGCCAATGCTAGTCCCATGAGGAGCAAACCCACCATAGTTAATAGGCACGACTAGCTTAGATCCATTGATTTCAGTGTGTCTTCTCTTTGTGCTCTCCTGCAAGCCCCTCTGGACCAGCCCTGGTGTTGTATACAATGAGGCAGCTGCCAAAGGAGACAGAGAGAAGGTGTTGTGGGACAGAGCACTGGGTGCTGCTTGGCTGGTCCTTGCCCCCCCCCCCCAAGATAGCCTTCTGCTCTCAGAGGACAGTGGAGGACCTTGTCCCATCCCCAGTGGTCAAGTAAAGGGACCCCTGAACATTAGGTCCAGTTGCGGACGACTCTGGGGTTGTGGCGCTCATCTCGCTTTATTGGCTGAGGGAGCCGGCGTACAGCTTCCAGGTCATGTGGCCAGCAGGACTAAGCCGCTTCTGGTGAACCAGAGCAGCACACGGAAATGCCATTTACCTTCCCGCCAGAGTGGTAACTATATATCTACTTGCACTTTGATGTGCTTTCAAACTGCTAGGTGGGCAGGAGCTGGGACTGAGCTACGGGAGCTCACCCCGTCACGGGGATTCAAACTGCTGACCTTCTGATCGGCAAGTCCTGGGCTCTGTGGTTTAACCCACAGTGCCACCCACGTCCCCGTTAAGGATAGTAAAGGTAAAGGGACCCCTGAACATTAGGTCCAGTCGTGACTGACTCTGGGGTTGCGGCACTCATCTTGCTTTATTGGCCGAAGGAGCCGGCGTATAGCTTCCGGGTCATGTTGCCAGCATGACTAAGCCGCTTCTGGTGAACCAGAGCAGCGCACGGAAATGCCGTTTACCTTCCTGCTGGAGCGATACCTATTTATCTACTTGCACTTTGACATGCTTTCGAACTGCTAGGTTGGCAGGAGCAGGGACTGAGAAACGGGAGCTCACCCCGTCACGGGGATTCGAACCGCTGACCTTCTGATTGGCAAGCCCTAGGCTCTGTGGTTTAACCCACAGCGCCACCCGTGTCCCCGTTAAGGATAGTAGGAAAGGGTATATTGAATAAGTATTATCCTTCCTTCACTCACGCTAGTGACTGGTGTAGCAGAGGAGATTCCACTCAATATAGCTGGAATCTAGTTTGCAGACTCGTTTAAATCTCTTAGTTAAGATTCTTTCCCAGTGTCCCCTTTGATCCCTCTTAAAAGAATAAAGACACGAGAGTCTTTCTGAGTAAAGTAACAAAACGTTTGCTCACATTTCAGCTCACAATTTGATCCCTGAAAGGCGGGCTTTACTTAATAGTTACACAAAGAAACTGTGAGTTGATCTCATATGGAGTCTGAACTCATGTGCTGGTGGCTGAGAGCCAGCAGACAGCAAAATTACATTAAGACAAAAAAATGGCTGCAGGAGAGCAGCATGGCAGCAAAAGACAATAGAAAGACAAAAGTGACGGAGAGAACGACTGCGTGACTTGGCTCTTTGATGGAGTCAGCCAGAGCCATGCCCATCTCCCAGGTCACATGCAGAGGGAGATATTCCAGACCAGTGGAATAGGAAGTTACAATGAATGAATGAATTTTTATTTGTGTCAGCTATTGGCCACAGCAATAAAACAACAGTACAATACCCAAAGAACAGAAATAAAAAGTCAATTATATAAAATACATTTTAGGGTTTTGAATCAATAGTCAAATAGTGGACCTTATTCTGGTTGCCCCAGCTAGAAACCTTGCAACCTTTGCTTTCACCTCCTCATCTTGATCTGCCAAGAGAAAGGACACGGTGGCAGTGGCTGGGCGACCCGGAATGGACAATAAAAGAGGGGTGATAAGTCTTTATGAAGAGTGCAAGCCAGAAGGGCATGTGCCACCAATTCAGGACTGCCATCTCCACAGGGCCATAAGCGTTTTCCATGTGGAATCTGTTGGAATCGTCCCTCAAGTCCAGCCGAGGGCAAGACATTCAATCTCGCGAGAGTAAAAGCATGTCTATATTTTAGAATTGCTAGGTTATGCAGAAAGGGTGCCAGAGAGTCAAAATGGGAAGGTGGAAAATAGTCATACCATGGGCAGAATTTCCTTCTTGTGGCCAAGTTGTTCTGACGCTCGATATCATTTCGGCGCTGACTGTCTGCCTTACTAAAACCCAACGTGAGTAGCTGTTGGGGTGATAAACCACAAGAGTGAAGTTTCTGATAGACAATTTTAGTTTCCCTGGATGAAGGTCCCCCTGCCTGTGCCCACGCTAGGGAAATAAGGAATGTAGCATTTGGCAGCATCAATGGATTACATCCCACAAGATGAGGTCCTGAGCCTTCACCTGTTGTCAGGATCCCAGAGAGCCGGTCACCTCAGAAAGGATACTGTGGAGTTAGCAAAGGTTCAGCAAAGGGCAACCAAAATTATCAGCCAGATGGAGGGACTCACCTTGCAGAAAAGTTTTGGGGCTTTTCACTTTAGAGATTGCCCTTGGGGTCCCTTCCAGAGATTCAGCTCTGGGACAAACATTTCTCAGATAAAAATAGGGGCACCAGGAAGCTTCTTCTGTGCCTGATCTCCCGCACACATAGATGTGGCTATAAACATCTTCACCTGCCACCTTCATCCAATTAAAACATCTCCACCCGACCCACCTCACAGGGTTGTTGTAAAGTAAAAATGTGTGAGGGAAGGGATCGTTTGCAACAATTTCATCTGTAACCTCCCATGAGTCCTTGTCAGGGAAAAGGGTTGGAAAAATGATATTAATAATTAATAATGGAAGAAGAAGAAGAAGAAACTGTGAGAATGATCAGGAACATTACTAAAGGCTGAACCCTTACTTCTGAGTAAATATGCTGAACTTTGCAGTGTCAGGCTGCCCAGTCTTGACCCTGGGAGCAAGCTGCATTGAATACAGTGGGACTTACTTCTGAGTAGACAGTGTCAAGCAAGACTTCCCATGTTCCCTAAGAAATAGCTGGTTTTGGAAGCATTGCAATGTAATAATAATAATAATGGACGCGGGTGGCGCTGTGGGTTAAACCACAGAGGATAGGTCTTGCTGATCAGAAGGTCGGTGGTTCGAATCCCCGCGACGGGGTGAGCTCCCGTTGCTCAGTCCCTGCTCCTGCCAACCTAGCAGTTCGAAAGCACGTCAAAGTGCAAGTAGATAGATAGGTACCGCTCCGGCGGGAAGGTAAACGGCATTTCCATGCGATGCTCTGGTTCGCCAGAAGCGGCTTAGTCGTGCTGGCCACATGACCCAGAAGCTGTACGCCGGCTCCCTCGGCCAATAAAGCGAGATGAGCGCTGCAACCCCAGAGTTGGCCACGACTGGACCTAATGGTCAGGGGTCCCTTTACCTTTACCTTATTATTTACACCCCACCCATCTGGCTGGGTTTCCCCAGACACTCTGGGCTGCTTCCAACTAAATATTGAAATACAATGTAAGAATTTAAAGTGGATTAGTGACATTCCCCACCAAAATTATAGAAAGGCCTTCTTCGTATGCCAGCATCGCAATTTCCTTCATTTGGTGCAGGAATTTCATTGTCAATATAAACAGGACTCCACTTTTTCCACCTACAGAGACAGACACACATCGCTTTTAATTGTTTTCTGAGAGGGGGACGGGGGGAAAAAAGAAGGAAAAATCAGAACATTCTGTGATCAAATCAGAAACTGGGGTAGCTTCTGTAATTCCAGGACTGTCCCTGGAAAATCAGGGAACTTGGAGAGTATGCAATGATTCTGAGACTTGAACCCACTGCTCCAAATGCTGGAGAAATTGCCTATATATATATATATATATATATATATATATATATATTTCTAGAGCTGGAAGGGACCCTGAAGATCATCCAGTCCACCCCTCCAATGCAGGAATCCACAGCTGTCCCATACGGGGATCAAACCTGCAACCTTGGCAACAGCTGCAAGAATGCTTTTTGCCCAGGGGTGGAAAGAAGAGAAAACTCCGACCCAAGAAGAATGCAGAGTCAAAATGATGGAATGTGCCAAAATGGCAAAAATGATGGGAAGGATCAGACACCAAGATGACAAGAAATTCAATAAGGATTCGGGAAAAAATTATTGAGTATCTTAAAGATCACTGTAAATATCTGAAGACGCTAGCAGGGTCGATTTAACACTTGTAATATAATTTGATAAGGTTAAATGTGGGTTTAAATAAGTGTGGATAAGTATAATTAGATGCGGTAAGGTTGAAAACAAAAAGATAAATGTTGGAAGCCAAGGGGGGGGGGAGTCAGGGGGACTCTGAGAATCCCGCCACAGTGGCACCTTGGTTCTCAAATGCCTTGGGACTCAAACAACCTGGAACCCAGACACTGCAAACCCGGAAGTAAGTGTTCCGCTTTGCAAACCTTTTTCGGAAGCCGAACGTGCTCCATTTTGAGTGTTGCACTTCCGATCTGAGTGTTACGCTTAGGTCTGTCTGTTTTTGCTATTTATTTTGCGTTTTTGTTTTTGCAGCTCTTTTTGTTTTTGTGACTGCGTGGAACCTGGTTCAGCTACTGTTTGATTGATTGATTGTGCGACTGCAGTACATTGTTTATTGCTTTCATTTTATGGATCAATGGTCTCCTCAGATAGTAAAAATCATGTTAAATTGCTGCTTTAGGGGTTGTTTTTAAAAGTCTGGAATAGATTAATCCGTTTTGCATTAGAGTGGTACCTCTGGTTACGTACTTAATTTGTTCCGGAGATCTGTTCTTAACCCGAAGCGCCACATTAGCTAATGAGGCCTCCCGCTGCTGCCACTGCGCCACCACTGCGCAATTCCTGTTCTCATCCTGAAGCAAAGTTCTTAACCCAAGGTACTATTTCCGGGTTAGCGGAGTCTGAAACCTGAAGCGTATGTAACCTAAAGTGTCGGTAACCCGAGGTGCCACTGTACTTTCTATGGGAAAGCATGCCTTGGTTTTGGAACGCTTTGGTTTTGGAACAGATTACGTCTGAGAACCAAGGCACCACTGTAATGTATAAATGTGATTCTGTTTAAAATGAATGTTCTTTCTAAAAATTGGGGGGAGGGAGGAAGAACCTCCAACCTTGGCAATCTCAGCACCACGCTCTAACCAGCTGAGACCTGACTGCCCTCCTTTCCTCTCTCCCTCAGATACCACGGAAGCCATTTTTGACTTCATCCAGAGGAGCCGCAAGATGATTGTGGTTCTGAGTCCCGACTACCTCCTGGAGAAAAGCATCAGCATGCTGGAGTTCAAGCTGGGGCTCTTGTGCCAGAACAACATCGCCACCAAGCTGGTGGTGGTGGAGTACCGCCCCCTGCTCCGCGCCCACCCCAACATCCAGCAGCTGAGAGAGTCGGTGGCCTTCGTGGCCTGGCAGGGAGAGAGCTCCAAGCGCCCCGGCTCCAAGTTCTGGAAAGCCCTGCGCTTGGCGCTGCCCCTGAGGAGCCTCAGCGCCGCCGGCAGCTGCTCCTGGAACGAGAGCTGCTCTTCGCACTCGGACCTCAGCCTGGACCACGTCCAGAAGAAGAAGGGCCGCTTGAAAGGACCGGCCGAAGCGCCCGGCCCCCGGCCGAAAGGCCTCCCCGTCCAAAGGGGCCTGGCTCCGCTGCCCAGGTCAAAGGCCAAAGACCACGCCAAGCCCTTCCTGGCCTGCCGCTGCTGCGTGGCCTACTGCAACGAAAACCACAAACTCGGGGGCCACGGGCGAGGCGGGGCCAAGCCCAAACCGGGGCCACAGTGCCACCGGACACCCGTGGGAGAGGCCAAGGGGCGGAGGTTGCAGAAGAGCGAGAAGCCGTCGCAGCAGCACCCGCCGTCAGCCCTGAGCCTTCGCCACTACGCGGACTTGTCAAACAACAATGACTTTTACGTGCTCTAGGTGTCCCTCTTGACCCCTGGGCATTGGGGTGAGGGGAGAGGAGGTCTCCCGTGGGTTGAGGGTCCATGCCGTTGGGGTGAGGGAGCCAGCACAAGGGCACAATGCTCTGTGGGATGCGTTTGGGGCCGTGTTAGGAGGCCAGGGTGCCTGTTCCACGAGCCTAAAAAGTAAAGGGACACCTGACCATTATGTCCAGTGGTGGCTGACTCTGGGGTTGCGGCGCTCATCTCGCTTTACTGGCCGAGGGAGCCGGCGTACAGCTTCCGGGTCATGTGGCCAGCATGACTAAGCCGCTTCTGGCGAACCAGAGCAGTGCACGGAAATGCCGTTTACCTTCCCGCTGGAGTGGTACCTATTTATCTACTTGCACTTTGACGTGCTTTTGAACTGCTAGGTTGGCAGGAGCAGGGACCGAGCAACGGGAGCTCACCCCATCGTGGGGATTTGAACCGCCAACCTTCTGATCGGCAAGTCCTAGGCTCTGTGGTTTAACCCACAGCGCCACCCACGTCCCTTCTATGAGCCTAGGGATCCCCCAAAATGCACGCACAGATCAGGCAGCTCAAATGTCTCAAAATTTGGTACAATCCCTGACACTGCAGAAGGTATCTGGCTAAAGGTGGCTGAAGGTCTTGAGTATTCCCTTTAGCAGGTGCTTCAAAGATGTCTAGGTCCTCAAGGATAGCCAGGAGCATTGTAAAGGGGCAGAGGCTGCTGTTCCAGAGGGGACGACCCAAACCAATGGAGTAATGCATCCCGTTCTGGGCACCCCAGTTTAAGAAGGACATTGACAAGATGGAAGGTGTGCGCAGGAGGGCAACCAAGATGATCAAAGTCTGGAAGGGATGGTTGAGGGAGTTGTGTGTGCTTAGCCTGAGCAAGAGGAGAATGAGAAGGGAAAGATGGCCGTCTGCCTTGGGTGCTTTATTTGGGATTCCTGCATTGCAGGGGGTTGGACTAGATGTCCCTCCAGGTCCCTTCCGAGACTACAATTCTATGATACGAGAGCCAACTTCAGATATCTGAAGGGGCGTCACATGGAAGATGGAGCAAGCTTATTTTCTGCTGCTCCAGACCCCACAGATTCAAATGAGGAGGAAGGCAATTCCAACTAAATTTTAGGAAGAACTTTCTGGTGGTAAGATCATTTGGAATGCTCTCCTCGAGAAGGTGGTGAGCTCTCCCTCTTTGGAAGTTCTGAAGAGGTGGTTTGATGCTTTAGCTAAAATTCCTGCATTGCAGGTGGGGGTGGACTAGATGACTCTCAGGACCCCTTCCACCTCTACCATTCTTTAACTCTCGTTGCAATGCTGGCAGCCCAAGGCTAGTGGAGAGCCACGGATGTGTGGTTTTCCCTATGAAGCCCAACCACGGCAAACCCACCCACCCATCCGTTCTGCATTTCTTGTGGGTTCAGACGGCTTATGATTTAGATCAGGAGTGAGTCATCTCAAATTAGGCAAGAACTTGGTCAGAAATGCAAAAAAAAAAGAGGAGGATTATTTTGGTGACAAATGTTTGGAGTTTTTTTTAAACCTACCTTTTCAGGATCTTAAATTATTTTTTACAAAGGCATGTTGTATGGGTTTGGGGAGAGTCGTGCTGTTTGGTTTGGGGAGAATTTTCAGATTCTTTGCTTTGGCGCTGTTGCTCTTTAAACACTTTGATAGATAATAATTTTTGAAAAACCCTTTAAAAAAAAAGAAAAGAAAAGAAGAAGACTTGGTTGGGTTTCTGAAGGCAGGATGCTGAAAAAGCCATTGTTGGAAACTGGGAGTTCATTTCTACGAATGATTAAAAAATAGAAGCTGAAGAGCTGCTATTGTGTCCTAGGTTCTCACCCTTGTTTCTTGTTTTTCCCGGGGCACCCACTGCAGCGGCCGCAGCACCCACTGCCCCCCCCCAGAAAGCTCCCCTGCACCCCACTGTCTGGGAAGTGGCTGAGGAGTGGGATGCAAAGCCTGAGACAAGAGACGGATGGGTTTCTGGGAGATGAGAGGGCAATCAGGGGCCAGAATGGCTGTGCTCTGCATCCACAAGTTGGAGGGAGCAAAACTGCTGAATCCCAGTTTCTGGAAGCTTCAGCAGGCGAGAGGGGGGGCTCTTGTGCTTGAATCCTGCTTGGGGGGACCCGCAATGGGTACCTGCTTAGCCACTGCAAGAACAGGAGGCCTGACCAGATGGGCCATTGGACTCATCCAGCAGGCTTTTCTTATGTTCTTATGATTACAGTGGATGCTCAGGTTGCAAACGTGATCCGTGCAGGAAGCGTGTCCGCAACCCACAGTGCTGCGCATGCACGGGTCGCAATTCGGTGCTTCTGCGCATGCGCAAGTGCCGAAATCTGAAAGTAACCAGTTCCGGTACTTCCAGGTTCACCGCGGTGGACAACCCGAAATCACTCAACCCCAAAGCGCCTGTAACCTGAGGTATGACTGTACTAGGTCTTAAGAAAAACAGCTCCTTTTTTGCAAATACAGTGGTACCTTGGTTCTCAAACTTAATCCGTTCCAGAAGTCTGTTCCAAAACCAAAGCATTCCTAAACCAAGGCGTGCTTTTCCATAGAAAGTAATGCAAAACGGTTTAGTCCAGGCATAGGCAAACTCGGTCCTCCAGATGTTTTGGAACTACAACTCCCATCAACCCTGACCACTGGTCCTGTTAGCTAGGGATGATGGGAGTTGTAGTCCCAAAACATCTGGAGGGCTGAGTTTGCCTATGCCTGGATTAATCCATTCCAAACTTTTAAAAAGAATCCCTAAAACTGCAATTGAACGTGAGTTTTACTATCTAACGAGAATAAAATGAAAGCAATAAACAATGTACTGCAGTCACACAACCAATCACTCGGTAGCTGAACTGGGTTCCACACAGTCACCAAAACAAAACAAAAAAGAGCCGCAAAAACAAAAATGCAAAATAAATAGCAAAAGCGGTTAGGCCTCAGCGTAACACTCAAATTGTCAGTATAACACTCAAAATGGAAGCGTAACACTCAAAATGGAGCACATTCGGCTTCCAAAAAAAGTTCGCAAACCAGAACACTGACTTCCGGGTTTGCAGTGTTTGGGTTCCAAGTTGTTTGAGTGCCAAGGCGTTTGAGAACCAAGGTACCACTGGAACAGTTTTGGAAGCGACTTTCCAACTGGCCCCCAAATCAGAACCAAAACAGAAATCTGCAGTCTGTTCTTTTTACATTTTACCCAGTCAGATGGGCGGGATACAAATAATAAATCCTCCTCCTCCTCCTCCTCCTCCTCCTCCTCCTCCTCCTCCTCTTGCTCTTGCTCTTCTTCTTCTTCTTCTTCTTCTTCTTCTTCTTCTTCTTCTTCACCATTTTCCAGCACTTGCAGGACAGGCGCTCACACCATGAATGTTTCCTGATCTGAATTGCACCCCCAAAACTGCTGTTTGCCTTACGGGTGTCAGAGAAGGACTGATTTTCTCCTTTACAGATATCAACTGTGAGCCAGTGTGGTGTAGTGTTTAGAGCGCCAGACTACGACCTGGGAGACCTGGGTTCGAATCCCCGCTCCGTCCTGGAGCCCACTGGGTGCCTTGGCTGTCTCTCAGTCTTGCCCAGCCTCACAGGATAAACAGGAGAGGTGTGTGTGGCACATTGAACTCTTTAGAAAAAAGAGGGGGGTATAAATCTAATACTGATTTAAGCTGACGCTGCCCCATTCCAAATCAACCCTCAGCGAAATTACTCAGGACTTGATTCTATTTTTCCAGAGGGATGTGTGTTTTTTTAATTATTAAAGAATAAAGAAATTGTAGGAAACCATAAACCCAGAGGGTTTCATTCAACGGCTTGTAGGAAAAGACACACACACCCCTCGCCGCCCCCTGGCTATGATTTTGGGAGTTTTTCTCTCTTCCTAATAACTCTGGACTGGACAAAAAATAATTAATTTTAAAAGTCTTAGAAAATGAGCATCACCGAAGCGTAAAATTAAGGCTATCTGGGAGGACCAGAAAGAAGCAGCTTAAAACTGAAAAGGAGGTTTGGGGAGGGGAGAAAATCATTAAGATCTAAATTGTTTTAAAAATGGGACAGTGGGGGTGAGGAGGGAAGTGTCCCTTTGCCGCACTTTCTCACCAGCTGGGATGCCTCTGGGGTGACCTTCGCATCCATGGCTCCGCTCCTCTCCTCCAACCCCCTTTTTTTTTGGGGGGGGAGCCTGTTTCTTAGCGCTCAGTCCATCTCTTTTTCCGTGCTCAGAGCATGATGTCCGATTTCCTCTCGACTTAGCCAGTCTCCCAGTGAATCGACAATGGATGCTGAAAGTTCCCCCAGAGATGTATTTTGGGACAGGAATGTGGCAAGGCTATATTTACCCCCCACCCGCCCTCCCCGCCGCCATTCCTCATCCCTTCCTCTCCCCACAAACAGTATTTTCACAGTCCTGACATATGTGGGAGCTTGAAATAGCTCCTGCTCCGGCCCCGGGGGAAGATTTAGACATTGCATCCATTAAGAGCAACCCTTCTCCATCTTTTGTTTAAAAAAAAGGCCTTTTCAGAGATGCAGCTGCCATTCCACCGCTGGCTGTTCCCCTCCCCAGATCGAGCCCCTCTCCAGGATTTTCTCTGCAAAAGGTCAGCAAACCTCTGGCTCTCAGGCCTGTGGAATGTGGCCCCAAATGTTTCAGACCTGAATCATGCCGGCTTGTTTGTGCCAGTACAAACCAGAATTTGTGGACATTCAGTGGAGATGAATTTGGCAGGTTCAAGTTGGATGAGATTAAGGACCAGCGTGCCTTTGCAGGGATTTGTTGCTGAAGATTCTCTTTCGAATTAGAAACCGCTAGAAGATGATGATGATGATGATGATAATAATAATAATAATAATAATAATAATAATAGTGAATTTTTATTTATACCCCGCCCTCCCTGGCCAGAGCCGGGCTCAGGGCAGCTAACAGCAGTAAAATTACAATAAAAAATAATGGGGGGGGGGGGGAGAGAGAAAAAAACCCAATTTAAATTATGGGTTGAAATACAATTTAAAATGCAGCCTCATTTTAAAAGTAGCCCATAGATCAAAACCGTAAGTGGAGTGAAACATTAGGGTCAGACTGAGTCCAAACCAAAGGCCAGGCGGAACAGTTCTGTCTTGCGGGGCCTGCGGAAAGATGTCAAGTCCCGCAGGGCCCTGATCTCTTGGGACAGAGTGTTCCACCAAGTCGGGGCCAGTACTGAAAAGGCCCTAGTTGATACCAGTCTGACCACCTTGAGACTTGGGACCTCCAAAGTGTTGTCATTTGTGGACCTTAAGGTCCTCCATGGGGCAGACCAGGAGAGGCGGTCCCGTAGGTGTGATGCCCTCTGGCTTGGCCATCTTAAATATGCCTCTAAGCACATGCAGAGACATCACCTTGCTGACAAAGGTCCATATAGTTAAAGCTATGGTTTTCCCAGTAGTGATGTATGGAAGTGAGAGCTGGACCATGAAGAAGGCTGATTGCCAAAGAATGGATGCTTTTGAATTCTGGTGCTGGAGGAGACTCTTGAGAGTCCCATGGACTGCAAGAAGATCCAACCTCTCCATTCTGAAGGAAATCAGCCCTGAGTGCTCACTGGAAGGACAGATCCTGAAGCTGAGGCTCCAAGACTTTGGCCACCTCCTGAGAAGAGAAAAGACCCTGGAAAACACCCTGATGTTGGGAAAGATGGAGGGCACAAGGAGAAGGGGACGACAGAGGACGAGATGGTGGGACAGTGTTCTTGAAGCTACCAGCATGAGTTTGACCAAACTGCGGGAGGCAGTGGAAGACAGGAGGGCCTGGCGTGCTCTGGTCCAGGGGGTCACGAAGAGGCGGACATGACTAAACGACTAAACAAGCGCATGCAGCGTGCCCTCCCCAGGAGTCCCCAACCAGATCACCATAGCCAGGTCACCCTTGTGGAGGTAAAGCCAGGACTTGTGAGTTGCAGGGCATGATTTCTTTGTAGACATGAGACAAATGCTCTATGCAGCCCCAGCTCAGTCCTGGCTTCTCTGCCTCAGCTCCAGTTTCAGTGATTGTTCTTCTGGGATTGTTCCTTTTGCACAGAAGCTGGCAGAATCGAGCCGCGAGCCGACTTTTCTGGATCATCTGTTTACGCCTGGTCACCATTGGGCCTGGTTGGACGGAAGGCAGGGAGGTGACCAGTAGGTGGCGCCAGAGCCAATGAGAGCTTGAGCCAACTCGCCGTGTCCCCATGCTCCTCTTCCCGGCTGAGTTCTGCAAGAGCAGCCCTGAGACTGAGGAGGAGAAGGCCGGGAGGCAGGGCCACTCACTGGGCTGGAAACAAGTAAGGCAGGCAGGTGGGGGCCGGATGAGGTTGGTGGGGCCATGATGCCCCATTTGCCCCAATGCACTAGCCTCCTCTTGCAATGACCATCTTCTGAACGCCCTGCGCTAGTAATGAAAGAAACCATATTTAAGAAAGGAGATTCCAACAAAATATTAGGGAAAACCAGTGCTTTTTTCAGGGGGGGGGGTGCAGGGGAACGCATGCCCCTAAACATTTTGTGGATCTTTGTACTTTTGTCCATTTACTGTATTTATTTCCCCCCGATTTGAACTATATAATGGTGATTTTCTTGAGTCAAAATGAGAGTACCCCTAAACGTTTTTTAGGAGGAAAAAAAAGCACTGGGAAGAACTAATTGAGCAACCAAGATTATCAAGGATCTTGAAAGCAAGCCTGATGAGGAACGGTTGAAGGAGCTGGGGATGTTTAGCCTGGAAAAGAGAAGACTGAGATGCGGTATGAGAGCCGTTTTCAAATATCTCAAGGGCTGCCACATGGAAGAGGGAGCAAGCTTGTTTTCTCCTGCTCCGGAGGGTAGGACTCGAACCTGTGGCTTCAAGTTACAAGAAAGGAAATTCCAGCTAAACATCAGGAACAACATTTTGATGATAAGAGCCGTTCGACAGTGGAGCCGTCTCTCTCGGGAGGTGGTGGACTCTCCTTCCTTGGAGGTTTTTAAGAATAGGTTGGGTGGCCGTCTGCCATGGATGCTTCAGTTGAGATTCCTGCATTGCAGGGGGCTGGACTAGATGACCCCCTGGGGTCCCTTCCATCAGTACAATCCCAGGGCTCTACGTAATACAAGGCTGCTTTGTGTGGGTGTGTTTTCTTTTAATGGCCGCTAGAGGGCAACCAAGGGAGACCCAATAAAAGGCACTTCCTTCTGTAGCAACACAAATCAGAATCACATTTTTAAATAATAATAATGAAAAGAAATATTTGGGGGTGGCTAGAACTCAAATCACAGCATGATTCCCCTTTGCCCAAAGAACTGCTTGCTAGAGCCATTATTTTTGCAAGGAAACAAAACATACTTCAAGTCAGGAATCATCTTCAAATACTAGGGCTACTGCAATGCGCTCTACGTGGGGCTACCTTTGAAGGTGACCCGGAAACTACAACTAATCCAGAATGCGGCAGCTAGACTGGTGACTGGGGACGGCCGCAGAGACCACATAACACCGGTCTTGAAAGACCTACATTGGCCTCAGTCCAGTATACCTGAAGGAGCGTCTCCACCCCCATCGTTCTGCCCGGACACTGAGGGTCTTCTGGCAGTTCCATCATTGTGATAAGTGAGGTTACAGGGAACCAGGCAGAGGGCCTTCTCGGTGGTGGCTCCCTCCCTGTTGAACGCCCTCCCATCAGATGTCAAGGCAATAAGCAACTATTTTACTTTTAAAAGACACCTGAAGGCAGCCCTTTTTAGGGAAGTTTTTAATGTCTGACGCTGTATTGTTTTTGATATTTGGTTGGAAGCCGCCCAGAGTGGCTGGGGAAACCCAGTCAGATGGGCGGGGTATAAATAAATTATTATTATTATTATTATTATTATTATTATTATTATTATTAAATATCCCACTATTTCCCCCCAGAAGTTTGGGGGGGGGTAAGTAAAAGATGTAGCAGGGTACTATAGAAACAGAGGGACTGGCCTATGGGGCACAAGCCTTTGATTGTGGGCCCTGCATGGCCCCCTCCACACTCATGGACTGGCATTGAGTACGTATTTATCTTATTTGCATTTACGCCCCATTTTTCTTCCATTGCAGACCCTGAGGCAGCATAGGTGAGGCCTGCAAATTACCCCCTATCTCAGCACTGACTGGGGCTGTCAATTTCAAGCCAGGGGGGCTGCGTCAGATACCTCCAGATCGTGCCCTGATGGGACCTCGACTGCTGCTGTTAAAATACTTTGACCCATGGAGCCCCGATTCCTGGTTCAAGGCTTTGGAGCGCAAGGGAATTGAGCATGCAACACGGGTGTAACGTGAATACGCAGCGCCTCCAACTGGATCGGGATGTGAGAGCTTGTATTGGAGCACATGATGTTTATTTATTTGTTGAATTTATATACCGCCCTATACCCGGAGGTCTCAGGGCGTTTCTCAGAACAAAATCAAAATATGAAACCACAATATACCATATTTTTCTGTGTATAAGACTATAAAGGTAAAGGTAAGGGGACCCCTGACCATTAGGTCCAGTCGTGGCCAACTCTGGGGTTGTGGCGCTCATCTCGCTTTACTGGCTGAGGGAGCCGGTGTACAGCTTCCAGGTCATGTGGCCAGCATGACTAAGCCACTTCTGGCGAACCAGAGCAGCGCACGGAAATGCCACTTACCTTCCCACTGGAGTGGTACCTATTTATCTACTTGCACTTTGATGTGCTTTCGAACTGCTAGGTTGGCAGGAGCAGGGACCGAGCAACGGGAGCTCACCCCCTCGCGGGGATTTGAACCACCGACCTTCTGATCGGCAAGTTCTAGGCTCTGTGGGACAAATGTAAAGGTAGAGGGACCCCTGATCGTTGGGTCCAGTCGTGGCCAACTCTGGGGTTGCGGCGCTCATCTCGCTTTACTGGCGGAGGGAGCTGGCATACAGCTTCCGGGTCATGTGGCCAGCAGGACTAAGCCACTTCTGGCTAACCAGAGCAGCGTATAGAAATGCCGTTTACCTTCCCGCTGGAGTGGTACTTATTTATCCACTTGCACTTTGACGTGCTTTCGAACTGCTAGGTTGGCATGAGCTGGGACCGAGCAATGGGAGCTCACCCCGTCGCAGGGATTCGAACCGCCAACCTTCTGATCGGCAAGTCCTAGGCTCTGTGGTTTAACCCACAGCACCACCTGCGTCCAGTATAAGACTATATTTCCCCCCAAATTTTAAAATTGGATGGCCATCTGTCTTGGATGCTTTAGTTGAGATTCCTGCATTGGAATTTTAAAACTGAGGGTCGTCTTATACACAGAATGTTAAAATACTCTTTTCTTAATTTTGGGCTCAAAAAATAGGCGTAGTCTTATTCTTGAGGGGCGTCTTATAGATGGTATATAATCAAAATAAAAACAACAACCGAATCCCTCCCCCCCCAAAAAACCACATTTTAAAAGGATGTCAATCAAATCAACCCATGGCCTGGTAAAAAAGGAAAAATTTTGCCTGGTGCCTAAAGGTGTGTAATGAAGGCGCCAGGCGAACTTCCCTGGGGAGAGCATTCCACAGACAGGGAGCCACTGCAGAGAAGGCCCCGTTCTCGTGTTGCCACCCTCTGGACCTCTCAAGGAGGAGGCACAAAAATCAGGCCCTCAGAAGTTGATCTCAGGGTCTGGGTAGGTTCATGTGGAAAGAGGCGGTCCTTGAGGTATTGCGGTCCTGAGCCATTTAAGGCTTTATAGGTCAAAACCAGCACTTTGAATTGGGCCTGGAAACTAATTGGGAACCAGTGCAGTCGGAGCAGGATTGATGTAATATGCTCAAACTGTCTTGCTCCAGTGAGCAACCTGACCGCTGAATTCTACACCAGCTGAAGTTTCCGAACCGTCTTCAGAGGCAGCCCTACGTAGAAAGTATTGCAGTAATCTAACCTTGAGGTCACCACAGCTTAGACAACAGTAGTTAGGCTCTCCCTGTCCAGATAGGGGCGTAGCTGGGCCACCAGCCAAAGCTGATGGAAGGCACTCCAGGCCACTGAGGCCACCTGAGCCTCGAGCGATAGCAAAGGATCCAAGAGGACCCCCAAGCTACGAATCTGCTTGCTGCATCATGCCTATGTTTTTCATTTATTTTTTATTTTTTTAATCCTCTGGATTATTGCATTTGTCTTGGAGTGTTCAGCGACACGTAATTACTAAAGCAGATAGAGAAAAGGTTTTCTCCCTCTCTCATAACATGGGAATCCAGTGAAACTGAACGTTCGAAGATTTTGGAGAGATAAAAGTCCTTCGTGCAGCTCATAATTGGACTGTGGAACTCCCTGCCACAAGAGGAAGTGATGGCCACCAAGCAAGATGGCTTTAAAAGAGGATTAGACAAATTCACAGAGGAGGAGAGGGCCATCGCTGGCTACTAGACCTGATGGCTGTGCTCTGCCTCCCCAGGCAAGAATGCTTCTGAATCCGAGTTGCTGGAAACCCCAGGAGGGGGAAAGTTGCTCTTCTCACTGGTCCCCCCCCCCCAGGCATCTGACTGGCCACTGTGAGAACAGGGCTCTGGTCTAGATGGGGCATGGGCCTGATCCAGCTTCTTCTTCTTCTTGTGTTCTTACACATGCAAAGCAGAATCTCTTCCCCAAAAATGTTCCAGGGGATATGATCTGAAATCTCAGAGGCACACAGAGAAAAAGCTCTCTGTCTTCTTATCTTTTCAAAATTATTTTTAAATGCTTTATTGAGACGAAAAATAAGTAACAAACAAGAGGGTTATCCAGAAAGGAGGAAAAAAAATGGCAATATTTGTACATCACATCACATTACATTCTTCGTAAATTTCTAATCGCTTCCCATCAGGCAACTACCACTTAATCTATCTGGCGCACTATTTATTTCCCTTTTCTTTTGTTAAGTTTCAGTATTATATTCTCTTATGGTTATCCACCATACCATAGAAATCATTCAAGGGCTGCCACACACGTCATGTTATTACAGTGAACCTTAAGACATTTTTTGTACGCGTCCCATTTCCTAATAAACGTTTGATCAGCGTGGCCTCTCGGTTTTTCTGTCAATTTTGCCAACTCACATAGAGATTACAAACTCTAACAGATATTACAAATTCAAACTCATAAAGATATGTATAACACAATAATTCATTACAGAATTAAAGATAAGAGTTTATGAGTTTATGTTAGTCCATAGTCAGATTTGACGTGAAGATCTTAGTTTCAATCACTGAGCATAAGTCAGAAATCAATTATGGATCAGAAACCAGGACGGGGCCCTGTTTCGATGTATTCACCTTCATCAGCTGGAAGTATCAAATATTACATGAAAATACATTTAAATTCTAAATTATCATAAATTATAAAACAGTCATAAATTATAAAACAATATTATATAACATTTGGTTCCTTATCTAATTTTTAAAGGGTCGCGTAAGTTTGAAGACTTTCGGATAAACATATCCTGTTATTTTCTACGTTTCTCAGAGATAACAACTGAAGATAATCAATATTAATAATAATTACATGTGTTTTTGTTAACTATTGATTTGCAAGAAGGGACCACTCCCACTATAGAAACTTACATTGGCCTGAGTTCTTGGTGTGCTTTTTTCTTGCTGTATTTAATAACAAGAACTCCAACTTATTTAAATTTTGCCAACTTGGCATATTCCAACCGTTTATTTTGCCACTCCAGCTTTGCCAGAGTTTTCTCTCCTTTCCAATTCGTAGTGATTAATATTCTACGGTGACATCTCCGTCTTGCTATAACAACGTCCCCTCGCACGTCACCGCAGTTTCAGATCCTGCCACCAGGTGTCAACATAAACCCACATCTGAGCCCACACATTCCTTTTGCTAAGTGGAGAAAAGAGATGCTTTGGGACTCTGGCGTATCTTCCTGGCCTCACCCCATCTGCTCTGCTCGACCCATTCGTGGGTTTCCAACGCCAAGAGAGTGCTGCAATGTTCCCGTCTAGAAAGCGTCAGGCCAGGGAAAGGGACCGAGCAGAATCTTCACCCTTGTTGTTTAGTCGTTTAGTCGTGTCCGCCTCTTCGTGACCCCCTGGACCAGAGCACGCCAGGCACTCCTGTCTTCCCCTGCCTCCTGCAGTTTGGTCAAACTCATGCTGGTAGCTTCGAGAACACTGTCCCACCATCTCATCCTCTGTTGTCCCCCTCTCCTTGTGCCCTCCATCTTTCCCAACATCAGGGTCTTTTCCAGGGAGTCTTCTCTTCTCATGAGGTGGCCAAAGTCTTGGAGCCTCAGCTTCAGGATCTGTCCTTCCAGTGAGCACTCAGGGCTGATTTCCTTCAGAATGGAGAGGTTTGACCTTCTTGCAGTCCATGGGACTCTCAAGAGTCTCCTCCAGCACCATAATTCAAAAGCATCCATTCTTCGGCGATCAGCCTTCTTTATGGTCCAGATCTCACTTCCATACATCACTACTGGGAAAACCATGGCTTTTACTATACGGACCTTTGTTGGCAAGGTGATGTCTCTGGTTTTGAAGATGCTGTCTAGGTTTGTAATGGCCTTTCTCCCAAGGAGCAGGCGTCTTTTAATTTCGTGACTGCTGTCACCATCTGCAGTGATCATGGAGCTCAGGAAAGTAAAATCTCTCACTGCCTCCATTTCTTCCCCTCCTATTTGCCAGGAGGTGATGGGACCAGATGGGAGGAATAGTGGCAGATATAGATATGAAGAAGCAAACAAATATTTATTGGTTTGTTTAGCTTGCAGATTACTTTGTATTTCAAGGAATCTCTACACTGTTTACATATCTCAGTAAATACACACACACAGTGGTGGACAGGAAGCGGGCAGGTGTGGAGAATTCCCTGGTCCTGAATGGGGCAACTGTGCCCATTGAAGGACCAGGTGTGCAGCCTCGGAGTCATTCTGGACTCACAGCTGTCCATGGAGGTGCAGGTCAATTCTGTGTCTAGGGCAGTTGCCTACCAGTTCCATCTGGTACGCAGGACGAGACCCTCCCTGCCTGCGGACTGTCTCACCAGAGTGGTACATGCTCTAGTTAACTCCCGCTTGGACTACTGCAATGCGCTCTATGTGGGGCTACCTTTGAAGGTGACCCGAAAACTACAACTAATCCAGAACGTGGCAGCTAGACTGGTGACTGATGCCGGCCACCAAGTCCACATAACACCGGTCCTGAAAGATCTACATTGGCTCCCAGTACGTTTCCGAGCAAAATTCAAAGTGTTGGTACTGACCTTGAAAGCCCTAAACGGCCTCAGTCCTGTATACCTGAAGGAGCGTCTCCACCCCCATTGTTCAGCCCGGACCCTGATGTCCAGCGCCGAGGGCCTGCTGGCGGTTCCATCATTGCGAGAAGTGAGGTTACAGGGAACCAGGCAGTGGGCCTTCTTGGTGCTGGCTCCCGCCCTGTGGAACACCCTCCCACCAGATGTGAAGGAAATAAGCAGCTATCCTATCTTTAAAAGACATCTTAAGGCAGCCCAGTTCAGGGAAGTTTTTAATATTTAATGCTGTACTGTTTTTAACATTTGATTGGGAGCCACCCAGAGTGGCTGGGGAAACTCAGCCGGACGGGCGGGGTATAAATAAATTATTATTATTATTATTATTATTATTATTATTATTATTATTATTGAAATTTTCATCCTTTCAGTGCAGATTTCTAATAAACCACACCATTTTGGTCTGTATCATTGCCTAATGTGTGAATTTTTGCAAGATATTGTGCCCGATATAAACTTTGTACGTTACTTTCATGTACTTGATGATGTGTTAACACACTCTTCCCTTTAATAGATGCATTTTTCTACACACACACACAGAAGCAACTTCATCCTAAAATTTGGAGAAGTGTGAATTTTCAAGGACTGCTGTGTTTCGTTTCACATATTGTTTCAGGGATTTGTTTAGCTTTGTGTTGAAATGCAAACAAGGCCAAATATATCTTCTGTCTCTAATTTCCAGGAACAACTATTACCAGTCTCTCTCCACCCCCCCCCCCACTTGGGTTTGGACTACAACTCCCATCAGCCTTCAGCAGCTCTAGGGCAGAGGTTAGAATCTGCCCAGTTTGGCTCTCTCCATTTCTCTTTCCCCCCCAATCTTAAGATACCGTATTTTTTGCTCTATAAGACACACCAGACCACAAGACGCACCTAGTTTTTGGAGGAGGAAAACAAGAAAAAAAATATTCTGAATCTCAGAAGCCAGAACAGCAAGAAGGATCGCTCCACAGTGAAAGCAGCAATCCCTCTTGCTGTTCTGGCTTCTGGGATAGCTGCGCAGCCTGCATTCGCTCCGTAAGACGCACACACATTTCCCCTTACTTTTTAGGAGGGGGCAAGTGAGTCTTATAGAGCAAAAAATATGGTAGGTTCTCAACACTTCGACACAAGATTTCCTTTTTCAAAACTTCTCATGAAGATCCTTTGATATTCTGGGGCAACTTTCTCCTAATAAAGACATTTTTGTGAGCCGTTTTGACCCTTGGCAAATTCATGGAGGAAGAGGAGAGGGCTATTGATGGCCAATCGCCCCAAGGTGCTTCTCAATCCCAGTTGCTGGAGAGACAGGAGATGTGCTGGGCCTGGAGGTAACCCTTGAAACACGGTCCAGGACCGGTCCAGAATCCGAAGGTTCTGCTAGGAGTCAGTCCAACAGGGCCAAGGCGAGAAACCAAGCAAGGACAGGTACAAGATCTCAAGCAGGATCTGGCATACAGCAATGGTGCTCCCGAAACCTGGGGCAGGGTCCGACAGCCTTTTATCTTTGTCAGAGTAACGGCCGGTCCTGATCCCCCGGCGACTCACCTCCCTGTCTCGCCCAAGGGGGAGCACTCCTCTTGCGAGTACTCAGGTCTCTCCTTCTCTCAGACCTCAGTCTCTGCAGCTCGGGAGACGTTGGTGGGTTACTAGACCCAGAGGCCGCCTCAGCCTCCCCTGACCCAACCGGTAGTGGAACAGCTGTGAGTGATGGCCCAGCTGGAGGCAACGAGGTCATCCCCGCATCTGGAGCCAGGGCAGGCTCAGGCCCCGGACTCGGCCCAGCTGGTGCTTGTTGCAGGGGAACCTGTGCAGACTTGGGCTCTTCAGGATCAGGCCCCAGACTTTGTACACCCCTATCTGGACAGGGATAGCCTAACTCCTGTTGTCTATGCTCTGATAACTTCAAGGTTAGATTACTGCAATGCGTTATATGTAGGGCTGCCTCTGAAGACGGTTCGGAAACTTCAGCTGGTGCAGAATTTGGCAGCCAGGTTGCTCACGGGAGCAAGACGGTTTGAGCACATTGCACCTATCCTGGTCCGACTGCACTGGCTACCAATTACGGTAATTTCTGGGCCCAATTCAAAGTGTTGGTTTTGACCTATAAAGCCTTAAACGGCTCAGGACCGCAGTACCTCAAGGACCACCTCTTTCAAGCCTGAGGCAAAGGGTCTGGTGCAGACTGAGACTCCTCTGGTTCCGAGTCTGAGCCCGAGCCCCAGGCCTTCACAGGAGAGTTGGTCTTGTGTTCAAATCCTGCAGATGGTTTCCCCCAGGCATCTAGTTGGCAACTCTGAGAACAGGGTGCTGGACTGAGAACGGGCTGCTGGCCTGATCCAGCAGGCACTTCTGAGGTCCTTATGGGAGTTGTCCCAGCCCCTTGATCATTTTGCTTGTCCTCTCCTGCACCTTTTCCAGCTCTGCTGTGTCCTTCCATGCCTCCTACGTCTTCTCTTTGAGGCAAGGGGCAAATATTCAGCTAATCTGGAGTCTCATGTAACATCTTTGTGCTACAAGGAGCTCACTCCCCTTCTTCTTCTTTAGATACACTAAAAGATAAATGTTTAAACAGCTGCAATTATGAGTTCTGAGTAAGAGAAAATAAAAGGCATTGTGCCTGGGTTGGAGCCGCAAGTCTGGACTTCCTCCAAAAGGGCGGAGCCGGTGGCTGACTCGACCGAATTGCCCCTCATTTTCCCAAATCCCCGGCATGGCGCAACTCTCGCTGCGGGAGATTTCCCTCCCCGACAGTTGAATGAAAAGGCAGAAATGTGGAGAAACCAGCTCGCGTGATTGATCACCTCGCGGCCGCTCCCGGGATTTTGTTCTCGGTGGCCATGGGTCTTTCCTTCTGCCTTTGCTGGGTGCCTTGGCTCCTTGCGAGGGCGGCGATAGCGATCGCCATTCTGCGCTTCAGCACGGATACTTAGGCAGAGTGAATTGGAGCCGCCGATCTTATCGCCTGCCCAAGTCTGCCTATAAAAACATGTCAGGCAGATGGAGGAAGGAAGGGAGGACGAGGAACTCAGCGCCTCTGGGTCAGATAGGAGTCCCCAGACCCTCTTGAGGAATGGGATGCAGGCACCTTGATTATTTCGATTATTTAATATCAATGCCGCTTAATATTTCAAAAATGTATCAAAGCAGCATACAGAAAACGGAAGCGACAACAGGCAGCTTAAGCAGAATAGTACAAAAATGCACGGCTACATATAAAAGCGTTACATTCACATAGAAAGTGCAGCAATTGATAGCACATTTGCAATGCTAAGCAGGGTCTGGTATGGCTTCAAATTTGATGGGGGGGGGGCTGCACCTTGAAATCCCTGCATTGCAGAAAGTTGGGCTTAATAAATAATTTTTTTAAATTTTTTTTTAATTTATTTCTACCCTGCCTATCCAGCTGGGTTTCCCCAGCTATTCTGGGCAGCTCCCAGCAGAACATTAAAAACACAATGAAACATCAAACATTAAAAACTTCCCTAAACAGGGCTGCCTTCTGATGTCTTCTAAAAGTCAGATAGTTGTTTATTTCCTTGACATCTGTCTACAGGGCAGGCGCCACCACCGAGAAGGGCCTCTGCCTGGTTCCCTGTAACCTCACTTCTCGCAGGTAGGGAACTGGCAGAAGGCCCTCGGAGCTGGGCCTCAGTGTCTGGGCAGAACGATGGGGGTGGAGACACTCCTTCAGGTATCCTGGGCCGTTGCTGTTTAGATGAGCCTCAGGGTCCCTTCCAGCCCAAAGACGCTTTGATTCTATATAAATCAATATCAATTCCTTTTCCTTCTGACACACCCTCCCTCTCAGCTGCCCGGTTATCACCCAATGAACTCTCAGCTCATCCACAAAAGTCTCACAACAGAATGAGTTTCTGGAAGCAGCAGACAACATCCTAGTCTTGCCCTGGACTTCCCCAAGGTGGATGCTGCTTCCTCAGGCTGCCCACAGCTGTGTCCCATTCAGCCACATTCTCCACACCCAATTCCAGGGGCAGCAAGTTGGTTGAGTTTCCACAGGTGGTCCAGAGGGTGAGAAAGGGGTCCCCCAACACTCACAGCTCTTTCTTCACCCCATGCCCTTTCCTCCTCCTTCTCCAGCTGCTTTACTGTCTCATGGCAGGGTTTGTTTTTGTGGCTCAAGCCCAGGAGAGAAGGAACCCGTGGACAGATGACATTGGTGCGTCTAGACTAGTATTGTCTACACTGGCCGGCAACAGCTCTCCAGAATTTCAGACAGGATGGAGGAGCCAGGGTGAGAGTTAAACCTGTGAGTTGAGAACCTACTGCCTCACCTGGAGATCTGCTGGATCCTAATTCCACTGATCCCGGCAGATCTAGCCTTAGGCAGCCATTCTTAGGTGCGGTGGGAGGCATCTGGTTGATACAAAACTACCTGTTCACACTTCCCAAAAGAATATGGAACTGAGGAGCAGCTATCTTTGGAAATAAATAAAAACGCTCTGAATTTTGCAATGCAATCAATTCTTCAACCAAATAGTGCGTACAAAATTATAATATGAAGAGAAAGTGTGCATAAGAATGCATTTATAATCATATTTATTTGTGCATTTATTTCTTTGGAGGCCACTCGGTGCATCTAAGTGCTAAATTAAACATCCACAGTTAAAATAGGCTCCAAAAAAACCCCAACAATGCAGCAATGAAAAGAGGTCGAGAGGTCAAAGCCGGTGGAATGCCAATGCAGATGATAATATTTATGAAAATTGTGTGCTGAAATGCATTGCATTTGGGAAAGTGTGTATATTAGGCAGCACTGGGTACAAAAATTGGGATAATTGAGATAAAAGTGCACTAAGATTCTGATGATCCTCGCATGAGGACTTTTTTTAAAAAAAGTAAAAGTTGAAAGTGATATAGAAATGTGGAGAAATGCAAATTAACGTTGGGCAAATGAGAAATGGAAAGAAAGGGAGGTTGACTGGTCCATCCACCCCCCATTTCTCTTAATTTTCAAAATTATTATGTACTGAGTTGAATAGGATCCAGAATGCAGCAGTCTGACTGGTCCACAGGAGCCACCCAATCCAGCTCCAGGTGGAAGTGAATCTGCAACCTGATTGGCCTACAGGAGAATCCTGGAATTAGCCAATCACGTGGGGCCCATTGTGTAAATAATGTACAGTGGCACCTTGGGTTACATACACTTCAGGTTACATACGCTTCAGGTTACAGACTCCGCTAACCCAGAAATAGTGCTTCAGGTTAAGAACTTTGTTTCAGGATAAGAACAGAAATCGTGCTCCGGCGGCGCGGCAGCAGGAGGCCCCATTAGCTAAAGTGATGCTTCAGGTTAAGAACAGTTTCGGGTTAAGAACGGACCTCCGGAATGAATTAAGTACTTAACCCAAGGTACCACTGTATATAAAGCAGACATGCTGGGGGAAATTCCATTCCTCCTCACCACTATGAGCTGAATAAAGAGCATGAAATCCACACTCGGCTCCGAGTGTATTTCAAAAATGCTTCCCCAATTTGCATGCCTGGTCTGTCCCCCCCCCCCCCCCCCGCCTCTAAACCTGCTCCTGCAGCTGCAGATCTGCACGAAAAGGCAGCAGCGTTTGGGGAGCTGCAGGAGGTGTCCCACCCAAAGTCAAGAGGAGGATTAACTGTTCCCTGCCTTGACACCTGGAGGGCCGCGGCGGCCAATTCTGAGCGCAGTGACCTCGAAGCTCAGCTGAAACAGACATTATTTGCCTTACAAAGGATGGCAAATCAAACAAGGGAGAGGGAGGGACGGAGAGAGGGAGAGGGCACGGCAAGCAACTTCTCCTGTGGTGGGAAAGGCAAAATATGACACAGCATATCTGTAAGAAGCAGGCTCTCCAAATAGTATAGTATGGGGGGGCAGCCTGGGAGCTATTTACAGCCCCCCCAGTTCATCTCTCACACATGGAGGGATTGCGCCATCCCCTGACTCACGCTGGATGAATCGCAGGGTGGAATCCTTAAAGGCAACTGCAGAAAAAAGAGGAAGGGGGGAAATATCCACCTCGTTTTTATATGCATTTAATTTCTGGGGTGTGTGAGGAATGGTCCAGTGAGTGGGGAAGTTTAGCCCGGAGGAGATAAGATGCAGGGCTCATCCATACTTGCCAAAAAAGCGAAGGTCGGAGCAGCTACGTATAATAATAATAATAATAATAATAATAATAATAATAATAATAAATAATTTATTTATAACACATCCATCTGGCTGGGTTCCAGCAAAATACAGTGGTACCTCGGGAGTCTGCAACCTGAAGCGTATGTAACCTGAGGTACCACTGTATTAAAATGCAATAATTAATCAAACCTTAAAAACTTCCCTAAACAGGGCTGCCTTCAGATGTCTTCTAAAAGTCAAATACAGTGGTACCTCGAGTTAAGTACTTAATTCATTCTGGAGGTCCATTCTTAACCTGAAACTGTTCTTAACCTGAAGCACCACTTTAGCTAATGGGGCCTCCCGCTGCCGCTGTGCGATTTCTGTTCTCACCCTGAAGCAAAGTTCTTAACCCAAGGTACTATTTCTGGGTTAGCGGACTCTGTAACCTGAAGCGTATGTAACCTGAAGCGTATGTAACCCGAGGTACCACTGTAGTTGTTTGTTTCCTTGACATCTGGCAGGAGGGCGTTCCTCAGGGCAGGCACCACCACCGAGAAGACCCTCTGCCTGGTTCCCTGTAACCTCACTTCTCACAGGGAGGGAACCGCCAGAAGACCCTCGGAGCTGGACCTCAGTGTCCGGGCTGAACTATGGGAGTGGAGATGCTCCTTCAGTTCTACTGAACCGAGGCCGTTTAGATGAGCCTCAGGGTCCCTTTCAGCCCAAAGACGCTTTGATTCTATACCTATACAGTCATACCTCATGTTACGTTTGCTTCAGGTTGTGTGTTTTCAGGTTGCGTCCCACGGCGACCCGTGTATCACCGCTCGTGCATGCACAGATGTGCAAAATGACATCACACGCATGCGCAGAAGCGACGAATCACGATCAGCGCACGCGCAGACGCAGGTTGCGTTCTGCTCATAGCTGTCAACGTTTCCCTTTTTTAAAGGGAAATCCCCTTATTCCGAATAGGATTCCTTGCAAGAAAAGGGAAAACATGACAGCTATGGTTCTGCTCATGTTGCGAACGGGCCTCTGGAACGGATGCCGTTTGCAACCAGAGGTACCACTGTACTTTCCAGGTAAAGATCTGCACTGTCTTCCCCCCGGAAAACCTGTTCTTTAGTGCTAAATTGGAACAAACGGTCGTCTGCAGGGGGGAAAGATTGCTATTTACTCCGATTCAGGGCTAAAGGTTGAGTTTCCCCAGGATATTCCCTGAGAGGTGATTTGAGAGTCATCCTGAAATATATGAAAGGCTGTCTCAGGGGAGATGGAGGTGGCTTTTCCCCTGCTGCTTCAGAGGACAGACCGCAAAGCAAGGGACTCAGATGACAAGGAAGGAGGTTCCAGCTAAACAATTGGAAGTTCAGCAGTGGAACGGACTTCCTCGGAAGGTGGTGGACGCTCTTTTTTTTATAAATATTTTATTAAGTTTTACATGAGAAATAAAAACAACATACAGTAAACAACAAACAATACAAAGAAAAGTACAGTTACACAAACATAAAACACCAAAACAACAAAAATAAAAGCCATTTTATCTTCATAATAGCCTTGCATTAACTTATTTCTCCGACTTCCCCAAACCTCCCTTCCCTGTATTCCAAATCATACAATTGAACAACAAATCCCTTCCCTCTGTCATATTTAAATTCTTATCTTAATTTGAGTATCCTAATTTAACTTATTCAATACTTGTAGCTTAAAATATTAAATCTTTTAATTTTTAAGATTTTAAACCAATAACCTTTTACATTCAATCTGATGTCGTTCTAACATTCATTAATCTTGTAGTGTTTCTGTAAATAGTCTTTAAACTTCCTCCAATCTTCTTTCACCGTCTCTTCTCCCTGGTCTCTGATTCTGCCAGTCATTTCTGCGGATTCCATATAATCGATGACTTTCATCTGCCATTCTTCCAGCGTGGGTAATTCTTGTGTCTTCCAATGCTGTGCAATAAGTATTCTTGCTGCTGTTGTAGCATACATAAAGAATGTCCTATCCTTCACATGAACCTGTTGGTTGACCATGCCCAGGAGAAAGGCTTCTGGTTTCTTCGGAAATGTGTATTTAAACACTTTTTTCAGTTCATTGTAAATCATCTCCCAGAAGATCTTAATCCTTGAGCGTGTCTACCAAAGGTGGAAAAATGTACCTTCAGTTTCTTTACATTTCCAACATTTATTATCGGGCAAATGATAGATTTTTGCTAGCTTGACTGGTGTCATGTACCATCTGTATATCATTTTCATAATGTTCTCTCTTAAAGCATTACATGCTGTAGATTTCATACCAGTAGTCCATAACTGTTCCCAGTCAGCTAGCATTATATTGTGACCAACATCTTGTGCCCACTTAATCATTACTGGTTTCACTTCCTCATCCTATGTATTCCATTTCAATAGCAAGTTATACATTCTTGACAATATCTTAGTTTTGGGTTCTAACAGTTCTGTTTCCAATTTTGATTTTTCCACCTGGAAACCAATTTTTCTATCCAATTTATATGCCTCCATTATCTGATGGTAATGAAGCCAATCACGGACTTTTTAATTTATCAAAGCTCTGCAGTTTCAATTTATCTCCATCTTGTTCTAGAATCTCCCAATATTTTGGCCAATTGGCCTCCATATTGAGTTTTTTTAATGCTTTTGCTTCCATCGGAGACAACCACCTTGGAGTCTTATTTTCAAGAAGATCTTTATATCTAATCCAAACATTAAACAATGCTTTCCTGACAATGTGAATTTTGAACATTCTATGCACTTTGACCTTGTCATACTATAGATATGCATGCCACCCAATCCTTCTAGATCCAGTATATCTGTATTTTCAAGAAGTAGCCATTCTTTCAGCCAGCAAAAAGCTGCTGCTTCATAGTAAAGTTTCAAGTCTGGCAGGGCAAAGCCTCCTCTTTCCTTTGCATCTGTTAATATTTTAAATTTTATCCTTGGCTTTTTGTGAAAGGTAGTGGACTCTCCTTCATCAGAGGTCTTTAAGCAGAGGTTGGGTGGCCATCTGCCAGGGATGCTTTAGCTGTATACCAGCGGTCAGCAAACTTTTTCAGAAGGGGGCCAGTCCCCTGTCCCTCAGACCTTGTGGGGGGCCAGACTATATGTTGCCATGATTATGACTCTTATTGGGACCAACCCCAATGTTGCCCAAATGTGATTTGGGGGGGGTGTTCCCTCATACACCCACGTTGCTTCCTTTGCGTTTTACGTGTCAACAGTTCTTATTTCTCTCATAAGGCGGGGTGGGGGGCTGAGGTAAGTTCGCCATTCCTGTCAGCCCTGGAGTGTGCGCATGCGTGAGTGAAGGGAAAAGCCGTTGGCCATGCTAAGTCAGGCCGGCGCCGCTCAAGCAAAAGCGTTCTTTTCCCCACATGAGGGAAGACGAGGTGGTGGTGGCTATTTACCTTTGTGTAGGAATAATGGAGGACAACAGGAGGTTGGATGCAGGTGAGCTGTGCAGAAGTGCGCTGGCAAGAATGCTCCAGGACAAGCTGCCGGCTGACTCTGTAGAGGCTCTTTTTATTAGCACAATAAGCAAAACCAGTCAGACACATTTTGGTCTGTGACTTTTACACATCTTCCAGTCCCGAGATCATGGGGTGGTACAAAGTTATTTTGGCACCTGTTTCCACCGCGTCATTTTCCCCTTGCACAATGTATGATGAAGGAGACAAAGGTCACAGACAGGGCACGGCAGACCACTAAGACAGCAAAGGTTAGATAGAGGGCATGATGTTCAGACAGCTGAGGCCTGTTTGCAGGTGGAAGTGTGCTCCACACCCGGCGATCATTCCTTCACCTTTCCATGGCTCGCACCACGCCCAGGCGCTCCCCGCTTCCTCTGGCGAGGAGCACTGCCACCACAGATACCGGCAGGCGTCGCTCCCGAGGCATCTCCGAGCCCCTGCCACCACACCTGACCTTCTTAAGGTTAGTTGCCGGCAGCTCCATGGTGGAAATTCGAACTGTGGTTGCTTTTCCCTCTTCCCCACCCCAGAATAGAAGATTGCTGCACATGCGATGGACAGAGAAGGGGCTTATCTCGAACAGCCACCCGCCTCACTTTTGACCCCCAAGCCTGGCTGAGTTGTAAAAACCATCGTGCACACACGCTATGGCGGCTGCCTGGATTCCCAGACCATCCGCGGGCCGGATCTAGAAGGCAATTGGGCCTGATCCGGCCTGCAGTCCTTAGTTTGCTGACCCATGCTATATACCAACACTGAACTACCCCCTTAGAGTTATTTCTATGCAGATGAAGCATCACTTATGAAAACGGGCTCTGCATTTGCACAGAGCAATGTCTCCCATGCATACCATATGGGTGAGAAATTTGGTCCAGCAATTTACACCCATAGTCAGGCTACCCTTCAAAATTCACACTTCTCTGAATTTTGCGGTGCAATTCTCCAACCCAATAGTGTGTTTGAAAATGCATATATTAGGGGAAAGTGCACACTAAAAAAAATACATATATGAGTGAGAATAACATGGAAATATGCATCGTGTCAGGGAACGTTGCTTGTAGAAATGTGTGTATTTCATACAAAGATGGGTAGATTGAAAGAATTGCACTGCAAAGTACCAATTAAATTTTAAGCAGGCTGTTTTATTTTTTAAAAATGCAAAATGATGCAAAGCAAATAAGAAAGTGTGAGAGAGTGATAGCCAACCATCCCTAGTGTAAACTAGTGAATTGGTAGATACATTGCTGGTTTTATACGATGCCCCTTCATCCATATAGATATTTCCGCCCGCTCCCAACCTGCTGCATGTGCCCTTGTGGGACCCTGCATTCTGCCCTGAATGTCTGGCAAGCGCGATCTGTCTGGCAAGCATATGCAGAGGAAACCTTTTCCGCCGTCATGTGGGCTAGGAACTTGGCAAGCGCAGAGGACTTTTGCTCTCCCTCGCAGCGCAGATGCCTGGAGAGAGAGCAGATAAGCATCGTGTTCTGGTGACAGCTGGGATCAGCCAGACAAAGGCACTTAAACACCCTCCTTAATGGGTTCTTTCTTGAGCGACTTTATAATTAAATCGCCCATCACTTCTCTGTGTACTTTTCAAAGGCCCTGTAAAGGACCTCAATGATCCCCGTGGAGAGACAAATGCATTCCTTGGACTAGGCAAAAGGAAAAAAGCAGCCTTGTTTCTCCGCGCAGCCTGGTGACGCAGCCAGCCTCGGCGCATCTTCCCTCGTGGGAACTGGAAAAGGTAACTCTATCTCCGTGGAAGCAGCCTGAGCACGGCGGGGCGTGATTGACACTCCTGAAGCAGATCTGAATATGGCAGAGACGCCCAACAGGTTGTTCAGAGAGGGGAGAGTTGCTCTAGTGCAGGGGTCAGTAAATGTACCACACCGTGGGCCGGTGTCTCCAGCACCGATGGTGCGGTGGGCTGGAGGGCAGGGGAGCGCATGCCCATACACTATTTCTGGCACACTTCCGGGTCGGAGGAATACCGGAAATAGCTTGTGTGCATGTACATGGGCCTCCTCCGACCCGGATGTGCACTGGAAATAATGCTTGCGCATGCGCAAATAATGTTTGCGCATGCACACAAGCTACTTCCGGTGGTCCTCCGACCTGGAAGTGGGAAGCCGCGCACCGCAGCACTGGTAAGAGTGGGCGGTGGCAGCGGGCAGCGGTGGTCACCACAGGCCAGATAAACAAGTCCCTTGGGCCTTATCCAGCCCACGGGCCTTAGTTTGGGGACCCCTGCTCTTGTGCCTGGATTCTGCTTGTGGGTTTTCCCCAGGCATCTGGTCAGCCCCTGTGAGAACAGGATGCTGGACTGGACAAGCCATTGGCCTCATCCTGCAGACTCTTTTCTTAAGGTGACTGCTTCCAACCACCACCCTTTCCATAATTACAGTGGGGGGGGGTTGGGGTGAGGAGGCAGCAAAGAGGTTGTCCATGAGAAAATTATCAAGCAGATGAATGAAACTCAAACTTTACCATTGCACAGGGACTCGCAGCTCAGAGCTCTGCAGGGAGAAGGTCCCAACTTCAGCCCCTTGAAGCTCCAGTTTTAAAGATCTCGGGGACCGCAGGTGACAGGAAAGGACTGGAGATGCAAAGAGGTGGAAGGAACCTTCTTTCATATGTGGTGACCTTGCAAAAGGGTAAAAGAGTATTGGGAAATGATCCATAATGAATTGAAAAAAATGTTTAAAAGTACTTTCGCCTCCCCCAAAACCCGGGGCCTTTCTGCTAAGGATAATTAAACTGAAATTCCCAGGTGTCAAAAGAGGTTATTTATGTATGCTACTACTGCGGCCCGTGTTTTGTTAGCCCCCAAATGGAAAATGAGCCAGGTCCCAACCAAAGAAGAATGTCAACTTAAATTGACAGAATATGCTCAGCTTGCAGATTTAACATATAGAATAAGAGAACAAGAAGAACATATGTTTAGAGAAGATTGGAAAATGTTGATTGAATATATGGGAAATAATGCAGGGATGCGGGTGGCGCTGTGGGTTAAAGCCTCAGTGCCTAGGGCTTGCCGATCGAAAGGTCGGCGGTTCGAATCCCCGCGGCAGGGTGCGCTCCCGTTGTTCGGTCCCAGCGCCTGCCAACCTAGCAGTTCGAAAGCACTCTCGGGTGCAAATAGATAAATAGGGACCACTTACTAGCGGGAAGGTAAACAGCGTTTCCGTGTGCGGCTCTGGCTCGCCAGAGCAGCGATGTCACGCTGGCCACGTGACCCGGAAGTGTATTCGGACAGCGCTGGCCCCCGGCCTCTTTGAGTGAGATGGGTGCACAACCCTAGAGTCTGTCAAGACTGGCCCGTACGGGCAGGGGTACCTTTACCTTACCTTTAATTGTGTACAGCTGAAAACGTTGGCAGCATAAAGATCAATTCAAGAGTGTAAATAAGTTTTGGTGGATGCAATAATGGAATACTGAATGGTATAGTTTTTGTAAAATATGCAGGGATTTATGATATGTAAAATGAATCGTGGAAAGAGAAGAAGGGAAGTCATTGATAACTTAAGGATGCAGAATGAGTATTTTAAATTGTAAAACAGAAAATTTAGTAAAAATATGAGAGAGAGAGAGAGAGAGAGAGAGAGAGAGAGAGAGAGAAGGGCTTGGTCTGCCTGGAATTCTCTGGAGAGTTGCTGCCTGTCCTAAGAAGATCCTGGCTGCTGGATGAGTTGAGAGGCCCACCTGGTCCAGCCTCCTGTTTGCCCAATGGCCGTCAGATGTCTATGGGAAGCCTGGCTGAGCGCGACAGCAGCTCTCCCATCTCACGATTCTCAGCATACTGCCTCCTACAGTGGAGGGCTAGATGGAACGATGCTTTGGGACAGATGTGGTTGGCCCTCCAGGTGTTGATGAACTAGAACTCCTATCAGCCCCATAAAACATGGCCAATAGCCTGGGTTGGATAGAAGTTATAATTCAGCAATGCCTGGCAGGCCAAAGCTTCCCCACACCTGTCTTGCAAGACGGCAGCTTTATATGTCAAGATGGTCTGCAGCAGACACACGCCAATCCAATCTCCTTTATTGACACAGAGGCAGGCACACTCCTGGTGCACTGTGGCCGGCCCTGGCCAAGCCAATGTAGAAATGAATGCCACAGATATGGAGAGATGAAACTGAATAAAACTTTCCATGGCACAATTTTCATGTAGCTGTTCCAGGGGATGTGCAGGAGGACATCAGAAGATCCTGGATGCTGGACCATGAGCATCTAGTCCAGCATTTGGTCCTCACTATGGCCAAGCCAATGGGAAGCCCACTGTGCTGGGCCTGGGGGGAACCTGAGTAACGCGGTCCAGATCCAGTCCCAAATCCAAGGGCTCTGCAAGGAGTCAGTCTAACAGGGCCAAGGCAGGAAACCAGGCAAGGTCAGGCACAGGATCTGGCATACAGCAATGGTGCTCCCGCAACCTGGGGCAGGTCCGGCAGCCTTTTATCTCTGTCAGGGTAACGGCCGGTCCTGATCCCCCGGCGACTCACCTCCCTGTCTCACCCGAAGGCGAGCATCCCTCCTGCGAGTACTCAGCTCTCTCCTTCTCTCAGACCTTACTCTCTGCAGCTTGGAAGACGTCCGTGGGTGACTAGACGCAGGGGCTGCCTCAGCCTCCCCTGACCCAACCGGTAGTGGAGCAGCTGTGAGTGATGGCCCAGCTGGAGGCAACAAGGTCATCCCCACATCTGGAGCCAGGGCAGGCTCAGGCCCCTGACTCGGCCCAGCTGGTGCTTGTTGCAGGGGAACCTGTGCAGACTGGGTCTCTTCAGGATCAGGCCCCAGACTTGGTTCAGATGATGCCTGAGGCAAAGGATCTGGTGCGGACTGAGACTCCTCTGGTTCCGAGTCTGAGCCAGAGTCCCAGGCCATCATACCCACAAAGAGGACCCAAGCACAAGAACCTTCATCTCTGCTGTGGTTTCCAGCAACTGGTATTCAGAAGAATCACTGCCTCCAATAGAATAGGCAGGGCAGAGCCACTGTGGCTAGCCATCATCAGCAGCCCCTCTCCTCCAATTGGGTTGGTGGCCATTGCTGCCTCTTGTGGCAGTGAGTTCCATAGTTTAACTCTGCATTGCATGAAGAAGGACTGTTGGTTTCTGTTTTCCTTCACTGTGCAGCGAAAGGGCTTGTCACGAGACAGGTGTTTACATTCCACAGTCTGTACTGTACTGTTGGAGTTTCTCACGGGAAAGGGAGACTGGATGTGACGTACACTGGTTTCCTGTTTTTCACTGTTGTTGTTTCTCTCCAAGCTGTCGAGGAGAGAGGATGCTTTTCTGCTCCGGCAGAGGCAAGATGTCTTTCTGTAATATAACTGCTTTGAACTGTAAATAAAGCAACCAAGAGTATGCAGCACGTACTCCTCATCCTTCCGCTGGACACGGAACTCTGCTTTAACCAACACGTGGTTATGGGCTCCAGAAGTCGAATCGGAGTGCCGGCAAAGGATCGGAATGCAGAGGGACAGATCGGATTGGAATCTGCTCTGCGCATAAACATGATTGATGAGGTATGTTGCTACTGCTCCGGGCAGCCTGCCTGCTTCTAGTTAATGGCTTTATGGCTGGACTTTGAACTTTTAAAGCCGTTTTGCCGGGAATAGGAAAATGGCTCCCAGGCTCAAGTTACTATGCTGGGGAAATCGAAAGTAACTTTTAAGTGCGCTTTTGGAATAAAGCAGGTGCAGCAGTGACGCAGCAAGATTTAAAGCAGCATATATGACGCTGAAGGCTAATGCCAGAGTCATGATGGCCCTTCAGGATGCTTGTGGGATTCCTAAGCTCAACAAGAAAAATTATGCCGACTGGGTTTTGTATGCAGAGGCAATTCTGCGGAAAGAGGGTTTGTTTGAGGTCATTACAGAAACCCCCCCAGCTCCAGTTACAGATGCATGGAAAGTTAAGGATTCCAAAGCACGGGGAACACTTACATTGATAGTATCCCCAGAAGAGCTCTGTCTATTGCGTGATAAGACCTCAGCCAGAGAAATTTGGGATTCTTTGAGAGAGGCTCACTTAAGGACAGAAGCTGGATCTACTATGTTTTACTTTAACAAGCTGCATAATATGGCTCTTGCTGAAGGTGGAGATGTGCGTTTACATCTGATGGAGATGCAAAATCTGAGACATGAGCTGCAACAGAGAGGACTCAACTTTCCAGAGGCTGTGTATTCTTTCATGATACTACAATCTTTGGGTTCAGGTTGGGAGTCTGTTGCAACCCAGATTGCTGTGCAGCCAACAGCTCAGCTAACAGTGGACTTTGTTACTGCCGTGGTGTTAAATGAAGCAGATCGCCGGGGTGCTAGCTGCATGGGCAAGGGGGAGTCTTCACAGACGTCATCCCATAGTGCAGTGGAACCACCAGATGGCGCCAAAGCTTTGAAGGCAGTGAAATGCTACTCGTGTGGACGTCTAGGCCATATGAAGAGGGAATGCAGATATCCCAGGGCCAAGACAGAGCAGCGCAGCGAAAGCTCATCGCGTGGAAAAGGCCGAGGCAAAGGCAAAGGTCCGGTGTCTAGGACAACGCAGCACAAGGCTATGGTTTCACGCTTCACTCCAAAGGTTGCAGAGGTCCAGAAGACGTCTAGATCTTTCTTCGTTGTTGATTCGGCGGCGACCCACCACATGTGCAACGATAAGAGACTTTTTGTGTCTTTTACACCGCAGGAAGGTGCGATTCACCAGGCGGATGACCACACTATTCCCAGTAAAGGCTACGGAACTGTTGTTCTTCACAGTTTGGACTTATCGATACAGAATGTCCTTTACGTGCCAGACGCCAAACATAATCTGCTCAGCGTTGGACAACTGAATGAGCGGAACATTGACGTTTCCTTCAAGAACAAGAAGTGCATCATCACAAAGAAAAATGACTATGAATTGCATGCTGAATATGTTGATCGTTTGTTTGTTTTGTATTATGATGATGTTGTGCAGGATGACACTTGTTGCATTGCAGGTTCTAACAAAAGTTTGCATGCAGGATGTATTCATGATTTTCATCGAAAATTTGGTCATTTGCATTTTGAGGCAGTATCTAAAATGCCTGCCTTGGTTGAAGGTATGACTATTAGACCCTGCAGGTACCACATGAAGTGCAAAGCATGCGCAGCAAACAAGGTGAAAATGGCTGCGAAAGGTAAGGTGTCTAGTAGGCAAGCTACGGAACCATACCAGATTATTCATGCTGATTTGGTTGGACCACTAGCGCCCTCTTTGGGTGGAAATAGGTACTTCATGGTTCTCATTGACGCATTTTCTAGATATATTTTTGTGTACAATCTCAAGCAGAAATCAGAGGCTTTTCCTAGGTTCAAGGAATTCTGTGCTTGGTTGGAAAATGTGCATGGTAAGAAGATAAAGACTCTTTTCAGTGATCGCGGGGGAGAATTCACTTCTCAGCAGTTTGAAGCTTTTCTGACTGAGAAAGGAATTCAACACGATTTGTCTAGTCCTCGCTCGCCATGGCAGAATGGACTTGCGGAACGGGCAAATCAGACATTGCTTCAAGGGTTAAAAACCTTGCTGCATGATGCCAATCTCCCAGAGAGTTATTGGGCCGAATCTCTCTCGTGTTTTGTTTACAGTTACAATCGCAGGTTATCTTCAGCGATTGGTTGTACCCCCTATGAGAAGATGTTTGGCAAGAAGCCATACATCAAACACATGAAAATTTTTGGTTCTGACATGTGGGTTCATTCACCACAAAATTCAAAGTTAGACAAGCGTGGATTGCATGGTATCTTTCTAGGTTATCAGAAAGGGTCTTACAGAATAATGATGACTGACTCTAAGACAATTAAGCTCACGAGAAGTGTTGAATACAATGCAAAGTGGGGGGAGAATGTGGGAATTTTCCAATGTTATCCTGATGACAGTGATGAGACTGAGGATAGTCAGAAGCAACCACAACAACCCACACCCACTGATGAAGGTTCTGAGTCTGAATCTGAAACTGAATCGGGTGATTCAGAGGATTTCAAGAGTGCGAAAGCCTCTATGCGACCCTCTGAAAGCTCTGATCAAGAATTGGAAGAACCATTGTTCACAATAGGTCGCTTTTCTCCTAAGAAGGAAGAGGAGAGTGTTGAAGACTTAAGGCTAATTCGTAGGTCACAGAGAGCCACAAAAGGCAAACCTCCAAAGAGATTTGCTGATGAATTTGCTACGATAGCAGTAACAGCTGTTAAAAGCTCCAAGAAGGTATTTGAACCTTCAAGTTTCCAAGAAATCCAGGGTTTGGATTCAAAGGAAGCTGAACCATGGTTAAATGCCATGAAGGCTGAGCTTGATTCCTTGGAAAGGAACAAAACATGGGAGCTAGTTCCAGTAGTTCCAGGAATGAAACTGCTTGGAAGCAAATGGGTCTTCAAAGCGAAGACTGATCAAAATGGCAAGATAGTCAGACACAAAGCCAGATTGGTAGCCAGAGGTTTCGCACAAGTACCAGGTGAAGACTATCACGAGACCTACTCACCCACAGTGAGGTATGAAAGCATTAGGCTTATGCTCAAGCTAGCTGCAGAGGAAAATCTACACATTAGTCACCATGATATTAATACAGCTTTTCTGTACGGATCTCTGGATGAATCACTTTATATGCTTCCACCTGATGGCGTACAGGTAAAACAGGGATTTGTTTGTGCTCTGAAGAAATCCCTTTATGGTCTCAAACAAAGTGCACGGTGTTGGCACACAAAACTCACTGAAGTATTGTTTTCTCTAGGTTTTCAGCAAGGGAAAGCTGATCCATGTGTATTTGTCAAAGAGGAGGGGCAAAAGAAACTGTACTGTTTGTTTTATGTTGATGATTTATTATTCTTTTGGAAAGATGTCGCAATGTACAATAACGCCCTAGCTCAACTGAAAGAGCACTTTGACATGAAAGATCTTGGTGAGGTAAACAACTACCTATCTCTGGAAATAGAAAGAGATCAAGATGGTAACATTCTAGTACACCAGTCACGGAAAATTGCTGATGTGTTAAGCAAACTAAACCTGATGGATGCTAACCCTGTAGACACACCGATGACAACAGGTTATCAGGTAGATGACACTGGAGAAGCATTTTCTGACTCTACACTGTACAAAAGTGTGCTAGGCAAGCTAAACTTCATTGCCAGATGTTCAAGACCAGACATTGCTGTTAGCTGTAATTTGCTAAGCAGACAAGTCAACAATCCTAGTGTCAAGGATTGGAAAGCTCTGAAACGCATAGCGCGGTATTTGAAAGGCACTATGCATTACAGACTGAGATTTAACAATCAGAAGTCTGGTGGTCTTGAGATATTTGCAGATGCAAGTTTTGGAAGTGACACTGAAGACAGGAAAAGTACGTCTGGAGTTTGCTACATGTACAATCAGGGTCTGTTTGATTGGTCATGCAAGAAGCAAACAACAGTTAGCTTAAGTACTTGTGAAGATGAACTGAATGCACTGTCTTATTCACTTAAGGATTGTGAATGGTTGATACAATTGTGCAAAGATATGAAAATTCCTGTCAAATGTCCAATCCAGGTTTACCAGGACAACAAAGCATGTTTGGCTTTGCTGAAGTCTGAAGGTTGTAAGCAAAGCACGAAGCACTTGCAATTAAAATTGCAGCATGCTAGGGAATGTATTCAGAAGGGACTCGTAACGGTGTCCTATATGCCAGGTAATAAAATTCCTGCTGATGTATTATCCAAGATTGTATCAAGGGATCAACACTGTACCTATGTGCAGAAGTTGGGTTTGTACTGATATTGTACGAACACGCTGCCCAGTGATGTTCACAGAAAGGGGGAGGATGTTGGTTTCTGTTTTCCTTCACTGTGCAGCGAAAGGGCTTGTCACGAGACAGGTGTTTACATTCCACAGTCTGTACTGTACTGTTGGAGTTTCTCACGGGAAAGGGAGACTGGATGTGACGTACACTGGTTTCCTGTTTTTCACTGTTGTTGTTTCTCTCCAAGCTGTCGAGGAGAGAGGATGCTTTTCTGCTCCGGCAGAGGCAAGATGTCTTTCTGTAATATAACTGCTTTGAACTGTAAATAAAGCAACCAAGAGTATGCAGCACGTACTCCTCATCCTTCCGCTGGACACGGAACTCTGCTTTAACCAACAAGGACTTCCTTTTATCTGATCAGGAAGTTGGATCTTCCATTGATACTTTTCTGCTTCGCTAGATACTGTGACTTTGTTCAAAGCCTGCAGGGGCAGGGAAACAGCAAAACAGCACCTGTTCCCCCTTCTGCCTCCCCCAGATGAGCCCCAAAGCATCAAATGCAGCCTGCGAGGCCTGCAAAGTAAACCACCCACCATCTCCCCACCCCCTTTCCAGGGATCTGTGGGGCAAATGCCCAGCTTTCCGAGAGGGTTGTGCCTCCTGTTTGTTGAGGAAGTGCCTTGCGCCCTGATTGATTAGCTCAAATAAACGGGCAGGGAAGGGCACTCTGTCTCCCGATGATGGTTTCTTTTCTCCTTCTCCCTTTGTTCCGTCCAAACTCCCAGGCACCTGCCCAGCCCATCATCACAACCTGTTGAATATGCCGCAGATTGGTAAATTAACAGCCGGTGGTTGTTTCTGTAAGGTGAGCTAGTTGCAGGGCTGCGTCTAAAAGGGAGAATTAAGCCGAATGTAAACAGACGGTGGGCCCACTCCTGTTTGTGTTTCGGTCCGGTGGTATAAGTGTTTTCATGATTTATTTTTTTTAATGAATTTGATGAGACCTTGCCAGCTAGGTTGCCACCAACCCCAGGGGCTGATTCAGCAGTGGAAGGGGAGATCAAAACCGGATAAAACATTAGTCAAGAGCTGTTGCCCGTTTAGAAACATGGGAAGGCCACTCTTAGATTGTCATTTGTCCTGATCTACCTCTAAAAGGGGACATGGGTGGTGCTGTGGTCTAAACCACAGAGCCTAGGGCTTGCGGATCAGAAGGTCAGCAGTTCGAATCCCCACAACGGGGTGAGCTCCCATTTCTCGGTCCCTGCTCCTGCCAACCTAGCAGTTCGAAAGCACGTCAAAGTGCAAGTAGATAAATAGGTACCGCTCTGGCGGGAAGGTAAATCACACTTCACACTTGGATCACACTTCAAAACGACCTTGACAGATTAGAGAACTGGGTCAAAACAAACAAGATGAATTTTAACAGGGAGAAATGTAAAGTATTGCACTTGGGCAAAAAAAATGAGAGGCACAAATACAAGATGGGTGACACCTGGCTTGAGAGCAGTACATGTGAAAAGGATCTAGGAGTCTTGGTTGACCACAAACTTGACATGAGCCAACAGTGTGACGCGGCAGCTAAAAAAGCCAATGCAATTCTGGGCTGCATCAATAGGAGTATAGCATCTAGATCAAGGGAAGTAATAGTGCCACTGTATTCTGCTCTGGTCAGACCTCACCTGGAGTACTGTGTCCAGTTCTGGGCACCACAGTTCAAGAAGGACACTGACAAACTGGAACGTGTCCAGAGGAGGGCAACCAAAATGGTCAAAGGCCTGGAAACGATGCCTTATGAGGAACGGCTAAGGGAGCTGGGCATGTTTAGCCTGGAGAAGAGGAGGTTAAGGGGTGATATGATAGCCATGTTCAAATATATAAAAGGATGTCACATAGAGGAGGGAGAAAGGTTGTTTTCTGCTGCTCCAGAGAAGCGGACACGGAGCAATGGATCCAAACTACAAGAAAGAAGATTCCACCTAAACATTAGGAAGAACTTCCTGACAGTAAGAGCTGTTCGACAGTGGAATTTGCTGCCAAGGAGTGTGGTGGAGTCTCCTTCTTTGGAGGTCTTTAAGCAGAGGCTTGACAACCATATGTCAGGAGTGCTCTGATGGTGTTTCCTGCTTGGCAGGGGGTTGGACTCGATGGCTCTTGTGGTCTCTCCCAACTCTATGATTCTATTCTATGATTCTAAATGGCGTTTCTGTGCGCTGCTCTGGTTCGCCAGAAGCGGCTCAGTCATGCTGGCCACATGACCCGGAAGCTGTACGCTGGCTCCCTCGGCCAGTAAAGCGAGATGAGCGCCGCAACCCCAGAATCATCTGCGACTGGACCTAATGGCCAGAGGTCCCTTTACCCTTTACCTTTACCTCTAAAAGGGGACGCGGGCGGCTCTGTGGTCTAAATCACAGAGCCTAGGGCTTGCTGATCAGAAGGTTCCTAGCAGTTCCAAAGTCAGGGGTCCCTTTACCCTTTACCTCTAAAGGGTGGGTTTTCCCCTAGAAAAGATCAGGGCAAGGGGGAAACTGCTTGGAACTGCCTAGAAAGTGTAGGTCAAGTAGGAAACCACTTGGACCCATGCATTTGAAGTACAGGACAAGCAGAAGGGTGGATAAGCCATAAATAAGACCACTGGTCAATCTAGTTTATGTTGTCTTTGCTGACTGGCCCTGCTGGATTTCAGGCAGGAAGTCTCCACAGCAGCAAAAAAGTCTAACACTATTCTAGGCTGTATAGCATTCAGATCAAAGGAAATAATAGTACCACTCCCTTCTACCTTAGCCAGACCACGCCTGGCGTCCTCTCTCCAGTTCTGGGTGCCACAATTTAAGAAGGATGTTGAGAAGCTGGAAGGCAATCAGAGGAGGGCCATCGAGATGTTCAAGGGTCTGGAAACCAAGCCTGATGAGGAACGGTCGAAGGATCTGGGTTTGTTTAGCCTGGAGAAGACAGAGAGGTGACCTGGCAGCCATCTTCAGATATCTGGAAGGCTGTCCCATGAAAGATGGAGCAAGCTTTTTCTCCTGCTGCTCCAATGGATTCAAATGACAAGGCAGGAGATTCTGGCTAAACATTGGGAGGAACTTTCTGATGGTGAAAGCTGCTCAATAGTGGAACGGACAACCTCAGAAGGTGGAGGACTCTCCTTCACTGGAGAGTTTACCCTTTAACATCATGGTTGCTCTCCTCTGTCCATGTGCCAGTAGACTAGAGCAGGTCAAGTGACAGAGATCTACAATGCATTGGCAGCTCAATGCAAGTTGGCCGAAGGAGCCTCTTCCTTTGGTCTCTTTCCTGGATGCCCTTGCTATTACTTAACCCACTGCAGGTACAGAGCCTTCTCATTTACAAAACCCAAATCCATTCATCGGTTTCCACCCCACGCCATTCATAATGATGGGGCTTTTTTTCCTGGTTCTTTTGTAACCTGGGTTGTCAGGGGTGAATAATGGCCTTTGTGGCTCACAGAGTTTGACAGTTGCTTGGAGTCCTCTGCTTTCGCCTCTGGGCTCCGGGAGAGCAAGTGAGCAATGGATGCAAGGCTGGCACGGAAGAACAATCGCTCTCCTGCTCAGGGCCAACCTGACCGCGAAGGAGATTTGCTTGGGGGAGGTGAGCGCGGGACAAGAATCGCGGGAGTCCCTGCCAACTATGTCATGTGCAATGGGTTTAAAAGAGAAGAGACGAGTCCGGGGAAGGCGGGTGGAGGCGAAGGATTATTAGTCACGACTCCTGAACAGAACCACCAATGAGCTTAGAGGCAGCAGGTGCAATGACCCCCGGGGTCTCCCAGCAGTCAAGGCCATAAGAAGATAAGTGTGCATAGTTAGACCATGGAACTCACTGCCACTTTGTTGGCCACCAACTTAGATGGCCAGGATGGCTCCGTGATCGGAGGCAGCAATGCTTCTGAATACCAGCTGCTTGGAAATGCAGGAGGGGAGAGGGCTCTTGGGCACGAATCCTGCTTGCGGATTTCCCACAGAGAAGCAGGATTCAAGCACAGGAGCAACTCTCCCGACCTGCGGTTTCTAGCAAATAGTATTCAGAAGCCTTGCTACCTCCTCATTCTCGGAATGTGGAAGGGGAACTCCTTTGGTGTTTACACACATTGCTGCCTCCACTTTTTCTTCCAACTCTGGACAAAGATTGGCCAATTCCCAGTTCCCTTATCTTTTAGTTAAACAAGCTGGAGCTTAATGTGTATTATTATTATTTTAACCCTCTTTTTCTTGATTGTTAGGAACTGGGGGGGGGGGGGGGAGAGGGAAGGGCCAAAGTGAAGTCAGTGGCAATTCTGGTCGCCTCACCTCAAGAAGGATATTGCAGAATTGGTAAAGGTTCAGAAAAGGGCAACCAAAATGACTGAGGGGCTGGAACGAGTCCCCCAGGAAGAAAAGTCACAGCATTTGGGACTTCTTAGTTTAAGAAGAAAAGGTGAGTCAGAGGTGACAGGATTGAAGTTTATACAATTGTACATAGCAGAGAGGAAGAAGGCAGAGGAAAGTCCCCCCCCCCTTTCCTAACACCAGAGCTCACGGGCGTCCCATGAAGTTGAACACTGGAAGATTCAGGACAGATCGAAGGAAGGACATCTTCATGAAGTGCATAGATAAACTATGGAACTCACTGCCACAGGACGCAGTGGTGGCCACCAACCTGGTTGGCTTTGAAAAAGAAGATTAGACAAATTCATAGAGGGAGAGGGCTATTGAGGGCTATTAGCCGTGATGGCGCTGCACTGACTCCAGCATCAGAGGAAGCAATACTCCTGATTAGTAGCTGATGTAAAAATACAGGAGGGGAGAGAGTTGCTCTTGAGTTTGAATCCTGCTTGCGAGTTTCCCAGAGGAATTTGGTTGGATACTGTGAGAGCAGGAAGCTGGACTTACCCAGGAGGCTGTTCTTATGCACACAGGTAGAAGCCAATTAGATGTGTTCAGTGTAACATGTGAACAACCCCAAAACCCTCCTACATTGCATAATGGAGTAATGTAAAAGGTGAAGAAGGGACGCAGGTGGCGCTGTGGATTAAACCACAGAGCATAGGACTTGCCGATCAGAAGGTTGGTGGTTCGAATCCCCGCGACGGGGTGAGCTCCCGTTGCTCAGTCCCTGCTCCTGCCAACCTAGCAGTTCGAAAGCACGAAGTGCAAGTAGATAAATAGGTACTGCTCTGGCGGGAAGGTAGACAGCATTTCCGTGTGCTGCTCCGGTTCACCAGAAGCGGCTTAGTCATGCTGGCCACATGACCCGGAAGCTGTACGCCGGCTCCCTCGGCCAGTAAAGCGAGATGAGCGCCGCAACCCCAGAGTCGGCCACGACTGGACCTAATGGTCTGAGGTCCCTTTACCTTTACCTAAAAGGTGAAGAAAAGGAAAGGACCCCTGGGCAGTTAAGTCCAGTCAAAGGCAACTATGGGGTTGTGGCGCTCATCTTGCTTTCAGGCCAAGGGAGTCGGTGTTTGTCCACAGACAGCTTTCTGCGTCATGTGGCCAGCAGGAATAATCCGCTTCTGGTGCAACGGGATACTGTGACGGAAACCAGAGTGCACGGAAACATCGTTTACCTTCCCACCGGAGTGGTACCTATTGATCTACTTGCACTTTGAATTTCTTTCGAACTGCTAAGTTGGCAGAATCAGGGACCGAGCAACGGGAGCTCACCCCGTCGCGGGGATTCGAACCGCCGACCTTCCAATCGGCAAGCCCAAGAGGCTCAGTGGTTTAGACCACAGCGCCACCCGCAAGGGGTTGGTCCCTCGAGGTCCCTTCCAACTCTATAATTCTGTGAATCTATAAGCTACCCTTTATTCCCTCAGAGCTTTATTGTTCTGTGAGTTAATTTCTGGACTCCACCATATACACAGACTTCTCATTAGCTTCCCAGAACAATTTGGGTGATGGCAACCACCAATGAAGACCAGCTCCATCTCCAGCTCTTGCAGGGGAACAAATTTGAGCATGGACTGCGATTGTGAAAAGTGATGGCATTCTGTTCCGCATTCGCCCAGCAGATGGCAATGAGGAGGAGCTTTGCAAAGGGAAATCTGGCAGAGGTTGAATGCTGCCGGGCTCTACAGGTGAACATTTTCAAGGCAAGCAAGCTGTGAGTGACACAACCTGTTGTACAAGAGTAAGCCAGAAGTGCAGGTCATGGCTTGGTTGGGGGAGGGGGCACCTGGATCACTCAAAATAACTCTAAATATACAGCCAAGTTTAGCATGCTCTGATGGCCTCCATAAATACTTCTCTCCCAGTTCTGGCCTTTTTGCAGTCTGTCTCTTTTTTCCAACTTCCACACCAGGCCTGGAATGCAACCAGAAGCTGACTCCTAAGCCAAGGAAATTGGAAGAAGAGAAACCTTTTTTTTCTTAGGTCTGTATTCCATGGAATCCCACTGTTTGCAGGGTGAGATTTTTTTTATGGCTGATGTAAGTCTGTGTTCTTCTGAGGATCTTGTTGTTGTTTAGTCGTTTAGTCGTGTCCGCCTCTTCGTGACCCCATGGACCAGAGCACACCAGGCGCTCCTGTCTTCCACTGCCTCCCGCAGTTTGGTCAAACTCATGTTGGCACCTTCGAGAACACTGTCCAACCATCTCATCCTCTGCCATCCCCTTCTCCTTGTGTCCTCCATCTTTCCCAACATCAGGGTCTTTTCCAGGGAGTCTTCTCTTCTAATGAGGTGGCCAAAGTCTTGGAGCCTCAGCTTCAGGATCTGTCCTTCCAGTGAGCACTCAGGGCTGATTTCCTTCAGAATGGAGAGGTTGGATCTTCTTGCAGTCCATGGGACTCTCAAGAGTCTCCTCCAGCACCAGAATTCAAAAGCATCCATTCTTTGGTGATCAGCCTTCCTTATGGTCCATCTTTCACTTCCATATATCACTACTGGGAAAACCATAGCTTTTACTGTACGGACCTTTGTTGGCAAGGTGATGTCTCTGCTTTTTAAGATGCTGTCTAGGTTTGTCATTGCTTTTCTCCCAAGAAGCAGGCGTCTTTTAATTTCATGACTTCTGTCACCATCTCTGAGGCTCTTACGTACCTCTATTTTTTTTTTAGGGAGACGAGCAGGTGGGAAGCTTGGTCACCACAGATCTGCTTGGTCATGCTGGAGTGGCAGAGCCCATGCTGTGAGTGCAGAAGGCTCCAGGTTCCACCCGTGGGCTCTCAAGGTAAAAAGATTTCCAGTACCTGGAGAAAGAAAGGGATCTTCCAGGGACCTGAGAGCAGGCCCCAGCGGTCTCATTCTACGGAAGCCAACATCACGTGCTTCTCAGGGAGAAACCTCAACATGCCCTTGTTCGGATATTTCCGTTCCACCAAAAGGGAGCAGGCTTTGTGAGTCACAGAGTCTGCGTATTTCCTGTTCACAGGAAGTTTATGTTGTGTCTTTGCTTTCGTCTCTCTCTCTCTGCCGGAGACACCGAAGCAGGCAGTCATGTTTTCTCTTTGTTCTGACCAACGCTGAATAAAGTTGTAAATATGCTCTCCTGAGTGCATCTTTCGCTGTGTGAATTCTGCTGATAGAGTGTGCATCAGCTCTGGAATGTGGCAAGCTATTTCTGGAGCTCGTGTCGCTAATTGCTGATACTGCGTGTCTACGGGAGATCGATGATCGCAACGGAGGCGACGTGGAGTCATGATGGACTTTGTCTCCCTGGCAGTATCCCAACAGTCCTTTGCTTGCAGGAGATTCCAGGTTCCATCTCAAGAAGCAGTGCTAACAGAATCGCAGAGTGGAATAATAATAATAATAATAATAATAATAATAATAATAATAATAATAATTTATTATTTGTACCCCGCCCATCTGGCTGGGTTTCCCCAGCCACTCTGGGCGGCTTCCAACAAAGTTTAAAAATACATTAAAATGTCACACATTAAAAATTTCCCTAAACAGGGCTGCCTTCAGATGTCTTCTAAATTTCAGACAGTTTTTTATTTTCTTGACATCTGATGGGAGGGTGTTCCACAGGGTGGGTGCAACCACCGAGAAGGCCCTCTGCCTGGTTCCCTGTAGCTTTGCTTCTTGCAATGAGGGAACCGCCAGAAGGCCCTCAGCGCTGGACCTCAGCATCCGGGCAGAACGATGGGGGTGGAGACGCTCCTTCAGGTATACTGGGCCGAGGCCATTTAGGGCTTTAAAGGTCAACACCAGCACTTTGAATTGTGCTCGGAAGTGTACTGGGAGCCAGTGTAGGTCTTTCAAGACCAGTGTTATGTGGTCTCAGTGGCTGCTCCCAGTCACCAGTCTGGCTGCCCCATTCTGGATTAGTTGTAGTTTCCGGGTCACCTTCAAAGGTAGCCCCACATAGAGTGCATTGCAGTAGTCCAAGAGGGAGATAGGCAGAGCATACACCACTCTGGCGAAACAGTCTGTGGGCAGGGAGGGTCTCAGCCTGCATACCAGATGGAAGAACTGGAAGGGACCAATGGTGGAGGAAGGGGGTGCCGTGGGTGCCATGCTCCCCGAGTGTCATCCCTTGGGGGGGTTGACATCACTGCACCCCCCGGATGCTCACCCCACCCCCACGGGCAGCTAGCCCACCTCAGGTGCACAGCATATGTGCCTCTCCAGGTGCCAGAGCAGCTAGCTCCACCTCTGGAAGGGACCCCCAAGCGTCACCCACCCCCTGAAATTCAGGAATCACAGTTAAAGAATCCCTGGCGCATGGTTTCGCAACCTTGTTAAAAACCTCCGATGAAGGAGACTTCCTCTGTTTGCATAATTCTTTTTTTGCTTCATTAGCGCAGAAATGCATGGCAGTGCAGATTACGCCCCCCCCCCCATGTCACCTTTAAAGAAACGAAAACCTTTATGTCTACATGAGACGTGGGACGGGTCAGATGCCATGAAGGGGAATGGACAGGGAGATTCCTCTGTGCCAGCCAGGATGGAGGCAGCTGCCGCGCGGAGGCCTCAGGTGGGCACTGTGAGCAGCCAGGCGATGCTAATGTCAACACAGAAGCAGCTCATCAAAGCCTGTTACTGTCAATGATCAAATTGGAGATGGCTCAATTAAGGTGCAGCGCCACGGGCGCCCCTCATGCCCTATCCCTGCTTGGCATGTCCCCGTTGCACATTAACTCTCATGTCCCACATCTCTGCCAGCAGCGTCCAGTCGGCCGAAGGAGCCTTTGTTATCGCTGGGCTGCTGCGAGAGCTGGGAACTTATTAATTTAATTCTAAAATCTGTGTCCCCGGTGCTGCCCTTTCACCTTTTGATAATGAAAATGCGAAATTTTGCGGACTGTCTTGCCAGAGTGGTGCATGCTCTAGTTATCTCCCACTTGGACTACTGCACTGCACTCTACGTGGGGCTCCCTTTGAAGGTGACCCGGAAACTGCAATTAATCCAGAATGGAGCAGCTAGACTGGTGACTGTGAGTGGCCGCTGGGACCACATAACTTCTGAGAGATCTGCATTGGCTCCCAGTACGTTTCCGAGCACAATTCAAAGTGTTAGTGCTGACCTTTAAAGCCCTAAACGGCTTCGGTCCTGTATACCTGAAGGAGCGTCTCCACCCCCATCGTTCTGCCCGGACCCTGAGGTCCAGTGCTGAGGGCCTTCTGGTGGTTCCCTCGCTGCGAGAAGTGAGGTTACAGGGAACCAGGCAGAGGGCCTTCTCAGTAGTGGTGCTCGCCCTGTGGAACACCCTCCCTTCAGATGTGAAGGAAATAAGCAGCTGTCTTCTCTTTAAAAGACATCTGAAGGCAGCCCTGTTTAGGGAAGTTTTTAATATTTAATGCTGTATTGTTTTTAACACTTGATTGGAAGCCGCCCAGAGTGGCTGGGGAAACTCAGCCAGATGGGCGGGGTATAAATAATAAATTATTATTATTATTATTATTATTATTATTATTATTATTATTATTACAAACACAGGGACCTGCCTCACACCAGGACCAGGCTTTTTGTCCCAGAAACCCGGTGCTGTCACCTCTGACCAGCAGCAATTTGCAAGGGTAGCCTTGGGCAGAGAAGGGTCTTTATCTGGAAGCTGATCTTTCTGAAACTGCTGCAGGTGCCAAGGGCCTTCTGCATTCAAACCAGTAGCTGCGTCGCTGAGTTTGGGGTGTCGAAGGGGCTGGAGGAGGAACATCACCCTCCCAGTCGATCGTAGATCTGCCACGATGTGCCCAGCTAGTCCTGGCACCTCCTGGCTGCTGCTCATTAATTTCTTCCCCCTCCCCCCCCCCCCGGGAGCTCAGAGCAAAGAAGAATGGGGGCATTAGTGTAAATGGTGATAAATGGCTCTTTTAGCTCTTGCTGGAAAGGCTGCGATAACCTGATTAGGGCTGGTTCCCTCCTCTGTTTTCAGCGAGATGCTTGCGGGCTGGCCCTGCGCCAGTTTGACGTGTGTCTGGCATTCTGCACTGGGAGCTTTCAGGGCAGGATCAGAGCAAAAGCAACAGGGGGCTCCCTTGGTGTCCTTCCTTGCCCACCCCCAGTGTTGAGCAGGCCACTCTCCTCTTCCAAAGGAGCGCTGCTCATCCTGGTGGATCTAGCCTTTGGCCTGCACCCCAAGCAGTTAAAAATCTATGCTCAAACATTGGATAGGGCATTGCAAGCTGCCAGAGTGAAACAAATGAACATTGAATACAGTAAAGCAGCACAATCAACAGAAAAGAAACAAAATACTCTTCAAAAGATATTAGAAATAAAAATCACATACAACAATGCAATTGAGAAAATCTATGGATAGGGCATGAAGGGGATTTCAGTCCAATGAAAGCTCGTGGCGCCATAAATTTGGTGGTCTTTAAAATGCCACAAGATTGCAGGCTGCTTTAGCTGTGCCAGGCCTCTCCAGAACTGTGTCTTCCCCTGTTCTTTCCTTCTCATTATTTTCCTTCCACGTGAGCTTGTTTAAAAAATAACTCGGCACCCCAAGCCAGGCACAAGGCTGGGGAGGTCAGGTCCCTGGCTGGAACAGGCAGATCAAAAAGGATTCATTCCTCCCTCCTAAGAAGTTTTAATTGGAGATTCTTGTGGGTTTAATGTTTAATGCAAGTGACCGTAATTGGTTACCTCTTTCCATAGATGATGAGCAGAGGAGAAGCTCCCTGAGGGCTCCGCTGCCTTTGAATTGACAAAGCGATCGTTCATGAGTTACGTCCCTGGCAAGGCTTGTTGCTTGACAGAGCAAGGCCTTTGGTGCTCCAGACTGGGGAGGAACTGAGCTCCTGAGGGCAGGCTTAGAATTTGCCACATGTCCTAAATCAGAGCTGCAAAGCTTCCATATCAGTGGTTGCCAAACCTTTTCGGGCCACCCCTCCCTCCTGGTTCCATACATTCACCCCAGTGCCCCCTACTCTACCCCACAAGAAGCAGATTCCAGAACAGCGGTTTGCTGCGCATCCTACTAAGGAACGATAGAAGTCAAAACAGTACATTGCACATTGATTTGAACTAAAAGGGTTTAGTTAAATTAATTCGTCAGAAAGGATGAGCTTATAATCATTGAATCATAGATTAGATAGATAGATAATTTATTACGGTCGGAGACCAGCTTATAAAATACGCTTGGGAGTAGAGTCACAGAAGGAAAACAAACAATTAAAACAATGTACAACAATAAATTTAAAAAGAAAGTACAACAATAAACTACCGCAGGGAGCTGACCCAGAGTCACCCATAGAACCAAGTTTGGGGATTTTCTTAACAAACTAATTTAAGTTGGGAGATGGTCTACGCCTACAGATCTGTACAGAGAATCTGGCGACCACCCGGGTCGTCTTCTGATCTTTGCCTAACAGGAAAAGGTCGAATTTTTGCTTTTCCGGGAGGTCAGCGAGCCTCACCAGCAGGGGATGACTATGTGCCTCTTCATAAAAGGGACATCTAAAGAACAAGTGCTCTGGGCTTCCTATCTCCCCCAATGAACAGGCGCAAAGTCTCTGAGCATATGGGACTTTTTTAAAGGCTCCTTCCAGGACCGGCAAGGGCAGAGCCGAATCATAGATTAGTAGAGTTGGAAGGGATCCAGTGGGTGATCTAGTCCAGCCCCCTCCAATGCCGGAATCTCAACTAGATCATACATGACAGGTGGCCATCTAAACTCTGCTTAAAACCTGATTGACAGCCCTCTCCTCTGTGCATTTGTCCAATCCTGCACATTCAGACAGAACTATGGCGCTGCTACTACTGTTCATAGCAATAACAATTCATTCCACCTTTTAGCTCTCGTAATTCAATAACTGAACAGCCCGCAACTCCACGGCTTGGGATCGGAATGCTAGCCCAGAGATGGCTTGCAGATTTGCCTCCAGAGCCGCGTCGGGAAGGCTGCCCACAAGCCACTTCTGTGCAGAGTCGGCAACGCAGCCAAACCAGGGACGTCCCACTGCCTTAGACAAACAAGGGTTGCCGATCCGGCCGGCTGGCATCCAGGCTCCTGGCTTTGTCCATTGTGGCCGGTCCTGGAGATGCACAGAGTGCCAGGCGGAGATTTCATTAATCCCACCCGCGGTTGGTCTGAATCCGCTGCCACCAGCACAATGCCTTTTTCTGTCTGCGGTGCCAGGGAGAGGCATGTTTCCTGCGCCACGGACCACCTCCCGTTACTTCTCGACAAAAGCTGGCAAGCAGCAGACCACGGCCGGTGGAGCAAAACAGCCCAGTGGGTCACAGGCGGCTGAGTGGCAGGCCAAGCTGGAACCAACAACAGGCTGCTCAACCTACAAATAAATCAATAAGTGCCGCTCCGTGGAAAACCATCCTGTTCCACTCTGCTTCCTCCCCAGCCACGCTCTAAGCACCAAGTGTCACGTCAGGCATTTAGCATGTTAAATGCTGACCTGTCTAGAACATAGACAAAGGGAATTGGCACATAGGGACATAATCGCTCCAGGTGTGTATTTTATTTATTTAAATAAGTATATATGGAAAGGTTTTAGATTCCAGCTCAGGCCTAGGGAATTGTGGCCTTTCAGATGTTGGTGGACTCCAGTCCCCACACTCAAAAACTGCAGACGGCAAGGCCAAAGAACAGGGATGAGTCTATGTTAGGTATTTTTGTGCTTTAATATTGTAAACCTTCCTGTGATCCTGGGATGAAGAACGGTGTTGACATTTAATAAATAATAATGATAATAATTGGGATGTGGGTGGCACTGTGGTCTAAACCACTGAGCCTTGGGCTTGCCAACCAGAAGGTCGGTGGTTCGAATCCCCACGACGGGGTGAGCTCCTGTTGCTCTGTCCCTGCTCCTGCCCACCTAGCAGTTCAAAAGCACGTCAAAGTGCAAGTAGATAAATAGGTACCGCTCCGGCGGGAAGGTAAACTGCATTTCCGTGCGCTGCTCTAGTTTGCCAGAAGTGGCTTAGTCATGCTGGCCACATGACCCAGAAAAACTGCGGACAAACGTCGGCTCCCTCGGCCAGTAAAGCGAGATGAGCACCGCAACTCCAGAGTTGTTCACGACTGGACTTAACTGTCAGGGGTCCTTTACCTTTAGCTTTAATGATTATAATGGTGAGACATGTCATTCAGCAACAACTGGTAACTCTATGCCTGCTCTGGCTAGTACAACTTTCTGAAGGAGATGGTGATTTGCTTGAGCTTCAAAGGGTCTCCATCAAGAGCAGCCCCCATTCAGTTTACTGAGCCTTGTTCAGCAGCATTTCCAAGCAGATCAGGTCCTTGGTACCACAGGAGCCACTTCCCAGAGACCAAGGTCCCTTCGGACCCCCAATTAAAATACTTGAGGGGGTCGCCCACAAAGTTTATGGGCATTGCCATTCAAATGGTGTGTGTGCACTATGTTTTGCGGTTGATTATTCAGGATGTGGCTTACCTGGGACCCCCCAATATTTTATTCAGGTTGGCGCCCCCCCCCCCACACATTTGGTACCCAGATGGCATCCCGGAGAATGATGCAACTTAGCGGAGAGTGTGCAGAGGACTGGGGGTGCAAAGTATGAGCCTGGGCTCTGATGGGAGAAAATTTCCTTTGGGGGTTCAGTCCGGAGGCTCAAGCCAGATTCCCAATTAGTCGGACTTTTGTTCAGTAAAGCATTAGAGTCCAAAAGAGTTTAGGACACACACCTGTGTGGGAAATATACATCACTTGGTCTTTTTAGTTTCTAGCCAAGCAATTTGTGCTGGCCCCATGGGTTTCCATGAGGCGAGGTCCGAGTCCAGTCCAAGGTTGAGGGTGCAGTATTGAAGCCGTCCATCAAAGCTGAAGCTGGGTCCAAGGCGGGTGAGGTCAGGAGATCCGGCAGGACAGGGTTCAGGCAAGAACTGGCTACCAACAATGTTGCTCCCGCAACCTGGGACTGGGGCGGGCTGGCTTTTATCTGCCCCGTGGCATAGGGCGGCCCCGGTCCACAGGTGACTCGCCTCTCCTGGCCTGGAGGCGAGCACTCCTCCTGCGGGAACTTAGTTCCCTCCGCCTCTCTGCCCTGAGCCTCTGCAGCTCAGGAGAGGCTGGAGGGTTACCGGACCCAGAGGCAATCTCAGCTTCCTCTGACGGGGCTGAGAGTGGAGCACCTGCAGGCAATGGGTCCTCCATCCCCTCAGGAGCCAGAGCAGACTCAGCTGGTGCCTGCACCTGAGGATCCAGCACAGGTGAGGACCCTTCAGGCTCAAGCCTCAGCCCCGGCTCAGCTGGTTCTGGAGGCGGGGACTCCTGTGCAGGCTGGGATTCCTCAGGTTCAGCCTCCGAGTCTGAATCCCAGGCTATCACACAATTTCTGCCACCACAGCACCTCATCATCTCTTCATCCTTGAAGTCACTTACTCAACCCAAGGTGTTTTTGTTTTTGCTGTACAAAACAGCAAAGTCCTCCTTGCACCTTATCTGGTTTATACTCTAGCTGTCAGGTTCCTCCTAAATTGGTTGTTTCCCGTTTGGTGGTGAGGCCGCACTCTTGCCTGGTGACCCTGGCCTCACTGAGAATGGGCTTTGCAGAATTTCTATCTCACCCTAGAGGCAAAATAAAATCATGCACATATCTGGGACTTCCTTTCCTCCTCAATTTCCACCTCATTTCTAAAGGAGCCCCCCTTCAAGCTCTCTCACTTTCTGTTTTTGTGACGGTTCCCTGCTGAGAAGCAGCCATGAGAGGAGGCCAAAAACAATGGCGAAAAGGGCATTCAGGGAAGCCAGCTCCCGGGGCCATTTTTCAAGGACCTGTCAAGTTCTTGGCACCGGCTGGGGCATTTGGAGGCTCAGAGGCAACCTTGAGGGCTTCACCCATTTGGTTCCGTCAGCCTGTTGTTGATTTAGGAAGGTGGAGGTTGCAGGAGATTGAAAGGAAGGTTGAGTCACCTTCTTATTCTACAGAAGCTTGAAGTGACCAAATACTCTCGGCTGGTCTGTAGCCATAAGGCTACACAGCCAATTTTTTGTTCAGTTCATACCCATGCATAAGCCCAGGGCATAGAGAAGGTTGCTCTCAAGCCGACAGGAGCAAGCCGGCAGTAAATTACACCAAGCAAGTTGGCATTACCGTATTTTTCACTCCATAAGACACACTTTTTTCTTCCTAAAAAGTAAGGGGAAATGTCTGTGCGTCTTATGGAGTGAATGTGTGGTCCCTGGAGCCGAATTGCCCAGGGCAATTTTTTTTTGAAAGAGAGGTGTTGAAACAAAGTGAGATAAGGGATGCTAGAGATAAAGGAGGCTGCCTAGGAGGGGGGAGGTAAAGACAGCAAACTTGCAAGGAGAGGAAACAGAGACTAAATCAATGAGGACCGAAATTAGAAGAAAAGGAGGAGCAAAAAAACTGCTCCAGCAAACGAAAAGACACTAAGGCAAACAAGAGGGAAGGGGGTGTTGAAAGGAAGCAGCTGATCGATGGGATCGGGAGAGAGATAAGGGACGCTAGCGATAAAGGAGGCTGCCTGGGAGAGGGGAGGTAAAAGCCCATGGATCCTCAGGATTTTTGCACTGGGCCACCCCAAATTCACCATCAGATCACACAGCATGTCCATGGCTACAGCCTGCACCAAAAAAAATCACGCACCCACTGTTTCCTGGGGCCGCAATGGTGCAAAAACGTGGTTACAAAGCACGGATCCACATGGATCCTCAGGATTTTTGCCTTGGGCTACCCCAAACTCACCGTCAAATCACATGTCTGTGGCCACAGCATGAACCATAAAAATCATACATCCACTGTTTCATTCGGAATATTTTTTTTCTTGTTTTCCTCCCCTAAAAACTAGGTGCATCTTATGGTCAGGTGCGTCTTATGGAGCGAAAAATACGGTAATTCTTTATTAGCAAAAACAGGATCTGCATGAAGCAGTGGCTGAGACTACAGTTTCCGCCTCCCCACAGCTTCCTAGTTCCCCTCCTCCCAAGCAATCTGAGACTGCGCCTGCCTGAAGCTAACTTCTCCTCCTCCCTCTTCATGCCTCTCCTGGTTCTGGGAGACCAGCAAGGAGGGGAGCTTGTCGCAGCAGGAGGGGGAGATCCCAGTACCTCTTCTCTAGCAGGACTCATCTCTGGCTCTTGAAGGGGGGAAACTCTGTATGACACCTTGAGCTCCTTAGGGAAAAGGTGGGATATAAATGTCATGAATAAATAAACTCTGGAGTGCTGCTGTAGTGTAGACAATACTGAGGTAGATGGAGCAATGGTCTGACTCAGGCAGCTTCCTATTTTCCTACCTCGCGGGGTGCAAGAGACTGTCCTCCCTGCTTTCATATTTGCATTGTTCTTCCCTGGCACCTGGTATTCCGAAATATCTGTTGTTTTTAGATTCTGACGCTGAATACCAGCCCTCGCAAATCATGCCATTGCCACAGTGCAGCCACCTGGACACTGGGTGATTTACGGCTCTCAGTGGAACGAAACCTGACCCGTTTCGCGCTGATTTGTTCTCTGTGGGAGTTAATTTTTTACCTAGTGGCAGCCAAGCTCTTGGTCACTGAATGCCTAACAGACAGTGCAAGGATTGATGGTTGCAGGCACAAACATAGGGGCAGAGGATTTCAGATTTAATTGTGACACGTGGAAATTGCAGTGAAGGCCACAGGAAGATTGAGATTGGGATTGACTGGCTCAATTACCTGTTGAGCCTGCTCTGAGTGTGCAGAGCGAGCACCCTGGTACTCAAAATAATAATAATAAATAAAATTTTATTTATATCCTGCCTTCCCCAGCCGAAGCCAGGCTCAGAACGGCTAACAACAATCAAAGTAACACAGTTTACATGAAATCACAATCAATTAATTGAAATACATTCTAAAGTCAATTCATTCTAAAATCAGTTCAGAATCAAATTAATGGCAACCATTGGGCTAGAGTTCTATGAGGATTACCGAAGGAGAGAGGGGGTCAGACTGTGCCTTGGCCAAAGGCCTGGTGGAACAGCTCTGTCTTGCAGGCCATGCAGAAAGATGTCAAGTCCTGCAGGGCCCTAGTCTCTTGGGACAGAGCGTTCCACCGGATTGGGGCCAGTGCTGAAAAGGCCCTGGCCCTAGTTGAGACCAATCTAACCACCTTGTGGCTTGGGACCTCCAAAGTGTTGTCATTTGTGGACCTTAAGGTCCTCCACGGGACATACTAAGAGAGGCGATCCCATAGGTACAAGGGTCCTGGGCTGTATAGGGCTTTAAAGCATACACTGGTTGAACTGGGCCAGGTTCAAGGGTCTTGTAATAATTTGCAAGGCCCTTAAGAACTTGGGTCTAGCACACCCCAGGACTGCCTAATCCCTCCCCCTCCCCCCCGATCATGGCAGTCTTCGATGGAGACACTGTTAGAATTCCCCTGTGTTCATATATGTGAAGAGTACGTGGGAAATGATTGTTATTAAAAATCTGAAGTTATGATATTGAGAGGTACAGGACTTGATGGACTTATAGAGCGAAAGACTTTGTCCCTGTATCTGAGAGTGGATGCCAGGCCAAGACCAGACAGCCCCTACTGAAGGTAGAAGCCTCCGCCAAAGAAAATAAAGAAGACTGGCAAAACTAACTATTCAACCATGCAGGATAAATTAGACATTTTGAAAAAAATGTTTAGATATTCATTTAGGAAAACGCCAGAAGGTTTTCTATTGGGAATAGTACCGGGAAGCCTAAAGGAAGAAGACAAGACCTTATATTTATACGCAACAGTAGCTGCAAGGCTGTTGATTGCGAAAAACTGGAAAAGTGGTATTGTACCGACAAAAATAGAATGGCTTGCCAAATGATTGGAGTACTACAATATATACAAAACAATGGGAGAAACTGGAAGGATCTCAAAAGAGAAGATGGATAGGGACTGGAAGGTGTTTAAAAGATACTTGCAAAACCATATTGAAAAATCAGAACTCCTATTAGAATAAACAAGTTCCGTTTTAAATACTGGAATACTAAATAAGATGGATAACAATGTGTAATAGAAAAAGAAGCATGAAATTAGGTTAAAGGTGTGTGAAAGAAAGTAATAGAAGTGGAAAGAAACTGCAATTGAGTAGACTGGAAGTCTGACACAAAGGTGGGGTGAGGGGTGGTGGACGGTGATGGGAAAAGGAATTATCTGTGGGATTGAGTGTAGGTATGTTTGAACACTTTTAAGGATTACATGAAATGTATGTTTGTATGCTTGTATATTTGTAATATATGTGTTTTAATGATGAATTATTTTAACAATAAAAACTTTAAAAAAAAATTAAAAGACATTTTGAAGCTCAAGAAGGAAAGAGACTTTGAGTTTATAAAAAAGGGCAAATGTTCAATGCGTATTTTTTAAGCTTTGTGTATGGATCTTTACATTAGTATAACTTTTTTAAGTCACTTGCAATAAGATGAAGAAGGTTTTAAAAATGGATTGTTAAGAATATAAGGTGTTATAGACGTGCACGAAGAAGTATAAAGTAATCAAACCAAGAAGGGGAGTGAAGTCAAGCAAAATGTTATGGTTTAAAAATGTGTTTATGATTTCTTTTTTGAGTCCCCCCCCCTTTTTCTTTTTCTTATTAGAAAACCAATAAATTGCTTGTTAAAAAAAAAAAGGAGTTCCCCTGTGGCTCAGATGTTTATATCCACCAGAAGCCAAATGTTCAGTGTTGTGGCCCACCTTTATGAGTATTGGGATACCAGGTTCAATTACCAATTGAAACCCCTTTGCATGCAGAGTAAGCTGTGTTTAGCTGCCGGATCTTGGTTAGACACTATACGGGTTGCAATTGCACAGAGAAAAGCTTGGCTGTAGGAAATTCCTAACTTGAGTAGAAAAAGTTTCTGTCTCTAGTCTAACTAGTCTGGAGAAGAACAAGGCAACCATGCTTGCTCCTTCCTTCTCTCAGACGATGTCACCTTTAAGATTTAAAAAACAAACAAAGGGGAAGTCTCTAACGTTCTGCTATTTTCAGCTTCTCCAATGGATTCAGATGACGAGAAAGGAGATTCCGACTAAACGCCAGGAAGAACTTTCAGGTGGCAAGATCTGTTCAGTGGTGGAATGGACCCCCTTGGGAGGTGGTGGGTTCCCCTCCATTGGAGGTTTTAAATCAGAGGTTGGGTGGCCACCTGTCAGGGATTCTTTAGCTGTGCTTCCCACATTGCAGGGGGCTGGACTAGATGATCCTTGGGTCCCTTTGTGTGGGAATGTTCATGGAGGCAGGAGAGGGTATTTTGTTTAATTATATATTTTCCAACTTGTGTTAGCAAGTTCTATAATTTAGCAGAGTAACATTCCCCAGCCTTGTTTAAGCCTCTAAAATAAGGTTTGCCAGCCTTGTTTAAGCCTCTAAAATAAGTAACCTGGTAATTCCCAATTTATTCTCTCCTAAAAAGAAATAGACACAATACAGTCTTGTATATTTTATTGTTGTTAGCCGCCCTGAGCCCTGCTTTGGCTGGGGAGGGTGGGATATAAATAAATGTTGTTGTTGTTGTTGTTGTTATATAAAACTATAAATAGTTTACTCACACATTCAGTTCACAGATGGCTCTCAGAAGGCAGACTTAAATTACAAAATATATACACCTGGAATCTATCCCATAAGGAGATAGTTCCTTTGTCCTCTCTTGCCTGGAAGCTGATGCTTCTTCAACAAAAGCAAAATGGAGAAGAGAGAGATGTGGTGGACAGTCCCGTGCTTTTGTTACCTGCACAGGTAAGGTCGCGCCCACCTCTGGTCACATGTAGAGGAAGTTTGTCCCAGCACAGGAGGAAACAGGAATTTTTTCTACTGGCTGGACAAACATCCCTCTTCATGTCCACTCTAGGAATGTTGTATTTGACTTCTCTGTGTTTCACACCCTATGCTTTAAACCCTACAATTCTGTGATTCTCTTATAAAATAGCCTGTGTGCCACTCAGCAATGTAAATACACACGTAGAGTAGACCAGGATGAAGATGTACCTCTTCAGCATATAACAAAGATTGCAAAATGAAGGTGTCGATTGCACCTCCATGGAGCGGAAATTCCACAGCTTAGGGGCTGCCACAGAGAAGACTCTCTCCTGGACCCCCTCCCAAGGTTTTAAGGATGGCGGAACCACCAAAGAGCCCCCCACCTGCCGTGCTGCTGATTTTAACACCCAGGAAGGTCTGGCCAAAGGCTCTTTTTGGTGAAGACCACTGAAATTCCTACTCCGTTGTCTCATTTGGAAGGGAAAGATTCAGTTATAGCTGCAGTACTGGAGAGTTCATGCTTTCAGCACCTTGGTCAGAGGCAAGATTTCTTCAAAGAAGCTTGTTTTTTAAATGAGGTGGGGGTATTAAAGTATCAAGGGGAGCTCTGATTATTCTAGTGAGCAAAGCTTTGAGGCACTGAACTGCTCTCTGAGCACACTATGACATCAGATCCTAAATTTTGCTCCCCACCCCACAAAAGTCTTGCAACTTTCCCCTCCAAAACTCAATAGAAGGTCGAACTGAGCCAAGAGTGGGGGCCAATTTGTATTTCTAAGGACGACTGTCAATAGTTAGGGCTGAGTTGTCAGGGCTCATCGTTCTGCTACTGCAGGCAGGGACTGTCTTGTTTTCGATGATTACATAGAAGCCAAATGCTCTAAATAAAATAATAATAAATATTACTCTGAATCTCCTTTCTTGCCATTTGAATCCATTGGTTTGTGTCCTACGCTGTGGTGCAGCAGAAAAAAAGCTCACTTCATCTTCCATATCCTTCAGATATTTGAAGATGGCTCTCACAAGAAGTGAGAGCTGGACCATAAAGAAGGCTAATCATCGAAGAATTGATGCTTTTGAATTATGGTGCTGGAGGAGACTCTTGAGAGTCCCACGGACTGCAAGAAGATCCAACCTCTCCATTCTGAAGGAAATCAGCCCTGAGTGCTCACTGAAAGGACAGATCCTGAAGCTGAGGCTCCAAGACTTTGGCCACCTCAGGAGAAGAGAAGACTCCCTGGAAAAGACCCTGATGTTGGGAAAGATGGAGGGCACAAGGAGAAGGGGACGACAGAGGACGAGATGGTGGGACAGTGTTCTCGAAGCTACCAGCATGAGTTTGGCCAAACTGCGGGAGGCAGTGGAAGACAGGAGTGCCTGGCGTGCTCTGGTCCAGGGGGTCACAAAGAGTCGGACACGACTAAACGACTAAACAACAACAATCATATAACCTCTTAGTCTTCTCTTATCCAGACTAAACATACCCAATTCCATCAACCATTCCTCTTAAGGTTTGGTTTCCAGACCCTTTTTCAGCCTGGTCACCCTCCTCTGCACACCTTCCAGCTATACAGTTATCATTACCGATATTGACTTTTTGGTAATATGCAAGTAAAAGGATACATGAAAACAACCCTCTTTCATGAATTTGCAAGCATCTAAGGCAGACACCATCACCATGTTCAGCGGCCCTGAATTCCACAAGAAAACTGTTTTGAATTTTGGGATCAGCTGCGATTCCTGCATTGCAAGGGGTTGAACTACACGACGTTCTAGGTCTCTTCCAACTCTACAATTCATAGTAGCAAATATTTTGCATCCTTGCCAAGATGAACCCCCAATTCCAGGAATACATGGGGTCAGCATCCATTCATTATACCCCCAAATGATGCTACTTGAGGCAAAAAACTTTAGCGGCACAGGAGTATAGCATAAGAGCCTCCTCCTGGTTTGAAAGACCCCCGGTGCCTGATATTCTCATCCCCATTAAACAGTTTGGATCTCCACTTCTAGAAGCTGGGTGGTTGCACTGGGCAAAAGCTGAAGGCAACCCAAAAAAACAGGCTGCCCAGCAGACACCCTCGCTCTCTGCCACCTCTGTCTCCATCCTCACGGAGCTCCACCCTGCAACACCTGGTGCAATTGTCCGTGGCCTTTTGCCTTCATTCTGTCAATGATTCATAAATCAATGAATGTCTGTTAAGGGTTAAAATAATATCAAATCATCAAGGAGAATCGTGGGCTGGACATCAAATGTCACATGCAAAGGGATTCAAAGTTTGAGGCGCAGCTTGTGTCTTCTTGATGGGCAATTAAATCCATTTGCATTCCAGTGGAAGGAACATCTCCCTGTGATCCCACCTGGCCCACAATTACTCAACAACCTGTCCAGAAGGAGGAGTTAATGAGTAACGTGGCTGTTTTTCAGATGTCAAGCACAAGCGATTTGTCCCAGAATTGGCTTCTTCCACTCCTGCTTCAATCTCTCGCCTCTGTCCTCTTGCCCTGAGAAGCAGCAGTCATCCTGGGAAGAGATCATTCTCTTTGGAATGACACCTGTCAGGCAAGTCACCCTTCCACGGAGTCCAGAATGGCTCATTGGAGGACGCTGTTGCAAAACAAGGCAGGAGAACATCCGAAACATTGCATGAACTGAAACGACAGCCATCACTCAAAATTCCCACCTCTCTGAGAAGACATGCTCCAGCCAAGTAATGCAGGAAAAGAACCTGCAGAAATGCATTGCATTCAGCAAAAAGATAAATATTAGGGGAAATGTGTATATTGGGAGAGAGTTCATACAGAAATGTTTGTATTAAGAGACATTCATATTAAAATGCTGATTAATTTTTCAGGCAGACTTTAAAAATAAATTACAAACTGATGTAGACATATGGAGAAGTGAACTCAAGTTTGCAAAAGTGAGAAACCGAAATTGACTTATTTGCCCACCCAATTGAAGGCTGCATTCTCTCCTGGGTGACCTCATCAGGATTGGCTTCCAGACATTTTGCTGTATTTAAATTCTTGGGTTGCCTCTATGGGCTGGGAATAAAGCAAGGAGAACACTGGTTTTAACTTAGGGATGGGTGACTCTGTGTCACGGTCAGTTCATTTTCATTTCTCATTTTTTTCAGTCACTGAGATACGCATGGCGATGCACGCTTTACCCTAGAATCTGCACTTTTGTGGCCATTGCTTGGCACTGCAAAATGCAGAGAAATGTGGATTTGGAAAGCTGGCTGCATTTCAGCTGCACATTGTTTTGGGAGGGGTGAATTAGCTCAGTTTGCCTTTCTGTGTGAGCTGAATCAAATGTCTCCTCAATCCCTATTTTAGCTCGCTGGCATTTTAGTGCACCATTCTAAATTTTAAAAGCCTATGATGATCCACCTGGCATTTTTTTAGGACTTAAGAGAACCACAAAATCAATTGGCATCAAAATGAAAAGGGAAATTCAGGCCAAGGCAAGCAATGTGTTACTTTTATTAGACATCACTACAGGTACATTCCACCATGAATTTCTCTCCCCCCCACAAATGAATGGGCACCTTGCTGAGCCCATTCATTCCAATAGGATGTGTCCGCAGAAGAGCAACATGCTTTCTGAATGGAGTGCTAAGTAATAGAGGCTTTTCTTTTCACAAGAAAAAAATAAATCACTCTCACACACAAACCTTAAACAAAAATCATACACAAACCACATATTATGCATCAAGTTAAATTAATCAGGATTATCCATTAAATTAAATTTATTGCTGCTGGCATTGCAGCATTCCAAGAATGTGGATCATTATCATCATGATTAACAGAGTGCATCTTCCGGCTAGCAAGTGGAGGTGCAGGATCACAGGCTGTGGAAACATTTGCTCTGCATGCAGAAGTTCCCAGGATCAGCCCCCACTACAGGCGTACCTTGGAAGTCGAATGGAATCCGTTCCGGAAGTCCGTTCGACTTCCAAAATGTTCGTAAATCAAAGCGCGGCTTCTGATTGGCTGCAGGAAGCTCCTGCCAATCGGAAGCCCCAGAAGCCCCGTCGGATGTCCGGCTTCCAAAAATAGTCCGCAAACCGGAGCAGTCACTTCCAGGTTTGCAGCATTCGGGAGCCAAAACACTCGAGAACTAAGCCGTTCGAAAACCAAGGTATGACTGTATCTCTATCTAATAATGACTATTCACATAGAGAAAGTCCTTCTTTACAAAGCTAAATTGCTAAACACAGGAGGCAGTGATGGCCACCAACCTAGAAGGCTTTAAAAGAGGATTAGGCAAATTCTTGGATGAAGAGGGGACTTTTGAGGGCTCCTGGCCAGGATGGTTCTACTAACTATGCCCTCCATGGATGGAGGAAGCAATGCTCCTGAATGCTAGTTATGGGAAAGAGCAGGAGGAGAAAGTTGCTCTTGGGCTTGGGTCTTCCTTGTGGGCTTCCCATTGAGGCACCTGTTTGGCCACTGAGAGAGCAGGATGCTGGAATGGATGGACCACTGGCCTGATCCAGCAGCTGCTTCTTCTGTTCTTACATAGCAGGACCGGGAAAGACCTTCCCGTGGGGAGCTCCCACAATACTGTGCTATAAGCATCAGGGATCTGTAACGCTGCTTCATGGGTACGTTCATGGGGTGTCTATGGGTTTCTCAAGACAAGGGTGGGGGGCAGTTGAAAGGAGGCAGCAAGGATTCTCAATCTTGGTTACTAGAAACTGTAGGAGGAGAGAGCTGCTCTTGTGTTCGAATCCTGCTTGGGGCATCCTTCCCATTGGGGCATCTGCTTGGCCACTGTGAGAACAATGAACATGGAATTTAGGCTTAGTTCTCACTGGGGAGGTCAACCTGCTTCTGGGCTACATTGCTTTTGACTGCAGGGGGGGGGGGCTCACTTGATCCTTATTCCTCTACACACACACACACACACACACACACACACACAATCCCTACACATTAAAAAAAAAAATGTCCAGTAGCACCATGGAGACCAGCTAAGTTTGTTCTGGGTCTAAGCTTTCGTGTGCATGCACACTTAGAATCATAGAATCATAGAGTTGGAAGAGACCACAAGGGCCATCGAGTCCAACCCCCTGCCAAGCAGGAAACACCATCAGAGCACTCCTGACATATGGTTGTCAAGCCTCTGCTTAAAGACCTCCAAAGAAGGAGACTCCACCACACTCCTTGGCAGCAAATTCCACTGTCGAACAGCTCTTACTGTCCGGAAGTTCTTCCTAATGTTTAGGTGGAATCTTCTTTCTTGTAGTTTGGATCCATTGCTCCGTGTCCGCTTCTCTGGAGCAGCAGAAAACAACCTTTCTCCCTCCTCTATGTGACATCCTTTTATATATTTGAACATGGCTATCATATCACCCCTTAACCTACTCTTCTCCAGGCTAAACATGCCCAGCTCCCTTAGCCGTTCCTCATAAGGCATCGTTTCCAGGCCTTTGACCATTTTGGTTGCCCTCCTCTGGACACGTTCCAGTTTGTCAGTGTCCTTCTTGAACTGTGGTGCCCAGAACTGGACACAGTATGCCCAGAACTGGACATTGTTCTGGACTGGACACTTCAGATACACTGAAACATAAGTCACCAGACCCTTATATATAGTGGGAGGGTGGGGTGGGGTTTTAGGAGTTGGGCGATTGACTCATGAAGACTGTTAACAACTGCAATTAGTCCTACAGGAGAAAGCAAGGGATAGTATGCAGATGATTAGCATATATAATGAGACAGGAATATGCTAATCATCTGCGCTGTGGTCTAAACCACTGAGCCTAGGGCTTGCCGATCGGAAGGTCAGCAGTTTGAGGGTCAGCTGTTCAAATCCCCGCGATGGGGTGAGCTCCTGTTGCTTGGTCCCTGCTCCTGCCAACCTAGCAATTCAAGAGCATGTCAAAGTGCAAGTAGATAAATAGGTACCACTCTGGTGGGTTTCCATGCGCTGCGCTGATTTCACCAGAAGCAGTTCAGTCATGCTGGCCACATGACCCAGAAAAACTGTCTGTGGACAAACACCAGCTCCCTCAGCCAGGAAAGCGAGATGAGCGCCGCAACCCCAGAGTCGTTCGTGACTGGACTGAACTGTCAGGGGTCCTTTACCTTTACCTTTAAGGTGCTACTGGACAATTTTCCATTTATATATATATATATTGACTGCATCAGACCAACACGGCTACCTACCTGAATCTAATCCCTACACATGTTAAGGAGAACAGCTCTAATTGTCTAAGTGCCAGGAGCACTTGCATACAGGGAAGCATTCAGTTACGACGCTTGCCATCCACATTCTGCAATGTACAGCCCAAATACAGGTCGATCAGCTTACAGAGAATTAGGTTCCAGTTCAGAACAAATTTAGGAGAATGAGGGATGTGGAGTTCTTTCAAGCCTGGCATGATGACTGAGGTGAATGAAGCTGTTCCGGACACACCAATCTCTCTACAACCTGTTTGTGTTGTTAATAGCAATGTGAAGCAGAACTGGAACTTATCTGGAAGAATTCTGGAATTTCTCTGAAGAAGGGAAAGATGAGTTTCTGTTACCCTAATTTATGACCTCCCCCCCCACCCCAAGTATTCTCACTGATTGATATTTTTGGATTTAGTGATGTTAGAAACAAAGCAAAGTTAATGGTGAATCTGGAAAGTTAACGTTTAACATAATTGCCTTAAGATGTGTCAGTAGTGTGGCTAAAAAACAGAAAGAGAAGCAAAGAAATAAAATTGCATTTCACACTCAAAATTTGGAAAAACTCAAAATTCTTGATTTGAACTGGGGCCAGAAGAGAGAAGCAGCTGTGCCAAATTCTGTTCCAGCTTTGGTGGGGAGTCAGCTCCTCTGCCATTATTCTCATGCAGCCGTGGCACTGATGTCTGTGGCCCTGGCAGTGTCTTCAGCCGGAGGGGATGTGAGTGGTCAGGACTGGATTACACATTTGGACCGGCTCAGAGTAGATCCAGATCCCTTCCAGCTAAACCACCCTTTGCTACAGTAGGGCATTTCTGGCTGTGGGCGCAATGTGCTCTGGTCACAAAGATGCAGCTGCAATGGATTCTGGAAACTGTACAATTAGCAGCAGAAAAGAAGAAACTGCATTTCAGCTACCCAAAGACCTGGCAGTGTCTCTCCACAGGGAACTGACAACCGCGCTCTCAGTTCTTTGCAGGGTGGAATCTCCTTGCCTCCACAGTTGGAGGCAGCGATGAGTCTCCATCCTGGTTACTGGAAACCGTAGGAGGGAAGAGTTGCTCTTGTGTTCGAATCCTGCTTGGGGCATCCTTTCCATTGGGGCATCTGCTTGGCCACTGTGAGAACAGGGTGCTGGACTAGGTGGGCTCCCTCTGGCCTGATCCAGTAGCTTCTGATGTACTCCATGCTTTGGTTTCAGTGCTTGTCTTTCATCTTCCTGCACTGTCAGCCAGGCCTCCACTAACTTCTCCAGGGGCTGTTAAACATGACACCCCCAACAGCACACGGCTCTGGGTGGAAGGAGAGCAATCTCTTTGTGGCAAAGCAGTAAAGGGCCAGGGCAGCACCGGTAGAGGGGGAAGCAGGTGACATGAAAAGGAAAAGTCAAGGCCTTAGAAGCTGGAGGAACCAAGTTGTCCCTCAACTGGAGCAGCTCATTTTTGTCAGAGTTTTCTGGCAAGACTTCAGGGCTCTTCTTCAGGCAGCAGCGGGGGAAAGTGCAGCTGAGGGGACGTATCCTGCCTCTCCCTGCTCCAGAATGAGCACGAGGCAGACAGGCACCCATGTGGGCAGCACTTTGGGGACTTCATTGCCTGCCGCTGCCAAAACTCATCTGACCCATGGATCTCCAGGGCTGAGTCTAGGGCCCAGCAGCAGGTACAGAGCGTCTCTGAGCATGTGCAAAATGGATTGCCATTGTTACCCACCGGGCAAGCTATAGAACATGGCAAGGTTTCTGGGTCTGAAGAGGAGGCCTCCTTCTTGGATAGAAATCACAAAGTCTCACCCCCGCCCCGGAACAAAAGGAGCTCTCAAACTCCTTGGGGGGGGGGCATGGGAGGGTGTTGGAGGGAAGATGCAAAGGTTTCCGGCAGGAGCCATGTAGCTTTGCAAACTTGCACAGAGCATCACCTGCCGGCCATCCACCTGCTCACTGCTCGTGGCTTGACTGTCCACATCGATCAGCCTTGATCCATAGATGGGTGGCTGCAATTTGCATCTGGGCAGTGAGCTAGACTTCCACAGCTGCGTATCAGACTAGCAGTAGCAACGATAATCCCAGGCCCTCCCATTCTCAACAGAAATGCAATAGGGCCTTTAATATTTTTATCACTCTTAATCTGTAAACACATTGTTTTCCTGGCAGTGCTCAGGTGGGTTTGGGGTTTGGGGTTTGGACAGGGAAGAGCTCCTTCACTCAGGCTGCTTGGGTACCCAAGTCAGCTTCCACCCTCCATCCTCATCCCGGCGCACGAAAGCCTGTCCCTGGCGGAAGGTGTGCGTTTTGACGTTGCAGTGGGGGCTCAAGGAGGTGGTGAAAGCCACCTCCGTTGGGGTGGGAGAGGCGTCCGAGCAGCAGGGCAGCCCACAAGGCAGCGGAGGGTAGTTATTCTCAGGCAGTAAGAAATGGCAAGGTGGGTCAGGTACGGGACCCAAAGGCTCTTCTCTCATGCCGCTCGTCCTGTCCGCGGACAGCAAAGCAGCACACCTGTAAATAGCTGTCTGGCTGTCATTGCACCCAAAGTTTGTTGCCTCAGGTGGTTCCCCAGTGAAAGAGCCCAGCGGAAGCTCCGGGGTCAAGGCACTGTAGTTAGCTGAAGCAGGCGACTCGTCAATCGTGTCGAGGTCTTTGAGGCCCAGCGTCCGGAGGACCCAGCTGTCCACATGGGGGTCGTGTGGCTCTTCGCAGGCCGAGAAAGAGCCCAGCAGGTTCCGCCTGGCTTTCTGTGGGTGGGACGCCTCGCGAGGAAGGGGAAGGCCTTCTGCTCTCAGCCTCCGCTTGCCACTCTGGAGAGGGCTGTGAGATTTCTGGCCGCTCTGCTGCAGCAGCTTCTGTTTGAGAGGGCAGCAGAGAGAGGGGAGGGCAGAACATTTGATGAGCAAGTCTGAGAATATTGTGCAGTTTATAAGCATAAGAGGCTGGAAGGGGGAGTCTGCCTAACCAAATACACCAGTTACAGGTAGGTAGCCGTGTTGGTCTGCCGTAGCCGAAACAAAAAATAAAATTCCTTCCAGTAGCACCTTAAAGGTAAATGATAAAGGGACCCCTGACCATTAGGTCCAGTCGTGAACAACTCTGGGGTTGCGGCGCTCATCTCGCTTTACTGGCCAACAGAGCCGGCGTACAGCTTCCGGGTCATGTGGCCAGCATGACTAAGCCGCTTCTGGCAAACCAGAGCAGCGCACAGAAACACCGTTTACCTTCCTGCTGGAGCGGTACCTATTTATCTACTTGCACTTGACGTGCTTTCAAACTGCTAGGTTGGCAGGAGCAGGGACCGAGCAACAGGAGCTCACCCCATCGTGGGGATTCGAACCACCAACCTTCTGATCGGCAAGTCCTGGGCTCTGTGGTTTAACCCACAGCGCCACCCGCCTCACCAGTAACACCTTGGAGACCAACTAAGTTTGTTATTGGTATGAGCTTTCGTGTGCATGTATCTGAAGAAGTGTGCATGCACAAGAAAGCTCATACCAATAACAAACTTAGCTGGTCTCTAAGGTGCTACTGGAAGGAATTTTTATTTTATTTTTTTATTGTTTCAAATACACCAGGTTTACCTAAGACCTGTGACTCCACTCCTGCCCGTTAGCTATGAGGAGTTGTCACAGGGGTGGGACGAATCACAACACTAGCTGGGGAGTAGAAGATGCACAGGATTCATCAAATTTTAAGGTCCTGGTGATTCCTGGTGCGTGTCTTCTGCAACATGTTCTTGATGCAGGAAATAGTGCATTGGGGTGAATTTATCCTGTTTACTGAGTGCTCTGTGATGCTACTCCAATGCTACGAGATTCCTGCTGTCTGGAAGCGCTATAGCACAGCAAAAGACAGACAGATCCCCACAAGAACATTTACAGGATTTCAGCAGGTCATTACAGGGCAATCATCAACTGGAAATGAAGCAGTATGGACATCCCAGAACTTCTGCAGGCACAAACAGTTCTGAAAGTGGGATTATGTGTAACCGCCCCAAAAGCATCCTGAGCACAAATCATCATGGATGTGCAATGAAAAGGATGTCTGGAGGGTCTCCATGTGAATTTGGAAAGGAACTGGAAATAAAACTGCCGATATCATCATGCCATTATGCAAATCTATGGTGCGACCCCATTTCTGCTCCCCTCACCTCCAAAATGATCAAGGGAACGAAGTGATAAACGATCAGCATTTGAGACTTTTTAGTTTAGAGACAAGGCAACTAAAAGGGGCAGGACAGAAGTTTATAAAATTATGCCTGGAGTACAGAAATACAGTGGTACCTTGGTTCTCGGATTCAATCCGTTCCGGGAGTCCATTCGACTCCCAAAAGGGTTCGAAAGCCAAGGCGCTGATTCCGATTTGCTGCAGGAGTTTCCTGCACATAATTGGAAGCTGTGGAAGCTGCATCGGACATTCAGCTTCTGAAAAACATTTGCAAACCGGAACACTCACTTCCCGGTTTGCAGCGTTCAAAAGCCAATTTATTTGGGAGTCAAGCCATTCGAGAACCAAGATACCACTGTAGAGCAAAGAACGTTCCTATGTTCTGAATGGGTCACGTGGCTATGTCGCGCAGGCCGTGATCTCTCTCTCTCTCTCCCTTCTCTCTGTTTCTCCCTGCCCTTGTTACCTTGGTTTTCTCCTCTAACTGCTTGACCAGAGCGGAGTTCAGGAACTGCCTGAGGTGGCTGTTCTCCTCCTGCAGCCTGGCCAGCTCTTCCTCCTTCTGCAAGAGGGTGTCCTGAAGCTGCGAAAGACAGAGAAGGGTGAGGACGGAAAGCCCCGCGGCCCTGTAACCCAAACTGCTAACTTTGCACGGCTGCCTTAGGAACCCGACACCCAGCAGGGAACCCGAGGGAACCATGGAGATCAGGAGTACGACTGTCCCAGACTCACTTCTGACTTTTTCTATTCTCTCGCCGTGTATTTGAGGAGATTCCTTTGAAAAACGTAACCACAAAGGCACAAAAATGTGTGCAGGAAGGAGGGGAAAGTCAACAGCGAACAATGCGCAGGGATTAAACACACAGGATTAGCTCCATCACAATGCGGGGTTACCAGTTCATCTCCTTCTCCGTTTTCAGAGGGGATTTCAACAAGGCAAGAGAAATAAAAGGGTCCCCTTCAAAAGTCATTCCAGCTGCATTTTATACCTTGGGGCAGGGGAGCATGTAAGATCTGTGCCGTAACACTGGCCAGCAGTGCTTAAACTGATATTCTCACGCATCCTCCGAATTCAACTGCCATAAATAAACCCTGGTTTTCGGCATCAAAATCCCAGCCTAATTTCAGACTGGTGTAGATTCACAGTTGTTACCTGCTTGTTCCTGTAGAGCTGCGTGGAGAGCTGGTCTCCAGACCCGGCATCGTCTTGGAGGGAGATGCCCAAATTGCAGAACTGATCTGCAGCAACAGAGAGAGATCAAAGAAATCAGAGAGCTGGAATTGAGGGTTACAAGAATGTGAGGATGAATGAAACCTTCATGCATGTTGGGTTCCCCTCAAAGGGGGGCAGGGAACCCACACCCACACACCCATTCACTTATTTTTCCTCTGTATCATCTGAAGAAGTGGATGCTTTAGCTGAGATTCCTGCCTTGCAGGGGGTTGGACTAGATGACCCCTGGGGTGCTTTCCAATTCTATTATTCTATGCCTGCAGGTACTTGGGTGGATCCTAATGGATCGAGACGAAAGTCTCAATTTTTTAAAAGACATCAATTTACCATTGTGGAAGGGCGTACCCCTGCATAGGCCTGGTGGAACAGAAAAATTTTCAGTAGGCATTTAAAAGTTGACACACAAGGTGCCTGCTGAATTTCCAGTGGCAGGGAGTTCCACAGGGCTGGGCCGATGACACTAGACCAGCAACAGCCAAACTTGGCCCCCCAGCTGTTTTGGGGCTACAATTCCCATCATCCCCTGACCACTAGTCCTGTTAGCTAGGTATGATGGGAGTTGTAGTCCCAAAACGGCTGGAGGGCCAAGTTTGGCCATCACTGCACTAGACGCTTGGTTTCTCGCTGTTGTCAAACGAGTCTCGCCAACTTGCGGAATGACCAATGGCACTCCTAAGAACCTGAGAAGAGCCTGCTGGATCAGGCCAATGGATCCCATTAAGTCCAGCATCCTGTTCTCACAGCGGCTGACCAGGTGACTGTGGAAAAACCAGCAAGCAGGATTCGAGCGCAAGAACAACTCTCCCGTCCTGCGCTTTCCAGAAGCTGGCACTCAGAAGCATCGCTGGCTCCAGTGATGCTCCTACAGGTGATCTCAGTGATGGAACTGGGATATCAGGGTTTAGGCACCCTGGGCCAAATAGAAGAACCTTGATTCTGGCTGGACTGTAAGTGGGCAACCAGCAAAGATGCTTTAACAGGGGTGCCGCATATGGCAACGGCGTCTTCTGAGCTACAGTCCGGTGTGGCGGCTGCACAGTCCATCCCAAGAGAAAGCCCACCCCTCCCTCTTTCCCCACTAAAAATGAATTTCGTCCCCTAAATAATACTTGATCACCAAGGTCTCTGCTGCAGTTTGCCAAACATCCCCATTCTGAGCTGTTCTTGGCATCCCAGGACCAGGAGGAGCTGGAGAGGCCTGGAGTACCTTTCAAGGCCCACTCAGACCACAAAGGCAACGCAGCCCCTCTCTTGCGCCCCTTGAGGGGCTGGTTCCCACAAGCCCTTCGCCCCCGCTCAGAAACCTCGGGACTCCTGCCGCCATGACATTTGTTCCCAGGAGCAGAAGGGTTAATTGGCCTGGGGTGCAAGTGTGTGGGGAGAGAGGCAAGTGGATCTTGCGGAGTGTTTAGAGTCCATGGAGTCCTCTCCAGGGCTTGATTTGCAAACGGAGAGGGGCCCAGGATGCAAGAGGGGCTTGGAGATGGTGCTGTCTTGCAAGGAAACTGGTCTGTGCACGAGAACCAGGTGTGCAAAGTCATCAGTGGTGATGCTTTGCTGACAGGAAGTAGCCATAGTATAGTATAGTATAGTAATGAATAAAATAGGGACATGATAGTGTTGCCAGCCTCAGACTTATCCAGGAGCGACCAGACATACCAGGGAGGAAATCAGTGTAGAGAGAAAAGGCAGAGGAAGGAGATCAAAGAACATAAGAAGAACCATTGTAGAATTGTACAGCTGGAAGGGACACCAGGGGTCATCTAGTCCAACCCTGGGCAATGCAGGAATCACAGCTAAATAATTCCTGCTAGGTCAGGAATTCAGAAACTCAGGTATGTAAGCTAGGCCCTAAATGGCTCCTTAAATCTGGGTTACAGTCACCAAAACGGAATGCCTAGTTGCCATTTTCGGGCCAGACAGCTTGAAAATCGCATTTTTTCAATGCAATGTTTCGGTTCCTGAAATTTGTTCTGATTGTGTAGATAAAATATAACGGATGAAATTCTACAGGATGGGGAATTCGTGTGTGAAGGATCCCCAGACAGACACCTCCATGTCTTCTGACCTATCTGTCTCTATGTTCCTCTGTCAGATTGAAGACACACAGCATTGATGCTGTGAAGGAATCGCTAGTTTTTTGATGCTGGAAGTGAAATCCCATGTGGGTTTTCTAAAGGGGAGAGGAGACCAAGAAAGAAGATTCTAGCTGGTAACAGATCAGGGGGCGTTTCTGGAAAGATGTGAAGGTGGAGCATAGCCAGTTTGGCTAGAGGTAAAGGGTAAAGGGACCCCTGACAATTAGGTCCAGTCGTGGCAGACTCTGGGGTTGCGGCGCTCATCTCCCTTTACTGGCCGAGGGAGCAGGCGTACAGCTTCCAGGTCATGTGGCCAACATGACTAAGCCACTTCTGGCAAACCAGAGCAGCGCACGGAAACGCCGTTTACCTTCCCGCTGGAGTAGTACCTATTTATCTACTTGCACTTTGACGTGCTCTGGAACTGCTAGGTTGGCAGGAGCTGGGACCGAGCAACGGGAGCTCACCTCTTCGTGGGGATTCAAACCACCGACCTTCTGATCGGCAAGTCCTAGGCTCTGTGGTTTAACCCACAGCGCCACCCATGTCCCTCCAGTTTGGCAAGTAGCCATCTATAACCCTCTCCTCCTCCATGAATTTGCCTGATCCTCTTTTCAAGCCATCAGAGCTGGTGGTCATCCCTGCCTCCTGTGGCAAGGAGTTCCACAGGTTACCTATGCACGGCAAGAGGAAGGACTTTCTTTCATCTGCCCTGGCTCTTCCCACGCTCAGCTTCATGGGTTTTTGTGTTACGCGAGAGGGAGACATGCTTTGCTCCGTCCACTTTCTCCACGCCCAAGTGGGTGGGTCCCTTCCAACTGATTTGGGAACCGCAGGCAGGTCCCCGCTGCACGCAAGCGCCGCCGCAGGGAGCCAGGGAAGCCCTAGCGCCTTCCTACCTGGCGCGCTCCCCGACGGAGAGTGCGAAGCTGCGAGCGCAGCGGCCGGAGGAGGAGGAGGAGGCTGGAGGGGGCGGGCCGAGGCGCGCCGGCGAGGCGGACCAAGCGCTCCTCCGCCTCCTCTCGCCTGCGCGCCCGCGCCGCGCCTGTCCGGCCGTCGGACGGCTCTTCCTTACCGGCGGCGGTGCTGCTGCTGCTGCCGCCCGGTGCCTCGTCGTCGTCCAGGAGTCCCGCGGCGGTCCAGACGGCGTCGAGCCACGTCTCCGGGGCAACCTTTGCCGCCGCTGACGTCGAGTGGGCCCAGGGGCGGGCGCAGACGGGGCCCCCCGCGAAGGCCGGCGGCAGCTCTGGGCAGGGCGCGGCGCTGCTCTGCCGGGAGGGAGGAAGAGGGGTGGGGTGAGAGGGAGGAGCGGAGAAACCCCCCTCGACGGCGGGGCGGGGGCTCCTCTGTCGGGCTGCGCGCTCAGGACCCTTCAACGGGATCCGGAACGAGGGTCTGAAACCCTCAGGCACACACACCCTCCAGCTTCACCCCCCCCCCAACAACAACACGTCTTCCACCTGGTGCCCCTCACGATGGTAGGCAAGGGGCGCCCTTGGACTGGGAAATTGGGGGGGCACCCCTTGCCTCCCCTACGGGCCCTCTTTGCAACTGCAAGTAACACACACAGCCCCCTACCCAAAAAAGTGCCCTGTACTGCGCCTACCCAAAGGTGATGGGCGGGCAGCGGGCGGGCTTAGACGGGGCGGACCCCACCACCACCCGCAGGAAGCGCCCCCGCGAATGACCCCCTCGGTCCCTTACTAGCGCCTCTCTCACGTCGAGTGGCGGGGGGGGGGGGGAGCTGCCGAGTTGCTTCTCCCTTGGGCTTCTGGAATCCGAGCCCGTCCAAACTCCCCGGACAGTGACACACACGCCAGCCAGCACATCCCGGGAGTTGGCACGCAGAAAACACCCACCCACACCAAGAGCGAGACCCTGCCCAAAAGGACCCCTTCCCGGCTTACCATCTGGCAGGTTGGGGTCGGGATCCGGTCGTCCCCCCGCCCTCCCCTTCCAACTCCGGGGAGCCTTCTCCAGCCGGCAGCCCCGCGACGGGACGGGCGAGGAGCAGGAGGCGAGTTCTAATCCAGAGGAGAGTGGCGCCTCCTGCGCCCTGCCGTCCGATTTGGTGCGAAGCTGTCAAAGTGGTGACGAGAGAGCGCGAGCGAGAGGGAGCCCTGGCCCAGGTCCTCCTCACAAGGAAGGGGGGAATGGAAGGAGAAAGAGAGAAGGAGGGAGAGAGGGAGGGAGGAGAGAGGGAGGGGGCAGAGTTGCGCCTTGCAATCTGCAAAAGCTTCGCTCCTGCCAGAGAAGAGTCGGGAGCGCTGGGGCCAGTTTGTTGGGAAGCAGCGCTGAGCTACCTGGCGATTAACTTTAGGCAAACCAAGGAGGCAACGGAGCATCTTTGATCCTAAATTTCCGGGGCTGGATTCCGAAACTGGACAGAAGGAACTCCTAGCGAGAGATGGGGGAGGCTAAGAAGCCGCGGTCCCTTGCTGGAACCAAAGGATGTCAAATCCAACCATTTCTTTTTCTCCACCGGGCCAGCAAGAAGTCAGCAGCTTCCCACTTCTTTTCTAGGCGGGGGGGCACCTTTTTCACCCTGAAGGGTTTCAATGCAAGGTTGAACAGGCACCTGGAGGTGAACGACATCAAGGTGTGCTGCTGTTCTGTCACGTTCCCCTTTTTCTTGGTTCTGGGTGATGCTGTCCTTGCCAGGTGGCATCTAGGTTTGAATGCAGGGTAAAAAAAAAAAGGGGGGGTGAATTTCTAAACTGAATGTACAGCTCAGATTTTTGTAATCAAACCACAGATACTGGCGAACTTGAGAAGCAACGTAAGATTTCTTTATTCGCTCACAAAACCTGGGTCTCTTTCTTTCACCCATCTGGTCCTCAGGAATGAAAGAAGAGCCCTTGCGTTTCATAGAATCAGAATCGTAGTGTTGGGAGGGGACCCCAAAGGTCATCCAGTCCAACATCCTACAAGGTGAGAATCACAGCTAAAGAATCACTGGCCACCCAAGCTCTGTTTAAAGACTTCTGAGGAAGGAGAAGAGCCCACCACCTTCTGAGTGAGTCCACTCCACAGCTGTTAACCATCATAAAGTTTCTTCTAAGGTTTAGTCAGAATCTCCTTTCTTGTCATTTGAATCCATTGACTCGGAGCCTCCCCTATGAAGCAACAGAAAGCAAGTTTTGCTCCTTCTTCCATGTGGCGGCCCTTCGGAGATTCGAGGATAACTCTCCTTTAAAAGGAAAGGACTTCACTAGCCCTCTGCACTCCAATACGGATTCAGCAACCGAATTAAGTGCATCTCCCTTCTTCAAGCCTTTGCAGAATAGTCACAGTTTGCTCGACTTTCTACAGAAAGATCCATCTACTGGCATCTTGCATAGTTATTTTATGCTCATCATTAAAATACCCTTCAAAATGCATAATGGTTTGTTTTTTCTTCAAATAGCACCATATAGATGTCTTGTTCTCTCTTGCAGTTCACAGGACATCAGTTTTTGAATATGAGAGGGAATCATATTACACTATGAACTTGAGTGTGATGAAAATGTTTGATACTGCACAGGACCCCTCTAGATGTTTTTTTTATTATTATTATGCCTTCATGGCAATTTGTGGTCTGGGGGTATCAGGGTGGTCCCAACCAATCCTACTTGCAATATTCTACACTTGCAAAAGTTTCAGGGCAGACTGGATATACAGTGGTACCTCGGGTTAAGAACTTAATTCGTTCTGGAGGTCCGTTCTTAACCTGAAACAGTTCTTAACCTGAAGTACCACTTTAGCTAATGGGGCCTCCCACTGCCGCCACCGTGCGATTTCTGTTCTCATGCTGAAGCAAAGTTCTTAACCTGAGGTACTATTTCTGGGTTAGCGGAGTCTGTAACCTGAAGCATCTGTAACTTGAGGTACCAATGTATGGCTTCCTTTGTGCCCAGAATGTGACACACACACGCAAGCAAGCAAACAAACACACCAGCTTCCTAGTGAAATCTACTAAATTTTCAGACCAGAAATGTTTTAGGTTCACCCCCACGACATCCGCTCTCTCTCTTTTGTTCCATTATAGTGCAAGAGTGCCTCACCAGTTGACAAAAACGTAGCAACAGCTACTAAAGTGTCATAAAACCATAGGAACTCCAAGAGTCATCTAGCCCAACCCCCTGCAATGCAGGTGTAACAGCTAAAGCACCCTTGATGGGATGGTCACCCAACCTTCTGTCTCAAGATCTTCAGGGAAGGAGATTCTGCCCCATCTGAGGCCAAAGAATCATGTTGTTGTGTTGTTTAGTCGTTTAGTCGTGTCCGCCTCTTCGTGACCCCCTGGACCAGAGCACGCCAGGCACTCCTGTCTTCCACTGCCTCCCGCAGTTTGGTCAAACTCATGCTGGTAGCTTCAAGAGCACTGTCCAACCATCTCGTCCTCTGTTGTCCCCTTCTCCTTGTGCCCTCCATCTCCCCCAACACCAGGGTCTTTTCCAGGGAGTCTTCTCTTCTCATGAGGTGGCCAAAGTCTTGGAGCCTCAACTTCACAATCTGTCCTTCCAGTGATCACTCAGAGCTGACTTCCTTAAGAATGGATAGGTTTGATCTTCTTGCAGTCCATGGGACTCTCAAGAGTCTCCTCCAGCACAGTGGCGTAGCGTGGGTTGTCAGCACCCGGGGCAAGGCACGTAATTTGTGCCCCCTAACCCGTGGATTTGCACCCCCTAACCCTAACCCCAGATGTTGCGCCCGGTGCGGCCGACCCCCCCTGCACCCCCCATGCTACACCACTGCTCCAGCACCAGAATTCAAAAGCATCCATTGTTTGGCAATCAGCCTTCTTTATGGTCCAGCTCTCACTTCCACACATGACTAGTGGGAAAACCAGAGCTTTAACTATACGGACCTTTGTCACCAAGGTGATTTCTCTGCTTTTTAAGATGCTGAATCATAGAACTGTACAGTTGGAAGGGAACCCAAAGGGGTGCCAAGTGGGGCTGCAGAACAGAAAAGAGAAATGGCTTCAGAAACAAGGTTAGGAAGGTGAAAAGAAGGCTTAGCCATTTCATGGGATTCAAAGGGGGAATTTTAGGGGGTTGATTTGGAGAAGTGGGGGGTTGGTGAGCAGATTGAGTAGGGGTGGCAGAGTATAAAAAACACACCCAGAAATTACAACATAATAGAATCATAGAGTTGGAAGGGACCACAAAAGTCATCTAGTCTAACCCCTGAAACTTTTGCCCAACGTGGGACTAGAACCCACAACCCTAAGGCTAAGAGTCTCGTGCTCTACCAATTGAGCTACCAAGGCATGCGCCACTCTTGGTTCAAAGGAAGCTGAGCATAGGAACCTGCTCTGGACCAAGTCAGACTCATCTGCTCTATACTAAGCTCACCTAGCTCAATACGGCAGCAAATCCCCAGGGTTTCAGGCAGGGAGTGTCTCGCAGCCCTACTCAGAGAAGCCAGAGACAGAATTCAGGACTTTCTGGATGCAAACCTCGGTTTTTTCCTCATTTGTATGTGAGCATTAAACAATGCGCTTTTAAAAGCATGTCAAATACAGATGGAAGGGTTGTTGGGTCAATTACGTTAACATTCCTCACTACATATCTGATTCAAACTCCTCTTCCTTGCAAGGTTCTCGTTCCAAAATTGTGCCCAGCATAGACAATGAAGGTATAAATCAGTGCCCATTCTTTCGGAGCCTCCCTTCCCAAGATAACCCAGCTGGCACCATGAAATGCCAAGTTCAGGCTAAACACAGGGCTGGCACATATGACCAGCAACCATTACATCCCGCTACAGTCTCTTATTTTTCCTTCTTTTAATAATTTCAATGTGTGTGGCAGGGTGATGGAAAATTTTCTGCGCTGGGTACCACCTGACCTTGCTATGCCACTGAGGAGAGGGAGGGGGGGGACTTCAAGGACCCTCCATCGGCTCTAAGCATCTTAAAGATGGGATCAGTTTGTAATACAAATCATAAGCCCAACTCCTTTGTTAGCCTTGCTAGGAATAATAGATTAATCAAATCAGTGTTTATCTCACCAGGATATACTGACAGTTTTGCTGGCAGAGGCTCATTTTGAAATCACTAAATCTGGACATCAGCCCTGTCAATAGAGGCAAGGGATGCTCAGATGTGGCCCATTGTTCTGGCCGAGAAATTGACCTGTCAGGTTAGGGTGGCCAGAGACAGAATCTTCCGTATGAGAGCCATCTTCAAATATTTGAAAGGTCATCACATAGAAGATGCATCTAGCTTTCTTTCTCCTCCTCTGGAGAGCAGGTCCTGAACTAAGGAATTAAAGTTACAAGAACTGAGATTCTGACTAAACCTTAGAAAGAACTTTCTCATGGTTGAAGTTGTTTGACATGGGAATGGTCTCCATCGAGAGGTTGTGGACCTCTTCACTGGAGGTTTTTAAGCAGAGGTTGGCTGGCCACCTAGATGCTCAATGGAGGATTTAGTTGAGGGTAGGGGGTTGGAATAGAGGGTAGGGGGTTGGACTAGATGATACTTGGGGTCTCTTCCAACTCCGAAGTTCCATGATTTCATGATCAGTTGAGATAGCCTATTCTGACTAAAAACCAGGAAGAGCTTTTTGACAGTAAAAGCTGTTTGACAGTGGAATGGGCCACCTCAAGAGGTGATGGACTCTCCATCCTTGGAAGTTTTTAAGCAGAGGTTAGGTGGCCAGGGGGTTGGACTAGATGACCCCTGGGGTCCCTTCCAATGCTACAATTCTACGATTCACTAATTCCATGAACATCCTCAGACTCACAGAAACATCTGGCGAGACCTACCTTCTTAGTAGTGGTTCTGACATTAAGCTGCTTCCCTGCTTTCCCCCTAAGAAATGACAGACTAGCTGCTGCTCTTCTTGTTGTTCATAGTATTTCAAATGCAGTGGTACCTCGGGTTAAGAACTTAATTTGTTCCGGAGGTCCGTTCTTAACCTGAAGCACCACTTTAGCTAATGGGGCCTCCCACTTCTGCCACACGATTTCTGTTCTCATCCTGAAGCAAAGTTCTTAACCCAAGGTACTATTTCTGGGTTAGCAGAGTCTGTAAGCTGAAGCGTCTGTAACCTGAGGCGTTTGTAACCCAAGTTGCAGTAAAATACTTAAGAGAAAAAAATGCCAACCATGGGACTGTCTCAGATGGTCATGGGTCCAATGCTCAGAGCATGGCATGCCCTTGATTTTGTCTTTGCCACCTGTGGCTAGCTCCATTATGCATGTGCTCCAGCACCAGTTCTGCATATATATATGCTCAGATTAAAACTCACATCCACTTTCTAAACATCTCGGTAGGCATGCCTGAACAAGAATATTTTTAGCAGGCACTGAGAAGACTACAGTGAAGACCCATGGCTGATGTCAATGCGCAGGGAGTTCCCAAGTGACACATGAAACAACCAAGTACTTGCAAATGCGGGGGGGGGGGGGTGCCTGTAACAGTGCCAGTTCTGCCAGTCAAACCGGCTGAGTGGGCACATATGGGGTATGGTGATGTCACAGATGCCTTGCTCCTTAATGGGGTTTGGAACTGGTGTAACTTTTTACCAGCTGAATTGATGCCAGCTTAAAGGTAAAGGGACCCCTGACCATTAGGTCCAGTTGTGGCCGACTCTGGAGTTGCGGTGCTCATCTCGCTTTATTGGCTGAGGGAGCCAGCGTACAGCTTCCGAGTCATGTGGCCAGCATGACAAAGCTGCTTCTGGCAAACCAGAGCAGCACACGGAAATGCCGTTTACCTTCCCGCCAGAGCAGTACCTATTTATCTACTTGCACTTTGACGTGCTTTTGAACTGCTAGGTTGGCAGGAGCAGGGACCAAGCAACGGGAGCTCACCCCGTCGCGGGGATTCGAACCGCCAACCTTCTGATCGGCACGTCCTAGGTCCTGTGGTTTAACCCACAGCGCCACCCACGTCGCTGCTTACTTTGTGCCAGCTTAATTTGTGCCATATTCTAGCACATGGGATTGCTCCCCAGGTCACCTTTTTTCCTAAACCAAAAAGTCTTTTAATCGTTTTGCCTTCTCCTGTTAAGGGAAGAGTACTAATGTCCCAGGAGACTCATTGCCACACTGGTCACAATGCGCCTTCCAGCCTGCGCATGCCCTCTAGGGGATGGAGGGTGTGCTGCAAGCCTTGGGATGAGAACTGTAGGCAACAGCATGTCCCCTCCTTAAGAGTTTCGGAGACCACCGAGTCGGGGGAAAGCTGAGATTTATCAGTGCAACTGAAGAGTGAATGTTTTTGGAGAAAGAACAAATCTCACAATCTCACAAGGGGCATTTTACCAGGACTCAGAAAGGGTAGATTCTAGAGAGAGGAAGACTTTCATTGGAAGCATTTCTGAAACATACCTGTCCACCCCAGGAAGCACTGAGTGCCACCAATTAATTATCCATTGCCACCCCAAGCACCAACCCCATTTTCATTATTTTCTGGTATTTACTAGTATCAACAGTGGTTTGGAGAAAAGACAAGCATGAGGCAACACAATAGAAGTTTATAAAAGTATGCACAGCATTGATAGGAAACATTTTTCTCCTTCCCTCACAACATGGTAAGGTAGAAAGGTAAAGGATCCCTGGATGGTTAAGTCCTGTCAAAGGCGACTGTGGGGTTGCGGCACTCATTTCACTTTCAGGCCAAGGGAGCCAGCGTTTGTCCACAGACAGCTTTCCGGGTCATGTGGCCAGCAGGACTAAACCGCTTCTGGCGCAACCGATCACCATGATAGAAACCAGAGCACACGGAAACGCCATTTTGCCTTCCCACCACAGTGGTACCTATTTATCTACTTGCACTGGTGTGCTTTTGAACTGCTGGGTTGGCAGGAGCTGGGACAGAGCAGCGGGAGCTCACTCCATTGCAGGGATTTGAACCGCCGACCTTCTGATCGGCAAGCCCAAGAGGCTCAGTGGTTTAGACCACAGGCAGCTCCTGCTGGATTTAACCATCCAGGGGTCCTTTACCTTTTACTCTCACAACATGAGAACTCATGGACATCCAAACAAGCTGAAAGTTGGAAGAGTCAGGACAGAGGGTGAAATGAACTTGAAGAATGAAACAAGTACCCCAAACAAGGGAGCAAGCAGAGTCGGCAGCAAGAAGACAGAGTCATGGGGAACGGTCCCCTGAGGATTAAGAGGATCGCCTAAGAGGATTAGGCCAGGGACAGGACCTCCCTGGGGTGGCGTCTGCAGTGGAGGTGAGCCCTCGCTGGCCAGGCTGCGTCGTCCAGACCTTCCTGTCAAAGGGCTTCATTAAGAGCAAAGTTTCCTGTTGCTCTCGCGGCAGTCTTGCTCTGCCCCACAAACCCTGCGTCCCCCGTTTGCAAGGTATTTGCTGATGCAGGAGTCTCCATCCTTGTTCCTTGAGCGCAAGGCCAAGAGGCGAGGCCACCGGCCTGCTGGGAAAACTTCATTAGTTGGCTTTCTGGGCTGAGGAATGGAGCTGGAGCTGGATTAGGTGGAAGGCAAGATGTCCTTCTGTGTGGGGCTGGGGGCTGCCACTGCCGCCTAGCAGAATGTGTGTGTGTGGTTTTATCCTGCCTGGTCCACAAGGAATAGAAAGCACAACTGTAAGACTAGAGCAATGTGCGCACATTGGCAAACATATATCTATATGGGGTGACGGGGTGGCAGAGATATTTGACTCAGTTTGCATTTAAATGTGAGCGTACTTAATTCACACTTTCCCAAACAAGACACGAAGTGTACACCCAGAGCTATCCTTTGAAATCATCTTCAGATTTTTGCAATGCAGTTCTGCAGCCAAGCAATGTGTACAGTGATGCCTCTACCAGGGTAAAGGGAATGTATGTATCAGTGGGGCTTCTCTTTCGCTTCATCTGGAAGCTGCAGTTGGTGCAGAAGGCTGCATCTCGATTCAGTGGTGTAGCGTGGGTTGCCTGTGCCCGGAGCCTTGCAGAGGGAGGGAAACGGATGAACTACGCATGCTCATTCAACTGCCTCAGGCATCCATGTCACCCAGGAGATTGCAGCCATAGAAATAAGAAAAATGAGGAATGACCAATGAGGAATTTGTCAGCAAATGGCAGAAAACCATGGCTAAAAAAGCCACCTCTATTGGTTTGTCACCCCCCCCCCACTGTATTACCTGGGTTATGAAGGTGCCCTAAAGACGTTAAAGCAAAGATTATGGAACAATGCACACAGTGACTTGCGATCTCAATCACACGCAGTCTGTAGTCCGCTGGCAATAGGACTACAATATGGGCATGTCTTTAAGTTAACATCTTACATTAAAAACCTGACAGTACCAAATTATCGAAGGCTTTTCACCAAAGCCAGACTAAAGGTCTTTCCTTCTGCAGTGTCGGATGGCAGGTTGAGAGGAGTTCCCTACCAGGACAGACTTTGCTCGTGTGCTCAAGACATTGATTCCATAAAACGTATTTTGTTGCGCTGTGCAAAATATGAGCAAGCCAGGGCTGAACTGATATTACCCTTGCTGGTACCTTTCCCGGGAAAATCAGAGGCTCACTATGTCAGGTTCCTATTGGAAGACCGGACAAATGCTAGAACATTAGCAGTGGCCAAGTTTTTGTCAGTGGTTGCAAGAACCAATGGTCCCTATATTCTGAACGAAATGCTTGTTTAACCTGGAGCTGGGCTGTATGAATTGTGTATTGCTTTGTAACAATTTGTTGGGTCTCTGGACCATAAGAAAGGTTGATGATGATAAGAAAAAAAGAGTCGTCCCATTGCCTGGAGAGGTCTCCTCTTGGTTTGTATGAGAAAACATTTTCAACAGAGCCCAGCGACAGAAACAGGCCCTATATTGAGGCAGCACCAAGTGTTGAAATTTTGCACCCCTAACAATTTTGTCTGTTGTCTTTGTCCATGGAGCTTTCTTGGCAGGGATACTGGAGTGGCTTGCCGGTTCCTGCTCCAGGTGGATCGTGTTTGGTCAAAACTCTCCACTATGACCTGTTCACCTTGGGTGCCCTGCTCAGCATAGTTCATAGCTTCTCTGAGTTCTTCAAGCCCCTTCGCCACGGCAAGGCAGTGATCCATGAAGTGATCCATGACAGATTGTGAAGCTGAGACTCCAATACTTTGGCCACCTCATGAGAAGAGAAGACTCCCTGGAAAAGACCCTGATGTTGGGAAAGATGGAGGGCACAAGGAGAAGGGGACGACAGAGGGCGAGATGGTTGGATAGTGTCATAGAAGCTACCAGCATGAGTTTGACCAAACTGCGGGTGGCAGTGGAAGACAGGAGTGCCTGGCGTGCTCTGGTCCAGGGGGTCACGAAGAGTCGGACACGACTGAATGACTAAACAACAACAACAACAACAACAACAATTTTGCAGTCAGAGCAGCCGCCCCATGCTCCCTCATGCTACACCATTAGCACAATTGCTGACAAGCATGAGGCCTTGTAGCATTGAATGCTTGTGTTCAGAGACCTGCACTGGTTGCCTATGTCAAGTTCAAGGTGTTGCTACTGTTAGCCAAGGTAAATTTTAGCAACGAATAAACCGTGTGCTGCAGAAGACGAGGGCTTGGCTGCTTTTCAACCCCCGGGCAGCTGTTTGGAGCAAATTGCACTTGGTGCAGATGATTATGGCCCAGGCTGGGCTCTACCAAGTTTGGGGTCTCATTATTTGGGCCGGCAAACTCTCCCCTTTGCTTCTTCCTGCTCCTTCCAAAGGGAGAGGAATTTGCCTGAGCCGGTGGCCCAGATGGCGGCCAGGGAAGCTAATCTTCCCCTGAGCAGCAGGCAGCAGGAACCAGGCAGTCTGGTGGGGCTGCTGCTAACCCAGGGGCAGATCAGGGAACAGCAGGGAAGGGGATAAAGAACCCCCCCCCCTCCTCTAAATGCAGTCAGGAATGTGCCAGGAAATTATTGCCGAAAACTCGCTCCAGAGCATAATAGCAAGGACCACAAGTGTGAAGTGTCAGTCGCTCGAAGGACAGACATGTGTGACTCTATTTCGCTTGCTGGATTCATGTGGGCGGCTTTTCCTTGAGTATCTGGCCCTGTCTTTTGGATGATGGCACACTGAAGGCCTAACCATCTCCCAGACTAGTGAGGAAGATGAAACTTTGCCTGCTGTTTGTAGTTTTTATTGCAGCAGAGGAAAAATCAGGAACCTTAACCCACCCAAATTTTTATTTTCCCCAGTGACTTCTCATCAGATTTTATGCCTGGGAGAGGTCAGATTCAGGCAAAGATTCTGGAGGTTACATAAATTTGGAGGAGAATGGTGTGGTCCTCAACCAGCACCAAAAATGCCCCCAAATTGGATGGTACAGTGGTACCTTGGTTCTCAGACTTAATCCGTTCCGGAAGTCCGTTCCAAAACCAAAGAGTTCCAAAACCAAGGCACGTTTTCCCACAGAAAGTAATGGAAAATGGATTAATCCGTTCCAGGCTTTTAAAAACAACCCCTAAAACAGGAATCTAACATGAGTTTTATTATCTAACGAGACCACTGATCCATAAAATGAAAGCAATAAACAATGTACTGCAGTCACACAATCAATCAATCAGTAGCTGAACTGAGTTCCACACAGTCACAAAAACAAAACAAAAAGAGCCGCAAAAAACATAAACGCAAAATAAATAGTAAAAACAGACAGACCTCAGTGTAACACTCAAATTGGAAGTATAACACTCAAAACAGAGCACGTTCAGCTTCCGAAAAAAGTTCACAAACCGGAACACTTACTTCCAGGTTTGCGATGTTTGGGTTCCAAGTTGTTTGAGTACCAAGGCGTTTGAGAACCAAGGTACCACTGTAATATATTGATTTTTAAATTATGGTGATGATTATGATGATTACAATTTATTACCCATTCTTTACCCCCAAAATTTATACATAATCAATTGAAGATACATTGATCATTTACTGCTTTAACTTCTCTATTTTTAACTTATATCCTGTTTTTTAAAATGCTCAAGGTGGTGAGGATAAGCCTACAATATTCAAAACAAGGACCAGGGTATTCCTAATGATGTCATGAGTGGAAAGCAGAAATTCAGCTCCCAAGATAGATTGCATTTATTTTCTTGCTTTGGGGTGATTATTTGGTACCCACCATTCATCACATGCCCCAAGATGGATTAAACAGACTAAAACGCAATTACAAAACAATCCATAATCAACAGACTGTAAAATAACCACTGTAAAAGTATAACGCATCTAACAACTAACAGGACAATTTTCAGGAGAGATGGGGACAAAATTCATGCTGTGCTTCCAAAGGCCAGAGGAAATAGGTGCATCTTAAGTAGCTAATAAGTGCCACCAAGTTCAGATTAAAAGATTAATAACACTAAAAGTCTTTTGCAGATTGTAGGAAGTTGTCTTATGCTGGGTCCATCCAACTCAGTAGGGTACTTATCAAGTAGCTGAAATTTTTTATTGGCCTTGTGTTCGAATCCTGCTTCCTGGTTTCTCACAGGCATGTGGTTGGCCACTGTGAGAAGAGTATGCTGGAGTAGATCTTATGTTGGATGGTCATCTGTTGTGGAAGCTTTTGTTGCAGTTCCTGCCTTGGAGGGGGTTGGACTGGATGACCTTTGCTGAACCTTCCAACTCTGCAATTCCACGATTCTTAATCTGTGATTTTTTTCAAATGAGTGGAAAGATATTCCATGTTCTTAAGCTGCTTCGTTCCCGTCATATGTGACTTGGATTTTGGGCTGTGACTGAAGGAGAATTGCCAAATGACAATGAACTAATTGCATTTGGCTCTTGGATTCAGCAACTTTGCATGTAGTGCCTGGTATTGGTGAAGCTTCTTTCAGCAGAACTATTAAATGGTGCGGAGAGGCTTTTTCTACCCAACTGCTCAGCTTTGGAAAAATCGGTGGAGTGGGGAGAGATTTAGGCTTTCCTTCCATACTTTTGAGAGCTGTGCTGCAAAGTGCTGTCCTCATAAACTCAATTCTTGCACTGACTCTTTCTTGTTCAGGAAGGTACTGCTGAGTCAGAGAGCGGAACAAGCCAGGGAGATCCAGTTATAAAACAGAGAGGGGGGGCAGGAATAGGTATCAGCCCTAAATTGGGATGCACACACTGGCTGCAAAGGGAGTATCGACTCCAGAAGGTTATTAGTAGTGGGAGTCTCCTGAGAAATGTGACACAACCACCCTACCCAAGTCAGTAAAGAAGTGAAACATCTGGGAAGGGAAGATTTTTTTTGGGGGGGGAGGGCCTGGGGACCATTCACATCCCTGCAGTTTGAGCAAGAAGTTGGAAACCCAGCCAGATGGGCGGGGTATAAATAAATTATTATTATTATTATTATTATTATTATTATTAGGCAAACATTTGGCCCATGGCCAGCCCAGGGATTGAGGTTTAGCCCACACTGAGTTTTTGAGCAGGAGAGAGTTTGCCATCTGGATTTGACAACATTTGCATGCCACTGACAATGCTTCAAGAGGAGAACAGAAATATCGAGGCAGGTGCTGCTCATCCCAAAATAACTTGTGCAATTGAAACCTTGTGCAGCTCTCAGAGAGCCAGGGTGGTCTGGTGGTTAGAGTGTCAGATAAAGAAGACCTGGGAGTTGTTGTTGTTGTTTAGTCATTTAGTCGTGTCCGCCTCTTCGTGACCCCCTGGACCAGAGCACGCCAGGCACTCCTGTCTTCCACCGCCTCTCTCATGTTGGTCTCTTTGAGAACACTGTCCAACCATCTGGTCCTCTGTCGTCCGCTTCTCCTTGTGCCCTCCATCTTTCCCAACTTCAAGGTCTTTTCCAGGGAGTCTTCTCTTCTCATGAGGTGGTCAAAGTCTTGGAGCCTCAGCTTCAGGGTCTGTCCTTCCAGGGAGCACTCAGGGCTGATTTCCTTAAGAATGGAGAGGTTTGATCTTCTTGCAGTCCATGGGACTCTCAAGAGTCTCCTCCAGCACCAGAATTCAAAAGCATCCATTCTCCGGCGCTCAGCCTTCTTTATGGTCCAGCTCTCGCTTCCATACATCACTACTGGGAAAACCATTGCTTTAAATATATGGACCTTTGTTGGCAAGGTGATGGCTCATTGCCCCTTCACGGATCACTGCCTTGCCATGGCAAAGGGGCTTGAATAACTCAGAGAAGCTTTGAGCTATGCCATGTAGGGCCACCCGAGATGAACAGGTCATAGTGGAGAGTTTTGACCAAACGTGATCCACCTGGAGCAGGAACCGGCAAGCCACTCCAGTATCCCTGCCAAGAAAACTCCATGGAGAAAGACAACAGACCTGGGAGACCAGGGTTCAAATGCACCACTCAGCCATAAAGCTTAGTGGGTGGCCTAGGGCCAGCCGCTGCCTCTCAGCCTAGCCTACCTCACAGGGCTGTTGTTGAGGGAATTAAATCGGGAGCGGGAGAAGAACCATGGAGGCCCCATTGAGCCCCTTGGAGAAAAAGCTGGAACATAAATGCAATAGATAAAATAATGATATATTCAAAAGTTTTCCAGAATACCTCTCACCTCCTCCTTGATCAAGCAAAACCTTGGCAAGTATGTATGACTCAAAGTTAGTGCTGTGTGATTATTTCGGTGTGGTAGTGGGGACTTTCATGGGCCTTGAACTTCCACTGAAGCATAGCTGCCCCTTTCATGTTTTGTCCTGTTTTAGCAACAGCTTTAAAGCCATTTAAAAACCCACACATTTCTTCCCTGTTCTAGCCAATCAGGGAACACCGAACCAGCCTGAGGACATCATGAATAGGTTTTTTTCTTGGATCTACAGCCTCATTCCCACCCCAGGGCTGATCGTCCAGCTGCACATCCCATTGAAAGCAATGCAGTGTGGATAGGCAGCATCTACACAACCTGGAGCAGCTTCACCGTGAGATTGCCTATATGCCCACTTGACTGCTTCAGACGGTGGAACTGGCACTTTCACAGGTGGCACATAGCACACGCTTCACATTTGTGAGAACTTTTAACGTGGAAGCAGCTACACTTCACTGCAGCTGCTGAAAACATTTTCGCTTAGAAAAGCCAACCAACTTTTCATTTTAAAAGCTGATAAGAGTTTTGCCATAGGCGTCTGGTTGGCCGTTGTGAGAACGATGCTGAGCTGGGTGGGCCATGGGCCTGATCTCTGTCTGCTTGTTTAGACTTCATCAGAGTATGTTCATGTGGGATATAACATCACTGAAGCTGTCAAATGCAACATTTCCTGTTTGCCCAAAGTGGACACACAGGGGAATGTTGCTCCAGCCAGGAGGACTTCCTGTTACACCTAGTCTGGAGTCTCCTCCCCCTGCATGTGACCAGGCAGATGGGCCTGACCCTAACAGACCTTATAAAAGGGCCATTCTCACAGTCATCTTCCTCTTGCAGTAGCGTTGCAAGGGGGGGCAGTGTGCCCCATGTGCCCTGTCTGGAGGGGTGACAAGAAAGCAACCCACCACCCCTGGCTATGGCGATGCGAGCAGCTATCACACTGCCGGAGCTGTATGTGGAGAATCCCACCACCGTTCGTACAACGCTCGGGCGGCGCCAGCGGCAAACCGCTACGGACAACGCAAGCGCAGTGTCACACGCATGCACTGTATGCAGCAACTCCACACATGTGCCCTACGTAAGGACGCCGCGCATGCGTCGTACGTAGTGGCGCAATGCGTGCACAGCTGGCGGTTTGCCCCACCCCAGGTGTCAGTTAATAATAATAATAATAATAATAATAATAATAATAATAATAATAATGTTTATTTTTATTTATACCCCGCCCTCCCCAGCCAAGGCCAGGCTCAGGGCGGCTAACAAGCAATAATAAAAACAAGTTGAATGAATACAACTTAAAAACAAGATTAAAATACAACATTAAAATATTGAAACATTAAAATATTAAAATGCAGCCTCATCACAGGAAGAGAAAGGAAAAAGAAAGAGGGGGAGGGAATCAAATTGGCTCCAAGCCAAAGGCCAGGCGGAACAACTCTGCCTTACAGGCCCTGCGGAAAGAAATCAGAGCCTGCAGGGCCCTGGTCTCATGAGGCAGAGCATTCCACCAGGCCGGGGCCAGAGTTGAAAAGGCCCTGGCTCTGGTTGAAGCTAATCCAACTTCCTTAGGGCCCGGGACCACGATGGTGTTGCTATTTATGGACCTTGAGGGTCTCCGTGGGGCATACCGGGAGAGGCGGTCCCGTAGGTACGAGGGTCTTAGGCTGTGAAGGGCTTTAAAGGTCAAAACCAGCACCTTGAACCTGACCCTGTACTCCACCGGGAGCCAGTGCAGTTGGTAAAGCACTGGGTGAATATGCTCCCATGGCAGAGACCCCGTGAGGAGCCTCGCTGCAGCATTCTGCACCCACTGGAGTTTCTGGGACAGTTAGCCTTCGTTCACCCCTGTCCTCTTGATACTCCCTTGATGCCCTTCTCTCAGTTTTGCCTTTTGCTCTCTGCTAGCTCTCAGCCAGCAGCACATGTCTCATCCCTACAGAGAAAGAAGCTACTCTTCAAATCTCTATAAATGTAACTGCAACTATAAGCTCAAGCCTGCCTTCAGGAAACTACTGTCAACTGAATGTATGTAAACTGTTACCTTTAATGAAGACTGTTGTATTATTATTTTAAGAGGGAATTATATGGGGAAACTTACCAGGGACAAGCCAGACTGGAATGCTTAACTCAAATGATTCTCACGAATCCATCAACCTGCTTCCAGCAATGAGCAAGAGAATGTGCTCTGTTATTAGCTCACTAGTGTGGGAGAAGAAGGATAATATTTAATCAATATATCCTCACCTACTATCCACAACATTCCCACAGTTCAAAACAGCAAATTGTGGGGGGTTTTCCATCCCCAATATGCATAACTTTACTTTGAGGCGCATTTGCCATTTTGTTGCTCACCCAATTTCAAAAGACCCTTTTGGAGCTCTTTGGAATCATCTGTGGTTTTCCACCATCCCGAGTGGTTCAGTGTTTTGGGGGGGCCACTTCACTGCCCACCTTTGACTCCAGATCATTTATGAATAAATTATCCAGCTTTATTCCTCCAAGTACTGATTCTTGGGGGAAATCGGCCTTTTCTCCCTTACCAATATTAGATCCGCCATGGACTCATACTCTCTGCTTCCATTGTTCACCTACTTAAAAGGTCCCCATCCCTTTTATCAACGACTGCTATGTTTATGAAGCCTTTGTTAAGCACTTTTTGGAAGCCTAAGAATATAATGTCTCGGACAATATAATCCACATGCTTGATAAATATATATTCACAGGTTCACGGAGCAAGACTCCCTTTTGCAGGAACCATCATTAGAGCGATGCTGAGTCCCCAGGAATTGGTGCTTATAAGTGCAAATCCATGAGCGGATCTTAATCTCTATTTAGCCAAACGTAAAGAAGGGCGTCTTAGATCTCCCGTGCCGGTGAGGGGGGCAGCTTGCAAATCTCTGCTTCCTTCTCTTCTCGCAGGATGACTCATTAGGTCTCATTCTCGGCGGGGAGCTGACATTCAATTAACTAGCTGACTTCTGCCGGTGACCCCCACAAATCTAACAAGGGTCTGTTTACAAACACAGGCTGTTGGGCCCATAAGGGAGGCCAGGTTAGGTCAGCCTCCCACTGGGGCAGTTTGTTCGGATGCATCAGAAGATGTTAAACAAGGCCTTTGTGAATGAAAGATCAAGCATATTGCTTCCAGTGGGGAGGCCAGCCGGTCTAATGGCAGGCCTCACATTTGGCGGGAAAGAACGGGCAGGCGAGTCAGCGGCTCTGCAAAACGAAGGGAAGGGGCGTCCCTGGTTGATTTACCTGCTTCTTCCCCACATCTCCTTCTTTGAATCTGTGATTTTTCAAACGAGGGGAAAGATATTCGTTGAAGCTTGCACATGAGCCAAATCCAGATGTTTCTCTGCTTTAGACAAGTGGGTCCCAACGAACGTCATTTCAAATCGGAGCTTGTTCCAGAAAAGAACACCAGACACTGTTCATTTGCAAAGATAAGTTGCATTGAGTCTTCTATGCGTGTCGGTCAGTGATCTTAAATCAAGGTAAATGATACATTGCATGTTGCATGTGAAAGAGTATATTTACTGTCCATGCCAGTTTTATTTGTAAATCATGATGAAGTGGTAACTCTTCTAAAATGAAAACACACACACACAAATAAAACAATCAAATGCAATGACCATAGCAAGAGCAGATGTCCCTTACTTAGACCAAGGTCTGATGGATTTTGTTGTTGTTGTATAGTCGTTTAGTGGTGTCCGACTCTTCGTGACCCCCTGGACCAGAGACCACCAGGCACTCCTGTCTTCCACTGCCTCCCGCAGTTTGGTCAAACTCATGCTGGTACCTTCAAGAACACTGTCCCACCATCTCGTCCTCTGTCGTCCCCTTCTCCTTGTGCCCTCCATCTTTCCCAACATCAGGGTCTTTTCCAGGCAGTCTTCTCTTCTCATGAGGTCATTGGAGCCTCAGCTTCAGGATCTGTCCTTCCAGTGAGCACTCAGGGCTGATTTCCTTCAGAATGGAGAGGCTGGATCTTCTTGCAGTCCATCGGACTCTGATGGGTTAGAGCAGTGGTTTTCAACCCATGTGCCATGGCACCCTGGGGTGCCTTGAATGATGGTCAGGGGTGCTGTGGACAACACTGGCCTCCATCCCTCTTTCCTTCCCTCCCTCCTCTCATGCCCTCTCGCATCTCTGCCTCCCAAAGGCTTGCACAGCTTTTTGTTGCAGCAGCCATGGCTACAAGCTCTGTAGGCAAATGGTGCCTCTCGGGCTGGCCAGGGGGTGCTTTCCAGGCCCCTATGGGGCAGTGTGAGGAGGCAGCTCTCTTTGGTGCACTGGGGGGCAGCTCAGAGATCAGGGGTGGCAGAAGGCTTCCCAGAGGACTCCCCAGAAGATAGGAGACGAGAGGAGCCTGAGGGAACACTCCACAAGGGAGAGTGTTTGCAAAAGGGTGAGGAGCTGCCCGCTCTGCAGGCAAGGAGTGACCCAACTGGGCTCCTGAGCCCCACAGGGGTGCCACAGAGAGAGGGTAATTGGTCAAGGGAGCTGTGAACTCAAACAGGTTGAAAACCTCTGGGTTAGAGTATAACAAATAAGAGTCCTGCAGTTGGATCAGGCCAAAGGCCTGTCTGATTCAGCATCCTTTCTCCACAATGCCCAGCCCGATGCCTTTGGGAAGCCCACAAGTCAGACATGAGCACAGCAGCACTTCCCCCACTTCTTATTTCTCAGAAGCTGGTGTTCAGAGGTATACTGTCTTCAACAATCCAGGTAGAGCACAGCCATTGTGGCCAGCAGCCATTTATAGTCTTCTTCGCCATGGTCTGTTACACTGCCTCTACCAGTAGATACCTGGGAGTTCACAAAAGTCCAGTCCCTGGTGTCTGTCCAGGGTTATATTACCCCAAAACCTGGTGATTCCATTTACATGCTTAATAGATGTGGATTGGCCTTTCATCTCTCAAGAACCTGCTCAGCTTCCAACACCTTCTTAGTCTTCTGCTCCTCATGAAGCCTTTGGTGGAGGTATTGCCTGGTCAACCAGGTAGAGAATGTCCCTACTCCCAAGAAGCTGTGAATTGCAAAGGAAGGGGCAGCGATCCAAGAACCAGGGAGCCAGGAGATGACAGCAAAGAATCAGGACCATGGACAGATCACAGGGCGCTCTGAGCAAAAGTTGTTTCAGATGTTGCTCCAGTGCTGGTTCCTGAGTTGGGGAAGGTGAAAAATGATGTAGGAGGAAAGTTTTGGGAGCTAGACTCTCCTCCCTGGAGAAGACCAGTTTTCCATTTAAGATGGAGATCACATGATCTGATGACATGACAGCATGTCCCCACTGCTGCCTCTGTGAATGGCATCCTGATCAAAAGGTAAGATGCAAGAACTCAAGGGAGCCCCAATGTCTAGCCCTCTTGAGGGCTATTGCTCAAAGGAAGATCGGATCCTGAAGAGTTGGGCTTCTTCCTCATTGTCTGTAGGAAACTCCGTAGAAGAGGGAGGCCCAGTGACTGCTTCCTGGAATACTCCAGTGGGAAAGTTTCCACCATTTCTGGGGCTCTGGGCAGTCAAGGACTCCTTAAGGTCCAGTGAGCCATGACACCAGGTAGGTGGTTTTCTTACCCTAGAGATGGAAAGTGCTTTTCAATGAAAAGGGGACAGGTGGCACGTCACCCAGTGATGAGATCCTGAGTCTTTTTGCCTTTTGGGAGTTCTTTTGGACTTCTCACCTGCCTTTCATAAGAGCTCAGAGGATGTTTCAATAGAACACTTCATCTATGAAAAGTCAAAGAGGAGATTTGGACTTCAGGAGAGCCTGGCAGCTGGATCTGAGCATTGGAGTCCCATCTAGTTGAGCATTCTGTCCTCAACGGGGCCAACCAGATGCCCCAAAGTGAAGCTGGGAAATGGGGCAAAAGGGCAACAGCACTGTCCCACTCATGATCCCCTGCCACTGAAATTCAGAAGCATGCTATCTCCAGCACATGAGAGATGCTGTTAGGAGCAGTAGCCATTGAAAGCTGCATCTCCCACGAACAAAATGGAGCCTTCTTCTACTCTGAAGGTGATAGAAGAGTCCTCTGAGGTTTTAAGAATGGCCATGCTTCTAATCTCAGGGAAATGCTCCTGTATGGATTATGTTCACTTCAGTTTGGCTCCTTCAGGAGAATGTAGCTGGCAGGAGACTTGCTTGCTTCCCACCTGGTCAAGAACCTAAGAAGAGTCAGTTTGATCAAGCCAATGGCCTATGCAGTCCAGCATCATGTTATCACAGTGGCCAACCAGATGTTTGTGGGAAGCCCACAAGCAGGTTTTGAGCACAAGGGCAACTCTTCAGTCCTGCAAGTTACCAGTCACTCGTATTCAGAAGCATTGCTGCCTCCAACTGTGGAAGCAGAACAGAGCCATCCTGGCCAGTTGTCATTGATAGCCTTCCGTCATGGACTGACCGGGTGCCAAGAAGTGGTGAGAGGCACCAGCCGGGGACCCCCCAGGGGAAGAAGGCTCAGAGGTGGGGGGCTGGTGGTGGAACGACAATGTGTGCTCAAAGGGAGAAGAGGGAGCAGACTGGGAGAAGGACACGTTGAAAGCTGAAGGGGCAACAGGGTTTAGTGAGCAGGAAGAGGTTGTGGCAGAGATCAGGCGAGAATCAGAGGCAGAAGCGGAGGCTGGGGAGGAGGGGGACAAAGAGTCAGAGTGAAGGCATGCTGCTGAAGAAGCCAGGGTACTCCCTCTCCTGCTGTGACCAGCTTCCCTCCCCCCTGGTCACCCAGAACACGAAGAGGGATGAAAAGGGTGGAGCAAAGAAAGACAAGACGAAGGAGTCTCAGGTTGCTGAGGAAGGACCTGGAGTCTTAGAGCGTGGTGGGAAGGCAGGGACCTTCAGTCCTCAACCATGCCTCCTTGGGGCAAGACCTACTGGAAAGAGTTGCTGGGACCACTAGGCCTGAGCTGTTTGGGTTTCTTTGAATAAAGACTTAACTTCACTGACTCCGGCTCCTAACAGCCTCTCCTTCATAATAGGTTTATCTTCCATGGCATAAGAAGATCCTGCAGGATCAGGCCAATTGCTTATCCAGTCGAGCATCCTTTCTCACAGGGACCAGCCTGATGCCTGTGGGAAATCTGCAATCAGGATTCAAGCACAATACTTCTCTCCCTCTTCTGGTTTTCAGCGACGAGTATTCAGGTGCCTCACTTTACCCCATGAGCAGAGCCGCCTCATCTGTGGTCCAAGGCCAGTTGGCTTTGTGTAAGGATATTGTGTCATAGGAGGGTGACCAAGATGTTCAGGGGTCTGGAAACCAAGCCTGATGAGGAATGGTTGAAGGATCTGGGTATATTTATCCTCCAGAAGAGGAGAGTGAGAGGGGATACGATAGCCATCTTCAAAAATTTGAAGGGCTGTCACATAGAAGATGGAGCAAGTTGGTTTTCTGTTATTCCAGGCGGAACCGGAACCAGTGGATTAAATTAACAAGAAGGGAGATTCTAACGAAACATTAGGAAGAACTTTCTGGTGGTAAGTGTCACGGTCCGGCTCACGGGCAATTGAAGTCCTGGCAGGGGACGTCAGGACTGGGGGCAAGATGGGAGGGTGGAAGCAGGAACAGTGGACCAGAAGCCAGGATTCAGGAAGCCAAGGGTCCAAGGGTCAGAAAGCAAGGAGTCATGAAGTCAGGGGTCCGAGGATCAAGAAGCAAGGAATCATGAAGCTGAGGTTCAAGAATCAGGAAGAAAGAAGCCAAACGCAGCAAAGCAGGAATCACGTTGCTGTGGCAAAAAGCTGAAGGGAAATGCTGACCTTATAACCCTTCCCAGCTCTTGCCACCAGGTGCTGTGAGTTACCAATCGGCCTCACCTGTGAGGCCGCACCTTGTCTCTTCAGAACAAACTTAGGAAGGCCCCAGTCCTGCAAAGTCCTATTGGTCACAGGGCCTGGCTCCTGTACGCACACCTGACAGTAAGCTGTTCAACCGTGCAATGAACTCTCTCTGAACATGGTGGGCTCTCCATCACTGAAGGTTACTATGCAGACGTTGGCTGGCCATCTGTCAGGGATGTTTTACTTGTGATTCCTGTGTTGCAGGAGAGTGGGATGGATGATCCTTGGGGTTCCTTCCAACCCTACAATTCTATGATTTCAAGCCTCGCCCCCCCTCTCATTAACTGCTCCCCAAACCCTCAGACCCCCACCCCCTCAGTCTACCACGTTCCCCTTGCCCCCACCCCACGGCAAGCCCGGAGACATCTGTGCCGCAGCTTGCGGGGTGCAATTTCAGGTGGGCCATGTGTTCTTCTCGGAGCCCCCCGTCTCATTTCGGTCCCCGCTGTTGGCGAGGCCAATTAGAGGAGGGGAAGCGGGCTGTGGTCCGCGTGCCGCCCGTAACCGCAAGGACTTAGCGGCCTCAAATCTCTGTTATTACCAAGCTGTTCCTGCCAGCGGCACGCCGCCGCCAAACAAAAAGGAGTAGATTAGGATCAATCGGTCCTCCCCGAAAGCCTGCCGCTGGGGCTTTCAGGCACACCCTCCCGACCAAAACTTTCCCCCTCCACCTCCGCCTGAACACCTAGAGCCCACTCCCAGCTAACAAGGTGGCTGCCCAGTCAGCTTCAGCCCCAGAACCATATGCTCTCAATTAAGTTAACTTCCCACTTTTGTCGCCAGAGGCTGCCCCTGCCAGAGCAGCGACGGCCCCCGAGGGTATTTGGGGTGGGGGTGGGCTGATCCAATTGACGCCACCAGCCAGCCAGCCAGCCCTGAGCCCTCCCCTCCGCCCAGACAGGGCATATTCCATTCCAGCTGTGGCATTGTCGGGCGAATTACCTTTATCCTCAATTTAAAAAGCCAGCGTGAAATCGAAAGGGGCCGGAGGAGGGGAGAATAAAGGACATGAACAGGAGGAGGAGGAGAGGCAGAGTGTGGGGAAGGCACTGGCGGGCCAATGCAGAGGGAGAGTCTGGCGTGTGAAACTCAGCTGGGCCTATGTAGCTCCGGCGAGGTTTCGGAGATTGACAGCCAAGCCTCGCTCAGCCTTTGATTACTCAGTTCTGCGGCTCGAGGTCTCCTGTTACTCAGCAAGGTGGGGATGGATGGCATGATTGTTGGGGGGGGGGGGGCTTGTCTGTGTTCAGGGAGCCTTTTGGTTGCCTAGCAATGAGACGTCCTCAGTGCCAAGGGCACCAGAGGGCAGAGGTGGGCTGCAGGGCGACGCTGCATAGCACTGCCCTGTTCTGCCTTGGTATGTCCCCTTGTGGAATATTGTGTCCAGTTCTGGGCACCACAGTCTGAGACGGATATTGAGAAAGCTAGAAATTATGCGACTGGGATTATCAACCAAGCCTGATGAGGAACGGTTGAAGGAGCTGGGTTTTTTTAGCCTGAAGAAGAGGAGCCTGAGAAGGGATATGAGACCCGTCTTCAAATATCTGCAGGGTTGTCCCAGGGAACAGATAGCAAGCAGGTTGCCTGCTGCTTCCGAGGGCAGGTCCCAAACCAATGGATTAAAATTTCATCAGCTATTGTTGAGCTGTGATTCTTGGAGGTTGGGCTAGATGGCCTTTGGGATCCCTTCCAAGCCTCCCGTTCTGTGAGACATTCTAAGCACATAAATCCAGAGGGTTTGTATACACACATCTCTCCATCTAGGCAAGCAAGAGGCATTACCGTCTGTCAAGGACATATTTTGCTCGGGTTAATGCACTCATGGAACAGGGTCGCCAGGTGGAATGAAGAAAGTCCTGAGGGCCAGATACAGAGGTCCAGGGGCCATGTTCAGGCCTGAGGTTCCCCACCTCTGATAAAGCACAGATGAAAGAAGGGACTTGTTTACTTAACACAGAGTTGAACTGTGGAACTCTCTTCCACAGGAGGAACTGATATGGCTTGAAAAGAGAAGGAGACAAATTCATAGAGGAGGAGGAAACTATCAGTGGCTACAAGCCATGATGGCTCTGCTCTGCCACCACAGTCGGAGGTAGAAATGCTTATGAATACCAGGGTGGGGGGTGCCTTTGTGTCCAAATCCGGCTTGTGGGCTTCCCAGAAGAGACATCTGGCTGACCGCTATGACAAGAATTGATGCTTTTGAATTCTGGTGCTGGAGGAGACTCTTGAGAGTCCCATGGACGGCAAGAAGATCAAACCTCTCCATTCTGAAGGAAATCAGGCCTGAGTGCTCACTGGAAGGACAGATCCTGAAGCTGAGGCTCCAAGACTTTGGCCACCTCATGAGAAGAGAAGACTCCCTGGAAAAGACCCTGATGTTGGGAAAGATGGAGGGCACAAGGAGAAGGGGACGACAGAGGACGAGAAGGTGGGACAGTGTTCTCGAAGCTACGAGTTTGACCAAACTGCAGGAGGCAGTGGAAGACAGGAGGGCCTGGCGTGCTCTGGTCCAGGGGGGCACAAAGAGTCGGACACGACTAAACGACTAAACAACCACAAATGAACACCACGTGAGGGAAAATATTAAGCCATCAGCAGATTATAGCAATAAATATTATACATTGGGTGAGGAGAAACAAAAAAAAAAAAGTTTCCTTGTGATGATTAAATCTTTATGGCAGGATTAGGAAGTTTTAAGGCAGATTTAATTAAACGGCGCAGGATGCTGAGGTTCATTTCATACCCCACTGGTGGGGAAGGGCTCTTTGGGGAATGGGTTTCTAGTGTTAAAAGGGGAATAGGTTCTCTTCCGTAAGAATAAAGTCAGCCCTGCGCACTGGTGGGGAGGGAACAAAGCTCCATCACTCCTCAGCCGCCTGACAGCCTCCATCTGCAAACAAATGATTGGTAACCTGATAGAGGGTCTCTGAGCACCGTCTCATTCATTCTGCCCCATTCAGTGGTCTGGAGGCCTGTCTGAGAGATGCCTGCTCAACGAAGCATCAGTCAAGGAGCCACTGAAGCAGGAGGCAGCCTGAGCAGGTCAGGCTCCTCCTGCTCAACTCTGGCAGAGGGTGGTCCTCTTCTGCCTCCTGCTTCTGGCAAACCCCATTCCTGCCACACCAGTCCTGCTCTGACATCTATCAGACAGAAAGGCCTGGTGCCTGGAGTTAGCACAAGCAAACTGTGCCACCTTCCGGCCTCTTGAATTCCTGCAAAGTCTTGTCAGTTTGTACAATAAGCTTCAGGGCTGACACAGGGGTGTGGGAAGAACATCTGAGAAGAAGCAGGGGGTGGCATGGACCGCAAGCTTCAGCTGACTGGGGTCTCTGTTTTTCCACCAAATTCAAAAATACATAAAGGTGTAACTTCAGGAAACGGCTATGTTGTGCTGTGGGTTGTTTTTTTTCCTTACAGCAGAGATTGATCCATGAATGGTGTGAAGAAGATGGATATACTGGTCTTGATCTTTCTTTCTTTCTCTCTCTCTCATAATCCTAGAACCCAGTGAAGGTCATTCAACAGAACTAAACAGTGTGGAATTCGGGACAGACAAAGTATGGTAACTTCAAATAACTTAAGGGCTGTCACACGGAAGAGGAGACAAGTTCATGTTCTCCTGCTCCGGAGGGTAGGACCTTGACCAATGGCATCAAGTTACAAGGAAGGAGATTGCGCCTAAACCTTTCTGACAATAAGAGCTGTTCGACCGTGGAGCGATCTCCCTCTGGAAGTGGTGGGCTCTCCTTCCCGGGAGGGTTTTAAGCAGAGATTGAATGGCCATCTGCCATGGATACTTTAGCTGAAGTTCCTGAATTATAGAGGGGTTGGACTAGATGAGTCTTGGGCTCCCTCCTCCAATTCCATAATTCTATGATTCTACTTAGGGACGTGGGTGGCACTGTGGGTTAAACCACTGAGCCTAGGACTTGCTGATCAGAAGGTCGGCGGTTCGAATCTCCGTGATGGGGTGAGCTCCCATTGCTTGGTCCCTGCTCCTGACCACCTAGCCGTTCAAAAGCACGTCAAAGTGCAAGTAGATAAATAGGTACCACTCCAGCGGGAAGGTAAACGGCATTTCCGTGCGCTGCTCTGGCTTTGCCAGAAGTGGCTTAGTCCTGCTGGCCACATGACCCGGAGGCTGTATGCCGGCTCCCTTGGCCAATAAAGCGAGATGAGTGCCGCAATCCCAGAGTTGGCCACGACTGGACCTAAAGGTCAGGGGTCCCTTTACCTTTATGATTCTACTTGTCCACGCGGCACAGAAACCATGGAATTGGCTCCCCCCAGAAATGTTGGCCACCAATTCGAAGGGATTTCAAAAAGGAGGTTCGATCATTTCATGGAAGATAAGGCGATCAATGGTTGCCAGCCCAGGTAGGGATGTTTTACCTCCACTGTGACAGGTAACATGCCCCTGAATACCAGTGCTAGGAATCACCATTGAGGAAAGCACACTTATGCTCAGATTCTGTTTGCAGGAATCTCGTTCTGGTTTCTATCTGGCCACTGTGAGAACCTTGTAATATCCACGTTGGGGCGACAGTGCTGTCATGCTTCTGAACACAATTTGCCAGAAACCACAGGAAGGGAGAAGGCTCCAGTGCGCAGGTCCTGCTTGAAGGATTCCCAAATTGGGGCATCTGGTGGGCCACCGTTCGAAGAGGATGCTGGACTAGATAGACCATTGGCCTGATTCAGCAGGCTCTTCTTATGTCCTCTAGGTCCCTGTCCTTAGTACAAATTTCCCCCATCATGGATTCACTCAGATCACCCACAATTCTCCGTCTAAAATCCTTGGCCCTTCTCTTGAGAACTACAGTTCCCAGGACCCGCTGGGGGAGAGAGGAGAATAGCAGCGCCTTTGGCATGGACGGAGGCCTCAAGAGGCATTGGCCAAGGAGAATCCCTTCAGAATTAATTGCATCGCAGCGTGTGCAATCTGCAACGGCCCGTTCCTTTACAAGTTTCGTCCAGCTCAATTTGAGCCAGAATTTTGATCCGCGTCCAGTTCCCCAATCTGGGGCTTTCACTTCGCCCTACGCAGAGACCCCGCAACACAGGGTGGTGGTTTTGTTTCAGCAGTTTCTGGATGAAGACGAATCGGGACGGGAGGAATGTGCCGCTTTTGAAACGTCTCTCCTGGGTTCTGGCACTATCACTGTTTTGCCCCAGAGAGAGTCCTTCTCTGCTCCCCTTTCTCTCCATTTTAAACACAACACCCGGACCCCTTTTTGTGGGGTGGCTCCCAGCCCTGCTCACTTCCCCAAGTCCTTATCTCCTGCAGCTGAATGGCCCAGCTAAGGTGTTGGCAAACACCAGCTATCCTCCCAATTATCATTAGCAAATTGTCAAAAACAGAGCAGGCCTACCAGGCGGTTAGGGGGCCCTGAGCCATGAAAACATATTAGAAAGGGCTGTTTGTGTGTGCGCCGGGCAAATTTGTTTGGTTTCAAGAATGCAAACGGCCCCAGCCAGGCTTGGCAATGGCTGCAATGCAGCCTTGGATAAATATGACGGATAAAAGGTTGCTCAGGACCTCTCCGCCCGCCCCACAGGGAGCTGCGGACTGGAATCTGCCAACCTGGAGGGAGCCCATCCCGTCGTCCAAGACAAAGCTCAGAGCCTCTGCCTCTCGTCTCTCTCCAAAACCTGCCCAGGGACAACTGGGTGCCCTTGGACTCGAGGCCTGGCTTCTCCAGGGGCGGGTGTGAGAGAATCAGGTCAATTCACACAACCCCCGAGCATTTTTGTCTGCGGTTGCTGAGGTGTACAGAAGGAAAGCATCTTTGTTGGAGATTTTCAAGGAGAGGTCGGGTGGCCATCTACCAGGGGTTCTTTAGCTGTGGTTCTGGGGGGCAGGGGGTTGAGCTAGATGACCCTAGGCCAGTGTGGTGTAGTGGTGAAGAGCGGTGGCTTAGAGTGTTTAATCTGTGCCAGACCCATGCATGCATTTGAGCTGTGTGCTAGCCAGTGTTGTGTAGTAGTTCAGAGCGGTAGTCTCGTAATCCGGTGAACCGGGTTCGCGTCTCCGCTCCTCCACCTGCAGCTGCTGGGTGACCTTGGGCCAGTCACACTACTCTGAAGTCTCTCAGCCCCACTCACCTCACAGAGTGTTTGTTGTGGGGGAGGAAGGGAAAGGAGATTGTGAGCTGCTTTGAGACTCCTTAGGGTAGTGATAAAGCGGGATATCAAATCCAAACTCTTTTCTTCTTCTTCTTCTTCTTCTTCTTCTTCTTCTTCTTCTTCTTCTTCTTCTTCTTCTTCTTCTTCTTCTTCTCCTCCTCCTCCTCCTCCTCCTCCTCCTCCTCCTCCAGCTTTATGATTCTATGGGGGGAGATACCAACTAAACATTAGGAAGAACTTTCTGACAGTCACAGAAGTTCAGCAATGTCTAAGCACACGATGACCATGTACATACTCAAGAGACAATCTTTTATAGAATTATTCGTCAGCGTGGTGGGAGGATATAGAATTGCTTAATAAACCCATCTTTCTTCGAATGAATCTATGTAAATGAAAATATCAAATGCTGTGGAACAGTGCTCATGTAATAATGTAGTCACTACAATAATAAAGAATTCTATGAAACAGTAGTCAATATCCAGAATCACTGTTCAGTGTTGGACATCAAATTTGCTGGATACACAGAGCTTCACAGCTTGTCTTTCATCGTACACAGTCTGGGACCTTGCTTCATTTTAAGATTTTCAGAGACTTTGAGACTAAAGATTTCATTTTGGACTTGTTATGGTTTAAAGGAATTCTATAAAAGATTGTCTATTGCGTGTGTACATGGTCACCGTGTTGCCTAGACATTGCTGACGTTCTCTTTGCAACACAGGCTTTGTTTAGTTGCAGAAGTTCGACAGTGGACTGGACTCCCTCGGGAGATGGTGGGCTCTCCTTCCTTGGAGGTTTTTAAGCAGAGGTCAGGTGGCCATCTGTCAGGGATGCTTTAGCTGAGATTCCCACATTGCAGTGGGTTGGACTAGATGCCCCCAGGGTCCCTTTAACTACAATTCTATGATTCTAAGAATCACAAGAACCCTCCTGCCCTTTGACTCAGTTATGCCACTCTAGGAAAACTGAGTTCCTTGAAGCGGACTCTCAATTTTATTTCTAATTACACAAAATTTATACACTGCTTGATTGGGTTTTTGAGGGGGTTTTTTACCCTGACCTCAAAGCTGTTTATAATGCAATAAAATTTTCATTAAAACAACTCTTTAAAACATTCGAAAGATGAAATCAGCAATCAGCTGAAAACAGATTAAAGCCTACATCCACGTTCGACACCCCTGGGAAGGCTTGCCTAAAGCAAAATGTTTCGGGCAGGTGCTGAAAAGAGAACAACGAACCCGCTGCCTGGTGTCAGTTGGCAGAGAGTTCCAAAGTGTAGGTGCTGTCACACTGAAAGGCTGAATTCTTACAAATGTAGAACAAGTAACAGGGCCAGTTATGCAGACTGAAGTGGTTAAGTGGCAATTTATGAGTCAAGAGTGTTGCAAAACCTGTGGCAGTTTTTGTGCATTGTGGTAAGAGATGGGTGCATCTGTCAATTTCAGTTTCTCTCAGTTTCTCCTTTTTTTCTATTTTAAGGCCATTTCTGCGGATTTTTGAATCACTGCGTGATTTATTTTATTTTTTAAAAAATTTCAAAAATTCAGCAGCAGTTTGGCACAGAGTTCCCATCATATACATTTTTTTTGTATGCCCAATACACACCTTTTCTTTTTGCAAAACAGTTCCCCCAATCGAGTGCATTTTTGTGTGCCATTTCCACTGACCTATGCAGTACGTTTCTGAGCACAGTTCAAAGTTTTGGTGCTGACCTTTAAAGCCCTAAATGGCCTCAAAGGCCCAGTAGATCTGAAGGAGCATCTCCACCCCCATCGTTCTGCCTGGACACTGAGGTCCAGCTCCAAGGGCCTTCTGGAGGTTCCCTCACTGTGAGAAGCAAAGCTGTAGGGAACCAGGCAGAGGGCCTTCTCAGTGGTGGCGCCCGCCCTGTGGAACGCCCTCCCACCAGATGTCAAGGAAATAAGCAAATATCCTATTTTTAAAATACATCTGAAGGCAGCCCTGTTTAGGGAAGTTTTTAATGTTTGATTTTTTATCATGTTTTAAATATTTGATTGGGAGCCGCCCAGAGTGACAGGGGAAACCTAGCCAGATGGGCGGGGTATAAATTATTCTTCTTCTTCTTCTTCTTCTTCTTCTTCTTCTTCTTCTTCTTCTTCTTCTTCTTCTCTCCCCCCCCCCCCCCATTACTTGGCTGGAAAAGTACTTTGCAAAATTCAGAGAACTACAAATTTCAAAGATTGTCTTTCTTTCAGGAAGAACTTTCTGACGGCAAGAACCATTTGATGGTGGAACCGGCTGCCTTAGAAGTGGTGTACTCTAATTCCATGGAGGTTTTTGAGCAGAGGTTGCATAGACACCTGTCAAGGATTTAGCTGTAATTCCTGCATTGCAGAGGGCTGGACTAGATGGCCCTTGGGAGACCCTTTCCATTCTACAGTTCTATGATTCCCTGGCCTCATCAGTCTCCCACCTCTGTGAGGGTCCTGGGCCTCCCTTCCCCAACTCTCCCATGCCCACACCCTCCAAACACATCATATCACACTTCCCACAGCTGGGGAGCGAAAATCCTGCTCCACAACCCTAACGGAACCCCCACCTGACACACGTGAATTCCTCGGGCAGCAATCCTGCCCGTTTATTTTTCCAAACAACGGAGAGGTATTTCAGCCAACGATCCGGCCGGCGGACGGAGAGCTGAAGGATCTCCGCCGGCAGCGGGCTGTTTATTTGCCCAGGTCTGGCAAGGCTTGGCGAATTCTCCCACGAAGGCCTCTCTTTAAAGGCACCACAAGACACGTTTTGTCCTGCTTCCCTTTCAGGCTGGCTCTTAATTGCTCCGCTAATAAACAGTTTGGTATGAATGTGGAAATGCAAGTGATAGTCTGGGCCTGGGATTTGCATGAGGCGGTTCTCCTTCCCTCCGCCGCGGCTACACACACACACACACACACACACACACACACACACACACACCCTTTCCCTCGGGCTTTGCTGCAAGCCCAGCTGGGCCTCTTTTGGGGGGATTCGTCTTCAGGGCTTCAGATGCTACACGTGAGGTGGCTACGGAGAGCCAGGATTTGGCAACGACAGCTTGACCGAATTGCAAAGGTCTGGGAAACAGGCTGCTCTTTCACCGCGGGGTTTTGGCTGCTGCCAGTCAAGGAGGGCACGAAAGGAGGACCCCTGAAGACCCATTCGCTGCCCCTGGGAAGCTCTTAATGGCATCTGAGATCTAATGCCAGGCAAGCAGACGGGACAGGCTCTGGTGGGCATCCATCACCATCTCTCTCTCCAGGGTTCAAGGGAAGCTGAAATCCTCTCCATATATATATATATATATATATATATATATATATATATATATATATATACAGTGGTGCCTTGCAAGACGAAATTAATTCATTCTGCGAGTTTTTCCGTAGAGCGAGTTTTTTCGTCTTGCGAAGCACCACGGCGGGGAGGGGTGGGGAGAAGCAGGGCAGCTGCCGCAGCCGGTCCTTGGACTCACCCGCGCCTTGTGGACACCGCGCGACGCGGCTGCTGGAGGGCAGCGGGGCTCAGGAGCGTGACTCCGGCTGCAGCGCTGGCTGCTGGCGGCAACGGCTCCCGAGGGGAGCGTGCGAGGGCGGTGGGCAGCGGCGCGAGGCGGTCAGAAGGTGGGAGGGAGCCGGAGGAGCCGTCAGCAGGAAGGTGGGAGGGAGCCGGAGGAGCGGGGAAGCGAGCGTGCGACCGTCGCCATGACAGGAGAGGCAGGGCTGTTTCGTCTAGCGAAGCAAGCCCTTTGGAAAATCCATCTTGCGAAGCACCTCAGAAAATGAAAAACCCTTTTGTCTAATGGGTTTTTCGTCTTCCGAGGCATTCGTCTTGCAGGGTACCACTGTGTGTGTGTGTGTGTATAGTTTTCATTAAGTCTCCAAAGATATTTCAAATATCTGAAATATTTTGAAAGCTGAAATTCTTAGCACACTGAACTGAGGTGGTCACTGCCTGCCTCGCCAAGGTTTGACCCAACGATGGAGAAAAAAGATTCCTTGCCCTCATTAGGATGTACTGGTAGCCACTGACAGCCCTCACCCCTTCTTCCTGAGTCTGCCTCATCTTTTGAAGCATACCCTCTGAAACTTCCTGTAGAAAATAGGGACACGGGTAGTGCTGTGGGTTAAACCACTGAGCCTCTTGGGCTTGCCAATCAGAAGGTCGGCGGTTCGAATATCCACAACGGGGTGAGCTCCCGTTGTTTGGTCCCTGCTCCTGCCAACCTAGCAGTTTGAAAGCATGTCAATTGCAAGTAGATAAATAGGTACCGCTCCGGCGGGAAGGTAAACGGCATTTCCACACGCTGCTCTGGTTCTCCAGAAGCGGCTTAATCCTGCTGGCCACATGACCCAGAAGCTGTACGCTGGCTCCCTTGGCCAGTAAAACGAGAGTTATCCGTGATTCGTCCGCGATTCGTCCCCAGAGTCGTCCACGATTGGACCTAATGGTCAGGGGTTCCTTTACCTTTACCTGTTCTATACTACTGCTAATAATTATTTTGTTATTTATACCCGACCCATCTGGCTTGGTTTCCCCAGCCACTCTGGGCAGATTCCAACATATATAAAAACATATTAAAACATTAAACATTTTTTAAAAAAACTTCCCTACACAGGACTGCCTTCAGGTGTCTTCTAAAGGTTTTATAGTTACTTATCTCTTTGGCTCAGCGGTCACATAACTCCACACCCTCCAACATTTCTCTGATGAAAATTGGGACATCCCAATTTGAGTTTTCTGAGGGGGCGGGGGGGGTGGCAAAGTTGTTGAGCACTTTTTAGTTTTGCCCAAAGTTGTTATGCGCTTTTTTTAAAATTCACCAAAATCTACACTTCTGACCTGGGTGCCAAACATCGGGGGGAATCCTGGACATTTAAGCAATTTCCACCAGGGCACTGTAACAGGCGGCCAGACCCTGGCGTGTGGCAACTTTATGAGTGGAACATTTCTGGATCAAATCAGAAACTGGGATGGCTGGGGGAAATGGGGAGGGTTTGTTAAAGCCACCCAAGTTGGTTGTCATCACTACCTCCTGCCGAAGTGAGTTCCACAGTTTAACTCTGCACTACATAGTGATGTATGGAAGTGAGAGCTGGACCATCAAGAAGGCTGATTGCCTTCTGATTGATTTTGAATTCTGGTGCTGGAGGAGACTCTTGAGAGTCCCATGGACTGCAAGAAGATCAAACCTCTCCATTCTGAAGGAAATCAGCCCAGAGTGCTCACTGGAAGGACAGATCCTGAAGCTGAGGCTCCAAGACTTTGGCCACCTCATGAGAAGAGAAGACTCCCTGGAAAAGACCCTGATGTTGGGAAAGATGGAGGGCACAAAAAGAAGGGGATGACGGAGGACGAGATGGTGGGACAGTGTTCTCGAAGCTACCAACATGAGTTTGACCGAACTGTGGGAGGCAACGGAAGACAGGAGAGCCTCGCGTGCTCTGGTCCATGGGGTCATGAAGAGGCGGACACGACTAAATGACTCAACAACAACAACAAAACGTGAAAAAGTAACACCATTGGGGCAAAGGTATGTGGGTTCACACACATGTCCCTCCCCACCCCGGTGCAAGAGGTATATTTTCAACCCTCGCGGGCAGGAAAGCTGCATGGCTGCACCTCTCTTCTCTCGCTCGCATCCACACATTTTGGCGACTCCCTGGCAGTGCCCCAGGCGGGGCCCGAAGTGAGTCCTTGTACTCGATTAGTTTAATCCCCCCTGGGAGGCTCCGATGGGCGAAGGGGGCGGGAGGAGGCGATGCTGCGCCAAAGTTTATTTTGTCCACAAGTTCGCTCTGAATAGTCAAGAGCAGAAGAGAGCGAGGAATGGAGAGCGAGAGGGGGCTGAAAGCAAATGTCGGCCGGGAAGTTTCCTTCCCTGAGTTCATGGGGCTGGAGGCGGTCCAAGCCCCAGGAGAAGGGAAGGCGAGAGAGAGGAATGATGATGAGGAATCGCCAGTGAAAGGGGCTTGGAAGGAGCGGGGGGAAACCACCGGGATATGGATGGATATGGCAAGGCAGAAAAGGACATGGCCGGCTCCATTGTGGAGCAGGCATTCATCCCTGGACAGGCCTCGGACGGGCTGCCAAGACGAAGGGGCAGTCAGGACAGGCCTCCCGTCACCCCTGGAGCCTTGCCTCGGTGCAGGGGGCAAAACCGTCTCCTTGAAAGGCGCGTCCCCCCCCTCTGGGGGCCTCTTCTCGGGTGACCCTTTTCTCCCCAGCCGCTAACGGGGTCCCTCGTGCCATTCACTGCGCCTGGTTCACAGATGCTCTTCTGTTAGCACTGCCGTCCCTCACCCTCTCTCTGGGTCTCCTCCGCCTCCCCAAACACCCTCCTTGCGAGGACTTGAGCAGCTGAACATGCCTCTCTCTCTTGAGTCCTTGAGCGCGGTGTCCAACACTTCTCCTCACTCTCCAACAATTCAGGGCGAAGGGGCGCAATGCCCTTCTACGCCAATGGTCACGGGGCACCGCAGAGGAGCAGCGGTCAGGCCACGGCCGCCTTCTGGCCAAGACGGGTTTTCATTTCATTTCGTGTCATCTCACTTATTAGGCTTCTTGTCACCCAAAGGTCTCCAAGCGACTTGCAGCAAAAAAGAACTATATATAATACATTGATATTTCATATAAAATAACATCTATGGGGGGGGGGCATACCAGCCATATAAATAGTGGTGCACAACATTAACAATACCCAAGTAATAAACAAAGCAATACTCTAACCCACTAATGTTAAGTCCAGTTGCAGACAACTCTGGGGTTGTGGCGCTCATCTCGCTTTACTGGCCGAGGGAGCTGATGTTTGTCCACAGACAGTTTTTCCGGGTCATGTGGCCAGCATGATGAAGCCGCTTCTGGCAAACCAGAGCAGTGCACGGAAACGCTGTTTACCTTCCTGCCGGAGCGGTACCTATTTATCTACTTGCACTTTGACGTGCTTTCGAACTGCTAGGTTGGCAGGAGCAGGGGCCGAGCAACGGGAGCTCACCCCGTCACAGGCATTCGAACCGCCGACCTTCTGATCAGCAAGCCCTAGGCTCTGTGGTTTAACCCGCAGCGCCACCCACATCCCTATTTTGATAACTTATACACAAGGTCACTGTAAGTAGGTTAAAACATTAACAGGATTTTAAACACACTTGTAATGTAACAGAATGTACGGACAATTTAGAAAGTCTTTAAATTGGAGTAGTATTGATATGCAGTGGGAAATAGTATCAATAAGACCCAGGGAAGGGATGGGCGGAAGTCAGGAGATTCAGAGTAATCTTGACATTTGGATTTGGAATTCATTTTGTTATATGTATATATATAAGTATTTGTGTGTGTGTGTGTGTGTGTGTGTGTGTGTGTACACACACACACACACACACACACACACACACGGTGGTACCTCGGGTTAAGGCCCCTTCTTAACCTGAAACTGTTCTTAACCTGAAGCACCACTTTAGCTAATGGGGCCTCCTGCTGCTGCCGCTGCGTCGCCGCTGCACAATTTCTGTTCTCATCCTGAAGCAAAGTTCTTAACCTGAAGCACTATTTCTGGGTTAGCGGAGTCTGTAACCTGAAGCGGCTGTAACCCGAGGTACCACTGTATATATAAGATCAAATCAAAATTTATTTTGAAAAAGAAAAAGAAACTGCAGAAGGGGAGAGGGCTCATGTGATCGGATCCTGCTCTCTGGTTTTTCATAATGGACATTCTCATAATGAGAACAGGATGCTGGACTGGGTGGCGCAAAGAGATCAAGGTGGCATACAATGTTCCCCCCCCCCCTTCCCATTTATTCCTCTCTACAACCCTGTGAGGTAGCTTAGGCTGAGAGACAGTGAGTGGCCCAGGGACACCCAGTGAGCTTTGTGACCAAGTGGGGATTCGAACTCAGGTCTCCTAGGTCCTAGCATGGCGCTGCAATTACAACTCTGGCTCTCTTTCAGTTGAGGTCAGCCATGCACAGCACTGATTGGCTAGTGCTTTTGCTGGCAGGACTCTTATTCCCATGTATCCCCAGAGCAGCTTTGCAGGTAGATTCACAGGTAGCACTGTGGTCTAAACCACTGAGCCTCTTGGGCTTGCCGATCAGAAGGTCGGCGGCTCAAATCCCCGTGACAGGGTGAGCTCCCGTTGCTCGGTCCCTGCTCCTGCCAACCTAGCAGTTCGAAAGCACATCAAAGGGCAAGTAGATAAACAGGTACCACTCTGGCGGGAAGGTAAAGGGCGTTTCCATGCGCTGCTCTGGTTCGCCAGAAGTGGCTTAGTCCTGCTGGCCACATGACCCGGAAGCTGTATGCCGGCTCCCTCGGCCAATAAAGCGAGATGAGCGCCGCAACCCCAGAGTCGGCCACAACTGGACCTAATGGTCAGGGGTCCCCTTTACCTTTATCTTTTGCACCTTTTTAAAGGGGGGGGGAGGAAAAAATAAACCATCAATGGGTGTTGTATTTGTTCTTGCAAGAGTTGACAAAAAATGTAAAAGTCTTTTTATGTATCGGAGGGCAAGGCCAATAAACAAACAATATTTGAATCTCTGAAAGGTGTGTTCAAATCCCTGCAGAGTCAAAGAGAATTCAGGCTCCCTGGGTGGGAGCAACTGGAATGTTGGTCTGACGCAGTCAGAATAAAAATAATAAAAAATAAAATTCCTTCCAGTAGCACCTTAGAGACCAGCTAAGTTTCTTCTTGGTACGAGCTTTTGTGTGCATGCACACTTCTTCAGATACCCTGAAACAGAAGTCACCAGACCCTTATATATATAGTGGGCGGGTGGGGTTTTAGGAGATGGGTGATTGACTCAATGGGTACAGTAAACCTGTTGATGACTGTTAACGACTGCAATTAGTCCTACAGCAAAAAGCAAGGGATACTATACAGATGATTAGCATACGTAATGAGACAGGAATCCAATATCTCTATTAACACCAAGGTGTTTTCAGTTTAATGATAAGTTGTAATTCAGCAACTTCTCTTTCCAATCTGTTTCTGAAATTCTTTTGTAATAAGACAGCTGCTTTGAGATCATGTATAGAATGTCCTGGGAGATTGAAGTGTTCTCCTACTGGTTTCTGGGTCGTGATTCCTGATGTCAGATTTTCTGTCCATTTATCCTTTGGCGTAGGGTTTGGCCAGTTTGTCCAACACAGAGAGCTGAAGGGCACTGCTGGATTTTGATGGCATACACAATGTTAGAAGATGAGCAATTAAATAGGCCTGTTTGATGTTGTTGGGTCCAGTGATGGTGTTGTCTAGGTGTCTGCGGCAGCAAAGTTGGCATCTGGGTTTATTGCAGGCTCTGGTACCAGTGTCCATGTTAAGTCTCCTTGCTGTATTATTGTGGGTGAGGAGTTGTTTAAGATTGGGTGGCTGCCTGTAATAATAATAATAATTTATTGTTTGTACCCCGCCCATCTGGCTGGGTCTCCCCAGCCACTCTGGGCGGCTTCCAACAAAGATTAAAAATACATTGAAATGTCACACATTAAAAACTTTCCTAAACAGGGCTGCCTTCAGATGTCTTCTAAATGTCAGGTAGTTGTTTAGCTCTTTGAGATCTGGTGGGAGGGTGTTCCACAGGGCGGGTGCCACCACCAAGAAGGCCCTCTGCCTGGTTCCCTGTAGCTTTGCTTCTTGCAGTGAGGGAACCGCCAGAAGGCCCTCAGCGCTGGACCTCAGTGTCTGGGCAGAACGATGGGGGTGGAGACGCTCCTTCAGTTCTACTGGGCTGAGGCCATTAAAGAACAGCACCAACACTTTGAATTGTGCTCGGAAACGTACTGGGAGCCAATGTAGATCTTTCAGGACCGGTGTTATATGGTCTCGGCGGCTGCTCCCCATCGCCAGTCTAGCTGCTGCATTCTGGATTAGTTGTAGTTTCCGGGTCACCCTCAAAGGTAGCCCCACGTAGAGCACATTGCAGTAGTACAAGCGGGAGATAACCAGAGCATGCACCACTCTGTCAAGACAGTCCGTGGGCAGGGAGGGTCTCATCCTGCGTACCAGATGGAGCTGGTAGACAGCTGCCCTGGACACAGAATTGACCTGCGCCTCCATGGACAGCTGCGAGCCCAAACATCGTCTGTCGGTGATGAAAGGTCTTCCTCTCTTGTTTAAGATCCATTTTTAACCTGCACCCTCCTGAATTGGTGTCGCAGGAGCACCATCTTGTGGAGAAGAAGAAGAAAACCCTTCTTATTTGAAATACAAATAGGTTTTGGGTTGACTGAGCAGCTGAGGCGCTCAGGAGACTAACACATACTCCATCCTGGCTTTGAATGTTCTTGAGATGTCTGTTCTTCCGGTGTTCTAGGAAAACCCCAGTCTGTTGCATTCGGATTCCATCAAACGAGAGAAACCTTTCCCTCTATGGAAAGCAATTGTCCGTCCTGGTGTCAAATTAGCACTGGAACAGATAAAAGTTCCGATCTAACTTGCAACAAAGCTAGAGGGCTGTGCAGCGCTTCTGGGGTGCTGCAAGGGATGCTGCAACTATGGCTTTCAATGGAAGTCGAGAGCTGGGGGGGCACTGAAATTCGGGGTGCCAAGGTCTGCTCCTGCCTGGAGGGTTGGTGTTACTTCACTTTTTGGCACACGGGAATTCAAGGCAGCTAGCAAAATAACAAAATATACTAATAGATAGATAGGGTAGATAGAAATGGTAAATAGATATGGCAGATAAATATACAGTGGTACCTCGGGTTAAGTACTTAATTTGTTCTGGAGGTCTGTTCTTAACCTGAAACTGTTCTTAACCTTAAGCACCACTTTAGCTAATGGGGCCTCCTGTTGCTGCCGCGCAGCCGGAGCACGATTTCTGTTCTCATCCTGAAGCAAAGTTCTTAACCCGAGGTACTATTTCTGGGTTAGCGGAGTCTGTAACCTCAAGCGTATGTAACCCGAAGTACCATTGTACAGAAATATAGTTATCAACAGTATCATGCTTATGAAATACAACAGAGCTTGAAACAAATAATAAAGCAATTTTTTAAAAATCTGCATTTTTCAACCACAATACAGCTGGTAGAAGCCATTTTTTTTATTGTTGTTAGCCGCTCTGAGCCCGGCTTCGGCTGGGGAGGACGGGATATAAATAAAATATTATTATTATTATTATTATTATTATTATTATTATTATTATTATTACTATTATTATTAAAAAACCACCAAACCACTAAAAGCCATTAAAAGCTAATTAAAAACGGTTCCTCCCCACCCCCTTTGCTTTTTTCTCCTCTTTCCATTTTTGGGGATTCGGATGCCTGGCTTCACACACTTTTTATGGACTCCCGTTCATGAAACACTTTTTCAAGAAGTTAATTCAGCCACGCAGTTCCTGCCACCTGCCAGTAGGAGGCAAAGTGTAGCAGGGCGACATCAGCGTTGAGTTTTGGTCTGTGATGTCATAAGGGCGGAAGAGGAGCCTTGGAGCAGGATGAGGCCAAAGGGGCTTGTCCAGCCCAGGGTCTTGTTCTCAGAAGACAATCAGATGCCCCCCAAAAGGAGCCCCCAAGACGGGCCCAAGCCCAGCAGCAAATTTCCCCACTTGCAACCCTCAGCAACTGCCATTCAGGGCATCATAGGCATGGAATCACAGAATTATAGAAGAGTTGGAAGGGAACCCCAGAGGTCCTCTAGTCCAGCCCCCTGCAGTGTAGGAATCAGAGTGTGTCTCATACCGCCTTAACTCTGACAATTAATGGATCAGGGGCAGGCAAAAGTCACCACTGAGGACCACAAATATGTGGGATGTGAAACACAAAAGCAGTCAAGTACAACATTCCTAGAGTGAACATGTTTACACCTGGGGAGGAATGTTTGTCCAGCCAGCAGGTAAACTTCTTGTTTCCTTCTGGGCTGGGACAGACTTCCTCTGCATGTGACTAGAGGTGGGCGTGGCCTCACCTGTGCAGGTAACGACAAAAGCACAGGGCAGGGCAGCCATCTCTCTCTCTTTGACTACATGCATCGAAGAAGCAACATCTGCTTAGCCAAAGATGCTCTCTTGGCCTCCAGCCAGGAGAGGACAAAGGGACTGTCTCCTTATGAGATAGCCTAGAAAAGTAACATACACCTGGAAACTAAGTCTGCCTTCTGGAATCCGATTGTGAACAGAATGTGAGTGAGTAAACTCTTTTCATACTTTTATAGAAAACTGTATCGTGTCTTATCTTTTATGAGGGAATAAGGGGAAAATACCAGAGCAGTTTTTATAGAGGCTTAAGCAAGCCTGAGCAAACGCTGCCGTTGCAAGTTTAAAAAGGGGAATGTTATTCTGCTAAATTGTGAACTTGTTTACCCAAGTTGGAAAGACTATAATCAAACAATATATCCTCTTCTGCATCCCTGAACATTCCCACAAAAAGGACAAGTCACGCAGCTCTCTCTCTCTCTGTCTCTCTCTCACTCACCCACTCTCTCTTTCTCTTGACTTCCTTCTTCATTGGACCAGCTTTTAGCTAGGGACTGCTATGCCAGCTTTCAGCTAACAGAAGCACTGGGATTATACCTCCATATGGGGTAGATCCACATGTACATATTTGTAACTAAGTCTGCCTTCAGGAATCCCTTCCCATTCTTGGGGTGCTGTACCCAGTGAGGGTTAGACTCCAACAGAGTCAGTCAAGTCTCTTTGTAAGGCAAGGACCTTAGCTGGCCACTTGGATGTTCTCATCAGCATCCCAGATGAATGAGCCAGGCTGCAAGAGCTACAACTAAGCAGTGGGGCCTCCTGGCTAAGTGGTCAATAGCCAGGAGTGCGAGCTAAGCTAGAAGCTGGAGACCTCCTTGCTCTGTGCTGGATCCCAAGCTGTTACTAATGGAGAAGCGAGATCTGCTGGGGTGTTTATGTTGTGGGCACCTCCATCCTATGCTCAGGCTGTACATAGGTGCAAATAAAACCATCTATCCTAAAGACACCACAGTGTCTGCTGACCTCCAATCCAACAAAAGCAAACTAGGTAACCCTCAGGAATCTCTCAGCCCTCTGAGATCGGGGTGGCTTGTAACAATGGACTCAGCTGCACAGCTGCAAATAAAACACTTTAAATGTGTTGTTAAGTGCAGTATACAAATGTGACACTAGATGGCAAAAGTGAGCTATGCAAAATTCAATGTGTTTTTCAAAATGTTTTTAAAAAGAGCATTCGCACAGCATTTTTTATGAGTGTGTCGATTCCAATTTATACCTTCAGTTGCAAAATAAAATAAAGGAAGTTTGTTTTTCAGTCTGTCATCTCCTATTCCACCCTGCTACTCTTAATTTTCTATAAAATGACACCTTTAAATAATTCACATTATTCCATATTGTTGTTCGACATTGCTTAATTGATAACACCTCTGCATATATATTTTTTCCTAATAATCAGTTTAAAGGCTACTTCCTGATGAATAGATTGGACACCATCCACGCTCAGGGGCAATCTGTTCTCTGTGTCCCTTGGCCCCCACAGACATTGGGGGTGCTATAGATCTTGCAGAATTACCTTCCAGTTTTGGACCGGTCTTCAAGGTAAGAGAAAAAACATACAGGCAAGGACTCAGACATCTCCCTGTTCCCCTGGCAACACGAAAACAACACAGACAACAGAGCTGAACTGTGTTAACATTCTTGAGGATGAGCAGACAGATACGACTGAAGTTGAAACAGAGGGGCTCTCCAGAAATGGCCCCGTAAATCTCCCCCCCCCCTCATGTAGACATGATTGCCAGGAAGCCAGATGTGCTCCAAGGACAAGGAAAGTCTGACCAGTCTAGCCTTCCCCAGTATTTTGGACTGCAAATCCCATCAGTTGGCCGGGGCTGGTGGAAGTTATAACTGACACCTGGAAGGGGCAGGTTGGGGGTTCCCTGGGCCAATCCTGCAAAACCTGCTGGAGCCAAGTCAGGAAGCTCATCAATGATGTTGTTATCATAATAGGTAAAGGTAAAGGGACCCCTGACCATTAGGTCCAGTCGTGGCCGACTCTGGGGTTGCAGTGCTCATCTCACTTTATTGGCCGAGGGAGCCGGCGTACAGCTTCCAGGTCATGTGGCCAGCATGACTAAGCCGCTTCTGGCGAACCAGAGCAGTGCACGGATATGCCGTTTACCTTCCCGCCGGAGCAGTACCTATTTATCTACTTGCACTTGATGTGCTTTCGAACTTCTAGGTTGGCAGGAGCAGGGACCGAGCAACAGGAGCTCACCCCATTGCAGGGATTCGAACCGCTGACCTTCTGATCGGCAAGTCCTAGGTTCTGTGGTTTAACCCACAGCGCCACCTGCGTCCCTTGTTATCATAATGCCACTGTGCAAACCTATGGTGCAGCTACATCTGGTATGCTGGCCGCCTCACCTCAAGAAGGATACAGCATTGCAGAATTGGAAAAGGTTCGGAAAAGGGCCACCAAAATGATCGAGGGGATGGAGCGAATCCCCATGAGGAATGGCAGAAACATTTGGGATTTTTTTAGTTCAGAGGGAACACGATAGAAGCTCATATAATTGTGCATTGCAAGGAGGAAGTAGGCAGAGAAATGTTTTCCTCCCTCTCTCCTAACACTAGAGCCTGTGGACATCTGAAGAAGCTGAGGGTTGGACGATACAGGGCAGATAAGAGAAAATAGTTGTTCTGTCATTTTGCAGAATTGGACAAAATGACAGGAAGGATTCGAAACCTGCGGGACCAGAGATTTAAAAAAGATTGGAAGAAGTATATGAATTATTTGAAGAGCAACTGTAATCAACAAATTGCGCTAGTAGGACCAAAAGAAGGTGTGTAAGGAGAAATATACAAAGTGTTACAAAGGAGAAAAAGATAGCGATATTGGTGATGAGTTTGAAATGTAATAGGGAAGATAAGAAATGCATACTAAGAGATTAGTTTGGAAAATTTTCAGGCAGGACTGATGGAAGTCAAAAAAATCAAGTAAGATGTAAAAGTATGTTTAATTACTATTGAAAATGATATGTTACAAAAAAACTAATACAAAATTTTATATATATATATATATATATATATATATATATATATTGTCAGGGAACTGCCATCGGCAGGACAGGAGGTGCCAAGGCTCTCTGAGGTAGAGAGAGACTTGACACCTGAAGAGGGAAGCAGTAGGGGGCGAACAGGAACGTCAAGGGAAGGAGAGTCGGAGGAATGGCTCAGAGATGCTTCCAGTGAAAACAGTGGGGAAGTCTCAGGACCTCCTATAGGAACACCCGTTCCTCGGCGGAAACTGTCACGCAGAGAGTCCAGAAGACGTGTTTCCGTTAAGGAGCTTTTATGTTGGAAACGTTTCCGAAAGCAGCCACTTTCGGATTCTGCTAGCGACTGACGCAGCCATGCTGGAGGGGCTCCGTCACAGGCAGAGGTTTGAGAAGCTGTTCAAACTCTGAGGGATTGCAATTTACACACAAGCAGCTCTTCATCCCATCACAGCAATCCGAAAGTCACCGAAAGCTAGCTTGTGCCAGGGAGAGGCACCATGAGCGAACCAGCAGGAACCGGAGGGGCAGCTGGAGGAGGTCCAAGCCTGGAGGAAAGGTATAGGACGTTGGAAATCCAGCTTGCCTTGCAGACGGCGAGGCTGGAAGAAAGGAGGGCTCAGGATGCAGAGAGGGGGAGGGAGAAAGCCACCCCACTCAACAGAAAGATGCCAGGATTGGTGCAGAAATTTGGGGGGGACCCCAGGAACTACCATGCCTTTAGGACAGAGATGCAATATGCTCTCAATCTGCAATTCGATGACTTCCCTGATGAGGAATCGCGAGTGGCTTTTGTAATTAGCCACCTCGAATCAGGGGCGAAGGACTGGGTTAGACCCTTGATGGCAGCAAATAATGAGATCCTAAAGGACGCGATGAAGTTTTTTCGTGCCATGGACCTGATGTTTTCCAGTGACATTGAGCAGGGAGGGGTGCGAAGGCAGTTAATGGCTTGCAAACAGGGAAACCGGACTGTCCGTGAGTACTGGACTGAGTTCACTATGTTGATTCATCGATTGGGGTGGGACTTGGCTTCTGAGCCCATTCAAATGCTTTTCGAAGAGGGTCTGTCTTCGTCCTTGAAAGATGAACTTTCCCGGAACCCCAGAGCAGAGTCTATGGACCAGCTGACTAAAGCCGCGCTAGCCATTGGAGCGCGCCAGGAAGCGAGGGCTTTGGAGAAGCGGGAGGGGAAAGGAGAACGTTGGAGGGAGCTCCGCATTCCAGACATTCCAGAGCAGCCTTTCCCGCCGGCAGAGCCGATGGAAGTGGGAACAGCGCGTGCGCGCACAGTTTCAAACATCGGTGAAGGGCGGAAGAAAGAGGGAAAGGGCGGGAAAAAATGCTATCTCTGCCAACAGCCAGGACACTTTGCCAGAGTCTGTCCACGGAGAAAGGAATGGCAAGGCATGGCAGGAGCTGTTGGGGGAGAGGAGGAGGAAAGCACAGAGCAAGTAAAAGCCAACGCCTGGCTGCCGTCGGGGCACAGCAGCCAGGCTCAAAAGCAGTGAGAGTGCCCGCACCAGAACCTCCCAGGCCTGCTCTAGTGATAGAGGTGTTGCTAGAGCTGCCAAATGGACACCCCCTACAGATCAAGGCCCTGCTGGATTCAGGCAGCTCCTGTAATTTCATGAGTAAGGAGTTCGCAGCTGAGCACCAGATACAAACCCTCCCCTTAAGTAAACCCCTGCAGGTAACCACGATTGACGGCAGAGAGCTGTTGGGAGGAGAAGTGAACCAACAGACAGTTCCCATGATAATGAGGGTGGCAAGACACACCGAGAGGATAGCGTTTAATGTGGCCACATTGGGAGGAGCTCCCATTATTTTGGGGATGAGCTGGCTGGCACTTCACGATCCTCTAGTGGGATGGCACCAGAGGGTGGTCTCCTTTGGGTCGGCGCATTGCCTGGAACACTGCAAGCAGGGGAAGGATCCAGGGGGAGCCAAGATCACCTTAGCTGGGATGGAGGTAATGAAGCAAGGGGAGGTGCCTCCGCAATATGCAGATCTGAGCAACGTATTCAGCGAAAGAGAAGCGGACAAACTGCCGCCGCATAGACCCTTTGACTGTCAAATCAACCTACTCCCGGGGGCTCAACTCCCAGTGGGCAAGCTGTACGCCATGTCAGACAGGGAGATGCAGGAGCTGAGGGAGTTCATTGACAAAAACCTGAAGAGGGGTTTCATCAGAGAGTCCCGAGCGGTGGGGGGCAGCCCAGTGTTTTTTGTGGACAAAAAAAACACAGATAAGCCGAGACTTGTAGTGGATTTCAGGGCCCTAAACGCCGTGTCGGAACCCCTGGCCTTTCCTATGCCCCGAATTGATGACATTCTGACCAGGGTGAGGAAGGGGAAGATTTTTACAAAACTGGACCTGCGGGGGGCGTATAATCTGATACGAATAAGGAAGGGGGATGAATGGAAGACCACCATGTTCACCCCTTTGGGAGCATTTGAATACCTCGTAATGCCCTTCGGTCTCCAAGCCGGCTCCGCATGTTTTCAAGCTTTCATCAACCACGTCCTGGGGCCGTTGCTCTACAATAATTGTGTGGCCTTTTTGGATGACGTGTTGGTGTATTCGGAAAATGAAGAGCAGCATGTGAGGGACGTGAGAGAAGTGTTGGGCCGGCTGCAAGCCAATCAGCTGTGGGTGAAACTGGAGAAGTGCCAGTTTCATGCCAAGGAGGTGGAATTCCTGGGGTACCGCCTGTCAGACCAAGGATTGGCCATGGATCCAGGCAAGGTCCAGGCGGTGCTGGAATGGAAGACACCGAAAACCAAGAAGGATGTGCAAAGATTCCTGGGGTTTGGGAACTTTTATCGGAAGTTCATCAAGAATTTTGCACACTTGACGGCGCCCATCACCGACTGCCTCAGTAGCAAGAAGAAATTTGTTTGGACGGCGGAGGCGGAGAGAGCTTTTGAAGAACTGAAAAGGGCTTTCGCTTCGGAAGAACAACTTCTGCATGTGGACCTACAGAAGCCCATGAGGGTGGAGACAGACGCGTCAGACAGAGCGGTGGGGGCTGTGCTTCTTCAGCCGGGAAGAAATACGTCGGAGTGGAGACCGTGTGCCTTTTTCTCGAGGAAGCTGAATAAGTCCGAGCGGAACTACACGGTGTATGACAGGGAACTACTTGCCATTCACGAAGCGTTCCGGAGGTGGAGACATTTATTGATTGGGGCACAACACAAGGTGCAAGTGTGCACCGACCACAAGAATTTGGAGTATTGGAGAACAGCTCGAGTACTCAACCAACGGCAAGTGAGATGGGCACAGGAATTTTCCAAATTCCACTTTGAGATTTGTTATGTACCAGGCCCAGAGAACGTCAGGGCGGACGCTCTCTCACGCAAACCAGAGTACTTGGAAGGGGAGGGGGCAAGCGAAGAAAGACATGTCATTCCTGAGGACCGCTGGGTGTGTGGGGCGGCGCTGGTGGGGAGACGAGAGCTGGTAGAAGAAACGGAAACTGACGAATATGCCCAAAATAAGCTCAGAGGCCTCAGGGGAGAGGGTGAGAGCCCGGAGGGTTTTGAAGAAAGAAATGGGGCATTGTATTACAAAGGGGCACTGTATATACCAGAAGGTGAATTGAGAGGGAGGGTACTCAAGCAGTTGCATGATAGTCCCACGGCGGGACATTTTGGACAACACAAGACCATGTGGATGGTCACCAGGGAGTTTTGGTGGCCCAAGGTGAGGGAAGATGTAAAGGAGTATGTAAGAGGGTGTGACCAATGCCAGAGGGCCAAGGGGGAAAGAAGGGCGCCGGCAGGGTTATTGGAACCACTACCCACGCCAGAACGGCCTTGGGAGGCGGTATCAATAGATTTTATGACGGATCTGCCCAAATCCAAAGGGAAGACGGCCATCATGGTAGTAGTGGACCTGTTAACTAAGATGTGCCACTTTGTAGCATGTTCACATGCAGTCACAGCGGAAGAAACAGCGAAGTTGTTTGTAGAACACGTCTTCCGGCTGCATGGCGCCCCCTTGAGGGTTGTCTCGGACCGCGGGAAACAATTTACTTCCAGGTTCTGGAGGAAGCTCATGAGCTTGCTGCACGTGGAAGTCAATTTTTCGACGGCCCGGCATCCTGAAACCAACAGGCAGGCGGAAAGAGCAAATGGCATCCTCCAACAATATCTGAGGTGCTATGTCAATGACAGAGGGAATGATTGGGTCGAAAAGCTGGCGCTGGCAGAATTTGCCTACAACAATGCGGAGCATGTGTCCACAGGGATGAGCCCCTTTTTGGCCAATTACGGGTGTCACCCCAGGGCATTCCCGGGGGAGGGGGGCGAGAGATGGAGCGTCCCAGCGGCCGAACATTTTGTAGAAGAGATGGAAGCGATCCATCGTCAGCTTCAGCTCAACTTAGAAAGGGCCAAGGCTCAATATAAGAAGCAGGCAGACAAGAACAGGAGGGAAGGTGAAACCATAAGGGTGGGGGATCAGGTGTGGTTGTCCACCCAAGGGTTGCCGTTCAAAGGGGGTTGTAAGAAATTAAGACCCAAGAGATTGGGACCCTTTGAGGTCATTCAGCAGGTCAACCCAGTGGCTTTCAAACTCCGGTTACCCAACCACATGAAATTGCATCCAGTGTTCCACAGGTCATTACTGTCACCGTATAAGGGGGGAGGTGAAGAGGAGCACACCAGGGGACCGGTCTTGGAAGAGAGGGAAAGCAGTAACCATGTAGCGGAAATCCTCGATTCCAGGTGGAAGGGCAATCAGGTGGAGTATTTAGTGGCGTGGGAAGGGGAACCGGAGTCAGAAAACACCTGGGTGACTGCAGAGGAGGTCAATGACGAGGTTTTAACAGAAACGTTCCACCAAAGATTCCCGCGGAAACCACAGCCGGTAACAAGGTTTAGAAGGGAGTATTTCGGCACCACAGACGAGGAAGAGGAACTGGAAGGATTTGCGGAGTCGGAGTTGGAAGAAGGAACGGACTCAGATGACGAGGAGTACCGAGAGACTAGGAACCACAACGAGTGGAGAAAGGTGTTCGAAACTTCAGACGATGAGGAAGGTTCTTTCCGGGGTTTTACCTCCTCACAACCCGTAGGGGAGGAGACGGGAGGGGGTGAAGGGGGCCCTGGAGGGGAGGTGGATGTCAGGGAACTGCCATCGGCAGGACAGGAGGTGCCAAGGCTCTCTGAGGTAGAGAGAGACTTGACACCTGAAGAGGGAACCAGTAGGGGGCGAACAGGAACGTCAAGGGAAGGAGAGTCGGAGGGATGGCTCAGAGATGCTTCCAGTGAAAACAGTGGGGAAGTCTCAGGACCTCCTATAGGAACACCCGTTCCTCGGCGGAAACTGTCACGCAGAGAGTCCAGAAGACGTGTTTCCGTTAAGGAGCTTTTATGTTGGAAACGTTTCCGAAAGCAGCCACTTTCGGATTCTGCTAGCGACTGACGCAGCCATGCTGGAGGGGCTCCGTCACAGGCAGAGGTTTGAGAAGCTGTTCAAACTCTGAGGGATTGCAATTTACACACAAGCAGCTCTTCATCCCATCACATATATATATAATAGTTGTTCAAACAGTTAAATGGTGGGACTCAGCCCCACATGAGGCACTGACCACCCCCACCCTGGATGGATTTGAAAGGGAATCAGCCAAATCCATGGAAGAGAGAGCAATTGCTGGCCAGAGGTGGATCTAGCTGCTCTGGCACCCAGAGCGGTGCACATGTTGTGCACCCGGGGGCAGGGCTAGCCACTCGTGGGGGTGCCACCTGTGGCAAGTGTCCCAGGGGCAGGGGGCGGCTCCCACGGTGAGCAGCGGGTGTCCCAGGGTGCTGCCTGCAGCGAGCAGTGAGCAGCCCAGGGGAGCAGCACAGCAATGCCACCACCCCCTCAGGGATGGCACCCGGGGCAGACCACCTCCACCGCACCCCCTTCCTCCGCCGCTGTTGCCGGTTGCTAGGGATGGCTCTGCTCGGCCTCCGCGGTCAGAGGCCACAGTGGCTCTGAATGCCAGTTTCCGGAGACCCCAGGAGGAGAGAGGGCTCTTGGGCTTGAATCTTGCTTGAGGGTTTCCCATAATATACGAATAAAAAAGCACACCAAGAACTCTGGCCAATATAAATTTCAGTAGTGGGAGTGGTCCCTACTCACAAATCAATAGTCAATTGTAACAAAAACTAATCCATTCAAAAGTATGTATTCTGACAAGGATTACAAACTCAAATAGAGATTACAAACTCTAACAGAGATTACAAACTCATAAGGATATGTATAACACAATAATTTGTTACAGAATTAAAGTCTTAGACCTTCATATTGAATCTGACTACGGACTCACATGAACTTATCAATACTCGTAAACTCTTATTTTATCTGTAATCTCCGTTTGAGTTTAAAATCTCTATTTGAGTTTGTAAACCTTGTCGGAATACATACTTTTGAATGGATTAGCTTTTGTTACAATTGACTATTGATTTGCTGAAATTTATATTGGCCAGAGTTCTTGGTGTGCTTTTTTCTTGGTTTCCCATAATAGGCAGCTATTCAGCCACTGTGTGAATAGGATGCTGGTCTAATTGGGCAACTGGACTGATCCAGCAATACTCCTCTTATGCCCCTTTGCTTCCCTCTTTGTTGCTGACTCCCATTACACAAGTCGGGCTCCGAAAGGCGCCCTGCCATATTTCATGAGGAAAGAGCAGAGGGCGATTCGGACGGAGCTCAGAACCACCTGTCTGGCTTCTTGTGATGCCAGCAGGACTTGACATCTTTCCACAGGGCCTGCAAGACAGAGCTGTTCTGCCTGGCCTTTGGTTTGGACGCAGTCTGACCCTTCTGTTTTCCCTTCCCTTATGGTTTTGATCTATGGGCTACTTTTAAAATGAGGCTGCATTTTAAATTGCATTTTAACCTGTATTTTAAATTGTCGTGTGCCCCCCCCCATTATGATTTTACTGTAATTTTACTGGTGTTAGCCGCCCTGAGCCTGGCTCTGGCCGGGGAGGGAGGGGTATAAAAATTTATTTATTTATTTATTTATTTATTTATTTATTTATTTATTTATTATTATTTATTTATTTGTACCCCGCCCATCTGGCTGGGTTTCCCCAGCCACTCTGGGCGGCTTCCAACAAAGATGAAAAATACACTAAAATGTCACATATTAAAAACTTCCCTGAACAGGGCTGCCTTCAGATGTCTTCTGAATGTCAGGTAGTTGTTTATCACTTTGACATCTGATGGGAGGGCGTTCCACAGGTCGGGTGCCACTACCGAGAAGGCCCTCTGCCTGGTTCCCTGTAACTTGGCCTCTTGCAGTGAGGGAACCGCCAGAAGGCCCTCAGAGCTGGACCTCAGTGTATGGGCTGAACGCTCCTTCAGATATACTGGACCGAGGCCGTTTAGGGCTTTAAAGGTCAGCACCAACACTTTGAATTGTGCCTGGAAACATACTGGGAGCCAATGCAGATCTCTCAGGACCGGTGTTATGTGGTCTTGGCGGGCGCTCCCAGTCACCAGTCTAGCTGCCGCATTCTGGATTAGTTGTAGTTTCCAGGTCACCTTCAAAGGTAGCCCCACACAGAGAGCATTGCAGTAGTCCAAGCGGGAGATAACCAGGGCATGCACCACTCTGGCGAGACAGTCTGCAGGCAGATAGGGTCTCAGCCTACGTACCAGATGGAGCTGGTAAACAGCTGCCCTGGATATAAACAGCTGCCCTGGAAAAACAGCTGCTTTTTTGCCACTCTCCAGGAACTCGCCGCATCCTCCGCCAGCACGTGATGCGAGGTTTTCTTAGTGATACGAATATCACTGCTTCTCCATGAGGTTAATTTAATTTCCTTTCTCGTCCTTTGCCTTTCCTCAGCGCAGTTTTCCCCCTGAAAGTTGAGATGCCAAGACTGGAAGTCTCGCTTCCTTCCTACCCATTCTGAATGTGCACACCTGAAGTTCTCATTATGCCGAAACCAAAAGCAAGTTGAGGCTCACAGCCGGTGTGGATGCAAGGACTGCCAAATCGCTCGCAGCCTTCTTAGTAACACACTTGTGGTTATTTAGCATTATTTAATTCACCGTTTTCACATGCTGTTTCCTTCAAGGAACTCAAAGTGGCCTCCGTGGCTAAAATGATTGAATATTTACATCTTGCAAAACTAACAGGGAGAGGAACAGGAAACACTGTTCAAAAAGTTAATATAGAATGGTTAACCTTTGAAGAATATCTTAAAAACTATATGGACAACGCAAATCTCATAGCAGATTCAGACTAAATCTTGTAAACAGAGGGAGGATACGGTAAAATATGTATAGACAAACAAAAGGAATGTGGAAGAACATGTGTATGGAGTTAAGATTGATAACATAGCATTGAGAGGAAAGCCAAATGTGTGTGATGTGATGTCCAACGTAAGGTATGAGGGCAAGTATTGTATGAAACCTAGACAGAATCTTAAAAAGCAGAGACATCACCTTGCCAACAAAGGTCCGTGTAGTAAAAGCTATGGTTTTCCCAGTAGTGATGTATGGAAGTGAGAGCTGGACCATAAAGAAGGCTGATCGCCGAAGAATTGATGCTTTTGAATTATGGTGCTGGAGGAGACTCTTGAGAGTCCCATGGACTGCAAGAAGATCAAACCTCTCCATTCTGAAGGAAATCAGCCCTGAGTGCTCACTGAAAGGACGGATCGTGAAGCTGAGGCTCCAATACTTTGGCCACCTCACGAGAAGAGAAGACTCCCTGGAAAAGACCCTGATGTTGGGGAAGATGGAGGGCACAAGGAGAAGGGGACGACAGAGTCCGAGATGGTTAGACAGTGTTCTTGAAGCTACCAGCATGAGTTTGACCAAACTGCGGGAGGCAGTGGAAGACAGGAGGGCCTGGCGTGCTCTGGTCCAGGGGGTCACGAAGAGCCGGACACGACTAAACGACTAAACAACAACAACAACATTGTATGAAATGTATGTGTGTAATATTTATTGAGTTTTATGTCATTAATGTGTGATAATAAAGATTATGTTAAAAAAAAACAACAAAGTGGCCTCCATGGTTCTTCCCCCCTCCTCCTCGAATTAATCCCCACAACAACAGCCCTGCAAAGTAGGCTAGGCTGAGAGGCAGGGACCGTCCCCTAGGTTGCCTCAGGGAGCTTCATGGTCAAAGCCTGCTCTCCCATGTCCTAGACCGACCCTCTAACTCAAGGGTCGGCAACCTAAGGTCCATGGCCCGGTAGCGGCCCACAAGGCTTGTCTAACCGGCCCGGGGCGACCCGTGCCGCCCCCCACTGCTGCCCCTGCCGCCCGCTCTTACCAGCTGTGCTGGGCCCAGGGTAACCCTTGAAACACAGTCCAGGACCAGTCCAGAATCCAGAGGTTCTGCTGGGAGTCAGTCCAACAGGGCCAAGGCAGGAAACCAGGCAGGGACAGACACAAGATCACAAGCAGGTTCTGGAAAACATTGCTCCTGCAACCTGGGGCGGGGTCCGACAGCCTTTTATCTTTGTTGGGGTAACGGCCGGTCCTGATCCCCTGGCAACTCACCTCCCTGCTTCACCCAAAGGTGAGCACTCCTCCTGCGAGTACTCAGGTCTCTCCTTCTCTCAGACCTGAGTCTCTGCAGCTCGGAAGACGTCGGTGGGTGACTAGACCCAGGGGCCGCCTCAGCCTCCCCTGACCCAACCGGTAGTGGAGCAGCTGTAAGTGATGGCCCAGCTGAAGGCATCCCCGCATCTGGAGCCAGGGCAGCCTCAGGCCCCTGACTCGGCCCAGCTGGTGCTTGTTTCAGGGGAACCTGTGCAGACTGGGACTCTTCAGGATCAGGCCCCAGACTTGGTTCAGATGCCGCCTGAGGCAAAGGATCCGGTGCAGACTGAGACTCCTCTGGCTCGGAGTCTGAGCCCGAGTCCCAGGCCATCACACCGGTGTGGTGCGGCGCAGGGACCGACTTCTGTGTTGATGGCACCCATGCGCATGCGCATGGGCACTCCTCCAACCCGGATGTGCACTGGAAATAGTGTGTGCACACACGTGCAGGTCAGAGAAGCGCATGTGCGCATGTGCACACACTATTTCCAGCTCACTTCCAGGTTGGAGGAGCACCGAAAATAGTATGTGCACATGCGCATCAGTGCTCCTCCTACTTGGAAGAGTGCGTGTGCGCGCACGCTCCAGCCCATCCTCCAGCAGACAGAGCGTTGACCGGCCCATCCTCCAATTTAGGTTGCCGATCTCTACTCTAACCACTTGACCACACTGCCTCTCGATAAGGGTCCTGCAGCTGATTGAGGCCAAAAGTCCAGGGTTGCCCAACGTCCTTCTCTCACCATGGCCAACCAGATGCCCCCAAGGGAAACCCACAATCAGGATTCGAACACAAGACACCCTCACCCCCTGCAACCCCCAGCAAGTGATATCCAGAAGCATTTGTGCCTCTGACAGCGGAGGTCTAGTACTCTTCTGAAGCTGTCCAAGTTGGTGACCATCACTGCCTCATGTGGCAGTGAGTTCCTTAGACTGACTGTGCACTGTGGAGACCCAAACAGGACTCCCCAAATGCACTGCCAAAAGAAAACCGGATATTTACAGGGAAAATGTAATATTATAAACAAACCCACGTACTCACCAATTGCATACATCCTGCAGCTCACTTGTTTTTGGATCTGTTGATGATGTTTCTTTGGTTTGGATATCTGTACCAGAATGATGTGAAAAAATACGAAAACTTAATTTTGAAAACCCTAACAACAATGCACTGTGTGGCAAAGTACAACATTTCTGTTTTAATTTTACTGGGATTTAATTACTCTTTTAACAAATTTTACAAGAAAAGGCTGCTGGACTTGTAACACCTTGTTTTTATAAGTGCATATGACAAGCTAAACTGTTTTTAATATTGTGTTTTAATGCTGTAACCCGAACTGGGACCTTGGGATGAAGGTCGGGTAATGAATCTAGGACGCCCGCAGGCAGAATTTGAAGGCAACGGCCTTCTCCTCCAGCTGCTGCAAACGACTGGCCGCTCTCGATGTCCTCTTGCCCCCAGAAGCAGGCTCCGTCTCTAAGGAGAATAGCTCCCTGCGCTTTTTCCCGATCTTCGAGCGGCAGGCCCCAGCCTCGGGTTCTTCTGACCGAGGTAAAATACACAGAGGTCTCAAACAAAAGGAACACCGCAAAAGATAAACAGCGGCTAAGTAGCAATCTTGGCCTCTGCGGCGCAGCCCTGGGTTATGTAATGGAGCCTCCCCGGTGCCAAAACCAAAATGCACAGGGAGGAAAACTCTGCCCGAGGGACAAGTGGGAAAGTGCAGGATGGGCCCGGGCACCAATTCAGCGGCGCGTGCTCTTCTGGATGGAGCCAACCGGCCGGAGGAGGTGGTGGAGGGGCACTTGCCCAGGCAAGCGGAGCAGAAATGTGCACCAGTGATGCAGCCATGTACCTCTTTCAACCCTCTCAGTGAATAGGACCGAAGCATGCCTTGTTGCACCCCAATTCCCAAAGCAGCGCGAGATTCCAGGGGTTTCAGGGGGTTAGACAGGGTTCACGTTTCCTTCCGGAAATGAGGCTCAGTGGAGACTGCGGTGTCTTTAGGATACATGGCTGTTTAAGTGGGAATGTTGTGGATAGTAGGAGAGGATATTTTGGTTAAATATTACCCTTCCCCACTCATGCTAGTGAGTCAAGTAGCAGAGCACATCCCCCTATATAATGCAGGAAGCTGGTCTGCAGATTCTTTTGTATCTCTTTAGTCAAGCAATCCAGTCTGGTCTGCCTAGGTTGGATTATTCCTGGTAAGTCCCCTTTCAGTCCCTCTCAAAAGAATAAAGACACAACAGTCTTTCCTTAAAAGTTACAAGAAGTTTACTTACATTCAGTGGCGCTGCAAGGGGGCGGGGCGGGGCAGTGTGCCCTGGGTGCCATGTCGGGGGGTGACAAGAAGGCACCCTGTGAGGTGCTCGCCCAGCCACCCCCGGGCGCAGCGGCACAAGCAGCCATCATGCCGCTGCAGCCGCATGTGGAGGATCCTCCGTTCGCAGGTGCAGCCACGAGCAGCGGATCCCACCACCGTCCGTACGGCGCTCAAGCGGTGCAGGCGGCAAACCGCTATGTACAACGCATTCACTATATATAGCATTTTGCAGCCAGTGCTGCTCAAGCGCCATACGGATAGCAGTGGAATCCCTCTGCTGCAGCTACAGCCGCAAGGGGAGAATCCTGCCACCGTCTGTACAGCACTTGAGCGGCACTGGCAGCAAACTGCTATGAACTGCACATGTGCAGCATCGCTAAGTACTGCACATGTGTCGTACGTAGCGGCGCCACACATGCGCCCTACGTAGCGATGCCATGCATGCACAGCTGGCAGTTTGCCCTGCCCCGGGTGTTGGTTAGCCTTCGTTTGCCCCTGCTTAAATTCAGTTCACAGTATGATCCCTGAAGGCAGGTGTTAGCTTGTAGTTATAATTACAGATCATGCGAAAGGCTGGGCCGGATGAATCCCAAGCCGGAATTAAGATTGCCGGAAGAAATATCAACAACCTCAGATATGCAGATAACACAACCTTGATGGCAGAAAGTGAGGAGGAATTAAAGAACCTTTTAATGAGGGTGAAAGAGGAGGGTGCAAAATATGGTCTGAAGCTCAACATCAAAAAAACGAAGATCATGGCCACTGGGCCCATCACCTCCTGGCAAATAGAAGGGGAAGAAATGGAGGCAGTGAGAGATTTTACTTTCTTGGGCTCCATGATCACTGCAGATGGTGACAGCAGCCACGAAATTAAAAGACGCCTGCTTCTTGGGAGAAAAGCAATGACAAATCTAGACAGCATCTTAAAAAGCAGAGACATCACCTTGCCAACAAAGGTCCGTATAGTTAAAGCTATGGTTTTCCCAGTAGTGATGTATGGAAGTGAGAGCTGGACCATAAAGAAGGCTGATTGTCGAAGAATTGATGCTTTTGAATTCTGGTGCTGGAGGAGACTCTTGAGAGTCCCATAGACTGCAAGAAGGTCAAACCGATCCATTCTGAAGGAAATCAGCCCTGAGTGCTCACTGGAAGGACAGATCCTGAAGCTGAGGCTCCAAGACTTTGGCCACCTCATGAGAAGAGAAGACTCCCTGGAAGACTCCCTGGAAAAGACCCTGAAGTTGGGAAAGATGGAGGGCACAAGGAGAAGGGGAGGACAGTGTTCTCGAAGCTACAAACATGAGTCTGACCAAACTGTGGGAGGCAGTGGAAGATAGAAGTGCCTGGCGTGCTCTGGTCCAGGGGGTCACGAAGAGTCGGACATGACTAAACGACTAAACAACAACAACCTGTGGCTAGCTCCATTATGCATGTGCTCCAGCACCAGTTCCACACATATATATGCTCAGATTAAAACTCACATCCACTTTCTAAACATCTCGGTAGGCATGCCTGAACAAGAATATTTTTAGCTGGCACTGAGAAGACTACAGTGAAGACCCATGGCTGATGTCAATGCGCAGGGAGTTCCCAAGTGTCACAGGAAACAACCAAGTACTTGCAAATGCGGGGGTGGGTATTATGAGGTGTCTGTAACAGTGCCAGTTCTGCCAGTCAAACCGGCTGAGTGGGCACATATGGGGTACGGTGATGTCACAGATGCCTTACTCCTTAATGGGGTTTGGAACTGGTGTAACTTTTTGCCAGCTGAATTGATGCCAGCTTAAAGGTAAAGGGACCCCTAACCATTAGGTCCAGTCATGGCCGACTCTGGGGTTGCGGTGCTCATCTTGCTTTACTGGCTGAGGAAGCCGGCGTACAGCTTCCGGGTCATGTGGCCAGCATGACAAAGCTGCTTCTGGCGAACCAGATCAGCGCACAGAAATGCCGTTTACCTCCCCGCCGGAGCAGTACCTATTTATCTACTACACAACAACTACAACAAAATATTTTTTTTAATGTTTTGCTTACTGTTTATGACTACTTTTGTTGTAGTTGTGTGGGTTTACCCCCCCCCCCCATGTTGTGAGCTGCCTTGAGCATGGTTTAAACTGTGGAAAGGTGGCGTACAAATAAAATCATGTCTGATGTCTGTAAAAGATGGAGCCAGATTGTTTTCTACTGCTTCAGAGGGGATGATCTGAACCAATGCATTCAAATAGAAAGGAAGGAGATTCCAACTAAGTGTCAGGAAGAATGTTCTGGTGGCAAGCCAGATGTCAGGAGTGCTCTGATGGTGTTTCCTGCTTGGCAGGGGGTTGGACTCGATGGCCCTTGTGGTCTCTTCCAACTCTATGATTCTATGATTCTATAACAGCTGTTCAACAGCGGAACAGACTCCTTTGGAAAGTGGGGGGCTCTCCTTCCTTGGAGGTTTCTAAGCAGAGGTGGTTGGGATGCTGCTAAGGAATCGGGGGCAATTGGCAAGCCCCCAGCTGGCTCCAACCCACCAGCCGACGTGCCGGTCGAACTCCAGCCCTTGGTGCAACAAGAATCTGTGACCCAGAGCTTCAGAAGCTTCAGAAGCTGGGCACGCAACTCAGCAGAGTAAACGCACAACAGAAGTGGCAGGGAGAGGCTGTGTAAAGCATATAAAGGTAAAGGGACCCCTGACCATTAAGTCCAGTCGTGACCGACTCTGGGGTTGTGGCACTCATCTCGCTTTATTGGCTGAGGGAGCCGGTGTACAGCTTCCGGGTCATGTGGCCAGCATGACTAAGCTGCTTCTGGCGAACCAGAGCAGCGCACGGAAACGCCATTTACCTTCCCGCCGGAGCGGTACCTATTTATCTACTTGCACTTGACGTGCTTTCAAACTGCTAGGTTGGCAGGAGCAGGGACTGAGCAATGGGAGCTCACCCCATCGCGGGGATTCGAACCGCCAACCTTCTGATCGGCAAGTCCTAGGCTCTGTGGTTTAACCCACAGCACCACCCGCGTCCCACAAAGCATATTTACAAGCAGTTTATTCAGCATACATCAAGACAAGAGGAAAAAACATGTCTTCTCCCTTTCATGTCCAAGCAAGCAGCATAAGCAAAAGCTATACACACAGACAGAAGTTCGCAGCAAGCTGTGCTGGAGTATAAACAGACATGTGACATACAACAATTCTACATGTCTGTTAAGGTGGAACGGAACATCAATATCCTAACAGAGGTTGCCATCTGCCATGTATTCTTCAGCTGCCAAGGGGTTGGACTAGATGAGTCTTAGGGGTCCCTTCCAACTCTTCCAACTGTGCCTTTGCCAGGAGTTGACACAATGCACTGTCCAGAGAGAGTCCAGAGAAAGGGAAAGGAGGGAGAAGAAGCAGTTCTGAACTTCACCCACCCAGCTGGCAAATCACAAAGAACCGAAATTATCTCTGGCCCTCCTCCATCCCTGAATCTCTGATGGTTCTGAGGCCCCACCACAAAGGATAATCAGGGCTTTCTCTCTCTCTTTTTAATGAGCTATTTGAAGAAAACACTGCTATCATCTGGAGCTGGGAAGATGTGAAAGGGAGCTCAGGGGAGCAATTCAGCTGAGGTGATTCTGCCTGGGCAGTTGAAAAATAAAACTCTCCTCCTGCTCTGTGCCCAGAATGGCTGCTGTGGGGTCAGGTCAATTGTCTGGTTCAACACGGGAGGTGGGTTAGTCTGGGCCCCTGAAAGCCCTCAGTGGGTCACCAAGGGAAAGGAATTGGGGGCCTCTGCCAGGGGCCCAGCTTAGCTGTGATTCCTGCATTGAGGATGTCCCTTCCATCTCTCCAGTTCTGTGATTCTATGTAAGACAGCCTTTCATTCTGACTCTTTGTCCGGGGTTGTAGATCAAAACATCTGGATGGTGCCAGGTTGTCAGAGGCTGAAGTAAGGAATCTGAGTAACCCCTGGAGGAGGAGGAGGAGGAGAAAACTCCAGAGTCACTGGCCTGCTCATAGAAAGAACATGCAAAAGTCATCTTCCTGGGCCCAGTATACCTGAAGAAGCATCTCCACCCCCATCATCCATCCTAGAAGCTGAGGTCCAGCTCCGAGGGCCTTCTGGTGGTTCCCTCCCCTACGGGGAACGAGGCAAAGGGCCTTCTCAGTGGTGGTGCCCACCCTGTGGAACACCCTCCCATCAGATGTCAAGGAGATAAACAACTATCTGACTTTTAGAAGACATCTGAAGGCAGCCCTGTTTAGGGAAGCTTTTAATGTTTGATGTTTTATTGTGCTTTTCATATTCTGTAGGGAGCCGCCCAGAGTGGCTGGGGAAACCCAGCCAGATGGACGGGGTATAAATAATAAATGATTATTACTACTACTACTACTACTACTATTCCTGGGTCATCTGAAAGGCTCTCTGTCTCTGGACAACATCTGGGGCAGACCCACCGTGCAGCTCCAGCAGCAGCAGAGCTGAGGCAAGCAATTACTTTGCACACTTTCAGTTTTGCTTATTCTTTGCTTTGTTGTTTCAAGGTCCTGTTGAGGTTTCCTGCCAGACCAAAATGATCTTTTCATTAAAAAGAATATATATATACATGGTTGGCTCCCATCGAAACCGCTCGTCCATCCAGCATCCATAAAACCCCTAATAACTATTATAAAGCTTATGTTCCTGGCGCTTCCCAAACCTATAAATATTGTATTGAAATAGGATCCTTGTCTTCTCTGCACACAGAAACCCCAGCACAGATCCCTTGTCCTTTAGCTGCGGTGTGTCTGTGTGTGTGTGTGTGTGTGAGAGAGAGAGAGAGAGAGAGAGAGAGAGAGAGAAATCTCTAACTGTACCTGAACACTATTTCATCTGCGATATTTTTGAGTAACTTCCTTTGCCTTATTTTAATTGTTAAAGAAAAGAAAGTTGACGATCAGAATCCTTATTCACCCTTAAAAATATTAGACGAGACCTGCAGGATCGATGGTCATTTAGTCCAGACTCCTGTAAAACATATTGTTATAAAAGCTCATCAATCAGCCAGAAACTTGACAAAGCAAATGTTTTTGTCTGCTCTCTCAAGCTATAAACAATTGCTTCGTGACAGATTTCTCTGCGGAGGGGATTCCTTGGCTGTGTTGGGGTTATGGGAACACATTGCTGACATCATGCAAAGCTGCACGAGTTTGGATTATTCCTGGATTTTGCTTAAAAATTTTGCAAAACACTTTTGGGTGGCCAGGTCCCCTGGGGAAAAGTCCTGAGGAAGGGCCGTCTTCCACTGTAAGATGATCTGTATCCTCTCTTATTAAAACAAAAACAGCACTTTATTCTTAGAAGATTCTGCGTCAAAATTTCAATTTGATAGTCTCTTCAGAATTCCTGTAACAGAAGCAACACATTGTAGGCCAGCAAGTATCAAGTCAGGGTGAAGGCAATAGTTCAGTCCTAGAATCATAGAATTGTAGGGTCTGAAGGGACCACAAGAGTCATCTAGTCCAACCCCTGAAATGCAAGAACCTCAACTAGATCGTACAGGACAGATGGTGACTCAAAGCCTAGGAACTTTCAAACTGGGTTTGCAATGTGAAGATTTGTCCAACAACAGGGGAGATCCCAGCGCATGAAGGATGTGTATGTTTACTCAAAGAGGAATATAAAAAAGTCTCTTCATTTCAGGCAATTAATCTCTTCTTCAGGGAAAATACGGAATTAACTGGGCTGTTAGTTACTCCAGCCTTACAAGCAGCTCTCCATCCCGTGCAATATTATTTATTCACTGAGAAGACAATTGGCCCCTGCATTTGCATACGAATGGATTAAAATACACTCATATGAGCAACGGCGGCGATTCCACCAGCCACAGACACGTGGGCAATGAGAAACACAGTACCCACAAGGCCCCAGAAGACGAGGTGTGGTTTTCCTCTCTGCCCTGCGGGCACCGCTGCTCTGAGAGGCACATTTGCCACCGTCCCAAACCACTCTGGCCTCCTCTGGACATGACGCAATCCTAAAGGCGCCCTAGAAATGAGTCATGCGAAAAAGGGTTCCCCGGCTCCATTCTGAGAGGTGCGAAGTTTCTTTTCCTTCCTCCAGGGCTCCCTTGGACAAATTAAAGCCCTGTGCCAAGCTGGATTGTTTACCACTTGGGCCTATAAAAGGGTAGAGAGAGAAAGCGCACACGAATGGGCTTCCAGGCCTCATTTCCTAGAATATGTCACCCACGGTTTAAAATAAACATTCAGTGGGTATGAGGTGCCAAAGCGTCCCTCCCGCCTCCCTTCCATGCGCGCACACACACAACTTCGCTCCTGGAGTCATGGCAGCCTGACAAACAGCTACTCCAACTTGGGGAGGGAGTATAAGCAAGGCTATCTCTAAAAAGATAAAACAGGAAGAAGACATAGAAGCCTAAACCAATTCCAAGCCCTGTAAAGGTAAAGGTAAAGGTAAAGGGACCCCTGACCATTAGGTCCAATCGTGGCCGACTCTGGGGTTGCGGCGCTCATCTCGCTTTATTGGCCGAGGGAGCCGGTGTCATGTGACCAGCATGACTAAGCCGCTTCTGGCGAACCAGAGCAGCGCACGGAAACGCCGTTTACCTTCCCGCTGGCGCGGTACCTATTTATCTACTTGCGCTTTGACCTGCTTTCGAACTGCTAGATTGGCAGGAGCAGGGACCGAGCAATGGGAGCTCACCCCATCACGGGGATTCGAACAGCCAACCTTCTGATCGGCAAGTCCTAGGCTCTGTGGTTTAACCCACAGTACCACCCGCGTCGTATATTCCAAGCCCTGTAGTCAGTGCCAAAAGTCCCAATTCCTTTTGAAATCCAGTGGGTGGGGAGCATGGAGGTGGTCTTCCAGGAGATATCTGACGAGGGCCATCTTTACCTGGGGGTGCAAGGGGTGCAGGGCACCCGGGCGCCGAATTCTGGGGGGTGCCAGGTGCCCGTCACTGAAGCTGCCTAAGCTCTTAACTATCTACCTGCTATGAAAGAATAAATAATTTTGATCAAGCTAGAAAAACAAAACACGTATATACCTAGGTATTACCGAAATGCATACCTACTGTTTCAGTAAAGGACTTTCGACTTTGTGCGCACATTTACCAGTGGCGGCGCTTGTCATTCACAACGGCGGCGCATGTCAGACTCAACAATGGCGCTTGTCATTCTCAACAGTGCTGTGCACGCAGAATTAACTCTTACATCAAAATATTATGTTCGTATTGTATTGAGCTGCTATGCGGCAGCGCGGTGAGTCAGCGGCACCATTGAGACGACTGGTGTTTCTCCTAAGTAGGTGCCTAAACAATACTTATAAATTTAAGTGTGATGGTGTTGTATACTTAAGTATAAGTGTATTGTAAAGAAATGAGCAAACAAAAAAGTTTGTTTCTCTTCCCTCCCTTCTTTCGTAAACAAGGCGTAAGCATGGTTTCTGACATAAGCATAATAAAAGTTAACTCAGGGGCTAAACTAAATTTGGGGGCACTGGGCAGATCTTTGCACCCCAGCGGCGCATATGCTAAAGACAGCGCTGTATCTGACAAGCCTTTTCCCTCTGTATTCACTTTCAGGCAGTCCTTTTCTAATTTAGACAGGCATTTGAACTGATGTGACAGAACTAGAGTTCGAAGGGACCCCCAAAGGACATCTACTCCAACTCACTGCAATGAAGGGATCTCAACTGAAGCATCCGTGACAGATAACTGTCCAACTTCTGCTTAAAGATCTCCCACAAAGGAGAGTCCACAACCCCCAGAGAGAGACTGTTGAATGGCTCATACCGTCAGAAAGTTCTTCCTAATCTTTAGTCAGAATCTCTTTTCTTGTAACTTAAAGCCATGGGTTCGAGTTCTACCCTTGCTCCATCTTCCATGGGACAGCCCTTCAGATATCTGCTTATGGCTACTGTATCAACTCTCAGTCTTCTCCTCTCCAGGCTATATCTATGTTGGTATCTCTCTGTGTGAAATTGTTATATGCATGTTTTCATGGGGAAAAGGTGTTACTGGGGTGGTGCTTATTGTTTTCCTTTGTTAGCATGGTATGTATTTTTGTGTCCTTATCTCGTAAGCTGCCCTGCGATCCTCGGATGACGGGCGGTAGAGAATGGTAATAAATAACAACAGCAATAACAACATCACTTTGAGATGTTTCGTAGGAAGTTGATTCACAAATAAAGCAGAGTAACTAAACAAATCAGCTTGTAAGATCAGCATTGTCCTGAATGAACAGCAATTCCTGATGTTGTTCACCGAAAGCAGGTTTCAGCCCTGTCCCTTCCCAGCAGAGGCCACCTCTTGGGATCCAGTTCTGCCGCACCTGAGAAGGTGGAAATGAAGCCAGGCTTTTGAGTCTCTCCTTCACCTCCCCCCACTGCAAATAAAAAATAAGAGAGCAGTTCCGTTTTCCAAGAGGCAATGTGCTCACATTACAAGACGTTGGAAAGGCCAGATCATTTCATTAGCGGCTGCGAAGAGAGTGCCCGGGAAAGCAATTACTGCGGCAGAAAGGTGGAAAATGAAGGTAAGCCCTCATCTAAGCCGTCAACCCACCAGGAGAAGCCGAACATCTCCTCTGACTGCAGAAGAGATGTTTTTGCGCTCTGGCGCTAGGCAGCCTGTTTCCTCCTCCTCCTCCAACAGCCCCAGGCGAAGGCTGCGCAGGATCCTGCAACACAAGAAAAAATGACGGCTGCATGGAACTGCCATCAGGAAGCCCATCAACACCAGCCCTGCTATCATGGCAAGTGGCCAGGGCCTGTGCAGGACCACCAGATCTTGAGAAGGGAAAGCTGCCAAGGAGGATGTACCCAGGCACACATTTATGAGGGTTTTACCCCTAGCCCTAAACTCAAGGCACCTTCTCCTGCCCCAAATTCACATCACAGTGTGGGGTGCAGCAGCAGAAATAGGCTAATGCTATTGCGTCAACAGAAGTCTAGTGTCCAGATCAAGGGAAGCAATAGGGCCACTCAGTTCTACCTTGGTCAGACCACACCTGGAATCCTGTGTCCAATTCTGGGCAGCAGAGTTTAAGAGGGATGTTGACAAGTGAAATATACTCAGAGTCGCAAAGTGATTTCATGCTCTTTATTCAGCTCATAGTGGTGAGGAGGAATGAATGAATGTCCCCTCAAAGTATCTGCCTTATATACATTATTTACACAATGGGCTGCACATGATTGGCTAATTCTGGAATTCTACTGTAAGCCAATCAGGTTGTGGATTCACTTATATCTGGAGCATGATTGGGTGGTTCCTGCCAACCAATCATACTGCTGCATTGTTCTAGAACCAATCAGACTGCTGCATTCTGAATCCTATTGTTCTAGGACCAATCAGACTGCTGCAATTTGGATCCTATTGTTCTAGGACCAATCAGACTGCTGCAATTTGGATCCTATTCAACTCAGTACATAACAACAAGCTAGAACAAGGGCAACCAAGATTCTGGAAATCAAGCCTTATGAGGAACAGTTGAAGGAGTTGGGGATGTTTAGTCTAGATGGGGTGAATCATAGAACTGTGGAGCTGGAAGATACATCCAAGAGTTGTATAAAGGTAAAGGGACCCCTGACCATTAGGTCCAGTCACGGACAACTCTGGGCTTTACTGGCTGAGGGAGCCGGCATACAGCTTCCGGGTCATGTGGCCAGCATGACTGAGCCGCTTCTGGCAAACCAGAGCAGCGCACAGAAACACTGTTTACCTTCCCACCGGAGCAGTACCTATTTATCTACTTGCACTTTGATGTGCTTTCGAACTGCTAGGTTGGCAATGGAGCTGGGACTGAGCAACGGGAGCTCACCCCGTCATTGCGGGGATTCGAACAGCCAACCTTCTGATCGGCAAGCCCTAGGCTCTGTGGTTTAACCCACAGCACAACCGGCGTCCCTTAAGAGTCATCTAATCCAACCCTAAAGAATCCCTGACAGATCATGGCCATCGAAACTTTGTTTAAAAACCTCCAAGGAAGGAGAATCCATCACCTTCTAGGGGAGACCATTCCACTGTCAAATAGCTCTTGCTGCCAGAAAGCTCTTTCCGGGAGAAGTTACAATAGTCAAGTTCAAATATCTAAAGACTGTCACATGGAAGACGGAGAAAACTTGCTTTCTCCTGCTCTGGAGGGCAAGACCAGAACCAACGGTTTCAAGTTACAAGAAAGGAGATTCCAGCTGATCCTTGAGGGGCTTCTTCTACAATCAAGTGGTGTGCAGATTTTATCAAACAAATAATACGCAAACTGCAGCAAGCCATAAAATATTGCATTAATTCAAGCCTTTCCCCTGCCTTAGGGCAACCGCACACATCTCTGACTTGGATTAGAAGCTGTGACCTCCGTTTCCTTTAATTGCTTCCCCTGTGGTTTCAAAATGAAGGGTGGAGGAAAACCTAATGCCCACAATATTTTGATTAAGGGGCCGCCTCATTTGAGCTTTGCAACCTCTCCACGCAGAGGCAGGCGGAAGGTGACCCGGCTTCCTCTCTCCTCCTGTGAAATGGCAGGAGAAAGTCATTATGTCTAAGAGGCACCTCTTTGGTGGCGGATAAATATAGCCGCCTCATCACCAAACTTGGAGCCGCAGGAAAAGGTTAGGCGCATTTCAGCGCCTCGAGCCGGGCGTGGCAGGTGGTTGGGGTGCTGCCCTAGAGAAATGTAAAAACACCCAGGGTGGAGGGAGCTTGTTTGGGGTGGGCCTTGGCGATATAATTAGGAATAATTTAGCAAAGGGCGATCTCAAGGAAAAAAGTCCTAATGGGAGACGGCTGGCAGCTGAAGATAAGAGTCACCCAAGGAGAGTGGGGGAAGACCTTTGGGCGATGAGTCACTTTGAGCTGGATTTGGGCAAACAGTAGGAAACTCGCCACTGGAAAGGGCATTGGCAAGCAGGAAAGGTTGCCTTAACGCCCACAATTATCGCTCAGGAAATGACCGTCTGCCCACCAAGCCCTGCTCTGCTGCCATCATCAAGACACCTTCGGCTTCCTGGGACGAAGTATCTCAATTTCTCCATTTGCTTCATCCTACAAGGTTTGCCTGAATGCATGGACGGCTTCTCTCCTGATGACATTTGCAGATTGCACTCCTCCCCCCCCCTTGGGCATTCCCAGAACAGATCCTGCAGCTTCCTTTGTGTTGCTCGACACCAGCAAAGAGGCATCTTTATGGGAAAGTTGTCAGAGGCAGCCTCTTGCAAAGTCACGGGCGACCGATCTTGATGCCTTTATAATGCCAAGAAGATCAAAGATTAAAAGGCAGGGTGATGGGTGCCAAGCTGGCATGCGGTTGCTCTCCACATTTTGCTCTGTGTGGTGACCTTTTTGCTCTCTCTGGACCTTGCACTAATTGGATTTGCAGCTGGAGTTCACAACAAGACACCCATTTTTGATCACAGAGCAGTTTAGCCTCTCTCCCTAGGAGGAAGTTTCGTTCCCATCTAGAGTATCAAACTGCAACCACTGTTAGGAGTGCTTCTGTAATTGTTTCCCATAAAATCACTGGTGGATGTTCCAGATTCTTAAGGACAATTCAGATTCTGCTTATGCACGCACCTACTAGAGCTCTAAGGGACGCGGGTGGTGCTGTGGGTTAAACCACAGAGCCTAGGATTTGACGATCAGAAGGTAGGCGGTTCGAATCCCTGTGATGGATTGAGCTCCCGTTGCTCGGTCCCTGCTCCTGCCAACCTAGCAGTTCGAAAGCACATCAAAGTGCAAGTAGATAAATAGGTACCACTCTGGCAGGAAGGTAAACGGCATTTCCATGCGCTGCTCTGGTACGCCAGAAGTGGCTTAGTCATGCTGGCCACATGACCCAGAAGCTGTACCCTGGCTCCCTTGGCCAATAAAGCGAGATGAGAGCCGCAACCCCAGAGTCGGTCACGACCGGACCTAATGGTCAGGGGTCCCTTTACCTTTACCTAGGAGCAGGAATAGGCCTTCAGGTGGTGCAGGGGCTCTCAGATGCAGCTTCCAGGCTGCCTCCACCTTCCCCAACCTCGGCAACTATTCAGCCTAGCTGCCTTCATGAGGTTGCAGGGGATCTGATGTGGAGATAGGGGCTCCTTTAAACTCTCTTTTGAGGGGAGTGCCTGTTCGCCTGCCATCCAGCCTGCCTTCCCTCACTCTGAAAATGGAAGCGTGGCACTCAAAACGGAAGTTAAACTCAGAACAGAGCACGTTCCGCTTCAGAAAAAAATTCGAAAACCAGAACACTCATTTCTGGGTTTGAAGTGTTCAGGTTCCAAGTAGTTCGAGAACCAAGCTGTTCGAAAACCGAGGTACCACTGCATTGCTCCACTCTTTCTCCACATGGATGCGCTGACCTCCCCTGCTAAACTAAAACCTCAGCATTCAGGTTCAACTGCCGTGTTGGCACTTTGCGATAAATAAGTGGGTTTGGGGTTGCAGTTTGGGCACTCGGTCTCTAAAAGGTTTGCCATCACTGCCTTAGATGAACCTAGGCTTGATCCATCCTTTATGTTATCTGCAAGAAGGTTGCTCTAGACACCTAGCGCCACACCTACCTCCTGAGCTTGTCTTCACCTCCCTGTTTTCTTGTGATCACTACAATGAGCAGAGGGCGCTCATTCAAGCTGCCAAGCAAACTCCGAGAAGATACCCAGAAAGAGGATTTTGGCATCTTGCCCACCCAGCCTGCGTCATCTTCCTGGAATGATTCAAGACATAAGAGAGAGAAAATAGGGCAAACATTTTGTGTCTGGAAATGAACAGGTGGTTCTGATAATGGCTCCCCTTTTCTGTTATTTATATGTGAACAATATCAGCTTAAGTCTTCATGTCCGCAAACAGAAAGATGATGCATAGATCTATCTGACTTCTGGGGCAATTGTTGTCAGTACAACTTGGTCAAAATTGAATTGAGTTTCCAAAAGATAAGAATGTAAAATGGGACGTCACAGAACTGATGATTCATTTTTGCCATGACTGTATACTGCAATTTACCAAATAACATATATCTATATATCCTGCCCTGGTGGGGTTAATGCAATCTAAATTTTATGTATTGCTATTCTGATTTTCTAGCAAATAAGGCAGTTTAACCAAATACACATACACACATACGAAAAAGCAGTATGGGAAAATAACAAAGGAGAGAAACAATAATTTAAGATACTTTAAACTCATAAAAGAGACGATCAGTTTTGGCAGTGGAAAAGGCAAGGGTCAGAGAAATCGAGATGCACAAATAAGGATATTTATGCTCTGTTTCAAGGGCAAAGTCACACAGTGGGTGGTTTCAAAATGCAAAAGACACAAAACACTTTCATTATTGGGGGGGCCTTTTCGTTTCATATATTAATGGCAATCAGGAGAGAGAACAATTATCCATTCAAGGACGGATATAGCTGTCATAACGACAACATTAAACAGCACTGTCATGTCAGGTTGGTGGTCGTCTTTCTCATCTCTACTGTGACGGAAAAACGAAACTTCACCCGGACCCCTTCCGATCACTCCAAGTTGCACAATGAAACAAAACTGACAAGCGTAAGTTTTACAAGAAGCTTCTTTCCTGTTGTTGTGTCTTGCTTATTGTTTTCATTTTTAGCATTATAAAATTATTTTGAGAGAGAGAGTAGAGAGGAAAGAGGAAATCTCTGCTGGAGGATTCAGGACAGAGAAAGCAAAGTACTTCTTCATGTGGGGACACGGGTGGCACTGTGGGTTAAACCACTGATCCTCTTGGGCTTGCCGATCAGAAGGTCGGCGGTTCAAATCCCCGCAAAAGGGTGTGCTCCCGTTGCTCGGTCCCTGCTCCTGCCAACCTAGCAGTTCGAAAGCACATCAAAGTGCAAGTAGATAAATAGGTACCACTCTGGCAGGAAGGTAAACGGCGTTTCCGTGCGCCGCTCTGGCTCGCCAGAAGCGGCTCAGTCATTCTGGCCACATGGCCCGGAAGCTGTATGCCGGCTTCCTCGGCCAATAAAGCGAGATGAGCGCCGCAACCCCAGAGTTGTTCGCGACTGGACCTAATGGTCAGGGGTCCCTTTACCTTTACCTTTACTTCTTCATGGGACACGGGTGGCGCTGTGGGTAAAACCTCAGCGCCTAGGACTTGCCGATCACATGGCCGGCAGTTCGAATCCCCGCGGTGGGGTGCGCTCCCATCGTTCGGTCCCAGCGCCTGCCAACCTAGCAGTTCGAAAGCACCCCCGGGTGCAAGTAGATAAATAGGGACCGCTTACCAGTGGGAAGGTAAACGGCGTTCCGTGCACTGTGCTGGCTTGCCAGATGCAGCTTGTCATACTGGCCACGTGACCCGGAAGTGTCTTCGGACAGCGCTGGCTCCCGGCCTATAGAGTGAGATGAGCGCACAACCCTAGAGTCTGTCAAGACTGGCCCGTACGGGCAGGGGTACCTTTACCTTTACCTTTACTTCTTCATGCAGTGCATAGTTAAACTATGGAACTCACTTTTGCAGGAGGCAGCGATGACCACCAATCTAGCGGAATATAAAAGAGAATTGGACAAATTCGTGGAGGAGGAGAATGCTATTGATGGCGAGGCCTTACTGCCACAGAGGCAGCGATGTTTCTGAAGACTAGATACTGGAAACCGCAAGAGGGGAGGGTTGCTCTTGCGCTCGGATCCTGCTTGTGGGATTCTTGCCATTGGGGCACCTGGTTGCCACCTGGATTAGATGGGGCATTGGATCGATCCAGCAGGTGCTTCTTATGTTCCTGTGAGGCCAGGGCGAGAGAAAATGAAAAGGCACAAAGAAAGGTATGTGGACTTTGTGTCAAAGGCTTCATGGAAGGGGTGGATTTGAAATGCGAGAGGAAAGCACCGCTATCTCTGTGTGACGAAAGACTGCTTAAGATAAGGTTATGTCAGATGCTGATGGTGGTTGCTCGTGAGTAACCAGGCAGGATTCCGACCTGTCTTTTACAGGTTTTATTGTGCAAACTATTTACAGTGCAGATCTATAAAGTTCATGTCCGTCTCAGTCACTTGCAGAATCCGGGAGTGGCCCCATCCAGCTTCTCCCCCAACATAAGAACTTCGGCACCCCAAGCCTCCTCCTCCCCTCCTTGCATTTCACCTGTCTGCGCAAGAAGCGCGATGGAAGTGGCGTGCGTCCCTCCTGGCCAGCCTGGCAAGGTGAGGCGCTGGGGCTCTCAGCAGCATCCACAAGCCCTTTCCTCGCTCGGCTGGCCCCTTCCCTCTCTTCTCCACTGAAGGTGTGGCTTTCCCCACCGCTGGAAGAGGAACTGTTCCTCAGGAGTTTCAGAGGCTCTCTGTATCCCAACGGCCCCCCTTCCTCCCTCCTCTGTTCCGATGGCAGTCTGCTGACAGGTTACCATACCGGGGACAGTCCCCGGATTTACAAATCCGTCCCCATACAAAATCCATTGAAGTTGAAAAGTGTCCCCAGATTCATTGAAAAAAATCTGGTACCCTTAGTTTAAGAAAGGAAGCTGATAAGTGAGACCTCCACCTGAAACCCAAGTCCAGCCCACTGATGAGGCAAGGGGAGGTGGCCAGCTAAGGTGACAGGATCCACCAGAGCAACAGATCTCCAAGGTGCCACTGCCGTCCCCTCTTCTTCCCTAAATAGATCTTCTCTCTTGTTCCCGATGTAGGTCTCCCCCCCCCCTTTGCTCCTCATGTCGGTCTTCCCTTGCCCCTTCTACCCTGTTGGGTGGGGAGCATCTAAAAAAATGTAGTATAAACACCAACAATTGGGAAACACTGGCCTGCAAGGGCTCCAGTTGGAGAACAGCCTTGACCAAAGGCGTCATGGGCTTTGAAGACACTCAAACTCAGGACACAAGGGAGAAACGTGCTAAGAGGAAGGCACGCTTGGCAAATCCACACTGGGATCAACTCCCGCCAGGAAACCCATGTCCCCACTGTGTAAGGACGTGTGGATCCAGAATTGGCCTCCACAGTCACTTACGGACTCACTGTTAAAACCGTGTTTATGGAAGACAATCTTACTTAGCTAGGAGGGATCTCCCAAGGAGGAAGAAGAAGAAGAACCATTTTGTGGTTTGTCTCAGGTGCCAAAATGTTTTGGGCCAGCCCTGCTGAATCCCCGCAAAGGCACCACCAGTCAGAGAGCAGAAAACACTGGGCCAGGGGAACCAGGGGCCTGACATTCCACAGGATCCCAGAGGCTTCATTTCTGCAAGGATAAACTCGAATAGATTCTTGCTGCAGTGTTTGGTGACGGATCAGCAAGAAGCCCAGCTATTCTTAGGGCGTCATCCCAAACCACCAGGATGAGGCCACACCCTCCAGTCCTCGCCTGGCTCACAAAAGCACGCGTTTTAATTAAAATGTCCGTATTTCAATCATCAACACTGTTCCTCTTTATTGGGTTTCACACCTTGCGAAAACTATGGGTCATTTTTTTGCTGCACATAAGCAAGTCACAGTAGAGCTTGCCCCCCCCCTTCCCCGGATGCACGTGGGGGCCCTCGCAAAAGTCGTCCAAGGACTTTGCATCAATTCACAGCAGAGCTGTTGCCCTGAAGCTCCAAATGTTGGTTCTTTCCGCACCTATTATATTAATGGATGCCACCCCTCCGGGCCCTTTGCCTTGCAAAAACAGAGATATTTGATAGGGCTGTGATGCCTTTATTGCAAGATTGATGGGCTTCCAGATGAATCTGAGTGGAGTCATTCGATTAAATGCAGATGTTGCTTCTCCAACGTCATGCCATGGCACCCACCAGCTAGCTTTGTACGTGCTTATCGGGAAGAATCCTGTGGTTAAGAGCATCTTAGCTCCTGCGTGTCTCACTCGACGAGGCCCTGCAGCCAGAACTCTGTTTTTTATTTAGACCCGCTGGCTTGAATTCAAGCTGCATTCTGTCAGCACTGGCCCTCAAGCTGCTTGTTGTAAGCTGTGCTGCAGAGGAGAGATGGCCCTGAAAGACAACAGGTGAACTTGTGGAAATGTTCAGGGTGGCAGGAGAGGATATATTGTTTATTAACATCCTTCCTAACTCGCGCTAGCAAGTTCCTTTATGTAGCACAGTTATATGCCCAGCAGATAGCTGGTTGCAGGCTCGTGTGAGCCTCTCACTATCATACAATTCAGTCCGTCTCAGATTGAATTGTACGTTCCTGGTAAGTTGAAGAAGAAGAAGAAGAAGAAGAAGAAGAAGAAGAAGAAGAAGAAGAAGAAGAAGAAGAAGAAGAAGAAGAAGAAGAAGAAGAAGAAGAAGAATTCATACCCTGCCCATCTGGCTGGGTTTCCCCAGCCACTCTGGGAGGCTTCCAACAATATATTAAAATACAATAGTCCTTCAGATTTTAAAAGCTTCCCTAAACAGGTTCCCTTGAATAAAAGAATAAAGACACCACAATCTTATTCATAAGCAATAAAAAGAAAGTTTACTCACAATCAGGCAGAGCACAGTGTGATCCCTGAAAGCTTATCCCTTAAGGCTTTAGCCTTAAAGTTTCAAACATATACAGTCATACCTCTGGTTACAGCAGCTTCAGGTTGCGTTTTTCAGGTTATGGACCACCAAAACCCAGAAGTACCAGAATGGGTTACTTCCGGGTTTTGGCGGTCGCACATGCGCAGAAGCGCCAAATTGCAACCCACAGACGTTGTGAACGCTGTGGGTTGTGAACGTGCATCCCGCATGGATCGCGTTCGCAAACGAGCGTCCACTGTACAAACAGGTTTACCCCATAAGGGAGATTTACTTAGTGACTGCAGGCTAGCAGTCCAGCAGTTTGCAGGACGAAAGGAAGATGGGAAAGAGAGGTGTGCTGCGTGACTCGTCCTCTTGTTAACTGGACAGGTAAGGTCACGTCCACCTTCCATCACATGCAAAAGGAAGGATGCTCCAGCCAGGAGGAACAGGAAGTTTTGACTGGCTGAACGAAACATTCCCGCGCATGTCTTCTCTAGCATTACAAGGAATGTTGTACTTGACTGCTCCCAGTGGGTTGGCACCACAGAACGCAGGTGTGTTGGCAGTCCCAACAGAATGCCATGGGGCAGAGGTGGCCCTCCCATGAGGCTGGGCGAGTGGCCACCCCAGGCAGCACCCCCAAGGGGGGGGTCACTCTGGTTCCACCGCCCTGCTCTGCTGCTGGTCTCCCCAGCTTCGAGGGGCAGAGAAGGATCAGCAACAAAGCTCAGGGGAACGCCTCTCTTCCGAGCTGGCAATAGGGGAGGCATCCCACAACCCAGCTTTGCCATAGGGATGTGTGCCCCCATCGTGGAGGTGGTAGTGGATGTGCCTAAACACCTCCGGCAGCCCCGGTCCAGTTGTTTTATTGGTACACTAGCAGCATCAGGCACGTGGGTGGCGCTGTGGGTTAAACCGCAGAGCCTAGGACTTGCCAATCAGAAGGTCGGCGGTTCGAATCCTCGTGACGGGGTGAGCTCCCGTTGCTTGGTTCCTGCTCCTGCCAACCTAGCAGTTTGAAAGCACGTCAAAGTGCAAGTAGATAAATAGGTACCGCTCCAGTGGGAAGGTAAACGGCGTTTCCGTGCATTGCTGTGGTTCTCCAGAAGCGGCTTAGTCATGCTGGCCACATGACCCGGAAGCTGTATGCCGGCTCCCTCAGCCAATAAAGTGAGATGAGCGCCGCAACCCCAGAGTCGGCCATGACTGGACCTAATCGTCAGGGGTCCCGTTACCTTTACCTAGCAGAATCAGGTTTATTTTTAGAAAAAGAAAAAGGGAAATTAGTCTTTCCAGGAGCAAGTCGGCACTTAAAGCTGTGTGTCCAAGCCCTCCACACGCACTCCCCCCACGCCGCCCCAGAGCTTGCCCTGCGAAACCCAACTCTGTAAGGCTGAAGAGCCACAAACAGGAATTCAGGTTTTCCGTGGATGGCCATTTGCTCTGATTTAGTGCTAAGGAGCAAGGAGCCTGTATTGTGCCTCGAAATCACAGAGGGGAGGATAAGCCCATAGTCCATTTATTTAAATATCGCATTTCCCGCAAATGCATCAGTGCATTTGCTTCAAAGAGTATTCTGATTTTCCTTAAATGGTGTATTCCGCTATCACTTCCTTGAGCGCTGGGTCCTTCGGCACTCAAGGGACCTGCAAATCAGTCTTTGCATCGTAGGCAGTGTGAGGAAGAATGAGCGTCAGCAAAGATGTGGGAAAGAGGGAGAAAGAAAGAAAGAGAAGAGAAAGAGAGAGAGAGAATTTCCCCAACACTGACCCTTTTGTCAAACCCCTTCATTTGTGCTGCCTAAAAGCTTCCCGTCACCTGAAATAAACTCTCGCCCTCAGCCCATCCCGGCCAAACCCGCCTGAGCAGCCAGAGGCAGGAGAAACGAATGCCTTTGCGATGGAACACATCGTTTACCCTTCAAGGAATTGGCCGGGCGGATGAGGGAGCACGGAGGCTTGTGGCGCTCAGCTGCCAAGCTGAAAGATAGGCGGTTGTGAGAAACAGCCGCTTCGCTGACCTCAGGGCTTTCGCTGAGTCAGGAGGAGGAGACACCTTCTGGGAAGGATCCAGCCCTCATCCTCTGTGCATCCGCTCACGCCCTGCTCATCCAAGGGAGTTCCCCTTCTTTTGGGGGGAAGAGAACAGATGCACACAGAGGGCTGCTGCTGAGCTTGAGACTGCAGCCTTCAGTAGCACCCCCCCTCCAAGAACAGTGGCTCCATTTTGTATTTTCTTCTTCTCCTCCTCCTCCTCCTCCTCCTCCTCCCTGCGTTTCCTCCAGATTTCCTCATTGATAACTGTCAGGGGTTCAGGAGCAGAGTCACAGGAGAGGGAAGAAACGGAGAGCGAGGGGGAGGAGTCGGAAGGAAATGTCAGCGGCGACAGTAGTCCAAGGTCTCTGAGTCTCTCCAGTGACTCGGAGGATTCACAGAAAGGGGCCCCCATGGTCAGGGCAAGGGGAGTGCCCAGGGGGACACCTCGGGAAGAAGGGGCCAGAGGGGACTCAGAGAGTAGCAGCTGGAAATCCGGACCAGCGTCCCCCCCAGAGTGCAGTAGGGGGGAGGAGTCCAAGGCATCGGGATCAGGGAGCGCGCAGGCAGAGGGAGAACGTGAGGCAGGAGTGGCCACACCCTCGTCAGGGAGCGAGGAAACGGTCATCCGGAAAGTAAAACGCGCGCACGCGCCAAGTTCAAATGTACAGGAGGGCGGCAAGGTGGGCAGCCCGGGTAGGGAGCCAGGTCCTAAAGCCCGCCGAAGAGAGGGGGAGGAGTCAGAGGGGTCAAGCTCTGCGTCGGAAGAGTCCAGGAGGAATGAGACCCCGGGGGGTAGTAAGACCCAGAGGAAGAGAGAGAGAAGGAAGAGGTGGAGTAAGATTAGAGTCTTAAACTGGTGCACAGGGGGTGGAGATCCAGACAGAGCTTCGCCGGTCTAAAGTCCAGACGTAGGGCTGGGACGCTGAGACTTGTAAATGGAGACTATTCTTCAATAAAGACTTTGATACTGTACTATCGGCTAGCGTTGGTCCTTGGTGAGCTGGGACCCGGAGCCAGCCCTGACAGTAAGCTCTGTCTCAATTTTAAAGTTTTGGCACCAAGAACCTCGCCACGTGAGTCGGCGCAGCGAGGACAGAGGAGGGGTGCTTACAGAGCTCACAAAACTCAGGCAAGATGACGACGGAAGAGCAGATAAAAGCCCTGCAAGAAGCGGTGACACAACTCAGCACGGAGGTAATTGCATCCAGGAAGAGAGAGGAGGAGATGGTTACCTCCTGCCGGGATCTCCAGGCCAGGTTGGACGTGCTTTCCAAACAGGGGCAAACGGGATCCAAGGCAGAAGGCATAGGCTTGGGGAGAAGGGGAGGAAGCCTTGTATCGCATTTCGACGGGAGTTTGCAGCAGTACCCCAACTTCAGAGCAGACCTGCTGTTTGCGCTGGATTTACTTGACAAAGACTTTAGAGATGAGAGAGAGAGAGTGGGGTTTATCTTGTCCCATTTGCATGGGGAAGCCAAAACGTGGCTGCGGAATCTATGGAGGGACAATGATCCAGCGCTCCAAGATGCGAAGGCTTTTATTAAAGCAATGGACTCATGCTTTTTATCGAAGGTAGACGTCGATCTTGCCAGGAGGGACATACATGGACTTAAACAAGGCAAAGCCAGCGTGCGGCAGTACCATACTCGATTTTTCGGACTGGTTCATGCCCTGGGGTGGGAAAAAGATTCTGCGCCAGTCAGAGACCTCTTTTGGGAGGGGTTGAATGCAGATGTAAAAGCGGAGATTGGAAGAGGGGAGAGACCAAGGAGCACCCAGCAGGTAGTCCAGAGGGCTCTGGAGATCGGGGTGCATCTGGAAGAACGTCCTTGGAACAGGGAAGAAGGGCGTTGGGGAAGGGCACCAGCCAGAGCACCTCCCTTCTTTCCCAGAGAAGCAGCGCGTGCGCACTCCACACCCTCGCAGGGAGGGGGAGAAGAGCCGATGGAAATCGGAGGTGCCAGGGCTCAGTCAGCTAACAGAGCCCTAACGCCGGGAGCAGCCAAAACGAAGCCTCCTAGAGGGAACAGGAAGTGCTACATCTGCGACAGTGCTCAACACATGGCGAAAGAGTGTCCCCAGAGGCTCCACAAGCACACTGCAGCCTCCGCAACAGTCGCAGAAGCAGCTCAATTGAAAACGCAGCAACAGTTAAACGACGGAGTCTGGCTGGAGGAAGAGGCACTGGGGTCCAGCCAGACAAGTCAATGAAACAATCCCCAGCACTTTTGCAACCCACAGACCCCCTCCCACCCAAACCAGTGGTGCAGCTTACAGCGTCTCTCCAACTGCCCAATGGACGCACTCTGGAGGTGCCGATCACCATTGACTCCGGCAGCAACGCTGACTTTATAGGACTGGAATTCATTCAGCAGCACAATATACCACTGCTACCAGCCACGCTGCCCCTGAACGTTGTCACGGTGGATGGCAGAGACTTGTTAGGGGGGCAGGTGGTGCAACAAACGCAACCAATGGTGATGCGGATTGGAAATCACCGAGAAGTCATCAGCTTTAATGTCACACACCTGTCGGACACGCCTGTAGTCCTCGGCATGAGTTGGCTGCACAGGCACAGCCCAGCATTGGCGTGGTACCAACGCCAACTGACCTTCGGCTCCTCCTATTGCGCGGAACATTGCATCCTTCCTAGCCCGGAAGAACAAGGGGACGACCCGCAGCTACAATTAGGCACGCTGCAAGCAGTGCCGCGCAAGTACGCAGCGTTTTTGGAGGTTTTCTGCGAGAAGGAAGCGGACAAGCTGCCCCCCCACAGGCCCTATGACTGCAAGATTGACCTCCTGCCAGGAGCGACGCTGCCAGCCGGGAAACTGTATTCCATGTCTGAGGATGAGCTGCAGGAGCTCAAGGAGTTCATAGACCTCAACTTGAAGCGCGGTTTCATCCGGGAGTCGAAGGCAGCGGGGGGCAGTCCTGTATTCTTTGTGAAGAAGAGGGACACGCCCCAAAAAAGACTTGTGGTAGACTTCAGAATTTTAAATTCCAGAACCAAGCCCGCGGCCTTTCCCATGCCCAAGATAGATGACCTGCTGGCGACGGCGAGGAAAGGACGCGTTTTTACAAAGTTGGATCTGCGAGGGGCGTACAACCTGATTCGCATACGGGAAGGAGACGAGTGGAAGACTGCCATGTTCACGCCCCTGGGCACATATGAATACAGAGTTATGCCCTTCGGTTTACAAAATGGCACCCACTGTTTTCAAGCTTTCATGCATCACGTCCTGGCGGGTCTCCTCTACAAGACATGCGTCTGCTTCTTGGACGACATCCTGATATTCTCAGAATCTGAGGAGGCCCACGAAGGTGACGTCAAGGAAGTTCTGCAGAGACTGCAGGAGCATCGGCTGTATGCCAAGCTGGAGAAGTGCCAGTTCGACAGGACGGAGGTGGATTTCCTGGGCTACAAGCTGTCGGACAAGGGGCTTGCCATGGACAGCGCCAAGGTTCGCGCAGTGTTGGACTGGAAGAGCCCGCGCAATCGGAAGGAGGTCCAGCGGTTTGTGGGGTTCGCCAACTTTTACCGCAAGTTCATCAAGGGGTTCGCGATGCAGACGGCGGCCATTACTGACACGCTCAGCTCTAAGAAGAAGAAGTTCATCTGGACGGAGCAAGCGGAGCAGTCCTTTCAGAACCTTAAGCGTCTCTTCTCGTCCGAAGGGCAGCTACTGCACGTGAATCCCAGCAAACCGATGAGGGTTGAAACAGACGCCTCAGACAGAGCCGTGGGCGCCGTACTGTTGCAGGAGGACCCGCATGGGGACTGGAGACCTTGTGCTTTCTACTCTAGGAAGCTCAGCAAGTCGGAGCAAAACTACACCATCTGGGACAGGGAGTTGCTGGCCATTCATGCAGCATTCAAGGCGTGGCGACACTTCCTCGTCGGGGCCAAGCACACCGTGCAGGTCCGCACGGATCATAAGAACCTGGAGTACTGGCGCACGGCAAGATTCCTAAACCAGCGGCACATCAGATGGGCGGAATTTTTCGCGGATTTCGACTTCAAGATAGAATACATCCCAGGCGACAACAACATCATGGCGGATGCACTGTCCAGGAAGCCGCAATACCTCGAAGAGGCGGCACCAGCAGCGGCCAAGCACATTTTCGCTCCGAAAGCGTGGGCGTGCGCTGCAGCAACCGTGGACTTGGAGGCGGTCCGTCGAGCACTGCAGAGGGACCCCTTTGCACAAGCCAAGATGGAGGAGGTACACAAGGGCACGGTGAAGGACGACGAGTTCCAAGTACGAGACGGATTGCTCATCCGCAGAGGGGCCCTCTACGTACCGGGAGAAGACCTCCGGGCGAAAGTACTGCAGCAGTTACACGACGCACCCACCGCCGGGCACTTTGGCAAGGAGAAGACGGCAGAACTCGTTGCCAGAGATTTTTGGTGGCCCAAGATGCGGGGGGAAGTCGCGGAGTACGTCTCGAGGTGCGACACCTGCCAAAGGGCCAAGTCAGTGCACAAACCTCCGGCGGGACTGCTCGAACCGCTGCAGACTCCGAGCGAACCGTGGGAGAGGGTGGCCCTGGACTTTGTCACGGATTTACCCAGCTCAAGGGGTAAAACGGCAGTGCTAGTGGTGGTGGACATGTTCACTAAAATGGCCCACTTCATTCCGTGCGCGAAGGTGGCCACGGCAGAACAGACCGCCAAACTGTTCATAGACCACGTCTTCAGAGTGCATGGACTGCCACGGTCTATCTTGTCCGACAGGGGGCGCCAGTTCATTTCGAGCTTCTGGCAGAAGCTGATGGGTTTCCTGAACGTCAAGATCAACCTAGCGTCGGCGAGACACCCGCAGACCAACGGACAAGCGGAGCGCGTCAACGCCATCATGCAGCAGTACCTGAGATGCTATGCAAATCAACAGCCGACGACATGGGTGGACTACCTGCCGCTCGCTGAGTTCGCTTACAACAACACGAAGCACGTGTCCACAGGGGTGACGCCGTTCTTCGCCAACAACGGGAGGCATCCCAGAACCTTCCCGGGATTAGAGAGACTGGGGGAGGGGGAGCCACAGGCAGCGGAAGTCTTGGCGGCGGAATTGCAGGAAGTCCACGAGCAGCTTAGGAGGCAGTTAGAGCTGGCAAAGCACGCATACAAACTGCAGGCTGACAAGCACAGGAGGGTTGGTGAAGACATACAGGTGGGAGACTGGGTGTGGTTAGCGGCCCACGCAGTGCCGACCAGATCCTTAGCTAAGAAGAAACTCGGACATAAGCAGCTAGGACCTTACCTAGTTGAGGCACAGATCAATCCGGTGGCCTTCCGGTTGACACTTCCGGAAGGATCCAGAATGCACCCAGTATTCCATAGGTCGGTGCTCACGCCCTACAAAGCACCTCACCGATTTCAGGCGCAGGGTACGGCACCAGACCAGTATAAGGAGATCCCCCCAAGGAGGGAGTCGCCAAGAAGGGAACCCATCAACCAGGTCACAGAGATTTTGGACTCGAGATGGGGGGAAGAGGGAGTAGAATATTTTCTCGCAAGGGAAGGTACCCCGGCCAGCGCCAACAGTTGGGTGCCGGACTATGCCCTGGACGAGCCTCTCCTCAAAGAGGAGTTTCATGCCTTGTTCCCACACAGGCCCATGCCAGCCGAGTATTTCGACGACTGGCTTTTCACACCCACGCTTTCTACCAGCACGTTCCAGGGATTCACCTCGGACGAAGAACCAGCATTAGACACACGTTCACCGGAGGGCTCGCCCTCGGGGTTTGCCTCAGACCGCTCGTTTTGGTGGGACAATCGAGGAGAGGAGAGGTGGCTGAGGGGCCCTTGGCAGGCAACGGACCCAGAGGGGAACGAGGGTGAGAGGGACATGGACGTGATGGGGGAGGACGTTGGGTTCGAGCATGGCGGCACGGAGATGGAAGCAGAGGAGAACGAGGTCGGCGAAGACATGGAGGACGAGCCGGATTTCTCTAACTGGATGCACGCCACGGGGGACGAACTGTATCCACCATTCACCCCCACAACGACGGAGCACCCAGCACCCCCGCCGGAGGAAGGGGAGGGGGGAAGGGGGGGCTTCGAGGGGGGGATGGATGTCAGGGGTTCAGGAGCAGAGTCACAGGAGAGGGAAGAAACGGAGAGCGAGGGGGAGGAGTCGGAAGGAAATGTCAGCGGCGACAGTAGTCCAAGGTCTCTGAGTCTCTCCAGTGACTCGGAGGATTCACAGAAAGGGGCCCCCATGGTCAGGGCAAGGGGAGTGCCCAGGGGGACACCTCGGGAAGAAGGGGCCAGAGGGGACTCAGAGAGTAGCAGCTGGAAATCCGGACCAGCGTCCCCCCCAGAGTGCAGTAGGGGGGAGGAGTCCAAGGCATCGGGATCAGGGAGCGCGCAGGCAGAGGGAGAACGTGAGGCAGGAGTGGCCACACCCTCGTCAGGGAGCGAGGAAACGGTCATCCGGAAAGTAAAACGCGCGCGCGCGCCAAGTTCAAATGTACAGGAGGGCGGCAAGGTGGGCAGCCCGGGTAGGGAGCCAGGTCCTAAAGCCCGCCGAAGAGAGGGGGAGGAGTCAGAGGGGTCAAGCTCTGCGTCGGAAGAGTCCAGGAGGAATGAGACCCCGGGGGGTAGTAAGACCCAGAGGAAGAGAGAGAGAAGGAAGAGGTGGAGTAAGATTAGAGTCTTAAACTGGTGCACAGGGGGTGGAGATCCAGACAGAGCTTCGCCGGTCTAAAGTCCAGACGTAGGGCTGGGACGCTGAGACTTGTAAATGGAGACTATTCTTCAATAAAGACTTTGATACTGTACTATCGGCTAGCGTTGGTCCTTGGTGAGCTGGGACCCGGAGCCAGCCCTGACAATAACGAACACTTAATTCTCACTTAACACTTAACAAACACTCAAACTGGAACGTGTCCAGAGGAGGGCAACCAAAATGGTCAAAGGCCTGGAAACGATGCCTTATGAGGATCGGCTAAGGGAGCTGGGCATGTTTAGCCTGGAGAAGAGGAGGTTAAGGGGTGATATGATAGCCATGTTCAAATATATAAAAGGATGTCACATAGAGGAGGGAGAAAGGTTGTTTTCTGCTGCTCCAGAGAAGCGGACACGGAGCAATGGATCCAAACTACAAGAAAGAAGATTCCACCTAAACATTAGGAAGAACTTCCTGACAGTAAGAGCTGTTCGACAGTGGAATTTGCTGCCAAGGAGTGTGGTGGAGTCTCCTTCTTTGGAGGTCTTTAAGCAGAGGCTTGACAACCATATGTCAGGAGTGCTCTGATGGTGTTTCCTGCTTGGCAGGGGGTTGGACTCGATGGCCCTTGTGGTCTCTTCCAACTCTATGATTCTATGATTCTATGATTCTATGATTAATTATTTTGAACTAGCGACAAGCACCTGATGCTGCCTCAAATCTGTTGTTGTTTTGAAACCCCCCAAAATATCTTGATTTTCAGTTTGCGAGTTTGGACCAGTCACACTAAGAGTCAGGTGAAGCCACACCAAAGTGGCGTTTCTGTACAGTTGCCCATCCCTGCAGGAAAGTTGCCTGTGGGTTAGCAATAGCCGGCCCCATTGTGGGGACCCGTCCAGGGGGCTGGAAGGAGAGAGGGAGATGAAGTAGCACACCCACAGGACCCCCTCTGAGCACGTTGGGATGAAGAACGGGATAGTCCCAGGAGTTCTGAAGGCGAGCTCCCGTCTTTTACCTCCAAATGGCCCTAAAAGGTCCAGGACAGCTGAAGGATTGTATGTCCTCATACAAGACAGGGCCTTCTCGGTGATGGCTGCTCCCAGGCCACCTTGGAACTCCTCCCTGGGGAAACCAGACTGGCTCCCTCCTTGCTGTCCACCCACTGGCAGGTGAAGACTTCCTTGTTCCAACAGACTTTGGAGTACTGGCTGTATTTTAATGAAAGGGTTGGTGCTGTGATGTTTTTATTGCAATGATCTGTATGTTTCAATAGATTGTTAGCCGCCCTGAGCCCGGCTTCGGCTGGGGAGGGCGGGATGTAAATAAAATTTATTATTATTATTTCATTCAGTAGATGATAGATGATAGATAGATAGATGATGATAGATGATAGATGATAGATAGATAGATAGATAGATAGATGATAGATAGATGATTGATAGATAGATAGATACAGTAGATGATAGATAGATAGATAGATATAGATGATGATTGATAGATAGATGATAGATGTATAGATAGATAGATGATAGATGATGATGATGATAGATAGATAGATAGATAGAGATATAGATAGATAGAGATATAGATAGATAGATGATAGATAGATATAGATAGATAGATGATAGATAGATAGATGATAGATAGATAGATAGATGATAGATAGATATAGATAGATAGATAGATGATAGATAGATAGATAGATTATAGATAGATAGATATAGATAGATAGTTGATAGATAGATGACAGATAGTGAGTAAGCTTCCAGTGCTAGATAGTTTGCAAGCTGGGTAACATAGTCTTTTGCAATTTTGTATGCATTTAACCCAATGTACAGATTTTGCCTGCTTCTTGGGAGAAAAGCACTGACAAACCTAGACAGCATCTTAAAAAGCAGAGACATCACCTTGCCAATAAAGGTCCGTATAATAAAAGCTATGGTTTTCCCAGTAGTGATATATGGAAGTGAGAGCTGGACCATAAAGAAGGCTGATCGCCAAAGAATGGATGCTTTTGAGCGATGGTGCTGGAGGAGACTCTTGAGAGTCCCATGGACTGCAAGAAGATCAAACCTCTCCATTCTGAAGGAAATCAGCTCTGAGTGCTCACTGGAAGGACAGATCCTGAAGCTGAAGCTCTTAGACTTTGGCCACCTCATGAGAAGAGAAGACTCCCTGGAAAAGACCCTGATGTTGGGAAAGATGGAGGGCACAAGGAGAAGGGGATGACAGAGGATGAGATGGTTGGATAGTGTTCTCGAAGCTACCAGCCTGAGTTTGACCAAACTGCGGGAGGCAGTGGAAGACAGGAGTGCCTGGCGTGCTCTGGTCCAGGGGGTCACGAAGAGGCGGACACGACTAAACAACAACAAGCCAGCTAAAGCAGGTGAGAATGGGTCTCAAACCCTCCATGAGTTAGGGGCTTTCCTTGCATGCAAAGACGGGCTCTGCTGGACGAAGCAGATGAGAGCAAGAGTGGGTCCAATGATCAAGAGGGTGGTTTCTGCCTTTGCCCTAGAGGGAAGTGAGGGGTAGATGGGGCTCGTCCACCTGGGAAGGGAGCCCGTCTAGAAGAAGGGAAACTCTCATCCTAAACCTCTGCTGCTTTGCGGTATATCTTCAGGAGAGGAAAAGGCTAAGGAGTGAATTCTACGCCAATCTGGAATGGAGTCCCTAAGGCGGTTGGATGGTGCCTTGTACGCCTCCTTCCGCAACTTCTGCAGCCAAACTGGTGCCAAATGTCTTCCTTTACTTTCCTTTGGACCACATCAACAAGGGGGGGGGGCTTGTTGTTTGGGCAGCCCAGGACCTCCACGCACCTCCATGTCCAGGCTTGCGCCCCAGGGAGGTCACTTTGGTGCTGTTAGCGCAGCAGTATGTCTTCACCCCTGGAGGTGCACTCCATTGATTCTCGAGACTGATGGATGCCAACAACAGAAACAACAATTGTTTTTTAATGAATGTTTTGCCTCGCCTATGTTTTTTTATCTGCTTCTGCTTTAGCTGTGCAACCCACCTGGAGTCCCTGTCAGGGGGGCAGCTGTGAGGCAAAGGAATAAATTGATCGTTGATCAGAATGATCTCCCCCACTCCATCTCTAACCTGCTCCTTATTCTGGGCACAAAGTGGCCTCTCTTGCAGATTCTTCCAAGAAATCCTCCGATGTGCTTAGTCCACATTTGGGTTTGGAACACGAGAGACAGAAATAAAAAACGTATAAAACTGCAAAGGCGTTTCTCAGATAACCCTGTATTTATTTTGGTCTCATGAGGCTTGGACTCAGATCTGAACTGGGGCTGGACCGTGGCGCTGCCCTCAAAAGGCGCTTGTCAGCAGACTTCGCAATCAAAATGCTGGCAAGGGCGAAACGACTGGGCTGGGCCCTCTGGCAGGCTTTGGGTTTCAAATCTCGCTCGCCATTTGGATAGGAGAGCGTTTCCTCAGAACTGTTGAGGTGTCCGTGCGTTGCCTGGGGGGAATGGGTCACTGGAGGAGAGGAAAGGCGCTGGGAGCAAGCAAAAAAGGGGGTGCTGGGTTTGAACAACCTCTGCCCAGGGCCAGATTTCGGTTTGATGAGGCCCTAAGCTACTGAAGGTAATGGGGCCCTTTGTCAACAACAAATCACTGTTTCTTGTGTTGAATATATGCTATATGGTTATTTATGGACCTCATAGGTATCTCAAACCATTTGCACATGTGGCCATGCAACCAGTCCATGCAGAATGTAGGCACCCTATATATAGAAAGGAGCAAACCAGGGATATTTTAGGGGGCAGGTGAGCAGGCGGGGCTCATGACTTACATCATAGGAGCCTACACAACACCAAACACGGTTGCTGCATGCAAGTTTTATTTTATTTGTTTTAATCTTATATTTTGGAAATGTACATCCAGGTATTTTCTTCCTTTAATTTTTTTTTGGGGGGCCCCCCAAGAGAGTGGGACACAGGTGGCGCTGTGGGTTAAACCAGAGAGCCTAGGACTTGCCGATCAGAAGGTCGGTGGTTCGAATCTCTGCAACGGGGTGAGCTCCCATTGCTCAGTTCCTGCTCCTGGCAACCTAACAGTTCAAAAGCACGTCAAAGGTAAACAGCATTTCCGTGCGCTGCTCTGGTTCGCCAGAAGTGGCTTAGTCATGCTGGCCACATGACCCGGAAGCTGTACGCCGGCTCCCTCGGCCAATAAAGTGAGATGAGCGCCGCAACCCCAGAGTCGGTCACGACTGGACCTCATGGTCAGGGGTCCCTTTACCTTTAAGAGAGGGGGGCCCTGAGCTACAGCATGTTTAGCTTATATGTAAATCCAGAGATTTGACCCCTAGTGCAGGACCCTTGGAACATAAGAACCTAAGCAGAGCCTGCTGAATCAGGTCAATGGCTCATCTAGTCACAGAATCATGAAACTGGAGAGTTGGAAGGGAACCCCAGGGGTCCTCTAGTTCACCCCTCTGCAGTGCAGGAATCTCAGCTAGAGCATCCCTGACAGACAGACAGCCAAACCTCCAAATAAGACAGAAACCTCCAAAGAAGGAGAGTCCACAACCTTCTGAGGGAGACTGTCCACTGTCAAACATCCTGTTCTCACAGTAATTTGACTTGTTGCCTGTGCAAATCCCACAAGCAGGATCCGAGCAGAAGAATACTCTCTCCTGCAGTTTTCAGAAACTGGTACCCAGAAGCTTTGCTGCCTCCAACTGTGGAGGGCAGAGCTTCTTCTTCTTCTTTGGTGATCCCTTGTAACCAAGTAAGATTGTCTTCCATGAACAAGGTTTGAACAATGAGTCCGTATGTGACTGTGGAGACCAATTCTGGATCCACACGTCCTTCCACAGTGGGGAATATGCATCGCACACTTCTGCACCGTACGTAACATAATTTGTGTCATACTCAAAATACAAATGGAGGCAGCCATTCGTCAAAGGAAACAGAAAGCTTTCCATCGTCCTTACCCAACCTGGTGCCCGCCAGCTGTTTTGAACTACAGATCTCATCAGCCCCAATAAGCAAGACTGAGTCTTGCTGTTCTTCTTTGGTGATCCCTCGTAGCCAAGTAAGATTGTCTTCCATAAACGCGGTTTTAACAGTGAGTCTGTAAGTGACTGTGGAGGCCAATTCTGGACCCACACGTCCTTCCACAGTGGGGACATAGGTTTCCGGGCAGGAGTTGATCACGGTGTGGATTTGCCAAGCGTGCCTTCCTCTTAGCACGTTTCTCCCTTTCATCCTGAGTTTGAGTGTCTTCAAAGCCCACAACACCTTTGTTCAAGGCTGTTCTCCAACTGAAGTGTTCACAGGCCAGTGTTTCCCAGTTGTCAGTGTTTATACTACATTTTTAAAGATTTGCCTTGAGAGAGTCTTTAAACCTCTTTTGCTGACCACCAGCATTACGCTTTCCATTTTTAAGTTCGGAATAGAGTTGTTGTTGTTTAGTCATTTAGTCATGTCCGACTCTTCGTGACCCCCCGGACCAGAGCACGCCAGGCACCCTGTCTTCCACTGCCTCCCGCAGTTTGGTCAAACTCATGCTGGTAGCTTCGAGAACACTGTCCAACCATCTCGTCCTCTGTTGTCCCCTTCTCCTTGTGCCCTCCATCTTTCCCAACATCTTTTCCAGGGAGTCTTCTCTTCTCATGAGGTGGCCAAAGTCTTGGAGCCTCAGCTTCAGGATCTGTCCTTCCAGTGAGAACTCAGGGCTGATTTCCTTAAGAATGGAGAGGTTGGATCTTCTTGCAGTCCATGGGACTCTCAAGAGTCTCCTCCAGCACCATCAACTGCCCACTACTCTTCTTCCTCCTCCTCTTTCAAAGCCATCCAGCTCAGTGGCCACCACTGCCCCCTGCAGGATGCTGTGTCATGACACATGGCAAAGCCTTTTCTTTTAGCTCTCTTGAGTCTTCCAATGTTCAGTCTTGTTGGGTGTCCATGAGTTCTAAGAGAGGGGAGAAAACGACTCTCTCTCCACTTTCTCTGATAGACTTCTAATTTTAACTTTTATTCAACTTCTGTGGAAATGCTGAAAGAGCCCCAAATAGACACAGCAGCAGCCAACTGGATGAAATAGGGAAATATCGTAGTATTGTAGAGTTAGAAGGGGCCCGTGGGTCATCTAGTCCAACCCCAGAAATAGAGGAATCACAGCATAATGTCTTCAACAGTGGAACCAGAATATACCACAACTGACCTCCTGCTCCTTTCATTTGTCTAATCCTCTTTGTCTGCATCTAAAGGTAAAGGTAAAGGGGCCCCTGACCATTAGGTCCAGTCATGGCCGACTCTGGGGTTGCGGCGCTCATCTCGCTTTACTGGCCGAGGGAGCCGGCGTACAGCTTCCGGGTCATGTGGCCAGCAGGACTAAGCCTCCTCTGGCGAACCAGAGCAGCGCACGGAAATACCGTTTACCTTCCCCGCCAGAGCGGTACCTATTTATCTACTTGCACATCACCCTGTCGTGGGGATTCGAACCGCCGACCTTCTGATCGGCAAGTCCTAGCCTCTGTGGTTTAACCCACAGCACCACCCGCGTCCCTGTAAATAAAGTAGATTAGCCAAAATGCTGAGTTGCTGAGGTCTGTTACGCAAGCTGCGAAGACTCTACAGATCCCTAAGTGTGCCGGTGTCGGTTGACCTCCTGCTCCTTTGATTTGTCTAATCCTCTTTGTCTATACCTACATCTATTTTTAAAAGCCCATATTATAAAGCTAATATTCCTCATTATTACCTGTTCCAGAGCTAGGCTGGAAGTGTGCCTAGGGAATATCTATTGAGTAACGTGACATTTGGCAAATGTCCTTTACACAGGGGAAAAAGTTGCCCCTTCTCAACGCCATCCTTGGTGTGCTGCTCAGGACCATTGGAAAAACAGCTTCTGAAGCAAAATCTTATTCCCAAACCATCCCAAATTATGAAAAATCGTTTTCTGGGAATCTGGGATTGCTTTGGATGTGTTTTTTGGGGAGGGGGGTGTTGCACAGGGCGGGGGAGCAGACAAACTTGACTTCTCCAATGCAATCCAGACAGGGCAGCTCAACGTAAATCTATTTTTAATTCCCCATTTCTGTCGCCGCAAAAGAGCCGAGGGCTGGGAGGCTGAGCTCCCGTAGCCTGCAATTGCGCTGATTGCTGCATAGGTAATGCTACCCAGGAATGTAACTTAAGCAGAGGGGCAAAATCCAGAGGTCTGCCCCCTTTCCCCCCGGAGGGAAAGCAAGCGCTTGGAACCCAAACTGTGAGATCAGCAGCCGAGGGCCAGGCGAGACTCCCACAAACACCTCCTTCCACTTATCTCCGATATATATAGAGTACCCACGGATGCCTTTTGACTGTTATCCTCTTTGGCCTCGTAGGTTTGGCAGCGGAGGCCGCCGTGGCAGAAAGCGCCAGGGGGGCCCAGATTTGGCTCGGCGGCCCCTGGATGCTGCCCATCTCAAAATGCTGAGCTGGAGAGAACAGCCCTGCGGCCTTGGCTGGGTGCTGGAGGGGTGGGGGTGGGGGTGGGCTGGACCCTTGTGCTGCCTTCCAGCTCCATCTGGTACGCAGGATGAGGCCCTCCCTGGTAGCGGACTGTCTCGCCAGAGTGGTGCATGCTCTGGTTATCTCCTGATTGGACTATTGCAATGCGCTCTACGTGGGGCTACCTTTGAAGGTGACCCGGAAAGTGCAATTAATCCAGAATGTGGCAGCTAGACTGGTGACTGGGAGTGGCCGCCGAGACCATATAACACCGGTCTTCAAAGACCTAAATTGGCTCCCAGGACGTTTCCGAGCACAATTCAAAGTGTTGGTGCTGACCTTGAAAGCCCTAAACAGCCTCTGTCCAGTATACCTAAAGGAGCATCTCCACCCCCATTGTTCTGCCCAGGCACTGAGGTCCAGTTCTGAGGGCCTTTTGGCGGTTCCCTCGCTGTGAGAAGCCAAGTTATAGGGAACCAGGCAGAGGGCCTTCTCAGTAGTGGCACCTGCCCTGTGGAACGCCCTCCCACCAGATGTCTAAAAATAACTACCAGACTTTTAGAAGACATCTGAAGGCAGCCCTCTTTAGGGGAGCTTTTTCATTTTATTTCATTTTTAATACTTTTTTATTTTAATACTTTGTTGGAAGCCGCTGAGGGTGGCTGGGGAGACCCAGTCAGATGGGCGGGGTATAAATAATAAATTATTATTATTATTATTATTATTATTATTATTATTATTATGCAACCATGGGGACCTCCTGGTGAGTCATTCTTACTCTGCCCCCCCTTCCCTGATTGTAGAAAGGGGTACAAGTGTCCTACCTTGCAGGGCTGGTTTTTATTGTCGATGACAACACATGAAATAGGCTCTTCTGGGCTAGGGTTGCTGACATTTCTGTTTCTCGTGGGAGTATTCTGGAACATGTCATTGACAAATGATAGATCATTGGTGGTGGACGTCTAGTGGACCACCCACACATAATTTCACTTTATTAGCTGTTGTGCTTAGAACATAGGAAGAGTTTGCGGTTATGGGCCCGTCTAGTCCAGCCTCCTGTTCTCATTGTGGCCGGCCCACAAGCAGGCTCTGAGTGCAGGATTCCTGATGTTCTTCAAGCGGGTCTCTGATACCCAAAGGCGCTCTGCACGTGTTCAAGCAAACGAGAGTAAAACTTCTCTTCTCTGCTCAAATTTACCCAGGGAGTTTCATGGAAATGAGTTGAATCAAGATCCCTCGTGGAAATTAATTGACTAGTTAAGTTAACGAAATGATAATTTGTAATTTTAGCTGGGTGTATTTTTCAGCTCTCAGTTTCTAACTTTTACTAGTTAAAAAAGGTCTTCACTTGCTCTAACCTATTTATATAAGTTATAAGGGTTTTTTTTTGGGGGGGGGGAGTTAAATCCAGTTTTCCCACTCTATATGGAATGACAATATTTCTTTATTGAAACTTCCTTGAGAGCTAGAACAGGCTTGTCAACACGTTAGACTTAACACAGGTACGCTCTGTCTCTACACAAGCATTTTTGTGAAAGATTTACACATGTTGATTTCCACAGCTCATCAGTTGTGTGCACAAGTACACAGACTGATCACCAGTTGAACATTACGTGTGAATAACTTTACAAGTGCACAGCTCAGCTATTTGTGTACACGGACTGTACACACACTGAATGTAACATGTGAACACCCCTGGAGTCATGTGCCTTCATGTGAGAGATGGTCTCAAAAACTGAAAGTCCCTTCATTCAACTTTGCATTTCCTGTTCGCTGGCAGAAATTACAAGGGCAGATAATAGGCTGCTGGAGAGGGAATAAGCACAATTTGATCGCAGGAAGAGTGGGAACCATTCCTGCTCCGAATATATCAGTCCCAGAAAATACAGGAGTAAATAAGCTTGTTAAGTTGTGGGTGAACATATCAGATGACACAGCGATTCTTCAGACAGCTCTAGTTTATTCACAGGCCAGAACAGAACTGAACTGAAGGGTTCAGCCAACCTGCTTATATAGAGCCCAACTACAAAGCAACAGTAACAACTTTCTGTAACTATCCAATCACTAAACGTCACTTTCAATTCCTTATTTGCATATGTGGACCTGAGTGAAAACTATCTACAGTATCCCCCTGCTGGCCCAGGGTGAGAACTTCAGTACATAAGAAAGCTATTGTCATTTTTCAACACAGTTCATTGCACATGCTGCTTTTAAAGGTAAAGGTACCCCTGCCCGTACGGGCCAGTCTTGACAGACTCTAGGGTTGTGCACCCATCTCACTCAAGAGGCCGGGGGCCGGCGCTGTCCGGAGACACTTCCGGGTCACATGGCCAGCGTGACATCGCTGCTCTGGCGAGCCAGAGCCGCACACGGAACGCCGTTTACCTTCCCGCTGGTAAGCAGTCCCTATTTATCTACTTGCACTTTGACGTGCTTTCGAACTGCTAGGTTGGCAGGCGCTGGGACCGAGCAACGGGAGCGCACCCCGCCGCGGGGATTCAAACCGCCGACCTTTCGATCGGCAAGCCCTAGGCGCTGAGGCTTTTACCCACAGCGCCACCCGCGTCCCTTTTACCATTAATTAATTAATGCTTTTACCATTAATTAAATGTTCCATTATTACTTTTGCCATCTCCTGGGTTGTAGACTGATGCTCTTGCAACTGCAAAATGCTGTCCCCCTTATTTCTAGGTTTCCCCTGAAACTTCATAAATGAGCACAGAAAATAAACTGGAAATCTTGTCACTGGCATTTCCACATTGCCATTTTAGACACCCTTTACTGTGCCCTTTCAATGCTATATGATGATGCCCCTGTTGAGACAGGGCATCCATAATTGTCCACAGTGCTCCTAATCTGGCTGCACTGGAGATGCATTAACTGCAAGGAGTATTGGCGAGATACGGGCGCATAATTCAGGAGAATGGTATCTGTGGAGGGTGAATGGTATGTTTTCAAAGCATGATTGCATTCGCTGGACCTTTGATGTGGCGTCCATAGAACTGGCTAGAGAAGCTGTTGCCTTTTATTATTAATACATAGCAATCGTACAATACTTTTCCAGAATTCGAAGTGCTGAACAGGAATTAATTCTGGAGCTGTGCTATTATCACCTGCATTGTAACTGAGGAGGCTGAGAGAAAGAGAGACAATGCGATTTGATGCATGTCTGCGCTAAAGAAAGGACTCTTTCGTGCAGTGCAGAGGTTTTCAACCCATGTGCTGTGGACACCTTCAGGTGCCTTGAATGATGGTCAGCAGGGTGAGATTGAGGTTTGATGAGTCCCTCAGCTACTGAAGGTAATGGGACCCCTTTATATGTCCAGCTGTCCTTTGTCAACAACAAATTGTCGCTGTTTCTTGTGTTGAATATGTTCTATATAGTAATTGATGGACCTCATAGGTACCTAAAGTCATTTGCACATGTCACCATGCAAACAGTCCATGCAAAATGTTGTTGTTGTTGAGTTGTTTAGTGGTGTCCGCCTCTTTGTGACCCCCTGGACCAGAGCACGCCAGGCACTCCTGTCCTCCACTGCCTCCCGCAGTTTGGTCAAACTCATGCTGGTTGCTTCGAGAACACTGTCCCACCATCTCGTCCTCTGTCGTCCCCTTCTCCTTGTGCCCTCCATCTTTCCCAACATCAGGGTCTTTTCCAGGGAGTCTTCTCTTCTCATGAGGTGGCCAAAGTCTTGGAGCCTCAGCTTCAGGATCTGTCCTTCCAGTGAGCACTCAGGGCTGATTTCCTTCAGAATGGAGAGGTTTGATCTTCTTGCAGTCCATGGGACTCTCAAGAGTCTCCTCCAGCACCATAATTCAAAAGCATCCATTCTTCGGCGATCAGCCTTCTTTATGGTCCAGCTCTCACTTCCATACGTCACTACTGGGAAAACCATAGGCACCCTATATATAGAAAGGAGCAAACCAGGGATATTTGAGGGAGGAGGCGGGGCCCATGACTTACATCACAGGAGCCTACACAACACCAAACACGGTTGCTGGGTGTAGGTTTTATTCTATCTGTTTTTTTATCTTATATTTTGGAAATGTACATCCAGGTTTTTTCCTTTAAATTTTTTGGGGGGCCCCCAAGAGAGTGGGCCCTAAGCTAGAGCTTGTTTAGGTCATACATAAATCCAGCACTGCTGGTCAGGGGTGCTGCGGGCAACACTGGCCTCCGTCCCTCTTTCCTTCCCTCTGATGCCCTCTCGGGTCTCTGCCTACCAAAGGCTTGCACAGCTGTTTGTTGCAGCAGCCCCGGCTACAAGCTCCCCAGGCGAATGGTGCCTCTGGGGCTGGCCAGGGGGTGCTTCCAAGGCCCCCATGGGGCAGTGTGAGGAGGCACGTCTCTTTGGGGTGAGGTGGGGGGCAGACCAGAGACCACAACCTAGATACTGGCCTGCCAGATACCCCAAAAGGGAAACACGCAAGGGAAACCCCTCCTGTGTTTTGCAGCAACTGGTATTCAGAACTTTCTAGTTTCGAGAACAGCAGACAGGAGAGAGGTTTCTGAAAATTATGTATGGCATGGAGAAGGTGGGTAGAGAAATCCTCCCTCTCTTGCGACACTATAACTCACGGACGTCCATTGCAGCTGAACGCTGGGTGATTCAGGGTGGATTAACAGAGCTGTCAGCTTTCAGATTTGAAAATAAGGGGTCAGCAGCCTCACCTGTCCCGGGGACAGTCTACGGGATATCTAACATTCCGGGATAGCAGCCGGAAGCAGCAGGAAATGGCACTGGAATAGGGGAATTTCCCACAAAAAAAGGGAAGGTTGACAGCTAGGTAAAGGTAAAGGGACCCCTGTCCATTAGGTCCATTCGTGGCCGACTCTGGGGTTGCGGCGCTCATCTCGCTTTATTGGCCGAGGGAGCCGGCGTACAGCTTCCGGGTCATGTGACCAGCATGACTAAGCCGCTTCTGGCGAACCAGAGCAGCGCACGGAAATGCCGTTTACCTTCCCACTGGAGTGGTACCTATTTATCTACTTGCACTTTGATGTGCTTTCAAACTGCTAGGTTGGCAGGAGCAGGGACCGAGCAATGGGAGCTCACCCCGTCACGGGGAACCGCCAACCTTCTGATCAGCAAGCCCAAGAGGCTCAGTAGTTTAACCCACAGCGCCACCTGCGTCCCGTTGACAGCTATGTGGATTAAATAAAAGTCCTTCTTCACGCAGCTCACAGTTGGACTGGGGAACTCCCTCCCACAGGAGGCAGGCATGGCCAACAACCTGGATGACTTTAGAAGAGGATTGGACAAATTCGTGGCGGGCGAGAGAGGGCTGTCAATGCCTGCTGTCAGTGCTCTCCTCCGCAGTCAGAGGCAGCCATTGTTCCAAATGCCAGTTGCTGGAAACCCGAGGAGGGGAGAGGGCTGGTCTTGTGTTCGAATCCTGCTTGCGGCTTTCTCGCTGGGGCAGCTGCTCAGACAGTGTGAGGACAGGAGGCTGGACTAGATGGGCAACTGGCCTGATCCAGCAGGCAATTCTTATGTTCTTATATTCTTATGAAGCATTTCTGTCTCCAGGTACAGAGGAAGAGGACAGCTATCATGCACACGTCTCTGCCACAGCAGTGCCCAAATATCTGTCTGTCTGTCTATCTCTCTCTCTCTCTCTCTCTCTATATATATATATATTATTTTATTTTATTTTATTTTATTTTATTTTATTTTATTTTATTTTATTTTATTTTATTTTATTTTATTTTTTATTTGTATAATTTATTCCTGCCCTTCACTGCCAAGCAAACCCAGGGCAGGTCACAACATTCATTACTTTTTTTTAATCGCTGTAAGATACACTATTCCAGGCTACGCGTAAATTAATGGGTCTTTGCAAAGACCAGAATTATTCAGTTCTGCATTTCTTTGCTTCTTGACTCCGTCTCCACCTTTATGCCTTAATTCTCCAATTCATGGGCCCCGTCTGTGTTTCCGTGTCCTGACGTACAGGCATTAAAATTTCTTTAAAGTGCGAGGGTGTCGTTTTGGGGAAGGCTTGGCATTTAAGTTGTGTGGGGAAGGTCCAATTATCTCTGGGCTGTAAAAACGGCTACACAATAAAAGATAACTTCGAAAAACACCGTTACGCCCAGATGAGTCACACCCCGTGGAAATGCCATCCCAGAGCTACCAAATATATATCTTGATCTTTAAGAAAAGGTGTCTCACCATTATAGACTCTTATTTTGACTATTATTATTTTACTCGCAGTAAGTGTGTCACAATCTTCGTCTTGTTCCTTTCCAAAAAAAAATCCTCCTTAGAGTGGTTTGCTCACAGATTGAGGTTGAATCCTGGCAAGACAGAAGTACTGTTTTTGGGGGACAGGGGACGGGCTGGTGTGGGGGACTCCCTGGTCCTGAATGCGGTAACTGTGCCCCTGAAGGACCAGGTGCGCAGCCTGGGAGTCGTTTTGGACTCACAGATGTCCATGGAGACGCAGGTCAATTCTGTGTCCAGGGCAGCTGTTTGCCAGCTCCATCTGGTACTCAGGCTGAGACCCTGCCAGCCAGCGGACTGTCTTTCCAGAGAGGTGCATACTCTAGTTATCTCCCACTTGGACTACTGCAATGCGCTCTTCGTGGGGCTACCTTTGAAGGTGACCCGGAAACTACAACTAATCCAGAATGTGGCAGCCAAACTGGTGACTGGGAGCGGCCACTGAGACCACATAACACCGGTCCTGAAATACCTGCATTGGCTCCCAGTACGTTTCTGAGCATAATTCTAAGTGTTGGTGCTGACCTTGAAAGCCCTAAACAGCCTCGGTCCAGTATACCTAAAGGAGCGTCTCCACCCCCATCATTCAGCCCAAACACTGAGGTCCAGCACCGAGGGCCTTCTGGCGGTTCCCTCATTGTGAGAAGTGAGGTTACAGGGAATCAGGCAGAGGGCCTTCTTGGTGGTGGCACCCACCCTGTGGAACGCCCTCCCACCAAAGAGAAAGACAACTATCAGACTTTTAGAAGACACCTGAAGGCAGACCTGTTTAGGGAAGCTTTAAATGTTTGATGCATTACTGTATTTTAATATTTTGTTGGAAGCTGCCCAGAGTGGCTGGGGAAGCCCAGCCAGATGGGTGGGGTATTAATAATTTATTATTATTATTATTATTATTATTATTATTATTATTATTATTACTATTATTATTATTATCTATTTCACAGCTGAGATAAAAGTTTAAACCGAGGAAAACTCTGGCCCCAAACCTCTGCTGCCTTGTGGGTTTTCTTTGGGAGAAGAAAAGGCTAAGTAGTAAATTCCACACCAACCTGGAGTCCCTAAGCCGGTTGGATGGTGCCTTGTACGCCTCCTTCCAGCAATTCCTGCAGCCAAGCTAGTGCCAAACGTGCTCTTGCTCTGCTTTCCTTTGGACCAACCAAGTTTCAAGGGATGGTGCAGTGCAGACCTGCTTTAAAAAGAGACCCCAGTAAGACACAGAGCCTCTGGGTCAAAGACGCTTCAGGTTGAGCGTTTTCAGGTTGCGTTCCATGGCAACCAGGAAGGACCGGAATGGGTTACTTCCAGGTTTCGCCGCTCGCGCATGTTAGTTTCTGTTTCTCACTGAGCAGTTGCTTGGAGTCACAGGACTCTGTTTAAATTCCAGAGACCTTCCAGTCTCATGGGAGACAGGATGTGACCTTAGTGGTTTCCTGTTTCCTTTTTTCCTTTGTTCAGTTGCTCTCTGCTTTCTTAGAGAGAGGATGTCTTTTCTGACTGCGTAGCTTAGAAATAAACTCTTTACAATGTAGCCCAAACCTCTCGTCTCTTCCCTGTGCAGAAACTCTGCTGGATGAAGAACGTGCCTTGGAGCCTCATCAAAGGCTTGAGGTCGTTAATTATTTGTTGGAGGCGATTCCAGAGGCTCGGTCGGTAGAAGAGCTTTATTAGCTCGGCCGAGTGGAATTCCGACAGCGCATGCACAGACGCTCAAAATGACTTCACACGCATGCGCAGAAGCGGCGAATCATGAATGCAGAAGAGGCGTTCATGGGCAGACGCGAGATGTGTTCTGCTCAGGATGAGAACGGGACCCCGGAACGTATCCCGTTCGCATTCAGATGTACCACTGCATTTGAAAACGTTCACTCTGATCTGCCATAATAAGAACATGGGAAGAGCCTGCTGGATCAGGCTTGGGGTCCGTAAAGTCCAGCATCCTGTTTTCACAGCAGTCAAACCACCCAAGGAATCTGGATAGAGTGCCACTGAACCTGGAGGTTCTGTAAGAACATAAGAGCCCGGCTGCTGGGTCAGGCCAAAGGGGGCTTGTCTAATCCTGTTCACACAGTGGTCACCAAGCTGCCTCAATGGGAAACCTGCAAGCAGGATTGGAGCAGAAGAACCTTTCCGCCTCCTGAGCTTGTCCAGCAACTGGTTTTCGGAAGCATTGCTGCCCCAAGATGTGGAGGCAGAGCAGAGACATCCTAGCTAGGAGCCATCAATGGCCCTTTCCATCTCCATGAATTTGTCTCCTCCTCTTTTAAAGCCAGGTTGCGGGTGGCGTTGTGGGTTAAACCATAGTGCCTAGGACTTTTCGATCAGAAGATTGGCAGTTCGAATCCCCGCGACGGGGTGAGCTCCCGTTGCTCGGTCCCTGCTCCTGCCAACCTAGCAGTTCGAAAGCACGTCAAAGTGCAAGTAGATAAATAGGTACCGCTCCGGCAGGAAGGTAAACAGCGTTTCCGTGCACTGCTCTGGTTCGCCAGAAGCGGCTTAGTCATGCTGGACACACGACCCAGAAGCTGTACGCCGGTTCCCTCGGCCAATAAAGCGAGATGAGCGCCGCAACCCCAGAGTCGTTCACGACTGGACCTAATGATCAGGGGTCCCTTTACCTATACCTTTTAAAGCCATCCAGGTTGGGAGTCATCCAGGGTCGGATTGAGGTTTGATGAGGCCCTAAACTCCTGAAGGTAATGGGGCCCTTTATATTTCCAGCTGTCCTTTGTCAACAACAAATGATTGCTGTTTTTTCTGTTGAATATATGCTATATGGTCATTTATGGACCTCATAAGTATCTCAAGCCATTTGCACATAACAAAACATCTATTTCATCAAAGTAATTGATAAAGAAAACAGTGATATTTTCAGGAGCAGACTAGCAGGCGGGGCCCATGACTGACATCATAGGAGCCTACACAACACAAAACACTGTTGCTGGATATAGGTTTTATTTTATTTTATTTTATTTTATTTATTTTTATCTTATATTTTGGAAATGTAAGTAAAGGTAAAGGGACCCCTGACCATTAGGTCCAGTCGTGACCAACTCTGGGGTTGTGGTGCTCATCTCACTTTATTGGCCAAAGGAGCCGGCATACAGCTTCCGGGTCATGTGACCAGCATGACTAAGCCGCTTCTGGCGAACCAGAGCAGCGCACGGAAACGCCGTTTACCTTCCCGCCGGAGTGGTACCCATTTATCTACTTGCACTTTGATGTGCTTTCGAACTGCTAGGTTGGCAGGAGCAGGGACCGAGCAACGGGAGCTCACCCCGTCGCAGGGATTCGAACCGCCGACTTTCTGATCAGCAAGTCCTAGGCTCTGTGGTTTAACCCACAGCGCCACCCACATCCCATTTTGGAAATGTACATCCAGGGTTTTTTTCCCTTATTTTTTTGGGGGGGGGCCCAAGAGAGTGGGGCCCTAAGCTAGAGCTTGTTTAGCTTATATGTAACTCTGGCACTGGGGCCAACACTGTCTCCTTCAGGAGGGAGTTCCAAAGTTTAATTATGCACTTCATGAAAAAGTCTTTTCTTTTTCCTGTCCTGAATCTTCTGACTTTCTGCTTCATTGAATGATCCTCAAGTTCCAGAGGGAAAACATTACTCTATCTCCTTTCTCCATGCAGCGCAGCATCTGATAAACTTCTGTCCTGTAAAAGCTGTTGGCTCAGAACACTTGCTTTCCCTTGGGATTTCAGCCTTCTTTTCTACCCGGATTAAGATCAACAAGGAAGATAATTTTTGTGGCCCTCACCCAACTTGCAAGATTCCCAGAAGAGGCGCCCAGCCGGGCTTTGTCGGGAAGAGATAGAAACACCCACACACACCCCCAATCTGATCCAGCCCGCCCAGGTCTCATTTCTCGATAATCTAATTGCCCTGATCGGAGCAATAAATAAAACAGGAGAAATGAGCATGTGGAGAGGGGAGGGAGATCGAGAGAGAGAGGGATTCGAGACGAGGAGCTGTGGAAAATCTTGAGAAATGATGTAAGAGAGAGCAGAGGCAGGGATTGGAGTGCTGGAGCGCCTTCAGAGACTATAAAAACTCCGAGAGAAAAGTGAACATCAGAGATAAGTGAAGAGGAACCAGCTTGGAAGGACCAGAGGTTTTTCTGGAAGATTTGAAGGACTGATCTCCCAAGCCTCCTCCAGGCAAGGTGAGTGAGCAGAGGCCATCTCTCTCTGTGTGTGTGCCTTGCTTTTCTTACAACCCTTTGCTTCCATCCTAGCACTGCTGCTTTTGAAAAGTTCTGCTCAGAACCAGCAAGAATATGCAAAGTCTGCAAAGGGGGCTTCCCCCACCTGCACGCTGTGTGTCTCACTGCAATTCTCAGACGGGGCTGAAATGGACCAAAATTACCCCAGCGTGTCAAATGGTGGTCTGGAATGGGCTGTTTGCATTGTTCTCAGAGGTGTCTGAATGCAGGGAACGGCAGAACATATTACTTTTATTTTTTATTATTATTTTTAAATGCCTTTGTTCAGCTGATTTTAAAAATGCAGTGTGGGCAGTGTGGTGTAGTGGTTAGAGTGTCAGACCTTGGAGACCAGGGTTCGGTTCCCACCTCAGCCATGAAACACAACTGTGACTTTGGGCCAGTCATCACCTTATCTCAGCCTAACGTCCCTCACAGGGGAAGAAGTACCGCACAGAGCACCTGGAGGTCTTTGGAGGAGAAGGTGGCATATAAATGCAATACATAAATAATAAAATAACTTTGCAACATGATGCCTCTAAAGGAAGCGAGTTGACTCAACAGCTTGGTTCCTGTGCTACTGAAAATAATAATAATGGTGTTCTCCTGCTTGCAGAATGGACTAGAAGTGAGAATTTGGGGTTTAGGGAAAGGATAATTTTCTTAGCCGATAAAGTCATCCCCACCCCTTCGACTCATTCTCCGGTGAACTTTAAGAGGAGAAAGCAGCCTTCGAAAAGCTCAGAATAAGTTCCCACACTAAAAAACAGGAGGGGATGGACAGACACCTGGACTCAGGTGTTTCGAACACAGACCTGGATGAAAGTAACAAGACAAACACTCAGCCCACCTGCGACAGTCTTTGCTCATGTCCATTGCTCGTTATTCTTAGAATCATAGAATTGCAGAGTCGGAAGGGACCCCAAGGGTCATCTAGTCCACCCCACTGCAATGCAGGAATCTCAGCTGAAGCATCTCTGGCAGATGGCCATCTAACCTCTGCTTAAAAACCTCCAAAGGAAGGAGAGTCCACTGTTTTCCAAAGGGGTCCATTCCGCTGTATTTTGCTCTCAGAAAGCACTCTCTATGTTTAGCTGGAATCTCCTTCCTTGCAATTTGAATCCACCGGTTCGGGTCTTGCCCTCTGGAGCAGAGCAGAAAGCAGGCTTGCTCCATCTTCAGATATTTGAAGATGTCTATTGGATCTCCTCTTCTTGAACTGCCAAGGGTAAGAGAACCAACAAAGGGGGGCTTCCCTCGCTAACCTTAACACTTGGTCTGGTCTGTAGGAAAGGAGTCAGCCTTGCAGGTATTTAGGACCCCAAGTAATGTAATAATAATAATAATATTTTTTTATTTATACCCCGCCCTTCCCGGTTCAGAAAACCGGGCTCAGGGTGGCTAACAACAAATTTAAAACACTTAATTGATGCAACAAAAAACAGCATAAAATACCGTCTAAAATGTGAATAACAATAAATTCAGAATTCAAAAATCAATTTAGGGGGGAAATCCATCCAATAAACATTAGATGATCACCAGCACTATCTGGCTAAATTAGTCCTATTTGTAGTCCTATGTAGAGATTTAAGCACTAATTTGAGCACCTTGAATTAGTCTGAGAAATTAACGGCAGTCAATGGGAGTTATATGACTTCAGGAAGTCCCCTTGGCCAGCAGTCATTGCATTCTAGACCAGCTGAAGGTTCTGAACTGTCTTCAAGGGCAGCCCCACTGTGTTGCAGTAGTCCATGGGCAGGCAACCTAAGGCCTGGGGGCCAGATCCGGCCCAATCGCCTTCTCAATCCAGCCCGCAGACAGTCCGGGAATCAGCGTGTTTTTACATGAGTAGAATGTGTGCTTTTATTTAAAATGCATCTCTGGGTTATTTGTGGGGCATAGGAATTCGTTCATATTTTTTTTCAAAATATAGTCCGGCCCCCCACAAGGTCTGAGGGATGGTGGACCGGCCCCCTGCTGAAAAAGTTTGCTGACCCCTGCAGTAGTCCATCCCAAAGGTTGCTAGAGCACAATGGACAAGTCATCTCTGCTCAAAGGGGGATGTAGATGGCAGCTTTGGGAAATAGCACTTTTGAGAATGTAAGACGAGGCTGCAGGATCAGGCCAGTGGCCTCAAGAAACCAGGACTAAGAAGCATCTCTGCCTCCACATGCAAAGGGCAGAGCGTAGCCATCCTGGCACATAGCCAGCGATAGCCCTGGAAATGGTCTAATTCTCTTTTAAAACCATCTCAGCCATCGCTATCTCCTGTGGGAGTGAGTTCCACAGTTGAACTTAGTTGCATGAAGAAATCCTTTCTTTCTTCTGCCTTGAAACTTGCAGCATTCAGCTTCACTGGGTGTACCCTTAAGTCTGAAGGGGACCCCAATACGGCTGTTGAAACTGGAGGGTGGCCTGGGAGAAGAAGGAGCAAATGGATTCCTGCAGTTCAGGGGGCTGGACTAGATGACCCCTGGGAACCCTTCAGTTCTATGATTCTAGGTCTAACCCTGCTGTATTGGCCACCTTTTACCCCTGTAGCAGCTGCTCCTCTCTCTTGGCCTCTGATCCAACCACCACAATCTCCTAAACACAGCCACACTTTAATGGACCTAATCTTGATTTTAAGAGCCAATGGCTAAATATAGTATAAATAAATACGGAAGCAAGCAAAGTCAAATATAACCTTGCGCCACCCCTGTTTCAGCAGAGGACTTTTGCCAAGATGTGCCCACAGCCTCGTGTGAGCCCTGAAGTGTTGACACCCGGAGTCGGGTTTTTGAGTAGATCCTAGCTATTTTTGTTCCAATAGGAATTTTCGTCCCCTGAATACTTAGCCTTGTGCGATGATATTTCCTTTTCTGATCTTGTTCGATATCTCTGGCTGCTGTTGGCTCAGCCAGCCGTCCAAGCTGAATGTCGGAAGACGCAGAACAAGTAAAAGAAGGGACTTCTTCGCATAGTTAAATTGCGGAACTCACTTATGCAGGAGGCTGTGACGCCAACCAACTTGGATGCCCTTAAAAGAGGATTGGGCCAATTCATGGAGGAGCTATGGGCTAGCGATGGTCATGAAATAAATAAATTGAGGTCTTATATACCGTATTTTTTGCTCTATAAGACTCACTTTTTCCCTCCTAAAAAGTAAGGGGAAATGTGTGTGCGTCTTATGGAGCGAATGCAAGAGGGATTGCTGCTTTTGCTGCGCGTCTTATGCGTCTTATGGTCTGGTGCGTCTTATAAGGCGAAAAATACGGTATATAATAAATGGTCATAAATGTACCAAGCAAACACGTACATAAAGATATAAACCACATGTCTGAAGCAGCACAGGGAAGCAGCCCTGGCACCATTTTGGCTCCCAGACTGACTGTTTTCTCTGCAAGGTCGAAGGAAAATGGAAAAGCCTCCCCATTGCCTTGTCATCCACAAATCCTGTCTTAAGGGTATGTCTGTGTATGAATAGGGTGAGCCTGTGATCTGGCTCAGGAACTAAATATTCGTCACTACAAAAGACTAGCCAGGCTCCCCAGGGTATCCAATCAAGCAAGCATTCACAGGTAACCTGCCAGACAGGAGGTAAACAATGCACTCAGATTTCTGTTGTAGACCACTCTTTCTGTGATGTAGGTATGATGTATCTGGGGTGGTGGTCTTGAGCTACACCCCTTCTCTGATGTAGGTATGGTGCTTCTGGGGGTGGTCTTGGGCTACAGGGTGGGCAATTTCAAAAGTCTATATAAGAGCTTGCACACCATTGTTCTGGGTTCCTCCTCCCTCCAGAGTGTGGGGAGTGAGGACCCTGTTGCAACAGTTTAATAAAGATCAGGCTTACTAGCTGCTTTGCTTCTCAATATTCTCTGCTTGGCCTCTGTTCTTTTCTCCGATCGATGGAGAACCTGCAAAGGACTCTAAAAGGGCTCTTGTGTCCCCATAAGGGAATAAGGGCAGATTTTCGTTTATTACAGCTACTAGCCTGGATGCGAAGGATGAGCGTTGCTCTTGTGTTCGAATCCTGCTTTCGGGTTTCTCACTGGTCGGCCGCTGTGAGAAAAGAGTGCTGGACTCCAAGCAGGCTTTTCTTATGTTCCTGTCTTTTCATTCCCATCTTATTCCTTTCTGGGTGAACCACCTGAATGATCCCAACCAGTCAGGAATCACGGCATGACCTAGCCTATTAGGGTTGGCCACACAGCGATATTGCCAAGGACAAGGAAAGGCGATTCTAACAAAAAGAAAGAAAGGGAACTTTTTTTCCCAGAGCTGCTGGAAAATTGCCCAAAAGTCACAGCTTCTAAGAAAAACAACCACCTCAGGTTGTTTTGGCTCATTTCCAGTGTTAACGAAAGGAAGTGTGTTTTCTCAAGTCTCGGACATCCTGACACAGGGTTTAAGTAAATGATTGATGGAGCTCATTATCTGGCGGCATCAGCCGCTTGCGTTCTGCAAGATGTCTTTTCTCGTAAGCCCTCAGGATCAAAGCCTTGTTTTTTTTTAAAAAAATAAAATAGCAAACTACTTGTGGCTCATCTTTCTCCCGGGATATAAGAGCAAAATTGCCCTTTTCACATCAACATAGCGGTTATTTTCCCTTCTCTGTTGGCTTTTGCTACAGCAACCAGCCAACTCCTTTTTTTGAGATAAACACGGAATTTCAGAAGTTACCAAAATGCTGAAATTCTTGCCATCTCAGAGTTCCTGTCATTTACACCTACCAACACTCGAGTTCAAGAAAGTGGATGGAAATTCAGTGGGGGCTGATAGTTCAATTCTAAGTTCATTACATGCCCATGAAGCAGATGTGAATTACGATTATGATTATTACATTTGTAATATCCTGTTATTTTCTCCAAGGAGCTCAAGGGGGCTTAGCAGTTCTCCCCTTCCTCATTTATCCTACACAAAAATCCTGTGAGGAAACTGAGGCTGAGAGGCAGTGACTGGCCCAAGGACACCCAATGAGCTTCAGGGCCAAGAAGAGATTTGAACCCGGGTCCCCTTAGTCCTAGTCCCACACTCTAACTAAGTACACCCTGGATTTTCTTGGGGGAAAGGGTAGGATGTAAATGCAGTGAATCATAATAAAAATAACACCAAGGAAAACAACAACTTCACAGCACTATAAAGCAGTACAGTGGTACCTCGGAAGTCGAACGGAATCAGTTCCAGAAGTCCATTCGACTTCCAAAACGTTTGAAAACCAAAGCGCGGCTTCCGATTGTCTGCAGGAAGCTACTGCAGCCGATCGGAGGCCATGGAAGCCCCGCCGGACGTTCGGCTTCCCAAAATAGTTTTCAAACCGGAACACTCACTTCCGGGTGTGCGGCGTTCGGGAGCCAAAACGTCCGAGAACTGGGCTGTTCGAAAACCAAGGTACGGCTGTAATGTGAGCATAGTGTGAGGGCTTTTCCCAATAGAAGGAAAGGAGGAAGGAATCTCTCTGCAGCTTCTCTTTTTCACCTGGCCAAAGAAGAAGAAAGTCAGGTTGGCTTCCCCCTGGTTCTTCTTCGGAAGAGGAGAGAGGTGTAGCTTCAGCTTGTGGTGACTGAATGGGCCCAGGATGGTCTTAGAATCATAGAAGCATTGGGCTGGAAGGGACCTCAAGGGTCATCTAGTCCAACCCCCAGGAATCACAGCTAAAGGATCCATGACAGATGGCCACCCAACCTCTGTTCAAAACCTTCCAAGGAAGGAGAGTCCATCACTCTCAGAGGGAGCCTGTTCCAATGTCAGGTGTCTTTTATTTTCAGAAAGCGAATTCTGCTTTCCTTGGTTGTCATTGAAATGCAGTGGTTGGGGTTCTCCCCTGTGGAGCAGCAGAATACAAGCTTGCTCCAACTTCCATGTCGGATATTTCATAGAATGATAAAACCACCAAGTTGGAAGGGGAAGCCAAGGGGCATCTAGTCTAACCCCCTGCAATGCAGGAATCTCAGCTAAAGGACCCCGTCAGACGGCCACCCAACCTCTGCTTTAAAACCTTTCAAAGCATGACGAGTTCCTGTAAGAATGTGATGTTGCCTCATTCATTTTGGATCAGCTTTGTTCTCAAAATGAGGGTGAACCATCCCATAATAATGATGTCAAGGGAAAGACTTGCTGCCCACTTCTGGTGCAACCAGGCAAACGCAGCCTTCCTAATTCTAGAAGTCTAGAAACATAGAATCATAGAGTTGGAAGAGACCACAAGGGCCATCGAGTCCAACCCCCTGCCAAGCAGGAAACACCATCAGAGCACTCCTGACATATGGTTGTCAAGCCTCTGCTCAAAGACCTCCAAAGAAGGAGACTCCACCACACTCCTTGGCAGCAAATTCCACTGTCAAACAGCTCTTACTGTCAGGAAGTTCCTCCTAATGTTTAGGTGGAATCTTCTTTCTTGTAGTTTGGATCCATTGCTCTGTGTCCACTTCTCTGGAGTCTAGTGCTGTCGGAGAGCTGATTTCAGTGGGGAAAGTCCTAGATACCGGATAGGACTGTGTGTCAGTTTAGCACACCTGGACCTGCATAGAGTACCCTTTGGTCAACCAGTGTTGCCTAGTGGTTTGAGGGCTAGACTAGGACCTGAGAGAACAGGCTTCAAATCATCCACTGGGCCACAAAGTCCACTGGGTGACTTTGGCCCAGTCGCTATCTCTCAGCCTAGCTTACTTCACAGGGTTAGTGTAAGGATAAAAGAGAGAAGGGCAGAAATGTCTAAGCCGCCTTGTGCTCTTTGGAGAAAAGGTGAGATATAGATCTAACAGTGGATGATTTGAACCTTGTATGCAGCTGACCCCGGACTATAAGACTACAAGGTCAGACTGACAATAATTTGCAGGATTTCCAGCGGTTGCTACTCAGAAACATTGCTGCCATCTCTCCTGAAGCAGGGAGTTCCATAGTTCAACATTATTATTATTATTATTATTATTATTACATCTAATGGTAGCCCTGTTTAGGGAAGCTTTTAATGTTCTTTTAATGCATTTTTAATCTTTTGTTGGAAGCCACCCAGAGTGGCTGGGGAAACCCAACCAGATGGACAGGGTAGAAATAATAAATTATTATATTATTATTATGTGTGCAACCAGCTAGTTGCAGGGCAAGGCTGAAGACCCCTGGCAACCTGTAAGAAGAGCTGGGCCATTTACCTTTCCCACCTCTTCCACTCCCAGAGTTACCTGAATTGTGTTGAAGTCAAGATGCCTTTTTGCACTTCAGGACCTCTCTGTTTATTTTGATTAGCGTACAGGGGCTTATTTTTAGCTCGCCAGGATGAATGAACAGCAGCGCAGATGTTTCGCCGTGGAAAAAAAAAGGTGTGTGTTTAACCTTGCCATTTATTTTTACGTCCCCCGCCCCCACTTCCGTAGGCAGATAATCAGGATGTGGGTTCCTTGCGCAGCGATAGGCTGCAGTTTCTCAGTTTGGCGGCGCAGAAACCTGCATAAAAATTCAAAGGACACAAGACTTATACTGAGTCAGACCGTCATGCCAACCCGCTGAGTGTGGCCTGCACTTACCTGAGCTCCCAGCCTCACTGGGAGATCTGTCAGGGATTCACAGAATCATAGAATTGTAGAGTTGGAAGGGACACCCCCCGAAGATCATCCAGTCCAACCCCCCTGCGGCGCAGGAGTGCAAAGCAGATCTACTCTGTGGCTGAGATTTGCCCTTTCGCCAGGGGCTGTAGAGGAAGGCAAAGAAGAACATCAGAAAAGCCTGCAGGATGAGGCCAGTGGCAGATCCAGTACTGCATTACCAAAAGGGAGATTAAGACTAAAGGCTTTCTGACGGTAAGAGCCATTCAACAGACTTCCTCGGGAGGTGGTGGGCTCTACCTTCCTTGGAGCTTTTTAAGCAGAGGTCGGGTTGCCATCTGTCAGGGATGCTTGAGCTGAGATTCCTGCATTGCAGGGGGTGGACTAGATGGCCCTCGGGAGTCCCTTCCAACGCCATGATTCTGCAAACCTGATCTCACCGTGACAAAGATTCCTGTGAGAAACCCACAAGCAGGATCCAAGCACAAGAGGAACACTCTCCTCTGGTTTCCAGCCAGTGTCGGATTTACATATAAGCTATATAGCTTGGGGGAGGTATACTTCTTAATTGTATTTTAGATCAACAATTACTTGGATAAAACACATATTTTGTGATGTGAAAATGGCTTGAGATACCTGTGAGGTCCATAAATAACCATACAGCATATATTTAAACACAAAAACAGCGACCATTTGTTGTGGACAAAGGGCAGCTGGACATAAAAAGGGCCCCATTGCCTTCAGGAGCTGAGGCCTCATCAAACCTCAATCCGGCCCTGTTTCCAGCAACTGAAATTCAGAAGCATTGCCGCACCAACTGTGGGGGCAGAACGCAGCCATTGTGGGTATGCGAACAACCTGAGTCTGGTCCCCATCAGCCTCTGCAAGATGGGCCAGAGGACAGGGACGCCAGCCGTGGCTCACTGGTCAAAGTTTCTAGGATGCCATAACCATCGAAAAGAGTTCTGCCAGAACACCATGATCGAGAAGTTCCAAGATCCTCCCTCCCTTTATTTTGTTACCCCCTGAATGGGACAGAGAAACTGCAGGGGTGGTTTTGGACTACCCTTAGATATGTCTCATGGGATGTGGGTGGCGCTGTGGGTTAAACCACAGAGCCTAGGACTTGCCGATTAGAAGGTCGGCGGTTCGAATCCCTGCAACGGGGTGAGCTCCCGTTGCTCAGTCCCTGATCCTGCCCACCTAGCAGTTCAAAAGCATGTCAAAGTGCAAGTAGATAAATGGATACCGCTCTGGCGGGAAGGTAAACGGCATTTCTGTGCGCTGCTCTGGTTTGCCAGAAGTGGCTTAGTCATGCTGGCCACATGACCAGGAAGCTGTACGCCGGCTCCCTCGGCCAGTAAAGCGAGATGAGCGCCGCAACCCCAGAGTTGGCCACCACTGGGCCAAATGGTCAGGGGTCCCTTTACCTTTACTAAATATGTCTCAGCATCTACAAATATATTCCCAGGACCTTCACCCAGGAATTTTCATAGTATCATTGAATTGTAGAGTTGGAAGTGAACTCCAAGCTTCATCTAGCAATGCAGGGATCTCAGCTCAAGCATCCATGACAGATGGCCACCCAACCTCAGCTTAAGCACCACCAATGAAGGAGCGTTCACCACCTTCCAGGGGGTCCCTTACCACCAGAAAGTTCTTCCTAACCTTTAGTTGCTCTCCTTTCTCCTCTTTAATTTCTGCAAAGCTCGTCTCTTTGATGCCAGCTGAAGACCATTTTATTCACCCAGGCATTTTGAACAGCTTGGATTTTTTAAAGTTATAATCTCTGCTTCTTCCGTTACCATTTCTGGTTTACCATATTATTAGTTTATTTCCCCGCTTCCTCCACCCGAAGGGAGAAATTTCCATTTTATTGGCATTGCATTTTAAAATATGGCACTTTCTTCTTTTGATGGTTGCTGCTGTTAACGGAGAAATCTGAGGGCTCCCTTGGACAAAAAAAACAAGGACACCAGCCAGGAATACCAGAGCAAAACAGCAGCCAGTAGGCTTGGTCTTTATTGAAGACTGTCGCGACAGGACTCCCACCTGCCACAAGGTGGAGCAAGATGGAAGCCCCAAACAAAAGAACCCCCAAACTTCTATTAGCTGCTAATCCCCATGTTACACACCCCCAAACTACATCACTAATACATCATGAAAGGGGAGGTCTGGTGGCAGTAATCTGAGCATCCTGGACCCTGCCCCATGGTTCCCCTTGCCCTCCACCAAACACCCGTCCAGTGAAACAAAAGAGATATTTACATTTCCCTGTTTCCCAGCCAAGTTAATCGCACCCTTTTGCCTTCATCTGGGTTTGTTATTTCTGGAATGGCTACCTGTCTGGCACTCAGGTATCAGGATGCCAGGGATTATCACTCAGGCAGAGGGGGTGCTGAGTAGCTGAGCTCACAGGTCTAGATGAATTTCTGAAGTTGTCCCTATGAGCCAGTACATAGACACATTGATCAGTGAATTCTTACATTTGGTATCGTGCAGCAAAGGCCCTTTGAATAGATAGGAAGAAACTGAGATGAAGTGTTTTGTGGGGACAAATCACAAAAGTCACAAAAGCGATTGTGCTGATTTTGGTAGTGGGCTGCACATGCATGATATCTGCTGGAGGGGCAATCTCACCCCCCCCCCATACATAAATTCCTGAAACAGCGTGCAAGTGTAGCTGATAATACCTGAGTCAGTAAATACGCATCTTGAATTTTCCCCTGCTTGGAGTGGGCACCCAGCTGTGTGGGACTGGACCGGGCAAAGGACTGTGGTGCTGCTTTCTTTTGCAGATGCTGCGTTGCCAGCGAGCGGCTGGGTACCTCGTCTTGGCCATCACCCTCTTCCAGTGGCAATCCAGGACAACTTTCCAGGTAGCGGCATTGCAAGAGGTAAGCAGTGATCTCAAAAAAGGCCCAGTTGTTTCTGGCAAGCCCAAATTTCTGCACCGAAGACGTTCTCCTATGGCTGGGATTTCTTATTTCAAAGCGCCCTCGAGCGGTCAGAGTTAAAATCTCTCTCTTTTTAAATGCTCTTAAAAGCAGTTTGAAAAGACCATAAGAAGAGTTTTGCTGCCATCAATCCTCCTTCTTCCTCTATGCTAGAGGCAAGGACAGTTAAAAGTGCCTTTAAAAGGGGAACAGGCAAATTCCCGGAAGAGGAGAAAGTTGGTGGTGCCAGGTCAGCACTGAAGTCATAAGTCTCCGATGCCAGAGAAGTAAAGTCTTTACTCAACTAAACCCTAATACAGCTCAGCTCCACGCAACCCTTTTATTTCTTAAAGTATTTGCAGATTGATCAATGTAGATCACTTTAATTCCAGCCAGAAAAGAATTACCTATGTCCATTTTCTCTAACACCTTAATCAAAAATGACCAAGGCTTTCTCCACATCTAAAAATATTAATGCGGCCTGTTTTTCATTTATCACTTCCAAATACTCTATTAGGTTAACTACATTTCTTATATTGTCCTTCATTTATCAGCCTGGTGAGAACCCAACTTGGTCTCTGTGGACGGACTCAGCCAGTGTCTTTTTTAGTCTGTTAGCTATAATTGTAGCAAATAGTTTATTATCACAGTTCAGTAAAGAAATAGGTCTGTAATTTTTTTGTCTTTGTTAAGTCACCATCTTGCTTAGGGATCAGGGTAGTAAATGACACGGGAATTACTCCAGTCACCAAAATTCTATTCATGGTGTCCTTAAGTGGTTCAAGAAGTGCATCCTGGAACTTTTTATAATTAATTGCCGAAAGTCCATCTGGCCCTGGTGCTTCATTCTATTTATGATGTTGTTGTTGTTTAGTCATTTACTCGTGTCCGACTCTTCGTGACCCCCTGGACCAGAGCACGCCAGGCACTCCTGTCTTCCACTGCCTCCCGCAGTTTGGTCAAACTCATGCTGGTACCTTCGAGAACACTGTCCAACCATCTCGTCCTCTGTCGTCCCCTTCTCCTTGTGCCCTCCATCTTTCCCAACATCAGGGTCTTTTCCAGGGAGTCTTCTCTTCTCATGAGGTGGCCAAAGTCTTGGAGCCTCAGCTTCAGGATCTGTCCTTCCAGGGAGCACTCAGGCTGATTGCCTTCAGAATGGAGAGGTTTGATCTTCTTGCAGTCCATGGGACTCTTAAGAGTCTCCTCCAACACCATAATTCAAAAGCATCCATTCTTCGGCGATCAGCCTTCTTTATGGTCCAGCTCTCACTTCCATACATCACAACTGGAAAAACCATAGCTTTAACTATATGGACCTTTGTTGGCAAAGGTCCGTATAGTTATTCTATTTATACCCATTTGTAATTCCGATATCGATATGGGTGCATTCAGGCTTAGTCGATTTTCTTTGGGTACTCGGAGTATATTACAGTCACTTTCCCAGGAGGTCTTGCCCCAATGACATAGTTGCAAGGACTCAAGGTCCCTGCCTTCCCATCCCTCTCTAAGCTCTTCCGCTCCAGGTTTTCCCCACTCAGTCTCAAACTGCATCTGCGCACAACTGTTCTGCTCTTTTCATTTCTCTACGCGTTCTTGGAGACCAGCAGGGAGGGGAGCTGGTTACAGCAGGAGGGGGGCCTCCCTGGATCCTTCAGCATCCTGCCTCATGGCTGCCTCTGTCCCTGCTCCTCTTCAGCCTTTGCTTCTGCCTTTGAATCTGGGCTGTTCTCTGCCACAGCCTCTTCCTGCTCACTTAGACCTGTTACCTCTTCAGCTTCCAACACCTCCTCCTCCTCTTCCCTGTCTTCTCTCTCTGACCATCCATTGTCGGCCCACCACCTGTCCCTTGACTCTTCACTTGGGGATTCCCTTGGGGGTTCCCCAGCTGGTGCCTCGCAGCACTCCTCCGAATCCAGCCTGTCCATGGCAGAGAGTTTTGTTAAGGATGTAAGAAGAGTGTTATGTACTGAGTTGAATAGGATCCAAACTGCAGCAGTCTGATTGGTCCTAGAACAATAGGATCCAAAATGCAGCAGTCTGATTGGTCCTAGAACAATAGGATTCAGAATGCAGCAGTCTGATTGGTTCTAGAACAATGCAGCAGTATGATTGGTTGGCAGGAACCACCCAATCATGCTCCAGATATAAGTGAATCCACAACCTGATTGGCTTACAGTAGAATTCCAGAATTAGCCAATCATGTGCAGCCCATTGTGTAAATAATGTTTATAAAGCAGATACTTTGAGGGGACTTTCATTCATTCCTCCTCACCACTATGAGCTGAATAAAGAGAATGAAATCACTTTGCGATTCTGAGTATATTTCAAAGAGCCTCCTGGATCATGCCAATCCGGTGCTTTTTCTTCTGGGGCTACTCAAGGGCACGCAGCACCAGCACCTTTCTTTCTAGAAGAAAAGCACTGCTAATGACTGCGCAAAATATGCAGCAAAGTCAAGTGTGGAAATAGAGGTTCTAAAACCTTTAAAATGTGCCCCTGTAAGGTACAGTGGATGCTTGGGTTGCGAACGTGATCCGTGAGGGATGCATGTTCCCAACCCGCAGCTTTCGCAACCCACACTGGCGCATCTGCACACGCATGGGCTGCGATTCGGCGCTTCTGCACATGTGCGACCGCCAAAACCTGGAAGTAACCCGTTCCGATACTTCTGGGTTCCGGCAGTCCGTAACCAAACAAAACACAGCCTGGAGCATCTGTAACCCGAGGTATGGCTGTAGTTCCAGTTTCTTTCCAAAGTTTCATGCTTTCCCCAGTACTGGAAAAAGACCACACCTCTGGTAAGTTAAAAAAATGGTTTACAGTTATACCTCATGTTGCGTTAGGTTCATGTTGCGTCTTTTCAGTTCGCGAATGTGGCAAACCCAGAAGTGTATACTTCCGGGTTTCGCCGTGCGTGCATGTGCAGAAGCATTCTGCGCACTTCGCACATGCGCAGCAGCACTCTATTGCGTCGTGCGTGTGCGCAGAAGCAGCGCTCTAGGTACAGAATTATCAGGGTGCGAACAGCACCCCAGAACAGATCAAGTCCTTACCTTTGTTGGCAAGGTGATGTCTCTGCTTTTTAAGATGCTGTCTAGGTTTGTCATTGACTGATAATTATAGTAATCCATAAAGAATAGCGGGAAGATCATTCTTTTCTCCTTTGCAGCAGCCTTCGGCTCCTTCCTCTCCCCTGGGTGAGGGTCGCCTGTCTCTGTCTGGCCAGGAGAAGCCAGCTGCTGACTTGGTCGCAAAGCTTCTCCTCTTCGACGAGCTGGTGTCCCTTGAAAATGATGTCATCGAGACGAAAAAGAAGCGGAGTTTCTCGGGGTTTGGCTCCCCTCTCGATAGGCTTTCGGCCGGCTCCCTGGACCTGAAAGCCAAGCAGAGGTGAGCTGTGAGGAAGAACTGGATCTCAGAGTCATGGGACTGCAGAAGAGACCCAAAGGTTGCTTTCTATGCGCAGGAAGAACTCTGCACATGCTTAAATTGCACTCCCTTATGGATGCTGGTAGTTTTGTAAGCAAGAATGTGTGTACAACGAAGGACTCACCCAAACCTCCATTTGCTCTCCTGCTTCCCCCCAGGAACCCTATGCTTTAGTGCTGAATCGGAACAAATGGCAATCATGTTTTTCGCAGACTGCTGTTTGTTCCAATTTAGCGCTAAAGAGCGGGTTTTGGTGGGTGGGAGGAGAAGCAGGGCAAAGGCAAAGCCGCTGTGCCTAGGAAGCATGGGACTAGTGGGAAGGAGCTCAGACCCGTGTCTTCCAGGCAGGGGACAAGCAGAAGGGGGCTTGCAATGCCGAAACAAATTTGCAATAATATGCACCACGCACTTCTGCACCGTAAGTAAATTAATTTGCGTCGTACTGAAAATACAAATGGAGGTAGTCAAAGGAAGCAGAAAGCTTTCCATTGGCCTTACCCAACCTGGTGCCCTCCACCTGTTTTGAACTACGGATCTCATCAGCCCCAATAAGCAAGACTGAGTCTTACTGTTCTTCTTTAGTGATCCCTCATAGCCGACTAAGATTGTCTTCCACAAACACGGTTTTAACAATGAGTCTGTAAGTGACTGTGGAGGCCAGTTCTGGATCCACATGCCCTTCCACAGTAGGGACATAGGTTCCCGGGTAGGAGTTGATCACCGTGTGGATTTGCCAAGCGTGCCTTCCTCCTAGCTCGTTTCTCCCTTGCGTCCTGAGTTCGAGTGTCTTCAAAGCCCATGACGCCTTTGGGAAAGGCTGTTCTCCAACTGGAGCGCTCGCAGGCCAGTGTTTCCCAATTGTTGGTGTTTATACTACTTTTTTTAGCTTTCCCTTGAGATCTTTCAACCTCTTTTGTTGACCACCAGCATTACGCTTACCATTTTTAAGTTCGGAATAGAGTAGTTGCTTTGGAAGATGATCACCAGGCATCCGCACAACATGACCAGTCCAACAAAGTTGATGTTGGAGAATCATTGCTTCAACACTGACGATCTTTGCTTCTTTCAGTACACTGGCATTAGTTTGCCTGTCTTCCCAAGTGTTGTGTAAAAATTTTCGGAGACCCGGTTGATGGAATCTTTTGAAGAGTTGGAGATGGCATTTAGAAGTGGTCCATGTTTCACAAAGGGATGCAGGTGGCGCTGTGGGTTAAACCACAGAGCCTAGGGCTTGCCCATCAGAAGGTCGGCGGTTCGAATCCCCCCACCGGGGTGAACTCCCATTGCTCAGTCCCTGCTCCTGCCAACCTAGCAATTCGAAAGCACTTCAAAGTGCAAGTAGATAAATAGGTACCACTCCGGTGGGAAGGTAAATGGCATTTACATGCACTGCTCTGGTTCGCCAGAAGCGGCTTAGTCATGCTGGCCACATGACCCGGAAGCTGTACGCCGGCTTCCTTGGCCAATAAAGCGAGATGAGCGCCGCAACCCCAGAGTCGGTCACGATTGGACCTAATGGTCAGGGGTCCCTTTACCTTTATGTTTCACAAGCATACAGTGAAGATTGAGCCTTGCTGTTGCTTGAGATGGCCACAAGAGGGAGCCCGTCCCCACCAAAAGTGCTCTGCCAATGAGCTTTGCTCTGTGGAAACCCCATGAAAGTGACAGTCGCAAATGCGTTCCAATTCCAATTGGAACACTTTGTGATACTTTGGTTCTTTTAGGGCCCTGCAAAAGAAACAGAGGTCTTGCGCATACTGGATCCTAGCACTTATTGCACTAGTTCTAATGTTTATAAGGTCGCAAGAAGAGGCAGGTGGATCAGACCCACGGCCCACCTAGTCTAGCCTCCTATTCTCACAGGGGCCAGCCAGGGCCCCAAATGAGAAACCTGCAAGCAGGATTCGAACACAAGACCAACACTCTCCCCTTCTGTGGTTTCCACCATCTGGGATTCAGAATCATCACTGCTTCCAGCTGTAGAGGCAGAGAAGAACCAGGCTGGCTAGGAGCCGTCCATAGTTTGAAAAGAACCAATTCATGGCTGGGAGGGATATCTAGGTTACTGGCCATCATTGCTTCCTGCGGAAGTGAGTTCCAGGGTTCAGCTATGCTCTGAGTAAAGAAGGGCTTTCTTTTCTCTGCCCTAAACCTTCCAACATTCAGCTTCGCTGGGTGTTCACTGGTTCTAGTACCATGAGGGAGAAAACCACCCTCTATTCTCTTCCCCCAGGACATGAATAATTTTATAAGCACCTGCACACAGAGCTTCCTCGCAGAAGAGTCGTCTCAGCCCCCTGACTGTTTTGGCTGGGGCTGGTGGGTAAACATCTGGAGGGCATCACTTTGGGGGCGGTTAGGATGGAGCTTATGCAACAAAGGGGCATTGGGATATCCCAATTAATTGCATCTCATTCCGCAGGAAAGTTGTGGAAATTCCAAAGAGACGGTTTGGAATCCCCCTTGACCGGATCGGAGTGAACCGTCTGAGCAACACCAGAGGTTAGCAGACGTGGGTAAGATAAAAGCGGACTTGCAGGGCCTGTTCCTTGGCTGCAGCCTATTATTATTATTATTATTATTATTATCCCTGGATTGCCCCAGCCACTCTGTGCGGCTTCCAACAGATAGGCAGCTCCCAGGGGGTTGGAAATTATTCTGTGTATCGGTTTCTTCCCCGCCTCCTTCAAATGAGCCAACAGCGTGATGCGGCGGCAGAAAAAGCTAATGCGATTCTAGGCTGCATCCACAGAAATCTAGTGTCCAGATCAAGGGAAGTCATCGCATCACTCTAGTCTGTCTTGGTCAGACCACACCTGGAGTGCTGGGTGCAGTCAGTGGCGGATTTGGGGCTTTCGGATTTCAGGGGCACCCTTTGTGACACCAAAATTCAGCCCCTCCACCACCACGGCTGCCTCTTGCCTTCCATTTTACATCATTGTTGCAGCCCCCCCCCCCAAGAGCCCCCTCTCAGATCAGAGCCCATTACGAGTGAGACGATCACACTGCCCCATATCCGCCTCTGGCCCAATTCTGGCCCAATTCAGAAGGTTATTGACAAGCTGGGGAGCATGAAGGGGAGGGTGACCAAGATGATCAAGGATCTAGAAGCCAATAATAATAATAATAATAATAATAATAATAATAATAATAATAATAATAATAATTTATTATTTACCTGTATACCCTGCCCATCTGGCTGGGCTTCCCCAGCCACTCTGGGCGGCTTCCAACAAAATATTAAAATACAGTAATGCATCAAACATTAAAAGCTTCCCTAAACAGGGCTGCCTTCAGATGTCTTCTAAAAGTCTGGTAGTTGTTGTTCAGGAGCTTCATAAGCTTTCTTCTGCCCGAACATCACAGCAACCGATGCCAACAGACACTGGCACACTTAGGGATCTGCAGAGTCTTTGCAGCTTGCGTATCAGACCTCAGCAACTTAGCATTTTGGCTAATCTACTTTATTTACAGGGATGCGGGTGGAGCTGTGGGTTAAACCACAGAGCATAGCACTTGCCGATCAGAAAGTCGGCGGTTTGAATCCTCACAACCGGGTGAGCTCCCGTTGCTTGGTCCCTGCTCCTGCCAACCTAGCAGTTCGAAAGCACGTCAAAGTGCAAGTAGATAAGTAGGTACCGCTCCAGCGGGAAGGTAAACGGCGTTTCTGTGCACTGCTCTGGTTCTCCAGAAGCGGCTTAGTTATGCTGGTCACATGACCTGGAAGCTGTACCCTGGCTCCCTCAGCCAATAAAGTGAGATGAGTGCCGCAACCCCAGAGTCGGCCACGACTGGACCTAATGGTCAGGGGTCCCTTTACCTTTTATTTTATATACATATAAACACACACGGAGCACTGCAACGTGGCTCCCTCTCTCTCTAGCATCCGACAGCAAAGAGAAAAAGAACAAGGACAATAGTCCCACTTCACGGAACACAGGAACACAAACATCCTGTCTCCGTCACTTCCAACTCTGTGGAGTCAAAACATACACCGTCATGGGATAGACAACAATCCCATGACTGCAATCACGGAGCAGGAATTCCAACAGGGCTTCTATACTGCAGGGCACACCCACAAGAAGCTAAAAAGAAAACAGCCAAGAGGGGCCCTCAAACCTCCTTATTCAAGCTTGAAAAGCTCTAACTGGGAGGAGGCTGTGTGCATGTCCAGCTTGGGGGCTTTACAATGGGGACGTCTTGGTTGACCCCCATGAGAACAGAATGGTGGACCAGAGAGCCTGGCTGGATCAGACCCATGGTCCATGCAGTCCAGCATCCTGTACTCAGCAGTGGCCGACCAGGTACCCCTTTGGGGAATAATAATAATAATAATAATAATAATAATAATAATAATAATAATTTATTTATACCCTGCCCATCTGGCTGGGTCCTCGCAGCCACTCTGGGCGGCTTCCAACAAAACACTAAAATACAATAACCTTGAAGGAGGACCTGGGCACAAAAAACCTCTTCTTGTCTCCTGTGACTTCCAGCAAGAGCTGTTCAAGCTGTTCAGGAGCTCATTGATCCAGCTACAAGGCTCCTCTTATGGGTTTCTTTTCTCTCCCCCCCCCCCCATGACTCCCTCCCCCCTTACAGGTTTGCCCGCCCTGGTGGACACCCTCCGCAGAACATCTCCCACTGCCAAAGGCACTTCCGCCAGTCCCACCGCCACTCCCAGGGACTTTGCAGTTCAGAAACAGGCCTCCTAAAACCAAACAAAAGAAACATGCCTCCAGTTCTCGTTATAGCAGGATCTGCCCACTAGACCACACTTCCTTCCAGCTGACGCTCTGCTCTCCTGAATAAGGGAACAGAAAGTGGTTTTTTTTGTCTGTTTGTCTGCTTGTTTGTTTATATGTATATAACAATTTCATTTGCATGCCACTTTTTTTAAAAAAAATGACTTTTGGGAGTCTAATAGGGCTATTAGAATGCAGTGCAGCAAAATAGCAAGGTGGTGTTGTTGACTCTGGAGCAGCATTAATAAGCAAAGCTTCTTATTTCCACACACACAAGCCCTTTTCACCTGGTTACTGGTCCCCCATCTCAGGTCAGCTCAGGACCTCTGCTCAAGTTAGCATCCTTCCCATAGCTGTCAACTTTTCCCTTTTCTTGCGAGGAATCCTATTCGGAATAAGGGAATTTCCCTTAAAAAGGGGAAAACATTGACAGCTATGATCCTTCCCCATAGAATAGAATAGAATAGAATAGATTCTTTATTGTCATTACACAAGTGCAACATTGCACAAGTGCAACGAAATTGGATGCCATCCCTTAAAAACAACAAAAGCAAAACAACAACAACAACCAAACAAACCACATTCCAGCCACACCCACACCAACACCCATCAAACTCCCAGGTCACACTATCGAGTTACAGCATTCAAAAAGGCCACAGCTCTTGGATAGAAACTGTTTTTCAGTCTATTTGTCCTTGACTTGATGTTTCTATATCTCCTGCCAGAAGGCAGTAGTGCAAACAGACTGTGTCCCGGGTGAGATGAATCCTGCAGGATGTTGTTTGCTTTCCTAAGACAACGGGAACCGTACAGTTCTTCCAAAGATGGGAGAGGATGACCAATAATCCTTTGGGCTGTGGTTATGACCTTCTGGAGCACCTTCCTCTCCCTAGCTGTACAACTGGAGAACCAAGCACAAATACAGTATGTAAGAATGCTCTCTATGGAGCCTCGGTAGAAGGACACCAGCAGTCTCTCACTCAGATTGTTCTTCTTCAAAAGTCTGAGGAAATAAATTCTCTGCTGGGCCTTCTTCACCAGAGCAGTGGTATTTGCGCTCCAAGTCATGCCCTGATCGATAGTTACTCCCAAAAACCTGAATTCCGCCACCCTCTCCACCCGTTCCCCGTTGATATACAAGGGCTGAATGTCCGCCTTTTTTTTTTTCTGTAATCCACCACCAATTCCTTGGTCTTAGCCGTATTAAGAGCCAGATTGTTCTCTCCACACCAAACACAGAGCCGCTCCACCTCGTCCCGATAGGCGGACTCATCCCCTCCTGAAATGAGCCCTACCACCGTAGTGTCATCAGCAAACTTGATGATTTTGTTGCTGGAATAGATGGCTGTACAGTCATACGTATAGAGAGCATAGAGCAGGGGACTCAACACACAACCATTGACAGCTATGATCCTTCCCCATCATTACGATCCAAGCGCAACCTCCTGGCTGGCATTTCCTTCCTAAAGTTCTCCCCGTCTGGGCCCTGCTGGCGGGGATTTTCTCACGTGGAGCCACCCAAAAATGCTTCTGAGCAGCAATTGCAGAGTCAGGCCAAGAGCTCCTTGAGTCCAGCATTGCCTTCTCCCAGGGGACAACCAGATGTGGACCCAAGAGCTCTTTCTCCTCCTGCGTTTGCAGCATCTGGTACCCAGAACCGTCCCTGCCTCCAGCTGTGGAAGCTCAGCCATCAAGACCAGTAAATAAATAATAAATAATAAATAAATTTTTATTTATACCCCGCCCTTCCTGGTTCAGAAAACCGGTCTCAGGGCAGCTAACAGCAAATTTAAAACACTTAATTGATGCAACAAAAAACAGCATAAAATACAGTATAAAACGTGAATAACGATAAATTCAGAATTCAAAAATCAATTTAGGGGAGGAAATCCATCCAATAAACATTAGATGATCACTGGGGCTAGCTGGCTAAATTAGTCCTACTTGGGCCAGAGAGGAGACCAGGGAGAATTAGCTGCGGGATCCCAGAGCGGGGAATCTTTATAAAACAGGGAGGGGGAGGGAAGGAAGAGGAATAAAAGATCAGGCTAAGTTCAAATGGAAAGCCAGGTGGAATAGCTCTGTCTTACAGGCTCTGCGGAAGGAAGTGAAATCCTGCAGGGCCCTGGTCTCATGGGACAGAGCATTCCACCAGGTCGGAGCCACCACTGAGAAGGCCCTGGCCCTGAAGGAGGATAGTCTGACTTCCTTAGGGCCCGGGACCTCTAAACTATGATTATTCATGGACCATAAGGTCCTCTGCGGGGCAGACCAGGAGAGGCGGTCCCGGAGATACGAGGGCCCTAAGCCACAAAGGGCTTTAAAGGTCAAGACCAGCACCTTGAACCTGACCCGATACTCCACCGGGAGCCAATGCAACTGGTAAAGCACTGGGCGAATATGCTCCCATGGCAGGGACCCCGTGAGGAGCCTCACTGCAGCATTCTGCACCCGCTGGAGTTTCTGGGACAGCTTCAAGGGCAGTCCTGCGTAGAGCGAATTACAGTAGTCAAGCCTGGAGGTGACCGTTGCGTGGATCACTGTGGCCAGGGCGGGGCGGGAAAGGTAAGGAGCTCTCTCCTCCCCCCCGAATTTGCCTCATCATCTTTTAAAGTGATCCAAGTTGGGGGGGGGGGAGAGACAGAAACTGCCCCCGCAGCAAGTCCTGTCTATCTGGTAAGCAGCTTAGGACCATGACAGACACCATGTGGAATCTTAGGAATCTGCCTTGCCTTCTGACCTCATCTCTTTCGACAGCCTCTATCTCTCTCTGGCTCTCAGCCCTGTTCTCATTCTCCGCTTCCTCTCTCCTCTCCTTAGAATCACAGAATTCTAGCGTTGGAAGGGGGACCCACCCGGTCATCTAGTCCAACCCCCTGCAGTGCAGGAATGGCAGCTCACGCCCTCCTTAAAGCTGCTTTACGTGGGCACACAGAGCATCTTCCAACTCTGAACCGTCTCTTTTGGTTCGATGCTGGAGACTGAAGCTTGGGGCCTTCTGCAGGCAGAGCAGGTGTCCTGTGACTCTTCTTTCCAGATGGTGCCAGTTTCCTCAGCTTTGAAGTTTTGCTTCCTGCAACGTCGTATTTCCTCTTGAACTGCCTTCATTATTTTAACCACTGAAATCTTACATGTCACAAATGGAAAAAGAAACTGGGTGTTTGGGGGAACGACAATGCTTCGTCCTTGTTGATCGAGTCTCTCTCTCTCTCTCTCCAAGAATAGCTCTGTATTTTCCTGACTTATGTGCTTGGAGATGCTCCTTATTCTAGAGCGATGGAAGAGCTGGATAAACTCCATCATGTTCAAATAAAGCATAACGTGTCATATGTGGCTGGCTATCCTTCTTCCTTCTCCATATTAGCTGTGTTTATAACGCAACGTCACTTAGGGCAGGAGTGCCCAAACTTTTTCCAAAGAGGGCCAGATTTGATGAAGTGAACATGCGTGAGGGGAGAAAACAAAAGGCAGGGGTTTGTTGCCTGCCAAGGAGCCTCCTGAAAGCATCTCAAGGGCCTCGTTGGACAGAAGATGCTGAGGCAGATGGATAGGACCCAGGAGGTGTCTTCTTAGTTCTCACCTGCTCTTGCAAAGAACATGCTTTGTGTATGTGGAATGTCTGCCACTAAAATGAGAATAGGCATCAGAAGATAAGAAAAACCCTGCTAAATCAGGGTAGTTGAGAGTTAAGATTCCTCCATTGCAGGAGGCAATCTTCCAACTTAATAATAATAATAATAATAATAATAATAATAATAATAAGAGGCTTTTTCTACCTAACTGTTCAGCTTTGGCAATATTGGTGGAGTGGAGAGAAATTTAGGCTTTAATAATAATAATAATAATAATAATAAAAATAAAAATAAAAATTAATACCCCGCCCATCTGGCTGGGTTTCCCCAGCCACTGTGGGCGGCTCCCAAACAGATTAAAAACAGAATAAAACATCAAACCTTAAAAACTTCCCTAAACAGGGCTGCCTTCAGATGTCTTTTAAAAGTCAGATAATTGCTTATTTCCTTGACATCTGATGGGAGGGCGTTCCACAGGGCAGGCGCCACCACCGAGAAGGCCCTCTGCCTGGTTCCCTGTAACCTGACATCTCACAGTGAGGGAACCGTCAGAAGGCCCTCAGAGCTGGACCTCAGTGTCCGGGCTGAACTCTATGATTTTGTGGTTCTATCCTGTCGCCATATGCCTGTAGGAAACCAGCAAGCATCTTCTCCCCTCTTGTGGTTTCCAGCCACTGGTACCCAGAAGCATTGCTGCCTCCAAATGTTGAGGCTGAGTGAGCCATTGCGGCCAGGATCCCCTAGTCGCCTTCTCTTCCGTGAATTTGTCCAGCCTTCTCTTCCGTGAATTTGTCCAGTCGTCTTTCACAGGCATCCGTTTGCGTGGCTGTCGCTGCCTCTTGCAGAAGCAGCTTCCGTAGCTGAACAGTGCTCTGCATCTTGAGAACAGATGTTCCAAGCTCCTTTGCGTGTGGAGTGTTCTGCAGGACACCCGCCACTTGCATCATAATACGGCTCCAGGAGTTGTGGTGCAACACAAAAATTAGAAAAAGAAGAATGGGGGGGGGGACACACCTGGCATTGCAATCTTTGTTTGGGTTTTATTCTGTCTTCAAGGTGGGCCAAGGAAGCAAGTCTCAGGGGCTGTCCTGAGAGATTAAAGAAAATGCTCATGGTTCACCACAAAACTTATGGAGAATATTTGATCTTGGGAACCATCGAGAGGAGAAATCATGCTGGGGAGTCTCAGCTGGTTGTCTTCCACAACCACACACACAAAACACAACACAACACAACAAATGCAGGAGATGGAGGCTTCACCTCCCGCAGGATCTGTGTCTCTTTCTTCCTGGGTGGCATCTGGAGGAGGCCTTTGATGGTTCAGCAGAGCCGGGGGCTGCACTCCAAGAGTTATTGCCTAAATAAAATTCAAAGTTCTCTAGGACCAGAGTGGTGCATGCTCTGGTTATCTCCCGCTTGGACTACTGCAATGAGCTCTACGTGGGCCTACCTTTGAAGGTGACCCAGAAACTACAACTAATCCAGAATGCGGCAGCTAGACTGGTAACTGGGAGCGGCCACCAAGACCATATAACACCGGTCTTGAAAGACCTACATTGGCTCCCAGTACATTTTCTGAGCACAATTCAAAGTGTTGGTGTTGACCTTTAAAGCCCTAAACGGCCTCAGTCCAATATATCTAAAGGAGCATCTCCACCCCCATTATTCTGCCCAGACATTGAGGTCCAGCGCCGAGGGCCTTCTGGTGGTTGCCTCACTTTGAGAAGCAAAGCTACAGGGAACCAGGCAGAGGGCCTTCTCGGTGGTGGCGCCCGCCCTGTGGAACGCCCTCCCACCAGATGTCAAAGAGAACAACAACTACCAGGCTTTTAGAAGAAATCTGAAGGCAGCCCTGTTTAGGGAAGCTTTTAATGTTTGATGCATTACTGTATTTTAATATTTTCTTGGAAGCCTCCCAGGGTGGCTGGGGAAGCCCAGCCAGATGGGCAGGGAATAAATAATAAGTTGTTGTTGTTGTTGTTGTTGTTGTTGTTGTTAGACATGAGAATACCCCTGCTGGATTCGGCCAAAGGGGACCCATCTGGTCCAGCTTCTTGTTCCTACAGCGGCCAACCAGATGCCCATGCTGGGAAACCCGCAAGCTGGATTCGAACCCAGGATCAACTCTCCCCTCCTGCGGTTTCCAACAACTGGGATTCAGAAGAGAAGAGACCTCAGATGTTTTGGACGCCAACTTCCTTCCGCCCCAGCAGGGGCAGTTCTCATCCAAAACATCGGGGGGGGGCACCAAGTTGGCAAAGGTTGGCACTAGACATCAGATGACAAAGCACTTGATGGATATGACCGACTGACTGATCTTGTGACAATGTTGCTTAAGTTGATTCTCAATTATAATAGACCCTGAAGTGTATTTTTAAATATCCTTTATTTGGATGGCCAAAACAACAACCCTTCAAAATCTCCTTCGAAAACTGATTAAGCTTTTATTCACTCCCACATCTCTGGTGGCACCCAGTTCCACAGGATGCTGTTTTCTCAGCCTCTCACCCTGAACTGCATTTATTTCGCTTTGCCAGAGGGTGTTCTGCAAGGAAAGGGAGATATTCCTCTCTTTAGATCTGGCATCGCGGTGTTCAGCTGCTGTACAAACATGCAATCTGAACTGCAGGGCACTTGTGGGCTGCCAATATCTCCCTAACCCTGGTGCCATCCTTGCTAATTTGCCATAGTGATTTCCCCCCAACTTAAAAAAGGAGATGACAATAATCTGCCAAAGGGAATAAAGCTGGCATCTGTGTGAAGCCAGCCAAGAGCCCATTGACTGCTTTTGAAACGTATCACAGCGGAACAAAATACTCTTTATCATTAGAAAGGCTGGAGAGGAGCTCTCAAATTACAAAGGCTTGACTGTTCGGAGCGAAAAAAACGAAAGAAAACAGACAACACTTTGGCCGATGGTAATGTGACTGAGGTGCATTTCAGACACGGTAAACACTGATTAACACCCCTCTTGATGTTGCAAGTGGATATTCCCATCACACTCTTCTGTGTGAACTTCCTGGAATACCTCGCAGAAGGCTTGGCCCCAACCAAGAGTGTAAAACTCAGGCATCCACTCTGAAATTCAGATTCTGATATATTTTGGAAGCTGTGACGTCTCACATCCATAAACTGTCATTTGCACCTTTGATAGCTAGGCTGTTTCTGATAAATTTGAGGGCTCTCTGTATTGTTCCAGGCCATTCCAACCTCTGTGAGGTGAGAGACCCCAGGGGTTCCCGGCATTTACCTGGGGTTCAGTTTTCTTGGAACGAAGGTCCGTGGAGACTGCAGTGTCTTTAGGATATATGGTTTCATTTGCACAGATACATACACAAATTCTTGTATTCTTTCGGTATATTCGTTCATATTAAAAACGCTTCTGGTTTTTTAACAAAGGTTATTTTTAACATTTTTTTCAATTCGTTGTAAATAATTTCCCAGAAACCTTTTATAACCTTACATTGCCACCACATATGATAAAACGTACCCTCTACTTCTTTACATTTCCAACACTTGCTTTCTTTTCTTTTATACATTTTTACTAATTTAACTGGTGTTAAATACCACTTGTACATCATTTTCATATAATTCTCTTTAAGTGCAGTACAGGCCGTAAATTTTATATCTTTCCCCCATAATCTTCCCCAATCTGTCATCTGAATGCTATGTTCCACATCTCCAGCACTTATCTAATTCAGTCTTATACATCTTAGCATCCTACTCAGAGTTAAATACCAACTGTGAATCATTTTCAGACAGTTCTCCTTCAAAGAATAACATGCTGTAAATTTCAAGTCACTTTTCCAGAATTTCCCCCAATAGTTAGCTGATTTCTGACTTTGTATAGTTTTGGTTGTATGATTTTATGCACAACTGATTTTTTTGTTTTAAATGAACGGTGGTATATAAATAGATTTGAGTTCTGGACCTTCCCCCCCCCCCTTCTTTCAATTCATTAAATTGAATTAAATTAAATTCTGAGATTCCTGCGCTACAAAGGGTTGGCCTAGATGATCCTTGGAGTTGCTCGCAACTCTACAATTCTATCTAATTTCTATGAAATTAGTAATCCTATCCCCACCCCTGCCTGCAAAAAAAGGCAGCTCACGAGTTTGCGTGAAATGCAACAGGCAAGGCGTCAACCAAACCTCCCTAGATCTCTTAGTAAGCAAACGAGCAACAGGCACGACAATTAATATTATCACTTTGTATGCAGAAAACGGCAAAGATGGATCTATTTTGAGTAAGACGGGGATCTTGAGCCGCAGAAGCCATTCCTGTAAGAGGCAGCAAGTTATAATTAAGATGCATTGGAATTTAGAGACTCAATTTTGCAGAGGCTTGAGGACAATTAATAAAAATATGGCCTGCATGAGGAATAAACATTGTCCGACCTTTAATTAAAAAATAATGATGATGAACTTGACAAGGCATCCTGACTGATAATTAAAGTTCTGTTGCGATACGGCCAGGAAAGGTGAAGGTATAAAGACCCCAAACAGATTCTGGTCAGAATTATAGAATTGTCGGAAGGGACCCCCAGGGGCCATCTAGCTCAACCCCCTAAAATGCAGGGATCTCAGCTCCAACATGCAAGTTCCGTGGGTAGGGATGGATGTTGCTTTGAAAGGTTATCCCTGGAAGAGAGAGGCTCCCCCGTTTAACCTGCCTGCCTGCAATTGAGCAAAAACCCACACAAAGGCTGCATGACTCTATTCTCGTGACCTGGGAAAAGCCTGACTCCCACCAGCCTGCAAATCCAGCTCCTTCAGGAAACGAATTTTGAGAAGTTATGTGCAGGCCTGGAGGAGAAGGAGATATAGAATCATAGAATTGTAGAGTCGGAAGGGACCCGAGGGTCATCTAGTCCAACCCCGCCATTCAGGTGTCTCAGCTAAAACATCCCTGACCAGGGCTCTCTTTAGTAAATGCACCGCCGGGGTGCAAAGATCCAGCGAGCGCCCCCAAATTTAGTTTAGCCCCCAAATTAACTTTTATTACGCTTATGTCAGACACCACGCTGACGCCTTGTTTACGAAAGAAGGGAGGGAAAAGAAACAAACTTTTTTGTTTGCTCATTTCTTTACAATACACTTGTACTTAAGTATGCAACACCATCACACTTAAACTTATAAGTATTGTTTAGGCACCTACTTAAGAGAAACATCAGTCGCGTCAAAGGTGCCGCTGACCCCGCTACCTCATAGCAGCTCAATACAATATGTACCATAATACTTTGATGTAAGAGTTAATTTCACGTGCACAGCGTTGCTGAGAATGACAAGCGGCGGCGCTGGCACGGCACAGCGCTTCTTTGATGAATGAGTGCACAAAGTCAAAAGTCCTTTAGTGAAACAGTAGGTATACATTTTGGTAATACCTAGGTTTATATGTGTTTTGTTTTTCTAGCTTGATCAAAATTATTTATTATTTCATAACAGGTAGATAGTTACAGTGGGGAGGGGGGGAGTATTTGATCCCCTGCTAAATTCACCTGTTTGCCCCCTGACGAAGAAATGACCAGTCCATAATTTTAATGGTAGGTTTATTGTAGTTGTGAGAGACAGAATAACAACAGGAAAACCCCTCAGAAACCCAGAAGACAAAAGTCAGAGATTGATGTGCATTATAATGAGTGAAATAAGTATTTGATCCCTTTGGAAAAAGACGACTTAGTACGTGGTGGCAAAACCCTTGTCGGCAATTAGAGAAGTCAGACTTTTCTTGTAGGTGGCCACCAGGTTTGCACACATCTCAGGAGGTATTTTGTCCCATTCCTCTTTGCAGAACCTCTCCAAGTCAGTAAAATTTCAAGGCTGATGTGTAGCTACTCGAAACCTTCAGCTCCCTCCACAGATTTTTGGAGGGCAAACAGGCCAATTTAGCAGGGGATCAAATACTTTCCCCCCTCACTGTAAGAGCTTAGGCGGCTACAGTGGTGGGTGCCTGGCGCCCCCCAGAATTCAACAGCCAGGTGCCCTGCACCCTCGGATAAAGAGGGCTCTGTCCCTGACAGATGGCCATCCGACTTCTGCTTAGAAACCTCCAAGGAAGGAGAGTCTGCCACCTTAAAGAAGGTCTCGGGTTTGAGCCCTGGCATCTCCAGGTAGCTCTGGGAGTATCCTGCCTGTAACCCTGGACAACTGTTGCCCACCTGCAGCCAATACTGAGGCAGGTGACCCAAATGTCTAACTCACAAGTTTTTCCTACTCCAGGTTTTCCCCCCTCTGCCATAGGACTAGAACAAGTGGACAGCGACCCAGCCAAACGTTGGAAGATTCAGGGCAGATCACGGAAAGGACGTTTTCATACAGTGCGGAGTTAAACTATGGAACTCCCTCCCACAAGGTGAAATGAAGGCCACCAACCAGGGTGGCTTTAAAAGAGGAATAGACAAATTCAGGGAGGAGGAGGAGAGGGCTCTGAGTCAGCCTGGCTTTGCCTCCATAGCTGGAGGCAGCAGCGGTGCTTCTGAAACTAGGTAAGGGGAGAGTGGTCTTGTGTTCGAATCCTGCTTGCAGGTTTCTTTTGGGGGCATCTGGTTGGCCCCTGTGAGAACAGGGTGCTGGACTAGGCGGGCCGTGGGCCTGATCCGGCAGGCACTTCTCATGTTCTTCACTCCTCTCTTCCTCCTCAGGGGCTATTCCTCTAAGCCTTGCAGCAGTTCTCAACCTGTGGGTCCCCAGATGTTGTTGGACTACAACTCCCATCATTCCTGAGCTCTGGCCTTGCTAGCTAGGGGTGATGGGAGTTGTAGTCCAACAACATCTGGGGACCCACAGTGTTATGTACTGAGTTGAATATGTGGGAATGTTCTGGGGTGCAGGAGAGGATATATTGACTAATTATATCCTTATCCAACTTGTGCTAACAAGTTCCCAAAATATCAGCAGAGTTTATGACATTCCCCTTTTTAGTTCGCAACGGTAACGTGTGCACAGGTTCGCTAGAACCTCTATAATAATTACTCTGGTAATTTCCCCTTTTGTTCCCTCTTAAAATACAAGACACGACACAGTCTTCATAAAAGTATAAAAGTGTTTACTCACGTTCTGTTCACAATATGATCCCAGAAGGCACATAGACTTAAAAAGGTAAAATACACTCAGAATCTATCTTATGGAAGATAGTCCCTTAGTCCTCTCTTGGCTGAGAGCCAAGAGAGCATCCTTAGATGTTTCCTCATCGAAAGAAGATGGCAGAGAGAGAGAGATGGCTGCCTGCCCTGTGCTTTTATCATTTACCTGCACAGGTGAGGCCACACCCACCTCTGGTCACATGCGGAGGAAGTCCGTCCCCAGGAAGTTTACCTGCTTGCTGGACAGACATCCCTCCCCATGTTCTAACATGTACACTCTAGGAATGTTGTCATTGACTGCTCCTGTGTTTACATCCCACATACCCCTTCTCAGGCAATACAACATTATACAAAACATAAACAACTTTATTCAACCACCCAGAGTCCCAGCTTGACACGTAGATTCTGGAAACTCTCTCTTGGTAGGGGTTTCGTCAGGATGTCAGCAGTCATCTCATTGGTGCTGCAGTAGGATAGTTCAACTAGTCCATCCTGGATCATCTGGCGTATGTAGTGGTATTTAACCCCAATGTGTTTTGTTCTGGCCAGGAACTTCTCACTCTGCGTCAGCTTCAGGCAACTTTGATTGTCCTCTAGCAAGCTGACAGGCCCTTTTCTCACCAACCCAAAGTCCTTTATGAGTTGATCAAGCCAGGCGATCTCTCTGCAGGCTTCTGTTGCTGCAACGTATTCTGATTCTGTGGAAGATAATGCTACACAGCTCTGTTTATAACTGCCCCATGCAACAGGTCCCTCCCCAAACATAAAAACATGACTACTTGTTGATTTATAATCAGCATTATCCCCAGCCCAATCCGCATCAGTATACCCAACCAACTTAGGGTCTCTGACGGCTGGTAACCTTAATTTACAATTCATGGTACCCTTCAAATATCGCACCACCCTCTTTACACCTGCCCAATCATGCTCAGTGGGAGAATTCACCTTTCTGCTAAGAATCCCCACAGCATTAGCTAAGTCAGGTCTACACGTGGTAACTAAATACAAAAGTTTACCAATCGCCGACCTGTAGTCATTGTTGTCTGGCAACTGCTTCGAATCCTGCTGATTCTTCAGGAAGTCAGTAGCCATTGGTGTAGCAACTGGATGTGCGTCTTGCATCTGCATGTGCTCAATTAGCTCGTGGATCTTCTGTCTTTGGCTGAGAAGAAATGAGCCGTCCTCTTCTCTTTCCACCTGGATCCCGAGGTAGTACTGGACATCTCCTAGCTCCTTGACCTCCACCTCTTTGCTAAGGTGTTTTACTATCTGTGTATAGTCTTTCTCACTTGCTGTGGCAATAATCAGGTCATCAACAAATGCTAGGATATATGAGAATTGTCCATTATTTGACTTACTGTACAAGCACTTGTCAGCGTCGCCTTGCTTGTACCCAAGTTGCGTCAGCATTTTATGCAACTTCTGGTTCCAGGCTCTAGCAGCCTGTTTGAGTCCATAAAGTCCTTTCTGGAGTTTGCACACTAAATGTGCCTCATGTGGTTTTACAAAACCCTTGGGCTGTTTCATGTAAATTTCTTCAGAAATCTGCCCATGTAGAAAAGCGGTAGCAATGTCTATGTGTTTCACTCTCATTTTCTTGGAGGCTGCAATGCTTAAAAGCATTCTTACGCTGCTGTACCTCACGGTTGGTGCAAAAACTTCATCATAGTCTTCACCAAAACGCTGTGAAAATCCCTGTGCTACAAGTCTAGCTTTGTAGCGCTGCACTTCTCCTTCTGACCCCTTCTTAACCTTGAAAACCCATTTACTGCCAATGGCCTTCTTACCGGGAGGCAGCTCAGTGAGTGTCCAGGTCTTGTTCTGATGCAGTGCATCCATCTCCTCCTGCGCGGCCTTCCTCCAGAGACTGGCTTCTGCAGCTGGCATCTCCTGTATCTCTTCCCAAGTGGAAGGTTCCTGCGGAAACGCCGACCCTGCAAAGTAGGACAACCGTAATGGTGGGACACCTTTGTTGGTTCTGGAAGAGCGCCTGACCTCTGGTTCTGCGACCGCATCAGCTTCCTCATCCTCCTCCAACGCAGGCATGTCCCCATCTGAGTCCTCATCTTCGTCTCTGGTGCCGCCAGGGTTCTGGTCCTCTGCGTCTTCTGGTGCATTGCCTGTAGGGGGCGCTGTAACACTCAAAGGCAGATTAGTACTTTGTGGGGTCTCAAAAGGGAAATATACGAACTCTTGAGTCCTTTCTGACTCATCTGAAGAATCCACAACAGTGTTCTTAGTGTCTACTTTTCCATATTCATCAACATAAACCGCATGGTATGCATTTGTCTTACCAGTTTGTAAGTCCATAATTCTGTATCCTTTGCCTCCAGAGGCATATCCCACCAGGATACCTGCTTTTGCCCTGGAGTCAAGCTTGTGTCTGTGTTCCTTGGGCACGTGGAAGTAACACGGACTTCCAAACACACGTATGTGCGACAGATTGGGAGCTTTCCCATGCCAAAGTTCAAATGGTGTGCGCTCTGCACCTTTAGTTGGCAGTCTATTCTGCAAATAGACCGACGTGTATACTCCTTCGGCCCACAGCTTCTGTGGCAAACATGCATCCTTTAGCATGCACCTTGTCATGTCCATAATGGACCTAAACTTTCTCTCAGCTATGGCATTCTGCTGTGGTGTGTAAGGAATTGTGGTTACATGTGCAATTCCTTCCTTGGCCAGGAGAGCCTGCATTTCATTTGAGCAGTACTCACCTCCATTGTCGCTCATTAACACAGCTGGAGCTCTTTGGAATTTGTTCTTGACCATGGCAATGTATTCCTGGAGCTTGTCCACTGTCTCACTCTTCTCTTTGAGGAAATATACAACACAAAATCTTGAAAAGTCATCCAGAAATATTAAAATATATCTATTCTTTCCCAGTGAGGGAACATTCATGGGTCCACATATGTCAGTGTGCACTATGTCAAGCACTTTGTTGCTTCTTTGTTCTGCACAACGTGGAAATGAAGGTTTTACAGCCTTCTCAGTAATACAGCTTACACACTTTGCTGGAGCTTTGTTGCTCTTCTTTACCTGCAAACCTCTTACAAGATCTCTTTTCTGTAGATCCAGAATGACGTTGGTATCCCTATGTCCAAGCCTTCTGTGCCATAGGTCCAGATCTGCTTCATCATTCTGGCTGGAATGTGCCACCTTTGCAGACTGGTTCTCTGAAAGATCAAGCTCATATACACCATTTATTAGCTTTGCTTGAGCAAACACTTTGCCATTTCTAGTCACTTTACATTCTCCATTTCCAAATGTGATCTGGAAACCTTTCTTGTCCAATGTGGACACGCTGATTAAATTGCAGCTCAGCTCTGGAACATACAAAACTCTAGAGATTGTGTTCTCAATGCATTCATCGTTTATATTGCATTTCAGACTCATGGAACCTGCACCTTTTGCTTTAACAATGTTGCCATCTGCAATCTCAATTTCAGATCCTTCTTCATGATTTATCTCATTAATCTCATTAAAATAGTCCTTTTTATATGAAAAGTGCGAACTGGCACCTGAATCTAAAATCCATTTATTACGTTTATTTTCACGATTCTGGACAGCTAAATTCCTTTCTTGCAATAGCCATGTGCATTCACATTTTCCCTTCTTTTCCTCTTTTGGCTGAAAGGGGTGGGGTTTCTTTGCTTTAGGAGCCCTGCAATTCTTTGCAATGTGTCCTTCTTTGTTACAATTGAAACAAATCACATTCTTAGGCATCTCTTTGGACTCTGTAAATTGCCTAGATGCATAACTGCTGTCCTTCCTTCTAGCATTTCTCACTGGAGATTCAGCTCTATCTCTGCATTCTTCTTTTAAATAACCAATCAAGTCTTTAAAAGTCAGACCTTGTCTATGATCCATCAAACTTACAAATGCGCTAAAGTGTGGTCCAAGCGATGAAAACAAAAATGCTATCTTTGTATCTTCATCAAAAGCTATGGGAGTCAGATCAATTCTTTGAATAATCTCAGTAAACTTGTTGATGTGCTCTGTGAATTCCTCTTTTGAATTCATCCTCAATCTGGTTAATTTACACACCAAGTTTCTGAAGCAGTTTATGCTAGATTCTCCATACACACGCTCAATATCTCTTAAGATCTGAGACGCATCATCTGTACTATTTATTAATGATAGCTGCTCATCACGAAGTCCACTCAAAATTATGTGTCTAGCTTCGCTGTTCATGCGTTTCCAAGCACTTATCTTGGCTAAATCCTCCTCAGACGATCCTGTAGGCTGAGGCTTTAAAGCTTCCAAAATATGCTTATAATCTAAACATGCTATCAAGCGCTGCTTCCAGTGCATAAAATTGTATTCATTCAGCACAGGCATTCCTAGCTTTGCATCACTATCAAAAGCTGCTCTAGCCATCTTAAAAATCCAAAATTTCAAAATTCTTCAAAATTTCTCAAAATTTCAAAATCAAAATCTCAAAAATCTCAAAATACAAAACAATTCTTCACTGCCTTGGGTCACTGTGAACTCTGAGGGAAGGGGGGGGTTGCTTAATCCCCACTGCACAATGGAACAAAGGACCATGTGCTTACCAGGAAGTTAACTCAGAAAAATACTACTCAACTCAAATCACAATCCAACGCAATCCTTCAAAATACGCAGAAATATGCAATACTGGGCCCATAACCCTTTGTGGGAATGTTCTGGGGTGCAGGAGAGGATATATTGACTAATTATATCCTTATCCAACTTGTGCTAACAAGTTCCCAAAATATCAGCAGAGTTTATGACATTCCCCTTTTTAGTTCGCAACGGTAACGCTTGCACAGGTTCGCTAGAACCTCTATAATAATTACTCTGGTAATTTCCCCTTTTGTTCCCTCTTAAAATACAAGACACGACACAGTCTTCATAAAAGTATAAAAGAGTTTACTCATGTTCTGTTCACAATATGATCCCAGAAGGCAAACAGACTTAAAAAGGTAAAATACACTCAGAATCTATCTTATGGAAGATAGTCCCTTAGTCCTCTCTTGGCTGAGAGCCAAGAGAGCATCCTTAGATGTTTCCTCATCGAAGGAAGATGGCAGAGAGAGAGAGATGGCTGCCTGCCCTGTGCTTTTATCATTTACCTGCACAGGTGAGGCCACACCCACCTCTGGTCACATGCGGAGGAAGTCCATCCCCAGGAAGTTTACCTGCTTGCTGGACAGACATCCCTCCCCATGTTCTAACATGTACACTCTAGGAATGTTGTCATTGACTGCTCCTGTGTTTACATCCCACAGAATAGGATCCAAATGCAGCAGTCTAATTGGTCCTAGAACAATAGGATCCAAAATGCAGCAGTCTGATTGGCCCTAGAACAATGCAGCAGTCTGATTGGTCTGCAGGAGCCACCCAATCCAGCTCCAGGTGGAAGTGAAACCGCAACCTGATTGGCCTACAAGTGAATCCCAGAATTAGCCAATCACGTGTGGCCCATTGTGTAAATAATGTATATAAAGCAGATACTTTGGGGGAACTTCCATTCCTCCTCACCACTATGAGCTGAATAAAGAGCATGAAATCCACTCTCGACTCCGAGTATATTTCACACAGGTGCAGAAAGGCTGCAGAGTCTAAGGGCTCCAGGACAGGCAGAAGACGCTTTTTGGCAGGAAGGTGTCAGGTTGTGTGAAACAGCCCCGCATTTTTAGTTCCGTTGCAGCCCAGGGCTATTATAAGGCTAGCAAGTTGTGGCCAACACAGGCTGGCCAACCTGCCATCCCAGCTCCTTAAGAGCAGCCCCAGAAGCCACAAAAATCCTCCTCCTGTCATTTGGCAAACCACCTAATCATGCCCTTGGCTTGGCTTATTACGGGGTTACCAGGATAGCAGAGGCTGCGATGAAGAAGAGTCCTGGACGCAGGGAGATGAGCTCCGTTTCCCAATGCTCTCTTCACTTACGGCTCCAAATCTCTTCCCAGGTGGGATTTTGAAGTTGTATGGGGGGGGGGACCTCTGGGAAGGAGGGCATTCCCACGACTGTGCAACTGCGGAACTCCCTGCCACAGGAGGCAGTGAGGACCGCCAACTTGGAGGGCCTTAATTAAAAGAGGACAGTCAGAGGCAGCGATGCTTTTGAATCCCAGTTGCTGGAAATCACATGACCCCTCCTGCATTCCTCTCTCTCTCTCTCTCTTTGATAAATTTATTTGCTCTTTCAAATTAAATTTTTACAATCGCATACTCAACATACATCATAAAAACAAGATTCCAAAGAAGAATCTCCTGGACTTTCCTCCTTCACTTTCTGGGTCCTATTGTTAATCATTTTCTCTTACATCTTTTATAAAAATCTTTTACATCTCCGTTATATCCAAAATTCACCATTAACTCCCAAGCGTTATTCCAAGCCCACTAATGATTTTAACTGTTTACAATGATTTTTAAAATAAAATACATTTTGGTCACACACACACCCTGACCCTGCAGTGGGGGGGGGGCTGAGCCCCCACAATAAAATTTTTATGGGTGCTCAGGCACCCAGAGCCCCCTATATTTGGCGCCCCTGCCACTGGGGCATCTAGCTGGCCATTGTGGGAACAGGATGCTGGGCATGGGCATAATATTGGGGGGGGGGGGCAGAACCTCAGTTAGTTATTTTTAATGATTTATTGGATAGCAACCCCCCCCCCCATAAAAGGATCTCAGGTGATTATTGTGAAACAAGTGGGCCCCTTTTGATTGGAGATGGAAGGAAAAGTCCCTCGTTCAGGGATCAGGTTGCAAATCTTGCGGCGCGCACTGGAGCGGCTGAGAAAGCGCACGGGCGGCTTTTGTGCCAAAAAACCCCCCCACAATAATGGAAGCTCTGGAAACTACACTTCCCAGCATTCCGCGGGGGACGGCTGAGCAGGAGGAGGCGGAGAAAGGGAAAGTGGCGCTGCCCACTTTCGGGTTCAAGCGCTGCTATTTTCTTTCTTTTTTTGCAAGCTTTGCAGCGGAGCCGAGGAGACCCAAAGGCCCGCGGAGGTTGCGCTTTTGCGCTTTTACGCGCGGGCTGCTCGTTCCCTCCGAAGCTCCTGGGTGGAGAGAGGAGGAGGAGGCCACGATCCCCGCCGCCGGGCTTCCCCCGGGCTTGCTCGGGAGTAAGCCGCCCCTTCCCGAGGGCGGGCAGGGCGCGAGCGGGGGCGCGCAGGACACCTCCCCACCCCGGGTAAGGAAAGAAAGGCTCCGGCGTCTTGCAGCCGGGGGATCGGGCCCTCCGGCTTGCGCAGCGAGGCGGCGGCGGGGGGCTCGGCCCCTTCCCCGGCGGGGGCGGCGGCCAAGAGCAGCTGGGGGGGGGGGCGCCGGGAAAAGGATCCGTCGCCGCCGCCCGAAGCCAACATGGCTGAGATCAGCATCGACCAGTCCAAGCTGCCGGGAGTCAAGGAAGGTAGGCGGGGAAGAAGGGGCGGGGGGGCAGTGGGGGGGGAGGGAGACCCCTTTGCGAGACTGGGGCGGGGGGGGGGAAGAGAGAGGAGACCCCTTTGCCAGACACCGGGAAGTGGGGGGGGGGGTGTCCGACGGAAGGAAGGAGATCCCTTTGCAAGACTGGGGGGGGCAGCGTTGGGGAGGAAGGAGACCCTTTGCGACCCTCGAAGATGGGGAGGGAGGGAGACCCCGTTGCCAGACCCCGGGAATGGGGGGGGGGGTTCGAGGGAAGGAAGGAGACCCCCTTGCAAGACTTGGGGAGGGGTCGTTGGGGAGACCCTTTTGCGAGACGGGGGGGGGGGGGCGTGAGAGGGAGACTTGCAAGACACGGGGGGGGGCGTCGAGGAACGGAAGGAGACCCCTTTGCAAGACTGGGCGGGAGGGGGCGACGTTGGGGAGAAGGGAGAGCCTTTTGCGACCCTCGAAGATGGGGAGGGAGGGAGGGAGACCCCTTGGCAAAACACTGTGGGGGGGGGGCGATGGGGAGGGAGACCCCCTTGCGAGACTCTGGGGGGGGGCGTTTCCTTTTGTGTAGGGGGGGCGTCCGAGAATCCCTCCCCCCCCGCGGTCCCCTGCGTCGCGAAGGTGCCTTTGGGTGGTCTCCGCTGCGCCCCCTTTTCGGAGTCTTGGGGGGGGGGGGTCTAATCCTTTCTCCCTTCTGCGGAGGAGGGGCTGGGGGGGTTTCTACCGCCGGTGGGTCTCTATGCCGGATGCCCCCCCCCCGTGGCACTCGTTGAGCAGAAGGCCTGGAGGGCCGGATCCGGGTCTGCTTGGCACCGCGCCCCCTTGCGATGGGTAACACGGGGAGCCCCTTTCAGACGTGCCACGGATCTCCCGGGCAGTTGGAGACCCGGGAAGCTGTCACCGATTTGGACCCCTCCAGTCCTGTGTTGCCTGCAGCTGCTCTCTCCGGAGCTTCCCCCACCCCAGAGACTGGGGTGCCCTGGCCCCCCAAATAAAACCAGATTCTAGTCCTCATGAATCTGGGCAAAGGGTTGACCCATGTAGGAAGCTGTTTTCCCCTGGCTGTCTTGGTGCCCTTGGGGCGTTGAACCCGGTACCTCCTTCTGCATGCCAAGCAGCTGCTGTAACTGCAGTCCAGGGTGTGTCTAGGGCAAAGGGCAGAAGGCCCCCGCTGACCCCCTGCCGCCCCAAGCCGCTACCTTTCTCGGTGCAGGGATTTTTCTGCGTTTGTTTCTGCCCTTAAGGTCCACTTCCTTTGCGCATCGGGGCAGAAGGGATGAGACCTTCCCCTCCATTCCAGACAAAAAGGGGCGGGGGAGAAAAGAATTGTAAAATTAGAAGGGATCTAAAAGGTCCTCTAGTCCACCCCCTGCAGAGGATGCGTCTTTTAAAACTAGGCTTGGCCTCAGACTCTTCCCCCCCCCCCATTGTTTATTGCATTTATATCCCAGTTTCTTTCCTTCAAGGAGTTCAGGCTGATAATAATAATAATAATAATAATAATAATAATAATAATAATAATCCTCTCCCTCCTCATTTAATTGTGAGGTAGGTCAGGCTGAGAGACAGTGACTGGCCTGAGCTTCACGGCCAAGTGGGGATTTGAACCCTGGTCCTGGTCCAATGCTCTAACCACTACACCACACTCTGGCTCTTTAAGTACTTGAATTTTTTAAAAAATAAACTTGTGGGAGGGGTGCTTTTATATTTTATCATTTGTATTTTCAGTGTTATCCTCTTTTTATTGCAAGCTGCCTCTTTGCTTTGGGTTGGGAAATAGGGTTTAAATGCAGGGTGTGTTGTTGTTTTTAAGGTGTGTGGCTTTTTTCTATCACGGAATCATAAAATAGCTGGCAGGGATCCCCAGGGGTCATCCATCCCACCCCCTGCAAAACAGGAAATGTTGCCTATCTCCAGACATCTGAAGGCAGCCCTGTTTAGGGAAGCTTTTAATGTTTGATGTATTACAGTATTTTAATATTTTTGGGAAGCTGCCCAGAGTGGCTGGGTATTTAATAATAATAATAATAATAATAATAATAATAATATCTCCTGGCCCAGGGTGAGCCACCCTCTGTCCTGCTTCCGGTCTGGGAGCAAAGAAAGGCTTTTCTACTCTTCCAAATACTCTGGGATGGGATGTGTGTTATTCTTTATTATTATCATTTATTGAATTCATATACCGCCCTGTACCTGGAAGCAGGGGTCGCTAATACGGTACTTGTGGTTGCACTGCCCAGTAGACCCGAAGGAGCGTCTCCACCCCCATCGTTCAGCCTGGACACTGAGGTCCAGCTCCGAGGGCCTTCTGGCGGTTCCCTAACTGGATCTTAAACAAGGGAGAAAGGCCTTCCATCGCCTACAGACGATGTTTGGGCTCACAGCTGTCCATGGAGGCGCAGGTCAATTCTGTGTCCAGGCCAGCTGTCTACCAGGTCCATCTGGTACGCAGGATAAGACCCTCCCTGCCTGCAAACTGTTGTACCAGAGTGGTGCATGCTCTGGTTATCTCTTGCTTGGACTACTGCCATGCACTCTTTGTGGGGCTACCTTTGAAGGTGAGCCAGAAACTACAACTAATTCAGAATGCGGCAGCTAGACTGGTGACTGGGGGTGGCTGCCGAGACCCCGTAACACCGGTCCTGAGAGATCTGCATTGGCTCCCAGTACGTTTCTGAGCACAGTTCAAAGTGTTGGTGCTGACCTTTAAAGCCCTAAATGGCTTCTGCCCGGTATACCTGAAGGAACGTCTCCACCCCCATCGTTCTGCCCAGACAGCTGGGTCCATCTCCAAGGGTCTTCTGGTGGTTCTCGTGCTGCAAGAAGCAAAGCTACAGGGAACCTGGCAGAGGGCCTTCTTGGTGGTGACGCCCACCCTGTGGAACGCCCTCCCACCAGATGCCAAAGAGAAAAACAACTACCTGACATTTAGAAGACATCTGAAGGCAGCCCTGTTTAGGGAAGCTTTTAATGTGTGACATTTTTATGTATTTTTAATCTTTGTTGGAAGCCACCCAGAGTGGCTGGGGAAAGCCAGCCAGATGGGCAGGGTACAAATGATAAATTATTATTACTATTAATAATAATAGTAAAAACGGCCCCCTTTTCAGGCCCATGTGCTTTCCAAGGCGCAGGTTCTGCCTGGATCCCTTGGGAAAGTGAAGAGTTTGTGTTCTCTCTGCGCCTCTTTCTCTGGGTGGAGGAGCTGATCCCGTGGAGGGATTGGGAAAGGATCCAGGGGGTGGCGTCCACAGCCGGTGCTCCAAAACCCAGAGGTGCCCACAGCCCCCCAAGTTGCCCACTCCTGTTGCAAGGAAGCATATACCTAGGTTGGTCGCTCTGCTGTGCCGGAGCTTAGTGTTAGAAATTAGCCTGGCGCCAGGCGCGTTTTGCTACTGGCATGGGTCCAACTGCGACTATGGCGACATACCTGGGCACCAGGTTGGCGACCACAGTTTAAAAAACCTCTGCCTTCGATCATAGTTGATACCATTTCCATTTCCACTGTGTGTCTCACCTTCTTGCACGCCGGGACAAGTCAATCGTTGCAAGAGCAAGCTACAGTTAGGCAATGAGATCGTGGAATCGCAGAATTTTAGCGTTGGAAAAAGACCCCCCAGGGTCATCTAGTCCAACCCTCTAGCAAACAGACGTTCCGTTGTGGCGACTGTGACTTAGATTTAAGGCTCCATTTGGTACCTAGCTTATGTATTTGAGTTTCTAACATGGCTCAGAAATGAGCTCTGCTGAGTTGCCTTGGCTTTACTCCCAGGTAAACGTGGGAAGGATTGCAGCCTTTACCAAATCAGGCTCAAATCATGATCCGAGAGGGACATTTACTCTCTCTCTTGCACGTGGCACTATTATTTTAGTTTGTGCGAATTGGTGAAATGAACTGCTTTCTTGGTGATCACTATAGAAACGAATGTGCATTGATGAGTTCCGGTTAATTGCTTTGGAATTCAAGGCTGGGGCAGAGTGTCTGGCATAAATCGTGTTGGGACAGGAGAAATGGACTCGACCCTTTTGTGGGTGACAAGGGCCGAATTTGTGGCAGACGTTGCGGAGAGTTTTCAAATGTGAAATGTTCGTTTCCTGCCACACAAAGGGGTAGGTCTGAGTTTTCCGTCCGGCAGACACTGCTGCGGCTCAATGCTTGATGCGACTCACTGTCACGTGGCGCGTTTTTCAATTGAGAACATTGCAGGTCCCTGCCGGATCGGGCCAGTGGCCCAAACATCTGGTCCAGCTCTTGCAGTGGCCGACCAGATGCCCCTAAGGGAAATCCGCAAGTAGGATTCGAACACAACTCTCCAGCACCTGGCATTCAGAAGCATTGCTGCCTGCAACCCTGGAGGCAGAGCCATCCTCTTTGAAAGCCTCCCAAGTTAGTGGCTATCACTGCCTCCTGTGGGAGGGAGTTCCACAGATCAACGAAATTTGCCAGGCGCATTTTGCACTTGCCTATGGGCCACTTGCAACCAGGTGAAGATGCCCACCTGTCTGGGTGGAGGCACTTGATGTTTCCATGGATCTGGACTCTTTGCACACACTAGCAACACATCCTACTTTTGAGTGACAATTTGAAGGATGGAAGTTGGTGGGGATGGGAAGTTAAATTCCTCAGGGGAGCTCATTTTCAGTTAACAACATGCCTAGTTTTAATAATAATAGTAATGATAATAATTGGCCTCGCAATGTGTTTTGCTTTCATGAGCCTTCCTTTGTAACGGCTTCGGCCAAATACATAAAAATAATGGCTTTCATAGAATTGTATTTTTTTTTTTTTATAAATATTTTATTTGATTTTGCATAAAAGACGACAAAGCAAAACAAAAGCAACGAACAATACACCAAAAACATACAGAATTACACAAACATAACATACTACAAACAACAGAAATAAAAACAATCTTATCTTCATATTGATCTTGCATTAACTTGTTTCTCTGACTTCCCCGAGTCTCCCTTCCCTGTATTCCAATTCATACAATTAAACAACAAATCCCTTCCCTCTGTCATAATTAACCTCCTTTCTGATTTGAATGTCTTAATATAGCTTATTCAATGCTTAGAACTTAAGATGTTGGGTCTTCTGATCCTTAAAATTTTACTCCAATAACCTTATACATTCAATCTGATGTTATTTTAACATTCATTAATCTTGTAGTGTTTCTGTAAATAGTCTTTAAACTTCTTCCAATCTTCCTCCACCGTCTCTTTTCCCTGGTCTCTGATTCTGCCAGTCATTTCTGCGGATTCCATATAGTCCATGACTTTCATCTGCCATTCCTCCAGCGTGGGTAATTCTTGTGTCTTCCAATACTTTGCAATAAGTATTCTTGCTGCTGTTGTGGCGTACATAAAAAATATCCTGTCTTTCATACGTACCTCTTGATTGACCATGCCCAGGAGAAAGGCCTCCGGTTTCTTCGGGAATGTGTATTTAAATACTTTCTTCAGTTCATTATAGATCATCTCCCAAAAGGTCTTAATCCTTGGGCATGTCCACCAGAGGTGAAAAAAGGTACCTTCAGTTTCTTTACATTTCCAACATTTGTTATCGGGCATATGGTAAATTTTTGCTAGTTTGACTGGTGTTATGTACCATCTGTATATCATTTTCATAATATTTTCTCTTAGGGCATTACATGCCGTAAACTTTAGCCCAGTGGTCCATAACCGTTCCCAGTCGGCTAGCATTATGTTGTGACCCACATCTTGTGCCCATTTAATCATTACTGATTTCACTTCCTCATCCTGTGTATTCCATTTCAGCAGCAGATTATACATTCTTGACAATATCTTAGTTTTGGGTTCTAGCAATTCTGTTTCCAATTTTGATTTTTCCACCTGGAAGCCAATTTTTCTATCCAATTTATATGCCTCCATTATCTGATGATAATGGAGCCAATCACGGACTTCATAGAATTGTAATGTTACTTGGAAGGGACCCCCAGAGTCATCTAGACCAACCCGCTGCAATGCAGGAATCTCAGCCCAAGCAGCCATGACAGGGGGCCACCCAAAGCCTCCAAGGAGGGAGAATTCACAGCCTCCAGAGGGAGACCGTTGGCTAGGTTCCAATGCAGCTGGTGTCACCGTCCCGGAGCAGGGTCCAAAACAGTGAGCAGCGACTTAAGACGTTCCTGGTTGAAATACCACGTCCCCCTGAGCACATCTGGTGGCCGTAAGGGCAGGTCAGTCTCAGGTCTCCACCCCTCCCTCCACGGCCACAATATGGCGACAACCCTGCTGGCCTGCATTGCTGGGTTGTTGTGGATGAATGGGAAGGTGGCCTTTCAATGCCTTGAGCCCTCGGCAGGTTTCCGTACAGTGGTACCTCGGGATGCGAACGGGATCCGTTCCGGAGCCCCGTCCGCATCCTGAATAGAACGTAAGACGCGTCTGCGTGGGTCACCGCTTTCGCGCACGCGCGTGATGTCATTTTGACCATCTGCTCATGCATGAGTGGCGAAACCTGGAAGTAACATCCTCCGTTACTTCCGGGTCGCCGTGGAGCGCAACCCGAAAATACTTATCCTGAGGCATATTTATCCCGAGGTATGACTGTATTATTATGTTCACCTGTTTGTAATACAGTGGACACTCGGGTTGTGAACGTGATCCGTGTGGCGCGGGTTGTGATTCAGCGCTTCTGCGCATGCGCAAAGTGCGATTTAGCCCGTTCTTTGGTGACTGGGAGTGGCCGCCAAGACCACATAACACCGGTCTTGATAAACCTACATTGGCTCCCAGGACGTTTCCGAGCACAATTCAAAGTGTTGGTGTTGACCTTTAAAGCCCTAAACGGCCTCGGTCCAGTAGAGCTGAAGGAGCGTCTCCACCCCCATCGTTCTGCCCGGATACTGAGGTCCAGCTCCGAGGGCCTTCTGGCGGTTCCCTCACTGCGAGAAGCCAAGTTACAGGGAACCAGGCAGAGGGCCTTCTCAGTGGTGGCACCCGCCCTGTAGAACACCCTCCCTTCAGATGTCAAGGAAATAAAAAACTACATGACATTTAGAAGACATCTGAAGGCAGCCCTGTTTAGGGAAGTCTTTAATGTTTGATGTTTTATTGTGCTTTTAATCTTTGTTGGGAGCTGCCTAGAGTGGCTGGGGAAACCCAGCCAGATGGGCGGGGTACAAATAATAACTTATTATTATTATTATTATTATTATTAAGTTAGAGGCAGCAATGCTTCTCAGAACCAGTTGCAGGGAAGGAGAGGGCTCTTCTGTTCGAATCCTGCAAGTGCAGAGTGCTGGACTAGGTGGGCCATTGGCCTGATCCAGCATGCTTTCCTTGCTCCCCGGGAACAGAACTGCAACCTTCATTTTGCTTGCGGACCAAGAGAGGATTAGGCCTTTTGTTTGCCATTTTCCTTTCCCCAGCCAGACTTGAAGCCTCCGGATTTTCTTTTCGGGAGGGGAGGGCCCTTGCCTATTATCTTCGGGGGCTTCTCTTTCAAAGCCCTGCTGTTGTCTGCCCTGAAAGCGGGGAGGGGGCTTGCGCAGAGGGACCCCTGGGACTCCCACCGAGAGCACACAGAGCTCAGGCTGCTCCTTGATCTTCACCTCCTGCGCATCACAAGCCTACAAAGAACCGCGCACTCCCTTTCATGCTGCGAGAGAGATGTCTTCTCCCTGTTGCTGAGCTGTGGGAAAAGCGCCAAGGGGTGGGGTCAGGGTCGGGTTGCTTTTGGAGGTGGGGAGGGGGGAGACGGAGGCAGGCTGGATTTCCCCACTGCTGGGGGGGGGGGTGGCTTGGATTTTCACCTGCACAGAAATGGCATTTGAGGTGCCCATATGTGAAAGCCGATGTGTGTAAAGGGAAGTATCTTAGCAGAGATCTTTTTTAAAACAGGAGAAGGGATAGGGTTAGGCACAGTCATACCTCGGGTTACAGCCGCTTCAGGTTGCGTTTTTTTCGGGTTGCAGAAGTACCGGAACGGGTTACTTCCAGGTTTCGGCGGCCGCGCATGCGCAGAAGCGCTAAATCACGCTTTGTGCATGCGCAGAAGCACTGAATCGCAACCTGCACGTGCGCAAACGCGGGTTGCGAACACTGCAGGTTGCGAATGTGCATCCTGCACGGATCACATTCACAACCCGAGTGTCTACTGTATCTGTGTGCAAATCGTAGGTTGGCATTTGATGGTCGCACCCATTGCTCACGGAGAAATCTTTTTGGTGGTTTGGAGAAAACGGCCAGCGAGAGGCAGCCCATGATAGAAGCTTATAAAACATGGGTAGGCAACCTAAGGCCTGGGGGCCGGATCCAGCCCAGTTGCCTTCTCAATCCGGCCCGCGGATGGTCCGGGAATCAGTGTGTTTTTACTTGAGTCGAATGTGTCCTTTTTATTTTAAATGCATCTCTGGGTTATTTGTGTGGCCTGCCTGGTGTTTTTAGATGAGTAAAATGTGCCCTTTTATTTAAAATGCATCTCTGGGTTATTTGTGGGGCACAGCAATTCGTTCATTATTTTTCTAAAATATAATCTGGCCCCCCACAAGGTCTGAGGGACAGTGGACCGGCCCCCTGCTGAAAAAGTTTGCTGACCCCTCTTATAAAATAATGTGTGGCATGCAATAAGTGGACAGACAGAGAAAAGTTTTTCCTCGCTCTGACCTGACACTGGCACTTGTGGACATTCAATTGATCCTGAATATTGGCATATTCAGGACAAGCAAAAGAAAGTCCTTCTTTACGCAGCCATCCTTAAACTGTGGAACTCCCTGCTGCAGGAGGCAGCCATGGGCTCCAAGCTAGAGGGTTTTGAAGGAGGCTTAGGCAGATCCACGGAGCAGTGGGGTTTCGATGGCTGCTGTGGCTCTTGCTCTGCCTCCACAGTCAAGAGGCTGCAATGCTTCCGAAGTCCAGCTGCTGGAAGCGAAGGAGTCTTGTGTTCGAATCCTGCTTGCAGTTTTGCCCCCGGCATCTGCTTGATTGCTGCAAGAGCAGGATGCTGGACCAGAGGGGCCACTGGCCTGATCCAGCAAAAGCTCTTTTTTATAATTATTCTTATTTCATTTTCAGTTTTATCATAGCCACAATTTCCATACATAAATCAATAAACTCAAACATCGCTCCATCCGAGCTTCAACCTCCCCCCGCCCCTCTTTCTGACTTCCGTACGTATTTTCTTTATTCTTCACATTTCTATAACCACTTTTTTTACCTTCTCTCTTATTTTTATATTTCCCCTTATTAAATGTAAATCAGTTCCTTCTATTCTCACGACAAAACGTTTCAACTCAAAGCTGCAAACGTTTTCCGATGTTTACAATGTTCTTTCATTTATAATGTGAATTTGCTCCAGTTCTTTTGAAATGCTGATTCCAGGTCTTTCCTGTCAGCTTTGCAAACTCTACGTATTCCAGATCCAGAAGGCCCCTTAATATGTTCTTATTTTAAGGTTGAATGTCCCCAATGGGGGAAAATGCAGGAGCAATTCAGAATTCCCTGTATTTCAGCATTCAGCTCAGAAAGAGAGTAGATCTCTCTCTCTCTCTCTCTCTCTCTCTCTCTCTCTCTCACACACACACACACACACACACACACACACACAAACAAACACAGTGTGGAGCTCTAGAAACTCCCTTTCTCCTCCCTCCAGAACACCTTCCCAGATCTCCCTTAGTTATTTACCCAGCCACTCCCAGCAGCAGAAGGCCGTATTGGCGAAACTGCCTTTGCAATTGCGAGAGGGAAAGGGCACTTTCCCTAGACAGAGGTTTGCATGCAGGTGGTGCTTCTGCATTTTGCAGCAGCTGTGCGAATGGGTGCCTGGGCTGCCTGGCCAGCTGGCCCTTCTTTGCTTCCTCTCGAACCCGCTTCCTGCTCAAAAACACCTGCAGTAAAACTCAAGACAGGCCAACAGCTCACCAAGCGCAAAGAAGCTGGCTAGGGCTGCTTTGAAAAGTGGTGATTCTGGGAGAGGCTCCCACAAAGCCGCTGATTTTTGCAATTTAGTGATGGTCAGCTGACTCAGGATCAACGTGGTGCCCTCCAGGGGCTTCCCATTCAGCGCTGATGGGGATTGTAGTCTGAAGTATCTATAGGGCACCAGCTTGGCAGCGTCTGCCCTTGCATTTTGCAGCTTGGGCAGTGGGGAGGGCAGTGGGGTTACCTGGGAGGGGGCTAAGAGGCAGGGGGCAGCAAGGGGCCGCTGGAGGCACAAATGACTTAGCAGACCTAGAAAAACTGTTACCACTGGATCAAGTTTGTCGGTTTTGTTGAATTAAACTAAATAGCTTGAATTGGACTTTGAGTAAATGTGCCGTGAATTGTTACTGTTCTGAATTATATTGCGTTATTACTTTCCTTAGGGACGCGGGTGGCACTGTGGATTAAACCACAGCCTCTTGGGCTTGCCAATCAAAAGGTCGGCGGTTCGAATCCCCGCGACAGGGTGAGCGCCCGTTGCTCGGTCCCTGCTCCTGCCCACCTAGCAGGTCAAAAGCACGTCAAAGTGCAAGTAGATAAATAGGTACCGCTCCGGCGGGAAGGTAAATGGCGTTTCCGTGCGCGGCTCTGGTTCTCCAGAAGCGGCTTAGTCATGCTGGCCACATGACCCGGAAGCTGTACGCCGCCTCCCTCGGCCAGTAAAGCAAGATGAGCGCCGCAACCCCAGAGTCGGTCATGACTGGTCCCAATGGTCAGGGTTCCCCTTACCTTTTATTACTTTCCTTAGTGGGTTGTGCAAACCGCTATTTTGAATTGTGCTTTTTATAGGAGCAAGGGGGCTGATTTTTTGAACTTACGGAAAACTCTTTTCCAGATTAACAACTGCCTTGTGCCATTTTTATGGGGCTGGGGGGAAGTGACTGGCTCAGGTGTTTTCATGGATCGAAATTATGTATTTCACAAAATTTATGCACTAGTTGATTGTGGCGGGGGGGGCGGGAAGCAGTTTACAGAAAGATAAAAGGAAGAAAAATATATCAAGAGAGATTTTTAGCAGCGGTTTGAAACATAAATGCTAAATCCACACCAACTTTCTAAGCACCTGGTTTTTAGCAGGCGCCAGGAGAGTACCGTGGATGCAGGTATCAAGGGGCAGGGAGTTCCAAAGGGCACAAAAAACAGCCGAGTTCCTACAAGCCGAGACAGTGCATGAAAGCTCTGCAAATCTGCAAGGGTAAAAGGCAGCGTAACCTGGGCTGTGGGTCTGGCCTTCTTGGGGACGGAGGGGGCTGCATCTGTTGACACGCCAAGAGCCATTGAATCGGAGCGTGGAGAGCGGGGCACCGTCGCCAGGGCAACCTCCACGCGCCAGCCACGGCCAATCCTGGCCGATTCTCCGTGGCGCGACGCCAGCCCTCCTTCCCTGCCTTTGGGTAAAGGTCACTTGAGTCATTCCTAATGGGGCTGCTTTTGCCTTCGGTTGGGTTATCGTTGTGTTTGCTCGTTCTTCTTTGCCGTCCTTTGGCTGGGAGGTCCGTGACGTGTGCCAGGGGACGAAGACCTCCTTTGTCCAGGCTCTGGAAGATGGCATGGGGTGGGGGTGGGATCGCTGGGGAGGGGGGGGCAGGGAAAGCCAGTGGCCCACCCCCCAACCGCTTGCAAGCTTGCATTCCCGTTCCCTCTTTGCTTCGCGCTTCCCCACCCGCAAAGGATTGCAAAACCTTGGAAGACCTTTAATCTCCATTATCTGGACGGCTGGTATTTGAGGCTTTGGCAAACCGCCCTTCTTGGAAAGGGATCTTGTGCGCTGAAAGTATCTATACAGGGCTGGATTGAGGTTTGATGAGGCCCTAAGCTCCTGGTGGTAATGGGGCCCTTTGTATGTCCAGCTGTCCTTTGTCAACAACAAATTGTCCCTGTTTTTTGTGTTGCATATACAGTGGTACCTTGGGTTAAGTACTTAATTCGTTCCGGAGGTCCGTTCTTAACCTGAAACTGTTCTTAACCTGAAGCACCACTTTACCTAATGGGGCCTCCTGCTGCTGGAGCACAATTTCTGTTCTCATCCAGAAGCAAAGTTCTTATCCTGAAGCGCTATTTCTGGGTTAGCAGAGTCTGTAATCTGAAGGGTATGTAACCTGAAGAGTATGTAACCCGAGGTACCACTGTATGCTATATATATGTAGGGGCGCGGGTGGCGCTGTGGGTTAAACCACAGAGCCTATGACTTGCTGATCAGAAGGTCGGCGGTTCGAATCCCCGCGACGGGGTGAGCTCCCGTTGCTCGGTCCCAGCTCCTGCCAACCTAGCAGTTTGAAAGCATGTCAAAGTGCAAGTAGATAAATAGGTACCACTCCGGCGGGAAGGTAAACGGTGTTTCTGTGCGCTGCTCTGGTTCGCCAGAAGCGGCTTAGTCCTGCTGGCCACATGACCCGGAAGCTGTACGCCGGCTCCCTCGGCCAGTAAAGCGAGACGAGCACCACAACCCCAGTACCTTTATATGCTATATGGTCACTTATGGAACTATAAAGTACCTAAAGGTATCTAAAGCTATTTGCACATATTAAAATATGTATTTTATTAAAGTAACTGTTGAACTGAAATACAATTAAGAAGTATATACCAGTCCATGCAGAATGTAGGCACTCTATATATAGAAATGAGCAAACTAATGATATTTTAGGGAGCAGGCTAGCAGGTGGGCCCATGACTTATATCATAGGAGCCTACACAACACAAAACACTGTTGCTGGATGTAGGTTTTATTTTATTAGTTTTTTATCTTATATTTTGGAAATGTACATCCAGGTGTTTTTTTCCCTTTAAATTTTTTTGGGGCCCCCCAAGAGAGTGGGGCCCTAAGCTACAGCTTGTTTAGCTTATACGTAAATTCGGCACTGTATCTATATGGCGTGGTTTCTTGTACAAATATTGCGGCACATGGGAGCTCAGCTTCCTGCATGGCGGAGGGTTGGACTAGATGGCCCCTGGGGAACCCCTTTGAACCCTGCCATTCTTTGGCAGAGCAGTACTGAACCTGGGACTTTTCTGCAAACAGAGCCCACCCTGAACTTCTTTTTTTCCATCCCATTCTCTTTGCTCCTGATTGTTCTCAGCCAGCTGAGGATTTAGCGGCTGGCTCTCTCCCGAAGCCCAAAAAGGGGCCCCTAAACAACTCAAGGATGTTCCCGAAGCCACGCCTTTAAATAAATGCTATTGATTTTTCAACAGGAACAAGAAAAAGCGGTCAGAAAAGGCCAGTCTCTAGGCAGGCTGTCCCTGACTGAGTTTCTCAATATTTCTTCTTTTAAGTTCTCAAAGCTCTTAACCCGGCTCAAGGTTGTCATCTGAAATGTTTACCTGGGAATCGATCGCAGTCAGACCATCCTTTGAAAAACAAGTCTTGCCCCAAAATGGCAACTAGATGTTGCGTTTTGGCATCTGCAACCTGGGTTTAAGGAGCCATTTGGCTTGAATACCTGAGTTTCTATCCCTGGCCACAGCTAGTTGGGTTTCGTGGAAGATAATAATGATGATGATGATGATGATGATGATGATGATGATTTTTTTATACCCCTCCCTCCCCGGCCAGAGCCAGGCTCAGGGTGGCTAACACCAGTAAAATTACAGTAAAAATATAGGGGGGGGGACAATTTAAAATACAGCTTAAAATGCAATTTAAAATGCAGCCTCAGTTTAAAAGTAGCCCATAGACACTCAATGGCTGCTAGCCAGGGTGGCTCTGCCCTTCCTCCACAGCTGGAGGGGAGAGGGGTCTTGGGTTCAAATGCTGCTTGAGGATTTCCCACTGAGTCATCTCTTTGGCCACTGGGAGAACAGGATGCTGGACTGGAAGGGCCATGGGCTTGATCCAGCAGGCTCTGCTTATGGCCTTAGGTTATGGCAGCTTTCCGCAACCTGTTTTGGACCACAGCTGGGATGGCCAGGAACACCTGGAAGGCACCAAGTTGGAGTGCGTGATTTGGGATAAGGATGTTTCACGGGCTCCTCCACGGTGTCCGGTGGTCCGTTGCTGGAATGTCGGTGCCTGTTTCTAAACGCTTCTCTGTTTTGAAGAACTGGAGCTTAAAATTAACAGGCATTTCCTGCGGGAACATTTTTTCCCCTTTTGGTGAATATCCAGACCGGAGTCGAGCCTTGAGCCGCACATTCCCTTCACCCAGTGAAGCCACAAATCCATGACTCTTGTTCCCAGAAAGCGCCCCCCCCCCGGTCCCTCTATTCCCTGCATTTCATCTCCCACAAGGTTTATCCTTTTCTGGGCCGGCCAATAACATTTTTAACAAGTCCATCCAGATGTGGCGAGGCTCCTTGCCTTTCACCCCTTTTATCTTTGGAGTGTTTTTACACCCCTCTTTTTGTCATGATGAGTATTTAAATATTTTGCTTTACGTTTTTGTCAATGGCTGGGAGGTTTTCTCGCATTCAAGGCTGTGTTTCGGGGGGTTGGGCTGGATGACCCTCGGGGTCCCTTCCGACTGTTCTTCTTCCGTCACGCCAGAGGGGACAAGGAGCCACCTGCAGCCCTCTCCCCTCCACAGTCTTTGAAGCTAGCCAAGCCCAGTTCCCAAATATGCCGGCTCTGGGAAGTGGCTGGGAAACAGATTTGGCTGACTTGACTTTCTAGACGGCCTCATCTGGAAATGAAATCAACACACATCTGATACCCTAGATTTCCAAGTTGCAAAGGTGGCTTGAATACTGGACGAAGGAGTAAAGAGCAAGTTTTGCTGAATCTGCAGTATAGAAAGATGGTTTCCATATCGCTGTTTTAAGTTTTAAGACCCAGACGATTGGCAGGTCAAGATGGTGGAGTACGTAGAGATGGATGACCAAGTTGACGGGGAAGATCCGGAATCAGCGTGACGAACTGTTTCAAAAGGACTGGAACAAATTTATACTTTATATGAAAGAAAATTGTAAACATCTGAAAACGTTTGTAGGTTTGAACTGAAATGTTTTGTAATGCAAATAGAAGGAACTGATTTACCTATAACAAGGTGAAATATTACAATAAGATAAAAGGGAAGGAAGGAGGTTGATGCTCTTACAGAGTAATGTATTAAGTTATAAAATTATGTAACAAAATATGATTATGATAAAAGTGGAAAATACAATTAAAATTATTTATAAAAAATATAAAAATGAAATAAAACTTAAGACCCAGACAACTGAAAGGCATCATGATAGAAGTAGATAGAGAAAAGATTTCCTTGTGCTCTCCTGACATCATAACTTATAGGCATCAAGTGAAGCTGAATGTTAGGACATATTTTCAAAAAGGGACTTCTTCACGCAGTGCAGTTAACCTATGGAACTCCCTGCCACAGGAGGCAGGGATGGCCACCAACTTGGGTGGCTTGAAAAGAGGAGGAGGAGACAGACCTGTGAAGAAATCAGAAGCTTCTGGAACATAGTATATGACGAGCTTAAAAAAATGTTTAAGTATCACTTGTATGAAAAATACAGAAGCTTTTCTACAAGGGATAATGGACACAGGCATAGCAAGAGAAGATCAGAAGATATTCCTCTATGCCACAGGAGTGGCCGGGATCCTAACTGCTAAAAACTGGAAAAAAGGAACTGTGCCAACAAAGAGGGAATGGCAAGACAAACTGTTAGAGTATATTGAACTGGCTAGATTAAGAGAGGCAATTAGAGATTCGAAAAGCATGGGGAAAATGCAGAGAATACTTCACAAAACAGAGCCCTAAAATACATACCTGGACTTGTTTTGATTAATGTCTGCAGGAGACTTTGTAGATATTTAAGTTATAATTAGAAAAATCTTAATAATTATTCATAAAGGAAACAGCTTATAAGAAGTACCGTATTTTTCGCCCCATAAGGCGCACCGGCCCATAGGACGCACCTAGTTTTTTGGGGGGGAAATAAAGAAAAAAAATTTATTTCCCCCCCAGGTGCGGGGCTGGGGCGGGAAGCTGTCCCCCGAGCTTGTGGGGCTGGAGGCGGGGAGAAGGAGGCTTCTCCCCCCCCGCCAGCATTTTAACCAAGTCGGGGGACAGCGGGAAAGGTGCGCTGCACCTCCTGCTGTCCCCCGGGTTTGCGGGGCTGGCGATGGGGAGGAGCAGGCTTCTCCCCCCCGCCAGCATTTTAACCAAGTCGGGGGACAGCGGGAAAGGTGCGCTGCACCTCCTGCTGTCCCCCGAGTTTGCGGGGCTGGCGATGGGGAGGAGCAGGCTTCTCCCCCCGCCAGCCTTCTAACCAAGTCGGGGGACAGCGGGAAAGGTGCGCCGCGCCTCTCCCGCTGTCCCCCGAGTTTGCAGGGCTGGCGATGGGGAGGAGCAGGCTTCTCCCCCCGCCAGCCTTCTAACCAAGTCGGGGGACAGTGGGAAAGGCGCGCTGCGTCTCTCCCACTCTCCCCCGAGTTTGCGGGGCTGGCGACGGGGAGGAGCAGGCTTCTCCCCGCCGCCAGCCCCCAAACCAGGTCTGGGGACAATGGGATGGCGGCGTTCCGCCTCCCTGCTCTCCCCCGAGCTTGTGGGGCTGGGGGTGGGGCTCTCCTGAAGCCTGGAGAGCGAGAGGGGTCGGTGCGCAGCGACCCCTCTTGCTCTCCAGGCTTCAGCGAAAGCCTGCATTCGCCCCATAGGACGCACACACATTTCCCCTTCATTTTTGGAGGGGAAAAAGTGCGTCCTATAGGGCGAAAAATACGGTAAATAAGGAGACCAGATAGAGGATAAAGGAAGTCTTTTATTTGGTTGTTTGTATTGTTGTATGCTATGCTCATTGTATGTTATGTTCACGTTTAGTGAGGGTGGAGTTCTGTATTGGGCTTGTGGGGGGGTTATGTTATGTTGTAAATAACATTTCCAATAAAAAAAGAAAAGAGGATGAGACAAATTTGTGGGGAAGGGGAGGGCTCCCGATGGCTACCAGGAAGGATGCCCTTGCCCTGCCCTCCAAAAGCTGGAGGCAGCGATGATTCTGAATCCCAGTTCCTGGGAACTGCAGGAGAGGATTGTGTTGGTCTTGTGCTCGAATCCTGATTGCTGGTTTCCCACAGGCGTCTGGTTGTGGGAACAGGATGCTGGCCTGAACGGGCCCCTCCACCCCCTTCCCCAAGAGCAACAAACAGTCCCTGGTGCCTCCTTGCACATCCTTCTGCGCGCTTCTCCCCAGGGAGGGGGAGTGCCAAGGAAGGGGCGTGTGCGGGGAAGAGGAGAACAAAAGGCCTGGGAGGGCATGAGAAAAGGCGAAGAAGGGCAGGAGGAGAAACCAGAAGCTGAAGCACGGCTCTCTTCTTCCTGCCTCTTGCCTGCGTGTCACCCCACAGGCCTTTTTCTACTTAAGGATGGGCAAGGGGGCTCCGCGGAGACCCGCACTTTGCAAAGTTCATGCCAGCTCTTGATGGCAGCGCCTGAGGAGGGTGTTGGGATCAGCACTGCCGCTGGGAAGCAGGAATAGGGAAGGCATCCGATTAGGCAAAACAACAGCCCGTGCATCACTGTAGTTTGCACATACCACAGAGCTCCAAGCCCTGCTAAGTCTGGGGTTGGGCCAGGCCAAAGCTACAGTCTATCCTTGACATATACTTGGAGGCTTCCAATCAGGGAGATTTCAGTAATCTTTGAGTGTCAGCCAGGAACAAAATAGGGCACCCAGACTTCTGGAGGTGCTCGTAAATGGAACTGGCGGAAATGACTGGCAGAATCCGAGACCAGGGAGAAGAGTCGGTGGAAGAAGACTGGAAAAAGTTTAAAGATTATTTACAGAAATACTGCAAAATTAATGAATGTTAAAAGAATGGTGGAATGAAGTTATATGGCTTTAGCAGAAATGTTATAAGGATTTAAGTATAAATAGATTAATAGAATATTATAGGTAAAATAAGGTTAGAATGCGTTACGATAATTATAGGACAGAAAACAGAGAAAGATGGAAAGGAATTGCTGAAATAATTGATAGGAGTGGAATACAAAAAGGGAGGTGCGAGGAGGTCGGTGAAATAAGTGAATGAAAGACAAGACATTGAAACTGAGTGTTTTAAACTGTTTTTGTTTGGCTTTGTTTGTTTAATGTGTTAGTGTTATGTAGTGTCTTTGTATTGTGTTGTTCTTTTTTTGTTTTTGTTTTGTAGTGTTTAAATTGTTCAAAAAGTAATAAATATTATTAAAAAAAAAAAAAAGTAAATGGAGAACCTTTAGGTGCAAAATGCGCCTGGTTCTCTGCTAATTTCGAACCCTGAAGGCAGTGATGCTTTTGAGTACTATTTGCTAGAAACTGCAGGAGGGGAGAGAATTGATTTTGTGTTCGAATCCTGTTTGTGGGTTTAATAATAATAATAATAATAATAATTTATTATTTGTACCCCGCCCATCTGGCTGGGTTTCCCCAGCCACTCTGGGCGGCTTCCATAGAAACAAAAAATACAGTAAAATATCACAGATTAAAAACTTCCCTGAACAGGGCTGCCTTAAGATGTCTTCTGAATGTCAGGTAGTTATTTATCGCTTTGACATCTGGTGGGAGGGCGTTCCACAGGGCGGGCGCCACTACCGAGAAGGCCCTCTGCCTGGTTCCCTGTAGCTTTGCTTCTCGCAATGAGGGAACCGCCAGGAGGCCCTCGGAGCTGGACCTCAGTGTCCGGGCAGAACGATGGGGGTGGAGACGCTCCTTCAGGTATACTGGGCCGAGGCCGTTTAGGGCTTTAAAGGTCAACACCAACACTTTGAATTGTGCTCGGAAACGTACTGGGAGCCAATGTAGGTCTTTCAAGACCGGTGTTATGTGGTCTCGGCGGCCGCCCCCAGTCACCAGTCTAGCTGCCGCATTCTGGATTAGTTGTAGTTTCCGAGTCACCTTCAAAGGTAGCCCCACGTAGAGCGCATTGCAGTAGTCCAAGCGGGAGATAACCAGAGCATGCACCACTCTGGCGAGACAGTCCGCGGGCAGGTAGGGTCTCAGCCTGCGTACCAGGTGGAGTTGGTAGACAGCTGCCCTGGATACAGAATTGACCTGTGCCTCCATGGACAGCTGTGAGTCCAAAATGACTCCCAGGCTGCGCACCTGGTCCTTCAGGGGCACAGTTACCCTATTCAGGACCAGGGAGTCCTCCACACCAGCCCGCCTCCTGTCCCCCAAAAACAGTACTTCTGTCTTGTCAGGATTCAACTTCAATCCATTAGCCGCCATCCATCCTCCAACCGCCTCCAGGCACTCACACAGGACCTTCACCGCCTTCACTGGTTCTGATTTGAAAGAGAGGTAGAGCTGGGTATCATCTGCATATTGATGGACACCCAGTCCAAACCCCCTGATGATCTCTCCCAGCGGCTTCATATAGATGTTAAAAAGCATGGGGGAGAGGACGGAACCCTGAGGCACCCCACAAGTGAGGGCCCAGGGGTCTGAACACTCATCCCCCACCACCACTTTCTGAACACGGCCCAGGAGGAAGGAGCGAAACCACTGTATAACAGTGCCCCCAGCTCCCAGCCCCTCTAGACGGTCCAGAAGGATGTTATGGTCGATTGTATCAAAGGCCGCTGAGAGATCCAGCAGAACCAGGAAACAACTCTCACCTTTGTCCCTAGCTCGCCGGAGATCATCAACCAGCGCGACCAAGGCAGTTTCAGTCCCATGGTGAGGCCTGAATCCCGATTGGAAGGGATCCAAATGGTCCGCATCCTCCAGGCGTGCCTGGAGTTGTTCAGCAACCACGCGCTCAATCACCTTGCCCAAGAATGGAAGATTTGAGACTGGGCGATAGTTGGCCATACTGGCCGGGTCTAAAGATGGTTTTTTAAGAAGCGGTTTAATGACCGCCTCTTTCAGCGGATCTGGGAATGTTCCCTCACAGAGGGAAGCATTCACCACCCCGCAGAGCCCATCGCCCAGCCCTTCCCGGCTTGCTTTTATTAGCCAGGATGGGCAAGGATCAAGAAGACAGGTGGTTGGTTTCACGCGTCCAAGCAGCCTGTCCACATCCTCGGGGGTAACGGATTGAAATTGATTCCATGCAACTTGACCAGACAGAGCTCTAGCACTCTCCCGCCCCGGCCCTGCTCCCACGGTGGTGTCTAGCTCCTTCCGAATATGAGTGATTTTATCTGCAAAAAACTTTGCAAAATCGTTGCAGGAGATCTTGGGGTCTTTACAAGGCCCCGGTGGTAAAGGTGGTTCTGTTAAATTGCGAACCACCTGAAAGAGTCTCCTGCTACTATTTTCTGCAGATGCAATAGAGGCGGTGAAGAAAGTCTTCTTCGCCGTCGCTATCGCCACTTGGTAGGCTCGACGTTGAGCTCTAACCTGTGTCCGGTCAGATTCGGAGTGAGTTTTCTGCCACCGACGCTCTAACCGTCTCAACGATTGTTTCATCGCCCTCAGCTCCGAAGAAAACCACGGGGCTGTTCGGGCTCCATGCAATCGGAGAGGGCGCTTCGGAGCCAGACAGTCGATAGCCCTGGTTAACTCCGCATTCCAGCGGGCCACCAGGGAATCAGCTGAAAGGCCATCAACATGGGCTAAAGCATCCCCTACCACTCTCTGGAAACCATTTGGATCCATTAAGTGGCGGGGGCGGACCATCCGAATTGGTCCCACCTCCCTGCAGAGGGGAAGGGTCGCGGAGAAGTCCAGTTGCACCAGGAAGTGATCTGACCATGGCACTTCTTTTGTTTCACTTTTACTTAGTGTCAGATCACCCACGTCACTAGAGGTGAACACCAGGTCTAAGGCATGTCCATGACTATGAGTTGGGCCAAACTTATTCAGGGACAGCCCCATGGAGGCCATGCTTTCCACGAAGTCCCGAGCAGCCCCTTGTAAGGTCGTGTCGGCATGGATGTTAAAATCCCCTAGGACAACCAAACTAGGTGTCTCCAGGAGAAAATCCGCCACGACCTGAAGCAGCTCGGACAGGGAATCCTTGGTGCAGCGGGGAGGTCGGTACACCAAAAGGAATCCTGTACTGCCCCTATTGCCCAACTTCCAGAACATGCACTCAGAGAGCTGGATCTTCCCAGTAGGACGCCTGGTGCAAGCTAGTGACTTCCTAAAAATCACTGCAACCCCCCCTCCCCGCCCACATGACCTGGGTTGCTGTGCGTAAGAGAAACCTGGTGGGCAAGCAGCGGCAAGGACAGGCCCATCTGCTTCCTCCAACCAGGTCTCTGTCACACATGCCAGGTCAAATCCTCCATCCACAATCAAGTCGTGGATGGCAGTGGTTTTATTCATCATTGACCTGGCATTGCACAGCAACACTTTCAGGTCATGTGGGTTTCCCCTGTTGATTCCAGTATCCATCCGGTCATGGCCAGACCCGGAGGCAGGGATAGTCTTCAAACAACGACTAAACCTGCCTCCTCGGTAATGACATGGTCTGGTCTTAGCGTAACTCCGCCTCCTGCCCATGATCACCGAGATCGGATGTCCCAGTGCTTTCTCCCCTGTGAAACTTGTCCCAGCCATTGTGTTGGCTGGGGAGCCACTCCCAGGCAGCCCTGATCCCACCCCTTAAAAACAAAACACAAACTATACAGTACCAATAAAACAACAGCAAAAAGGAACAGAACAATTGTACTAAAATTAATCCCCAACCAACCAACCATCCCACCCACCCACCCCCAACAAAGGAAAAAAGAAAAAAAGGAATAAAAATTTAAATTGCCACCGACTGCTTGAGGACATTTTAAAGCACATTAACCACCTGGAACAGGGAAGCAATGGCAGAACACTTCCCATACTTCCCCAAAAGTTTGTTCCAGATAAGGGCCTGGGCCACGCCCCCTGGGCCAGTTGGAGAAGGCCCTGGAAGGGAGCAGGCCCTGCAGTCCTCACCCAGCTGATGGTCCGAGGCTTCCCGCAGCAGGAGTCCCTTTATAGCCGGGAGAGAGGGCCTGGGCCACGCCCCCTGGGCCAGTTGGAAAAGGCCCTGGAAGGGAGCAGGCCCTGCAGTCCTCACCCAGCCGATGGTCCGAGGCCTCACTGCAGCAGGAGTCCCTTTATAGCCGGGAGAGAGGGCCTGGGCCACGCCCCCTGGGCCAGTTGGAAAAGGCCCTGGAAGGGAGCAGGCCCTGCAGTCCTCACCCAGCCGATGGTCCGAGGCTTTCCTGCAGCAGGAGTCCCTTTATAGCCGGGAGAGAGGGCCTGGGCCACGCCCCCTGGGCCAGTTGGAAAAGGCCCTGGAAGGGAGCAGGCCCTGCAGTCCTCACCCAGCCGATGGTCCGAGGCCTCACTGCAGCAGGAGTCCCTTTATAGCCGGGAGAGAGGGCCTGGGCCACGCCCCCTGGGCCAGTTGGAAAAGGCCCTGGAAGGGAGCAGGCCCTGCAGTCCTCACCCAGCCGATGGTCCGAGGCCTCACTGCAGCAGGAGTCCCTTTATAGCCGGGAGAGAGGGCCTGGGCCACGCCCCCTGGGCCAGTTGGAAAAGGCCCTGGAAGGGAGCAGGCCCTGCAGTCCTCACCCAGCCGATGGTCCGAGGCTTTCCTGCAGCAGGAGTCCCTTTATAGCCGGGAGAGAGGGCCTGGGCCACGCCCCCTGGGCCAGTTGGAAAAGGCCCTGGAAGGGAGCAGGCCCTGCAGTCCTCACCCAGCCGATGGTCCGAGGCCTCACTGCAGCAGGAGTCCCTTTATAGCCGGGAGAGAGGGCCTGGGCCACGCCCCCTGGGCCAGTTGGAAAAGGCCCTGGAAGGGAGCAGGCCCTGCAGTCCTCACCCAGCCGATGGTCCGAGGCCTCACTGCAGCAGGAGTCCCTTTATAGCCGGGAGAGAGGGCCTGGGCCACGCCCCCTGGGCCAGTTGGAAAAGGCCCTGGAAGGGAGCAGGCCCTGCAGTCCTCACCCAGCCGATGGTCCGAGGCTTTCCTGCAGCAGGAGTCCCTTTATAGCCGGGAGAGAGGGCCTGGGCCACGCCCCCTGGGCCAGTTGGAAAAGGCCCTGGAAGGGAGCAGGCCCTGCAGTCCTCACCCAGCCGATGAAGAGTAACTCTTAACAATGAAGAGTAGAGTGTTTTGAAAACTGGAGTATGGTACAGTGATACCTCGGTTCTTGAGCGTAATCCGTTCCGGAAGACCATTCGAGTTCCAAAACATTTGAAATTTGAGGCTCAAAGGGCAGTCTGCAAATTCAGTTGAGAAAATTGAAAAACACGTGGCAGAAGCCGTTCGACCTCCGAGGTACGTTTGAAAGGGGAAGCATATACTTCCGGCTTTTTTGGTGTTTGGGTTGCAGAACGTCCATCAATGAAGACGTTCGAGAACCGAGGTACCACTGTACCAATATTTTTATTGTCAGCACCAAATTAAGCACGTATTAACGATTTCTGCTAAAAATGTGTCACATGTGAATTGCAGATTAAATCACGCTTATCAAAATAATAAATAAAAGGTTTGCTGACACACACACACCCCAGTGGCGACTAGACATTCTGTTTTGGCACTCACAACTGTGAGTTCCACAGTTTAAGTACGTTCTGAGTGACTCTTCCAACGTCCAGTTTCATTCGACATCAACCTGTTCTAGAGACAGACTGAAAAACTTCGCTTTATCCACTTTCTCCAGGCTATCTGGAGAATCCCCCCGATCCTGTTCTGGTGCCTTAATTTTTAAGGGACAATTGCAGACATCCTGGGACGGAAGCCCCAAAGCACACACATCTACAGCCACTGGCTGGAAGCTGCCCGTCTGGTCCCCAGATCCAGAATCGCAAAAACGTGGGCGACTTCCTTTTGGTGTGCCATCGTTGGCGTGGTGTTTTGTTCAAGCTGTTCCTTCTCTTGGCCTCTTGCGTTTGTTTTCATTTTATTTTCAAAATATAGGAGGGAGAGAAAAACTACCCACTGAAATGCTTCTTTTTGAAGCTGCGTGAGGCATCAGAACCCCTGGTGTGCCTTTTCTTTCTTTTTTTGATAACAATTTATTAATTTTCCAAAAAGATAACACAAAAAGTAAGCAGAAAAACAACAATATATAATGAAAAGGTGTGTGTCGGGGGGGAACTATCATAATCAAAAATTTTAAACCATAATTTTTGCTTGACTTCCCTGCCCTCCTCCTCTTGGTTTCATTGTTTAATACTTGTTCACGCATGTCCTTATAACCTTATAATCTTAATACCTCTGGTTGTGAACAGGATCCGTTCCGGAGCCCCGTTCTCAACATGAGGAGAACACAATCTGTGTGGGTCGTGATTCTCTGCTTCTGCGCATGCGTGCGACGTCATTTTGAGCGCATGTGCAAGCGGCGAAACCCAGAAGTAACCCGTTCCGTTACTTCTGGGTTGCCACGGGACGTATCCTGAAAGAACGTAACCTGAACCAAACGTAACAAGAGGTATGACTGTAATCCAATTTTATAAGCCTTGTTCATCTTAATACAAGTGAGTTTTGACCTGGTGTGCCTTTTCAAAACTGCCCATGGAAAGAAGGCAGCCTACAAAATCTGAGGGGGACATTTAGAATCACAGAATTGCAGAGTTGGAAGGGAACCTGAGGGTCATCTAGTCCAACCCACTGCAATGAAGGAATCACAGCTAAATAATCCCTGATATTCGGCCACCCAACCTCTGCTTAAAACCCTCCAAGGAAGGAGAGCCCTCCGCTGTCTGAGGATCTTTGTGCCACTGCTGGACATCTCTTGCCCCCAGAAAGTCCTTCCTGGTGTTTAGTTAGAATCTCCCTTTTCTTTTTCTTTTTTGGATTTTATAAACTTTATTGGAATTCAACAATAACAGCAACAAAACAAAACCCACAGTAGTTGCTACATCAAATCATGACAATTGACCAATTTAAACATTTTATAAATACTACTAAAGAAATTTAGTGATGTATGGAAGTGAGAGCTGGACCATCAAGAAGGCTGATCGCCGAAGAATGGATGCTTTTGAATTCTGGTGCTGGAGGAGACTCTTGAGAGTCCCATGGACTGCAAGAAGATCAAACCGATCCATTCTGAAGGAAATCAGCCCTGAGTGCTCACTGGAAGGACAGATCCTGAAGCTGAGGCTCCAATACTTCGGCCACCTCATGAGAAGAAAAGACTCCCTGGAAAAGACCCTGATGTTGGGAAAGATGGAGGGCACAAGGAGAAGGGGACGACAGAGGACGAGATGGTGGGACAGTGTTCTCCAAGCTACCGGCATGAGTTTGACCAAACTGCAGGAGGCAGTGGAAGACGGGAGTGCCTGGCGTGCTCTGGTCCAGGGGGTCACAAAGAGTCGGACACGACTGAACGACTAAACAACAACAACAACTAAAGAAATTACATAGCATCACTTTTAACTTACTGAGGTTTTCGTAATACACTTTAATCTCTTTATCTTTTCCATAACGTATCAGAAAGAGAAGGACCAAGAAAGGAAGCACAAAAAGAGAGAAAAAGAAGAAGGGGGGGGGTGAAGGGTAGGGGGGAAAAGGAGGAAGGAAAAAAAACTGGGAAAAAACACCAAAGCAAAATAAACATATTTGATTAGACCCATTGTATTGTATTATTATTTCTACAGTTTTTTCACACACAGTTCCAAATTATTGTATTTCTTTGTTTTCATCATATGTCCAGAAAAACATTATGTTTGTTGTTTTACAAGGATCATTCTATTTCTGCCAAGAGATGTTTCTTATTGTAATACTTTTCCAAATATTCTTTAAAGATTCTCCTTTCTTTCTGTACTTTCTGTTTCGGATACCCTCTAATTCTCCCTGTCATCATAGCCATCTGTAGATATTCTATCATTTGGATCTGCCACTCATTTATCGTAGGTGTTTTGTCACTTTTCCAGTTTTTTGCATTTAAGATCCTGGCTACTACTGTTGTATACATAAAAAGTGGTCTATATTCTTTTTTGATTTCTGGTGACATTATTCCCAGGAGAAAGGTTTCAGGTTTTTTCTTCAATGAAAACTTAAATAGTTTTCTTTAATTCATTGTAGATGTTATTCCAAAATTCTTTCATGGCTGTGCATTCCCACCACATGTGCATTTATGACCCTATGCCATCCTTACACTGCCAGCATAGAATCTCCTTTCTTATAACTTATGGATTCATAGAATTGTAAATTTGGGAGGGACCCCGGGGTCATCTAGTCCAACCCCCTGCAATCCCAATCAACCAACTTGAACCCATTGGTTCAAGTCCTACCCTCCAGAGCAGGAGAAGACAAGCTTGCTCCCTCTTCCATGGGGCAGCCCTTGAGATATTTGAAGATGGTTCTCTCATCTCCTTTCAGTCTCCTCTTTCCCAGGCTAAGTGTACCCAGCTCCTTTGACCGTTCCTCATCAGGCCTCCTCTGTACACCTTCCAGCTGGCCTTAAACTGTGGCACTTTTGGGTGGTTGTTCCGTTTTAAAGAGATGAGCCTTGCTCCAAATGTGTGCCAAGGGCAAATCAGTTCTCTTTTTGCTTAGATTTAAGCCACTGAAAAAATTCAACTTTTGCCCCTGGTTCTTCGAAATGGCTCTCCATGTTCCGCTTTGCAACTTCCTTGCGGTGTTTATGGGAAGTGGAGATTTGTGCATTGCAAGGGAACGCTGCCTGTTCCCTCCTTCTGCGATTCCTACTTCCTTGTGTGTTTTTTTAAATAATTTTTTATTAGGTTTTACAATTGGATATTCAGCACATTTGACACATAAAAGAAGAAAAATAAAAAAGGGAATTCCCCACCCCCACCCCGTGACTTCCCTCAACTTCCCCTTCTGGTTCTTTAAATATATTCTACTTCTGCTTAATTTTATCTTACTTTCTGTGATTTTTTTATTTTTTTTGCTAAACGCTCTTATATTCTTATCCTTTTTATACCAAATTTCCTTTCAAATTACATCTTGCACTTAATTAATTTCCATATTGTTGTTTCTTAACCGTGCACTTACTTTCTTAATTGTAAGCATTTACTCAAACCCTACTAGTAAGTCCAATTCTTTACACTGTTTCTGTAGATACAGCATAAATGCTTCCCAATCTTTTTTTAAGTCTCTACAGTGGTACCTCTGGTTGCGAACGGGATCCGGCTGTTGTTGCATACATAAATGACTTCATCTGCTCTTGGCAATTCCTGTGCTACAATACCTATCAAGAAAGCTTCTGGCTTTTTAACAAAAGTTATCTTAAAGTTCTTCTTCAGTTCATTATAAATCATTTCCCAATAGTTTTTGATTACTTTACAGCTCCACCAAATATGATAAAATGTACCTTCTAACTCTTTATATTTCCAGCACTTATTAGAGTTTCTTCTGTACATTTTTGTAAGTTTAACGGGAGTCATGTGCCATCGGCTTCCTTGTGTCTTGGGAAGAAGTTCTGGGCTCTGGGATGATAACCGAGGCTTCGGTCAGAAGCGTTGACCTCCTCCCTCACTTTCTCTCTTCTCTCTTTTCTTTTAGTGTGCCGGGATTTTGCCGTCCTCGAGGATCACACTCTGGCCCACAGCCTGCAAGAACAGGAAAGTATGTCTTGCCTGGGTTCTGCGATGTGCATTTCACTGTTACCATTCTGAACGTCCTTGTGTTTTGGTCCCACACTGACCGCTTTTCTAAAGAATGTTTTTTATAGGGTGCGGAACCAAAAGGGGGTGGAAACCACACAATTCCTTCCTCCACCCTGCGGAAGGGGCCAGCAAGAGAGCGGGTCCCCCTTGGGGCGCAGCCAAGAGGGTGTTTTGGTCCTCCCAGACCTGAAGCCGAATTAAACGTGCCTGTTCTTGTGCCCTCTTGCAGTTGAGCATCATTTGGCGACCAACGTGCAGCGCAACCGCCTGGTGCAGTATGACTTGCAGATGGCCAAGCAGCTGCAGGAAGAGGAGGACCGCAAGGCACGGGCCCGGATCCAGGAGCGGCACAAAGACCTGTGAGTGTGCGGGATGCGGGGCCGTTTTGCCTCTGGGCTGCCCCCTCCCTGGTTTAGCTGGGCAGAACTGTATCATTTATATATAAATTATATTATTTCACCTGTGCCCCCTTTAGAATATCCCGGGGGGTCCAGGAGTCCATATGGCCCCTGGTTGAGAAACACTGCGCTGGGGGTTCAAGAGTTGCCACGGAAGAAAAAGTTGCATGGGTTGTTTTTTCCGTTTCTGTTTTGAGAGTGTTTCCCGTCTTGATCGCTCATCTCTCAACGTGAAGCCGGGGTCCTGGGCTGCATTTTCTCCTTTCTCTCCCGCCCCCCAATTCTTTCTCTCTCTCTTTTCCCACGGACGCCCACCCCTCACCTTTTCCCCTCTGCCACCCCCTCCCCTTTGTCTCTTCCCAGGGAGAGGCAGGACTGTGAGATAGCTCAGGAAATTCAAGTCAAGCTGGTCATTGAGGCAGAACAGCGGCGTCGCCAAGAAGAGGACGATGAGGTCAGTCCTTGGGTGTTGTGGGCAGGGAGGAAAGTGACTGATCTCAGGCCAAATCTCACGCCTTTGAAGGAAAGCGGGGGGGGGGGGGGGGGAGAGAGAGAGAGAGAGAGAACCATCGCCAGAACACAGAAGTTGAATTTTGACTTTCAGCCGTGCATGTCGAAAACAAGGCTGCCAGGAACTTGCCCCCAATAACGGATATTTCTAGGTGCAGGGGGAGTTAGGGGTCCGTTAAGCTGTGTTTGCTGCTGCAGAGGCAACAGCAGGAACCAGCAAATCGAAAGCAAATTTCATTGCGTTGCAGAGGGGGTCGAAAGGGTCATCAGGTGCTCCTGGGAAGCCCGATCAACAACTCCTTGTCTCTTCTTACGTTGCCATCGCGTTCCTTTATATGCTGCCTTTCAGCTAAAAACTCCCCCAAGAATAAACAGATGCAATAATGCAAATGCGAACAATAGAAATTTGAAGCATGTCAATGGTAACGTGTGTAGGAACCTAATAGCATCCAGCTTATTTTTAGTTGCTGTTTTGTCAGTATTGTTTAAGGTAAAGTAAAGGGACCCCTGACAGTTAAGTCTGCAGTTGCGGCGCTCATCTCGCTTTACTGGCCGAGGGAGCTGGTGTTTGTCTGCTTCCACAGACAGTTTTTAAGGGTCATGTGGCCAGCAGGACTAAGCCACTTCTGTCGAACCAGAGCAGCGCACGGAAACGCCGTTTACCTTCCCGCCGAAGTGGTACCTATTTATCTACTTGCACTTTGACGTGCTTTCGAACTGCTAGGTGGGCAGGAGCTGGGACCGAGCAACAGGAGCTCACTCCGTCACGGGGATTCGAACCGCTGACCTTCCAATCAGCAAGCCCAGTGGTTTACACCACAGCGCCATCCGGAGCCCTGTTTTATGACTTATAAAGGCCTTATTGATTTGTTAATCATTTGATAAGTCCCACGCTGCCGTTGTGGTGTTTAGCGTATTGTTTTAGTTGTCAGTTTGTTAATAGTAGTTTAAAGATTGCAGTTGTTTTGCTGGTGATTTTTTAAAAATATATATAATACGATTTATGCTGCACTCGCCACGTGCTGCTGTGTTACTGTTATCTGTAGTGTATAATCTGCTTTGGGGTTTGTTTGAATGAAAAGCTGCATTAGAAATACAATCCATCCGTCCCTTAAAAGCCAAGCACACCCATTCTCCTGTCCAAAAAGGCATGATGATAATAATAATAATAACAACAACAATAATAATAATAATAAATTATGCCCCACCCATCTGGGCAGCTCCCAACAGAATATTAAAAACACGATAAAAGATCAAACATCAAAATCTTCCCTAAACAGGGTTGCCTTCAGATGTCAGGTGGTTGTTTATCTCTTTGACATCAGGTGGGAGGGCGTTACACAGGGTGGGCGCCACCACCGAGAAGGCCCTCTGCCTGGTTCCCTGTAACCTCACTTCTCGTAATGAGGGAACCGCCGGAAGGCCCTCAGTGCTGGACCTCAGTGTCCGGGCAGAACGATGGGGGTGGAGACGCTCCTTCAGGTATACTGGGCCGAGGCCGTTTAGGGCTTTCAAGGTCAGCACCAACCCTTTGAATTGATCTCGGAAATGTCCTGGGAGCCAGTGTAGGTCTTTCAAGTCCGGTGTTATGTGGTCTTGGCGGCCACTCCCAGTCACCAAAGAACTGGCAAGAACGTTCTTTGTGAAAATGCCAGGGTTTGACCTCTTTTCTTCCTTCAGGACATTGCTCGGATCTTGCAGCAGAAGGAGCTCCAGGAGGAGAAGCGTCGGAAGAAGCCCCACCCAGAGCCCTTGCAGAAGAGCACTTACGATGAGGGATACTACCCGGAAAGCAGAGGTAAGCAGGACGTCCTCTAGAACCAGGTGGCTTGGGGGTCCTCACCGCAGGCCCAGAAGGCTCTACATTGCATCTTTGCCCTCTGGCCTTCCAGCCCAGGAGGTTTTGTGTCTGCTTGTGGGTCGCAGCAGACGCCAGAGCCGCCTCCGCCAGGTCTGAACGACTGTTTGAACTCTGCCAAGTTTCTGAAACCTCCGGTGTGCCTGTGGACCTGTTGTTGCTACTGCTGGGGCCGCACCCTTGGTATAGTGCAGAGATGCTCCCCTCCTCTTTCTGAGCTGAGCTTTGCTTTGAGAAGGTGGTCATCTTGGGGGCTGAGGGACGTATTGCAGGTGGGATGTGGGGCCCTTGTGCAGTTCCCGAGGGTCCTCTAGCCCAACTTGGCACTGATGCCGCCCTGTGCCCCATCCTGGCGAGGTGTGTTCTCCCGCTCTTATTCTGGGAAAGCGCTGGAGATTTCTGGCATGACGAGAAATGAATTCTTGTTGGAGGAGGACGGATGCAATGAGAGCCGGACGGATCCTGAATCGGGGACGCTTGCGGGACTGCCTTTCTGATCACCGCCAAATGTGTCAGCTCTGGAAAGATGATTGCTTCAGACAAGAAATTGCAGAGGCTTCTCTGAAATGCTTTTGCGATCAAATGCGCCCTGATCCTGAGGGTGTCCGTGGGCACCAAATTGCTGATTTGCTTTCTGGTTGCGGTGCCTCTGCCTTGCCCTCGTTCGCATATCTGCACAAACCTCTTTTCCTTCAGCTTGCGTGTGTCGGGAGAGCAGAAGGTTCTTGTAGAGGCCTCTTCCTGCTTGTTGCTGCTCAGAAACCTAAGAGGAAACTGCTGGATTAGGCCAAAGGGAGCTCCTCTAGTCTAGCATCCTATTCTCACTGTGGCTACTCTGATACAACAATGTGTTGCCAGCACAAGAGTGATCTCTCCTCCTCCGTGAGTTTCTCTCATCCTCTTTTAAAGCCATCAAGGATGGTGGCCATCTCTGCCTCCTGAGAGAGGGAATCCTAGAACTGCAGAGTTGGGCGTAGGGCCGGGCGATATCTGGTTTTCAACATCGCAATAGATCACCAGCTAAACATCTCGATATATTGATACGTCACAACGACTGAAGGATGGAGCTCTGCACAGGCATCGTCAGGCTTTGCGGTTTTTCCTGCGTCGTGAATTTTGCCGACGCTCGCTCTTGCAATTTGCTGCCCTCTTCACGAGACAGGGGAGAGTTGAGGTAGCAGAGTTAATGGGCTGCAGGAATTGAGAGAAGCCCTAGCAGGCTTCGTGGTTTTCCCCACAGTGTTTGCATTGCACAAAATTAGGAAACTGATATCACAATACAGTGGTACCTTGGCTCTCAAACTTGATCCGTTCCGGAAGTCTGTTCCAAAACCAAAGCGTTCCAAAACCAAGGCACTATTTCTCATAGAAAGTAATGGAAAATGGATTAATCCGTTCCAGACTTTTAAAAACAACCCCTAAAAGAGCAATTTAACATGAATTTTACTGTCAAACAAGATCACTGATCCATAAAATGAAAGCAATAAACAATGTACTGGAGTCACACAATCAATCAATCAGTAGCTGAACTGGGTTCCACACAGTCACAAAAACAAAACCGAAAACCCACAAAAACACAAAATAAATATCAAAAACGGACAGACCTCGGTGTAACACTCAAAATGGAAGTGTGGCGCTCAAACTGGAACACTTCCGGGTTTGGGTTCCAAGTTGTTTGAGTACCAAGGCGTTTGAGAACCAAGGCACCACTGTATGGGCTTCAAACCAGTTTTGGATGATATATCAATATATCGCTGAGCCCTGTTGGGTGGGATCCCATAGGTCATCTAGTACAACCCCCAGCAATGCAGGGAGTTCCATAGTTTGTGGTGGGTTTTCCCACGCAAGTGGAGGAAGAAGGGCAAACCCCCTCCCCCCCCCCCATTTCCCTCTAGATCTGCGCTTCATCGTAACAAGGCAGCCTCAACCCGCCAAATATTCCTCCGGCGGAAGCATCTTTTGCATGCAAACTAATAATGCTTCCTTAGAGTGGACTCAAAATATCACATTAGCCTGCTAACCCAATACGGCCACCTTTGGCTTGCGTCGCCATCATCACCCACCTCTCCTGCCACCAGGGATGGAGATCCCTTTAGAAGGAGTCTCTGGAGCCTGAGCCTGTGAGCAGGGCTTGAATTATGGCCCCTCTCCCTGGTGAAGGGGCCTGGGGTGCCCTCTGAGCTGCCACGGAGGTCCAGCCGTGAGCCAGAAAGGTCAGCGGGGAACCTGGTTTTCACCTGCTGCTTTCCAGCATGCTGGGCAGCCGCCCAACACCACCCCTCTGGGACACCCCTCACAGAAATAAAAATAAATAATGATGATAATAATTATTATTTATACCCTCCCATCTGGCTGGGTGGCTTCTAACAGAACACTAAAATACAATAACCTATTAAACATTAAACGCTTCCCTAAACAGGGCTGCCTTCAGATGTCTTCTAAATGTCAGGTAGTTGTTTATTTCCTTGACATCTGGTGGGAGGGCGTTCCACAGGGTGGGTGCCACCGCCGAGAAGGCCCTCTGCCTGGTTCCCTATAGCTTTGCTTCTCGCAATGAGGGAACTGCCAGAAGGCCCTCGGCGCTGGACCTCAGTGTCTGGGCTGAACGATGGAGGTGGAGACACTCCTTCAGGTCTACTGAAATCCAGAGCCCCAACTCACGGGGAGAGACTGCAGCTCAGGGTTAGAGCACCTGTGTCTCTACCTGAAAGCAAATGGAACCATAAAATGGCAAAGTTGGAAGAGCCCTCCCAAAGATCATCTAGCCCAACTTGCCCCGCAAAGCAAGAGGCAGTGGGTGATGTGGAAGACCCCCCTCTCTGCTTGAGACCCTGCCAGTCAGAGTAAACAGTATGGGGCTTGGTGGACCAAGGATCGGACTCTGTGTATTCCCCCCCCCCCCCCAATTTTTTATTAATTTTCCAAAATTTTGAGGAAACAAACATACATCTGAACTATACTTAATCCAATCATAGTAACATTGTTAAGTGACGTCCTCAAATCCCCCTGGCTGAATTTCAGTGTGTATATCATTGAAACAGTTTTCCAGAACCAATTTTCTCATATAATTAACTTAATCACTTAACATCTTACTTTGTTTTCATTTTGACTTTAAACATATTGTTCTCCAACATCACATATTTAAATCCTAAGACTATCTATTATTTGCAAGTTTTTCCAATTAAATTATCGTAACATATTTAACTAAATAGTCTTTGAATTTCATCCATTCCTCCTGGTACTCCTCCTCCTTCTGGTCACGGACTCTTCCAGTCAGGTTGGCCAGCTCCGAAAAGTCCATCATCTTCATCTGCCATTCCTAACGATCGGACTCTAATTAAGGCAGCTTCCAATCTGCAGCATTAGCTTTGCTTCCTTTGCATGCTTTTCCTCATCCGCCTCTGAGCCTCCCGGCCTTTCCTTTGCTGCTGCTGCTCCTTCTGCCGCCCCCCCCCCCCGTTTGCTTGCCATTACGTGGGCTGTTAACCTGTGTGTCACTAATCCATCTCGCTTGTTTGTCTCGCCCCCCCACCCCTTCCTCAGACCACTCGGGTGGGAGCCCCCGGGAGCAGGCTAGACCTCGCCGAGCCCGGAGCGGCGAGAGGGAGCCCCAGAGGCCGAGGGAACCCCAACGGGGACCCCCTCTATTGTCCGAGGGGCTGGACTTGGAAGTCCTGGGAAGCTCCTCGGAAGCGAGGCAGGCCGGAGGCGGCCGGAGGGAGAGGCAGGACAGGAACCGGGGCGGCCGGGAGAGGCCTCGGAGGCCTCCTTCGGACACGGAGGAGGAAAGCCGCCGGGACGGAGACCGCCGGGACAGGAAGCCGTCCAGCCAGGATAGACATTGGCGGCCCTCTTCGCTCGCGCTGGACGGGGAGGTAGAGCCCCCCGCAGGTAGCAGCATGGGGCGGAGAGAAAGGCGGCCAGGGAGCCGAGAGGGTCGCCGCAGGACGCCCCCTTTTCCGCTGGACTGGGAAGACGAGAGGGTGCGTCTAGAGAGCGGTGGCCGGCTCCGTAAGCCCTGGGAGAGGCGGTCCCCTAGCTCAGAGAGGTCCCCGCGGCCGACACACCTGAGGGCCAACGGGGAGGAAAGGCCCCGGCTGGGCCGCAGCTGTTCCCCAGACCCGGATCGCCAGAGGCGACCACCCCGCCAGGACCGGGAGTCGCCCAGGCCCCCCTCCCGCGACCCCAGGCTGCAGGACCTGGAAGCACCAGCACCCCGGAGAGGCGGAAGGAGGGATGGAGAAAGGGAACGTCGCAATGGGGCAAGCGCCTCGCCCTCCTCGCACCGCGGGGAAGATTTGGGAGCCGATGCCCAGCACCGTAAGGATCCAGGTAACAAGGCGTCCGCGGTGGGCACTGATCTCTGGTGAAGGCATCCCTGCAAAATCTCTCCTCCTCTGGTTCTGTTGGAATTTAATTCAATTTAATTTGCGCAGGCTTGGTTCTAATTTTAGCCTGTTGCTGTTTTAACTTCTCCGAAGTTTATTGTTGTTGGCTTTTCTCGGCGGTGATGTTACGGCTTTTATCTTTTCTTTTCTTTTTTGTAAACTGGTGTTTGCTTGTTTTTTTGACATTTGAGCGGTGTATACGTTTTACGAAATAAATAAAGCGGTTCCTGCTTAGGCAACCCACAAAACACACACCGGGTAGAGAATCCCAGCTTTGTTTGCGTGAAAGTCTCTGGCTTCAGGTAGGAGCACGTTAAGTGCAAATTTGTGCACTTTCGTTTCTTCGGGTTTCTTTAAAAAAACAAACCATCAGAGTCTAATTCTGGCCCCGTTAGTAATGTTCTGCATATTTCATATGTGCTGGAGAACTGTCAGATTCCAGCTGAAGGAACCTTCCGTCATTCTGAGAGATATATAAATAGCTTAATTTGTCTCTGTTTGACTTTCCTGGTTCATTTTCCCTCCAAGCTGAAACAGAAGTCAGTCTTGAGCCTGAAAACAAAGGCCATTCTGTCAGACTGGGGCGGAAGATGCAACAGGCCTTATTTTTCCACACAGGAGGAAAAAATTAGGCGTTCTTGGCTCCCATGCCGACGCCAGATTCGCTTCAGGCCAAGCGCTAGCAGATTGCAAACCAGCTTAGAACGGTATACTTAGGAAAACCGCATTCCTGCCGCGATGCTTTTCCTGGTTGCGCAGTGACATTTTAATCGGCCGCTATATCTTGAAAACGGCTCTGCTTTGGACGGTTTTGCAACATTAGCGCCGGGGAGTTTTCTGCTGCTTAATGCCCTCCTCTGCCGCTCCTCCATCATCTGTATTGTGCTGAAACTCAGGCAGCTGCTTCCCAGATGATAAAAACACACAGGCCCTCGCCCAGAGCAGCTGGCGGTCGTGAAACAGCACCGATTCGAAGACTCGGAGGCTGTACCCCGCAGCAAAATAAAGCCGGTTTTCCAAGTAATACTTTGGAGCAGGCATGGGAAGAGTATTGTCCTCTTGGTGGCTGTTATTCTGGGATCCTGTTCAGCATTGCGAGGGATCCCAGAGCCAATAAGGTAGAAGTTTGTAAAAGGATTCATGACATGCAGAATCCGGGTGGAAAAAGCTTTTTCTTCCTCCCTACAATGGCTGTGCAAGTTGGCCATTAAAAATATTTTTAAAATCCTCATAATAGGCTTAGTGACAGTGCTTAGCCTCCTTCCCAGGCCTTCCAGTTGTGTTGGGCAGGGTTTTCCTGAGTGCTCAGCCAGTGATTCTCTCTGTATTTGCTAGAACAACGACCTTGCAAGGTAGGTTGGTAAAAAGAACAACTCTGTCCCAACAAAATCTTGAAAGCACAACAAAACGCCAGACATTTAACCCTTCCTCCACAGGGCTGCCTTCAGATGTCTTCTAAAAGTCAAACAGGTGCTTGTTTCCTTGACATCTGACGGGAGGGAGTTCCACAGGGCAGGCAGTTAATTCCACAGGGTGGGTACTCTTCTCGCCCCCATGCTGCAGGTGCATGGCGGATGGACTGATCTTTGCAATTTTCCACAGAAACAACACGCACTCTGTTTTCGGTGATATTTCCCCTTTCAGTTTTTGCGATGTTTGCCGTGGCTGAAAATAGCTCCCGTCTATCTGTGAGCAGATGCTTGCATCCTCTTCCTGCTGCTGCTTCTAATCATAGCTGGCTCCCTGTTGCAACCCGAGACTTCGCCACGGCTGTGCGGGAGGAGCGCTGAAGCCCCCTTCATCGGCCTCTTTGCACACTTACGGAGCTACCGTATTTTTCGCTCCATAAGATGCACCTGACCATAAGACGCACCTAGTTTTTAGAGGGGGAAAGCAAGGGAAAAAATATGCTGCGCAGAGCATGTAAGCGGCTCTCGCTTTTCTTGCTTCAAACGCTTCCATCCCTCCTCCCGCTTCGCTGAGAAGCCAGCAGAGCAAGAGCGAGAGCTGCGCAGCGCCTCTTCTGATGGCTTCCCAGCAAAGAGGGACGAGGGACGAAAGGGAGCTCTTACAAGGGAGCGCTGAGCAGAGCCTGGCAGTGGCTCTTGCTGGCTTTTCTGGGAGGTGTGGGAAGAGACAGAGGGCAGCCTGGCAGTCCCTTCTCCCTCCTCAGGGAAAAGCCCCCAAGAGCCACACACACGCTCCACGCGGCTCTTTAAAGGGAGCGCTGAGCAGAGCCTCCCACCTGCATTCGCTCCATAAGATGCACACACATTTCCCCTTACTTTTTAGGAGGGGGAAAGTGTGTCTTATGGAGCGAGAAATACGGTACTTTCCGGGCGGTCCTTCTGCAGGTTGGAGCGAACCCCTCCAGCCTGCCTGGACCAGTTTTAAAATTATCTTCCACCCCAGACATCTGCAGCCTGAGAGCATAAGAGCATCTGTGGCCCACCTGGGCCAGCATCCTGTTTTCACAGCAGCTGACCAGATGCCCCAAAGGGAAACCCCAAAACAGGATCCGGGTGCCTGAGCCCTCTCTCTCCCTTCCTGCCTTTCCCGGCAGCTGAGATTCAGGAGCACGGCTGCCTCCGATTCTGGAATCGGAGCAGGGCAGAGCCATCGTAGCTGGGAGCTGTTCATAGCCCTCTTCCATGAATTTGTCTAAAGGGGTGGGGAGAGACCCCAGAGTGCACACAAGACCCCTGGCTGCTGAACATGTTTCGAGTACTATAATTCTTTGTGATGGGTGACTTGCAATTGTGTGCATACAGTCCTAGAATTGGGACCACCAGGGCCATCTAGTCTGACCCCAGCAATGCAGGACTCTTTGTGACTTGTGTCAGGAGTCTTGTGTTCCACCAACTGAGCTATCTGGAAGCCTCTCAACTGGGCAGAAAGTCACCCAGGTAGTTGCCTCCTCCTGAGTCAGGCTGGCCAATGCAGTTCAGTATTGTTAACACAGGCAGGCAGCCGTGTCTCTCCTGGGTTATATTATAAATAATAATAATAATAATAATAATAATAATAATAATAATAATTTTATTATTTATACCCTGCCTATCTGGTTTCCCCAGCCACTCTGGGCGGCTTCCAGTGAAAGATTAAAAGTACATTAAAACGTCAAACCTTAAAAACTTCCCTAAACAGGGCTGCCTTCAGATCTTCTAAAAGTCAGATAGTTGTTTCTTTCCTTGACATCTGATGGGAGGGCGTTCCACAGGGCGGGCGCCACCACCGAGTAGGCCCTCTGCCTGGTTCCCTGTAATGTCACTTCTCGCAGGGAGGGAACTGCCAAAAGGTTCTCGGAACTGGACATTAGTGTCCGGGCAGAACGATGTGGGCGGAGACGTTCCTTCAGGTATACTTGGCCTTTGAGGCCGGTTTTAGGCCAGAGGCGTTTCCAGCCTTGCCTGGAGGTGCTATTGGAGATTGAGCCTTCTGCATGCAAGGCACGGGCTCTGCCGCTGAGATTACGGCCCTTCCCTGACTTCTGGATCGAGATGGGATGGCGTAGGTCAGTTAAGGAGGAGGTGTGTTCCATGGAGAAAGTTGCAGGTGAGCAAAGCCTCTGCTGGCATCCCTGGTGGGATGCTCTGAATTGGAATAGATGGACCAACATCAAGCAGTCAAGGTGTCTGTCTTCTAGGAAGACACACAGAACATATGCAGATCCACACAGTCTTCGTGATTTGTGTTACCTTGGTGCAGAACTATTTTTTTTTATCTGTGTCGTTAGCTCTGAATTTAGCTGGCACATTAATTATTTCCCCTTCTGTGACTGAGGAATGTGGCTTCTCGTCTCTTAAGGAACGAAAACGCAGGGGGCGAAGGATGCCAGTTACCACAAAGGCCGCCCGGCAGCCCCCCAGGACCAGGAGCTCTACGACGCAGAGATCGCCCGGAAGCTGCAAGAGGAGGAGCTGTTGGTGAGTGGGACAGATTTGGGATTCATCCCAGAGACACAGAGAGAGTGTTTGGGGGTGGAAGCGACTCTGAGTTTGGAGCACTGAGGATCATTCAGTAGCAACAAGCAGCGCTGGGTACCATTAAGTGTTTCAGCAGCACATGTTTCGCTGTGATGCAGCAGCAAAAAAAGCTAATGCAATTCTAGGCTGCATCAACAGAAATCTAGTGTCCAGATCAAGGGAAGTCATAGTCCCACTCTATTATGCCCTGGTCAGACCACACCTGGAATACTGGGTCCAGTTCTGGGCGCCACAATTTAAGAAGGATGTTAACAAGCAGGAAGGTGTGCAGATGAGGGTGACCAAGATGATCAAGAGTCTGGAAATAAAGCCATATGAGGAGAGGTTGAAGGATCTGGGTATGTTTAGCCTGGAAAGGAGAAGACTCCAGAAATGGTACGGTTGTTGTTGTTGAGCCATTTAGTCGTGTCCGCCTCTTCGTGACCCCCTGGACCAGAGCACGCCAGGCCCTCCTGTCTTCCACTGCCTCCCACAGTTTGGTCAAACTCATGCTGGTAGCTTCGAGAACACTGTCCAACCATCTCGTCCTCTGTCGTCTCCTTCTCCTTGCGCCCTCCATCTTTCCCAACATCAGGGTCTTTTCCAGGGAGTCTTCTCTTCTCAGGAGGTGGCCAAAGTCTTGGAGCCTCAGCTTCAGGATCTGTCCTTCCAGTGAGCACTCAGGGCTGATTTCCTTCAGAATAGAGAGGTTTGATCTTCTTGAAGTCCATGGGACTCTCAAGAGTCTCCTCCAGCGCCATAGCCTCCTTCAAATATCTAAACAGCTGTCCTATGGAAGGTGGAGCAAGCTTATTTTCTGCTGCTCCGGAGGGTAGCCACCTAGTCCAACCCCTGCAATGCCGGACTCACAGCTAAACCATCCCTGACTGGCCAACTTCTGTTTAGAAACCTCCAGTAAATCCTAAAAGGCTTCAGCTGGAAAGAATTGCTTCTGACCAACCATGCCTGGGTTTCTTGTTTCACGAAAGCTCTTGTTTTTCCTCTTGTCTCCTCTTCAGGCCAGCCACGTGGACAAGAGAGCAGCGCAGGTCGCCCAGGATGAGGTAAGCATTTGCATATGCAAATAAGGGAATGGGGAGTGTCTGCCTTTGGAGCTGAGAGGCAACTGGCTTTCTGAGATCTTGCTTCTTAGTGGAGCTCTGACTCCAGACTCTTTCCCCCTCCTTTCCCTTCTTTGTGTTCAAGCTCAGGCTTGCAAATATCTCTGCGGAGGGAGCCTACCAACAGCTCTCCCCTTTGCTTCCTGCCATTGGCTGCCTCTCTGCACCGCCCCCCCCCCCAAAAAAAAGCTGGCCTCGCTCAGAGCCAGACCCAAACCCACCTGTTGTGGTGCTAGGATACTGTTTGTTGACCTGCCGCCTTTCAGCCAAAAGGCTCTCTGGAGTAAATATGCATGTCGATACAAAATGATGTGAATGATGAGAATTGAACAGGGATGCAAAAGCGAGCAGTGAAAGAGATGAAAGCATTTTTGAGGAAAGCTTTTCTGCAGGAGGGGAGAGCGCAGTGGGGCTCAGGTCCTGCTTGTGGGATTTCCTTGTGGGAGTCTGGTCGGCCACTGTGAGGAGGAGCCCAGCTGCCTGGCCTCTTCTTAGCTCCTTGGGATTCCTAAATGGAGCCATGGACAAAACCAGCCGACCTTAATCATGGTTGAGAACAAGAGCGGGAGAAGGCTCTTCCACTCGCATCCTGCTGGAGGGTTTCGGCCCCTGTGAGGATGCTGGTCTAGGTGGGTCCCTCGTGGGCCTAATCCAGCTGCTGAGCTCCTTGTAACATTCTTTATATATATACATTTTTGTTGTTGTTTAGTCATTTAGTCATGTCCGACTCTTTGTGACCCCCTGGACCAGAGCACGCCAGGCACTCCTGTCTTCCACTGCCTCCCTCATGCTGGTAGCTTCGAGAACACTGTCCCACCATCTCGTCCTCTGTCGTCCCCTTCTCCTTGTGCCCTCCATCTTTCCCAACATCAGGGTCTTTTCCAGGGAGTCTTCTCTTCTCATGAGGTGGCCAAAGTATTGGAGCCTCAGCCTCAGGATCTGTCCTTCCAGTGAGCGCTCAGGGCTGATTTCCTTCAGAATGGAGAGGTTGGATCTTCTTGCAGTCCATGGGACTCTCAAGAGTCTCCTCCAGCACCAGAATTCAAAAGCATCCCTTCTCCGGCGATCAGCCTTCTTTATGGTCCAGCTCTCACTTCCATACATCACTACTGGGAAAACCATAGCTTTAACTATACAGACCTTTGTCGGCAAGGCGATGTCTCTGCGTTTTAAGATGCTGTCTAGGTTTGTCATTGCTTTCCTCCCAAGAAGCAGGTGCCTTTTAATTTCGTGACTGCTGTCACCATCTGCGGTGATCATGGAGCCCAAGAAAGTAAAATCTCTCACTGCCTCCATTTCTTCCCCTTCTATTTGCCAGGAGGTGATGGGACCAGTGGCCATGATCTTTGTTTTTTTGATGTTGAGCTTCAAACCATATTTTGCACGCTCCTCTTTCACCCTCATTAAAAGGTTCCTTAATTCTGCCTCACTTTTTGCCATCAAGGTTGTGTCATCTGCATAGTATTAGGTTTTTTTTAAACATATCATTTTCAACAGTAATTAAACATACTTTTACATCTTATTCAAATTTTCGACTTCCATCAATCCTGTTTGAAAATTTCCCAATCTAATCTTTTAGTATGCATTTCTTATTTCCCCTATTACATTTAAAACTCATAACCAATATCTCTATCTTTTTCTACTTGGTAACACTTTGTATATTTCTCCTCACAAAACTTCTACACTAGTCCTACTAGTGTAATTTGTTGATTACAGTTGCTCTTCAAATAGTTCATATGCTTCTTCCAATCTTCTTTAAATCTCTGGTCCCGCAGGTTTCGAATCCTTCCTGTCATTTTGTCCAATTCTGCATAGTCCATTAATTTCGTCTGCCATTCTTCTTTTGTCGGAATTTCTTCTTGTTTCCATTTCTGGGCTAACAATACTCTTGCCGCAGTTGTTGCATATAAAAAACGATTTAACATCTTGCCTATTAATGTCCTGACCTATAATACCAAGTAAAACTGCTTCTGGTATTTGAAAAAAAGGAATATTTCAACATCTTTTTCATCTCATTATATATCATTTCCCACGAGTTCTTTACTTTTTTTACATTCCCACCACATATGATAAAATGTTCCTTTTTTTCCTTTACATTTCCAACATTTATTATTTGTCTTATATATTTTAGCTAATTTCACTGGTGTAATATACCATTTATACATCATTTTCATCATGTTGTCTTTCAAAGCATCCTTGTAACGTTCTTATCCTGCTGTTTCTGCTAGGAAATAGCTCGCCTGTTGCTGGCGGAGGAGAAGAAGGCTTATAAGAAAGCCAAGGAACGGGGAAAGTCTTCTCTGGAGAAGAAGAGGCAAGACCCAGACTGGAAGGTGGGTGATGCGTCTGGAGTTGACTTTGTCTCTCTTTGCCGGGCGAAGCTCTCCTACGATGATTGATTTAATCTGCCCAGGGCAACCCAAAGCGACTTACAACTAAACCAATAGACAGCAAACCCGCACAGGTACATTAAAACCAAGAGGAAAGAGAAATCCATTAAAAGCATCCCCAAGGCCAAAGGAATTACAGTGGTACCTTGGTTCTCAAACTTAATCCGTTCCGGAAGTCCGTTCCAAAACCAAAGCGTTCCAAAACCAAGGCGCACTGCTTTCCCATAGAAAGTCATGCAAAATGGATTAATCCGTTCCAGACGTTTGAAAACAACCCCTAAAACAGCAATTTAACATGAATTTTACTATCTAATGAGACAATTGAGCCATAAAATGAAAGCAATAAGCAATGTACTGCAGTCACCATGGGGTCACTAAGTGTCGGACACGACTAAATGACTAAACAACAAGAAGCAGTCACACAAGCAATCCGTCAGTAGCTGAACTGGGTTCCACACAGTCACAAAAACAAAACAAAAAGTGCAGCAAAAATGCAACATAAATAGCAAAAACAGACAGACCTCAGCGTAACACTCAAATCGGAAGCGTAACACTCAAAACGGAGCACATTCAGCTTCTGAAAAAAGTTCACAAACTGGAACACTGACTTCCGGGGTTGCAGTGTTTGGGTTCCAAGGCATTTGAGAACCAAGGTGCCACTGCAGTCTGATCCTTTTTTAAAGGCTTCCCAGTTGGTGGCCCTTGCTGGCTCCTGGGGCAGGGAGTTCCACAGGTTAACTCTGCGCCACGTGAAGGAGGACTTTATTTTGTCGTGTTCCGGTCTGAGCTGACCGCCCTCCTCTCCCTCTTCTCCCCAGCACGACTCACACGAATCGGTGCGCCCGAGGTCGAGGGAAGGTCACGAAGGTCACCGCTCCAGAAGCGACAAGCCAACCAGGTGAGAGGGATCCCCGATCCAGGAGTGGAGGTGGGGAAGCCTCACCTGGTCAAATGACCGCGGTTGTAAGGAGGGCACGGTGGCAGTGTGATGCCAGGATGCATTTTTTGGTTTGTGTCTCCATCTCCATCTCTCTCTCTCTCTTTTTTTTTGTATATAATTTTTATTAATTTTCCAATAAAAACAAATTTATAACACAATTAAACATTAAGAATTCATCACACATCTTTTTTCTTTTAGACTTCCATCAACATGTCTGATAATTTTCCGTAGTTATTACATATCTTCACATTTCTTCATTTATATTGCACTATGTATATCTTATCTTACCATATTATTTAAACAATATTTCTACCAAACCTTCTTACGGAGCTTCTTGGAAACTTACAAACGTTATATCATTATCACAAATATTTTTAATATATTCTGTAAATTTATTCCAGTCCTCAGTGAATCTTTGGTCCCGTCGGTTGTGAATCCTCCCTGTTAATCTGTCCAGTTCTTAATTTAATTAATTTCGTTCTCCATTCTTCATTCATGGGCATTTCTTCTTGTTTCCATTTCTGGGCCACCAGAGTTCTAGCTGCTGTTACTGCATACAAAAATATTTTCTGACCCTTTTTATCTCACCACCTAAAATTCCTAATAGGAATACTTTTGGTTTTTTAACAAATGTATATTTCAATACTTTCTTTCATCTCCATCTCTTTAAGGCAGGCTTCCTCAACCTCGGCCCTCCAGATGTTTGGGACTACAACTCCCATCATCCCTAGCTAACAGGACCAGTGGTCAGGGATGAAGGGAATTGTAGTCCCAAACATCTGGAGGGCCAAGTTTGGCCATGCCTGCTTTAAGGGGTTGGACTTCATAGTTTTGTGATTCAATTATCTATCTCCCTGCACATAGAAAACTAGTAATTATAATAATAATAATTTATTATTTATACCCTGCCCATCTGGCTGAGTTTCCCCAGCCACTCTGGGCCGCTTCCAATCAAGTGCTAAAAACAATACAGCATTAAATATTAAAAACTTCCCTAAACAGAAACTGCCTTCAGAAGTCTTTTAAAGATAGGATAGCTGCTTATTTCCTTGACATCTGAAGGGAGGGCGTTCCACAGGGCGGGCGCCACCACCGAGAAGGCCCTCTGCCTGGTTCCCTGTAGCTTTGCTTCTCGCAATGAGGGAACCGCCAGAAGGCCCTCAGCGCTGGATCTCAGTGTCCGGGCTGAACGATGGGAGTGGAGACGCTCCTTCAGGTATACTGGGCTGAGGCCGTTTAGGGCTTTCAAGGTCAGCATCAACACTTTGAATTGTGCTTGGAAACGTACTGGGAGCCAATGTAGGTGTTTCAAGTTATGTGGTCTCGGTGGCCGCTCCCAGTCACCAGACTAACTGCCACATTCTGGATTAATTGTAGTTTCCGGGTCACCTTCAAAGGTAGCCCCACGTAGAGCACATGGCAGTAGTCCAAGCGGGAGATAACTAGAGCATGCACCACTCTGGCAAGACAGTCCGCGGGCAGGTAGGGTCTCATCCTGCGTACCAGGTGGAGCTGGTAGGCAGCCGCCCTGGACGCAGAATTGACCTGCGCCTCCATGGACAGCTGTGAGTCCAAAATGACTTCCAGGCTGCGAACCTGGTCCTTCTGGGGCACAGTTGCCCCATTCAGGACCAGGGAGTCCTCCATACCCGCCCGCCCCCTGCCCCCCAAAAACAGTACTTCTGTCTTGTCAGGATTCAATCTCAATCTGTTAGCCACCATCCATCCTCCAACCACCTCCAGGCACTCACACAGGACCTTCACCGCCTTAGCTGGTTCTGATTTGAAAGTATGTTGGATAGAAGGGAGTCACCTTCTCCCTGGCACCTAGCTTTCTAAGTGCAGGGAGGAAGGTTGAGCCAGACGAGATTCTACCTGCAGCGCACGTCACATGGCGGGCAGCTCACCTCAGCAAAAACTTGCCCTGCTTCCCTCTCAAGCTATACAACCAGATTGCCAGCAGCTCACAATATTGTGTCGTGCTCAACCGCTGGCGCTTCGTTGGCATCGTGTGAATGTTTCGCAGCGGGTGCAGAGTGCTTTCTGTGTGCGGGGTTAGGTCCCATTTTACAGAAAGAGGGACTGAGGCTGAAATTGATTTTTAACAGACGGCGGCGCAGTCCTGTTTGCTTCATAAAATTTACACGCCGCTTGATTGTAAAGGGTGGGGGGAGCGGAGAACCTTGAAGCAGTTGACGAAGAGAATAAATCAGTAAGATGACCCGCAAAAAACAAGTACCGTATTTTTCGCTCTATAGGACACACCGGTTTCCCCCACCGCCAGCCCCAAAGAGCAGGTCGGGGAACAGCGCTAAGGCTGCGCGCAGCCTTGCCGCTGCCCCCCGAGCTTGTGGGGCTGGGGGGGGGAAGCGCTGCTTTCCCCCACCGCCAGCCTCAAAGATCCCTGAAGCTTTTGGAGCGCAGCGCAAGTTCTGCTTTGGAGGCTCCAAAGGCACCCCGCTGCCCTGCAGAGGCTTTGCACAGGTAACCCCAAGCTAGAACAGCGAGACGCAGCGCTGGCTTTGGCCTTAGCCGCGCAGCCTGCATTCGCTCTATAGGACGCACACACATTTCCCCTTAATTTTTGGAGGGGGGAAAGTGCGTCCTATAGAGTGAAAAATACGATACTTAAAACACTAAAAAAAGTGGTTGGGAGGGGGAGAACCACCTGTAAGCGGACCCTTTGGGGAAAAGGCTTTGCAGCGTCAACCTTTTGGGAACAGGCCGGCCGACAGATCCTTTTTCCAAACCGTTTCCCTTCTCTCTTTGCCAGGCCTCCTCCTCCACCCTCTGAGGATCTGGACCACCTTTGTAACCTTACAAGCCAGCAGAACTTGGCGCATCAAACACCCAGACCAGAGCCTTCTCATAAAGGTGAGGGGGGCAGCGCCCCCACCCACTCGGGGGAAGAGCGGCACTCCTTTTCAGTCTCCAACTTGATTATTTTTGGGGTGCTGTTTGCCCATCTAGATTGAGCATCTGATACCCTTTCAGACGTGTTGTGGGGGAGGCTGTGGGTGATTGACATGTTTCTCTTCCTGTTTTTATTGTGTATTTTTGTTGGGGGTGGGGCAGGTTTCTTGTATGCTGTGAACAGCCCTGAGATCTACGGATGAAGGGCAGTAGACAAATTTAATTAATCAAAATAATAGTCCAGCATCCTGTGACTCACCTGATGCCCGAATGGGAAACCAGGAAGCAGAACAGAAACAAAGGAGCACACTCCTCCTGACAGGCAGAATTTTATTTTATTTTATTTTATTTTTTCCAACAACTGGAATCCAGATGTATTGCTGGCCTCTGACTATAATACTGTGATGTTGAATTCCTTGCTTTATACTTGATGTTGCAAACGTACTTTTAAAATTTGCAGAATACAGAACATTCTTAGACTTTTTTTTTTAAAAAAAAAATTATTATATTTATTAGTTTTCCATTAAAAACATCGAATTAATATCAAATCCAATCATAATCCAAATCAAGGGGGAAAAAACCAAATTACAATCCAAATTATTAAATTTGGAATGGACTTCTGGACCTTCAAGGTTCAGAACTATTCTTAGGCTTTTGATCCAGTCTGAGAATCTGCCAACTATATTGCTGCTACAGCATAATCACAAGCCATACCTTCCATCATTCCACATTGTTCTGTGAACTGCCCTGAGACCACCAGGTGTAGGGCGGTTTAATAATAATAATAATAATAATAATAAAAAATCCTGACTAGTCGTCTTATATACAATTATATACAATTATATACCATTATATACAATTTTTTAATACCTAGAAAGAAAATGAAACAAAAAAAGAGAACAAAGAGAAAAAACAAAAACAAATACCCCCCCCCCAAATCATATACATACCAACACACTAGACTTCCTGTCTTTCCCGTTGTATATTCCTTTTTTACAAATGAACGTACTCTTACTATTGTATGTTTCTTTACATATTATCTAATACATTCCTATATCAATATGTGCTCTTAGTCTTATTTCTCAACTCAGTCTCACTCCAACGTCAATCAAATGCTAGCATAGATAGCAAACCTTTACTGTATTTTTGAATGTATGTTTTATATCTATCCCACTTTTCCATAAATTTTTGTTTTGAATTGCCTGTCAGGGTATTTGTTAACTGTGCCCTTCAGCAAATTCTTGTAGCTGCAAGCTGCAAAATTTAAATTTGAAGTGCCGGCCTCTCGAGAAGCCTCTGCCACGGGCCATCTCACCCGCAAGCGGGAAAGGGAAATGAGATTCGAGAGCTCTGTGGTCTTTTAAACAGGAAGGACTGATTTAAACTTGCCGATACGCTTACCTAATTTATTTATAGAAATATTTATATACTGCTGTTTCATACAGATATCCAAGCAGTTTTAATACAAAGGTACAGAAGGGAAGCCACGCAAAAAGTTAAAAATGGACCCCAGTTAATTTAGATGTAAGACGTTTTAAGAACTGCAACATGTTCCTGCATTCTTTTTTAAAACATGTTGATATACGGCACTAAAATAACAGCATCTTTGTTTTCCACCAGAGCTGAAAGGTTTGTTGCTCTTCTCAAGACAGCGAGGGGACTGAAAGCAAGCTAATATTTCTCTTTCTTTCATTTGCAGGTTACCACTATAAGCAGTAGGAAGAACGAGGCAATTTTTTTTTGCTGATACTGACTCTCTTCTGTAGCAAACTTTGCTGGAATCCTTCCTGGAGATCTCCTGGGTTCCTTCCTGCCTCCAAGGATCTCCCGGGGGAATGGCCTCCTTCCTGAGCATCGTGACGTCCACAAGCAGTGCCTCTTCTCCAGTCCGTTGAGTTTCTCCCTTGGCGATCTCCCTCCGGTCTCCTGGGCAGGGCAGTTAAATCTGGCTTTTGTGGGTTCAGCTTTTTCACAGCCCACCTCTCCCGTCGCGCATTTTGGTTTTGGGATCACGTAGCGCCATCTTCCGGCCGCCACTGCCCAGCGGGGATCTCGTGGGGCTGGGAAGAGGGCAGCCGAAACAAGCCCAGGGTCGTAGGGTTGAGAGGGATCTCCAGAGGTCATCCAGCCCAACCCGCTCCAATGCAGGAACCACAGCTTTAAAAAATCCCTGACAGTGGGCCGTCCAACCTCTCCTTAGAAACCTCCCGTGAAGGAAAGCCCGCTACCTTCATGATAAACGGAACAGGGGAGACCCCCCAGCGAGGAAAAGCGATGGTGTTTCGGACTCTTTTAATGGGGGGAAAGTGTGATGGAGATTTCCCCTCCTTTGCGGAGACCGTGGGGACAAAGAGCTTTCCCCCTCCTCTCTCGTAATTCTAGAACCCAAACGCCTCTGACTGAAATTTGGGAGATTTCAGGGCAGACAAAGAGGAAGCGGTTACAATGGTACCTTGGTTCTTGAACTCCATCCGTTCCGGAAGTCCATTCAGCTTCCAAAACCAAGGCATGGCTTCTGATTGGCTCTGGAAACAATGCCAACACCCGAAACGGACATTCAGCTTCCAAAAAAAATGTTCGCTAACTGGAACACTTACTTCTGGGTTTGCAAGGTTCGGGAGCCGATTTGTCCGTCAGCTAAGCCGTTCTGGAACCAAGGTAGCGCTGTATTCACGCAGCACGAATTTAAAACAGAGCATCGGCTCTCCCAGTATCTAGCAGTGGCCACGAACTTAGATGGCTTTCAAAGAGGGGTCGACATAACGCAGGAGATGCTCTGAGTACCGTATTTTTCGCTCCATAAGACACACCTTTTTCCTCCTAAAAGCTAAGGGGAAATGTGAGTGTGTGTTATGGAGCGAATGGCGCTGCGCAGAGAGGGAGAGCTGCGCAACGCCCGCTCAGCTTCCCCCTCTTTGCTGAAGGGGCGCTGCGCAGCTCTCCTTCTCTGTGCAGCGCCTCTCCTGCGAAGGAGAGGCACTGCGCAGAGAGGGAGAACTGCGCAGCGCCCCTTCAGCGACACGCCTGTCCTGCGAAACTGGAGAAGGAACAGAAGGGTCTCCTCCTTCTGCAGCTTCGCAGGAGAGGCGCTGCGCACAGAGGGAGAACTGCGCAGTCCTTCAGCGGCGCACCTGTCCTGGCTTCTGCCTTAGCCGTGCGCAGCCCCTTTGGGCAGGGGGAGCCTTCATCCCTCTGCCCTGAAGAGGCTTGGCGCGGTTATCCCAGAAGCCAGAACAGCCACACGGTATCCCAGAAGCCAGGTCCCTCTTGCTGTTCTGGCTTCTGGGATTCAGAATAATTTTTTCTTGTTTTCCTCCTCCCAAAACTAGGTGCGCCTTATGGTCCGGTGCGCCTTATGAAGCAAAAAATACGGTACCTTTTGCTGGGAATTGCAGATTTGAAGAGGGCCGCAGCACTCCTGGCTGGCTTGCAGGCTGCGCATAGATGTGCAGCTGGCTGGCCAGTGTGAGAAGACGATGCTGGATTGGGGGGCGGGGACCCCCCTTGGCCTGATCCAGCGGAGATGCTCTTGCATCCTTGTTGCCTCCTGCAGTTCACAAGACTGCCATTTGCAAATCGTTAGCGCGAATGCAAACAGGAGACAAAAATGGTGAATTCCACCTTCTAGGTGGAAGCGTCACATGGATTTGAGAAGATGAGAAGGTGGTGTCGATGGTCTTTTTAAAAGCCGCACAATTGTGATATTGAAGGCAGCTTTACTCAGGCATAGCAAAAGGGCAGTCTCTTGGTGTATAAATTTCACCGGCTTCTAGAGACGCGTTCTCTCACCTTAACTTCACACGTGCATAGAAATTGAGTTATCTCAGGCGAGCTCCAGGCTGAGTTTTTCCCGCACAAATGTTCTCGACATATTCTGAATGAGATACAACTGCAGAACATACTTTCGGCATTGCCCCATTTCTTCTGAAACGCCTAACAGGTTAGCAACTGGCCTTAGACTTGCTTTCCTCTTAATTTGTCTAGTAGCACTAAGTTTGTTCTGGGTATAAGTTTTTGTATGCATGCACCGGAAAGCTTATACGCAGAACAAACTTAGTTGGTCTCTAAGGTGCTACTGGACAATTTTTTGATTTATTTTGACTGCGTGAGACCAACACGGCTACCTACCTGAACCCTCTACACCCTGGAAAAACCCCTCTAAAGGAATGGCTCTCCTCTCCTTACCAAACTTGCGTCCCAGCCTAGATTTCACTGCCCTGCCCTCCCCTCCTGATCTTTTAGGCTTGATTCCCCTTTTTGGTCAGAAAGTGTTAACTCTCCCTTGCAGCAAATGGACCGACACACACATTGGGACTTTCCGTTCTCCATCTCCCACTGTGCCATGTCCAATGGTCTGGTCGTTGGTTTTTTTAATATATGGTTTATTTTTATATGACATAGAATAGTCAACGGTTGTTGGTTGGTTGATTTTTTTTTTTACTGATGAAGCTGCCACTTCCCAATTCTCCCGTGTTGCTGCATCCCATCAAAACCTTGTATTTATTATTGCTCGGCATTGAAGGATGCTGTTTCAGGTGCCAAAAGCTTGCCTGTCTACTCACACACAACTGGGGGTCTCTTCCTCCGTTGCTACGTCTTGTCAGCCGCTCCCATGAAGCATCTTTGGGGGGTCTTTTCTCCATTTCCCCTGCGGGGTGCGCAGAGGCCATGAGTCTGTTGACGCTCAGCAAAGGGAAAGGAAATGGAGAGGTGCTTAAACGCTCTGGATGTTTCCCCCCTGATTGGACACTGGGCAGGGAGAAAGTGTCTTCCTCTTGCCCTCTGTCCCCAGATTACTTGCTGGTGCCTCCACCCCCCAAACATGTGGGGAAACTTTGGGGAGGTCCTGTCAAAGACTAGGTTTGGGGGCCAAGACTTTCTTCTTAAGGGCACAGACATACACTCAACGCATTTGGGTTCTTGCAAGGGTGAGCGCAGACAATGGGGTCCTTCGTGCAGGAGTTTTTTTTCCTGAGGAAGCCTCTTTGAATTTGGCACTGTTCCCTACCCTCTGCTCCTTTCTGCGCAGGAGTTCTTCCCGGTCGGTTGCTCCAAAATGGTTTCCCCTGGCATGCAGGTGAAACTGGTTTGTCCAAAGGGATGCTCATCATCTAGTACAGGGGTTCCCCAGCCTTTGGGGCCACAGCCTCCTTTGTTCCATAAACTCATCCCCGGTGCCCTCAAACCCTATTCAAAAGCCTTATTCAGAATAATGCTTTGCACCACCCACTAAAGAAGGTAATTCAAGTTCAAAACAGTAGCAATTGCACATTTATTAAGACGTGGGTGGCACTGTGGGTTAAACCACAGAGCCTAGGACTTGCTGATCAGAAGGTTGGCGGTTCAAATCCCCGCGATGGGGTGAGCTCCCGTTGCTCGGTCCCTGCTCCTGCCAACCTAGCAGTTCGAAAGCACGTCAAAGTGCAAGTGGATAAATAGGTACCAGTCCGGCGGGAAGGTAAACGGCGTTTTCATGTGCTGCTCTGGTTCGCCAGAAGCGGCTTAGTCATGCTGGCCACATGACCCGGAAGCAGTACACCGGCTCCCTTGGCCAATAAAGCGAGATGAGCGCCGCAACCTCAGAGTCGGCCACGACAGGACCTAATGGTCAGGGGTCCTTTTACCTTTACCTTTTAACTCATATCTCCTCTCAAGTCTCCTCTTTTCCAGGCTAAACATACCCAGCTCCTTCAACCGCTCCTCATCAGGCTTAGTTTCCTTGATCATCTTGGTCTTCTGCCCACTTTCCAGCTTGTCAACATCCTCCTTAATTTGTGGTGCCCAGAATTGGACACAGCATTCCAGGAGTTTGCCTGACCAAGGCGGAATAGAGTGGTACTCTGATTTCCCTTGATCTGTGGGCAGTAGACTTCTGCGGATGCTTCCTAGAAGAGCATTAGCTTTTTTGGCTGCTGGATCAGACGCCACAGTGGGCCGGAGTGTGTGCGCACGCACGCAAGCGCAAATGCTATTTCCGGCGCTCCTTCCGGTGCAGAGGAGGCGTGTGCAGCTTCCCATTGGCTGGGGGCTGCGGGGGTCCCTGAGTGGGCAGTGGGGGTCCATGGGCCGCTTGTGGCCCATGGGCCTTAGGTTCCCGACCCCTGTCCTACCCACTCCTGGGAGGAAAGGCCTAGAAAGGAAAGTGCCCTTTGCAAAGGCTGCCCCCTTTGTAAATGCCATCCATGGGTCTCCCTGGGCACATCCCAGGTCTCCCTGCCAAGGTGAGCTTCCCTGGCTGCAGCTCGCAACGAGAGCCGGCACCGCTAGGCCTGGGGTTCCCAGGGAGGCATGATTTGTAGCATTGGGGCGCTTAGCTGAGATTGTAGCGCCTCTCCGCCCACCCCTCAGGGAACTTTGCACACAGCTGGGGAGCCGGACCCTTTCGCCTTGGGGTGCTGGTTCCTGGTCTCCGTGGCTGATCCCCCTTCAAGATATGTGGAGCACAGGGGGAGGCATTATGGACACCTGAACCTCAGGAGCAGCTTCTGCTGCAAAGTGCCTCCTGGCCCACTTTGGTTGGAGGCAACCCCCACCTTTCACACTTAAAAGCACAAAGTTCCATGTCACACACACACAAACCTGCCACTTACATTACTTCTGCCTGAAGACAAGAGCCCCCCCCCCCCCAGTTAGCAAGCAATACCGCTGCCCGTTCCCTCCCCAGCATTACATGTAGGGCGGCTTGCGGCTTGCCCCTTCTGCAGCTCCCGGGTGAAATCGACACACACATTAAAAACGCTGTGAAAATGCTTTGTTTTAAAAACGCATTGAATTTTGCCTAGCTCTCTTTCGCCACCTAGTGCCACATTTGTATATTGCACTTTACAACACCTTTGAAGCATTTTATTTGTAGCTGAGTCCCCGGACAGGGAGTTCTCCCTCGGTGCCTCCTTCCGCGTTTCCGTACTGTAGTACCTGTCCCCAAACTACCTTCTTTGGCAGAGGAATAACCAGCAGCTGCTTCTCTTTAGCCGCCATTCTCCAATGTAGCATGTGGAGGTTTGGCTTTGGAGATTCACAGCTTGAGCCCACCCTGTCCCATTCCTTTCCAGGAGCTATAAGGTTTCTCGCCCCTAAAGTTGCTTCCACGCTGGGACTTTCTGGCCCGGCTGAGGCTTCCCTTTCCCCCCAGTCAGCCGGAAGAGAAATTCATAGGGTGACTTCTCAGTGCACTTAAAAGAACACTTTCTCTTCCCCTCAATTAACAGCCCTTTACTCTGCAAAGCTCTGACTACTTCACGCAACTATTTAATTTGTTGTTCCTGCTCCTTCAGGCAGGGAGGGTTTTATTACTGGTTTCCCCTTTGCACACTCTTCCAACGTCGGATGCCAGCAAACCGACCTTTTCAGGCTGCAACTGAGCAATCCCACAAAAAATTGAGTGTGCAAAGTCTTGGGGGGGGGGGGGGGCTTTACCGCTAGGGTAGAACCAGCCTCTAGCATCAGCAGCTAGGCTTCTAAACGGCACACTTAACAAGACAGCCCCCTCTGCAATAATCTGGCTTGGCTTTGTTTTGCGGTTCAGCCTGTCCTACTGCCCAGGTTGTATTGCCTGCTTTTGGCATCCTGGATTCTGAATGTAAAGGGGGGGGAGAGACCACCTCCTGCCCCCCTACATCTGTTGCGCCCGTCTCTCTTTCCTAATAGATTTGTAAATTTATTGTTTTCTTTCAAAGCAGGGTTTGAGAAGTCAAATCGGAAATTTTCCGGGGACAGAGGAGGGCAAAATGGAATAATTTGGGAGGTGGTTTAATACACACTCTGAAGGGATCTGGCGTTTTAGAAGACTGTGCAAAGCTGGAGAGTTCCTGTGCATCAGGTTTTTGAAGTGCTGATTAAGAGATCTAGATCTCTCCAACAGATTTTGTCAAGGCAGTGAGTTGTCTTCCCGATTCCCCCACAATTGCTGTGTTTTGCTTGGCAATGTAATGTGCGACTGTACCTTTCGTTTTGAATTAAAATCTTGATACTTCATAAATGTCCAAACCGATACTGCACAGTGCCCGTAACCCAGAGGCGTGCCTGTGCAAGACATCTGGATGTACAATGAGCCATTTTGCCTTTAAAAAATGTTTTATATATATATATATATATATAATTTTTTTCCCCAGCTTGGGTGGGGGAGCCGCTGGAGAGAAAATGGCTTGGTGTGTCTCTCTGCTCTCTGACCCAATGCCCACTGCTACAATTATTGCTCTTAAATGTAAAGTCCGTTTGCAAAGTTGTGGAAGGTGTGGTGAGTTTAGGCCAAAGGGAGAAGCACACACTGAAGTCGGTGGGGGTTGTTGCATTGTGTACAGAAACACCCCCACCCGCCCCTAACACACTTGGGTAGCTGAAGGTCAAGCACAAGGACTTTCTCAAGATTCTGCATGGTCCAAAGTTCATATGCGTGACGAAGAAACCAGCATGTGCCTAAAGCAACGGAGCCCGATAAACGGGTTTTTTTTGTTTGACACCGTACTTCCGATGCAGATTTCCATGGGCTTCCAGGGTTGTCTGAATGAAGCCTTTCCAGTTCAGCCAAGCACCTTTGCGTTCCTTCCCCATTTCTTTCTATTTTCAGTCGAAAACTGTTGTTCTCCATAGTTTGCTTTCTGTGCGAGGCCCTCGCAGACTCCTGGCCTCTGCTCTCCTCCTTTGCCATTGCACAGACGATGCATCGACGTTCTTCCAATCTGTTAGAAGTAGCAAAAACCAGCCTTTCCCAGCCTGGCTGCCTTTCAGAGGTTTTGTGCTACAGTTCCCGTCAGCCTCTGTAGCCACACTGGGAGTTGCCGTCCAAAACACCTGGGAGCGCATCAGGCTGGCGGAAGTTGTGCTGGACTTCGTATCTTCACTGTTCTCTGCTGAGAGACTGGAAAGAGCGCTGTAATGCTGGGGCAGGATTTGAGGCTGTGTTTTCCTTTGGAGATGGCAATGTTGGAATAAATAAAAGGATTGGCATTTATCTGCAGTGTGTGTGTGCATGTGTTGCTGTGGCTCTGTCATTGGCAAGTGAGTCCATTCACCGCCGTGCATTTTCCACTCTTCAAGAACATGCGAAGGATGTGTGTGTGTGTGTGTGTGTGTACACACACACATTTTTATTCATTTTTAACATATCAGTTCCAACAGTTATACAACATCTTCTCATCTCGTACAATATTTTAGACTTCCGTCAACAGCTCTGATGATTTTCCGTTCTTTAGCACTTATTCTGCATTTCTTAATTTCTATATTACATTTAATTGTCCTTAACTATAGTTCTCTTCATAGCCTTTCTTGCAATGTTTCAAACAATCCACCTTGCAGAACTTCTTGCAGTCCTACTAGCGTAATCTGTTCATCACAGTTACTTTCCAAATAGTTCATATATTTACTCCGGTCTTCTAAGAATCTCTGATCCCACAGGTTTCGAATCCTTCCTGTTAATTGTCTAATTCTGCGTAGTCCATCAACTTCATCCTCCATTCTTCTTTCATCAGTAATTCTTCCTGCTTCCATGAACATGGGGAGGATGTTAACAAATGCCGGGCAGCCAAAGGGGTCTTTCCTCCTTAAAGACCCCACCTAGTGTTACAGTATGAGCTCATCGCAGCTGCAGACAGCCAGCTGGTTGACATCATGTGATACGGCTAGCTGTGGGAAAGAATCTTCCCGGAAGTTCACAGGCTGGAAAAGTCTTTGCGAAGAGTGCAATATGAGACCTTCCTCTTGCGTATGCACAGGAAGTCTCTCTTGTTTGCTGAAGTTTGAAGTGATCGGACATGTTTTCTGTAGTGCTGCAAAGTCAGAAATAAAACGATGTAAATAGACGTTTCTGGCTATCTCCTTTCCCTACCGGGGAGCAGGAGGGAGAGGGGGTGTGCATCTCCCACGCTGGGAGGTGTCGCCTATTGAGACCTAGCCTGGATCCTGCGGGGATTGCAGCCAGGGAGTTCACCGGAGACCAAGCCGGGAGCCTGGGAGAGTTGCCAGCTTGTTTTCCAATACCTAGGCCTAGAAGCAGCTTTTGGCTCCTGTCCTAGGGTGCATTCAGACATGGGGAACAGAATGCTTGTTTTCCGTATTATAGAATCAAGAGTTGGAGGGGACCCTAGGGGTCATCCAGTCCACCCCCTGCCATGCAGGAATCGCAGCTGAAGAATCCCTGACATTTGACCATCCAACCTCTGCTTAAAAACCTCCAAAGAATGAGAGTCCACCTCCTTCTGATGGAATTCATCCCAGTATCGAGTGGGTCTTGCCTTCAGAAAGTTCCTCCTCGTGTTTATGAGGAACAGCTAAGGGAGCTGGGCATGTTTAGCCTGGAGAAGAGGAGGTTAAGGGGTGATATGATAGCCATGTTCAAATATATAAAAGGATGTCACATAGAGGAGGGAGAAAGGTTGTTTTCTGCTGCTCCAGAGAAGCGGACACGGAGCAATGGATCCAAACTACAAGAAAGAAGATTCCACCTAAACATTAGGAAGAACTTCCTGACAGTAAGAGCTGTTCGACAGTGGAATTTGCTGCCAAGGAGTGTGGTGGAGTCTCCTTCTTTGGAGGTCTTTAAGCAGAGGCTTGACAACCATATGTCAGGAGTGCTCTGATGGTGTTTCCTGCTTGGCAGGGGGTTGGACTCGATGACCCTTGTGGTCTCTTCCAACTCTATGATTCTATGTTTAGCCAGAATCTCCTTCCTTCCCGTTTGAGTCCATTGGTTTGGAAGCAGCGGAAAACAGGCTGGCTCCATCTTCTATAGGAGAGGCCTTTAGATATCTGAATTTGGCTATCCTATCACTTCTCAGTCTTCTTTTCTCCTGGCTAGATATGCCCTCGACCATTCCTCATCAGGCGTGGTTCCTAGACCCTCCTAAAATGGTGGTGCCCAGAACTGGACACAGGACTCCAGGTGGGGTCTAGCCCAAAGAGAATAGAGCAATGCTATGACTTCCCTTGATTTGGACGCTAAGACTTGAAGTCATTTAGGGAAGGTGTCTTACAGTACACCAGATTCAGGTGGTCAGATCCAGGAAAGGTGACCTTTGTGAGCTGTGCAAAAGCACTTATGGACTCTGCTCCAAAACTGGGCTCCCAGGGATGAATGCAGAGTACACGCAACAGAATCTGAGCCGTCAAGGGGAACGACGCAACCCCAGACAAAATGGGCTGAATTCCCCCCTACCAGCCCCCCTCTGAGAACTCGGGGACATTCAGTGAAGCTGAGGACTTGGAAGATTCAGGACAGAATTGTTTTCAATGACTTCTTCACACAGTGCAGAGCTAAACTGTGGAACTCCCTGCCACAGGAGGCAGGGATGGCCACCAACTTGGATGGCTTGAAAAGAGGACTAGACTAACGAGGGAGAGGACTATTGATGGCTACTGGCCAGGATAGTTCTGCTCCGCCTGCACAGCCAGAGGAAGCAATGCTTCCAAATGCCAGTTGCTGGAGACCACAGGAGGAGAGAGGGCTCTTTTGTTCGAATCCTGCTTGCAGGTTCCCCTTGAGGCATCTGGTTGGCCACTGTGAGAGCAGGGGCAACCTTGCTTCCAGGAATATGTGCCACCATTCCAGCTGGATCTAGGCCCCAATGACACCCTTGAGAGTGCAGGCAGGCCGGCCATTCGGAGCGGGAGAAGCCAAGGACCCTGATGGATCAAGCCCACTGCTCAGCGTGACATTCTCAAAAAGGCAAAGCAAAATAAGTATATACGAGCTGCCACTAGGAGGCAACCAAGGCATCTTAAATCTCTGATTGTAGTGTCTTTTAGTTGCTCACTGCTATCAAGAGTGTTGATGGAAATTGGAAACAAATGCTCTACGAAGGCTGTAATCCATACAATAAAGAGGGATCGTGAGTTTGGAAACATGTTTGATGGAGGCCGCTCTTGGACTCCAGATGAGGTTCTGCTCTCAAAGGCTGGCAACTCGGTACAGACTTGGTCTTCTTTGGCGATCCCTTGTAGCCGAGTCAGATTGTCTTCCATGAACACGGTTTTAGCAATGAGTCCGTAAGTGACTGTGGAGGCCAATTCTGGATCCACATGTCCTTCTGCAGTGGGGACATAGGTTTCTGGGTGGGAGTTGATCACCTTTGACTGGGCTTAACTGTCCAGCGGTCCTTTACCTTTTACCTTTACCTACCTGCATGGGTCTAGCATGTCTGTCTTTGTCCCTTGCATTTTCACTTTCCATGCTTTGGCCACAGAGCCTAGGGCTTGCCGATCAGAAGGTTGGAGGTTCGAATCCCCGCAACGGGGTGAGCTCCCATTGCTCGGTCCCTGCTCCTGCCAACCTAGCAGTTTGAAAGCACGTCAAAGTGCAAGTAGATAAATAGGTACCACTCCGGCGGGAAGGTAAACGGGGTTTCCGTGCGCTGCTCTGGTTCACCAGAAGCGGCTTAGTCATGCCAGCCACATGACCTGGAAGCTGTACGCCGGCTCCCTCGGCCAGTAAAGCGAGATGAGTGCCGCAACCTCAGAGTCGGTCATGACTGGACCTAATGGTCAGGGCTCCCTTTACCTTTAGCTGCATGGGTCTAGCATCTCTCTATCTGTCTTTGTCCCTTGCATTTTTACTTTCCATGCTTTGGCTTCTCGGAATTGCCATCCTGGGCTCCTGCACTCAAAACGCATGATTCTCTGCCGCCCACATTTAAATTTTCATTTGAGGGCGGGGGGGGGGGGATATATTCCAAACTGGACCCTCCCCAGCTCCTGCCGGATTCCCACGCCCGCTGCAACCCATTCAAAAGCTGCTCTGCCACCCTTTTCATTTGCAATAAAATGTGCCCTGAACCAGACTTCTCCCACCACGCCCATCCCGGTACACGGAAGAGAGCCAGCTTCTCCCTAATGATTATGCGCCCATAAAACGAAGAGAAAAGTTGGATTAAAACCAAGCAGGTATTGACACCACATCCTCAGGACACCTCCTGCCTTCCCCTCCTGTGACGGGAAGACACACAGGATTTGCAGGCTGTAAATCAATAGCAGTTTGTCCTCACCCGCTTGTAATAGTGCAGATTTATTCCTGGTGATTCATCGCTTCATTATGGAATTTACTACAGGGGACAAATTATTCCATTCTCGGGATGAAGAGGCTGCAGACATGTCTCTGGTCTGTCTGTCTGTCTGTCTGTCTGTCTGTCTGTCTGTCTGTCTCTCCCTCTGTCTCTTTCTCCCTCCCTCTCACACACACACTTGGGGAGGGGGGCTGCCTGAAGACCTCTATTTTTGTTGTTGTTGTTTAGTCGTGTCCTCCTCTTTGTTACCCCCTGGACCAGAGCACGCCAGGCCCTCCTGTCTTTCACAGCCTCCCACAGTTTGCTCAAACTCATGTTGGTAGCTTCGAGAACACTGTCCCACCATCTCGCCCTCTGTGAACAAAGCGAACAGGTAAACTGTTTAAAATATCCAGATTCCTCACCTCAATTCCCCGTCTGCAAAATGAGATGCCTGCCCCCACACAGAAGGTTAAAACGAAAACACTTGCTTATTTCGAAGCTCTCCATGTCTACAGTATAAACCAACCCTCATGTCGCTAATTTAATGCTGTCAAGGCATGTCTCTCCCTGTTCCACCAAAGCTCATCACTTGCCCCCAGAAAAAGAGAGAAAATAATCTGCAGACCACCTCCTGGACTGCAACGGCAATATCCCCTATAACAGCCTGCTTTCTCCCTCTCTTCCTCATCTGAATTGGAATTTAAGGAAGGAGGTATATCAAGCTTGTGTTCCGTAAGGAGCTGAAGAATGGTGCATCTGTTTATCAGCTTTTTTAAAAAAAAAAACAGCAAGTCAGATTCCGGAGGCTCCAGGGCAGGAAAGGAAAGCATTGCAAGTGTATATTAAACAGCGCATCAAATAGATAGCAGCTATCAGGTATTGAAACCCATCTCTCTCTCTCTCCATGAGAGCCCCTCTCCATGTGCTTGAGAGTGCACAGGTGGAGCTGGGAAGCCTGCTATGAGCAGGGAGAACGTCAGCTTAAATTCATCTAATATGTCCTGCATTGTTCATTAATTATTTTTTGCCAATCTTCTTTATCTTCTTTGGCGGTGGCTTCTTCCTTCTATAGGGATGGGCTGATCTGTCAGCACTCAGATGCAGGAACAAAATCTTTCGCTTTATAAGCCCATCAAGTTTTGTGCATCTCAATACCATGACTTCAGGGTTGTTTTAACAACAGTCATTTTCCACATTCCCTTCAAGTCTTTATATGTCTTTTCCCAGGCCTTTTTAATGGTTTTACATTGCCACCAGATTCTTCTTCTTTGGCGATCCCTCATAGCCGAGTAAGATGGTCTTCCATAGACACAGTTTTAACAGTGAATCTGTAAGTAACTGTGGAGGCCAATTCTGGATCCACACGTCCTTCCACAGTGGGGACATTGGTTTCCGGGCGGGAGTTGATCACGGTGAGGGTTTGCCAAGCGTGCCTTCCTCCTAGCACGTTTCTCCCTTTCATCCTGAGTTTGAGTGTCTTCAAAGCCCATGACACCTTTGGGAAAGGCTGTTTTCCAACTGGAGCGCTCGCAGGCCAGTGTTTCCCAATTGTTGGTGTTTATACTACATTTTTTTAATATTTACCTTCAGACAGTCTTTAAACCTCTTTTGTTGACCACCAGCATTACGCTTTCCATTTTTAAGTTCGGAAAAGAGTGGTTGCTTTGGAAGACGATCATCAGGCATCTGCACAACGTGACCAGTCCTGCAAAGTTGATGTTGAAGAATCATTGCTTCAGCACTGGTGATCTTTGCTTCTTCCAGGACACTGGTATTAGTTCGCCTGTCTTCCTAAGTGATGTGTAAAAATTTTTGGAGACCCTGTTGATGGAATCTTTCAAGGAGTTGGAGATGGCGTTTATAAGTGGTCCATGTTTCACAGGCATACAGTAAGGTTGGTAGTACAATAGCTTTGTAAACAAGCATTTTGGTTTCCCTGCGAATGTCCTGGTCCTCAAACACTCTGCACTTTAATCAGGAGAAAGCCGCACTCGCAGAGCTCAGGCGATGCTGGATTTTGGCATCAGTGTCGGCCCTTGTGGAAAGATAACTGCCCAGGTAGGAGAAGTGATCAACATTTTCCAATGTTACACTATTGAGTTGGATTTGTGGTGCTGCAGAGGGGTTATTTTCTGTTTGTTGGTGCAGCACTTTGGTTTTTTGGATGTTGAGTGATAGGCCAAGCTTTCTGTAAGCTTCTGTGAAGATATTTAGGATGGTTTGGAGGTCATCCTCTGAGCATGCACACACTACGTTGTCATCAGCATACTGAAGCTGTATGATGGAAGTTACGGTAACCTTACTCTTTGCTTTCAGCCTGCTCAGATTGAAGAGCTTTCCATCTGTTCCATATATGATTTCTACTCTGGTGGGAAGTTTCCCTTTGACAAAGCGTAGGATCATGGCAATGAAAATAATGAACAGAGTTGGGGCAATAACAATAATAGAGTTGGGCCACCAGATATGGTAACAACCTCTTGTACTTTTTGCTCTCCCTTCCTGTTTTTCTCTGTCGTAGTCAAAGCCTCCCAAATCATTTCACATGGGGTACAATTTTTATCTGCCCAACAGCTCTGCTATTTCAACCCCAGCCCTCCCAGAGCTTCCCAGTGCTGAAACAGCCGACCTCAGCCTCCTCCTGGAACAAACCTGGTCCGTTCAATTAGCCGGGAAATGGCTTCCATGCCTGGCTGTCAAATATCTGTGGTGGAAGCAGAGGAGAGACTTAGGCAGGGGCTTAACCATGCAGCCTGCACAAGGCCTCTATTTACAATGACAAAGTAAGGGACTCTGCGGCACGGCTATTTGTCAAGCGGCTCATTTGACAGCTCCTTCCACTTCAGGAGTGGCACCGTGAAAAATCTCCTTATTAGCAGAGACAGCGGCAATGCTCTGCTCTCGCCCGCCCTGCCTCTCTCTCACAGTAACGGATCAGAAGTCATTGGACAGGACTTGTGTGTGTGTGCACCCCTCCTGTCCGTTCCCCCGCACAACTCCAATCCGTTAGGAGTCCAGCTTGTCCTCCAGCGACTCAGACCGAAAACAATGTCAGTCCAAGGGCGGCTAAAGGTCTCGCATCCAGCTTCAGCGGCAATGGTGGATGAGGCCCAGGACATTTCCCCTCCTCAGACAGAGCTGCATTGCACGGGCGGAGGGAGGTGCTCCCAGATCTCTTGCAAAGTTACTGGTGATGCTGTTGTGTGTCCACAACACATGTTTATTTAATGTATTTTTAATCTTTTGTTGGAAGCCGCCCAGAGTGACTGGGGAAACCCAGCCAGATGGGCAGGGGAGAAACAATAAGTTGTTCCTCCTCCTCCTCTTCCTCTTCTTCTTCTTCCTCTTCACAGCAGTGGCCTGTCTCTCAAGGATGTAAATGTAATAGCAAAAAAGAAAAGAAAATATGTCGCCTCAAGGTAAGCTTATATGATCACCTCAAGGCAGCTTACAGAGAAATAATAACAATTAAAATATTGGTGGGCAGGAAACAATAATTAAAAAAACAACTAAACAATAGAATTAAAACTCTCTCCAGATCTATATGAAAAACATACAGACAATTACTGTATATGGTGGACTTCTTGCAAGCAACACAGATCTTGAAGCAGCTACTAGAATTTTCAGGCCAGCTATCCTAAGTGCTTTTAGAACAGGCATAGGCAAACTCCGGCCCTCCAGATGTTTTGAGACTACAATTCCCATCATCCCTGACTACTGGTCCTGTTAGCAAGGGATGATGGGAACTGTAGTTTCAAAACATCTGGAGGGCCGGAGTTTGCCTATGCCTGTTCTAGAAGAACAATATTCGTTCTGCATGAATCCGTGTGTGTGTGTTGTTGTTTTTTTAAACGAAATGTTGAACCGCCAAACAGCTCTTACTCTCAGAACGTTCTTCCTGTTGGTTAGTCTGAATCTCCTTTCTTGTCATTTGAATCCCTTGTTTGGGTCCTCCCCTCCAGGGCAGGAGATAACAAGCTTTCTCCATCTTCCATGGAGCAGCCCTCATGGAGATCAGAAGATGACTTTCATAGCTCCTCTCAGTGTCCTTTGATCCAGGCTGGACATACCCAACTGTGCCTCATTGTCTTGGTTTCCAGGCCCTTGATCATCTTGGTCGCCCTCCTCTGCCCACCTTCCAGCTTGTCAACATCCTTCTTAAATTGTGGCACCCAGAACAGGGCATAGGACTCCACGTGGGGGTCTGACCAAGGCAGAATAGAGTGGGATGCAGCCCAGAATCACATTAGCTTTTTTTACTTCTGCATCACAGTGAAACGTGTCCTGCTGAAACACTTATGGTACCCAGTCCTGCACGTTCCTCAGGAAGCCCCTTAAGTACCTTTTATCCTGTGAAGAGGACTAACAAGGAGATCTATGACCCCTTGACGTTGTGGGATATGATACACAGATAGCAGTCAAGTACAACATTCCTTGTTTTCCTAGAGTGGCCTTGCAAGGGGATGTTTGCTCCAGCCAGTCGGAACTTCCTGTTTCCTCCTGGGCTGAGACATCCTTCCTCTTGCATATGACTAGAGGTGGGAGTGATCTTACCTGTGCAGGTAACAAAACCACAAGGCACATAGCCCTCCTCCTCTCTTTCCTCTCTTCAACTTCCTCCTTCATTGGAGCAACAGCTCTGTTTAGCTAGAGATGCCAACAGAGGACAAAGAGACTATCTCCATATGGGGTAGTTCCACATGAATATACTTTGCAACTAAGTCTGCCTTCAGGGATCCATCTGTGAACTGAATGTGTGAGTAAACTTCTTTTATATACTTTACACAAGATTGTGGCATGTTTATTCTTTTAAGAGGGATATAAGGGATCTTACCAGGAGTCTAATATTGAGAGGTTTAAACAAAGCCTTCAACAAGCGAACCGCTGTGCGTTTAAAAGGGGAATGTAAAACTCTGCTAAGTTATAGAACTTGCTAGCGCAAGTTAGGAAGGATATTATTAAACAATATATCCTCTCCTGCCACCCTGAACATTCCCACAGATGTAAGGAAAGGGTGAGCACCTCAGGCCTCTCTTCACAAGTGCTGACTGCAATGAGGGCATTTTTAAACAGGTCTTGCCCACAGCCCACAAAACATGGTCACTGCCTTCCCCTTAAACCATCCCAGATGGATTTTAACCCAGTGCATGGTTGAAGTAGTGGTTTGTTGTTGTTTAGTCGTTTAGTCGTGTCCGGCTCTTTGTGACCCCCTGGACCAGAGCACGCCAGGCCCTCCTGTCTTCCACTGCCTCCCAGTTTGGTCAAACTCATGCTGATAGCATCGAGAACACTGTCCAACCATCTCGTCCTCCGTCATCCCCTTCTCCTTGTGCCCTCCATCTTTCCCAACATCAGGGTCTTTTCCAGGGAGTCTTCTCTTCTCATGAGGTGGCCAAAGTCTTGGAGCCTTAGCTACAGGATCTGTCCTTCCAGTGAGCACTCAGGGCTGATTTCCTTAAGAATGGAGAGGTTAGATCTTTTTGCAGTCCATGGGACTCTCAAGAGTCTCCTCCAGCACCACAATTCAAAAGCATCAATTCTTTGGCGGTCAGCCTTCTTTATGGTCCAGCTTTCACTTCCATACGTCACTACTGGGAAAATCATAGCTTTTACTATACGGACCTTTGTTGGCAAGCTGATGTCTCTACTTTTTAAGATGCTGTCTAGGTTTGTCTAGTAGTGGTAGGGGGTATTTATGCCATAAGCTTGGCACCTGTTTGTCTCATATGACAATGGAGAAATGTGTGCCTTTCGTGGGTGAAGGCAAACCGTTGGAAGGTTGCACCTTTTAATCACATCCCAGCTGATCGCGAACAGGCATGTAATTAAAACGGGGCAGCAGTAAATCTCAGCTAGGTAGTTCTGGGCTCTTAGCAGAGTGAGGAGGGTTGCTCCTTACCTATTGGCACAAATTTCATTTCTCATTAAGTGCGGTCGCAGGAAGCCTCCATGCTAAGTGAAGGGTTCCTAACTCCAACCTTCTGATATATGGGCCTGATTATTTTCTGAGCGCTTCTCCCCTTGATTATTATTATTATTAATGAGTTATATAAGCTCCTCAAGCAAATAATTCAAGGGAGGCAGGAGGCAGGCAGGCCTGCTTCTGACATCGGGTGGAACGAACGCTTGAAAATTGCCACCCAAAATCAAGCCAAACTAGGATGGATGAGAAGAGTACACAAAAATCCCAATGATTATTGTATAGTGCTTCCTCAAACTAGTGCCCTCAGACTGCAGCTCCCATGGAATTATGTGGAAAACACTGGGAAGGCAAAGAGTCAGGGACGTATGCTTTTTTTTTGGGGGGGGGATATAGCTTTGCTAATAAAAGAATGAAACATTTAAACTGCGCTTTCAGCTTCTGTTGGCCCTTTGCAGCTCAAATTCACTCTCTGCAGCTGCTCAGAAAACGCAGCAGGAGGAGGATCCTTTCTGAGCAAATATTAGAGACCAGAATGTCTGAAATAATAATTTAGCTGTAAGAGAGAGGTGGGGGGGGGGGCGAGAAAGGGAGCTCTCTGGCATTTAAAGCCTGGTGTTAATTCAGAATTGCCTGTGTGGGAGAAAGCTCCTCTTTGCAAATGCGAGAGGTCCCTCCAAAAATGCTCAGCCGAAACAATTAAGAGGCTGTTAGCGTTTTATTTGGGACACTAAATAATTAAAGTCTATTCATTGTCACGGTTTTGAAAAATGACAGCTGCAGCCCAGGCAGATGGGGCTGGTCGGACTCTGAACAGAAGCCAATGGGCAGCGCAAAGACATTCGTGGTTTGAAAGACGCTAAACCTTGGAGGACAGAGTTGAGTGGACCAACTGGGAAAAGGAATATTCAGGCTTCTGTGCCACACAGAGCTCTTTGTCTGATAGCAAAGGGGGATCTCTTCTGTAGGCCCTCGCTCAGCTGACAGGAGTGTGCTCTTGTGTATATTAGGAAAAATTGATACTACATCACTAGTGAATTTTTGTGAGGTTGTTTTTGGTTTTGCTTAATGCAAAGTGCTGCAGAAATACAGAGAACTGAATTTAGGTTGGGGGGGGGGGGATCAGAAACAGTGACAAAACCGAAACTGAGAAATTAATTGACCCCTATTTTGGATGATCACTCCTCCCATCCCTGCTTTGCTTTCTGAAAATTTTCCACTCAGAAGCCTTTTCTACATGATGGGAAATTTAAAGCCTTGAGCATCTGAATGCAAGGTTTGCAGGCTAGCCAGCCGCCCTCCAGCAGGCTTGATCTAGGCTGTGGGACGGAGGAGAGAACAGCCCATCTCTGCCAGGGGTTCATCTCCGCTGAGATGCGATGCCCACCCTTTTTGAGAAACAGCCTCTCTGGCAGCTCAATCAGCCGCTGAAATGAATTGGAATGATGCGATTGCAAAGCCCTTTGAGCAATTGCTTTCTGAAAGACTGGAGGGGTCAAGAAGGCTGGTACGGAAACGTGTCTCTCATCTGTAGCACCGCCTGGCACCACCAGGAGCTTGGTTCAGAGCTGAGTTTGGCTTCAGGCCGTGCAGACGTCAAAGCCCTCCAGAGGCGGGTGGAATTGGCAGCAGAGAGAAAAACCCTCTTGGGACACGAACGGTGGCCTCATATGAACGTAAGAAGAACTCTGCTGGATCAGGCCAGGGGCCCACCTAGTCCTGCATCCTGTTCTCACAGGGGCCAACCAAAGCAGGATTCGAACACAAGAGCAACCCTTTCGCCTCCTGTGGATTCCAGCAACTGCTGCTCAGAAGCATCACTGCCTCCAACTGCAAAGGCAGAGTAGAGCCATCCTGGCTAGTGAAATAAAGAAATTAAATGTTTATATATATATAATATATATATGTTTATATATATAAAATAAATGTTCATACATGTACCAAAACTTACATAAATATATAAACCACATGTCTGAAGCAGCACAGGAGGACCGCCCTGAAACCATTTTCACTCCCAAACTGACCAAATGTTTTCTCTACAAGGTTGAAGGAAAATGGAAAAGGCTCCCCATTGACTTTTCCTTCACAAATCCTGTCTTGAGGGTATGTCTGTGTATGAATAGGGTGAGCCTGTGACCTGGCTCAGGAACTAAGTATTTATCATTACAAAAGACTGGCCAGGCTCCCCAGAGTGTCCAATCAAGTGACCATTAATAGGTAACCTGCCAGACAGGAGGTAAACAATGCACTCAGATTTCTGTTGTAGACCGCCCTGTCTGTGATGTATGTATGATGTTTCTGGGAGTGGTCTTGTACTCCAGGGCAGCCAATTTAAAATGTCTATATAAGAGTGGACACAACTTTCTTCAGGGTCCTCCTCCTTTCCACCGTGTGAGGGGAGCACCCTGTTGCAACAGATCAATAAAGATCAGGCTTATGAGCTGCTTTGCTTCTCAATATTCTCTGCTTGGCCTCTGTTCTTTTCTCCTACCGATAGAGAACCTGCAAAGGACTCTATAAGGGCTCTTGTGTCCCCATAAGGGAATAAGGGCAGATTTACGTTTATTACACCACCAACTTAGATAGCTTTAAAAGAGGACTGGGCAAATTAATGGGGGTCAGCAAAGGCTACGAGTCTCAATGGCCAGGCTCTGCCTTCATGGTCAGAGGCAGCTGAAAACCAGTTTCTGGAAAAACCCAGGAATGGAGAGTTGCTCTTCTGACTGAACCTACTTGCTAGTTTCCCGTTGAGGCATCTGTTTGGCCACTGAGAAAACAGGATGCTGGACTCAAGGGGCCCCATTTGGCCTGATCCGGAGGCTCGTCTTACTGTCTTAGACGCCAAAAGGAATGCATTAATCTTCAATTGACCACACAAAAAGGGGTCAGGCTGCAAAACCCGAGCCTGAAATCCTTCTGCCACCAGTAGTCCAGTAGCCACGGGCCTGATCCGGCAGGAGCTTTTCGTGTTCTCATGCTCTTAAAGTCCTCCTTCACTTAGCGCGTAATGAAACTGTGGAACTCGCTGCCACAGGAGGCAAGCATGGCCTCCAAACTGGACTGGACAAATTCATGGAGAGGGAGAGGGCTAACAGTGGCTGTGATGCTTCTGAATCCCAGTGGTGGAAGAGGGATCTTGTGCTTGGATCCTGCTTATGGGTTTCCCAGGGGGACATCTGGTTAACCCCAGAGAGAGCAGGATGCTAGCCTGGGTGGGCAATCATTGGCCAGGTTCTCCTTAACGTTCTTCAGTTTAATGGCTTGGGCGTGATGGATTGGTCCTGGGAGGCCGTGTGCTGGCGATTTTACGGATGTTCTTGAAGGACACTAAACTTTATGAATGATTGCCATTGAGACATAACCAGCAGGCTACACACAGCCTCTCCTGGGGCTTTGCAAAGCCATGGCAACCCAAGAGGAGGAGGAGGAGGAGAGATGGAGAAGGAGGCAGCTTGCCCTTCAAACTGAACTGAAGCTGTTGAAGGTGCAGGAACCCTGCTGAGAGCCAGTGTGGTGTAGTGGTTAAGAACGGTAGTCTCGTAATCTGGTGCACCGGGTTCGCGTCTCCGCTCCTCCACATGCAACTGCTGGGTGACCTTGGGCCAGTCACACTTCTTTGGAGTCTCTCAGCCCCACTCACCCCACAGAGTGTTTGTTGTGGGGGAGGAAGGGAAAGGAGAATGTTAGCCGCTTTGAGACTCCTGAAGGGGAGTGAAAGGCGGGATATCAAATCCAAACTCTTCTCTTCTGCTCTACACAAACACAGACACACAACCTGCCCTGGGCTGCCCTGTTTATGCCAGCTCACTCCTTTCCTCTGAAACCCGGCCAGCTTGATTGATAAGCTCCTCCTAAGTCCCTGTCACTTAAAGAGGCTGGCGGGGAAGGGATCAATACCTGGCAGTCATAATAACCAAAACGGCTCTAATTTGCAAGAAGAAACGAGCTGGGCCTGTCTCCCCTTTGCCCTCTCGTGAAAGGGCTCCAGTTTTTCGGGCTGCTAATTTCTGTAGAAACTGTTACCCTTGCCCATTAGTTGAGCTCTGGGCCAGGTGGATTTAAGGCTTTGGGGGAGACAGGGCTGGCTGCTGCCATATGATATAATTATATGCACATTTGCAGCTTGGGAAACTCAGGAGCGCAACGTGGGGATTCCAATTACAAGGAGGGAGATTCCAATTAAACATGATAAATGTTTTTTTTCTTAATTGTAAGAGCTGTTTGACCATGGACTAGACTCCCTGAGAAGGTGGTGAGGAGGTCGAGGAAATAAGTTAATGAAAGATAAGGATAAATATTGGATGTGTTTTTTAATTGATTTTGTTTTTCTTTGTGTTTTGATGTATTGTGTTTTTTGTTTTTGTTTTTTCTCTCTTTTTTAGTTTTTCCTCTTCTTTTTTTGTGCTTTTTTCTCTGTAACTTTTAAACTTCTAATAAACATTATTTTTTTTAAAAAAAGAGAGAAGGTGGTGGACTCTCCTCCTTTGGAGGTTTTGAAGCAGATGTTGGATGGCCATCTGTCAGGGATGCTTTAGCTGAGATTCCTGCATTGCAGGGGGTTGGACTAGATTGACCCCTGGTCAATAATTCTATTATTCTATGTAGGCAGGTGTCAGCCTCTCTGCTGGCTCTGGGTGGCAATATGGGCACCATGCAAGCCAGAGTCGGGAACCACAGGCCTAATGTCCCTCTCCTTGCCTCTGTCCTCTCTGTCCAGCTCTGCGGACACCCCAGACCTCTCCCTGACCCTGTTTGGCAGACTCAAGTGCTTCTGTGCCCTTTTGCTGGCCTGGCCTGGTGCGAGGAAACCCCTGGATGCCATGCTGCTGGTGTGTCACCTACTGTGAGTCACACATCTGCCTCTGGCCGCACCGAAGAGCATAGGAGAAGTCCTGCAGCTGGATCAGACCCAAGGCCCACCTGATTGTGCAGCATCTTCCTGGCATGCAGAAGGTCCCACCATCCCCTTCCAAGCACCTTGACCTTCAGCCACATCCCAAATTCATCTAGTCCAACCCTCTGCAAATGGAGGATTGTTTTGCCCAACATAGGGCTCAAACTCATCACCCTGAGATCAAGAGTCTCAGACAATTCATGGAGGAGGAGATGGCTTTCGATGGTTGCTAGCGTAATAAACAAAAATCTGCCCTTATTCCCTTATGGGGAACACAAGAGCCCTTATAGAGTCATTTGTAGGGTATCCAATCAAGTGACCATTAATAGGTAACCTGCCAGACAGGAGGTAAACAATGCACTCAGATTTCTGATGTAGACCGCCCTTTCTGTGATGTATGTATGATGTTTCTGGGAGTGCTCTTGGACTCCAGGGTGGGCAATTTAAAATGTCTGTATAAGGGCAGACACACCTTGGTTCTGGGTCCTCCTCCTTTCCTGCGTGTGAGGGGAGCAGGCAGGCTTATAGGCTGCCTGGGGGGCTTTTTCTGAACAAAGAAATCTTATCTCCCAGTATATTGACTAAGAAGACTCTTAGCAGGGTTCATTACTGCTATTTCTGCAATTCGGAAAGCACCCGGAGGAGGACTAGGAACTCCTTGGCCTCCGAGTGGCACACTCTGAACATTGGGGCAGGCGGGGGTGAGGTGGGGGTGCTGTTTAGAAAGCAATTAATCCTAGAATTACCAGCTGTACTTAATGCTGTCTCCAGAGATGTTGTGAGTGCAAAGTTCAAAGCTTTACCAAAGTTTGCACACCACGAAATTGCTGATCTTAAACCGCAGGTTTTTCTCTTCCTGCCTCGGCCTCCAGCTCCTTATCTAAGCCACTTTCCTTCAGATCGTAGCCAGCCTTTCAAATTTTGGATATTTCAAGGCAGTCCACTTTGAGCATGGGATGGCTTATCCCGGCAGGCCCTCCTGACCCACTCACCCCTAATATGTGTGGGTTGAAGGAGCGGGGGGGGGGGGCAGTGCCCTAATTCTTCCTCCTTCCTCTTTAATAGAGGTGTTTTAAATGGCATGAAGATAAGCTCAGCCTCTAGATGGAGCGAGAAACTTTAAAAGCAAAGAGTCTGTGAGTCTGCCTTATCTTATCTCCTCCTGTTCCACAATGTCTAGTGAGCCAAGCTGAACCAAAACTACGGATTTCTCTTCCCTGCTTTGTCTCTACCTGTCAGGATGCATTCACTGTGGCAGGAGAGAATTAACCCTCCGGTTCCACTGCTGTGCAAAGTTGCGGATGAAACTCTCCACACACGTCTTCATTAAGCTGAAAGCAGGGACGTCTCACCCATAGAGGCTAATGGCGCAGGGCGCCAGGGCGCCACGTTCTGGAGGGCACCAGGGTGGAGGTGGAGTCTGGACGTGGCACCTCCCGGCATCAGCTCGCCGCCCTCGCCCGCCTCCGCCATGCCGTGTCCGGAGCCTCTGCTGCTGTGGCCACCGTGGCACGAAGCGGCCAGCTGAACCAGGAGCCACAGCGCCCAGCCTCTGCTTCTTCCCCACCAAAGGAGTTGCCCCCCAAGCCGCTGCCCGCCTCCCCCAGCCCCGCAAAGCTGGGCACATCACTGGCAGCACTGTTGTGCTGGTCCCGTGGGTTAACCGTGAGGCGAGGTCCGAGTCCAGTCCGAGGTTGAGGGTGCAGGATGGAGGCAGTCAGTCAAAGCTGAAGCTGGGTCCAAGGCGGGTGAGGTCAGGAGATCCAGCAGGACAGGGTGCAGGCAGGAACTGGCTACCAACAATGTTGCTCCCGCAACTTGGGACTGGGCTGGCCGGCTTTCATCTTCCCAGAGGCATAGGGTGGCCCTGGTCCACAGGTAACTCGCCTCTCCTGGCCCGGAGGCGAGCCCTCCTCCTGCAGGAACTTAGTTCCCTCCGCCTCTCTGCCCTGAGCCTCTGCAGCTCAGGAGAGGCTGGAGGGTTACTGGACCCAGAGGCAACCTCCGCTTCCCCTGACGGGGCTGAAAGTTGAGGACCTGCAGGCAATGGGTCCTCCATCATCTCAGGAGCCAGAGCAGACTCAGCTGGTGCCTGCACCTGAGGATCCAGCACAGGTGAGGACCCTTCAGGCGCAAGCCCCAGCTCAGCTGGTTCTGGAGGCGGGGAATCCTGTGCAGGCTGGGATCCCTCAGGTTCAGCATCCGAGTCCGAATCCCAGGCCATCACAGCTGTCTTCCCTACAAAAAGGTCAGCACCTCTGGGAAAGGGGGAGGGCCGCCGGATGGATCTTTGCACCACGGCGCCGGGTATGCTTATGATGGCCCTGGCTGAAAGTCTCTCTTAGTCTACATTGTTATAAGAAAAAAAACTGCTCCTTTCCCCTTATGGGGTATCCAAGAGCCCGTATAGAGTCCTTAAGTGGGTTCCCTATTGGTAGGAGAAAATAACAGAGGCCAAGCAGAGAACATTGAGAAGCAAAGCAGCTAGTAAGCCTGATCTTTACTGAACTGTTGCAACAGGGTCCCCACTCACCCCACGCATGAGAGAGGAGGAACCCAGAACAATGGTGCAAAAGCTCTTATATAGACTTTTGAAATTGCCCACCCTGTAGCCCAAGACCACCCCCCCCAAAAAAAACATCATACATACATCACTGAAGGAGGCGGGTCTACAGCAGAAATCCTGTTTGCCAGGATACTTGATAATGGTCACTGATTGCTTTACCTGGGCAGCCTGGCCATTCTTTTGTGATGGAAAATACTTAGTTCCTGAATCCAGGTTATACGCTCACCCTGTTCATACACAAACACTCCCTAAGGACAGGATTTGTAAGCAAAAAGACAATGGGAAGGCATTCCCCATTTGCCTCCCTTACTGCAAAGGAATATTTGAGGTCCTTGGGAGAGTCAAAATGGCTTCAGGATTGCTCTCCTGTACTATTTCAGACACGTGGTTTATATACTTATGCGTGTGTTTGCCTTGGACATTTATGAACCCATTGTTTTGGGTTCCTCTCCTCCCTCTCTGCATGACACAACAAAACAATAACAACATCCCTGAGCTGTCAAGTTGAGAGGATACATTCAGGCATAATATTTGTAACATTTAACAACTTTAAAGATGTGTATGATTTATTACTTGAATGGTACACAAAAGATAAAGAGGTTAAAGAATCGATGATAAAATGGGCGATAGACATTGGGCATAACATTGAGTTGGAAGCATGGATAAAATTATGGAATGAAGGTTTGAGATTTACAGGATGTATGGCGTTGAAGGAGAATGTATTAAAAATGATGTATAGATGGCATTTGACACCAACAAAAGTGCTTAAATGTATAGAAAGAGAGACAGAAAGTGTTGGAAATGTAAGGAAGTAGATGGGGATTACTTTCATATGTGGTGGACCTGTGACAAGGTTAAAAGATTTTGGGAATTAATCTATAATGAACTTTAAAAAATATTTAAGTACGCTTTTTCCAAAAGACCAGAGGCATTTTTGCTAGGTTTAGTGGGAAGAGAGATTAAAATAAAAGATCAGAACTTGTTCATGTCTGCCACAGCCGCCGCGAGAACTCTCTTGGCCCCAAAATGGAAAACACAACATTTACCAACCATCCAGGAGTCGTAGGTGAAGATGACAGACTTTGCGGAATTAGCCAAATTGACAGGGAAAATCTGGGACCATGAGGACCAGAGATACAATAACAACTGGAGTAAATTTATTGAATATTTAAAAGAGAACTATAAAAGTTTAAAGACACTAGCAGGACTGGAATAATACCTTCAATGTAAAATAGTAGAGCTATGACAATAATATACGCAATAAGTATGTGATGTATATACCAGCAGCTGGGAGGGAGGGAAGTCAAGACTCGGCAGAGTCAAAGGGTTTATACTGTGATAATAAGGATTGCTGGAAAAAGGATTATATGAAGAAAACAATAAAAATTTATTCGAAAAAAAGTAATAATAAAGATGTGGGCCCCCACCGTAACACCACCTATGAGTGTTTACAGTGGTACCTCACAAGACGAATGCCTCGCAAGACGAAAAACTCGCAAGACGAAAGAGTTTTTTGTATTTTGAGTTGCTTCGCAAGACGAATTTCCCTATGGGCTTGCTTCGCAAGGCGAAAACGTCTTGCGCCTTTTTCTTAAAACCGTCAATGCATTCCTATGGGAAACCGTGCTTCGCAAGACGAAAAATTCACAAGACGAAAAAACTCGCAGAACGAATTACCGTATTTTTCGTCCTATAGGGCGCACCGGCCCATAGGACACACCTCGTTTTTTTTGGGGGGGGGGAATGAATAAAAAAAAATTATTCCCCCCCCCCAGCTGCGGCTGCCGCCCCAAGCCTTACCGACACTAGCCCGAAGCACGGGGAGTCCTCCGGAGGGCTCCCTGTGCTTTGGGCGGCAGGCTGCCACCCCAAGCCTTGCGCGCTCGGCGGGGCCTCCTGTCGGGCGCGCAAGACTTGCGGACACTTGCCCGAAGCATGGGGAGTCCTCCGGAGGGCTCCCCGTGCTTCGGGTGGCAGGCTGCTGCCCGCAAGCCTTGTGAGCCCGTGGGAACTCCCGCAGGGCTTGCAAGGCTTGCGGATAGCTTCCAGAGGCCTGGAGAGCAAGAGGGGTCGGTGCGCACCGATGCCTCTCGCTCTCCAGGTTTCAGCAAAAACCTGCATTCGCCCCATAGAACGCACACACATTTCCCCTTCATTTTTGGAGGGGGAAAAAGTGCGTCCTATGGGGCGCAAAATACGGTAATTTTGTCTTGCGAGGCACCACTGTATTTAGTTGTATTCTTGTGTCGCAAGGGGTTGAAGTAGAGGACTTGGGCCTCCCTTCCAACTCGACAGTTCTATGATAGAGAGCAAGTCTTCCAGGCTGGCTGTGCACATCCTCAGTGATGGCTTTTCTCTCTTTCCCCCTTATCCCCCCCCCCTACAGCTGGGTAACCTGCCCTAATGTTCTCCCTCTTAATTATGGGGAGAAAAGGGCCTCCCCCAGCCCTGAGCTGCCAGGCAACACCCTTAAACCATGGGCTGGGATGGCTACATCGCCGCCCACCCAAACATCTGGTGTTTTCTCCTTTAAAGAGGGATCCCCTCCTTCTCTTCCCCTTCTAAACTTGGCAGCCTTAATTAACATCGCCCCTGTTCCCAGCTGCTCGGAGCTTTTTTCTTCCTAGGTAACATATTCTCTTTTCTTTTTGCATGAAATCTCTCTGTGGTGTCTTTTTAATTGAAGATGCAATAATGGCAAGTTGCTTTGCTGCAGCTGTTAAACAGTCAAAACCAAGGAGGGGTGTGGAGAATTCCATTAAAACTATCTGTATTATGTCAACAGGCTCAATCCTGCTCTTGATTACCCATGTAGCCCCCGGCAGAACTGAATTACCACCTACAAACACTCGAAAGGAGAGTGCGGTAGTTTTTTTATATTTTTTGAACTTCTTTTCCTGCATCCTGCTAATTTTGAACTGAATGGCTGAGTGATAATCCTAATGGCCTTTGCAGAGCTAACGAGAAAAGAGCTGATAAAAGGGACCCAATTCGCAGATTGCCATCGCCTCTCTCCTGAACGCCACATTGGATCCCAGTGGGAATCTGGAGAGGTTTTGCGTCTGAGTTGTGGAATAAATCTTACAGTGTGAGGGGAAACAAAAACTCTGTGTTGATTCACCTGCCGTAGTTTTCCCATTCCCATCGGGATCTTTAGTTAGAAGGAAATCTAACCACAAGATAATCATTTTAAAAATTACACCAGTGTATTTTATTTTTCCGACATGCCTATCAGGAGAGTGGCTTCACCCATCCGTGCTATGGGTGCTCTGAACATGGTACAAAGTGCAAAGCATTTATACAGTAGTTGACACACAAAAAGCATTTCAGTCACTTCCTCAAATATTCCAGAAAATTACAAGAAGTTGCAACAAGTTTCTAAAACGTGTTTGTCCTTTTAAATCGGCTTACATGGCGGTCCTTCTGCTTTGCTGGTAATCTGCAGTTATATGTGCTTGAACATTTTTGCACAATCTTGTTATTGGCGGCTTTTTATTCTCCCCTATGAACCTTCCTGGGCTCCGAGATCTTTGGGAGGGGACTTTCTCTCCACCCCACCTCCCTCTCAGACTCTAAAACTCCCTCCCTGGAGGAGCCCCGCTGGCTCCGTCCTTGTGCTTCCACCAACAATCCTCACTTTGTACTAGGAACTGCCTGTTTTTTGTGGAGTAGACGGGAACAATATTAAAGAATATAAATCCGTGTGGAAAAAACGACAGTATATACAGTACAATGAGAATGATTAGAAGACTCTTTTTGTCAGAAGTCTTTTTTATTTAAGTGTTTATTTAAGTATTAATTAGGAAGATTAAGTTTTTTAATGCATGTAAATCTGCTTTTTCTTCTTTCTTCTTTCTGTATTTTCTTCTATTCTTTTTTCTTTATTGTTTTTTCTTTAATTTTCTTTTAGTAGTATGAGATTGTAAATTCTTTGTATATGTGTGTAATTTAAATTAATAAAGATTATTTTTTAAAAAGGAACTGCCTGTTTCTTATTTATTGATATTTTATGTGGAAAAATTCAAATATGCAGCAGTAAAGTGATGCGAAAAGGGGGACAAAAACAAAAAACACACAACTTTGTAAAGGGGAAGAAAACCATTATATGAGTACCCTAACCCAGTCCTTTGCAGCCATTGTGAAAGTGTCACCCCCCCCCCCATCATTTCCATGATGTAAAACTACTGGGGCGCCCTTTGATATTGGCAGCCACTCAGAACCAATATTTTTCCAAGGGTGAGACGTTCTTGAACAATTTCTTTAATGCATTGGGTCCAAACGGACCTTCCATCAAGATTAAGGCTTGGCATCTCTTTGCTCTCGCTGTCTCCCCAGAAAAACATATTTACTGAGCTCACAATGCAGAGCTTGCCATGTCAGATGCTATTTACGACTCTGTTCCGCTCCTGATTGCGGTACTTCCATGCCGACCGGGGCTACCAGTGGCAGAAAAATTTCAGGCTTAGCTGCAGGCAGGACTTTGTTGATTGACCCCCAGCTTTTTAGGTGGTCTCTTCTTGTTGTTGTTTAGTCGTTTAGTCTTGTCCGACTCTTCGTGACCCCATGGACCAGACCACGCCAGGCACTCCTGTCTTCCACTGCCTCCCGCAGTTTGGTCAAACTCAGGCTGGTAGCTTCGAGAACATTGTCCCACCATCTCGTCCTCTGTCGTCCCCTTCTCCTTGTGCCCTCCATCTTTCCCAGCATCAGGGTCTTTTCCAGGGAGTCTTCTCTTCTCATGAGGTGGCCAAAGTCTTGGAGCCTCAGCTTCAGGATCTATCCTTCCAGTGAGCACTCAGGGCTGATTTCCTTCAGAATGGAGAGGTTTGATCTTCTTGCAGTCCGTGGGACTCTCAAGAGTCTCCTCCAGCACCAGAATTCAAAAGCATCCATTCTTCGGCAATCTTGATGGTCCAGCTCTCACTTCCATACATCACTACTGAGAAAACCTCTTCTTACACATCAATATATTCTTAGATGCCAAAAGGAATGTAAGAAAAGCCTGCCAGATCAGGCCCAAAGGATCTATCTAGTCCAGCACCCTGTCCTCACAGTGGCCAAAGAGATGCCCCCAATAAGACACAAGTTTCAGACAGAAGAGCAACTCTCTCCACCTGGGATTTCCAGGAGCATTGCTGACTCCCAACATGGTGGCAGAACATGGCCATTGTGGCTGCAGCCCCCAATAGCCCTCTCCTCCATGAATTTCTCTAATCCTTTATTTCATAGAATGGCCACGTACCATCTAGCCCAACCCCTTGAGGTGCAGGAATTTCAGCCATTTCAATCAAAAGCCATTCCGGCTTGTTTTATTACACATTTAATTCATTGCATAATAATTCAGAATAAGTGTACTTTAGAGAATTGGTAACTTTGGTATGATCTTTGGTAGAAGGTCGAAGGGGACACCACATGAGTAGGGAGGTCCTGGAAGCATGGGATTGGAGAGTTGGAAAGGCTGCAATGCAGAAATCTCAATGAAAGCACCCAGGTCAACGGTCAGATTTTGCAAATGTTAAACTCCATTGTATCCTGTTGTTAACGTAAAAATCCGAGGGCTCCCTTGGACAAAAAACAAAGACACCAACCTGGATAACTTGGAGCAAAACAGCAGCCTATAGGCTTGGCCTTTATTGATCTGTTGCAACAGGGTGCTCCCCTCACCCGCAGGAGAGAGGAGGGACCCAGAAAAATGGTGTGCAAGGCCTTATAAAGACTTTTGAAATTGCCACCCTGTAGATCAAGACCAACCCCAGAAACATCATACATACATCACAGAAGGGGTGTAACCTAAGACCACCCCCCAGGATACATCACACCTACATCACAGAAAAGGCGGTCTAAAACAGGAATTTGAATGTTGTTTTTCTCCTGTCCTTGTTTATCTCCTGTCTGGCAGGTTACTTGATTGGATTGCCTGGGGAGCCTGGCCAGTCTTTCGTAATGATAAATACAGTGGTGCCTCGCAAGACGAAAAGAATCCGTTCCGTGAGTCTCTTCGTCTAGTGGTTTTTTCGTCTTGCGAAGCAAGCCCATTAGCGGATTAGCGCTATTAGCGGTTTAGCGGCTATTAGCGGCTATTATAGGCTTAAAGGATTAGCAGATTAGCTGCTAAAAGGCTATTAGCAGCTTAGTGCCTTAGAAAAAGGGGGTGAGGAGCGGAAAAAAAACCCCAGGAATTGCAAGACATTTTCATCTTGCGAAGCAAGCCCATAGCAAATTCGTTTTGCGAAGCACCTCCAAAACGGAAAACCCTTTCGTCTAGCGGGTTTTCCATCTTGCGAGGCATTCGTCTTGCGGGGCACCACTGTAATTAGTTCCTGGGCCAGGTCACAGGCTCACACCCTATTCAAACACAGACATACCCTTAAGACAGGATTTGTGAAGGAAAAGACAATGGGGAGGCTTTTCCAGTTTGACCTTGCAGAGAAAACATTTGCTCAGTTTAGGAATCAAAATGGTTCCAGGTTGGCCTTCCTGTGCTGATCTATGTATGTGCTTGGTTGGTACACTTATGAACATTACCATATATCTAAAACCATAAAATTCCTATCACACTGTGAAATATCAAAAACAAACATCCCTGGATGTCAAGTAGCAGCAATTCAATATATCTAGGGTGTATCTGGTAGTGAATATTGCACTTCAAAATTCAGAGGGCAATTTGGAGAATCTGGTAGGAATAACCTTTGCTTGCCTCGCTCTCCTTGGTAAAGCGCTTTTTGGATACACCGCTTCCAAATAGAAATGATTTGCTGTTGACATAGTAACCAGGATTAATGTATTATCTGTTTGTACAGACAGTGAGAAATGAAACAAACAGAAAAATGAAGCGAAAAGCCTCTTCTGAATATTGAAGCATAAATGGAGAGAAATGAGGTTACAGAATACAATTTAAGTCACAGAAATGTCAGTTAAGTGGCTGAAAATTCTAGTCACCGGAGAGTAAGCCTCATTGAAATCAATGGGACCGAGCAGATGTAAGAGAACACATAAAAACTGAACGAACACAGAAGCTGGGTGCCCAATAACTGAAGGTTGCTCCTTGCAGGAAGACAGTGTTTCACTTTCACAGCAAGGAAACTAATATTATTGGGTCAGACTCGCATAGGTAGGCAAACTAAGGCCCAGGGGCCAGATCCGGCCCAATCACCTTCTCATGCAGCCCATGGACGGTCCAGGAATCAGCGTGTTTTTACATGAGTAGAATGTGTCCTTTGATTTAAAATGCATCTCTGGGTTATTTGTGGTGCATAGGAATTCATTCATTCCCCCCACCCCAAAAAAATTTAGTCCGGCCCCCCACAAGGTCTGAGGGACAGTGGACCGGCCCCCTGCTGAAAAGGTTTGCTGACCCCTGCGGCCTAAATCATTTTGGCTGCACTTTTCTGAACCTTTTCCAACTCTACAATGTCTCTCTCTCTTAGGCAAGTCCCCCAGAGCTGTACATAGTATTCCAAATGTGGTCACAGCCAAGATTTGTGTCACGGAGTAGACGGATGAAAGGGCAGATTTCTTGCATAAGGCAGTTTCATAGATAATTTGGAGGAGGAAGGCTAATACTTTGCTGTCATTTGATCATGTATATTTTTTGCGAAGAAAAGCAAAGATCCAGACTTTATCCCAAGTCTTTGAAGTTGCTCATATCTGAGATACAATGATTCTCTACGTGGAACTTTAAGCATTGGTGTACAGGCAGATTCGAGTTTTCTTGGCAGGGATACTGGAGTGGCTTGCCGATTCCTGCTCCAGGTGGCTCACGTTTGGTCAAAACTCTCCACTATGACCTATAACACTATGATCAAACACATCCATTCTTAAGGAAATCAGCCCTGAGTGCTCACTGGAAGGACAGATCGTGAAGCTGAGGCTCCAATACTTTGGCCACCTCATGAGAAGAGAAGACTCCCTGGAAAAGACCCTGATGTTGGGAAAGATGGAGGGCACAAGGAGAAGGGGACGACAGAGGACGAGATGGTTAGACAGTGTTCTCGAAGCTACAAACATGAATCTGACCAAACTGCGGGAGGCAGTGGAAGACAGGAGTGCCTGGCGTGCTCTGGTCCATGGGGTCACGAAGAGTCGGACACGACTGAACGACTAAACAACAACAACAACAGAGGCAGATTCGGGTCCCTTTGTGATCACAACCATGCCCCCTTCTAAGATTACGAAGCACCTTGGTTCTCAAATGCCTTGGTACTCAAACAACTTTGAACCTAAACACTGCAAACCTGGAAGTAAGTGTTCCAGTTTGCAAACTTTTTTGGGAAGCTGAATGTGCTCCGTTTTGAGTGTTACACTTCCACTTTGAGTGTCACACTTCTGTTTTAAGCATTCATTTGAGTGTGATGCTGGTCTGACTGTTTTTGCTATTTATTTTGCCTTTTTGTTTTTGCAGTTTTTTGTTTCGTTTTTGTGACTGTGTGGAACCCAGTTCAGCTACTGATTGATTGATTGTGTGACTGATTGTGTGGCTGCAGTACATTGTTTATTGCTTTCATTTTGTGGATCAATGGTCTCATCGAATAGTAAAATTCATCTTTTAGGGATTGTTTTTAAAAGTCTGTGAAATCTACTCGGAGTCGAGAGTGGATTTCATGCTCTTTATTCGGCTCATAGTGGTGAGGAGGAATGAAAGTTCCCCCAAAGTATTTGCTTTATATACATTATTGACACAATGGGCCGCACGTGATTGGCTAATTCCGGAATTCTCCTGTAGGCCAATCAGGTTGTGGATTCACTTCCACCTGGAGCTGGATTGGTTGGCTCCTGCAGACCAATCATACTGCTGCATTGTTCTAGGACCAATCAGACTGCTGCATTTTGGATCCTATTCAACTCAGTACATAACAGTCTGGAATGGATTAATCTGTTTTGCATTACTTTCTATGGGAAAACGCGCCTTGGTTTTGGAACGCTTTGGTTTTGGAACGGACTTCCGGGACAGATTTAGTTTGCGAACCAAGGTACCACTGTAATCATATAATTATGCAACAATAACAATGTATTCCAATGATCAACACAGATCTCCGCATGCTGCCTTGCAGCTAGATTTGCTGCATGCAAAGCAGTAGTGCAACCTCTGAGCTGCAGGTCTGTCTGCATCTGCATCCCTGGGGCTTCTGATCCTGCTGTCACTCAGCGGATAGGATCACGGGCTGCACGTCTTTCTAAAACAAGTTAAATAAGCTGCCAGGGTTCTCTGCTTCGTTGCCACCACACACCCACCCTGCTTTCTTGACAGCTGTAAAGGGGAGGGACGACTGGCGCTGAGTCCCTATGGGGAGGATGCTGAGGCTGTTTGGGGACCCAGCTTGCCCAGTCTGTTCTCTTGTCCTGCCAACTGTTCTTGTGAAATAATTGGTACCATCCATCTTTACACCCCACAGCTGCAGGTGACTGGATGAGGGCAGCCCCACGTCAAGGCAAGCCAGGCGTGGGCGGTGGAGGTGCCGGTTTGAAGCGCAAAGACTCTCAAAATGTGTTCTTCTCCTGCCCAGGTGAAATCAATATGTTATTAGCGCACTCAGTAACACTCTCTGTGTTAACAATCTATCACCTTTTAAAGAGATGGGCCTTATCCTAGAATGGTAGAACTGGAAGGGGTCCCCCAGCGGTCATCTAGTCCAACCCCTTGCACTGCAGGAATCACAGCTAAAGAGTCCCTGACAGAAGGGCATCCAGCCTCTCTTAAAAAACCCCATTGAAGGTGTTACGGAAATGACATGGGGGGGGGACCACATCTTTAAATTTGTTGCAATGTTACAACATATTATGCCTCTGTGTATCCTTTCGACTTGACAGCTCGGGGAAGATACCTAGCTTTATAAATTTGTAGAAAATCCATACTCTAACCGACTCTCCTCATTCCAGTGCCGTTTTAACCCTTGCAGAAAGCTGAATTTGGGCTCCACCTCCCTCCAGGAACCAAGAAGCGGGAAGTCACGCAGGCAGCAGGAACAGGGCATCCCGCCATAATTCCCCAGGCGTGAGAGCACAGACATGGCCCCCCACCCAGGGAGCGACCAGGGGGGCAACACTAGACATCCCCAGAGGCAGCTGAGCAAGTCCGGTGTTCTGAAAGCCCATCTCCAGACAAGTCCTGAGGGCAAGGAGAGGTAAAGAGTTCTATTGTTCTTTTGGTGGTGGAGACTTAAGAGGTGTTGGGAAAGGGGTCTGATAAAGTGACCTAATGTTGGACTCGTGTAAGCCTTGTAGACCCCTCCCCACTTGTGACATGCCAGTGATGTAGTGATGATGTATCAGTGATGCCTCTCGAAGTGTATTCTGGGGGAAAGAGGGAAGTTTTAAAAGAGGGTGTCGCCTGAGCCTGTGACCTGGCCCAGGAACTAAGTATTTATCACTACAAAAGACTGGCCAGGCTCCCCAGGCAATCCAATCAAGTAACCTGCCAGACAGGAGAAAAACAATGACAGGAGAAAAACAACATTCAAATTTCTGTTGATTTTGTCGCAGGAAGCCCACCCCAAACATTCAGTTTGTACAAACTTCACACACACTCACACACTACATACACTACGCTTCTGTTATAAATTCATAGAAAAACAACCATACATCAGATCTGCACCGTTCCACTTTTATTTTACTCCATGAAGGAAGGACTACAGAATGGGGAAGGTTTGATACAGGGCAGCCATAATCCCTTCAGCATGCCAGCACATCCACAGGAGCCCTGCCCAGTTGCTATGCCAACCCTGATGGTCCCAGACAGAAGACCATCAAGGTCACAAAGGACTTGCATATGGGAGTGGATTCAACACGGACTGGAACAAAGGACAATAATCAGATCTTCCCTCTGGGGGCAGGAAACTGCCAACTCCCCTTTGTCCTCTGAAAAGTACTCATGGGGAGGGGGAAAGGAGGAACCAGCCAGGTGACAGGACACTCAGGTTACCGCCACAACTCCTCCCTCAACCCCTCCTTTTTGTGATGTAGTTGTGATATAGTCTTAGGGGTATATTTTGGGGGATTAGTAACTAATAAAAGTTGGGGTCTTCTTTTGTTCTGGGTTTCCATCTTGTTCCACCTGGTGGCAGGTGGGAGTCCTGTCACGACAGTTTCCAATAAAGACCAAGCCGACTGGCTGCTGTTTTGCTCTGGTGTTCCTGGCTGGTGTCCTTGTTTTTTGTCCAAGGGAGCCCTCAGATTTCTCTGTTAACAATTTGAAATGGTAAGATTTTTAATGTGTTTGCATGGGTGTGTTTGCTTTTATAAAATTTGTGCGCTACCTGGGGGTGCCATAACTTTTTGGTCCAAAGATGCCATATAAATGATTAAACCTATAACAAAGGTGTGTCCTCCACCAGCCCATTCTTCTCTCCCTCCCGTCTCCAACCACGAACCCAGGAATTCCCTCCTGGAACTGTGACTTGCCTTTTGCTTTTGGACACGTGTGTTTCTCCTGAAATGCCCTCGAGTGTGACTTGCATTATCAAGAAATTGGAGAATTCCACCCACCCACCGACAGGAGGTTAATAATCTGTGCTCCCTGCCATTGCCTTGTTTCCAACCTAAAATCACCCAGCCGTATTTTCCTGCTGTCACTTTGCATTATTGCCTTCCGCTGGAAATGTAGTCAGGGTTTCTTCCAGGGCCATTCGCTAGAAGAATCCCACTCCCCACTCCTTAGGGGTCCATCCTGTCCCCTGGAACTGGGACCCAAACCCAAGCAAATGTCTGCAACTCCCCCCAAGAGCATTGCTTTGCTCCTGAACGCAGAGAGTGCTCTCATTTGGGAAATTGCCTGGATGTGCTGCCCTGAAAACCTGCCAGACCATGTTTTGTAGGAATTTTCTTGCTTCCTTTCTTTCTGGAGTTCATTCCAGGACAAGGGAGAAAACGTTAACAAAAAATATTATTTTTTGGAGGAAAGCAACAGTGCTGTGAAACTGTCTCTCTCCTTCAAACAGCCACACAATGCTGCTTTCACTCCATAGGCATTGTTACTGTTATGAGAATTATAAAATTTAAGATACATAATAAATGTTCACAACTGTACTAGCAAACACAAACATAAATATATAAACCACATGTCTGAAACAGTACAGGAAAACAGTCCTAAAGCCATTTTGATTCTTTCAGTGACCTCAAATATTCCTCTGCAGTTTGGATGGAAATGGGAAAAGCCTCCCCATTGTCTCTGTGCTCACAAATCCTGCCTTTAAGGGCACATTTGGGTATGAAGAGGGTGAGCCTGTGACCTGGACTCAGGAATTAATTGTTTATAATGGTCAGGCTCTCCAGGTAAACCCATTCACAGGTTTCCTGCCAGACAGGATCCTGCTGTAGACCCGCCTCCTTCTGTGATGTAGGTATGATGTTTTGGGGGGTGGTCTTGGGCTCCAGGGTGGGCAATTTCGAAAGTCTATATAAGGGCCTGCACACCATTGTTCAGGGTTCCTCCTCCCTCCTGCATGTGGGGAATGGGGAAACAGTTGCAACAGATCAATAAAGATCAGGCTTACAAGCTGCTTTGCTTTTCAATATTATCTGCTTGGCCTCTGTTCTTTTCTCCTACCAACAGAGAACCCACATAAGGACTCCATATGGGCTCTTGGATACCCCTAAGGGGAAATGGAGCAGATTTTTCTTATACAGCCATACTTCGGGTTACAGATGCTTCAGGTTGCGTTTTTTCAGGTTACGCGGGACGCGCCAAAACCCGGAAGTACCGGAACTTTTTGGTGGTTGCGCATGTGCAGAAGAGCTGAATCACAGCCCGCACGTGCACAGACGTGATGCTGTGGGTTGTGAACACTGTGGGTTGTGAACGTGCCTCCTGCATGGATCATGTTTGCAACCCGAGTGTCCACTGTAACAGATTAAACCAGAGTGGGAAGAATAAAAAGGGTGAATCCGTCTCCTGTGCATGATCTGCAGCCTTAAAGTGTTGCAGCGCAGCCCCTGGCTCCTCTGAAGTCTTCCCTTTGCGGGCAGAGGCTGCTGCGTCCTTCGCAGTGCTCTGGGAAAGTCCTCCTGCTCTGACTCACTGGATGCCCAAATGAATTTTGTTATGTAACCCTCAGGTAGGCCTCTGAGCCGAGATTTGCTTTCTGCCTCAGCGGCTCCATAAATATTGGGTGGGGTGGGGAGAGTCTAATTCATTTGTTGGACTTCAGTTGAGAGAGGGGAAAGGCTCCTTTTGCGATTTGCTTTTTGCAGAGCTCCTTTGCACTCCCTCCCTGCCTCTCTCTCGGATCTGATGTCTCACTGGTCTGGCTCTCAGACTCTTGGTGGCACTGCTATCAAAAGAAGAATCCCAAAGAAAGAACGGAGGGGGAGTGAGAGAAACTCCTTTTTGCTATCGCACTGTGTTTCACCGGCATAATTCAGCCCCCCAAATGAGCAGACCACTCTTGTGTGTTGGTTCAGTTTTGTTTCTCTTTGGTGCCGCATTTCTACTTCCAACATCTGGGTTTTAGAAGCAAGAATGAACAGAGGCATTGAAGACTGTTACAGGAATTCTAAGGTCTTATATATAAAAAATAAATGTTCATAAAGGTACAAGGCAAACACATACATAAGTATATAAGCCACGTGTCTGAAATAGTACAGGAGAGCAATCCTGAAGCCATTTGACTCTCCCAAATTGACCTCAAATATTTTTCTCTGCAAGGAGGAAGGAAATGGGAAAAGCTTCCTATTGTAGGTGCTAATACCTCCCTGCAAATACAGTCTGGCAAGTATCTGTTAAGCTGAGCACACTCTCAATAGGCATATACGATTCAGGAACTAAGGATTTACCACCTCAAAGGAATGGCCAGGCTACCCAGAAAAGGCAATCAGATAAGGCATGATCAGGTGTTCTGGCAAACAGGAGAGAAGCAACACACTCAAATTTCTGCTGGGGACCACCTCATTCTGTGATGTAGGTATGATGTTTTGGGGGGTGGTCTTGGGCTCCAGGGTGGGGAATTTCAAAAGTCCATATAAGAACTTGGACACAATTGTTCTGGGTTCTCTCCTCCCTCCCTGCGTGGGGTGAGTGGGGACCCTGTTGCAACAGATCAGTAAAGATCAGGCTTACTAGCTGCTTTGCTTCTCAATATTCTCTGCTTGGCCTCTGTTATTTTCTCCTACCCACAGAGAGCCTACATAAGGACTCTATATGGGCTCTTGGGTACCCCATAAGGGAAAAAGGAGCAGTTTTTTCTTATAACAAAGACCAATTCACTGCTCCAACAGATGCACACTAACTGCCTTTAACATCCGCAAATGATGGTCAAACTGCAAGTTCCACAAAAGTGTTGTTTCCATCTCATCTTTCCACCGTTGCCTGCAAAGAAGGCAAAATATGATGCCAAGACCTCTGTTACCTACTTGCTAACACAACCTGGCCGGAACAACGGGGTGTTAACTTTCGCAGCGGTTTGACATTGGCGTTCAGCGGTGCGATGCCTCTTTAAACTTGGGCCCCTGCTTTTCTGTTTGTTAATGTTGTTTAGGTTTCTGATAAATGCTTCTCGGTTATGTTATTGTTGCATTATCTCGGCGAAATTGAATATCGATTGCATTTGCTTCAATGGCTCTTTAAGTCCATCCTCAGTTGTAGCGGATGCGCAGAGAAGTGTTTAAAAGTGACGAAGGAACCAGTTTGCCAGTTAGTCCTTTTCGAAGGAGATTTAATGTGGGTTTGTCTACCTGTGTCCAAATGGGTATTTTCACCCCGTGGTCCTTAGTGTCATTACCGGAGGAATGAGCATGAAGTGTCTGCAACGGGGAGCCAAACTAGACATGATGCAGGAGGGCTGGGATTGATCCAGCATGTAGTTAAACTATGGAACTCCGGAGGCAGGGAGGGCCACCAACCTGCATATTTCCTCCACACCCACAGCTAACTGCCAGGAGCCACCTGTTGACACTACTCTGCGTGTGGGAGATTCAGGACAGATAAAGTATTGCTTGACACAGCACACACTGTAACCTCTGAAATAAGAATAAAAATGGGGTCCCTTCAAGGGGTTCATCTTCCTAAGGAAGACTGGACCTTCGTAGAGAGTGTACCTTTTAAGGCTCAAACTGGTCGGGAAAGAGACCAGACCAGAATATACAAAAGCAAAGCGGCTATAAGCCTGATCTTTATTAAAGCTGTTGCAACCGGGTCCTCCCCCCACACGCAGGTGAGAGGAGGAGGACCTAGGACAAAGGTGTGCAAGCCCTTATATAGACTTTGAAATTGCCCACCCTGTAGCTCAAGACCACCCCCCAGAAACGTCATACATACGTCACAGAAGGGGTGTAAATCTGGGTGTGTTGTTTCTTCCTGTCTGCCAGGTTACCTGATTGGATTACCTGGGCATCCTGGCCACTCTTTTGTTACACAATTCCTGAATCCTGGTCACAGGCTCACACCCTACAGTGGTACCTCTGGTTGCGAACGGGATCTGTTCCAGAGGCCCGTTCACAACATGAAAAGAGCACAACCCACAGCGGTGCGTTGCAATTCTCCGCTTCTGCACATGCGCATGACGTCGTTTTGCGCTTCTGTGCATGCGTGAGCGGTGAAACCCGGAAGTAACCCTTTCTGGTACTTCTGGGTCGCCGTGGGATGTAACCTGAAAGAGTGTAACATGAAGCAGACGTAACATGAGGTATGACTCTATGTTGTTGTTGTTTAGTCATTTAGTGGTGTCCGACTCTTCGTGACCCCCTGGACCCGAGCACACCAGGCACTCATGTCTTCCACTGCCTCCCGCCGTTTGGTCAAACTCATGCTGGTCGCTTCTATGACACTGTCCAACCATCTTGTCCTCTGTTGTCCCCTTCTCCTTGTGCCCTCCATCTTTCCCAACATCAGGGTCTTTTCCAGGGAATCAATCAATCCATGGGACTCTCAAGAGTCTCCTCCAGCACCATAATTCAAAAGCATCAATTCTTCGGCGATCAGCCTTCTTTATGGTCCAGCTCTCACTTCCATACATCACTACTGGGAAAACCATAGCTTTTACTATATGGGCCTTTGTTGGCAAGGTGATGTCTCTGTGTTTTAAGATGCTGTCTAGGTTTGTCATTGCCTTTCTCCCAAGAAGCAGTTGTCTTTTAATTTTGTGACTGCTGTCGCCATCTGCAGTGATCATGGAGCCCAAGAAAGTAAAATCTCTCACTGCCTCCATTTCTTCCCCTTCTATTTGCCAGGAAGCAATGGGCCCAGTGGCCATGATCTTCATTTTTTAATAATAATAATAATAATAATAATAATAATAATAATAATATTTATTACTTATACCATACCCATCTGGCTGGGGCCTCCCTAGCCACTCTGGGGGACTCCCAACAGAATATTAAAAACACAATAAATATATCAAACATCGAAAACTTCCCTAAACAGGACTGCCTTCAGATGTTTTCTAAAAGTCAGGTGGTTGTTGTTTATTTCCTCGACATCTGATGGGAGACTCATTGCTAAAACCATGTTTATGGAAGACAATCTTACTCGGCTACGAGGGATTGCCAAAGAAGAAGATAAAGCTTCCTGTTAAGTTGTGGTCAAACATGTCAGACGACACAGCGATTCTTTAAACAGCTCTTCTTTATTCAGATGCCAAAACAGAACTAGGATGAGGAGCTCAGTCAGCCTGCTTATATAGAGCTCCAGAATAATGCAACTGTTGCCATTTTCTAAAACTATCCAATCACTGAACGTCACTTTTCGATCCTTCATTTGCATACAAAACTATCCAATCACTGAACGTCACTTTTCGATCCTTCATTTGCATAACTATCTACAGTATCCCCCTACTGGCCCAGGGTGAGAACTTCAGTACATAACACTTCCCACAAGAGGAAATTTGTGCTCTTGTGTTATCTTATGCAGAAGGATGTTCAAGTGGGCTTTGACCTAAATTTTTTCTTTGTAAAAATCTACCATGCCGATTAAAGCTTGCAACCCTCCTTAAAGCTCATCCATGTTCCACCGGCCTCTGGAGAATCCTACTGACTTAGCAGGCAGGGCTGAGGGACCCATCAGCAGTCAGACATAGCTGCCAGGGCATGTCTTGGGGAAATGGGAAAGGCTTGGGAAGACTGTCATCCCTTGAATTCTCTCTCTCTCTCTGGGCTCATTTGGGATGCAAGGAGGGAGCAAATGATTCTGCTCCTTAACAAGACAGATATTTGTTTTCTTATGGAAGGGAACTGTCTAATGTGAGGAGGAGAGGTTTAAATATTCATCAGCTCCCTGTGCAAAGAACTCCATTTGCAGGGAAGGCAAACCTCTCTGGCGTTCGCTGCATTTCAAATGAAGGCTTTATTTAGAAGAACTGTTTCCCCACCCTGCCTGAGCAAACATCTTATTACACTTACGTAGCTCAGACAACGGAAATTGAGTCCCCTTGCTTGCTCTGAAGAGATTCGCATTATGAATAGTGCTGGGTCCTTAGAAGCCTGCTTTCGTTGTGGGCAAATGCAAGCAGACTTCTCCAAGTTTGGTGCCATCTGTGCCTGCGCCAGGACTTATGAACGTAGGGTGCCAACACAGGCCTACTGGCTGGAGCTGATGCCAGCTGAAATGTTGGCTTTCTTACTGGAGGCTGCAGGAAATGTGATGTCAGGATTGCTATGAAGGCAAAGGACTTGAATTTGGAGGTGTTTAAAAAAAAAAAAGGTCTTATGTACGTATATAGTGGTACCTCGGGTTAAGAACTTAATTTGTTCTGGAGTTCCGTTTTTAACCTGAAACTGTTCTTAACCTGAGGTACCAGTTTAGCTCATGGGGCCTCCTGCTGCTGCCGTGCGATTTCTGTTCTCATCCTGAACTAAAGTTCTTAACCTGAAGGTACTATTTCTGGGTTAGCGGAGTCTGTAACCTGAAGCGTCTGTAACCTGAAGCGTCTGTAACCCGAGGTACCACTGTATAATAGATGTTCATAAATGTACCAAGCAAACACATACAAATATGTAAACCACATGTCTGAAACCCACAGAAAAGTCCTGAAACCATTTTCTCTCTCCCAAAATGACCTCAAATATTTCTCTGCAAGGTCGAAGGAAATGGGAAATCTCCCCATTGTCTCTTTCACAAATCTGTCTTAAGGGCACATTTAAGATATGTATAGCAGAGACATCACCTTGTCAACAAAGGTCCGTATAGTGAAAGCTATGGTTTTCCCAGTAGTGATGTATGGAAATGAAAGCTGGACCATAAAGAAGGCTGATCGCCGAAGAATTGATGCTTTTGAATTATGGTGCTGGAGGAGACTCTTGAGAGTCCCGTGGACTGCAGGAAGATCCAATCGATTCATTCTGAAGGAAATCAGCCCTGAGTGCTCACTGGAAGGACAGATCCTGAAGCTGAGGCTCCAATACTTTGGCCACCTCATGAGAAGAGAAGACTCCCTGGAAAAGACCCTGATGTTGGGAAAGATGGAGGGCGCAAGGAGAAGGGGACCACAGAGGACGAGATGGTGGGACAGTGTTCTCAAAGCTACAAACATGAGACCAAACTGCGGGAGGCAGTGGAAGACAGGAGTGCCTGGCGTGCTCTGGTCCATGGGGTCACGAAGAGTCGGACACGACTGAACGACTAAACAACAACAACAACATCACAGTGAAATACTTACTGGTACCCAGCACTGCTTGTTGCTACTGAATGATCCTCAGTGCTCCAAACTCAGAGTCACTTCCACCCCCAAACACTCTCTCTGTGTCTCTGGGATGAAGCCCAAATCCGTCCCACTCACCAACAGCTCCTCCTCTTGCAGCTTCCGGGCGATCTCTGCATCGTAGAGCTCCTGGTCCTGGGGGGCTGCCGGGCGGCCTTTGTGGTAACTGGCATCCTTGGCCCCCCGCGTTTTCGTTCCTTAAGAGACGAGAAGCCACATTCCTCAGTCACAGAAGGGGAAAGAATTAATGTGGCAGCTAAATTCAGAGCTACCGACACAGATAAAAAAAATAGTTCTGCACCAAGGTAACACAAATTACGAAGACTGTGTGGATCTGCATATGTTCTGTGTGTCTTCCTAGAAGACAGACACCTTGACTGCTTGATGTTGGTTCAGGGGGTCACGAAAAGGCAGACACGACTAAACAACATTATTATTATTATTATTATTATTATTATTATTATTAATTGTTGTTGTTGTCATTATTATTATTATTATCGTTCTCTGCCCTGCTCCAGAGTGTGATGCTTTGGTGCAGTTTCCCAGTGTTTTGAGGGATACCATTCCCAGGTGCTGCTTGCCTGTAGGCTTGTGAAGACTGAGAAGGCTGACGAGAAATGAGTTTGCTTAACGAAAAGAGAAAGCTCACAGCAGAGAGTTGAGAGCTGGTTCTTTCTGACTGGAAGGGATCTTGCAGGGCATGGAAGAGGTGTTGGTAGATGAATCTTTTGAGACAGATCTCCTGCTCCAGGAAGCACATATATACACATATATTTGTCTTCTATCAACACTGACAGGAGGTGAGGTGGTGAATGCTGCAAGCTGCATCGAGTCCCCACGGATCTGTAAAATGGCCGGTAAGATTGAAGCAATACACACGCCGTAAAAGAGAGAAATGGGTTTTGTTGGCAGGCACAGCTGAACGGTGCACCGATGAAAAGAGCTCAGAAGTTTGCTTCTTTTAAAAAATAATTTTTATTGGCTTTTCAGCACAGGGCGCATAAGATGAAAACACGGCGCAGAAGAAATAAATCTCACATGAACACAAGGAAGCACAGAACTCATTGTAGCCAAAGATAAGGGAAGCAAATCTAAGGGAACGGAAAGTACAGCTCTCATCACAAGGACCCATTGAATTCCATGTCTCAGAAGCATCCCTCTTTCAAAATCTGAGCCGCACAAAATGTTACTATTTTTTTTTAAAAAAATGTTTATTAAGTTTTCAACAAAAGTAACAAAAGCAAAAATAAAAAACCCATAACAACTACAACAAAGAAAAATATTCACAAAAACAGTATCAAATACATAAAATGGGATTCTCCGAATCCCATGACTCCCCCCCCCCGTTCCTTAAATTTCCTTTTCAACTGCAATTATTTCTATTCTAAATTAATTTTTGATTCGAATTTCCTGTATTATCTGTAAAATTACAAGAGTTCTTAAAATCCTGCCAATGTATTAACCTGCTTACAATACCTTTGCAAATACCTAGTAAACATTTCCCATTGTTTCTTAAATTTATTGTCATCTTGACATCTGAGCTTTCCAGTTAATTTTGCCATTTCAGCATGGTCCCTTAATTTGGTCTGCCAATCTGTTTCCTCTTTCCATCCTTGGGCTCACAGTATCTGGGCTGCCATAGCATAAAAAACCTCACTGTCATACAGAAAAGCATTAATGTTTCCATTTAGTATTAGCTGAATTAAGAACAGGCATACCGCTTACATTCTACATTAGGCCTCCACCCACTTTTAATTCACCTTAATGCCTTTCCTCAACCGTTTTGTATAAATGGTAAAGGTAAATGTAAAGGGACCCCTGACCATGAGGTCCAGTCGTGACCGACTCTGGGGTTGTGGCGCTCATCTCGCTTTATTGGCCGAGGGAGCCGGCGTACAGCTTCCGGGTCACGTGGCCAGCATGACTAAGCCGCTTCTGGAAAACCAGAGCAGCGCACCAAAACGCCGTTTACCTTCCCGCCAGAGCAGTACCTACTTATCTACTTGCACTTTGATGTGCTTTCGAACTGCTAGGTTGGCAGGAGCAGGGACCGAGCAACGGGAGCTCACCCCGTTGCAGGGATTCGAACCGCCGACCTTCTGATCGGCAAGTCCTAGGCTTTGTTGTTTAACCCACAGCACCACCCGCATCCCTTGTACAAATGGTAGCTGTCCAAAATTCAGAGCATATGCAGAAGCTTGCGATGCACACTGTACAAAAATAAATTGCCCGCAGTATCTTATTCACTCTTAAATTCACCTGAAAGTGCAAAATGAGACTTTGCTGTGCCCTGAGCAAAAAATGGTTGTCCGCACCATTTATGAACGTGTAAAGAAAAGTTTATGAGATTCCTGGAGGCACATTTAGTAAAGGCACTGCATGATCAGAGATCCCTTCTCAAGGGAGGATGGGGGATCCAGTCTTTTAAGATAACTGTCTTAAGAGTACCTGCCTTTGAAAGTCTATTTTAAAGGAAGCGATGTACCATCCAAAGCGGAGGCAATAAAATAAAAGGAAGCCGTGCCCAGCCGTCCTCCATCAAACTTTGTCCACAATCTGTGCAGCATATTCAAATCTCTGTGTTAGTACCACACTTTGGTATCAGCAGGGATTCTGAAAATAAAATAATTGGCTGGTTTGATCTCACAGACCCGTTAATTTCGCAGGCATCCTCTTGCGCCATAATGGCAACGATGGGGAATATTGCTCTCCACTTCCAAGATTTAAACAGCAAAATAGGGGAGCAATGGAGTCCCCACTTGCAGCTCCAAGGTCTGAATATTATTAGAAAACAGCAGCTGCCCACCCTACAGCAGCCTTGAGAGCAACACCCACCAAGACGTCTATTCCTCTGTTCATCTTCACCCCACAATCACCGTTGCTCAGCCATCCTTTCTTCTTTGGCCATCCCTCGTAGCCGAGTAAGATTGTCTTCCATAAACATGGTTTTAACAATAAGTCCGTAAGTGACTGTGGAGGCCAATTCTGGATCCACACGTCCATCCACAGTGGGGACATTGGTTTCCGGACAGGAGTTTATCACTGTGTGGATTTGCTAAGCGTGCCTTCCTCTTAGCATGTTTCACCCTTTCGTCCTGAGTTCGAGTTTCTTCAAAGCCCATGACACCTTTGGGAAAGGCTGTTCTCTAATTGGAGCACTTGCAGGCCAGTGTTTCCCAGTTGTCAGTGTTTATACTACATTTTTAAGATTTGCCTTGAGACAGTTTTTAAGCTTGTTGACCACCAGCATTACGCTTTCCATTTTTAAGTTCGGAATAGAGTAGTTGCTTTGGAAGATGATCATCAGGCATCCGCACAACATTACCAGTCCAGCAATGTTGATGTTGAAGAATCATCGCTTCAACACTGGTGATCTTTGCTTCTTCCAGTACACTGGCATTAGTTTGCCTGTCTTCCCAAGTGATGTGTAAAAAATTTTGGAGACACCGCTGATGGAATCTTTCGAGGAGTTGGAGATGGCATTTAGAAGTGGTCCGTGTTTCACAAGCATAGATTGAGTGATAGGCCAAGCTTTTCGTAAGCTTTTGCAAATATATTTAGGATGGTTTGGAGGTCATCCTCTGAGTGTGCGCACACTACGTTGTCATCAGCATACTGAAGCTCTATGGTGGAAGTTACGGTAACGTTACTCTTTGCTTTCAGCCTGCTCAGATTGAAGAGCTTTCCATATGATTTCCCTTCGACAAAGTGTAGGATCATTGCAATGAAAATAATGAGTAGAGTTGGGGCAATAACACAACCCTGTTTAACACCTGATCCCACTGTGAATGGTTCACTTTGAGAGTCATGGTTATCCCAAAAAAGGGAGCTGTACAAGCAAAGGGCCATGTCATCTGACTCCCACCTTCAGGGCCGAAAGTTATCACCGTCCATTTAGCAACAATTTCCCATCAAACATGATCCACAAGTAAGCAGCTTGAATTAGGGTATTACATAAATACAAATGTTTCACAAGGAATTCCACTTCTGAGGGAGGAAAGGGCTGCTTATAACTGAAGCCAGCTATAAATTCATCTCCTTAAGGGATTAGCGATGCCGCCCTATAAGCGTGGAGGAATCGGGTTTCTATCAAGAGGGTTAGAGGGAGATTTTATGTCTATCCTGTCCAAAATTAGGATGCACTCATCTGGTGCCTTCTTTTTTTTTTTTTTTTTTTTAAATAATTTTTTATTGGTTTACAACAAAATAAACAAATAAAATATAGTTCACATTTCATGTTACATATTAGTTCTTAGTTTTGACTTCCCTCAGCTTTTCCGCAAATCTTTCGTAGCCATATTTAAATTTTCGCATTTCCTTTTTTACCCATTGCCATTAGATATATTTTTCTTTCACCTTTCTTTGAACAATGTCTCCCAAATATTCACAGTGCTCTTTTAAAGCCTTCTAGCGTTATTTGTCCATCACTTAGGCTCTCCAGATATTTAACAAATTTCCCCCAGTTTTCTGTAAACTTTTGGTCTCTTAGGTACCTAATCTTTCCAGTCATCTTATCCAGTTCAGCATAGTCTAACAACTTAGACCTCCATTCTTCAAGTGTCGGTATCTCTTGTTGTTTCCACTTCTGCGCCAGTAACATTCTTGCTGCAGTCACCGCATATTGAAAAAATTTACTGTCCTTTCTCTTAATTTCATTTCCTAAAATACCGAGCAGAAAGATCTCTGGTTTCTTTGTAAAAGTATACTTCAAAATCTTCTTCAATTCGTTATATATCAGTTCCCAGAATTCTTTCACTCTCTTGCAATCCCACCACATATGATAGAAAGAACCCACATTTTCTTTGCATTTCCAACACTTATTACAAGTCTTATACATTTTTGCCAGTTTTACAGGTGTAATATACCACCTGTAGAACATTTTCATCACATTCTCTTTCAGTGACATGCATGCAGTAAATTTTAAATTTTCTTTCCATAATTTTTCCCACTCTACCAATTGTATGTTATAACCAAAATCCCTGGCCCAATGAATCATAACCGACTTTACCTCTTCATCTTTTAAATTCCATTCTAACAACAGATTATACATTTTTGACAGGATTTTAACCTCCTTATTGATTATTTCGGACTGAAATGTCGAATCTTTATCTGTGTAACCCCATTCTCTTACATCTTTCCTGAACATTTCATTCACCTGATAGTAATGCAACCAATCATAAACATCTTTTTTAACTTGTTCATATGGTTTCATCTTCCATTTTCCTCCTTCTTTCATTAACAATTGGTTATATGTCGCCCAATCACTTCTCATATTGGTTCTTTTGACACTCATAACCTCTAATGGTGATAACCAGTGTGGTACTTTAGGTTCTAATAGGTTTTTATACCTATCCCAGACTTCTATTAATGGGCCTCGGAAGATGTGGTCTCCAAAACCTTTATGTACTTTTTTCTTATCCTTCCACAAATACGCGTGCCAACCAAATCTATTATCATAACCTTCTAGATCTAACAGTTCCTTATTTTCTAGTTTTATCCATTCTTTCAACCAGCAAAGACATGATGCCTCGTAGTATAGTTTCAGATCCGGCAGGGCAAAGCCTCCTCTTTGTCTTGTATCTGTTAGAAGTTTATATTGTATTCTCGGCTTTTTGCCCTGCCATATATACCTTGAAATCATTCTTTGCCATTCTTTAAATAAGCTAATCCCCTTAATTATGGGGATAGTCTGGAACAAAAATAACATTCTTGGCAACACGTTCATTTTAATTATGGAGATTCTTCCCCAGAATGAGAATTTCATTCTTCCCCACACTTCCAGGTCCTTCTTAATTGCATTCCACACTGGTACATAGTTGTTTTGAAATAAGTCAATATTTTTCGAAGTTAGCCATATTCCCAGATATTTCACTTTTTTGACCGCCTCTATTTCCAGTTGTTGTTGCATTGTTTCGATTCCACTTTGGTCCATATTCTTTACAATCATTTTGGTTTTCTTCTTGTTTAATTTGAAACCTGCCACTTCTCCAAACTTATCCATCTCCTCTAACACCTCCTTGGCCGTAGCTGTTGGCTCTTCTATTGTTACCACCAGGTCATCTGCAAATGCTTTGATTTTATATTCATTTTGCCCAATCGTTACCCCTTTTATGTTTTCATTTTGTCTTATCGAATTCAGAAGAACTTCTAACACCGTTATAAATAATAATGGCGAAAGTGGACATCCTTGTCTTGTTCCTTTAGAGATTTTCAATTCTTCCGTGATAACGTTATTTATTATAAGTTTAGCTCTTTGTTCTGTGTAAATTGCTTTTATTCCATTAAAAAAGTCTTCACCGATTTCCATATGTTCCAAATTTCTCAACATAAAGTCCCAAGCTATATTATCAAATGCTTTCTCTGCATCCACAAACATCAACATAGCTTGCTTGTCAATCCTGACAGACAGATATTCCATTAAATTGATTACATTTCTTATATTATCTTTCATCTGTCTGCCTGGGAGAAAACCAGCTTGGTCCTTGTGGATGTAATCTCGTAATATTCTTTTCAATCTTTTCGCAAGTATCCCTGCAAATATCTTATAGTCTGTGTTCAACAATGATATTGGTCTATAATTTTTAACTTGGGTTAAATCCGAGTCTTGTTTTGGTAAAAATGTAATAAATGCTTCTTTCCAGGTTTCCGGGATGTCTCTTTCTTTTAGTATGTTATTCATAACTTCCCTCAACGGCGGTAGTACAATAGATTTCATTTCTTTATAATATCCTGCGGTGAATCCATCTGGCCCTGGAGCTTTTCCCCTTTTCAAATCTTTTATAACTTCCTTTATTTCCTCCTCTTCTATTGGGGTATTTAACCACTGTTTTTTCTCAGTCGGGATCTTTTGCACCTTTTTATCTTTTAGATATCTCTCGATTTTTCTCAAATTATTTTTCTCTTTCTTCTTATATAATCCTCTGTAATAGTCCAAAAACCCTTTTCTAATCTCTTTCGGATTGACTATCTCTTCTCCTTCCACCATAATTTTGTTTATTGTGCTTTGTTCTTTCCTTTTTTTAATTTGCCAAGCCAACCATTTGCCGGATTTATTCGCATGTTCAAAGTTGTTTTGTCTCAGTCTTTTGATGTTCCATTCAACTTCTTTGTTTATTATCATTGCAAATTGGCTTTGTAATATTTTAATGTTTTCTCTTGCCTTTGTGTTGTTCGGGTGCCTAATTAGTTTCTGTTCATTGTCCATTATTTGTTTCAAAATTTCTTTTTTCTTCTTTTCCTTGTTTTTATTCTTAATTGAATTCTGTTGAATAAAGAATCCTCTCATTACTGCTTTACTTGCATCCCAGACAACACTTATTTTTGTCCCTTTATTACAGTTATCCACAAAATATTCCGTCAATTTCTTCTGTGCTTTTTCTATTACTTCTTGGTCGTCTAATAGATAGTCATTCATCCTCCATCTGAAGGATCTTCCTTCATAACCTTTCAATTCAAGTTTTATTGGACTATGGTCAGAAATCACCTTCGGTTGAATCTCAATTTGTTGGGTTCTCGGAGTGAGTTCTGTTGAGATCCAAATTTGATCAATTCTAGACATCGACTGGTTCGGTTCCGAATAGTAAGTAAATTGTTTGTCTAGTGGGTGTTTAAGTCTCCAAACGTCTATCAGATTCAAATTTTTAATCATTGAAAAAAAGGATTTTGGTAGTTTCCCTTCTTTACTTACTCCTTCTCTGTGTCTATCCATTTCTAGTGAAACCACTCCATTCATGTCTCCCATTATTATTATTTTTTGGTCCATATATTCAAATAGTTTTTCCTCCAGAATTTTATAGAACTCAGTCTTGTTTCCGTTAGGTGCGTAGATCCCGACTATAATTAAATTTTCTCCTTGCCATTTGATTCTAACCGCAATTATCCTTCCGTCTTCGTCCTTAAATATTTGTTGGGCTTCAATTTTGTTGTTGATATAGATGACCACTCCTCTTTTCTTTTGTTTGTCTGAAGATATAAATTCATTTCCCAGTCTTTTGTTAATCAATATCTTTTTCTGTCTTCTTGCCACATGTGTTTCTTGTAAGCAAATTATGTCTAAGTGTTTCTTCTTCAAAAATTGTTCAATTCTGTTCCTCTTTTTTTTATCGTTCATTCCGTTGATGTTCCAATTCCATATTTTCAGCGCCATGTCTTCCAAATTTTAGTTTTAATAATTTTTTTGATTTTACAATTTGGCTTCTTCTTCCTCTTCCTCTTCTTCTTCGTCTGTCTTCTTCTCCTTTTCTCCTTCCTCTTCCTCTTCTGATTCGCCTGTTGCTCCTTCATCCACTCCTTTATCCTCCTCTTTCTCTGGTTTCAACTCTTTATATTTTCTCAGGAATTTTCCCATCTCTTCCGAACTAGTCAATCTGTGTCTCTTGCCTTTATATGCAAATGTTATCCCTTCTGGGAATTCCCATCTGAAGTCAATCTTGTTCTTTTTCAGTGTCTGCACCAGTGATTTATAAGTATCTCTTCGTTTAAGTAGTCTAATCGGAACATCTTTAAATATAATTATATAATTCCCATTTATGTTCAATCTTTTTTCTCTGTTCTTCTGCAGAATTGTATTCCTCATATCTCTATCTTTAAATGTGATTAAACAATCTCCTACAAATTTTCTTGCTTTTGTTGATTTTACTCTCATTCTAAATGCATTTTGCACCGTTTTTGCCATTTCTTCGGCTGGAATCTCTAACCACTGTGCTAACTCTGAAATCAGTTTTTCTTTTATATTCTCTCCTTGTGTTTCTGGCACCGATCTCAATCTTAAGTTCACTTCTCTCTGCCTGAGTTCATTCATAGCAATTAAATCTTTCATGTCTTCCTGTGCTTTGCTTAGTTCTCTCATTTCCATTTTAATTTTCTCTTCTTCCTTTCTGACATCTTTCATCTCCATCTTTGTCTTCTTCATTCCTTCCTCCAGTGATTGCGTCCTTTTCACAACCTCTTTCAGTTGTCCTTTCAATTCCTTTACTGTCTCATCTATTTTTTTATCCACATTTCCAATTTTATTATCTACATTTTCTAATTTTGTTTCCAAATTATTCTGACTTTGTTTAATATCCGCAAACATTTTTAAAATCTCTGTCTTAAACTCTGTCTCCTGCTTGGACCCCTTTCTATCCGATGGTGTCCCTTCCCCCCCCTTCTTCCCCAGATTAGACATTATATCTCAGTTTATAACCCAAAATATAAATAGTTATTTCCAAACAATAGATTTACATCCGATGATTATAAAACAAAAGTTTTAAATTTTCTGAATTTTAGTTCATCGATAGTTCATCAGTTGTCCATTTTCTTCTTGCCTCCAATCAGGCTAATCCTTTTTAAATAGAGCGGGTTATAAATTAAAATAAATTATCTTCTTGCCTCCACTCAGGCTAATCCATTTTAGATAAAGCTGTCTCTTCTTGCCTCTACTCAGGCTAATCCACTTTTGGGGCCAAAATCCATTTATAAATCCGTCAAGCTCCAGGGGTCCAATTGAAATCAAATCAGCAATTTTAATAAAAGACAAAAACAATCAAATCAAATTAAACCATCGGTGCCACAAGGCGCTTTGAAATAAGGCCAAAAGACATCAGAGTTCTTCGAAGAAACCAAAGAAATACCAATCGTGGCAAGAAGTCCAAAAAAGTCCATAAAAAAGAAAAGGGAAATAAACAAGCTGTTATTTCTTTGTTCGCCACCAGAGGGTGTAGCACAGTGGAGTGACGTAGTTATCGGAGCAGGTAAATTTTCTGTAATTTAATAGTTATTTTAACTTATTCCCCAACAAAGAACGGGTCTATTAAAGACGTAGTCTATTATTTAACAGTCTCAACTTTCCAGTCCTTGGATAGTAGTAACTTTAACCGTTTAATTATGTTGTAGAAAATGCTCCTTAAATAATAATGGCGGCGGGGGCTTCTCTTCCGTTCCGCAGTTTGTTGTTCATCAGAAAATAAAGTCGCGGAAGCACCCCTTCACAAAAACTAAAAGTCCCCCCTCAGTTAAACAGAAAGCCTCTTTTTTAATTAATGTTTATCTTCTGTTCCCCCCTTATTTTTCAATTGCTCAAAGCTTTTTATAAGTTTCCGAATATCTTATGGGGGAAAAGGAACAATGACCGCCAGGGTGACTCACTTTCCTTTGTTGCCGCTCTGCCCGTAACGCTGCGTCCTTTCGATTTCGGCTGCCGGCTGAACTCGGAGGATATTAACTTTTACTCCCCGGGACTTCCTTTTTTGTTCCTTACTCCTTATTGTTCTCTTTAGTACCGGTGCCGGGTTTTCAGTAATTTTGAGAGCGAAGCGCTTCCACGGCAAGCTCGGGGCTTCGCTATTTGGAGGTAGTTAATGGCGTCCCTCGACCCGCTGGTCCGCTCCGCCGTTCTCTTCACTTCTTACGAAGCTACCTGACGGCCGGGCGAACCGCTTCTGGTACCGCCGGGAACCTGACCTTCTGGACTCCCACCAGAGGTGTTTTCCGGGGGCTACTGCGCCCTGTAACCCCCCTGTCCCTCCAAAATAGCCTGGGATTTCCCTCCCGGAAAAATCCCCGCTTGCAACGAGATCGCGCTCCACCGGAAGTCCTCATCTGGTGCCTTCTATCTAGCACTGATCCCAGTTCATAGCTAAGGGGGAACCGCTTTCTAACATCAAACTTTTAACTTCCACTAAGAACGTTTGCAAAGCTAAGCAGGGTCTGGCATGGTTTCAAATTGGATGGGAGAATGCATGTTGAAATTCCTGCATTGCAGGGGGTTGAATTAGATCAGGGGTCAGCAAACTTTTTCAGCAGGGGGCCGGTCCACTGTTCCTCAGACCTTGTGGGGGGCCAGACTATATTTTTGTGGGGGACAAAATGAATGAATTCTTATGCCCCACAAATAACCCAGAGATGCATTTTAAATAAAAGGACACATTCTACTCATGTAAAAACACTGATTCCCGGACCGTCCGCGGGTTGGATTTAGAAGGCGATTGGGCCAGATCTGGCCCCCGGGCCTAAGGTTGCCTATCCATGAATTAGATGCTGCTTGGGATTGTTGCAGAACCCCCCCCCCCCCAATCATTCAGTTTGTACAAACACACACACACGACATACGCGACGTTTCTGTTATAAATTCATAGTAAATCAACCGTACATTGGATTTACACTGGTCCACTTTTATTTTGCTCCATGAAGGAAGGACTATCAAAGGGGGACGGTTTGATACAGGATGGCCATAATCCCTTAAGTGTACCAACACGTACTCAGGAGCCGTACCCAGTTGGCATGACAACCTTATGGTCCCAGACAGAAGACCATCAAGGTCACAAAGGACTTGCATATGGGAGTGGATTCAACACAGACTGGATCAAAGGACAATGATCAGCTCTTCCCTCTGGGGGCAGGAAACTGCCAGCTCCCCTTTGTCCTCTGGAACGGGGAGGGGGAAAGGAGGAACCAGCCAGGTGACAAGATACTCAGGTTACCTCCACAACTCCTCCCTCAACCCCTCCTTTTTGTGATGTGTCAATGATGTAGTTGTGATGTAGTTCTAGGGGTGTAGCTTGGGGGATTAGTAACTAATAAAAGTTCGGGTCTTCTTTTGATCTGGGCTTCCATTTTGTTTCACCTGGTGGCAGGTAGGAGTCCTGTCGCGACAGTCTTCAATAAAGACCAAGCCTACTGGCTGCTGTTTTGCTCTGGTATTCCTGGCTGGTGTCCTTGTTTTTTGTCCAAGGGAGCCATCGGATTTCTCCGTTAACAGGATCCCTTCCAACTCTGATATTCTAACTGTCTGATGGAGATCGGTGTTTGCAGATTGGCGTAGCTGGTAATGATATGAAATGCAAACAGTTCACGGGGCCATCTTCTTCTTGTTCAAGGGTAAAACATCCAGGTTTTTGATTCAGAACCTCTGATTAAAAACTAAGCACCCCATTAGCAGATAAAGGGAAGGTGCCACCCACACGTGCCCCAAACTGTGCTGAAGTTTGGTCTGCATTTGGAACACTCTGCTACATGCAGAGGATGATAAAAAAAATCTGGAAACCAAGCCTGGAAACTGAGGAACAGCTGAAGGACTTGGGTATGTTTAGCTGGAGACTGAGAGGTGATCTGAGAGCAACCTTCAAATATCTGAAGGGTCGTTGGACAGAAGATGGTTCAAGCTCTGCTGCTCAAAAGGGGAGATCTGAAACCAAAGGATTCAGAGGATAAGAATGAGATTCCAGTTAAACAGTAAGAAGGACTTTGTGACTGCAAGAGCTCTCACAAGATGGTGGACTCTCCTTCCACGGAGGCTTTTAAACAGAGGTTGGGTGGCCACCTGTAGGGGATTATTTAGCTTGAATTCCTGCATCGCAGGGAGCTAGACTAGATGACCGTTGGGGTCCCAACTCCACAATTCTGTGATCCAGCTCCTTCCCCTTCTCCAAGCTTCAGGTGTATCCTCCTTCAGCGCAGCCTAAGAGCTAGCTAGCTACCTGTTATGAGAATTATAAGGTCTAAGATATAAATGTTCATAAATGTACCAGGCAAAGTAAAGGTAAAGGGACCCCTGACCATTAGGTCCAGTCACGGACGACTCTGGGGTTGTGGCACTCATCTAGCTTTACTGGCTGAGGGAGCTGGCGTACAGCTTCCGGGTCATGTGGCCAGCATGACTAAGCTGCTTCTGGCAAACCAGAGCAGCGCACCGAAACGCCATTTACCTTCCCGCCAGAAGGTTTACCTTCCCTATTTATCTACTTGCACTTTGACGTGCTTTCAAACTGCTAGGTTGGCAGGAGCAGGGGCCGAGCAACGGGAGCTCACCATGTCGCGGGGATTCGAACCGCCGACCTTCTGATCAGCAAGTCCTAGGCTCTGTGGTTTAACCCACAGCGCCACCTGCAACCCCGGTACCAGGCAAACACATACATAAATATATAAACCACCTCTGAAAACAGTACAGGAAATTAGTCCTGAAACCATTTTGAGTCTCCCAATTTGACCTCAAATGTTTTGAAATGGGAAAACCTCCCCATTATCTCTTTGCTCAGAAATCCTGTCTTAAGGGTGTATGTGTATGAATAGAGTGAGCCTGTGACCTGGATTCAGGAACCGAGTATTTACCTTCACAGAAGGGTAGCCAGACTGCCCAGGTAAAAGCAATCAGTGACCATTATCAGGTATCCTGGCAAACAGGATTCCTGCTGTAGACCCGCCTCTTTCTGTGATGCATGTATGATGTTTTATGGGGGAGGGGGTGGTCTTGGGTTACAGGGTGGGCAATTTCAAAAGTCTGTGTGAGAGCTTGCATACATTGTTCTGAGTTCCTCCTCCCTCTTGCATGTGGGGAGTGAGGAACCTATTGCAAAGGTTAATAAAGATCAGGCTTTCTAGGTGCTTTGCTTCTCAATATTTTCTGCTTGGCCTCTGTTATTTTCTCCTACCTACAGGGAACCCACTTCCGGACTCTACACGGGCTCTTGGATACACCGTAAGGAAAAAAGGAGCAGTTTTTTCTTATAACACTACCATTAAAAGAGAATGTGCTTCTGCAGCACTTACAAATAATGGGAGCGCTAAAGGCCATGGGCTAAAGAGAGAGAGAGGAGAATGAGGAAGTCTTCAAAACCTTGTCTCCATAAAGCACATAATGTGAAAACATACCAGGCAGTTAAAGCTCCACTGTGCATGTTTCAGAAGGAAGCGACTTCGCCCCTGCTCAGGGAACTTGTAATTGGCAAAAATCAAAAGGCATGAAAAGGCAGCTTGAAGGGGGGGGGGGGAAGCTACAGAGACATTGGATCTGGATCCGAGGCACCTCCTCACAAGGTGCTGTGACATCTCTCATTTGCTCCCTGGTGTGACTGTGTCTACTGACTTCAGAAGTGGTTGTGAGTCGAGGACCCTCCGCCCGCATAGGCATATAGTAAGATACACAGACACATTGTTTTAGGTTAATGGGCAAAATTAGGCCACAACTTTTATTGGTTACAGTGGTACCTCTGGTTACATGGGCTTCAGGTTACATACGCTTCAGGTTACAGACTCCGCTAACCCAGAAATAGTGCTTCAGGTTAAGAACTTTGCTTCAGGGTGAGAACAGAAATCGTGCTCTGGCGGCGCAGCCGCAGCAGGAGATCCCATTAGCTAAAGAGGTGCTTCAGTTAAGAACAGTTTCAGGTTAAGAACAGACCTCCGGAACGAATTAAGTACTTAACCCGAGGTACCACTGTACAGCATGTGAGTAGTATTGGCTTAGGCATTGGATGAAACAGCAATACAAGACTCCATGGGAGTCATATCAGGGTTAACAACCAATGGGAGGAGCTTGTTGATGCAAATACAACTGGAAGCTCCCCCATGACGTCACCGGGGGTCGTGCCATGGCCCTAGCCACCAGCAGGGCATTGGACAGGATCCACGGCCGCTGGATTCCTTTAACGGAATACCCAGAAGAGGAGGGGTAGATGATGGCGCATACCCAATCCTCCAACACAGCACACACATTCCAATGCCTAACCGCCAATACCAGAAAGTTGTGACGAATTGCGGAAAAACCAAGAGGCTGGTGCCAATTTGCCAAATGGATAAAAAAGTCCTACCCGGCCCCTTGGGCAACCAAGGCAACCAACCGAAGTCCATAGCAAAGTCAATATGCAATAGAAGCTGACCTAAGAGGGAGGGAGGGAGGGAGATCCAAAGAAAGCAGGAACAGACTGGGAGCTGAGCGCTGCCGCGGCCGTTTAAATGCAGCTAGCCCCGCCCACCAGCCGGCCCTATTGGTCAGCTGGAAGGCTTGGCCGCGGCAGCAGAAGCAATCAGGAGCAGGGAGCTGAGCCCGCCTCCCTGCCCCAGCGGGAAGCTGCTCCCACTCACAACTCCTCCCTTTGTGCATTTAAGAACACAAAACATAAGAAGACTCTGCTGAGTCAGGCAACTGGCTTATCTTGCCCCACATCCTGTTCCCACAGTGGCCAAGCAGTCACCCCTGGGGAGCCTGCAAGCCCCTCCTGTGGCTCCAGCAATTGGCTTTCAGAAGGCTGGAGGCAGAGCGTGCCCATCGTGGCCAGTAGCCGCCGATAGCCCTCTCCTCCTCCATGATTTTGTCTACTCCTCTCTTAAAGGCACCCATGTCGGTAGCTGGCACTGCCTCCTGCAGTCATGAGTTCCACAGTTTAACTGCACGCTGCATGAAGCAGCCCATCTCTCGACTTGGCAGTGCAGTTCCCCAGCCAAGTAATGCGTACAGGAATGCGTATACCAGGGCAAAGTGTGCATAAAAATGCAAATATTAGTGAAAACAAATTTTATATGTATTATACAATATTTGTATTGTATCATATGTTGTGGGAACCCCCCCAATCATTCAGTTTGTACGAACTTGGCGCGCCCGCACACACACACACACTCACACACTCACACACTCACACACTACATACGCTACGCTTCTGTTATAAGTAAAGGTACATGTACCCCTGCCCGTACGGGCCAGTCTTGACAGACTCTAGGGTTGTGCGCCCATCTCACTCTATAGGCCAGGGGCCAGCACTGTCCGGAGACACTTCCAGGTCACGTGGCCAGCGTGACATCGCTGCTCTGGCGAGCCAGAGCCGCACACGGAAACGCCGTTTACCTTCCCGCTAATAAGCGGTCCCTATTTATCTACTTAAATCTATTTAAATTTATCTACTTAAACTTATTTATTTACTTAAATTTATCTACTTTAACTGCCAACCTAGCAGTTCGAAAGCACTCTCGGGTGCAAGGAGATAAATAGGGACCGCTTACTAGCGGGAAGGTAAACGGCGTTTCTGTGTGCGGCTCTGGCTCGCCAGAGCAGCGATGTCACGCTGGCCATGTGACCCGGAAGTGTCTCCGGACAGCGCTGGCCCCCGGCCTCTTTGAGTGAGATGGGCGCACAACCCTAGAGTCTGTCAAGACTGGCCCGTACGGGCAGGGGTACATTTACCTTTACCTTTTTATTTATCTACTTGCACTTCATGCTTTCGAACTGCTAGGTTGGCTAGGTTGGGACCGAACGACAGGAGCGCACCCCACCGCGGGGATTCGAACCACCGACCTTTCGATCGGCAAGCCCTAGGCACTGAGGCTTTAACCCACAGTGCCACCCGCGTCCCTCACGCTTCTGTTATAAATTCATAGAAAATCAACCATGCATCGGATCCGCACCGTTCCACTTTTATTTTACTCCATGAAGGAAGGACTACAAAATGGGGAAGGTTTGATACAGGGCAGCCATAATCCCTTCAGCATACCAGCACATACACAGGAGCCCTGCCCAGTTGCTATGCCAACCCTGATGGTCCTAGACAGAAGACCATCAAGATCACAAAGGACTTGCATATGGGAGTGGATTCAACACGGACTGGAACAAAGGACAATGATCATATCTTCCCTCTTGGGGCAGGATGCTGCCAACTCCCCTTTGTCCTCTGGAAATGACTCATGGGGAGGGGGAAAGGAGGAACCAGCCAGGTGACAGGACACTCAGGTTACCACCACAACTCCTCCCTCAACCCCTCCTTTTTGTGATGTAGTTGTGATGTAGTCTTAGGGGTATATTTGGGGGGATTAGTAACTAATAAAAGTTGGGGTCTTCTTTTGTTCTGGACTTCCATCTTGCTTCATCTTGTTGTGGGTGGGAGTCCTGTCGCGACAGTTTCCAATAAAGGCCAAGCCTACAGGCTGCTGTTTTGCTCCAAGTTATCCTGGTTGGTGTCTTTGTTTTTGTCCAAAGGAGCCCTCGGATTTTTCCTTTAACACATATAATACAAAAACGTATTATATGAGGGAGATTTGATTTACAAAAATGTGTCTATAGGGAGATTTGTGCACTAAAAGCAGAATAGTTATTTTTTAAAAAAATAAATTGCAAACTTGCGTGGAAATGTGCAGACCTGAACTGGGGATTAGAAAAAATGAGAAGTTGAGAGAAACCATCATTGGCAGGATTTCCCCTCCCCCCCCAAGTGGCCCCGGCTGAATGAGCCATTTGCCTCCCACGCCTGGCTTTGCATCACTTCAGCTAATGACCAAAGTCTCTCTGTTCTCCATTGAACTGTGTGCGCATATCGCTAATACATTTTGGAACTGGTTTGGCTCACAGCCCAAAGATTACCGAGCCAAACCGTTCAGCTGCCTTTCCCAGGTTTGCATAATGTTTGGCGTTCTGAAGAGGGGAGGGAGAGAAGAGCCTTTAGGCCAGTAGCTCCCATACTCTTTTGCGCTGCCTCCTCATTGGTTCCACAAGCCCACCCCTCAGAGCCCCCTACCCTTCAAAAAGCATTACTCCGAATAGCAGTTTGCCCAACCCATTCGGGAAAATACTGACGCGATAAAATTCAAAACAGGAACAATGAATCCTACATTGGTTCAAAGTCCCATTAAAACCATTTAGTTGAATTAATTCAATGAATCTGATGAACTTGATCCAGTGACATCAGCTTTGCAAAGTCTGGGAATCATTTACTTTGACAAGCACTTTGTTGAGGTTTTTTTTGAGAAAGTTGCTGACCTTTGGGGGAGGGGAAATAGTTCAGATGTATGGCAATCCTATTCCAATGGCAGGAGTCAGGATAGTAACGTAAAGGTAAAGGGACCCCTGACCATTAGGTCCAGTCGTGGCCGACTCTGGGGTTGCGGCGCTCATCTCGCTTTATTGGCCGAGGGAGCTGCAGTACAGCTTCCGGGTCATGTGGCCAGCATGACTAAGCCGCTTCTGGCGAACCAGAGCAGCGCACAGAAACGCCGTTTACCTTCCCACCAGAGTGGTATCTATTTATCTACTTGCACTTTGACGTGCTTTCGAACTGCTAGGTTGGCAGGAGCAGGGACCAAGCAACGGGAGCTCACCCCGTCGAGGGGATTCGAACCGCCAACGTTCTGATCGGCAAGTCCTAGGCTCTGTGGTTTAACCCACAGCGCCACCCGCGTCCCATCAGTCAGGACAATAGTCTGAGCCAATTTTCCTAACCCAGCCTCTTTCTCTAAGCAATGGCTTTGGCTGACTAGCGAAGTGCCATGATCGACATAACAAAAAAGATTGCTCTGTGCTATAGACTGAATGCAAGATCACAGGAGATTAGCCCGAGTGGTGTGAGAGAGCTGAGCTAGAAGGAAGCTGGAAGCTGGAGACACAGAGATCCGCTTGCTCTGGGCTGGATCCCAAGCAGTGACTGAAGGAGATGCAAGATCTGCCAGGGTGTTAATATACACTCAGGTTGTATATATGAGTAGCGCCACCCACATCCCTTTCACTAAGCCTCTTGGGCTTGCCGACTGGTTGGCGGTTCGAGTCCTTGTGAAGGAGTGAGCTCCCGTTGCTCTGTCCCAGCTCTTGCCAACCTAGCAGTTGGAAGGCACGTCAAAGTGCAAGTAGATAAATAGGTACCACTGTGGTGGGAAGGTAAACGGCATTTCTGTGCAATCTGGTTTCTTTCACAGTGCCCTGTTGCGCCAGAAGTGGTTTAATCCTGCTAGCCACATGACCTGGAAAGCTGTATGTGGACAAACGCCGGTACCCTCAGCCAGAAAGCAAACCCTGGCACCTTTGGAGTCTCACCACATTATCTCTTGCTTTGGAGTCTCAAGTTATCTCCCGCTTGGACTACTGCAATGTGCTCTACGTGGGGGTACCTTTGAAGGTGACTCGGAAACTGCAATTAATCCAGAATGCGGCAGCTAGACTGGTGACTGGGGGTGGCCGCTGAGGCCACATAACACCGGTCCTGAAAGATCTTCATTGGCTCCCAGTATGTTTTCGAGCACAATTCAGAGTGTTGGTGCTGACCTTGAAAGTCCTAAATGGCCTTGGTCCAGTACACCTGAAGGAGCACCTCCACCTCCATTGTTCTGCCCAGACACTGAGGTCCAGCTCTGAGGGCCTTCTGTCGGTTTCCTCCCTGCGAGAAGCCAAGTTACAGGGAACCAGGCAGAGGGCCTTCTCGGTGGTGGCACCTGCCCTGTGGAACTCCCTCCCACAAGATGTCAAAGAGATAAAGAACTATTTTACTTTTAAAAGACAACTGAAGTCGGCCCTGTTTAGGGAAGTTTTTAATGTCTGATGCTGTATTGTTTTTAATATTCAGTTGGAAGCTGCCCAGAGTGGCTGGGGAGACCCAGCCAGATGGGCGGGATCACCATTTAGAGACTGGTGTGGCATGTTATGCTATGGAAGACCTGAGCTCCATGAGAGAGAGCATCTGGCTTCTGCTGTGCTCTAATATGAAGCATCCTGCCTGTGTTCTCATTTTCCTTCTCCCTCCTCTGCGCCTGCCGTCAGCTCCTTTTCCTGCCTTGGCCCCCCGGCAGCGAGGACCGTTTTGGGCCAAGAGGCGAGTGTCATTGCGCTAGCCTCCTCCCTCTTAGCAATTCTCCCCGCACACTCGCACAGACGAGAAAAGGCCCTCCCTGTGCCTCTTGGGTGATTGATTCCAGACAGCGCCACACTGCTGGGCGTGGATTCCCTGCCTTTCGGATGTCTAGGACAAAACATCCAAAATGCAGATGGAACGCTGGTGGCGATGGCAGGGCTGTGTCACGTCGCGGTGGCAGCTTTAATTAAGGCTAAATGGCGCTGGTCGTATTTTACACGACACCCACGCAGGAGGCGCTTCTGAACTCCAATCCTTTTAAGCAAGCAGGCTGCGACTCTCAGCGGCTTCCCAGAGCTTTCAGGCTGATGGTGAGATTTCCCTCTGGGGTTGCCAACAGAGCTTGTGGTCCCTGGGCCAGCGCTCTCTGCTTAATTCCCCTGCAAATGTCATTGCTCTGGAATCGTGGCCTCTGTCCTCTGCCCCGTTTGAGGGACTGGTCCCCTCTTTCAGGGCACGACTGAGAGCCAAGGATCCCCTGTGTAAACTCAAATCTTTGCTCTTTTTTAAGAATATTTTTATTGAATATCAACAGAAATAACAAAAATAAAAAACAAACAACAGCAAACACAACAACCACCACAAGCAAAGGAAAATATACACAAAAGCAATATCAAATCCATAAAATGGGATTCTCTGAATCCCTTGACTTCCCTTCCCGGTTCCTTAAATTTCCTTTTCAACTGCGTATCATTTCTACTCCAAATTATTTTCCTACCTCAACTTTCCTGTATTATTTCTAAAATTACAAGTGTTCTTCAAATCCTGCCGGTGTATTAACCTGTTTTCAATACTTGAGAGCCAAGGACCCCCAGTGTAAGCTCAAATCTTTGCTCTTAGGCCTGTCCCATTAAATCCCCCGGGGGGAGAAATGCAGTTTGGTCCACTGTGTGTCTCCCCCCTGCCAGAAATGTTCTGTGCAGAACATCTTTCTTGGGGCAGGCAAATGCTGGCAGCTCACCTGCCCAAAATCACCTTCGTATTTTAAGAGTAGGGAAGGAAAGCAAGAAACAGGGGAAAGAAGGATGAACCCCAAAAGCCCCCGCAAGGTACTGGACAAGATGAGAGTTTTTTATGTGGTCTAGAATTCAAACAACAGAAAAAGGAGAAGGAAGTGAATTTAGTGGTATGCAGAAAAAAGAATGTCCTGGTAGGAGTTTTGGGGTGGTCAGTCTGGATGCGATCCTTCCATGCCTGTGATCCTGTATCCCACATATTAAGAAGAGCCTGCTGGATTTGGGGAATGTTCAGGGTGACACACCGTGGGCCAAATAACCGCTTGGAGATTGGGGGTGGTGTATGATCAAGGGAAGTCTAGATCAAGGGAAGTAATAGTGCCACTGTATTCTGCTCTGGTCAGACCTCACCTGGAGTACTGTGTCCAGTTCTGGGCACCACTGTTCAAGAAGGACACTGACAAACTGGAACGTGTCCAGAGGAGGGCAACCCAAATGGTCAAAGGCCTGGAAACGATGCCTTATGAGGAACGGCTAAGGGAGCTGGGCATGTTTAGCCTGGAGAAGAGGAGGTTAAGGGGTGATATGATAGCCATGTTCAAATATATCAAAGGATGTCACATAGAGGAGGGAGAAAGGTTGTTTTCTGCTGCTCCAGAGAAGCGGACACGAAGCAATGGATCCAAACTACAAGAAAGAAGATTCCACCTAAACATTAGGAAGAACTTCCTGACAGTAAGAGCTGTTTGACAGTGGGATTTGCTGCCAAGGAGTGTGGTGGAGTCTCCTTCTTTGGAGGTCTTTAAGCAGAGGCTTGACAACCATATGTCAGGAGTGCTCTGATGGTGTTTCCTGCTTGGCAGGGGGTTGGACTCGATGGCCCTTGTGGTCTCTTCCAGCTCTATGATTCTATGATAATATAGTAGTTTCAGATTTGTAGGCATCCAGTGGAACTCCCTCCCACAGGAGACAATGATGGCCACCAAGTTGGATGGCTTTAAACGGGGATCGGCCAGATTCATGGAGGAGGAGAGGGCTATCTCTTCCCACTGCACATTAGGAAGAACTTTCTGAGGGTTTAGCAGTGAAACAGACCACCTTTGAAGGTGGTGGACTCTCCTTCCTTGGAGGTTTCTGAGCAGAGGTTGGTTGGCCAGGGCAGATTCCTGCATTGCAGGGGGCCGGACTAAGTGGCCCTCAGTGGCCCTTCCAACTCTATGATTCTAAGAGGGAGGCTGAGAATGCAGCCCCTCAAGGGACCTGGAGACCCGTCATCTGTGGAGAGAGACATGGTCCGTATGGGACACACAGACTCCCGCTGGCATTTGAGATTCGGATGGTGGCCTCCAATTCTGCGGACCAAGGCCAAACTGGAGGAGGGCTGAGCGCCGGAAATCAATAACAGACTCCGATGCTGCAGCCAAATAAACGAAAATCAAATCAAGCACTGCAAACAAGTTAGAGGGAGGAAAAACTCAATGAGCTGAAGGACAGGCAGAGCTGGGAGCCAAGAGGGAACAGGATCCTGCTCACGGGAGGTTTTTAAGCAGAGGTTGGATGGCCGTCGGTCAGGGTATTCTGCAGCTGAGATTCCTGTCTGTTTTTAACCTTTTTATATGGTTTTTATTGCATTTTATTGTTTATTTCCTTGATGTCTGATGGGAGGGCGTTCCACAGGGCGGGTGCCACCACCGAGAAGGCCCTCTGCCTGGTTCCCTGTAACCTCACTTTTCGCAGTGAGGGAACCACGAGAAGACCCTCGGAGCTGGACCTCAGCGTCTGGGCAGAATGATGGGGTGGAGACGCTCCTTCAGGTCTACTGGGCCGAGGCCGTTTGGGGCTTTCAAGGTCAGCACCAACACTTTGAATTGTGCTCAGAAATGTACTGGGATAGATAGATGATAGATAGATAGCAGTCCATTCAACAGGCTTGCAAAACAACACAGAATTCAGCTCTGGTTGATTTTAAATGAACATCTCTACCAGAACTGAATTTTTTGTCATACAAACATGCGCACAAGACAGATAAAAGAAAGTGCTTCATGCAGCAGATGGTTAAACTGTGGAACTCCCTCCCACAGGAGTCAGTGATGGTCACTTGGATGGTTTTAAAAGGGGGTGAGGCAAATTCATGGAGGAGGAGGGGGCTATGGACGGCTTTGCTTGACTTCCACAATTGGGAGGCAGCAATTGCAGGGAGGGAGGGGGCTCCTGTGGTCAGACCTTGCTTTTGGGTAACTGTTCAGCCACTGTGAGAAGAGGATGTGTCCCAGATGGACCACTGGCCCAAAGCTGAAGCAGGCTCTCCTGAAATTCTTATATACACAAACACCGTATCCGTAACCCTAATAAAAACTCCGTAATGCCATTTAACATCCCGCCATTGGCACAACACGATGATGCTGAGCTGTCCTGAGCTTCTTTCATTCTCCCCGCTCCAGCAAAACTGGGGCACTTTCCCGATGCAGCAGGCAAGCGACGGAAGAGACATTGTCCCTGCCGCTTAGGTGACAATTTGTTAGGGTCTCCAAACCCAGAGGAAATGGCCTGCGGATGATGGATGAAGCTGTACGGCCAAACTGCCACTCCACAGCGGAGGCATTAATCAACTGCCAAGCTCACTGAAGCCTGCAGCCAGGGGAAACCTTGAAAATGGGGACAACCCTTTCCAGGCGAACTTGCCTGCCTCCGCCACCCCGTCCTCCTGGCAAGAGACGCAGGCGGCAGAATACAGGGTCCTGTTCACGCTTAGTTGCTGAGCCGCCTCCTTAAGATCTGCAGAATTCCTCTGAAGATGTCCCAAATGCCTCTACTTCTTGATGACATGAACTATCTCTCCAAGAATTCCCTAAGGGCAAAGCACCTCTGAGCATGTGCAGAGTGATGAGGACCAACATTTGCCTTTAAATAAATCCCATACGAAGAGCTACAGGGGAGAGTCTGCTGGCACCACCAAGGGCAGTCTTTTTCACCTGCTTGCCCCACCCCATGCGAGGTTGGGCAGAGGAAGGGTGTGTGGTGGGGGTGGTCTGCCCCGGGTGTCACCACTGAGGGGTGACAAAATGCCAGGCGGCACTCACCTTGGGGCCTGCAGAGCGCCCGAGCCATGCGTCTTTCCTGGGAGTGACGCGGTGGCTTGGGGGCTCGCAGGCTCTGCGCTGCCCCGAATGGTCCACCCGCCACCACCTCTCCCTAAGCTGTAGGGCGGCTGAGTGTGAGAAGGCAGGCAGACTCCTCAAAGGCCCCACGGAGCATCCTGCCCCAACTCACCCCGCCCCACAGGTGGCTGGCCACCCCCCCCCCCGGGCACTACCCCAGGTGCCCAATCGGCTTGCTCCGCTACTGTCTAGAATCATATAGCACTGGTCCTGAAAGGCCTCCATAGGCTCCCAGTACATTTCTGAGCACAATTCATAGAATCATAGAATCATAGAATCATAGAGTTGGAAGAGACCACAAGGGCCATCGAGTCCAACCCCCTGCCAAGCAGGAAACACCATCAGAGCACTCCTGACATATGGTTGTCAAGCCTCTGCTTAAAGACCTCCAAAGAAGGAGACTCCACCACACTCCTTGGCAGCAAATTCCACTGTCGAACAGCTCTTACTGTCAGGAAGTTCTTCCTAATGTTTAGGTGGAATCTTCTTTCTTGTAGTAAAGTGTTGGTGCTGACCTTGAAAGCCCTAAACGGCCTCAAAGGCCCAGTAGACCTGAAGAAGCGTCTTCACCCCCATCGTTCTGCCCGGACACTGAGGTCCAGCGCCGAGGGCCTTCTGGTGGTTCCCTCCCTGAGAGAAGTGAGGTTACAAGGAACCAGGCAGAGGGCCTTCTTGGTAGTGGCACCCTCCCATCAGATGTCAAGGAAATAAACAATTCCCTGACCTTTAGAAAACATCTGAAGGCAGCCCTGTTTTGGGAAGCTTTTTAAGGTTTGAGGTTTTAACTTGTTTTATATGTGCTGGAGGCCCAGTCAGCACCAGTCAGATAGGTGGGGTATTGACAGCAGCAGCAACAACAACAGTATTGCAACTGTTTTTAGATTTATGCAAATAACTCAGTTACCATTCACAGCAGCTAGAAGAAGAAGAAGAAGAAGAAGAAGAAGAAGAAGAAGAAGAAGAAGAAGAAGAAGAAGAAGTCATTCCTTGCACTGCTATGTTAAGGGCCTGAGGCAGAGGTCTCCCCTTTCGCCTTACTGTCCAGTGCAGTGAAGGGGTCACAGTTTTGGACAAGGTTCTGGAAGACCAGGGTTTGAATCCCCCCATAAGACATGAATCTCCCTGGGTGTCCTTGGGTTACGGTCACTGCCTCTCCGCGTAACCTACCTCTCAGGGCTGTTGTGGCACCTTGAGCTCCAGGGAGACAAGGCGGCATCAAAATGCAATCAATCAATCAAGTACGTAAAAGATTAGCAGAAATATAGTGCAATAATATTTAGGTAGGAATATTAAGAATGTGTGTTAGAGACATTTAGTTAATTAATTATCATTTCTGATCCATATGCCAAATATGTAGCCCTGCATATTACCTATTTTTAACTGCTTGGGCGATTCTCTTATTAAGAAGAGAAAGCAATCGCAATTTTGAACACAAAAGGGCAAGAAGCTATCTTGGCGCCGAAATGGCTTCATAAGTGGCCACCTTGAGAGCCATGAGCATCACGTCCTTTTTTGTTCGGTGACTTCCTTCCTCCCAAAAGCTGAAAGCCTTGACAAGCCCCGTTCTGCTTCTTCTGAGTTGGAGCCCAGGCGAATTCCAGTAGATCAGCTAATCTCGCCCTCCTGACAGCCTCCTTAATGGCTCTGGCTCCGCGGATGTTTATGGCTGTCTAAGCCAGCCGGCCATTTAATGCTGAGTTGTCATTTGGGATGAGCCTGGGATGGGAGGGACGTTTAATATCCCCAAAGGATGCAACCTGAGGTTTAAGGGTAGGAGTTTTGTTTGGGGGGTGGAGAATCGCTTAGGAACCTAGCACAGTGCTTTGGAGAGAAGCTCACCTCATCTGGTTGAATGGGCATCTGTCAGGGATGCCTTGCCTTGCGATATCTAGGCCAGGCTGTTGAGTAATAATAATAATAATAATAATAATAATAATAATAATAATTTATTATTTGTACCCCATCCATCTGGCTGGGTTTCCCCAGCCACTCTGGGCAGCTTCCACGAAGACCAAAAATACAGTATATATATACACAAAGGAAACAGATCTCAATAACTCTGAGATGAAGTCCCTGCGTTGACGGTCCCCACCCATGCCTTTTTGCTGATTCTGCGCCTCTGCAAACAGAGACTAAGCCACGTCTGTCTGAATAGGTCTTATCACAGCCAGCGGAAGATTAATGTACCCATTAATTATTATTAATTACACTCCTAATCTTACGGAGATTAGAGCATGTCCATAAATTAGCAGGCAGCTGAGAAACACAGAGCGGCCTCGAGGCGCCTCGTGCCAAGCAGATCTATGGGGCTCCTTGATACCACACAGAGCTGGGCCGCCATCGATGTGGACCTGTATCCAGTGGCGTCGCAAGGGGGCGGAGGGGGGCGGCTCGCCCTGGGGGAGTAACAAGAAGGCACCCCGTGGGCTGGGGATCCCGCCACCGTCCGTACGGAGTCCACAGTGATGGGGTGGGGGCACAATAAACGGCCCCCACTCTGCTCTGGAACCAGCAGCTGAAACTTCCTATGACATTTCAAAGTAAGGCTGTCTGTGAATCGTTTTGACAGATCTCAAATTATATTGATTTCTTTTTCTTTTCTTTTTTTAAAGAATCCTTTGATCCCCAAGAAAGCAGATAAGGAAAGCTTAGAAAGGGGAGTGTAGATGTTCTACATACACGGGAAGTTCTGCAATGGGGGAATAAGGTGGAAGCCACAGATAAGATGCAGCCCCAAGCAGAGCTGCTATCTGTGATTAAATCTGCCAGTCCTGGAATTGCTTCAAAACAGAGGGAATCGCAGCTTGAAGACAGAGCCTGATCCTGCCACCAGTGACGTTCCTACACAGTGCCGCTGTTCCTAATAGGACTTAATTCCACGAGGCCAGTGTCACAGTGGATGAGTCCCTTTCTTTGCCAAGCTGCAACACAGGACATGGCAGGAGGGGGGGGCAGGAGGGAGGGGGCTGCAGGGCTCTTCTCCTTCACCAACTTGGCGTGATGGACAGAGGTTGGGGTCCTTTTTCCAGGCTGGCCAAAGGTTAGAACAAAGGAGAAGTGTGTTTATTTATTTTAAAAAGTATTTGTATACTGCTGTGCCATACAAAACATGCCAAAGCAGTTGGTGATGTTTTATCGTGTTTTGAATATTCTGTTGGGAGCTGCCCAGAGTGGCTGGGGAAACCCAGCCAGATGGGTAGTGCATTAATAATAAATAATAAATAATAATAATAGGAGCTCCTGTTACCAGCTTCGTCCATAAATAGCAACACCCTAGAGGTCCCAGGCCATAAGGAAGTCAGATTAGTCTCAACCAGAGCCAGGGCCTTTTTTTATATATATATATAATATTTTTATTAAAGTTTTTACATAAAAAGAAAAGAAAAGATAACAGAAAAGTACAAAAGTACAAAAATACAAAAATACAAAACAACAAAAAAGAAACCCAAAAAGAAAAAGAAACAGAAAAACAATTAAAAACAATTCCATTTCATAATATTCCTTGCATTTACTTATTTCCCAGACTTCCCCACACCTCCCTTCACTGTATTCCAATTCTTATATCTAATCAGCAAATCCCTTCCCTCTGTCTTACCTAATTTTTAACTTAATCATAGTATCTTAAGATATCTTAATCTCCTTAATATCTTAACAAATTAAAGCCTTTTGATTTTACATCTTTTAACCTTTAAATTTTCTGTGCTCCTTCACCACTTTATTACTAATAACCTTTTACGTTCAATCCGATACTAACATTCATTTATCTTATAATATTTCTGTAAATAATCTTTAAATTTCAGAGCCAGGGCCTTTTCAACACTGGCTCCGGCCTGGGATCTGATTTCTTTCCACAGGGCCTGTAAGACAGAGTTGTTCTGCCTGGCCTTTGGCTTGGAGCCAATTCAATTCCCTCCCCCTCTTTCTTTTTTCCTTTCTCCTCCTGTGAAGAGGCTGCATCTTAATGTTTTAATGTTGTATTTTAATCTTGTTTTTTAAGTTGTATTTTAATAATCAACTTGTTTTTATTATTGGTCCGGTCTTGGCTGGGGAGGGCGGGATACAAATAATTTTTTTTATTATTTGCCAACTACAGCCATTCCTGGGCAGGGACAGCCTGCCCATTGTAGTCCGTGTGTTGGCACCGTGGAGGCTGGACAACTGCAATGCATGCCACATGGGGCTGCCCTTGGACTTGGGTCCAGAAGCTGCTGCTGAAAACCTTCCTCTTCCATCCAGCCCAGGCAGACAATTAAGAACACATCTTTCCACAACAGTTAACTGGTTTATGAAGAAAGCGCAAGGGAGGGAGGGGGCAGACGCTGACAGAAAGATTTCAGCGGCTGGACTTGGAGTAGTTTTCAGATAGATTCATTTGTGCTGAATCCAGCCACATTTTGCATCTCTGTCTGAATCCTCCGTCTCTTTGGGGCTGCCTGATGGTGCGCGTCATATCTCTGCTTTAGAGACGGCAGGTGGCAGGTGGCTGGTTGCTGACTCGGGACCTTGTCTCCCGCCTCTGATTTAAGCATTTGGGCTAACACTTTATCTTTTCCTAAGAATTCAGTGAAAATTTAGCCTGGTGTTTGTTAGGTTACAGGAACTGCAGGAATTTAGAGGTGAAGGTGCAGCAGATTATGAGAGACAGGTCCAAGTGTAGGGGAAGCCTCACAGGAAGGAGAAAATCGACTGACTGTTTGTTTGGAAGAGGTGACTGAAGTGTGGCTTTACTAAAAATGTTTCATTAACCTTAATAGCAGTTCTAATAGCAGTGGTTTAAAATCCCTGTAATCTGGTATGTTCTGCATAGGCTACCTTTAACACAAATTCCAAGCAGTGATCATAGTCTCAACCCCTCTGGGATAAAATACATACATACATACATAATTTTATACATAAAATAAAAATAATTTTATTTGTATGCTACCTTTTCAGAGTTCAAACCAGGCTCAGGGCTTCTTACAACATGAAAGAATTACATAACTGTGACATAAGAAAATGAAATGAACAACCAATAAAACATTAGAAAGATACACAACTAAGCTGAACAATTTCCACAGCAAGATCTAAAATAAAGATGCAAAAAACCAGCAGCAACAACCACATTCCCCCCAAACCCCACAAACTTGCTAGGTGCCACCCAAAGCACCACTTTTGAGTCTTAATTGCAGAGCACATTCAGCCCAGAGTGGAGACGAGCAAGGTTTCTCATCTGGCTTTTTCCAAATGAGGGTCTTATTTGACAGAGTCTTTGCTCAGTTTGGGAATGCTGTTGTTGAGTCGTTTAGTCGTGTCCGACTCTCCGTGACCCCCTGGACCAGAGCACGCCAGGCACTCCTGTCTTCCACTGCCGCCTGCAGTTTGGTCAAACTCATGCTGGTAGCTTTGAGAACACTGTCCCACCATCTCGTCCTCTGTCGTCCCCTTCTCCTTGCGCCCTCCATCTTTCCCAGCACCAGGGTCTTTTCCAGGGAGTCTTCTCTTCTCCTGAGGTGGCCAAAGTCTTGGAGCCTCATCTTCAGGATCTATCCTTCCAGTGAGCACTCAGGGCTGATTCCTCACTGTTTGGGTATAAAGGTAACGGGACCCCTTACCATTAGGTCCAGTCGTGACCGACTCTGGGGTTGCAGTGCTCATCTCGCTTTACTGGCCAAGGAGCCGGCGTACAGCTTCCGGGTCATGTGGCCAGCATGATGAAGCCACTTCTGGCGAACCAGAGCAGCGCACGGAAACGCCAGAGTGGTACCTATTTATCTAGCTGCATGCATTTTGGTGTGCTTTCGAACCTCCCCCCCCCCAAAAAAAAATGTGATTCAGAGCAGAATACTTCTGGAAATGAATTTTGGCATGTTGATGTCAGATCACTTAACATTTCCCGAGCTCCTTATGCACACTCTTGACTTGTGTTTCATTAGTGCCGTCAGGGTAATCTCTTTGAAATTGCTGCCGGAAAGACTTCCTTCGTGGCAGCTGATGGCTGCAATTTGTATGTATTGTCCATGCATACAAAGGAGGTCTCTGGAAGAGATCCTGGCACCGCTGCCAGCTGTCTCCATCCTGGACAGTCCGAGTTAGAGACATAAAGTCTTGGTGCTTGGTAAATAACCCCTACGCAAAAGCAAAAAATTGCCCGCAGAACCCGGACGCAGGGATGAAAATGTGCCAACCTGCCCAGAGTGTTAGAAATCCCATCTGACAGCTGATCTTTATTTATTTCACCAAATGTGCTTAACAAAGTTCATACTGCAGGAAACCTGTATGCGGTTTGTGAGAAATATCAAAGTGATCAATAAAGAGTGTTAAAAGCATTGGGGTGTGAATTACATCTGCAATAGAACCATCCTTTTCAATACAACCTTCATCACAAGCCTGGAAAATCTGGAACTGGGCATGATAATCAGATGTCGTTCTATTAACCCATGTTCAGCTGTACTTATTCTATGTGCCTATTTTATAGTCTTCTTTTTCGTCTTTTTAAGCTTTCATCTGTTGTTATAGCTGTTCTCTCTGTTTCATATACATCAGAAAATGAAATAAAAACATTTACAAAAGAAAGTGAAACAATATATTAAATTTAACAGCGAGAAAAAGATGAAAACATCTCCAGGGGAGGGTGGTTTTGTTTGTTTTACTCTTCTTGGGTGGATTTCAACATGCGAAAACAATAAAAATAGGAATTTTAAAGAAGATAAAAACACATTGACCCTTTTGTCCCGTGTTTAAAGATAGACTTCAGGCTCAGGTCTGCTTCCTTGATGCTTTCTAAGCACCGACTGCTGCCAAGTTTCAGGTAAGCTTTTAAAGAGTTAAACTCGGGTGGTTTAGGGGTGTCAGTGGCGGCTTTGTGCTTCCTATCTCCATAGTTTCAGGATTCAAGACCCCACTTTTTTCTGGTGAGGCTCAATCGCATCCCTGCAAACCCAGACTGCACAATCAAAGCTTGGTTCTTTTAAATTTGCTGCCAAGGAGTGTGGTGGAGTCTCCTTCTTTGGAGGTCTTTAAGCAGAGGCTTGACAACCATATGTCAGGAGTGCTCTGATGGTGTTTCCTGCTTGGCAGGGGTTGGACTCGATGACCCTTGTGGTCTCTTCCAACTCTATGATTCTATGATTCTAAGTCACTTTTTGGGATAAGGAAAATGTCCAGGAGAGTGCTGGGTGACAAGTGCTTGATGCAAGGCCATCTCACCTCCCCACAAAAACACTAAGATGCATGCACAATTAAATTGTCAGTGTTATCTAAATCTCTCTGCAAACAAATCAGATTGAGCATGCATTAAACAGGAAGGAAGGAAGGAAGGAAGGAAGGAAGGAAGGAAGGAAGGAAGGAAGGAAGGACTGTTCCCATCTGACTTTTATGTTGAATATTAGAGGAACAGATAAAATCAAGTCGAAAGGTCCAGTAGCACCTTAGAGGCCAACTAAGTTTGTTCTGGGCCGCGGGTGGCGCTGTGGGTTAAACCACAGAGCCTAGGACTTGCCGATCAGAAGGTCGGCCGTTCGAATCCCTGTGACAGGGTGAGCTCCCAGTGCTCGGTCCCTGCTCCTGCCAACCTAGCAGTTTGAAAGCACGTCAAAGTGCAAGTAGATAAATAGGTACCGCTCCGGCAGGAAAGTAAACAGCATTTCCGTGCACTGCTCTGGTTCGCCAGAAGCGGCTTAGTCATGCTGGCCACATGACCCGGAAGCTGCACACCGGCTCCCTCGGCCAATAAAGCGAGATGAGCGTGTGATAGGAATTTTATGGTATTAGATATATGGCAATGTTCATAACTGCACATACATAGATCAACACAGGAAGACCAACCTGGAACCATTTTGATTCCTAAACTGACCAAATCCTTTTCTCTGCAAGGTTAAACTGGAAAAGCCTCCCCATTGTCTTTTTCCTCACAAATCTTGTCTCAAGGATATGTCTGTTTGAATAAGGTGTGAGCCTGTGACCTGGCCCAGGAAATAAGTATTTTAACACCACAAAAGAATGGCCAGGCTCCCCAGGCAATCCAATCAAGTAACTTGCCAGACAGGAGATAAACTGTGACAAGGAGAAAAACAACATTTAAATTTGTGATGTAGGTGGGATCTGAGGGGTGGTCTTAGGTTACACCCCTTCTGTGATGCATGCATAATGTTTCTGGGGGTGGTCTTGATCTACAGGATGGGGTTTTCAAAAGTCTTTATAAGCCCTTGCACAGCAATTTTGGGGGTCCTCTTCCTCTCCTGCGTGTGAGGGGAGTACCCTGTTGCAACAGATCAATAAAGATCAAGCTTACTAGCTGCTTTGCTTCTCAATATTCTCTGGTTGGCCTCTGTTATTTTCTCCTACCAATAGGGAACCTATGTAAGGACTCTATATGGGCTCTTGGGTACCCCATAAGGGAAAAGGGCATATTTTTATTTACAACAAGCGCCACAACCCCAGAGTCTTCCGCGACTGGACCTAACCATCAGGGGTCCCTTTACCTTTACCTTTAAGTTTGTTCTGGGTATAAGCTTTCGTTCACATGAAAGCTTATACCCAGAACAAACTTAGTTGGTCTCTAAGGTGCTACTGGACAATTTTTTTATTTATTTCATCAGACCAACACTGCTACCTACCTGAATCTAGATAAAATCCACTGATATTTGCCAAGAGAGGTGGTGGCAATTCTCAGCGTAGCCACAAGGTGGCAGGTAAAGCTCTCTCCCAGCTCTCCAATGCGAAGACAGCAAAATCAAAGCAGAATTCTCGCTTGTTCTCAAATCTTGAACTTTTCCTTTGGCTATTATCACCACCTTGAGATCAAAATTACAATAACTGTAGGATATGCGCCTCCACAGTTTTGGGGAACTTTGAACTTAACAAGTTGATGATTCTGTGAGGGGCAGAGCAGCAACTAACATCAAATCGCCTCTTCCCAACTCCCCCCCCCCCAAATTAATTAAACTTTATTGCATATATAGCCCACCTTTTCATCCAAGGAGCTCAAGGTGGCTTGCATGGTTCTCCCCATCCTCGTTTAACCTCCACAACAACCCTGTGAGGTATTTTAGGCTGAGGTGTGGCAATTGGCCCGAAGTCACCCAGGTCCTAGTCCTTCACTCCAGCCATTAATGGAAATTATGGGATAATGGAGGAAACAAGGAATAAAAGTATTTTTTTTCAGGTTAGGTTCTCATGCTGTTGTTTAAATGGAGCATTGAAACTTTAAACTTTGAAAGCGTTATCTAACAATGCTTTATTTAAAGTCCCCGCCAGAGCCAGTAAATTCCAGCACTGGGAGAACTGAAAGCCATCCTCATTTGTGGCCTCCTGCAGCAGAGAGTTCCACCATTTAATTACTGTATTTTTCACTTTATAGGACGCAAAGGACCATAGGATGCACCAGACCATAGGAGGATGAGAACAGGGGGAAAAAAATCTCCCCCTCTCTGCTCAGCACCCCTTCAGTGAAGCGGCAGGAGAAACGGAGCCCCTTCCATTTCTCCTCCCGCTTTGCAGAAGGGGCGCTGCGCAGAGAGGTAAAACTGTGCAGCGCCTCTCCAGCGAAGCGAAGCCTGGAGAGCAAGAGGGATCGGTGTGCACCCACCCCTCTCACTCTCCAGGCTTCAGGCAGCTATCCGCAAGCCTTCGGAGTGCAGCAGGAGTTCCCGCTGCGCTCCGGGGGCTTTAGGCGGCTTCAGCGAAAGCAACACGAAGCCTCCGGAGCGCGGGGGGAGCTCTCCCTCTGTGCTTCGGAGGCTTCACGTTGCTATCTCTGAAGCCAAGGAGCCTGCATTCACTCTATAAGACGCACACACATTTCCCCTTCATTTTTGGAGGAGGAAAAGTGCATCCTATAGAGCGAAAAATACGGTATAGGCTGCACAAAGAAGCCCATTATTTCTCTGCTTGAATCTTCCAACATTCAGCTGCATGTCCATTGGTATGCTGAAGACGCCCAGCTCTGTTTCTCCTTCTCATCGGAGTCAGGAGAAGCCATGCAGGAGTTCGGCTGCTGTCTGGCCAAGGTAGCAGCCTGGAGGAGTGCCCAGGAGCTGGGGCTGAATCCTAGCAGGACAGAATCTCTGTGCCTTGGCAGATGCCAGCTCCAGGAGTTCAGGCTTGTCTCCAGGACTTCTCCCTTTTTATCCAGCAAACTCCCACCGCAATTTCCAAAGCTCCATTCACATGACCTTAGCCACAACATAGTCATACCTCTTGTTACATTTGCCTCAAGTTAAATCTTTTCAGGTTGTGTCCCGCGGCGACCTGGAAGTACCAGAAAGGGTTACTTCTGAGTTTCGCTGCTTGCGTAGACGCTCAAAATGATGTCACGAACATGCGCAGAAGTGCTGAATCGCGACCCGCGCACGTGCAGATGCGCAGACGTGGGTTGCGTTCTGCTCATGTTGCGAACAGGGCTCCGGAACGGATCCCGTTTGCAACCAGGCGTAACACTGTATATGATATTCCTTGACCCCCTTTTCTTGCTGGGCAAGGTAAAAGGTAAAAAGGTAAAGGACACCTGGATGGTTAAGTCCAGTCAAAGGAAACTATGGGGTTGTGGCGCTCATCTCGCTTTCAGGCAGAGGCAGCCGGCGTCTGTCCACAGACAGCTTTCCAGGTCATGTGGCCAGCAGGACTGAACTGCTTCTGGTGCAATGGGATACCATGACAGAAGCCAGAGTGCACAGAAATGACATTTTACCTTCCCACCGCAGTGGTACCTATTTATCTACTTGCACTGGCATGCTTTCGAACTGCTAGGTTGGCAGGAGCTGGAATAGAGCAACTGGAGCTCACCCCATTGTGGAGATTTGAACCGCCGACCTTCTGATTGGCAAGCCCAAGAGGCTCAGTGGTTTAGAAGAAAAGTTTGGATTTGATATCCCGCTTTATGACTACCCTGAGGAGTCTCAAAGCGGCTCACAAACTCCTTTCCCTTCCTCCCCTACAGCAAACACTCTGTGAGGTGAGTGAAGCTGAGAGACTTGAGAGAAGTGTGACTGGTCCAAGGTCACCCAGCACTCTCATCCACTACACCATGCTGGCTCTCAGACCACAGATCCGCCTCTATGTCTGGAGGGTTGCAACATGAGAATGGGCCTTTTCTGCAGTGGCTCCCCACTTGTGGGATCCTATTCACAGAGAGGCTTTTCTGGCACCTTCACATCATCATCATCATCATCATAATTTATTTATACCCTCCCCATCAGTTTTCCCCAGCCACTCTGGGTGGCTTCATCAAACATTAAAAGCTTCCTTAAACAGGGCTGCCTTCAGATGTCTTCTAAAAGTCTGATAGTTGTTTATTTCCTTGACATCTGATGGGAGGGTGTTCCACAGGGCGGGAGCCACTACCGAGAAGGCCCTCTGCCTGGTTCTCTGTAACTTGGCTTCTTGCAGTGAAGGAACTGCCAGAAGGCCCTCTGCGCTGGACCTCAGTGTCTGGGCAGAACAATGGATGTAGAGACTTTCCTCTTCTCCCAGGCCTCCCAATCTTTAATAATAATAATAATAATAATAATAATAATAATAATAATAATAATTATACCCCAGCCATCTGGCTGGGTTGCCCCAGCCACTCTGGGTGGCTCCCAACAGAATAATAATAATAATGATAATAATAATAATGCAATAAAACATAAAACATTAAAAACCTCCCTAAACAATGGTTTGTGTGTGCGTGCTACTGTTTTGTTTGTTATTATGTCATTTGCCTTTGTGTTTTTGCGCTCTGGGTAACCCTGTGATCTCCAGATGAAGGGCAGTGTATAAATCTGATAATGATAATGATAATGATAGCTCCCCATTACTGCCCACCCCAGGGACCCGGGTGGCGCTGTGGGTTAAACCACAGAGCCTAGGACTTGCCGATCAGAAGGTCGCCGGTTCAAATCCCCATGACGGGGTGAGCTCCCGTTGCTCGGTCCTTGCTCCTGCCAACCTAGCAGTTCAAAAGCACCTCAAAGTGCAAGTAGATAAATAGGTACCGCTCTGGTGGGAAGGTAAACGGCGTTTCTGTGCGCTGCTCTGGTTCGCCAGAAGCGGCTTAGTCCTGCTGGCCACATGACCTGGAAGCTGTACGCCGGTTCCCTCGGCCAGTAAAGCAAGATGAGCGCCGCAACCCCAGAGTTGGCCACGACTGGCCCTAATGGTCAGGGGTCCCTTTACCCTTTACCTTTACTGCCCACTCCACAGCATCTTCCACCTGAGGTGCCTGCCTCCTTCCGCCTAGTGGTAGGGCCAGAGCTGAATCCATCACCCCCCCCCCAAATGCAGCTTGCTGCTGTTGTCCCCTCTTCCCCCCTCCCCAATGCATGCGGCAGGGCAAGGCTCCCTCTTCTTCCCTCTTCTTCTTCTTCGCTCTCCTTTCTCCCAGCCGGGTGCTGAGCCTCTTAATAACGCAACCTGTGCTGAGCGCAGATCCCTGGCACGCTCCCCCCTGCCGGATAATGAGATGGGAACGCTTCTCAATAGGAAGTCCCGCGGAGGGAAAATACTGTTCTTAAAGGAGGCATTACTGCCGTTTAGAGAAGCGTGCAGAGGAGTGACAACAAGCATATATTGCTCTATCGTTCGTGTGTGTGTGTGTGTGTGTGTGTGTGTGTGAAGCCCCCGCAGGCACTGAGTGGCGCCTTCCCAGGAAGGGATGCGGGGATAGTGAGCTGGAAACAAGTGGGAAGGGAAAGGAGGCTCAGATTCACAAGGAAAGCCTGCTGGATGGGGCCAAAGGAGGCTCCTCCTCTAGTCCCCCACCCTGTTCTTACAGAGGCACCTGGTGTATCACACCAAAGTGAGGTGGGGGGGTGTTTGATGCTCCTGCCCCCTCCCTTCACAGTGATGTTTCCAGGTGCTTCCTCACCCATGAGCTGCATCCCATTAATGCAGGCTCGTTTTGGAACGCACCTTGAGTTGCATAAGACATCCCCCGTGGAGAAGGAGGGACTGATCAGTGGCGCTACAGCTGCCTCTTAGAAAAACCACAGCTCAGAAATGCCATCCGTCAGGGCTGGAAGTGCAGTTGCCACCTTTCCATTCTCTTCCCTGGCCCTGTTCCTCTGCCTTTAATTAAAAAAACCCCCAAAACTCAGGAATTAAGCTGGTGAAACTTTTTCCCTATTCCTGTATCTGGGGATGCTTTTGAGGCTGATTTCCTGTGGCCTTGGGCTACTTTGAAAACTGTAGAGACACGGCAGGGTGGTATATTAAAAAAAGAAAAACCCAAGCTACTAACTTTAGACAAAGAAAGATGAATACCTAGCAGCTAGCACTAAATTACCATATATTAATTCAACTCTGAGGGTCATGCCTAGTGTTTGTGGGATGTGATACATAAGTAGCAGTCAAGTACAACATTCCTTGTTTTCCTAGAGTGGACATGCAAGGGGATTTTTGGTCCAGCCAGTCGACAACTTCCTGTTTCCTCCTGACTGGGACATAGTTCCTTTAGCATGTGACAAGAAGTGGGCGTGGCCTTACCTGCCCAGGTAAGGAAAGGGACAAGGCAGCAGCACTCTCTCTCTCTTTTTGACTTCCTCCATTGGAGCAGCTTTTAGCTAGAGATGCTCTGTTGGCTTCCATCCAACAATGGACACTGGGATTATCTCCATATGGGATAGATCCACATTGATATACTTTGTAACTAAGTCTGCCTTCAGGGATCCAACTGTGAACTGATGATGTGAGTAAACTACTTTTATATACTTTAAACAAGATTGTGGCATGTTTATTCTTTTAAGAAGGATATAAGGGAACTTACCATGAACCTGATAGTGAGAGGCTCACACGAGCCTGCAACCAGCTACCTGCTGTGCGTTTAAAAGGGGAATATGAAACTCTACTAAGTAAAGGAACTAACTCGAGCAAGTTACGAAGGATATTAATAAGCAATATATCCTCTCTGGCCTCCCTGAGCATTCCCACAGTGTTGCCGTTCTGTTCGTGCAACAGACCTCTGCCTGCACACTGGGAAATTCCCCCTCATTTCACCTCCCTGCAACATAATGCTGCAGCGCGGTCGCTGACAGGAGGGAGGCCTTGACCACATAGAATGCCTGTGCCCAGAGATCTGGTTGCCCATTTGATGCCTGGCCAAGTTCAAGGTGCTACTCTTAGGATATAAAGCCCTTAAGAACTTGGGACCAGTTTATCCCACAGGTGCCTTACACCACAGGTGCCCACTCAGCCGCTTTGATTGGCAGAACTGTCATTGTTTCAGTTGCCACGTAAGACCCGCTCCACATTTGTAAGAACTTGATTGTTCAGTGTGGCAGCACATACCCTGTGGAACTCCCTGCCTATTGACACCAAGCAGGCACCTTCCCTGCAAAAAGCTTTGCTTTGATAAGTCTGTCCAGATGCTTAGATATCTTAGCAGGTTAATTGCTGTGGGTTTTTAACTGTTGTAGATTTGTCTTAATAATTTTATAGTTTTATCTCTTTGAAAACTGCTTTGAGGTTGTTATTTTTTTATAATCAAGTGGTGCATAAGTTTTCAAAATAAAATTTCATGGTGGGATGGGGGTTATTGGCTATTGCTTTGTTTTGCTGTTGTTCTTGTTTTCACAATGTGTTTTTATCTTGTATTTGTATGCTGTGAATTGCCCTGAGATCAACAAATGAAGGGCGGTATACAAAGTTAATACATATAATAAATTAATATGTTGTTGTTGTTGTTGTTTAGTCGTTCAGTCGTGTCCGACTCTTCGTGACCCCATGGACCAGAGCATGCCAGGCACTCCTGTCTTCCACTGCCACCTGCAGTTTGGTCAGATTCATGTTTGTAGCTTCGAGAATACTGTCTAACCATCTCGTCCTCTGTCGTCCCCTTCTCCTTGTGCCCTCCATCTTTCCCAACATCAGGGTCTTTTCCAGTGAGTCTTCTCTTCTCATGAGGTGGCCAAAGTCTTGGAGCCTCAGCTTCACGACCTGTCCTTCCAGTGAGCACTCAGGGCTGATTTCCTTCAGAATGGAGAGGTTTGATCTTCTCAAGAGTCTCCTCCAGCACCAGAATTCAAAGGCGTCAATTCTTCGGCGATCAGCCTTCTTTATGGTCCAGCTCTCACTTCTCATAAATTAATATACAAATTAATAAATGCTCCCAGGGGGTTGGGGAAGCAGATTAGGTAGGTGGGTGGGTGGAGGGAGCGAAGAAAGGAAAACCCCACTTTTTTCTTTTGTATATACATACATACAGGCCACAGGGACTCACACAGCTTTAGATATAACCCCACAGCTCTATTTCAAGCCTGGACTGAGAAAAAAGCATGTACCATCAGAAGATGATGATGATTACCATTACTATTTTATTTGTACCCCACCCATCTGACTGGGTTGCCCCAGCCACTCTGGGCAGCCTTCCAGCATATATATAAAAACATCAAACCTTGAAAAGCTTCCTTAGACATGGCTGCCTTCAGATATCTCCTAAATGTTATAGAATTACTCTCTGCTGCTTCAGACTGTGGAGGCAGAGCATAGCGCTGTGGCCGGCAGCTTGGTCCATCTGAGTCCGGCCTCCTGCCCTCACTTGCTTGCCAATAAAACAGAAGGTTGTTGCTCTGTTTGCAGAGAGATCTCCAGGCCCAAAAGGCAACAAGTCTCGTTCAATGCCCTGCATCAGGTTGCTGGGGGCATCTGTAGTGAGCAGGACTATCCACCCCCCTGACTCTTCCTCCTAGACACCGGCAGGACTTGGCCAGGAGGGGGGAGAGGTCGCTAGTTGTTGCAGATCTCAAGCCAAACGGTAAAGCTGCCACCACCTCCTTTCCTGGACCACCCTTAAATGGGGTAAAAGGAGGAGAACCCCCCCCCCTTCGATATTTACTGGGTTTGCCCAGCCCTGAGTCACTTTACCGTGACGCAGACAGAAATTCAACCGGTAGGTGTCCAAACGGTAAGGCACCAGTTTAGCTTCCGTGAGCAAAGGGCACAGAGTACAAAAGACAAAAGGTCCTTTTCCATGTTTATTAAACAAGCCACTCAAAAAGTTGCACAAAGGTTACAAACAAAAAATAAAAACATTGTAAAATATACAGTAACTAGCTAAAACCATACTCACACAGCAACACTAGTTCAAAACACAGCGAGTAGTCAAGAGTCCTTTCGCTGGTCAAACGCCCCCAGGCAAAGTACCAGGGCAAGATGTTCTGCCCTTTGCATCTGAATTCCCAAATCCTTTATCCTTGAAAACCCACATGGAGGACAGGTTAGGGACCAATCGTTTCTTTAGGTTAATTACCAGTTTTCCAATGGCTGTATGATGAGACTATATCTCCTGATTGTCAGGAGACCAGCACAGCTGAACTTTGTTTAGACTCAGAGACCTTAAGATCCAAAGGCTCTTCCTTAGTTCCCAGGCCTCTCTTACACTTAGGTAAAGGTAACGGGACCCCTGACCATTAGGTCCAGTCGCAGACGACTCTGGGGTTGCAGCGCTCATTTCGCTTTATTGGCTGAGGAAGCCGGCGTACAGCTTCTGGGTCATGTGGCCAGCATGACTAAGCCACTTCTGGCGAACCAGAGCAGCACACGGAAATGCCATTTACCTTCCCGCCAGAGTGGTACTTATTTATCTACTTGCACTTTGATGTGCTTTCGAACTGGTAGGTTGGCAGGAGCAGGGACCGAGCAATGTCGCGGGGATTTAAACCACCGACCTTCTGATCAGCAAGTCCTAAGCTCTGTGGTTTAACCCACAGTGCCACCCACAGCTCTTATACTTACCAGGCTCCTAAATTGTAAATTACTTGATAGCCTCCTGTGCCTTTTATCAACCCATTCCACACTCAGGCCCCCAGCTGTGCCAGGGTCTGGAAATCAGATAACATCTCATCCTGCCTAGAGTCAAGATGTAACTGACTCACACTTCTAGAGACAGGGAGTTTTACATTTAATGAGACCAAATACTCATTCCCCAGAAGGCCACAATTTTATCTCTCCCACAATGCCTCACTCCTGCGTGAACCAACGTTAGCCACACCAAGATTTCCCAACTTCACTACGGCATCCTTGCTCTTTGCTCAGATCCAGAGCCCTCTGTCCTCCTCTTTTGCACGGTGACAGCGAAGAATTAGTCAGCAAATTATTTCAAACTGCAAGTCTGAGAGGCTTGGGGACAGACATTCATTTTGCCAATTAAATAATTTCCTATGAATTATTCAAGGAACCATATGGGCAATAAAGAGGCAGGGACAGAACTCTCTGAACCTTGTGGGGTCTGAGTGGATTAGCTCAGTTTGGAGACAAGGCAGGACTCCCTTCTCACCTCCTCCTCATTTTAAGATATCTGACATTAAGGCAGATGACTGCAAGGAAGGAGCCTGCTAGGCAAACCGGGGCTCCCAGGGTCATTTGATGGCAATGAAGCCGTGGGTTATGGAAGCAACATATTAAGAACATAAGGAGATTCACACTAGAGCAGACCTTTTTATCCAGGTAGCGTTGAACTCACCTTCCACCGTCATAACTTTTATATGCCTCTTCTCTTTGTCCATGGAGTTTTCTTGGTAGGGATACTGGAGTGGTTTGCCGGTTCCTGCTCCAGGTGGATCACGTTTGGTCAAAACTCTCCACTATGACCTGTCCATCTTGGGTGCCCTGCTCGGCATAGTTCATAGCTTCTCTGAGTTATTCAAGCCCCTTCGCCACGGCAAGGCAGTGATCTATGAAGGGGAAAAACCTGCCGTCCGGATGTTCAGTGTCAGGATCTCCCAGGAGTAGAACCAGTAACCATCTGTATTCATAGACTAGTACCTAACATGGTGAGCTACCGGGGCTACATAAAGAAGGCTGATAGCTGAAGAATTGATGCTTTTGAATTATGTTGCTGAATTATGGACCATAAAGAAGGCTGATCGCCGAAGAATTGATGCTTTTGAATTATAATGCTGGAGGAGACTCTTGAGAGTCCCATGGACTGCAAGAAGATCCAACCTCTCCATTCTGAAGGAAATCAGCCCTGAGTGCTCACTGGAAGGACAAATCCTGAAGCTGAGTCTCCAAGACTTTGGCCACCTCATGAGAAGAGAAGACTCTCTGGAAAAGACCCTGATGTTGGGAAAGATGGAGGGCACAAGGAGAAGGGGACGACAGAGGACGAGATGGTGGGACACTGTTCTTGAAGCTACCAGCATGACTTTGACCAAACTGCGGGAGGCAGTGGAAGACAGGAGTGCCTGGCGTGCTCTGGTCCAGGGGGTCACGAAGAGGCGGACATGACCAAACGACTAAACAACAACAGCGTTGAACTATTACTCCCATCATCCCTGACCGGGGCTTATGGGAGTTGTAGTCCAAAGGCACCTGGTGTGAGCTGGGCTGGGCTACCAAGCTGCAGTCAGAACAATTTCTTCAACCGCATGTGGTTGTTTTTGTTTTCCTGTCGCTAAAGACAAATGCCAAAAGATGCCCACATGAAGCTGCATAATTAGAAAGTTGTGTTTCTTTTCTGGCCATCAAAGGTGGCTTGTTTGGAGCTCTGCCATTCTAACTGAAGTGAGTCTCAAAGTACCTTGAAGTGAGCCCTGCACAATTAGGGTAATTCCAGCAGGAACAGGCCATTGGCGAAGAATAATGATCTCTGGCTGACAGATAAATGGGGAGGCATATATATATATATTTTTTAAAAAAAAAAGCACAGCGGAGGCAAGGCGAAGAGGCATTAACAGGAGAGGCAGTCGAAAAACGGGAGATAACATGTTGTTCTCTGAAACCCAAATGACAAGGAAGGTCAGGGCCACCCCCGAAACCTGCTCAGAAGTGGCTCCTCCCTGCACCATTCAGTTATTACCCAGAATCCATATGCAAATTCTATGCAGATTTGTGTCCTCTTTGGGGAGGGAGAACGCTTCAGAAATGCCCCCCCCCCCCCGGCACAAGGCAGACGAAGCTGCGCCTTGTATGCTGATATTTTGCAGAGCGCACGTCCCCCGGTGTTGGCCGGCTCTGAGGACAGGGATGGGTTGGGGGGGTAAATAAATCTCTGGAAGGGACGTGAAAGCACAGCACCATCCATTTGTGCTGGGGAATCCTTGTCAGGGCGCTCCGCAGCCTGGCAGGGATGGGTGCGGGGGTGGGTGCTCGCGAGTCCTCTCGCCACCAGGCCTCTCCCCCCCCCCCGCACCCCTTTGGGATGCTAATCCTTGCTGCAGAAACTGAGGCTCCCCTTACAGGCCTCTGATATCTGAAAGCTACTTCAAAGGGCCTGGCAGGTGCTCTGGGAAAATCCGTGCGCCCCTCCTGGGGGAGCCGCTCGCTGTGGCTCATCCCTCTAATCCCGCAGATGCTGGCAGCAGAGAAGTTAACATTTGCGTGGGGGGGGGGAGGTGGTGTTGGGAGGCGGCAGCCGGGGAGGAAAGAGCATATTGTCTTTTGAAGAACGTCTTTGGCGATCAAAAGCCGTTTCCCACACCGCTAGTACAGCTTCTGATGTGTGTCTTACTTTGCAACCCACGGGCTTAAAGGGAAGAAAAGATTTATCTTTCTTTCAGCAACAGGGAAAAATAAGAGGCATCCACTCCGTTATCCCAGCGGCCGCCGTCAGGCCTGCAGGCAACGCTGCGCTTGAAGCCCCCCCCCCCCCCCCCGCCAGGATCCCTTTGGAATCCCCAGACTGCGCACGGAGAAGGCGCATCCTGCAGCCCGGATGGAAAAGGGATCCCCCCAGCAGCAATGAATCTGTTAGGAGCGGACACACCAAGCGGGGGGGGGGGGAGCTGTTAGGGGGTCGGATTAGGACCTCGGAGACCAGGGTTCAAATCCAGACCTGCCATGAAGCTCACATGGTTGCCATACGTCCGGATTTTCCCAGACATGTCGGGGATTCCAAGGGGGGGAAATGGGGGGGGGGATTTTGGGAAATCGGCAAAATGTCCAGGTTTTTGCAAGCAGTACCCAGAAGTGTACAGGACAGATCCTGAACCTGAGGCTTTGGCCACCTCATGAGAAGAGAAGACTCCCTGGAAAAGACGCTGGTGTTGGGGAAAATGGAAGGTGCAAGATTTGGGGAGAGATTTTGTGGGAATGTTCAGGGAGGCAGGAGAGGATATATTGTTAAATTATATCCTTCCCAACTTGTGTTAACAAGTTCTACAATTTAGCAGAATAACATCCACCTTTTTAAACTTGTACAGCCGATAACGTCTTTGCCAGGCTTGTTTAAGCCTCTAAAATAAGTTTCCTGGTAATTTCCCCTTTATTCCCTCTTTAAAAGATTAGGCATGACACAGTCTTGTATAAAAGTATATAAAAGAGTTTACTCACATTCTGTTCACAGATGGATCCCAGAAGGCAGACTTAAGTTACAAAATATATACACCTGGAATCTATACCATAAGGAGATAGTTCCTTTGTCCTCTCTTGGCTAGAAGCCAAGAGAGCATGTCAGGCTAAGGAGATGTTGCTTCTTCGAGGACTGGCATCAGAGAGAGATAGGGCTGCCTCCCCTGAGGTTACCTGCCCAGGTGAGGTCACACCCACCTCAGGTCACATGCTGAGGAAGTCTGTCCCAGCCCAGAAGGAAACAGGAAGTTCCATCTGGCTGGTCCAGACATCCCCTTTTATGTCCACTCTAGGAATGTTGTACTTGACTGCTCTGTGTTTCACATCCCACAGATATGAGCAGTGCCAATGTGCTGGTCCCGTGGGTTACCCGAGAGGCGAGGTCCAAGTCCGGTCTGTGGTCAAAGGTCCAACGTGGAGGCAGTCCGTAGTAGCTGAAGCTGGGTGCAGGGCAGGGAGTCGGGTGAAGTCAGAAACAGGCTTGCAAGCAGGGAGCCAGGGCAGGTCAGGAGCTCATGCAGAATAGCAGGACAGGATTCAGGCAGGAACTAGCAACCAACAATGTTGCTCCTGCAACTTGGAACTGGGGCTGGCCGGCTTTTATTTGCCCCGAGGCACAGGGCAGTCCTGATCCTCTGGTGACTTGCGTCTCCTGGCCTGGAGGCGAGCACTCCTCTTGCAGGAACTTAGTTCCCTCCGCCTCTCTGCCCTGAGTTTCTGCAGCTCAGGAGAGGCTGGAGGGTGACCGGACCGAGAGGCACCCTCAGCTCATCTTCCTGTGACGAGGCTGAGAGTGGAGCACCTGCAGGCAATGGGTCCTCCATCACCTCAGGAGCCAGAGCAGACTCAGCTGGTGCCTGCACCTGAGGATCCAGCACAGGTGAGGACCCTTCAGGCTCAGGCCTCAGCCCCGGCTCAGCTGGTTCTGGAAATGGGGACTCCTGTGCAGGCTGCGATTCCTCAGGTTCAGCATCCGAGTCTGAATCCCAGGCCATCACAGCCAGTGACCTAAACCAGGCATGTCCAAAGTCTGCTTGCTTCAGGGACCTAATCCGGCCTGCTAGTTGATTTAACCCAGCCCCCATGGCAGTATATGTCCTGTGGTCAAATCCTTTAAAAAGCTCAATAACTTTGGTCGGCCCTCACTCATGTTCACTGCATCAAATCTGGCCCTCTTTGGAAAAAAATTGGGCACAGGGGGGTGGTCTCCCCTGCTGCTTTCCCCAGGAAAACACACTCTTTAACGCTGAGCAGAGGTTCAACGGCCATCTGCCAGGAATTCTTTAGCAGCGATTCCTGCATTTCAAGGGGTTGGACTAGATGGTCCTTAGGGGACCCCACAATTCTATGATTTCTTTTCTCTTTCTTTATTGGTTGGTTTAGCCCAGGGGTCAGCAAACTTTTTCAGCAGGGGGCCAGTGCACTGTCCCTCAGACCTTGTGGGGGGCTGGACTATATTTTGGAGGAAAAAATGAACGAATTCCTATGGCCCACAAATCACCCAGAAATGCATTTTAAATAAAAGCACACATTCCACTCATGTAAAAACACGCTGATTCCCGGACCATCCATGGGCTGGATGTAGAAGACGATTGGGCCGCATCCGGCCCCCAGGCCTTAGGTTGCCTAGCCATGGTTTAGCCCTCCTCCCCTCAGATCTTGAATCTGAAGGCAGAGCTGTTCTTCAGAGCCTGTACAGGAGGCAATTCTGCCTTTTGTGATAAAAAGAGAGAGAGAGAGAGAGGTTTCTCTGTCCATCCATTGCCACTTGAGAGATTTGGGGATTCGGATCAATACGAGTGCTTAAGGGAAGAGGAAGCAGAGACAGAGGTTGATGCAGAGCTCAATTTGCAGGAAGGGCAGCTAATCCACCCTGAGAGATGCTGAAGATGCTTCGGGGTGCTTTGCGGTACCCAGGCTTGATCAACGGGATTTCCCAGGCTCACAGCTTCAGGCTCAGAAACCCACAAAGGCAGAAACCCAAAGCTCAGGAAATAGCCAAGTTGCTGCTGCTGGAATCAGCTCCTCCGCAGCGCTGACAAGCCACTCTGCTCGGGGGCTCGTCTCTCCTTTTGATCCAGAAGAGCTTGTGCAATGATAAATGCATCAAGGCCGCCCCCCCCCCCACAGGAAAATGCAGGGCGGGGGGGGGGGGCGTTTCCAGGCTGCCAGCGGGATTCCGCGCCTTTGGAGGGCGTGCGGCGATTGATGTGAAACAAAATGCATTGATTGCAGGACAGATGTGCTGGGTTGCAAAATCGGCTTCTGTCCTACACTTCCCCACCATAGATGTACAGAATCTCAGGGAATAATACCTTGAGTGTTTTTTTTTATTATTATTTTACATCATGAAACAAAGAATCTACATCTTGATTGTGAAAGAAAAACTAAACACAAAGAGGTTTATCGAAAGATAAAATGATTAAATCATCACTAAGAAAAATTGGCAACGATAGAATATAGGAAGTTAAAATACTAAAAACAGGTTAAAATTCACATTAACTTTCTAAGCACAATTCAAAGTGTTGGTGCTGACCTTTAAAGCCCTAAACAGCTTCTGCCCAGTAGACCTGAAGGAGCGTCTCCACCCCCATCATTCTGCCCAGACACCTGGGTCCATCTCCAAGGGTCTTCTGGCGGTTCCCTCACTGTGAGAAGCAAAGCTACAGGGAACCAGGCAGAGGGCCTTCTCAATGGTGGCACCCGCTCTGTGGAACACCCTCCCACCAGATGTCAAAGAGAAAAACAACTACCAGACTTTTAGAAGACATCTGAAGGCAGCCCTGTTTAGGGAAGCTTTTAATGTTTGATGTTTTATCGTGCTGGGAGCTGCCCAGAGTGGCTGGGAAAACCCAGCCAGATGGGAGGGGTACAAATAAATTATGATAATGATGGTGATGATGGTGATGATTACTACTACTACTACTACTACTACTACTACAGAATCATAGAATTGTAGAGTTGGAAGGGACCCCATGCATAATCTAGTTCACCCCCTGGCAATGCAGGAATCTCAGTAGGCCTCCTCTTTTCCAGGCTAAACATACTCATCTCCCACAACCGTTCCTCATAAGGCTTGGTTTCCAGATCATCGCAGCCACCCCCACTCCCCCAGCCATTATAGCTTTGTATGCTTCTTCCAGGGTCACAGGCAACCTGCCTCTGAACATTGCTGGAGAGATGCTTTTGACCTACAGCACCCAGAAATGAACCTGGGAGAGGCCTCCTGCACGTGGGGACCACATGCCCCCTAAAATTCGAAGGGACCCTGAGGGTCATCTAGTCCAGCCCCCCACAATGTAGGAGCTTTTGGAGTGGTGAAAGTTTCCAAGAGGCCCTCCGAGAGAAGGCTAGTCACCTTCGCTATCCGCAATATCTCTTCTTCCTTTTCACTCCTCCACCACCCCGCACCCATCTCATAACTTGCCTCTGCAAATCCAGAAATCATTTTTTCCCTCTCCCCCAGCCCAAAGCCCGGACAAAAAAAATAATAACTGAGATTGTGAGTGGAGGGAGGTAGGGAGGGAAAGAGCAAGATAAGAAAAACTGCAGGCGAACAAAGGAGATCTGACAAGTCAGGGAGATGCAGACGGCCCCCAGATTAGAGGAAAGGAAACTTAAAAGAGGCAAATTAAACACTTCTTCAGAAAGAGCGATAAAAATGGTGCCAGGGAGAGATGAGAAAATCCTGCAAGGGAACGAGAAACTCTTTTCAAAAGGCACCTTTATCCACACCCAGGATCTCAACGCCTGATGGGAGGGCAGAGGAGATGAGAAAAACAGATTAATTCCCTGGCGCAAATCACCCCCAAAGCCCAATTTGAAGGCAGCTCTTTGGCAGGAGAAAGCAGCCGAGTTGCTTATTTATAGGGATGCTTCCTCTTGCATCTGAAGGATCAGCCAACTTCTTCCTCTTCTTCTTCCTCTTCTTCCTCTTCTTCCTCTTCTTCCTCTTCTTCTCCTTCTCCCAGAGCCAGCCGACTGAGCAGAGGCCATCCAAGCTGTCCTAAGCATCCCTTGGGGGTGTTTAAGAATGACAAAGAAGCTGCCTTTGCCCCAAGACTGTAAGAAGAGCCTGTCTGGATCAGGCCCATGGATCAGGCCCATTGAGTCCAGCCACACTCTCCCCTTCTGTTGCTTCCAGCAACTGGTACCCAGAAGCACCACTGCTTCCAATTGTGGAGGCAGAACAGAGCCATCCTGGCCAGGAGCCATAGCCCTCCCCTCCACGCCTTTTCTCCATCCTCTTTTAAGGCAGTCGTGGTGGGTGGCCAGCCCGGCCTCCTGCTTAACTTTACACTGCTTGAAGAAGTTATTTCTTTCGTCCATCCTGCATCTCCCAACACTCAGCTTCGTTGGATGCCCAGGAGTTCTAGCGTCATGAGAGAAGAGAAAACCTTTTCTCTTTTGTTACGGTAAAATCTGCCCTGTCGTCCCCTTCTTCTTGTGCCCTCCATCTTTCCCAACATCAGGGTCTTTTCCAGGGAGTCTTCTCTTCTCAGGAGGTGGCCAAAGGCTTGGAGCCTCAGCTTCAGGATCTTCCAGTGAGCACTCAGGGCTGATTTCCTTCAGAATGGAGAGGTTGGATCTTCTTGCAGTCCATGGGACTCTCAAGAGTCTCCTCCAGCACCATAATTCAAAAGCATCCATTCTTCAACGATCAGCCTTCTTTATAGTCCAGCTCTCACTTCCATACATCACTACTGGGAAAACCAGAGCTTTAACTATACGGACCTTTGTTGGCAAGGTGATGTCTCTGTTTTTAAAGATGCTGTCTAGACATTGTTTGTCTAGTTTGTCTAGTTTGTCATTGCTTTTCTCGCAAGAAGCAGGCAAAATGTGTATACAGTGGTGCCTCGGGTTACATACGCTTCAGGTTACATATGCTTCAGGTTAAAGACTCTGCTAACGCAGAAATATTACCTTGGGTTAAGAACTTTGCTTTAGGATGAGAACAGAAATCGTGCAGCAGTGGTGCAGCAGCAGGAGGAGGCCCCATTAGCTAATGGTGCTTCAGGTTAAGAACAGTTTCAGGTTAAGAACAGACCTCCAGAACGAATTAAGTTCTTAACCCGAGGTACCACTGTATTGGGTTAAATGCATACAAAATTGCAAAAGACTATGTTTCCCAGTTTACAAACTATTTAGCACCAGAAGCTCACTCACAGAATACACTCTTCACAAACCTGAGAAAGAGTATTGTTAAAATGTAAAAGGAAGTGTATTGGAGAGAAAGGGGGATATAGGAAATATTAAGTAATTTGTTTACAAAATGCTGTTGCATCCCCAGTTAGGCTTTTCAGAATCCCGCCCCCAAATCTCTCCCAGTTGTGACTTAAATGCAACCAGGAGAGGTGTAAGGCTGTATCTTGCAACACAACACACACACACGCACACACACATACGCACACACTCATCCTTGTTCTGCCAGCTTCATTATACCTTATTTACAAATGCACCAAAGCGGTTTGAAGGTCACAGTCACCTTCCTTCACAGAGACTGCAAGGGAGAACCCAGAGGAAGCTGTGTTTTTTGGGCAAATCTCTCCTTCCCACCCACTTCCCATATTGGCAAGGCACCCACCCCTTGTCTGAGTTAATATTTGAATTCTCTTTGCACCGGGGCTTTCGACAATCCACAGAACAACGAACCTGACACAAATGCTTGTTTCACCACATTTTCTGCAAGGAGCTGACAAGGAAAATATTTTTGTTGTTGATTCCTGGCCTGGATATTTCCCAAGTCTCGCTGAAGAGCTTCAGCATGAAAATTGGGAGAGTTGCCTGTTTACAGTTCTTTGCCTGATTATGTTGCAAATCTGGACTTATGGTTTGTAGCTCTCAGAGACCATGGCATTAAGCAAAACCCCAATCAGGACTCTGAGAAAGCAGACTCCTCCTCTGAGGCTGCCTGGTGCTCTCAGATGGAGGGAGGCTTTGAATGGTCTGCTATCATCCTCCCCAGAACCCTCTTTTGAAATGCAAACCCAAAAAACAGCCAGAAAAAGTACTTGCTTAAATTTAAATGTGCCTGGACTCTGAGCTGCTTTTGTCTGGAGTCCTCCTGAATGCAGCCTATAAATACACTGCTGCAAACGTGGTTGGAATATATTGCGTACAGCTCTGGTCACCTCACATGAAAAAGGATATTGTAGAGTTTCGAAAGGTTCAGAAAAGGGCAATTCAAAGGATCAAGGGGATGGAGCGACTGCCCTATGAGGAAAGGTTGCAGGTGCTTTGGGACCTTTCAGGTTAGAGAAAAGGCGAGGAAGAGGAAACAAGAGAGAGACTTCCTGAATTGCACGTGGCAAGGAGAAAGCAGGGAGGGGAAGCATCTCTCCCTCTCTCATGACATGAGAACTCGGGGACACCCAACAAAGAAAGCCCTCCATGCGGTGCATGGTCAAACTCTGGCCCTTGCTCCTACAGGAGGCAGGAATGGTCACCAACCCAGAGGACTTTAAATGAGGACTGGATGCATCCATGGAGGAGAAGACTATTAGCCAGGACAGCTCTGTTCTGCCCCCACAATTGGAGGCGGCATTGCTTCTGAATGTGGGAATGTTCAGGGTGGCAGGAGAGGATATATTGTTTATTGATATCCTTCCTAACTTGCACCAGCAAGTTTCCTTACTTAGCAGAGTATACATTCCCCTTTTTGCATGCACAGCAGACAGCTGGTTGCAGGCTTGTGTAAGCCTCTTAAAGGTAAAGGTAAAGGACCCCTGACAGTTAAGTCCAGTCACGAATGACTCTGGGGTTGCGGCGCTCATCTTGCTTTACTGGCCGAGGGAGCCGGCGTTTGTCCACAGACAGTTCTTCCAGTTCATGTAGCCAGCATGACTAAGCCGCTTCTGGTGAAACTAGAGCAGCGCACGGAAATGATGTTTACCTTCCTGCTGGAGTGGTACCTATTTATCTACTTGCACTTTGACGTGCTTTTGAACTGCTAGGTTGGCAGGAGCAGGGACCGAACAACGGGAGCTCACCCCGTCACGGGGATTCAAACCGCCGACCTTCTGATCGGCAAGCTCAAGGCTCAGTGCTTTACACCACAGTGCCACCCACTGTAAGCCTCTCACTATTATACAATTCAGTCTGTCTCAGATTGAATTGTACGTTCCTGGTAAGTTCCCTTGAATCCCTCTTAAAAGAATAAAGACGCCACAATCTTATTCAAAGTTAATAAAAGAAGTTTACTTACATCAGTACACAGCTGGACCCCTGAAGGCAGACTTAGTTACAAATTTGTACATGTGGATTCTACCCCATATGGGGGAAATATTCCCAGTGCTTCTGCTAGCTGAGAGCTAGCAGAGCAGTCCTAACTAGAAGCTGGTCAAATGACGAAGGAGGTCAAAAAAGAAAGAGGTGTACTGCGTGACTCGTCCTTTTGTTACCTGGACAGGTAAGGTCACGTCCACCTTCTATCACATGCAAAAGGAAGGATGCTCCAGCCCAGGAGGAAACAGGAAGTTTTTGACAGGCTGGACCAAACTTCCCCTTGCATGCCCACTCTAGGAAAACAAGGAATGTTGTATTTGACTGCTCTCAGTGGATTACATCCCACACTGAATGCCAGTCACTGGAAACCACAGGAAAGGAAAATGCTCTTGTGCTTGGATCCTGCTTTCTGGTTTCCCGCAGGCAACTGTTCAGCCACAGTGAAAGCAGGCTGCTGGACTCAAGGGGCCACTGGCCCTTCTTATGTTCTTAAGAGGGGGAGTTGCCTTCACGGTCTGCTTGCAGGCTTCATGGAAGCATCTGGGATGCAGGTTCAGTGCCAGATCTACGTAAAAGCTAAACAAGCTCTAGCTTATATGATATGATATAAAAAAGAAGGATGAGAAGTTGTTTTTATATGCAGGAACAGCGGCAAGAATTTTGGTGGCACAAAAATGGAAACAGGAAGAAATCCTGACGAAAGAAGAATGGAGAATGAAGTTGATGGAGTACACAGAACTAGATAAATTAACGGGAAGAATTCAGAACCAGCGAGACCAAAGATTTACCGAGGACTGGAATAAATTTACAGAGTATATTAAAAATATATGTGAAGAACAATTAACGTTTGTAGGTTTTCAAGAAGCTCTGTGATAATAATGGAAAGAAATATTGTTCTATAATAATTGTTAAGATTAATATGGTTTTAAAAAAAACAATATAAATGGAAGAAATGTGAATAATTGTGATAATATGGAAAATTTCCAGATAGACTGAGGGAAGTCTGAAAGTAGAAAGATTAGAATGGGATGTAAATTTTGGATGGAATGTTTTTCCTTTATTGTTATATATGGAAAATTTTATAAATAATTTTTTTTTAAAAAAAAACCTCTAGCTTAGGGCCCCACTCTCTTGGGGCCCCCCCAAAAAAATGTAAAGGGGGAAAAAAACCTGGATGTACATTTCCAAAATATAAGATAAAAACAAATAAAACCTGCATACAGCAACAGTGTCAAATGGCTTGAGATACCTATTAGGTCCATCAATTACCATATAGCATATATTCAATATATATGGGAAAGATGGATGGCACAAGGAGAAGGGGATGACAGAAGACGAGATGGTTGGACAGTGTTCTCGAAGCTACCAGCATGAGTTTGACCAAACTGCAGGAGGCAGTGGAAGACAGGAGTGCCTGGCGTGCTCTGGTCCAGGGGGTCACGAAAAGTCGGACACGACTAAATGACTAAACAACAACAACAACATATTCAGTACAAAAAACAGTGACCATTTGTTGCTGACAAAGGACGGCTGGACATAGAAAGGGCCCCATTACCTTCAGGAGCTGAGGGTTGCATCAAACCTCAATCTGGCCCTGTGCAAGATGGTTGACTAGATGGACTAAGGAAGCGGAAGAAGCTGCCATGTAGCAGGTCTGTCTATCTAGCCCAGGACTGTCCATTCTGACTTCTGGCAGGAAATCTTCAGGGGAGCACAGCCAGAAAAAAGAGAGGCTTCCCCCCCCCCCATCACCTCTTGCTTGGATGTCATCATCATCATCATAAACTTTATTGCACTAGCCAAAGGCCATGGCATCATTCACAAGGGGATCAAAAAGAAAAGCAACAATAACCATAAAAACATCAGGCACATAAAAACATCAGGCACTGCAAATGCAACAAACCGCTGTCATGTCTCCTAGAAATTATTTGTTGCATACGATAGAATAGCAGAGGGTTCTCAGGTAGAATGTGCCAGCTGAAATGTCTGAATCTCCTTTGCAACTGACCGCTATTTTATCAAGTTATTTTCTCCTGATCTTTTTAGCTGCTAACACATAGAGTGCTACTTGATAAGTTACGAAGTCATGCTTGGACCTTTTTCAAAGGAGATGGGGAAAGCTCGTGTTTACCTACTCGGTGTGAGATGCTCTGCATGGCCAGCACTACATGGTCCACCCTGGAGCTACGACAGAACTTTTTGCTGGACTGATAATCCATTGTTGCACCCAGATCCTGAGCTTTGCCCCACATAGAGGGTGTTGCAATTGGTTGCCATCAGTCTGTCTCTCTTGACTGCACCTTTGGGCATGAGGTCAAACTGTTGGAAGGTTGCAGTCCCTGTTGAAGCTTTAGAGACTGAAGCAGGAGAGACATGTTTTGTTGCAGCTGGGGCAGAGGAAGTTTCCGCTGTGAGAAGTAGATGGGCTCCCAGTATGTTTCCAAGCACAATTCAAAGTGTTGATGCTGACCTGTCAATCCCTAAATGGCCTTGGGCCAGTATATCTGAAGGAGCGTCTCCACCCCCATCGTTCTACCCAGACACTGAGGTCCAGCACCAAGGGCCTTCTGGCGGTTCCCTCCCTGCAAGAAGCCAAGTTACAGGGAACCAGGCAGAGGGCCTTCTCTCTTTTTTAAAAAATATTTTTTATTAATTTTCAAAACAAATATACATATAATTCCATATCAGTCACAGATTTTCTCTTTTGGACTTCCTTCAGCTTCTCTGCCAATCATCCGTATTTAATTTTTAATTACGCATTTCCTTAATTTAATATTGCCTTTAAGTATACCCTCCCAAACATATTATCTTTTTTACAATACTCCTCCAATTCACAGAGCTTCTTGAAACCCCACCAGCGTTGTTTGCTCATCACATATACTTTTCAGATACTCTACAAATTTCCCCCAGTCTTTGATGAACTTGTGGTCTCGTAGATATCTAATCCTCCTGGTTAATTTATCCAATTCTGCATAATCCATCAGTTTCATTCTCCATTCTTCGAGCGTCGGTAGTTCCTCCTGTTTCCATTTTTGGGCCAGTAATATTCAGGCAGAGGGCCTTCTCGGTGGTGCTGCCCGCCCTGTGGAACGCCCTCCCACCAGATGTCAAAGAGAAGAACAACTACCAGACTTTTAGATGACATCTGAAGGCAGCCCTATTTAGGGAAGTTTTTAATGTTTGGTGCATTACTGTATTTTAATATTTTGCTGGAAGCTGCCCAGAGTGGCTGGGGAAGCCCAGCCAGATGGGCAGGGTATAAATAATAAATTATTATTATTATTATTATTATTATTATTATTATTACTACTACTACTACTACTACTACTACTACTACTGGTCTCACTCAGCAGGTTCTCATTAGGTTCTGATCTCCCCTTTTATGAATCTAGCAACCACATTCTCCTCTGACTGGTGTTCTGTGTTGGGCAGACTCTTCCTCAGGACATACGAAATGTGGAAGTCTAGAGGGGATCTTGGGCTACAGGCAGAGCACTTTCAGTTCCGTATTTCACTTTGTATATTTCTGTCCATAAATGTCCAAATGCCTGGGTTATGCCCATGTACCTCTGCATGTAGATGTTGCTTTTGGTTTTCCAGAAAACTGAAATGGCAGAATTGAGCTGACATTCGATGTCAATATTATACATCTCAGAACTGGCACCAAAAGTAAGAGCAGAATTGTACAGGGTGAGAAAAGCTCCTGTTTCAGTAAAATTATAGTAGTGGCCGCAGATGAATGGGAGTCTGGATGGGAAGCAATTTCTGTGTCAGGCTGTTTAATGATTAAATTGATCTTATCTGAGTAGCTGAGCAAAGCCACAATTATCATTATTCATGGACGGTGTCTGGGTTAATCGCGACCACCATCATCTGTCTCCTTCCCAAGTGCTTTCTACTCATTTATTAAAAGAGTTGTGGAGGAGGAAATGTACTATGCCTGCACATCCATTTCCAAAAAACCTGGTGCTGTCTTTTCCTAAGAAAAAGGAATCATAGAATTGTAGGGTTGGAAAGGGATCCCCAGATGTCATCTAGTCCACCCCCTGCAATACAGGGATCACAGCTAAGGCATTCATGACAGCTGCCCTCCCCCCAACCTCTGTTTAATGCAGCCCACCACCTTCCAGGGGAATCCATTCCACTGGAATAACAACATTATTCCTAATGTTGGCTGAGAGGCCTGGAAGACCGGCTCCCTTCCTTCCAGGACTTTTCTCATGAAATAAAAAAACTAAGGTCTTATGTGTGCAATAAATGTTCAGGAATGTACCAAACAAACACATACATAAATCTATAAACCACATGTCTGAAGCAGCACAGGAAAACAGCCCTGGAACCATTTTGACTCTCAAACTGACCAAATGTTTTCTCTGCAAGGCTGAAGGAAATGGAAAAGCCTCCCCATTGTCTTGTCATTCACAAAACCTGTCTTAAGGGTATGAATAGGGTGAGCCTGTGACCTGGCTCAGGAACTAAGTATTTGTCACTACAAAAGACTGGCCAGGCTCCCCAGGGTATCCAATCAAGTGAGCATTAACAGGTCTGCCAGAAAGGAGATAAACAATGCACTCAGATTTCTGTTGTAGACAGCCCTTTCTGTGATGTAGGTATGATGTGTCTGGGGGGTGGTCTTGGACTCCAAGGCGGCCAATTTGAAATGTCTATATAAGGGCAGGCACACCTTTGTCCTGAGTCCTCCTCCTTTCCTGTGTGAGAGGGGAGCACCCTGTTGCAACAGTTCAATAAAAATCAGGCTTACGAGCTGCTTTGCTTTTCAATATTCTCTGCTTGGCCTCTGTTATTTTCTCCTACCAATGGAAAACCTGCAAAGGGCTCTATAAGGGCTCTCTATAAGGGCTCTTGTGCACCCCCATAAGGGAATAAGGGCAGATTTTCGTTTATTACACTCACCTGGCTGACTTCAGCTACGAAAGCTGAGGCGGATGAACAGACTATTGACTGGGGTATTGGGGGGGGGGGATGTTGTGCGGTGAGAGGTTGTTATTGATGTTATTTTTTTCTATCTTCATTTTTGATAAAGGGACGCCTGATGAGGAACGGTTGAAGGAGCTAGGGATGTTTAGCCTGGAAAAGAGGAGACTGAGAGGAGATATGAGAGCCATCTTCAAATATCTCAAGGGCTGCCCCATGGAAGAGGGAGCAAGCTTGTTTCCTCGTGCTCCGGAGGGCAGGACTCAAACCAGTGGCTTCAAGTTACAAGAATGAAGTCTCTCAGCCCCACTCACCTCACAGAGTGTTTGTTGTGAGGGAGGAAGGGAAAGGAGAATGTGAGCCGCTTTGAGACTCCTTAAAGGGAGTGAAAGGCGGGATATCAAATCCAAACTCTTCTTCTTCTTCTTCTTCTCAACATCAGGAAGAACTTTCTGACAGTAAGAGCTGCTGTTTGACAGTGGAATGATCTTCCTCAGGAGGTTGTAGACCAGGGGTCAGCAAACTTACCGCACCTCGGGCCGGTGTCTCCAGCGCCAGTCGCGCAGCGGGCCGGAGGGTGGGGGAGCTCGTGTCCATATGCATGGGCACATGCTAGGGGCGGTCCCGGCCCTCAGGAGACCCGCCTCTCCTGGCCTTAAGGCGAGCACTCCTCCTGGGAGAAACCAGTTCCCTCCGCCTCTCTGCCCTGAGCCTCTGCAGCTCCGGAGAGGCTGGAGGGTTACTGGACCCAGGGGGAGACTCACCTGTAGGCAATGCGTCCTCAATCGCATTGAGGAGCCAGAGTGGATTCACCTGGTGCCTGCTCCTGAGGATCCAGCACAGGTGCAGGCGCTTCAGAATCAAGGCCCTGCCCCAGTTCAGCCAGCCCTGGAGGCGGGGACTCCTGTGCAGGCTGGGGTTCCTCCGGTTCAGCCTCTGAATTGGATTCCCAGGCCATCACACCAAGAGTTCCTAGGGCCTTATCCTTATTTTGGGGACCCCTGTTGTAGACTCTCCAGCCTAAGCAGAGGTCAGATGGCTATCTGTCTTGGATGCTTTAGCTGAGATTCCTGCATTGTCGGGGGTTGGGCTGGATGACCCCGGGGTGTCCCTTCCAATTCTACAATTCTATGATTCTATCTTACTCTTTATGTGGAAATTGTTTGATTTGGTTTGTGTACTTTTTGAGGAGGAGGAGGAGAGGCTGACACCACGGAGGCCCTGCCCCACATGAGAAGCTGGCTCTGAGGGTCTGGGCAGAGGACGGGGGCTGCGCTGGGTGGGAAGAATGGTGAAGCAGAGCAGAGCACAGGGAGTCCTGAATGCATTGTCCACCTGCATCTAATCTTGCCCCTTTCTAAGATTTATTTATTGGTGTGGTTCTTTTTGGGGGAGGAGGTTAAATCTACCAAAGAATAAAATAAAATAAAATCAGGATTAAGAGGTTTTCTCAGGAGGGTGGAGAGCGTTTTTGCTGAGTCCTGTTGGCGCAGTGTCAGTGGGACATACTCATATTCTGATAGGAAATGCTTCGGCGGGGGCAGAGGGGACACAGAAAATGGGGGGTTGAGGAGGGTGAGTTGGGGGGAGTGAGAAATGTCCCTCTTTTCATCTGAGGAATGTTGGAGTTCCTGCTGTTATGGGGAAAAAAATTCTGGGGTGAGAGACCGCTCAACAGCCCAGCTCCTCAGGGTGCAAGTCCCCCGCGGGTCCATGTGGTCAGTAAAAGAAGGAGGTTCCAGCCAAGTAATTTGGAGCAAAACAGCAGTCAGAAGACCATGATCTTTATTGTTGCACAACAGGTCTCCCCAGGAGTAAGAACCCCAAGCATGGGGTGACCTCCTCTTTTAAACTTCCCTGTTTTCCCCAGAATACACTTTGAGGGGCATCATTGATAAATCATCACTACATCACTAGCATGTCACAAATACAAGGTTTATAACCTATTTAATTAAATCCAATGCAGATATATTTCTTCCTTTCTTCCTACATTCTTGTTTGAGTTTATATATTACACCGACAATACAGCTGATGAGGTTTTATGATTTTCCTGATATTATAAGTGACCCGGAACTGGTCTGTGACCGTAATAATAAAATTCTATTCTAGCTGATGAGGTTGGCTAGCATAGGTAGCAGAAACAGGCAGGCTGGCTCAGGCAGCTGCGTTGAGTAGTTCTCACTATTGAGAATTGTCCAAGAATCATTGCTTATGTAATCTGTTACACACTTCGATGAACTATTAACAGCTGAGGAAGCCCTTTGGGGCGAAACAAGGAAATATCCGGAAACCTTGTCAGGGACATTCCAGGGACCTTTGCTTAACCACATTTGAGGGCTGTGTAATATATGAACTCAAACAAGAATGCATGAAGAAAGGAAGAAAAATATCTGCATTGGATTTAATTAAATAGGTTATTGTATACGGTGTACATCCTTGTTACGGAAAAATCTAGGCGTGAGGCTTCTCAGTCACCCAGCTCGTCGGGCAGAGCCCTGCGGAATAAAGGAAGGAGTTCAGCCACCAACTGGAGCAAATAGCTGTAGACCAAAGTTTATTGCGCAACAGGTTCAAAGAAGAATTTTGAACCCCAAGGATGGAGTGACAAGGACTTTTAAAACCTTCCCACCATATCCCAGAATACAGTTCGTACAGCATCATTGCTACATCACTGACATGTCACAAATGGGGAGGGGGGAGGGGTAGACAGGGGTTACACTAGTTTTACCTTGGCAAACATGTCCAGACAAGTCCTTGGTACAAGATTAGCATAAGCAGACATGTCAGGGCAAGACTCAGGTATAAGATTAGCACAGGCAAAGACCTCTGAAGTCCCACCACCCAAAGTCCAATAGAACTTCCTTTGCATGTCTGGACCCCATGGCAAGTTTGGTGATGGGATTAGGCTTTCCTTGGCCAACAATCAGCTCAGCAATGGTCACCTCTGGACACTTCCTGGACTCGTTTTTTCAAGGGGAAAATAGCTTTGGAATGGAGGAAACTGGCAAAGGAGTTGATTTTATATTATTTTTAAAGCTAGGTAACTTCCCTGAGCTGTCAAGTCGAAAGGATACATTCAGGCATAAAATTTGTAACATTTAACAACTTTAAAGATGTCCCCCCCCCCCCCGCTTAATTTCCGTAACAACCTGGACTTGATTTGTATGTTAGGAAGTAACCAGTAGAGAAATTTGTTACAAATATTACCATTCAGCCTGTTGCGCTCTATTGTAACTATTGCATCTGCATAAAAAGGTATTGTATTTCTTTTAGCAAGACCTTTGGAGGCACAGCCCCTGCGGAGGGCACCTTGCAAAACACAACTGAAGTCAGAGTTTCCATTCTCCCTAGTGAAAGCAGGCCATTTGCACCTCTGGCCTTGGGCTTACGGCGAACCTGGGAAGAGATGCCCCCTAGCCGAACACTGTCTCTGTGCCCCCTAGTCAAACATTCCCTCCCCTCCTCCTCCCTCCACGGTGACCCATCTCCCCTCAAGGGCAGGGTGCCCATGCAGCACTGTCTCCCCTGATAACAAAGCCATAATCCCTGCAGAAAATGACAGCTTTTAAATTGCCTCATGTTCCCAGACTGGAGACTTGGCAGCGCGTCAGCCCCATAAACGCTCCTGTCCAGATCTATGCAGGTCACCACTCGCAGCTGGCGAAGCCTCTGCAACAGCATGTTCCGGATGTGGGTGGGGGGCAGTGAGGGGGGGGGGGTGCCAAGCAAAGATGTAGGGCCTGGGCTTCCAGGAATGTCCCTGTGCAAGCTTTCCTTTTCATATCCAAATGCAGTTGGTACAGCAGCTCTGGGCTTTCCTGGCCCAGGAAGCCTATACATGGCAGATCACACACTGGTGAGAATCACATAGTTGAGAGGGACCCACAACCGTCATCCAGGTGTTGTGGCGGCAGCGGGAGGCCCCATTAGCTAAAGTGGTGCTTCAGGTTAAGAACAGTTTCAGGTTAAGAACAGACCTCCAGAACAAATTAAGTCCTTAACCCGAGGTACCACTCTAGTTGTAGCTTCCGGGTCACCTTCAAAGGTAGCCCCACGTAGAGCGCATTGCAGTAGTCCAAGCGGGAGATAACCAGAGCATGCACCACTCTGGCGAGACAGTCTGCAGGCAGGGAGGGTCTCATCCTGCATACCAGATGGAGCTGGTAGGCAGCTGCCCTGGACACAGAATTGACCTGCACCTCCATGGACAGCTGTGAGTCCAAAATGACTCCCAAGCTGCGCACCTGGTTCTTCAGGGGCACAGTTGCCCCATACAGGACCAGGGAGTCCTCCACACCCACCCGTCCAAAGCAAGGTAGTCTGTGGTTGCATCCATTTTTTGCAAAGCAGGATGAGCTTATGGGACTGTTCGAAAAGAGGAAAGAACCAGGAGGCTGAGAGATGCCAAGGGTGACCAAAACAGAGGCACAGTTGCATTTCCTCCCTGTGCCAGGGAAGGGCGCTGTTAGGTCTCTTTGCTGCTCTGCAGCGCCACCACTGCCTGTGGCCAGAGAGCGTTGTTGCAAGGGATGAGCTGGCACGAGTGGGCAAGAGGGTTGAATCTGGATGCCTCAATTGCCCAGGTAGAGCTGTTCCACCTGGCCCAGCCCCCTCCCCTTTACCTTTCCTGCCTGTGGGCTTTGTGCGTGCCTGTTCCCTGGCATTTCAGAAAAGAAACCCATTAGATATTTATGGCATTTCTTGAGGTTAGTAATTCTTTTGGAAAGTTAGAAACATGCATAATCTCAGGCAGCTCTTTCAAAGTGCGCACTCCTGTCTCCATAAAAATGTGCTATTAACTTCCAAAAGCTGAGAGGCTCTCTTATTAAACTCTGGCATGGCGGCGCTTCCGAGCAGTCATCCGAAAAAGGAAGAAAGAGAAGAAGAAAGCTTTGATGCCAGAAGCAGAGAGAGGCATTTATGGTTCTGCGTGACGTCCTGGGATAGAAGACACTGTGCAGTGAGGTGGGGGCGGGGTGTGTGAGTGTCTTCAAGACAAGTGCTTCTCACTCAGAGCGTTGATGCCACTGATGGCACCATATAACTCTGTTCCTTTCCTGCTTAATCATAGAGTCATAGAACTATAGAGTTGGAATGGACCCCTCTAGCCCAACCCCCTGCAATGCAGGAATCCCACCTAAAGAATCCCAGACATGTGGAAACCCAACCTCTGTTTGTTGTTGTTGTTTAGTTGTTTAGTTGTGTCCGACTCTTCATGACCCCCTGGACTAGAGCACGCCAGGCACTCCTGTCTTCCGCTGCCTCCCGCAGTTTGGTCAAACTCATATTTGTAGCTTCGAGAACACTGTCCCACCATCTCGTCCTCTGTCGTCCCCTTTCTCCTTGTGCCCTCCATCTTTCCCAACATCAGGGTCTTTTCCAGGGAGTCTTCTCTTCTCATGAGGAGGCCAAAGTATTGGAGCCTCAGCTTCAGGATCTGCCCTTCCAGTGAGCACTCAGGGCTGATTTCCTTCAGAATGGAGAGGTTGGATCTTCTTGCAGTCCATGAGACTCTCAAGAGTCTCCTCCAGCACCTCTGCTTACAAAACTCCAAAAGGTAGGCCAGCACTTTAGGAGAGAGTCCATTCCGCTCCCAAACGGCTCTTACCACCAGAAAGTTATTCCAAATGTTCAGTGGGAGTCTCCTTTCCTTGAATTTGAATCTGTAAGTTCAGGTCTTACCCCCTAGAACAGTGGTGTCCAACCCTTTTTCAAAGAGGGCCAGATTTGATGAAATGAAAGGCCGTGAGGGTTTTGAGGATTGAAGTTGTTGAGGGTTTTTTTAGGATTTTACGCCAAGAAATAAACTACCACAGGGGCCAGTTTAAATCAACCGGTGGGCCAGATTAGGACATGCCTGCCCTAGAACCATGGATTCTGCCTGCACAGTCAGAGGCAGCGATGCTGCGGAATAGCTGTTCCTGGAAACCACAGGAGGAGGAGAGTTGCTCTTGGGATCGAATCTTGCTTATGGGTTTCCCTTTGGGGCATCTGCTTGGCCACAGTGAGAAGAAGCTGCTGTACCAGGTGGGTCATTGGCCTGATGCAAAAGGCTCTTGTCTTCTGACAGTCCCATGCGCACATACGGTACTTGGTGTCCTGAACCCTTACCCTCCCAGGTGGCAAGTCAGAAGTTCAAACAAAGTCCAAGGTCCAAAAGTCAGGAAAAGCAGTCCAGGGTCAACCCAAGTAGCCAAGTCTGAAGTCCAACAATCAGTATGCAATCTGGAGTCAAACCCAAAGTGCAGTCCTTTAGAGGTCCAGGAACATCCAAGCCAAATAAGTCCATCAACATGATATGGGCAGCTGAGCCAACACAGCACCTCCTTTTGTAGTTGCATGTCGATTGCAGCATCTGGCTTGATGAGGCAGGTGACCCTCACCTGTACCAAGCCTACTCCAGCTGAGGTATCACACCCCTCCTCCCAGAGCTCACAAGCCCCACCTGGCCAGCTAAGGAGCTAGGCTGTGAGCCCTTGCCTGCCTCAGGCTCCTGGAGTGACCCTCCCGCTGCTTCCTATGCCTCAGGGCCCACCATGTTCGGGGAGACAGGGGCCCCTCTGGCTCTGGAGATGGGTCCTTCTGCTCTGGCTGCTGTGCCCCAACCTCTTGCCCTCCTCCATCATCCTGTGAGGTTGCCTTTCCCATCCCCTGCTTGCCCCACTGAGTCCCAGTCCTAGCTGCACCAGCTGCTGGAATCCTCTTCCTTCTCCCCATATTCCTACCAGCTCCTGACAGTTGGCAGTGGTGACGAAGCATTTCAAGGTCAGAAAGCAGAACTTTCGCTGTCTTGAATGCCAGCATTTGGGGTTTGTTGTGGGTACCTATGCCTTCATGTTTTAAAATAAATTTAAAACTGGTTACTCGTCCAATGTGGAGGGCTGATCCACACCTCCACTTTCCCCACTTCTTTCTCCCAGGGAAACCTGCTCTTTGGTGCCTAATCAAAGCTAATGTCAATTGGGCTTTCTGCAAATGTACATTTGCACTGATTCAGTGGTAAAGAGGATGTTTTCTTGGGGAAAGGGGCAGGGCAAACAGAAAACTGCTTGGAACTGGGCTCTCTGGGCTCAGGACAAACAGAGATGTGTGTGAGCCCTGGGTTTGGGTATTAATCATCTCATTTCCTGAACGCATAATTTGTTTCTTCCCGTAATAAGAATAAAAGGGCTCCTTTTCTCTTATGGGGTATCCAAGAGCCGGTACAGAGTCCTGAAGTGGGTTCCCTATTGGTAGGAGAAAATAACAGAGTCCAACCAGAGAATATTGAGAAGCAAATATTGAGAAGCCCGCCCTCTAGCTCAAGACCACCTCTCAAAACATCATAGAAGGAGGCAGGCTACAGCAGAAATCCTGTCTGCCAGGATATCTGATAATTGTCACTGGTGGTTTCACCTGGCCATTCTTTTGTGATGGTAAATATTTTAATTCCTGAATCCAGGTCACAGGCTCACCCTAGGTAAAGGTAAAGGTACCCCTGCCCGAAGGCCAGTCGTGTCCGACTCTAGGGTTGTGCGCCCATCTCACTCTATAGGCCGGGGGCCAGCGCTGTCCGGAGACACTTCCGGGTCACGTGGCCAGCGTGACGAAGCTGCTCTGGCGAGCCAGAGCCGCACACGGAACGCCGTTTACCTTCCCGCTAGAAAGCGGTACCTATTTATCTACTTGCACTTAGGGGTGCTTTCGAACTGCTAGGTGGGCAGGAGGATTCGAACCGCCGACCAGGCTCACCCTATTCATACAGAAATATGCCCTTAAGACAGGTAAGCAAAAGACAAGGGAGAGGCTTTCCCATTTCCTTCCTCCTTGCAGAGAAACATTTGAGGTCCATTTGGGAGAGTCAAAATGGCTTCAGAATTGCTCTCCTATACTATTTCAGACACGTGGTTTATATACTTATGTATGTGTTTGCCTAGTACATTTATGAACATTTATTTTATATTTGATGCCTTAGAATTCTTATAACACTCCCTTGGAGGTAGGATTCTGAAGGTGTGTGTGTTTTTTTTAATGCTGCCTGGATCATAAATTGCATTGCTGTGCACACTGAGTCTCAGTTCCCCTCCTCCCAAAACTGTCCAGAGGTCTAATCATCTGGATCAAATGTCTGCAGAAAGATGGAGGTTCCTGGCACTTCTGAGACATTCAGGAGAGCAGCCTTCCTGTTTTACTGCATATTACCTTGTCAGATAATGTGGAAAGGTAAATGCATAACAGGAGAGAGCCTTTCCCCTTAAGCTGAATTCAAAGTTATTCATGGGCTGAAGGAGATTTGCTGCATGAACCGAGGGGGTGGCAACGCTTTTGCTCCTCCCGTGTCCTGTTGTGCCAAGTATTGCAAGGAGAAACTGGGCCTCCCAGATGCAGGTTGGACATTTCAGGGATGCCGTGGGGAAATCCCCCTTGTTCTAAAATTCGGGTCACAGAATCTTATGTTCTTATGCCAGGGTTTCTTTTTCTTTTCAATATAATTTTTATTAATTTCTTTTTTATAAGACAGTACAGTATTTCCACCTGGGGACGCGGGTGGCTCTGTGGGTTAAACCACAGAGCCTAGGACTTGGCGATCAGAAGGTTGGCGGTTCGAATCCCCGCGACGGGGTGAGCTCCCGTTGCTCGGTCCCTGCTCCTGCCAACCTAGCAGTTCGAAAGCACCTCAAAGTGCAAGTAGATAAATAGGTACCACTCTGGCGGGAAGGTAAACAGTGTTTCCGTGCGCTGCTCTGGTTTGCCAGAAGCGGCTTAGTCATGCTGGCCACATGACCCAGAAAAACTGTCTGCGGAAGCGGACAAACGCTGGCTCCCTCAGCCTGTATAATGAGATGAGCGCCGCAACCCCAGAGTCGGTCACGACTGGACCTAACAGTCAGGGGTCTGTTTACCGTTTACCTTTATTTCCACCATTACAATAACAAACAAATATACTCCTTGCTCTGCCGAGCTTGTGACTTCCCTCCATCCCTTCAGCAGGTTTTTTATTTTCAAGTCTTTATATCACACTTTAAATCTTCAACTTCTGGCCTTTATGTCTTTATAGTCAACTCTGTCTCTTTGGTCTAGAAATTTTTTTTTGCAGGATTTATTTCAGTCCTGCTAGTGTCTTCACATTTTTACAATAATTATTCAAAGCAGTCCCCCCCAAAACAACAACAACAACAACAACAACAACAACAACAACAACAACAAAATCAATAAGAAAAATTAACCACAATTTATGACTTTGGAAAAGTTAAAATAACAGGAGACTAAAAACTGCCAACCTTCTAAAGATCTGGGCAGGCTTGTCTGAACAAAAACCTTTTAGCAGGTGCAGAAAAGACGACAGTGAAGGCACCTGCCTGGGGTGCATAGGCAGGGAGTTCCGCAGTGGAGGTGCTGTCTCACTAAAAGGTTAAAGGTAAAGGACCCCTGACAATTAAGTCCAGTCAAGAATGACTCTGGAGTTGCGTCGCTCATCTCGCTTTACTGGCCAAGGGAGCTGACGTTTGTCCACAGACAGCATGACTAAGCCACTTCTGGCGAAACCAGAGCAGTGCGCGGAAACGCCGTTTACCTTCCCACCAGTGTGGTACCTACTTATCTTCTTGCACTTCGACGTGCTTTCAAACTGAGTGGGGATTCGAACCGCAGACCTTCCGATCGGCAAGCCCTAGGCTCAGCGGTTTAGACCACAGCACCATCCATGCCCTGTTATGTTCTTACAGTTGCAGAATGGGTCATACGTGGTACTCCAGAGTTCAAGGCTGTGTGCGACTCTTCGCACAGGACTCTTGCCGATGTTCTGGCAGCAGAGCGTCGAAATGTTTATGCCTGAGCAACTGCAGTTCGTCCTTTGGAGGATCCTGCCCAGGCTAATGAGGACAAACAGGTCCTTGTAATGAGAAGGCAGATCAGCCCTTGGAGAATGCTCCTTAGGTATACCGGTGCAAAGCAAACACCTCATTGCAGAGGACCCCACAGTGGGGAATAAATAATCTCTCCCTGCTCCTGGTGAACAAGGCAAAAGGCACAGCTTAACTCTTTCTGGACCGCTCTGGAACTCATTGAGCCATTGTGGAGTTGAAAGGGCCACCAAAGGGCATTTAGTCCAACCCCATGGCATGCAGGGATCCCTGGCGGATGGCCATTCACCTCCAGTGAAGGAAAGCCCACTGCCTTGCGAGGGAATCTGTTCCTGTGGCTCCAAGTATGTTGCTCATCTAGTCTAGTTTTTCAGGGCATTATTGCAGCCAAAAAATGGCACCTGTGAGTTGATGGGGGTACCCAGAGCTATGTAAGTCTGGGGCTATTTATTAAACTAGTTTCTCCCCCACCTGCGTTCTGAGAGCACATGAGGAGCTCCTAGGAAGGGAGGAGAAGGAGAGGCTCGTTGGGTTCAAGCTGAGGGCCTGGGAAAAGGGTGGGAAGACTTTTCCCAACCTGCTGCCCTCCAGTTTCAGAATCGTAGTCTGAAACCTTCGGAGAGGCCCAGGTTGGGAAAGGCCGAGCTACTGAATACTGCCTTGGTTCCCCTTGGAGCTGCTAAGAGAGAAGGGGGTTGCAGGGGGCCAGTGGAGGTGTAAATGACTCCCAAGGTTTGAGAAGCTGCTGTTGCTGGATCAAGTTCATCCATCTTGTTGAATCAATTAAACTAAATAGATTTAATTGGTGTTTGTTTTTAAGCAAGGTAATCCCTTGCTCTGATACAGTAGATCTATAAATTGCTTTGTACTGGGGGAAAAAGAGAGACTCCAAGTTATTTACAATCTAAAACACACACAAAAGGAAACAAAAACGTCAAAACTACACATTAAACAATGCACAATATCAGTGCAACTACAATTAAAAGCACATGTGGAAGAGCAGATTAACAGCACTATGAAGTTGTCCATATGTCTGGAAGAATAAATACATTTTTACCTAGTGCTGAAATGAGAGAAAAATTGGTGCCAGGACTGTTTTCTCAGAGCTAGCACTGAGAAGGCCTGTTCTTTGGTTACTAAATTTGCACATGTTTTAGGGATGTGAGACAAGAAAGGCTCAGGGCATGAACACAGTTTTAATTGGATCTTGAATAAATGTGCAACTGTTTCTCTTTCAAAAAAATATTTTTTTTGCTATTATCTTCCTTACTGGGTTATGCAAACCGATATTCTGAATAGTGCAGTTTTACAGGGTAGGGGCAGTGGCAGACTTTGGGTTCTCAAATTTCAGTGGCACCCCATGCAACACTAAAATTTGGCACCCTCGGATTTACATATAAGCTAAACAAACTCTAGCTTAGGGCCCCACTCTCTTGGGCCTCCCCCCCAAAAAAAAATTAAAGGAAAAAACCTGGATGTACATTTCCAAAATATAAGATAAAAAACAAATACAATAAAACCTACATCCAGCAACAGTGTTTTGTGGTGTGTAGGCTCCTGTGATGTAAGTCATGGGCCCCGCCTGCTAGCCTGCTCCCTCAAATATCCCTGGTTTGCTCATTTCTATATATTCCTTCCAACCTAGCAGTTTGAAAGCACGTCAAAGTGCAAGTAGATAAATAGGTACTGCTTTGGCGGGAAGGTAAACGGCGTTTCCATACGCTGCTCTGGTTCGCCAGAAGTGGCTTAGTCCTGCTGGCCACATGACCCGGAAGCTGTACGCCGGCTCCCTCGGCCAGTAAAGCGAGATGAGAGTCGCAACCCCAGAGTCAGCTACGACTGGACCTAATGGTCAGACCCTGATGTTGGGAAAGATGGAGGGCACAAGGGGAAGGGGATGACAGAGGACGAGATGGTTGGACAGTGTTCTCGAAGAGACCAGCATGAGTTTGACCAAACTGCGGGAGGCAGTGGAGGACAGGAGTGCCTGGCGTGCTCTGGTCCAGGGGGTCACGAAGAGGTGGACACGACTAAACGACTAAACAACAACAACAACGTTTCACAAGTGTACCACTACACTGCCCTGTGCAATGGTGATCTGCGCCCCCCCCCATGTGTGGTGCAAGGGGGTCCTGGCAGGATGTTCCCTGGGGCTCCTTCAGACCAGAGAGGGAGAGGGAGACTTTGGGAATCTGCAAAGGAACCTCCTGCAACAGGTGAGGGAAGCTTTAATGCATTTAATTATCCAACTGATGCATCAGCGGCACCTGGGGAAGGAGGAATCTATTAGGCTGATAAGAAGCCCTCACCAAACACAGATCCTGCTTCCTTGTGTCTGAGGATGAAATCATAACTCTATCAAAATGACAGGAGAGGGCGACCGGAGGGGAGAGGCTCAACAGGCGGGTTTTGAATCCTTGCATTAATTCTGGGTATCACACGATAGCTTTATTTGTATTGGATTTTCCGGGAAGTAATCCTCAGATTACAGAATACCAACACGGCGTCTGGTGCATAGCAAAATGCTCAGAAAGGCAGACACAGCTTCGGCTTTGCAAGCACTCTGCGGGGCGCGGTGACGGGAGTGAAAAGGCATTTCGGTTCAATGCATGGCTGTAAAGTGTCTCTGAGCACATCCAGAGTGCATTCAGAAGCACTGCTGTCTCTGAACATGGAGACGGAGCAGTCTCCACCCCCATCGTTCAGCCTGGACACTGAGGTCCAGCTCCGAGGGCCTTTTGGCAGTTCCCTCACTGCGAGAAGCGAGGTTACAGGGAACCAGGCAGAGGGCCTTCTCGGTGGTGGCGCCCGCCCTGTGGAACGCCCTCCCACCAGATGTCAAGGAAATAAACAACTATCCTTTTTTAAAAAGACATCTGAAGGCAGCCCTGTTTAGGGAAGTTTTTAATATTTAATGCTGTATTGTTTTTAATACTCATTTGGGAGCCGCCCAGAGTGGCTGGGGAAACCCAGCCAGATGGGCGGGGTATAGATAATAAAATATTATTATTATCATTGTAAACAGTTTAGATTAAAATAACCACCAACTAAACATTTAACCAACACCAACCTGACAATAACAAAACAGAGGAACCAAAATGAGAACCATCTAAAGCATTTTAAGGCATTTTAGCCAGTTGCCGCAAGCCAAGAGTTGTTCCAGCCATGTTCCAGTGGCCTCCCAGGAGCCTCTTTTAGCTGTCCAGGGTGAGTCTGGGTCCTGCTCTAGGTGGGTCTCAGGTGGAAATGGGCCTGGCAGCAGGGAGCAGGTCTTCCTTCCCAATGTTAAGGGAAAATCTAGGTGTGAGGCTGCTCAGTCACCCAGCTCATCGGGCAGAGCCCACGGGTCCAGCCAAAGAAAGGAGTTCAGCCACCAACCGGAGCAAATAGCTGTAGACCAAAGTTTATTGTGCAAAAGGTTGAAAAAGGAATTTTGAACCCCGAGGATGGGGTGACAAGGACTTTTAAAACTTTCCCACCATATCCCAGAATACAGTTTGTACAGCATCATTGCTACATCACTGACATGTCACAAAAGGGGAGGAGTTAACCTTGGCAAACATGTCCAGACAAGTCCTTGGTACAAGATTAGCATAGACAAATATGTCTTAAGTGCCCACCACCCAAAAGTACAATAGAAGTTCCTTTGCATGTCTGGAGCCTGAGGTGAGTCAGGTGATGAGATTTGGCTTCCCTTGGCTAACAATGGGACGCGGGTGGCGCTGTGGGTTAAACCACTGAGCCTAGGGCTTGCCGATCATAAGGTCGGCAGTTCGAATCCCCACAACGGGGTGAGCTCCCGTTGCTCGGTCCCTGCTCCTGCCAACCTAGCAGTTCGAAAGCATACCAGTGCAAGTAGATAAATAGGTACCGCTCCAGTGGGAAGGTAAACAGCATTTCCATGCGCTCTGGTTCACCAGAAGCGACTTAGTCATGCTGGCCACATGACCCGGAAGCTGCACGCCGGCTCCCTCGGCCAATAAAGCGAGATGAGCGTCGCAACCCCAGAGTCAGCCACGACTGGACCTAATGGTCAGGGGTCCCTTTACCTTTACCTGGCTAACAATGAGCCCAGCAATTGTCACCTCTGGGAACTTCCTGGAGTCCCTTTTCAAGAGGAAAATAGCTTTGGAATGGAGGAAACTGGGAAAGGAGATGATTTTATATTCTTTTTAAAGCTAGGTAACTTCCCTGAGCTGTCAAGTCAAAAGGATACATTCAGGCATAATATTTGTAATATTTAACTTTAAAGATGTGCCTCCACCCCGTAATTTCCGTAACAGCTCACTCAAGGCAGGAGCAATGTCCCTCCGGCCTTCCAGGGCCTCTTTTAGCTGCTGAGGGTGAGCATGAAACTGGTGAGCAGGCGAGTGATCCAGACTGCAGAGGTGGGAGAGGAGGATGGCGGGGGCTGCAGATGCCGCTATAATTAGCCCAGAGCTGTGAAATGGGTTTCTCGGCCGCGTTGCGCAAAGCACAGCAAATACGGGGAATGTAGAAGCAGCCCGTCAGGAATCCGCACTCAGAACTGATATTTAATTGAATGGCTGAGAAGATGTTCTCCAGAGCATCTCCTGGCAAGCTGTAGGCTTGCCAAGTGCGGGCGGAGATAGCTGAAAAAACTATAATTAATATCTCCTTCTGAACCTTTTAAATTGTAATTAAAGGAAATGCACTTAACAAGGAGCTGCTTTCCATCTCCCATGCAATGCTAGTTAATTACCTGTAAAGTCATTTAGGGACTTTGCTCAATTCTGCCTGAAAGAAATGGTGGAAATTACCATTTTGAAGGCTGCAGTCCTAGCCCCGTTTACCTGGGAGTGAATGAAACAGGACTTCCTTTTCAGGAGACACGGCTAGGCTTGCCCTGTAGGTATACGAAGGGGGGGGGATGCATATTTCTTATGTATTTATAAAGCTCCCTTCCCAGAGGATGGCTTTCCCTTTGAGAGCGTCAGTCTTGCATGCACAAAAGCTTATCGAACAGTGAGGTAATGTTGCTGACCCCCTTTCAGGTGCAAAAGCCAATGTGGTGTAGAGGTTAATATGTCTGGGTAGACCAGGGTTCAAATCCCCACTTGGCCATGAGGCTCACCTGGTGTCCTTTGAGCCAGTCGCTACCTCTCAGCATATCCTACCTCAAAGGGCAGAACCCGATACGCCCCCTCAAGTTCCTTGGGGGAAACATGGGGTGCAAATAAAATGCTGGAAAGCTCAAACTGTTCTTTTTGGATATGGTCTTATCTAAGGTTACCAGGGACACGGGACACGGGTGGCGTGTGGGTTAAACCACAGAGGCTAGGACTTCCCGATCAGAAGGTCGGCGGTTTGAATCCCCATGACGGGGTGAGCTCCCATTGCTCGGTCCCAGCTCCTGCCAACCTAGCAGTTCGAAAGCACGTCAGAGTGCAAGTAGATAAATAGGTACCGCTCCGGCGGGAAGGTAAACGGCGTTTCCGTGCGCTGCTCTGGCTCGCCAGAAGCAGCTTAGTCGGGCTGGCCACATGACCCGGAAGCTGTACGCCGGCTCCCTCGGCCAGTAAAGCTGAGGCATCTGATCAAGATCTGTATTTTAAATTGAGCTTAAAAATATATATTTGCAGATGCTTGTTTCATGTCAGACAGAAAAGCAGCTGGCTCAGTACTTTGGCAGTTGTTTTATTTTCCTGAACAGGGCCCCTCATTGACTTATGTACCTCAAAAGTTATAGAAAGGAAATTACAGGCTGGGAGCAAAGGTCATGCAGATTGTAGAGTGCAGTCGGGCTGTAGGGGAACAGGTTAAGAGCTGTAAAAAGTTTATCTATGGGCTTCCCATCAGCCATATTTTCCTAAGGTTAAAGGGCAAGAGCTAAAAATAGCAGGTGGCAGGGAAAACCAAGGGGCTGCTCTAAAGTTGCTTCTAGAAGTTGCTTTTGAAACTGTTTTTACTAAGTTCTTCTCTTCTAAAAATCAATCTATGTTATGTATGAAATGTACTGACTTTAGTGTAAGTATACAAAGGATTTAGAAAGTAAGAAATGTTAGATTCTTATATTAGATTCTTATTTCATTGATGGTGTGTGAGAAGGTGAACCCAAGACCTCTGTTTATGACAAAATTTAAAAACCATGAGCCATCTGTTTTAGCCATCTGCTCCTGTTGCCAGGGGCAGAAGAGCAAAAGAGCAGAAGGCCAAAAGAGCAAAAGAGCAAAGGGCAAAGGGTGATTTGGTAATTAAGGTGCCTTGTCGAGGCAAATGTAAGATATATGATAGAAGGAAATATAGCTCTTTGTCTCCCATAAAAGGTAATAGGAAATGGGTGTATCTTTTATGATTGGTTTTAGCAGACAGCCAATAGGAATTTCAACCAGGCTGATTGGACAGAGGCAGCCAAAGGAGGAGTGAGGAGGCTGGGCTGAGGGAATATAAGTGCTGGCCACCAGGGCTGGAGTGTGCAGAGCTTTTGGTAACCATATACCACTGTGCCAATCATTTATTTGTCTGACAAATAAATTATTATTTAAATTTCTCTATTGCTGCGTTGAATATTTCATTCCAGCTAAGCGTTAACCACAACAGGGTGCTACAAAGCGAGATGAGTGCTGCAACCCCAGAGTCGACTGGACCTAATGGTCAGGGGTCCCTTTACCTTTAAGGTTACCAGATCTTTTCCAAAGAATCCGGGGACCCTTTTTTTTTTTTTTGAAAAGAGAAAAAAAACCACTTTTTTTTAAAAAAAAATAAATAAAAAATTAAGAAGTAATATATTCTCTTCTGGGTCTCTTCTGTAGCGCGGCCTTCCTCTGGGTTCCAGCCTGATCTCTTGGAGTGCTATCTGCTGTGGAGTAGGCTCGGGTCGGGCCTGGGCTTGGCCACGTGTCCTTGCCCTCCCGGTGCTCTCCTCCCTCTCTTCCTCAGTGGTGGAGGCAGCAATGCCGCAAGGTCGGGGCTCCTCTCTTTTTTCTCCTTCCTCTTTCTCTCTCTTCCTTCTCTTTCTCCTTTCCTCCTTCTCCCTGCATCAGCTCTGGGGGTTTTACTGGCCCTGGAGCGCCACTGGCCAGTCGGCCAGGTGGCCAGGCGCTCTCACTCCCAGCTCGATTTGGGTCACGGGGTGGGTGTGTCAGCGGTTCCCCCAGTTGACGCGCCAGGCGTCCCCGGTTCCCTCTCTGCAGCGGCAGTCTCGGTAGCCTGGAGCTAGCCTGGTAGCAGAGGTGGCTCTGGCTGGCTTCAAGAGCTGTTCAGTGCCATGCACCTGCCATTTTGCCTCAAAGGAAGTCCCCAAACGATGTGTCTTGTGCCGTTGAACCAATCACGCAACGTTCATTCCCTGCTAATGAATCTACAACACTTAAAATATAAATCCAGGGACATTAAATGAAATCTGGGGACATTCCGGGGACGGATTTTGTCCGGGGACAGATTTGTGAATCCGGGGACTTTCCCCAAGAAACGGGGACATCTGGTAACAATAGTCTTATCAGACTCGGATGTTATTAGCTGGGCATCCTCCGGGCAGGGAAGGGCATTTATCCACTTTGGGTCTGCAAAAATAGTGGCCAGTACCACAGGCATTACATTAATAAAACAACTAACGATAGCTAAATAAATAACATGTGTTTATGGCCCCCACATATAATGTGTGCTATGTTTTGCAAAATCCAAAGACTGAGAAAACTGGATTCCCTTGAATAACTTTCCACGGCCTGTGATTGATTTTAAAAAAATTAAAAGGGAAGAAATGGGTTTAGGAAAAGTTGCCTCATTAGGAAATTCACGGGAACGAGGCCTCCCTTGGCTTGAAGTGGTAAGGCATGCAAATTTTAATACTATCTTGATGACTCTTATTATGCCGCCAAATGGCAGAGTTAGTAAATTAACCCAAAGCCCTAGTCTATTAATCATTTAAACTGAATCTGGGATTTAGAGCCAAAAAAGAAAAAGCCCAGATACCACAGTCGTAGAATTGGAGAGATGGCCATGCAGACAAAACCTACGGCTGCTGATGAACGAAATCTGTCGCTGCTGCATCCCTGAAACAGAGATTTTCAACCTCTCATGTTTTGAAGTCTGGACCACCTCCGAATGGAGGGCAGTTTTGGGTTTCGAATGCTCACCCACATCGAGATCTCCCTGCATGTGGGTGGAAAGAGGGTTCTAATCCTGAAATACTTTCCCAACAATGCTAACTTCACGCAGGCAGGGAGGTTTCGATGGAGGAGCGTTTAGAATAGGCAAAGGGCATTGCTGAGTTTGAAAACCTTCATCAGAAAAGGATGACCAAAATGATCAAAGGGATGGAGAGACTCCTCTATGAAGGAAGGTGGCAGTGTTGTTGTTGTTGTTTTTACTTTTCAGTTTAGAGAAAAGGCGGCTAAGAGACATGGCAGGTGCTTATAAAATTCTGCATGGCATGGGGAGAGTGGAGAGATATTTCCCTCCCTCCCACCTCCTTCATAACACTAGAAATTGTAGACATCCAATGAAGATGAACATTGAAAGATTCAGGACAAATAGATTCAGTGCACAGTTCAACTATGGAACTCCCTGCCACAGGAGGCAGTGGTGACCACCAATCCAGATGACTTTAAAAGAGGATTGGACAAGCGCTTGGAGGATTAGGTGATCAGTGACCTCTGTTGGTGAGACGGATCTTAGAGTTACCACTCAGGGGCGTATTTATGTATAAGCTAAACAAGCTATAGCTTAGGGCCCCACTCTCTTGGGGGACCCAAGAAAATTAAAGGAAAAACCCTGAATGTACTCAACAATTACTTTGATAAAATACATATTTTGTTGTGTGCAAATGGCTTGAGATACCTATGAGGTCCATAAATCACCATATAGCATAGATTCAACACAAAAAAACAGTGACAACTTGTTGTTGACAAAGGACAGCTGGACATATAAAGGGCCCCGTTACCTTCAGGAGCTGAGGGCCTCATCAAACCTGAATCTGGCCCTGTTACCACCCATCAGTCAAGGCTGAGTGCGTGTGGTTTTTTTGTGGTTAGGGGGATGGAATGTGACCTCAGCCAGATGCTAATTACTGTTTTAACCATGTGATGGCCTGGGATTCTGACTCGGATGCTGAACCTGAGGGATCCCAGCCTGCACAGGTGTCCCTGCCTCCAGGACCAGCTGAGCCGGGGCTGCGGGCTGAGCCTGAAGGGTCCTCACCTGTGCTGGATCCTCAGGTGCAGGCACCAGCTGAGTCTGCTCTGGCTCCTGAGGTGATGGAGGACCCACTGCCTGCAGGTAGTCCACTCTCAGCCCCGGCAGAGGAAGGTGAGGGTGCCTCTGGGTCCGGTAACCCTCCAGCCTCTCCTGAGCTGCAGAGGCTCAGGGCAGAGAGGCAGAGCATGTCTTCGCTGGAGGGCTCGCCTCCAGGCCAGGAGAGGCGAGTCACCTGAGGATCAGGGCCACCCTATGCCTCGGGGCAGATAAAAGCCGGCCAGCCCCAGCCCCAGGTTGCGGGAGCAACATTGTTGGTAGCCAGTTCCTGCCTGCACCCTGTCCTGCTGGATCTCCTGACCTCACCCGCCTTGGACCCAGCTTCAGCTTTGATGGACGACTTCAATACTGCACCCTCAACCTCGGACTGGACTCGGACCTGGCCGCACGGTAACCCCTCGGGACCAGCACAAACCACTTAAGAATGATTTTGGGCATCACATGGCAGGACAAAGACCAGCGAAGACATGCTCTCCCAAGCTCACCTGTCAGGTCCACAGAATGGAAGATGGCAGGGTCCCCAAGGATGTGCTCTACGGAGAGCTGGCTTCTGGCAAGAGGCCCAAAGATATCTCCAAACATGACCGGAAAGCTGGCAACATTAACCCTGCCCTGAGGGAATCCCTTGCAGATGACCGCAGTGCCTGGAGACAGTCAGGTTGTGCATCCATAGCAGTGACCAGAGGAGGAATGAGCACTGGGAGAAGCGAAGAGAAAGAAGGAACTCTCTGGTGCATCTGCAGCAGCCCAACAGGACACCTTCACTTGCCCCAGCTGCAACAAAACATGTCTCTCCCGCATCAGTCAGGCGCTGCAACTCTGTTGGTTTGACCTCACCTTCAAAGGTGCATTCCTCCATTGTCTCCAGAGACAGAGAGGTGCAAATGATGGCGCCACTGGAGACCCGTTGAGAAGAAGAAGAAGAGTTTGGATTTGATATCCCGCCTTTCACTCCCTTTAAGGAGTCTCAAAGCGGCTCACATTCTCCTTTCCCTTCCTCCCCCACAACAAACACTCTGTGAGGTGAGTGGGGCTGAGAGACTTCAAGGAAGTGTGACTGGCCCAAGGTCACCCAGCAGCTGCATGTGGAGGAGCAGGGAAGCGAACCCGGTTCCCCAGATTACGAGACTACCGCTCTTAACCACTACACCACACTGGTTCTCTAAATGGCCTTCAGGGTCCTTGTGCCAATTCTACCATTCCAGGATTTGGTGGTGGGGAGGGCTGGGGTGCCTCGGGGGGGGGGGCTCCGTGGTAAACTCCCTAAGCCCCCTCCTTTGGGTCTCTTGGTCGCTCTTCTGCTCTCCTGCCAGCCTCTCCTGGGACCAACATCCTCCCCTCCCAGTCAAGCCTCTTCCTCTTCATCCCTAAGTTGCCCCTCTGCTCAAGTGGTAGCCATTTCAGCCTCCCCCCAGCCAAGTCTCGCTAGCCATGCCAGGCCTGGCCAAGCCCCAACTCTTCTCCTTGCAGGAAAAAAGTGAGACATTTCTTCCCTCGTTCCAAAAGACCAAACACCAAACATCTGGATGCATCTGGATTTCTGCACTAGGACGCCCAAATCACAAGCACACCTGGGATGCCCAGTCTCCACCATCTATGAAGAGAAGAAGAGTTTGGATTTGATACCCTGCCTTTCACTCCCCTTCAGGAGTCTCAAAGCGGCTGACATTCTCCTTTCCCTTCCTCCCCCCCAACAAACACTCTGTGAGGTGAGTGGGGCTGAGAGACTTCAGAGAAGTGTGACTGGCCCAAGGTCACCCAGCAGCTGCATGTGGAGGAGCGGAGACGCGAACCCGGTTCCCCAGGTTACGAGTCCACCGCATTTAACCACTACACCACACTGGTTGAGGTGGCACAGGAAACTTTATCAAGAATTTATTCACATCAAGGGGAGGACGATGATCTTCCCCTGCCCTTGTGAAGAAAGAGAAGTGGCAGCTATTTTGATCAGGTGTCCTGATGAACTTCTTCCCAAGCAAATTATTTCCAAGGAGATAAGGAACTTCAAAAGATATTGCCTTGCGTTCCAGAATGGCAGGGCTGATTAATATGCAATGCTGTTTCAATATTGATGAAAAACTCATATTGAGACTGGTTATCTGATGTCGTTATTATTAATAACACCTCAAGAACTCTGACATCATTGTCTGGCTGCCGCATCTCGAGATCTGGGTGATTAACAATGGTATCTCTTGACAACAGAGCTTAGGCAGTGGTGTTACTTTTACATCCTAGAGAACTTCGCTCCTTCTGTAATCACTTCCAATGTCCAATGGAACTGGCCCTTTTACTCAATGGAAGCCAAATCTCAACCACTCTTAAGGCCGGTTCATGCACTAGCTTAGAAGTCCAAATGCCATTATAAAGTGCAAGAAGATGCAAGAAGCATATTTCCGCCCTGCACTGGAGGGTAGGACTCGAACCCAGGGCTTCAAATTACAAGAAAGGAGATTCTGACTAAACATCAGGTCCAGAGGAGGGCAACCAAAATGGTCAAAGGCCTGGAAACAATGCCTTGTGAGGAAGGCTAAGGGAGCTGGGCATGTTTAGCCTGGAGAAGAGGAGGTTAAGGGGTGATATGATAGCCATGTTCAAATATATGAAGGGATGTCACATGGAGGAGGGAGAAAGGTTGTTTTCTGCTGCTCCAGAGAAGCGGACACGGAGCAATGGATACAAACTACAAGAAAGAAGATTCCACCTCAACATTAGGAAGAACTTCCTGACAGTAGGAGCTGTTCGACAGTGGGATTTGCTGCCAAGGAGTGTGGTGGAGTCTCCTTCTTTGGAGGTCTTTAAGCAGAGGCTTGACAACCATATGTCAGGAGTGCTCTGATGGTGTTTCCTGCTTGGCAGGGGGTTGGACTCGATGGCCCTTGTGGTCTCTTCCAACTCTACGATTCTATGATCAGGAAGAACTTTCTGACAGTAAGAGCTGTGGAATGGTCTCCTTCGGAAGGTGGTGGATTCTCCTTCCTTGGAGGTTGTGAAACAGAGGTTGGATGGGCACCTGTCATGTATGATCTACAGTAGTTGAGATTCCTGCATTACAGGGAGTTAGGGCCCTCATATTTATGGGACCGCCTCTCCTGGTCTGCCCCTCAGAGGACCTTAAGGTCCATGAACAACCATAGTTTAGAGGTCCCGGGCCCTAAGGAAGTCAGACTATCCTCCACCAGGGCCTTCTCAGTGATGGCTCCAACCTGGTGGAATGCTCTGTCCCATGAGACCAGGGCCCTGCAGGATTTAACCTCCTTCCGCAGAGCCTGTAAGACAGAGCTATTCCGCCTGGCCTTTAATTTGAATTCAGCCTGATCTTTTATTTCCCTTCCCTCCCCCTCCCCTTTTATGAAGATCACCCGCTCTGAGACCCCACAGCTAATTCTCCCCTTGTCTCCTCGCTGGCCCAAGTAGGACCAATTCAGTCAGCTAGCCCTGGGGATTGATTATCTAATGCTTATTTCCTCTAAATTGATTTTTGAATTTTATTGTTTTTCATGTTTTTATACTGTATTTTATGCTGCTTTTATAATTAAGTGTTTTAAATTTGTTGTTAGCTGCCCTGAGTCCGGTTTTTGAACCGGGAAGAGCGGGGTATGTATGTATGTATGTATGTATGTATAAATAAATTATTATTATTATTATTATTATTATTATTATTATTATTGACCCTTTGGATCCCTTCCAACTCTACAATTCTATTAAGCCTATGAAGGAAAGCAACTGCAGCACTAGAGTAACTTGTGACCCTTGCTGGCATTTCAGCAACCTATTTGGCCTCTGATTCTGAACAAGACGGCCTCAGCCCAGTAGACCTGAAGGAGCGTCTCCACCCCCATCGCTCAGCCCAGCCACTGAGGTCCAGCTCCGAGGGCCTTCTGGCGGTTCCCTCACTGCGAGAAGCGAGGTTACAGCGAACGAGGCAGAGGGCCTTTTCGGTGGTGGCGCCCGCCCTGTGGAATGCCTTCCTATCAGATGTCAAGGAAATCAACAACTATCAGACTTTTAGAAGACATCTGAAGGCAGCCCTGTTTAGGGAAGTTTTTAATGTTTGATGTTTTAATCTTTTGTTGGAAGCTGCCCAGAGTGGCTGGGGAGGCCCGGCCAGATGGGTGAGGTATAAATAATACAATGATGATGATGATGATGACATGGATATGGGAGGAAATCAAAGGCATTGCCGGGGGTTGGACTAGATGGTCCTTTAGGACCCCTCCAGCTTTGCAGTTCTAGGATTCTACAAAATCACATGCACTGCATCATTAAGAGCACCAATAGGGCCCAGTTGGGCTGTGGAGCTGCCCCCTCTAGAGTCCCTGGCATCATAGTCAGTCCTGAACTGCATCCCTAGTTTTGTCTCTGTTTCGCTGCAGCCTTCCCAGTCCAAAAGAGAACAGCAGAACGCAGGGGAGAGATATCAGCTATTTCATTTTCTTCCTCCTCCACATCCTTCAAAGACAGAATTAGCTCAAGTGCCTTTGCAGAGATTCCGCTTGTGCACCGTGGAGATTGCGACGGAGCCATCCAAAGGTTCGTTGTGAGCTTTGAGGGCTCTCTGTGTGGCGGCTGGAGATAATCGTCTCCGGATCATGGCTGGGCCAGTGCGAAAGGAGTAGAACGGAGAAGGTCTTGTGAGGGCATCTTGTGTGAAAGTCCCGGGAGCTGCTGGTGGGTTGGGAAGAACTAAGGGAAAGCTACATGGAGCTTGCAACAGTTTGCTTAGAGCAGGGGTTGGTGTGCTGTGGGTTAACCGTGAGGCGAGGTCCGAGTCCAGTCCGAGGTCGAGGGTGCAGCATGGAGGCTGTCCGTCAAAGATGAAGCTGGGTCAATAAATCAATATATCCTCTCCCAGTATCTACAACAGGCATAGGCAAACTTGGCCCTCCAGATGTATTGGGAATACAACTCCCATCACCCCTAGCTAATGGGACCAGTGTCAGGGATGATGGGAGTTGTAGTCCCAAAACATCTGAATCTGTGGTGTGTATAGTGTGATAGGAATTTTGAGGTCTTAGATATATGATAAATGTTCATAAGTGTACCAACAAGGCACATACATAGATCAGCACAGGAAGATTGACCTGGAACCATTTTGATTCCTAAATTGAGCAAATGTTTTCTCTGCAAGGTCAAAGTGGGAATAATAATAATAATAATAATAATAATAATAATTTATTTGTACCCCGCCCACTCTGGGCGAAAACCTCCCCATTGTCTCTTTCCTCACAAATCCTGTCTTAAAGGCACATTTAAGATATGAATAGGGTGTGAGCCTGTGACCTGGCCCAGGAACTAAGTATTTATCACTACAAAAGACTGGCCAGGCTCCCCAGGAAATCCAATCAAGTAACCTGCCAGACAGGAGATAAACAAGGACAGGAAAAAAACAACATTCAAAATTTCTGTTTTAGACCGCCTTTTTAGTGATGCAGGTGTGATGTATCTGGAGGGTGGTCTTAGGTTACACCCCTTCTGTGATGTATGTATGATGTTTCTGGGGTTGGTCTTGATCTACAGGGTGGCAATTTCAATAGTTTTTATAAGGCCTTGCAGGCCATTTTTCTGGGTTCCTCCTCTCTCCTGCGGGTGAGGGGAGCACCCTGTTGCAACAGATCAATAAAGATCAAGCTTACTAGCTGCTTTGCGTCTCAATATTCTGTGGTTGGCCTCTGTTATTCTCTCCTACGGACAGAGAACCTACATAAGGACTCTATATGGGCTCTTGGATACCCCATAAGGGAAAAAAAGGGCAATTTTTGTTTACAACAATAGCAAGGTCTGGGTACCAATTCCTCATGTTTGGAGCAGTGAGGATAACGCGTGTCTGGATAGTGGGACCTGAGTGTAGGTTAACCTGTAGAGGGGACTCAGAATCTGTTCTCCTGGACCAGCCTTTATCTTCCCGTATCCTTGCTTCTGGGCCTCCCATGGAGTCCCTTTGGGCTGGATGAAGGTTTTGGGCTCACCTTTGGGCAACCCATCCTCTGTCTCCTGCAGCAAATGTCTTGCACGCTCCACTCGCCGACAGCATCGCTCGCCACAAGTCTCTGGTTTACGGCTCTCATGTCTCCTTGAATTGCAATCCGCCTGCTGCCGCCCCCAAGTGCCACCGTGAAACAGGGAGAGGAATGATGGAGCGAGACTCGACAGGAGTTTTGATCTCTCCTAACAACGGGGGAGACAGATGGCGTTGGAAGGCGGTTCCCATCCCCGGCGTTAAAAGCGCTTGGGTAGCAAGAAAGGACGCCTTGCCTTCAGAAGCAGCGCTTGTCATTTCTTCCCCCGAGGGAAAACGGGCCATAATTTTGGCAGCAGCGTTCGAGCAAAGACTTGGAGCTCTTTTGATGCTACTTCCAAGCAAGCCCGGAATATTAGGGTGCCATTCACACGGGTACACTCCTTTCATTTGTCTGCGAGGCATCGCCCAGAGCTCACGGTCCATTTCTCTGCTGTGCCAACATACTGGAATTGGTGGCAACTGTGTAGGAAACAGGGGGGGGTGTTTTCTGGGGTTCTTAAAAATTATTATTAAAATAATAATAATAATTGACGCATGCACGCCAGAAGCCAGTGCAGTCATTTCTGCACAAAATGTGGGGAAAGGGAGCAGCGTTGGGGACTCTTTAGTTTAGAGAAAAGGTAAGTCACAGGCGACAGGACGTTTATAAAATTATATGTGGCGTGGAGAAAAAGGCCATGGAAATGTTTTTATCCCTCGGGGAGGCTGTCGCCTGGGGGGGGCAGGCTGGGGGGGGCAGATAGGAAAGGGGGCAGATCCAGGCCCACCCTCCTCCTCTGCCCAATTGAGGATGCTGGCTCCCTCCCCAGTGACAATTGCTCCACCTTTGCCACTTTTCCAGCCCCCTTTTTTCCATGGGGGCAGTGGGGCAGTGGAAGAGGAGGAGGAGGAGTTGCTGTTGGTAAGCGGCCACGGGGGTGGCAGCAGCAGCAGCAGCAGAGTCCACTGCAGGGGGCAACGGGGTGTATTTTCCATTTCGCCCCAAGCAGCAAACTGCCCTGAGCGCCGGCTTTGCTTCTTCAAATCCCCGACTGCAAAAAGCAGAAAAGAAAAAAGACAAGGTTGGGGGGGGGGGTTTGCAGCTCTCCTTTTACATTCCCGAAACCTTGCAGTTTAAAGAGGGAGGCGGGATCGCTGCTCCCCCACCCACCCAGTTCAAACGGGCCCAAATTGCGCTGTTCAAAATCCACTCATAACTCCTGGCTTTAGCAGTTCTGGGCGCATCCATAATTCATGCCGTAAAAACCCTTTCTCTGTTGAGATAGATATTCCTCAGGAGGAGCCCCTCGCAGGCTGTGGATTCAGAGACACGGATGAGACTGTATAAATGGGAGGCAAGGCTGCAGGTCATTTTAAATATAAATTACCATGGTGGAGCTGCAAAAAGAAAAATTAAAAATATTTTTAAAGGGGCAGAGTGAGGCTTTGATTCGCAGTAGCCAGCTCAGGCAGCGCTGCTGTGAGGCTCAAGGAGGACAGCGCTTCCAGGCAGCCTGTTTATTGAACATTCAGCTTGATTTGCTTGCATGAGCTTAGACAGCATTGGCTAATTAATGCACAGTCATTTGTTTGCAAGGAGGGTAAGATGACGGTGTGTCCTGAACAAAACAGAGAACGGGGCCCAAAGTAACTAAATGAATTTCAAGAGGGACAAATGGAAGTTTCTGTACATAAGCAGGAATAATCAGGTGCACAAATATAGGATGGGGGACACCTGCCTTGATGGCAGTACTTGGGGAGAAGATCTCTGGGTCTTAGTAAACCACAAGCTAAACATGAGTCAATCGTGTGGTGCAGCAGCAAAAAAAGCGATTGCTATTCGAGGCTGCATCAAGAGAAATCTACTGTCCAGATCAAGGGAAGTCATAAAAAGGTAAAGGTAAAGGGACCCCTGACTGTTAGGTCCAGTCATGGACGACTCTGGGGTTCCGGCGCTCATCTCGCTTTACTGGCCGAGGGAGCCGGCGTTTGTCCGCAGACAGTTTTTCTGGGTCATGTGGCCAGCATGACTAAGCTGCTTCTGGTGAACCAGAGCAGCGCATGGAAACGCCACCTCCCCGCCGGAGTGGTACCTTTTTATCTACTTGCACTTTGATGTGCTTTCGAACTGCTAGGTTGGCAGGCGCTGGGACCGAGCAACGGGAGCTCATGGGGAGTCGCGGGGATTCAAACCACCGACCTTCTGATCGGCAAGCCCAAGGTTCTGTGGTTTAACCCACAGCACCACCCGTGTCCCAAGGGAAGTCATAGTCCCACTCTACTCTGCCTTGGTCAGACCCCACCTGGCAGGGGCGCCAACTGTGGGGGACGGAAGAGGCTTTGGCCTCCTCAATATTGGTGAGCATGGAGCTGATCCCCCACCCCCCAATATTGAGAGGACTGACATCCCCTGCTGCCGGTGGGCATCCTTTCTGCATTCCAGCCCCTGTTCTGGACAGCGTCATGTGGCCAATCCCCCTCATTGTGGGGGGCAAGTCGGTGCCCCTGCAGTCTGGAGTCCTGCATCCAGTTCTGGGTATCACAGTTTACGAAGGATGTTGACATGTGCTGGAACATGTGCATGGAGGGCGACCAAGATGGCCACGGGTCTGGAAACCAAGCCAGATGAGGAACAGTTGAAGGAGCTGGGTGTGTTTCGCCTGGAAAAGAGGAGAGACGATCACCGTCTTCAAACACCTGAAAGATGGAGCGAGGCTGTTTTCTCCTGCCCTGCAGGGTAAAACCCAAGCCATGGCTTCAAGTAATAAGAAAGAAGATCCTAGCTAAACTTCAGGAAGAACGTTCTGAGAGTAGGAACAAATAAAACCATATATCCTAAAGACAGCACAGTCTCCATGGACCTTCATTCCAAGGACAGCGGATCTCTGCAAGCACCCAGGACCCCGGGAGTCTCTCACCGCTCAGAGATTGAGGTGGTGTGTAACACTGAACAACAAATACACAGAAGGGGCTATAACAATGGGAGGTTTTTAAGCAGGTGTTGAGTGGCTGAAACAATCACCCACCTGGCTCATGGCCACCTGATCCCCATAGAATTGCAGTCCAGCCCTCTGCAATGCCAGGCTTGCCTTAACAAAGCAACGACAAAATATTTTGGGAATAGAAAAAGGAAGGAGATCATTTTAACCAGACAGCCGGCATTTGATTTGTGGCCTCAAAGGTTTTGCTAAAGAAGGAAGGCATTTCTATTTATTTGATTTCAATTCTTTGCTACTAATTCTTCACATTTATTTATTTATTGGTTTGGATCCCACCTTTTCCCAAGGTTGGAACACACGGTTCTCCCCCTCCTTGCCGAATCCTCACAACAAGCCTGCAAGGCAGAGCAAGTGTCTGACCCAAGTGAGCTTAAGGGCCGAGTGGGGGAGGCCGATTGGGGGACTTGAACCCTGGCCTCTCCCTGAACTGACTCTTGACGGATGCTTCTAGGAATGTCGGGTGCAGTTGTGATCTCCTTGGATGAGCAGGCGGTCCTTCTTAGGGGTGCCAATGAAACAGGTTTCCGTCTGAGAAGCAGGCCTCCCCGCAAGGCTGGGGAAGAGGAGAGTGGCTTAGAATCATAGAATTGTGGAGTTGGAAGGGACCCCCAAGGGCCATCTAGCCCAACCCCCTGCAATGCAGGAATCTTAATATCATCATCAAACCTTTATTGGCATCACTTACAAACATTCAGAATAAATAAGCCAGTGCGATCTCATCGCCGTTTCAACAGTACAATCATTTGCCAAAGGAAAAAAGAGGCGAGCAATCTATTTCTTCTCTGTGGGGCTCCAGCAAGGGCAGGATCCTGCAGCATACTTCGGTGACAAAAAATCAAATAGAGGAGCTTAGCTACTGTCTTGGTGAGCTCCTGGTCTCTCCCCCTGTAATGAGAAGCGTAAAACCTCTGTCTCTGCTTTCCATGTTGGAATACATGGATGGTCTAAAAATTGTTGGCGGAGATCATCATACATTTTACATTTAAGGGCCATGTGAGCTAGTTTCCATCAGGTGGGCATCGCATGGGAAGATCCTGTCTCCTTCTACCATATCCGCAAACCTACCCCAAAGGAGGTTAGAAGGATTAGAATTGAACCTAGCCAGCGAAAAAGCCCTGCTTTCTCGCAGGTGGAATCTTAATATTCCCTGGCAGATGGCCACCCAACCTTCCATGAAGAAGGGTCCACCACCTTCGAAGGGAGTCTTTTACCCTCAGAAAGTTCTTTCTAAGGTTTCTTTGGAATCTCTGTTCTTCCACCTTGAATCCATCAGTCCTGGAGGTCTCTGGAGCAGCAGAAAACAAGCTTGCTGTATCTTCCATGGGTCAGTGGTGCTTCTGACCTCCCCCATTAGGGCCATTTGCAGCCCCCAGGCTTCAGAAAGGGTGAAGCCACTTGCACTGGGGTGACGTTTATGGGATCCTCTGTTTTTACAGCCTTTGCTGCAGGGTCCCCTCAGCCTGAGAAGGCGGACGATGATGAAGAGCACTAGGAATGCAAGTTCCCGGCCGCAGTTAATTCAGACGCTGCTTGTCGCCTCCTTTCTCTGAGGCTGCTCAGTATTTAAATGGAAGGAATATATTTGTGCGGGGAAGAGTCTTGTGGGCTATGAAAAGGCACGCCGTGCAAGCTATTATTATGGGAATGATGTAATGAGCCTGGGAAAATAGAACAGTGTATGGATAAAAAGCCCATTCTTAGCAGAGTCTTAAGATGCTAATCCTTCCTCTCTCTCTCTCTGCTCACATTTGGTACCCAGGGATTTCTGCATTTTTCATCCCTGGTTTATTTTTACAAGACGCAACTTCTGGGGCTGAGTGCGTAAAAGCTTTTGCAAGAGCCTGACTTTGGTGGGGGAACAAAACGAAAACAAAAGTCGTTCCTCTAAGCTGCCCACCTCCAACATGTTCCTTCCTATGAGATCAACCTCAGCTTCTGTCTCACTCTTTTCCACCTAAGACTCTTGAGGAAGCTTGGCAGTCAGGGGAAAATTATTATTATTATTAAATCATAAAAGAGGGAAGGTCCTTTTGTGGATCAGGACTTCAACTGGAATAATAGAATCATAGAATCGTAGACTTGGAAGGGACCCCAAGAGTCATCTAGTCCAACCCAGTGCATTGCAGAAATAATGTAGGAAGGGCTCCCCCCCCCCCCGAGTCTTCGGGAAGTGCAATGGGCAGACTCTGATCTTCCACTGTGCCTGCCTTGCCTATTTTTTTGCTTTGGAGGTCTTTAAGCAGAGGCTTGACAACCATATGTCAGGAGTGCTCTGATGGTGTTTCCTGCTTGGCAGGGGGTTGGACTCGATGGCCCTTGTGGTCTCTTCCAACTCTATGATTCTATGATTCTAAAAGCACCTCTTGGCTGGTGAACACATTGGCAGATTCTTGCATGAACTGGCTCTCTGGAAGCAACATGCAGGGCCCACACCTGCCCCAGGGATCACTGGATACCTGTCAGGAGGGGGGCAGGCTCAAAAGGACTCCATCCCTTGTTACAGAGTGTTTGAGGTCCAGGACGTTCGCAGGGAAACCAAAATGCTTGTTTACAAAGCTATTGTACTACCAACCTTACTGTATGCTTGTGAAACATGGACCACTTATAAAGGCCATCTCCAACTCCTTGAAAGATTCCCTCAACGGGGTCTCCGAAAATTTTTACACATCACTTGGGAAGACAGGTGAACTAATACCAGTGTACTGGAAGAAGCAAAGATCACTAGTGTTGAAGCAATGATTCTTCAACATCAACTTCGTTGGACTGGTCATGTTTTTTGGAGGCCTGATTATCGTCTTCCAAAGCAACTACTCTATTCCCAACTCAAGAATGGAAAGCGTAATGCTGGTGGTCAACAAATGAGGTTTAAAGACTCTCTCAAGGCAAATCTAAAAAAATGTAGTATAAACACCGACAATTTGGAAACACTGGTCTGCGAGTGCTCCAGTTGGAGAACAGCCTTTCCCAAAGGTGTCCTGGGCTTTGAAGACACTCAAACTCAGGACGAAAGGGAGAAACACGCTAAGAGGAAGGCATGCTTGGCAAATCCACACCCTGATCAACTCCCACCCAGAAACCAATGTCCCCACTGTGGAAGGACGTGTGCATCCAGAATTGGCCTCCACAGTCACCTACGGACTCATGGTTAAAACTGTGTTTATGGAAGACAATCTTACTCGGCTACGAGGGATCGCCAAAGAAGAAGAAAGAACAGACACAACACTGCCCCCTTGCAAAAACAGAGCCACCCTCTTTGCTAGCATTTGTGGCCCCCTGATGAGAGGCTGCCTATTATTCCCCCCCCCCATAGACATTTTCATAAATAAAACAAGAACAGCAAAAAGAAACTGCTTGTGCGTTTTCACGGAACGTAAGAGGCTGCAGCTGGATCAGGCCAAAGGGGCTCCATCTGGTCCAAAAGCCTGTTCTCACAATGGCCAAACAGGTGCAAAATTTGAAGATGAGAGCCCTCTCCTCTCTCGTGGAGAGGATACCAGCAACCGGGATTCAGTAGTATTGCTGCCTGTGGCTAGAAGCCATTGATAGCTCTCTTCCCCGTGAATCTGCCTAATCTCAGTTGGTGGCCATTCCTGCCTCCTGAGGGAGGGAGTTCCACAGTTTAACGATGCACCACTTGAAGGAGGACTTTCTTTTATCTGCCTGAAAAAGTCCCCTGACTATTTGATTTTTCTCTAGCATGCACACACAGCCCTCCCCCCCCCTGCGCCCCCATTTGCGCCCCTTCCCCGGACTAGTTCTTCCCATGCACTGCACCTCCCGACATTGTTCACACGATACTCTCCTGCACCACTTGCATGGTGTTCGGTGTGCCATCTGAACCCGTCTTGTGTGGGCAGTGCTGGATTCATGTATAAGTTAAACAAGCTATAGCCCCACTCTCTTGGGAGCCCCCCCCCAAAAAAAATTAAAGGGAAAAAACCTAGAAGTACATTTCCAAATTATAAGATAAAAAACGAATAAAATAAAACCTACATCCAGCTACCGTGTTTTGTGTTGTGTAGGCTCCTATGATGTAAGTCAAGGGCCCCAACTGCTCCCTAAAATATCCCTGGTTTGCTCCTTTCTATATATAGGGTGCCTACATTCTGCATGGACTGGTTGCAGGGCAACATGTGCAAATGGCTTTAGATACCTATGAGGTCCATAAATTACCATATGGCATGTATTCAACACAAAAAAACAGCAACAATTTGTTGTTGGCAAAGGACAGCTGGACATATAAAGGGCCCCATTACCTTCAGGAGCTGAGGGCCTCATCAGACCTCAATCTGGCCCTGGGTGAGGGGCAGTGGCAGTCCTTGGGGTCTCAAATTTCAGCAGCGCCCCTTGCTACCCTAAAGTTTGGCACCCCCCACCCTGCCTCTCACACACTGTTGGACAGAACTGTTTGGGTGCAGGGCCAGGGTGGATTCCAATGAGGCTGCGCCAGTCGTGCTACCCTAAAACCGCCTCTGGCAGGCGGCACTGGGGATGTGCTTATGGAACCAAGGGGGCAGGGACCCGAAAAGAGTTTAGGATCTCCTGGACTGAGCTTCCACAGCTGCTGCCCCTCATAAATGACCATTTGAAGGATTTTCAGGAGCTGAGGGCCTCATGAAACCTAAATCCGGCTCTGTGTGTGGCCGTCACGGCTCCAGTCGAGATGGCTTTGCTCTGCCTCCGCACTCAGAACTGGGATGCCTCTTTGGCTACCAGTTCCTGGAAAAACGGCAAGGTGTGTGTGGGGAGGTAGAGAGGCTCGCTGCTACACTCAGGCGCTGCTTGTGGACTTCTGGGCTTTTGTGAGAACACGGTGCCAGAATAGATGGGCCTCTAGCCTGATCTGGCAGCCCCCTCTTACATGTTCGTATGCACATAAGATTTCTGATTGCACGCAGCACCTAGGCACAGATTGGACCCAGACGTGTATGTTCAGGGGTGGGAGACAGGATTGTTGGAGGTCAGTCAGACACACACACACACACACACACACACACACACACACACTGGGTACCATAGCTGTCAACTTACAGATTTGAAAATAAGGGACCAGCAGCTAAAATAAGGGATTTTAGTCAACCAGCTCCTGAGCCAAAGGCAGAAAGCCCAGCCAGCCCAGCAGCCAAACGAAACCTCAAGCGGTGGTTCCCACAGCGCAGCAACCTGGCAAATGGGATGCAGCAAGGAAAACCACCGTCACTTCTCCGCTGGGAAGCGCTGAGCAAAGGCGAGTCCCCAGGCAACGCGGCCGATTTGATCGGCGCAAGGCATGCAAGCTCCACCCCCCAGTCGTTTTGAGACTCCTTATTGGGTGAGCAATGCAGCCAAGCAACACAGTTGGAGCCTCCCTCCTCCCTGGCCGGCAGGGAGGGAGGGAGGGAGAGGAGCTGCTTCCTTTGAAACCCGGGAAATTTAAGGGACATCATCAATAAGGGACAGCAGCGGGACACGGCGCTGGGATAAGGGACTTTCCCGCCAAATAAGGGATGCTTGACAGCTATGCTGGGTACACGCACATACATACACGGGCAGGCGGATATGCAAAGGACTTTGGTTCCTTGGACCTGAATGTGTGAACCGTCTTTCCATCCAGGGAAAGCGTTTGGGTGTTAAGAGAATTTGCAGCATTTGTAGAGAGTTTGGATTTGATATCCCGCCTTTCACTCCCTTTAAGGAGTCTCAAAGCGGCTAACATTCTCCTTTCCCTTCCTCCCCCACAACAAACACTCTGTGAGGTGAGTGGGGCTGAGAGACTGTGACTGGCCCAAGGTCACCCAGCAGCTGCATGTGGAGGAGCGGAGACGCGAACCCGGTTCCCCAGATTACGAGACTACCGCTCTTAACCACTACACCACACTGGCTCCACACTGTTAAAACAGACCAGGAGCAGGGTGGTGGTCAAACTATCGCAAGGGTTGATGAAATTTTGGGAAGTTGGATAGTCACAAGGGAATGTGGGGTGCACATTTTTATTCTTATTCATTTAGGATTATTACTTTGTCAAAATAAAATAAGTAAAATAAAAATAAATAAATAAAGGGGAAGGAGAAAGCCTGGAAAGGAAAGGGGGGGGGAGAGAATAGCTGTGCTTTGTTTCACTGGTCTTGACCAACCTGGTGACCCCCCCCCCCAATGTTCCAAGAACAGAAGAGCAGCCTGGTGCTGGATCAGGCCCATGGCCCAGCTAGGCCAGCATCCTGTTCTCACGCTCATGGGAAACCATGGGACCATCATGGGAAACCAACCCAACTCCTGTATTGCAAAGAGAACGTCAACAATGTCTGGGCAACCCGATGACCATATACCTGCGTAATAGACAATCTTTATAGAATTCTTTCAAACAATAACAAGTTCAAAATGAAATCTTTAGTCTCAAAGTCTCTGAAAATCTTTAAATGAAGTGAGGTACCAAACTTTGTACAATGAAAGACAAGCTGTGAAGCTTTGTATTCAGCAAATATGATGTCCAACACTGAACACTGATTCCGGATATTGACTAGCATTTCGCAGAATTCTTCGTCAGCATGGTGGGAGGATATAGAATTGCTTCATAAACATATCTTATTTCGAATGCATGTATGAACGACTGCTCCTGAGCATTGTTCCACAGCATTTGATACTTTCATTTACATACATTCATTCAAAATTCATTCGCTTCATTTAAAGGTTTTCAGAGACTTTGAGACTAAAGATTTCATTTTGAACTTGTTATTGTCTGAAGGGATTCTATAAAGATTGTCTATTACACAGGTATATGGTCATCGTGTTGCCTAGACATTGTTGACATCATGGGAAACTGGCAAGAGGATCTGAGCACCGCTGGCCGCCTGCCATTTCCAGATACTGGGATTCAGAAACATCATTGCCTTCGTCATAATTGCGGAGGCAGGACACAGCCACCCGGGCTAGTTGGCATTGCTGGCCTCCCCTCCATGAATTGGTCTGATCCTCTTTTAAAGTCATCCAGGACAGTGGCCATCACTGTGTGATGGCCTGGGAATCTGATTCAGAGGCTGAACTGGAGGAATCCCAGCCTGCACAGGAGTCCCCGCCTCCAGGGCCGGCTGAGCCGGGGTTGGGGCCTGAGCCTGAAGGGTCCTCACCTGTGCTGGGTCCTCAGGAGCAGACACCAGCTGAGTCTGCTCTGGCTCCTGAGGGGATGGAGGACCCATTGCCTGCAGGTCTCAGCCCCGTCAGGGGAAGGTGAGGCTGCCTCTGGGTCCAGGAACCCTCCAGCCTCTCCTGAGCTGCAGAGGCTCAGGGCAGAGAGGCAGAGTGAACTAAGTTCCTGCAGGAGGAGTGCTCGCCTCCAGGCCAGAAGAGGCGAGTCACCTGAGGATCGGGGCCGCCCTATGCCTCAGGGCAGATAAAAGCCGGCCAGCCCCAGTCCCAAGTTGCAGGAGGAACATTATTGGTTACCTGTTCCTGCCTGCACCCTGTCCTGCTCTCCTGAGTTCCCGACCACGCCTGACTCCTCGCTTTGGACCTCGCTTCGCCCCTGACAGACAGCCTCCTTACCCTCGACCTAGGACCGGATTTAGACTACGCCGCACGGTAACCCCCCCGCCCCCCGGGACCAGCACACACTGCCTCCTATAGAACCATAGAACTGTAGCATTGGAGGGGGTTCCAATGGTCATCTAGTCCAACCCCCTGCAATGTGGAAATTGTTTGGCCAACGTGGGGTTCAAACCCACAGCCCCGAGATGAAGAGTCTCACACTCTACAACCTGAGCTTTCCCTTTGAGCTCTGCCCTGTGTGACAGACTTTCTTTTACCCATCCCAAACCTTCAGCTTCATTGGACGTCTGTGATATCCTTGAGTTATTAGAGAGGGAGGAAATCCTAAAAGGCACCTGAGATTCAGACGATGCTTTAAGCAAAACTCATTCCTTCCCCTCCAGTTTAAACCTGCAAGGATCTCGTTTGCTGAAAACTCAACGAGGGGAAACGGCCGCGGATCCGGAACCCCCCAGCAGCACCCGGTTCCCAACTTCCACACTCCGCCACAAACTGAGCTCAATTCTCCAAAAGCAAATTCGTTTTATTTTTTAAAGATAACACCTTTATTTATTTAGTCATTTATTATTTGTTAGATAATAATCTGTTATAATTATTGTTAGTCGTTATTATGCAGAGATGAACAATTCCCCTCCCCCTTGGATCACGGAGCAAACGGTTTTGCTGCTTTTATCTGTTGTTGTTATTTTTTTAAAATGTTAATGGAGTCCCGATTGAAAATATATATATTTATATATATATATAACTCTGTATATATATCCACGTATATCCTTTCTCCCTTTCCCCCCTTCGCTTTGGGCATGTGTGGCTGGGTGTGTGTGTTTTGTACTCTAAAACGTTGCAACAGGCAAGATCTCCTCGTCCTACACAAAGGAAAAAAGGGCTGAGTTCAGAATCTTAGCCGCTACTGGAAGCTCCTGCCTTGCTCCTCCGCCTGCCGCTGTCTCGGTGAGGGTTCGCTGGGTGGGATGAGTGGGTGGGTGGGTGGGAGGGAGGGTGGGAAAGGCCTCGGATGCAGGGATGGGCGGGTGTCTGTCCTCTCCGCTATGTCGAGTCCTGGTTGACGACTTTGCCTCCGTTCATGGTGGGCGTTCCCGAACTTTTCCTGGAGCGGCCTTGCTTCTCGCCAATTTCATGCAGCGATGGCTCTCTGTACATGCACACTGGAAAGAGAAAAAAGGGAGCCGGCGTTAGTGGGGTCGGCAACCTAAGGCCCAGATCCAGCCCAGTACGTTTCCGAGCACAATTCAAAGTGTTGGTGCTGACCTTTAAAGCCCTAAACGGCCTCAGCCTAGTAGACCTGAAGGAACATCTCCACCTCCATCGTTCTGCCCGGACACTGAGGTCCAGCACCGAGGGCCTTCTGGTGGTTCCCTCACTGCGAGACGCCAAGTTACAGGGAACCAGGCAGAGGGCCTTCTCGGTGGTGGCACCCGCCCTGTGGAACGCCCTCCCACCAGATGTCAAAGAGAACAACAACTACCACACTTTTATAAGACATCTGAAGGCAGCCCTGTTTAGGGAAGCTTTTAATGTTTGATGTATTACAGTATTTTTTGGAAGCTGCCCAGAGTGGCTGGGGAAGCCCAGCCAGATGGGCGGGGTATAAATAATAAATTATTATTATTATTATTATTATTATTATTATTATTATTATTATTATTAGACACATGCAGAGCAAAGCTTCCTTGCAGGAGAAGAACACATCTCTCCAAAACTGTTGCCACTTTCCCTTTGAAGGGCTTCTGTTAAGCTCCCGGCTCATGTCCCTTTCAAGCCAAGGCCTTCCCAAAGCACGGAGGGGGAGGCGGGGAAGGGGGGGTCTGGTCTCTAACAGATAAGGCTCTTTCCAGTCCCCTCAGAGTTATTTTTCGACTTGGAGCCTTAGATGCCAGAAGCACAAAGGAGGAGCCCCAGTCCGCCCTGGTTGCTCCCGGAACGGATCCATCTGGCTTTAAGAGGTTGGGGAGGTCACCCTTCCTTGGGCTCCTGTTTCTTATCAGCCCCAAACAACAGAGGACTCAGGCAGCAACAAGCCAGGGGGCTCGGGTGCCCCCCACCCGGTGACCTGGATTGCCAAGGCCTTTGATCTCAGCTGTCTGAGGCGAAGACCCAGCTCTGTCTTCCTGGCTTGAGCCAGAGCCTTGTGGGTTCATTTCAGGTCAGGACTGGAGGTGTGTGGGTGGGGGCAGAGCCAGCCTTTCCTAGGCGCCAGAGGGATGAGGCGCCAGGGATCTCTCCAGCTCCATGCAAGACCCACCGAAGCTCAGGGGTGGCATGGCTGCTTTTTCATGTGGTGGGAATGTAAAAAGGTGAAAGGCTTCTGGGAGATGATATATAACGAATTGAAAAAAATGTTGAAATATACATTTATAAAGAAACCAGAAGCGTTTCTTTTGGGAATTGTTGGAAATGATATAAATAAAAAGGAATGTAAGCTTTTTTTATACGCAGTAACAGCAGCAAGAATACTATTGGCTCAAAAATGGAAGCAAGAAGAATTACCAACGATGGAAGAATGGAGGATGAAACTAATGGGCTATGTGGAACTTGATAAGCTAACTGGAAGGATCCGAAACCGGCGGGACCAGAAGTTTACCGAGGACTAGTATTTGCAATGATCAGATGACGTTTGTAGGTTTGCAAGAAGCTCTGTGAGGAATAATATTAGAAATATTGCAAAAACGAAGAAGGAGATGAGGTGTGTTAAAAATGTAAAGGCAATATTAAGTTAGGAAATGCGTAAGAAGTGATTCAGACGGAGGATTATCAGAGGTGCTGATGGAAGTCCAATAAGAGGGTATTTGTGATGAATTGTGTGGTATGTTTTATAATTTTATATTTAAAAACTTATATATATATAATCCAACACACCCTCGTTTCTAGAAAATTCTGAAAGTGAGACCTTTTCAGCAGTGCACAGTCTTCAGTGTCTACACTCATAAAGGTAAAGGTAAAGGTACCCCTGCCCGTACGGGCCAGTCTTGACAGACTCTAGGGTTGTGCGCCCATCTCACTCAAAGAGGCCGGGGGCCAGCGCTGTCCGAAGACACTTCCGGGTCACGTGGCCAGCGTGACATCGCTGCTCTGGCGAGCCAGAGCCGCACACGGAAACGCCGTTTACCTTCCCGCTAGTAAGCGGTCCCTATTTATCTACTTGCACCCGAGAGTGCTTTCGAACTGCTAGGTTGGCAGGCGCTGGGACCGAACAGCGGGAGCGCACCCCGCTGCGGGGATTCGAACCGCCGACCTTTCGATCGGCAAGCCCTAGGCGCTGAGGCTTTAACCCACAGCGCCACCCGCGTCCCTACGTCTACACTCATAGGCATCTAATAAAGCTGAATGTTGGAAGATTGGGGACAGATAAAATAAAGTCCTTTATGTAGCACAGTTTAAACTATGGAATTGAACTATGGAACTCTCTGCCACAGGACACAGTGATGGCCATCAACTTGGGTGGCTTCAAAATAATAATAATAGACCAATTCATGGAGAGGAGAGGGCTATCGATGGCTCCTAGCAATAATTCTCTTGTGCTCGAGTCCTGCTTTTGGTTGACCACTGTGAGAACAGGATGCTGGACAAGACGGGACACTGTTCCTACACGGCTCCACATGTTGTTGTTTAGTCGTTTAGTCGTGTCCGCCTCTTCGTGACCCCCTGGACCAGAGCACACCAGGCACTTCTGTCATCCACTGTCTCCCACAGTTTGGTCTGACTCATGTTTGTAGCTTCGAGAACACTGTCCCACCATCTCGTCCTCTGTCGTCCCCTTCTCCTTGCGCCCTCCATCTTTCCCAACATCAGGGTCTTTTCCATGGAGTCTTCTCTTCTCATAAGGTGGCCAAAGTCTTGGAGCCTTGGCTTCAGGATCTGTCCTTCCAGTGAGCACTCAGGGCTGATTCCCCTAAGAATGGAGAGGTTTGATCTTCTTGCAGTCCATGGGACTCTCAAGAGTCTCCTCCAGCACCACAATTCAAAAGCATCAATTCTTTGGCGATCAGCCTTCTTTATGGTCCAGCTCTCACTTCCATACATCACTACTGGGAAAACCATAACTTTAACTGTATGGACCTTTGTTGGCAAGGTGATGCCTCTGCTTTTTAAGATGTTGTCTAGGTTTGTCATTGCTTTCCTCCCAAGAAGCAGGCATCTTTTAATTTCGTGGCTGCTGTCACCATTTGCAGTGATCATGGAGCCCAAGAAAGTAAAATCTCTCACTGCCTCCATTTCCTCCCCTTCTATTTCCCAGGAGGTGATGGGACCAGTGGCCATGATCTTCGTTTTTTTGATGTTGAGCTTCAGACCATATTCTGCGCTCTCCTCTTTCACCCTCAGTAAAAGGTTCTTTAATTCCTCCTCACTTTCTGCCATCAAGGTTGTGTCAAGGTTCACATACCGGGGCATTATTAAGGCTGCGGAGCCATCTGACCACAGCAAAGTGGCTAAGAACAGCAGCCACCTGCATTGCAAGGGGCTGGACTAGACGACCGCCGGCATCGCTTCCAGCTCTGCACTTCTGTGATTCTGTGAAGGTCACGGCAAAGGCAGCCCTTCTCAGACAAGTCCCTCTGTCCTACGCGGGGAGAGAGACTGGGGAAAAATCACAGCAAAGAGGAGGAGGAGGAGGAGGAGAAAAACAGCTCAGAGGAAGGTCAGTGAAGACAGGTGGGGATGAATCCCCGCAAAGGGGAGCCTTGGCAAAGAGGGATGGGGGCCTAGCCTTGTGCCGGGGGCGCTGGGGCTCCAGAGTAAAGACGCAGGGCAGCCTGGGCGTAGCTGTAACCTTGAGGATGCAGCGGAAGGTGGGATATTGAGGCCAGTTTGTACAGCATCTGGGAGCTTTCGCTTCCTCCTCTGCCTGCCATCTGTTTAAGGGGATTGCAGAGAGAGAGACGCTGACCCATGTCTGTCTCCCGGAAAGGGATGTTTATCACAGATGTTGGGAGGGAAGAGTGAAAGAGAGAGCCAGTCTCCTAGCAGAAGCCGTCAGAGCAGGGGGACAGGGATGCTCAGCCCTTTGCGGATGAGGCAGAAGGAAGACAGCTTCCCTGCTTACAGAGAAACCATGCATGCCCATCCAAAGGCATCAATGCCATCCAGATTTTTCCCCTCTGGCACCCGGGACCTAGGTGGCAGGGGTGTGTGAACCCAACACCACGGGCGGAAGGTGTGTTTCTGCAGCATGCCGGAACAAAAGAAGGGCCTCCTGGATGAGGCTAGTGGCTCATCACCATCCTCACAGGAGGCCCATTATGGGAAACCTGCCGGCAGGACCCAAGCCCAAGAGCTCTCTGCCCCCCGCCCCCCGCTGGTGGTTTCCAGCAACTGGCATTCAGAAGCATTGCTCCCCAAAACTGGGGGGGGCAGAGCAGAGGCATCTTGGGTGCTAAGATGAGCAGAGGGTGCCTTCTTAGTTGTCCCTTCGCCCTCAGAGGCTCGGTGTGGGTGTGTGTGTGTGTGTGGTCTAAGCGGAGAGGGCCTTCTCTGTGGTGGCCCCTAAGCTGTATGACTCCCTCCACACAGAGGCTCGCCTGGCACCTTCATTGCACAGCTTCCAGAGGATGCTGAAGATATACCTGTTCACACCAGGCTTATGACACCTCAGGTGTATGGTTTTTAGGAACCATCTTATTTTTGAAATTTCAAGTTGTTTTAAACACAATGTGTGTTTTTTTATAAAAAAAAATATTGTGCAAGACTATGTTCTGATACTATTGCTATGTTTCATACATTTCAAGCACATGCAAAGTGCCTTCCCAGATAATTCTGGGCCCTGTACTTCATTAAGGGTTGCTGGGAATTGCAACTCTGCGTGTGGTAATGTCCAGAATTCTCTGGGTGAAAAAACAAACTTTGAAGGTATATTGTGTACACAATTTTTAATGTATTTTTAAGCTTCTGTGGGGAGCTGCCCAGAGTGGCTGGGGAAACCCAGCCAGATGGTCGGGGTAGAAATATTATTATTATTATTATTATTATTATTAATTATTCAGCCCAAAATGCAATGTGAAACCAGACCAGGCTATGCACCCCAACAAATGCCATTTGGCAAGCAGCATAGTTGCATCAGATGTATCCTCTGTGCCTTTGTAAGGGAATGCTCCCTTAATCAGACTTAGGACTGAGGCCCCCTGGCCAGCTTGGTTTGATCCAATTAGGGTTGCACTGTGATCCGGAATTCTAATACCACATATGCAAACAGAGCTCAGCTTTATCACTCTGAATGGATGTGAAATTGGGGGTGGGCTATCCATAAAGCCTGAGCAAAACATACCTCCATAAGCCAGCTAATAATGGAACTTTATCAGTGATCTTTCACTCCCTCTTTTCATGGCAGGGTCCCAAATATATGTCTCCCCACCCCCTTTGTCCTTTTATAGCTGCAACAGGTCACAAGCGAAGAGCAGGACCAAAAAAAATGCATTATGCCAAAGCAGCTAGCCAAGCAAACGAACGCCAGGTCTCTCGGGCAAGTGAGCCCAGCTGCATTTTGCACAAGAGAGCGAAAGAGAGCCTGGGGAGCAATCTGACTTTGCTCAGCATCCCTCCCACCCCGAAAGGAAACACAGCTTCTTCACCAAACACCTCCCCTCCAAATGCAGAGAAAGCAAAACTGGGGACTCCGCCCCTCCCTACCTTCTATGGGTTTCGGTACAAAATGTGATGATGGTTTGGTCTTTTTCACCCGGTTCCCCTTCATAATCTGCCCTTCTTTATTGAGCCCCAAGAACCAGGCTCTCCCGGATTCCTGCTGCCGGTACAGCGTAGAGGAATATATAACGTAGTAGTTTTCAAAAACGGACTCCTTAAATTTGCACTCTGGCGTGAAGATGTCCTGCAGCGAGGAAGAGAACAAAAGAGGGGGAGAGGGATTAATGCAGAGTCGCTCCAGAGCAGGCGCCGGCCAAGAGATAATCTGTGTACCTCTTAGCGTAATCTCTTTAATGAACAGAAAATAAAATTAAAAGAGGCAGCCCCAGCCGCTGAGCAGAATCTCAAGAACCAGTCGCTTGAAAGATGCAACGTCCGGCTGCATCGCATGTTCGCAAATTCTCGTGGTGGCAGAGAGGGCCAGGACCCCCAGAGTCTCTCACTGCTCAGAGGTGAGAGAATCATAGAATTGTAAAGGGACCCTGAGGGTCATCTAGCCCAACCCGCTGCAACCTTGGCATTAGAAGCACCACACTCTAACCAACTGAGCTATCCAGAATCGGGATGCCGCGCACCTGGACAGGGACATAAGAAGCTGCCTTCTGCTGCCAGACCATTTGGTCCATCTAGCCCACTGGGTTTCAGGCAGGAGCCCCCAGAGTCTGCCTGGAGGTGCCACTCAGGGGGTGACCTTGGGCCAGTCGCTATCTCTTAGCCTAGCCTGCCTCACAGGGTCGTTGTGGGGATGGAAGCGGGAGGAAGAGGAGAACCACGGACGCCACTTTGAGATCCTTGGAAGGAAAAGGCGGAACATGCATGCAATAAAATGGAATAAAGTGGGGGGGGGGCTGAACCCGGGACCTTCTGTTCATAAGGCAGATATTCTTTCCCCAATGCTGTGGTCGTTCCCAGCTGCAATTCAAGCATAGCTGTCAACCTTCCCCTTTTTTTGCAGGAAATTCCCTTATTCCAGCGCCATTTCCCGGTGCTTCCTGCTGCTATCCCGAATTGTTAGATATCCCGTAGACTGTCCCCAGGACAGGTGAGGCTGCTGATCCCTTATTTTCGAGGCTGCTGATCCCTTATTTTCAAATCTGAAAGTTGACAGCTAGGAATCCAACAAGGGTGTTTCAATTTATACACCACGAGATCGTAAAAATAAACAAATACACAAATAAATAAATAACAATAACGAAGCAGGAAACTCAAGGAAAGTTCACAACAGCTTAAAACACACAGAAAGCACGAAAATACTAAAACAGGTTAAAATTCACATCAATTGTTTCAGCACCTGGAAAGGGTCGTCGAAACAAGAATTTTAGCAGGAGCCGAAAAGAAAGCAGGCAAAGGTACCTGCTTGAAATCAATAGGCAGGGAGTTCCAGAGAACAGGCAGGGGCTGCCAGACTAAAAGAACAAGTTCCTTACAGATGTGGAACGGGAATTACGTGGCAGCTGTGGCAGTGCTAATTCCATGCAGTGGACACATGTGGGATGTTGACTTTATACCCCAAAAGCAACACCTTGAACTCGGCCCGGTAGCAATTCAGAACCCAGCGCAGGACTCTGAGCGCAGGTGTCATTAGCTGACAAGGCCTCCCTCCTGTCAGCAATCGCGCTGCAGCATTCTGCACTAACTGCAAGCTCTGGATCAAGCACAAGGGAACCTCCACACAGAGCGCATTGCAGGAGTCCAGTTCCCTCCCCCCAAATTATTTTATTATTATTATTATTATTATTATTATTATTATTATTATTATTATTATTATTATTTTGTCCCCAGAGAAAGCAGGCAAGTAGATTTGCAGATCCCCTGAAAAAAATCCTTCTCACTGCAGCCCCCAAAGCCTGCTCTCCAACAAGCAGAACCGCTAGAGCTGTCAACCTGTTTGAGACTTCTCAGTTGATTGATGGCCTGCCACTTACCCAATCGACTGATGGAATTGATTAAACAGAAATTAATTTGCATTTCGCTCAAAGCTTCAATCCAGGGAGCTTTTTACAGAGACAAAAGTGCGAGATAACAGGCAATTTAAGCAAACAATTTATCGTAGAAAGGAAGGGGGGGGCTCTCTCTTATCCCAAGTACACGCTAGAAGCAAAGCAGCGTTTTTTAAGGTGCCCATAAACTTGCAGCCCCACTGATTAAAATGGAATAACGCCAGCTAAGCAATTTAAGCTTTATAGGTGATTAATCTACCAGTTAAAAAACTGGAGGTCTACAAGTGGCAGGGTATAGTTTTAAAAAAAACATAATCCAAAAGGCATCAGATGTACCAGGACTTACTTTACACACACACACACACACACACACACACACACACACACACACACACACACACCCTCCCCAAACACCACCTCGGCTGGGTGAAAAAAGGCAAATTCCATGCTAGGGACCATCAGGAAATGAATTGAAAACAAAACTGCCAATATCATAATGCTGTTGTACAAATCTATGGCGCAACCACATTTGGAATCCTGTGTGCGGTTCTGGTGGCCTCGCCTCAAAAAGGAGATTTTAGGGTTTGGAAGGGTTCAGAAAAAGAACGAAAGATCTTTCTCCCCAGTTCTCTCTCCCCATAAACCTCACAGTGCCTGCGATAACAATGTCTCACGCAGAATGGAACTGACACGCGGAAAGGACTCCTATGATCTGAAAAAGGAGATGTTCTATGGACCTTTGTCATTCATGAAAATATTTAAATAAATAAAAAAAATAGAAAAAAGATAAGGGCAACCAAAATGATGGAGGGAACCGAGCTACTCCCCTTTGAGGGACTTTTTAGTTTAGAGGAGTGGCAAGTAAGAGGTGAATCCTAGAAGGGTAGAGTTGGAAGGGACCCAGAGGGTCATCTAGCCCAACCCCCTGAAATGCAGGACTCTCAGCATGAGGGCTCCCATCCAGTCTGAAACCCCACCAGACCCTGCTTAGCTTTGCAAACGCGTAAACAGAATTGTAGCAACGGGAAGAGCAAGTGCTGCAGGAAAGGGGTTTTCTTTCTGAGAGGGTTTCGGGAGCCAAGAATGCAAAGCTGCCTCACACGACACACTCCGTACCAAGGAAACAAATTTCTCAGCAGAGAGCGCAGCTTTTTAGCAAATATGTTTTCTGTTTAGACAAACGGCCTGGCACATTATTGAGCTTTGCAGTTCTCTCCTTTCTGGCGTGCGCCTCCCCACCCTGGAAAGCACGAGAATGCAAAACTGCACAGGAAGGCAGAATAATTGCTCTCATTGTCACTTCACACAATGCACTCAGGACTGTATACACAGCCAATTAAAAACAAGCATTTTATTTATTTTTAACGCTTCACATCATAATCCTGAGTGCATTGAATGAAACGGCCATGAGACTCCATTTTAATGGGTGTTTCTGTATAACAGCCCCCCTTGGACTGGGGTGGGGGGAATGTCAAGCTGGACATGAGCGGAGTCATTTCCCCAAAAGTAAACCTCACATTTGGGCTCCCTTCTGACCCTACAATTCTCTGTTTGCAGACAGATCTAAGCCTTGTCTGAATTCTCATAGGCTCTCTTTCCACGTCTCAAATAGCATTTAACGTTGGGCTTTAGAAATTCACCATCTCCTTTCTTATAAGACGAAGCCATTCGTTTGGGTCCAGCCCTCTGGAATGTGAGAAAACAAGCTCACTCCACCTTCCGTGGGACAGGCCTTGAGGGTTTATTGAAAACTTCCTCCAAGGAACTCGGAGCGGTCTTCACAATTCCCTCTTCCCTTTGGCCTCACAATGACCCTGTGCGGCAGGTCAGGGGAAGAAAAAGATTGACAAGCCCAAAGTCACACAGTTCAGCTTTGTGGCTGGGAAAGGATTCGAACCCGGATCTCTCTGCTGCTGGCCAGTCCTGCCCCAGGCCCCAGGAAATTTGCAAGCTGAAGGACGGCTCGGTTTCAACCACGAAATGACCGCTGGGACACAGCAGCTCCCCTGGCTTATTTTATATCCCTTGATTTAGAGGGATGCGGTTTGCAGTTAAATTTAATAGGTGGAGACAGTTTGAAAATGGACACTGCTTAAAATTCCTCTTTGCCTGGAACCCATAAGGTCCCCACAACCCCCTTTTCTCTTTCCGTCTCATTTCAGACCACAAGCTGTTTGGTTTACAACCCCAGGAGACATCCACCTATTGTTCAATTCAGGAATGCATTGTTCCCATCTGCACCCTGCTTATAGATCCCATTTACTGCACAGATGTCTGGAGGAAAATTGGCAGAATTAGCTCTAGTTTCCAAGGTGGAGAAAACATCAGGCACCGCCCTGGACTAGCCACAGAAGCTGGGCACAGACTGCTGGATCAGGCCAATGGCCCATCTAGTCCAGCTTCCTGAACAGCTGCCTGCGGAAAACCTGCAAGCAGGATTCGAACTCAAGAGCAACTCCCACTTCCTGCAGATTCCAGCAACTCTGGAGGCAGAGCAAAGCGACATTGGCTATTAGCCGCCGATAGCCATCTCCTTCACAAACTGGCCTAATCCTCTTTTAAAGCCAGCCAAGTTGATGGCCACCATTGCCTCCGGTGGCAGTGAGTTTCATGGGTTCTACCACTATGACGGCACCTTGAGATTTTGGATTTTTGCGTGAGCTTTTTCGGCAGTGGAAACTTGGCTTGGCTTGTCATGGCCGAGAATCACACAAAAACCCCATGGAAGATGGAGCAAGCTTGTTTTCTCCTGCACCAGGGATTGGCACCCAAAGGACAAGAAAAGAGATTCTGAATATAAACATCAGGATGAATTTCTGGTTGGTCAGGACTGTTTCACAGCGGAATGGACTCCTTCAGAAGGTGACGAACTCTCTTTCATTGGGGGTTTTGGACGGCCATCTGTCAGGGATTCTTGACCCGTGACTCCTGCATTGCAGGGGGTTGGGCTAGATGACCTTTGGGTCCCTTCCAACTCGACAGTTATATGATCCTATGACATTTGTGGCAAGAGACCAGGCTGCCTGCCAGGCCGCAATTTTGGCCCATCAGCTTCTGATAGACTGGAGTTAGCCGACCAGAAGCCTCCTGGCTTCTCTCCAAGCCACAAGCTGGAGAGGAGAGCCTTTCTTTTTCGCAAATTCATTCTCTTCCTTCCCAGCACTGCCGGCCTCGAAGCCCAATTTCAGAGCTGTCAGGAGCAGAACTGGGGATTCAATTTTCCCTGTCACTGAAACTTTCACCCCCCAACCCCCGGCCAACCCCTCCTCGCTGCGTTCAGATTATTAAAATTTTGACAACCCGCTGACAAGATGGCCACGTTGGACCAATTAACTGGTGGCCTTTGGGTTGAAAGCTCCGGATGGGGCAGGGGATGGTTCTTCGGGGCTGGACGTGGGGCTCTAAAGCAAAGAGAAATGACACGCCATCTGACAGCCTGTTTTGTTGGGGGTGCGCAGTCGCACACATTGCACGGCGTCTAAGAGGTGCGCCTCCTTTCAAGATTTCTGTGCACGACTGCAGAGTTTTGGTGGGAGACAGGAATGATTCTGACATTACACTATGCAAGACCTTAAATCCAGACCAGCACTTGCTGGGGCGTAAGGAGATAAAAAAGAATACGTTTTGATGCTTTTATTTTTTAAAATGTATATAGCAACCCTTCATGCGAGGAGAACAGGAATCGTTGCTATGGAATCATCGTATTGTATATTCAGAAAAGGGCAGCCCAAATGAAGCTGAACGCTGGAAGAAGATTCAGGGTGGATAAATGGAAGGATTTCAGCATGCGGCACATAGTTAAACTATGGAACTCCCTGCCACAGGAGGCAGTGATGGTCACCAACTTGGATGGCTTTGAAAGAGGAATAGATCAATTCAGGGAGGAGGAAAGGACTATGGATGACAGTATTCTGCTTCAACAGTTGCAGGCAGAAATGCTTCCAAATCTCAGTTCATCCATTATTATTATTATTATTATTATTATTATTATTATTATTATTATTTCCATATTCCTTACCTCCATTCCTTTCTTTATCCTATCTCATATATTCTTTATCTAACTTGCAAATTGCGGGGTTTAGTCAAAGCATGTCTGGGTTTTCACTGGTGGACAATGTTTAATTAAATATCCTTTACAAATCCCCCGTTCTCTTCTATACCTTTGAGTTGGCTGTTTCCTAATTGTCTCTTGTCCGTTTTGCTAATTCGAGATATTCAAACAATTTCTCCTGCCATTCCGCTTTCGACGGTATCATTTTGCTTTCCCATTTTTTGGCGACCAGTATTCTCGCCGCTCTTGCAGCATATAAGAATATTCTTCTCTCCTCCCCCCCCTCCCCGCCTTAGGATCCTTTTCTAAATGCTCGCAGACCGTCATCTGGTCGGTCACAGGATGCTGGACTAGGTGGGCCATTGGCCTCATCCTGCAGCTTATCTTCTTCTGTTCTCAAGTGCTGGATGCATCCCCAGAAGCTGCTCAGTTTTTTTTAAAATGAAGATACCATCCCTCCTGCTCTGGGCAAGACCACCTGCTTCCCACAGAAAGGGGGTCTCACTCAATCTGTCTGTCACCTCCCACCATTTTAAGCCGTCCCCCCACCCTGCAGAATGCCAGACATGCAGCAAATTGCCCCCCACCCCCACCCCGCTGCTTTGAGCTGAACAAGACTTGGCTCCTTCCCCAGGCTCTTTCGATACTCGTCTCCACACTTTTGGGATGGATCTCTGGCTGCTACTTTAATTGGACAGAAATACAACTTCCTTTTCCAATCTCCCCCTCACCACTTCTGCTTCTTCTTTTTTCACACACACACACACTCCAAAAAAACCCACCACGCTGAGGCACATGGCATGGAAACCAGTCTGCGATCAAAAGAGGCTTAGCGTCAAGGTTTTCTCCAAACTGCCGGGTGGGTTTTGCCGGCGGGAGTGATTTTTCGCAGTGAGCCAGAGGGAGTCAAGGTCACTTTCAAAAGCGATTCCTTCCTTCCAGATGGCAGCTCAAGGTTCCAGGGCCTGCGTCTCACAGAATCAGAGTTGGAAGGGACCCTCAGGGGTCATCTAGCTCAACCCCCTGCAATGCAAGAATCTCAACCAAAGCATCCCTGGCAGATGGCCACCCAACCTCTGTTTAGGAACATCCAAAGAAGGCGAGTCCATAACCTCCCAAGGGAGCCTGTTCCACCATCAAACGGCTCTTACGGTCAGAACGTTCTTCCTGGCGTTGAGCAGGAATTGTGCTGGGCCCGAGGGTAACCCATGAAACGCAGTCCAGGACCGGACCAGAATCCAAAGGTTCTGCTAGGAGTCAGTCTGACAGGGCCAAGTCAGGACACGAGGCAGGAAACCAGGCTAGGTCAGGCACAGGGTAACAGGCAGGCTCCAGCAAGCTGCAACGTTGCTTCCGCAACCTGGGGTGGGGTCCAACAGCCTTTTATCTTTGTCGGGGTAATGGCCGGTCCTGATCCCCCGGCGACTCACCTCCCTGTTTTGCCCGAAGCCGAGCACTCCTCCTGCGAGTACTCAGCTCTCTCCGTCTCTCAGACCTGAGTCTCTGCAGCTCAGGAGACGTCGGTGGGTGACTAGACCCAGAGGCCGCCTCAGCCTCCCCTGACCCAACCGGTAGTGGAGCAGCTGTAAGTGATGGCCCAGCTGGAGGCAACAAGGTCATCCCGGCATCTGGAGCCAGTGCAGGCTCAGGCCCCTGACTCGGCCCAGCTGGTGCTTGTTGCAGGGGAACCTGTGCAGACTGGGGCTCTTCAGGATCAGGCCCCAGACTTGGTTCAGATGATGCCTGAGGCAAAGGATCCAGTGCAGACGGAGACTCCTCTGGTTCCGAGTCCCAGGCCATCACAGGAATCTCCTGAAAAGGACCTGAAGGCCAGCTTGCTCCATCCTCCATGTGACAGCTCTTCAGATATCTGAAGGTGGCTCTCATTCCACCTCTCCTCTTCTCCAGGGTAAACTCCAGGACAGGAAGGGCCACTGGCCTGATCCAGAAAGGCTCATAAGAACCTAAGAAGATCCTGCTGGATCAGGCAAGTGGCCCATCTAGTCCAGCATTCTGTTTTCACAGTGGACAACCAGATGCCCCTTAGGAGAAACCCCAAGCAAGACCAAAGCCACACAGCAACTGTGGCTTCCAGCAACTGGCATTCAGAAGCATTGCTGTCCCAACTGTGGAGGCAGAGCTTGGTCACTGTGGCGAGGAGCCATCGATAGCCATCTCCCCTGCCATGAATTTGTCTAACCCCCTTTCACAGCCATCCAAGTTGGTGGCCATCACTGCCTCCTGTGGCAGGGAGTTCCATAGTTTAACTAGGCGCCGCAGGATGAAATCCTTCCATTTATCTCTCCTGAATCTTCTCCCAGCATTCGGCTTCACTTGGGTTGCCCTTTTCTGTACACACAAGACAATGATTCCATGGCAACGGTTCCTGTTCTCCTCAGAAGGCAGCTTCCTATATACAGTGGTACCTCGGGTTAAGTACTTAATTCGTTCCAGAGGTCCGTTCTTAACCTGAAATTGTTCTTAACCTGAAGCGCCACTTTAGCTAATGGGGCCTCCTGCTGCCGCAGCATGATTTCTGTTCTCATCCTGAAGCAAAGTTCTTAACCTGAAGCACTATTTCTGGGTTAGCGGAGTCTGTAACCTGAAGTGTATGTAACCTGAAGCATATGTAACCTGAGGTACCACTGTACAATGGTACCTCGGGTTAAGAACTTTGCTTCAGGATGAGAACAGAAATCATGCTCCGGTGGTGCGGTGGCAGCAGGAGGTGCCAGGTTAAGAACTGTTTCAGGTTAAGAACGGACCTCCGAAACAAATTAAGTTCTTAACCCGAGGTACCACTGTACATTTTAAAAAACAAAAGCATCAAAATATATTCCCCATCTTCTGGTCGGGGTCTGCTGAGCCCAGTCATGCAGATCCTCCCAAGTGTCCCTATTTTCCAGTCCTGGATTTACAGAAGCCGTCCCGGTTTCTGCTTTGACCCTGGAATGTCACACTTTTCCTTAGGACCTCCCTATTTTCATTGAAGAAATGTTGGAGGGTATGGAGTCATCTGCCCCCCCCCCAGCCATCTGAAGGGAAGTTTTGAAATGCTTAATGTTATATTATGTTTTTATATATATGTTGGAAGCCGTGACCAGAGTGGCTGGGGCAACCCAGCAAGAGGGTGGAGTATTATTATTATTATTATTATTATTATTATTATTATTATTATCACCCCTATTTTCAGTGGAGAAATGTTGGAGGGTATGGTTGTGGCTTTGGAAAACAGGCTTCCTTCTGCTGCTCCCTGGCCTGACAAAGCAAGCCGCATCATCAGGACATCATTTATCAGCCAACTTGCTCTGACTGCTCTCTTCTTGCTGCCCCAGAACAATTCACCCATTTGATGAACACGGCTTTAGAAAACTGAGGGCTTCCACCGACAGCAATCCCTTCCTGTCTTTAAAACACGCGAGGCAGCTTTGCCCTGGGAACAAGCCACCCCTTTCATCTTCCAGCTGCGGGGAAAAATAAATATCTGCCAACTCGGAGGAACGGGGCGAGGGGGGTGGGAACGGCTTGCCGAGCGTGGGAGTGGGTGGCATCTGAAATCTCAACCAGCCTTGGGCTCACAAAAAGCATCTATTTCAAGATCAAAACTTGCGTTAGGAAACCAAAAAGCGACTCGAGGTGGCAGCAGGAGGGGCGCCACTTGGAATGCTCTTCCTACAATTATATTGCAGGTTAATTAACATTCCTGAATCCCATTAGCGTTCCTCTTTGCCACTACCGCACAATGCTGGTTAGGCTTAGAAACAGCCCTTTTTGGGGTAGGAGAGGCAGGCAGATCTGATCCGTTGCAGGTAGACAAATGAATAATAATAATAATAATAATAATAATAATAATAATAATAATAATAATTTTTTATTTATACCCCGCCCATCTGGCTGAGTCTCCCCAGACACTCTGGGCGGTTCTCAATCGAGTGTTAGAAACAATACAGCATTAATTATTAAAAACTTCCCTAAACAGGGCTGCCTTCAGATGTCTTTTAAAGATAGGATAGCTGCTTATTCCCTTCACATCTGAAGGGAGGGTGTTCCACAGGGCAGGTGCCACTACCGAGAAGGCCCTCTGTCTGGTTCTCTGTAACCTCACTTCTCGCAATGGGGGAACCGCCAGAAGGCCCTCGGAGCTGGACCTCAGTGTCCGGGCTGAACGATGGGGGTGGAGACACTCCTTCAGGTATACAAGACCGAGGCCATTTAGGGCTTTCAAGGTCAGCACCAACACTTTGAATTGTGCTCAGAAATGTACTGGGAGCCAATGCAGATCTCTCAGGACCAGTGTTATGTGGTCTCGGCGGCCGGTTCCAGTCACCAGTCTAGCTGCTGCGTTCTGGATTAGTTGTAGTTTCCGGGTCACCTTCAAATGTAGCCCCACATAGAGCGCATTGCAGTAGTCCAAGTGGGAGATAACTAGAGCATGCACCACTCTGGTGAGAAAGTCTGTGGACAGGGAGTGTCTCATCCTGCGTACCAGGTGGAGCTGGTAGGCAGCCGCCCTGGACGCAGAATTGACCTGCACCTCCATGGACAGCTGTGAGTCCAAAACGACTCCCAGACTGCGCACCTGGTCCTTCAGGGGCACAGTTACCCCATTCAGGACCAGGGAGTCCCCCCCACATGCCCGACCCTGTCCCCCCAAAACAGTTCTTCTGTCTTGTCAGGATTCAACCTCAATCTGTTGCGCACACGGTAGGTTTTGCAAAGGATTGAAAGGTGCATTCAAGCGCTCTTCCAAACTTCTTTTATTTAGGTGTTTGTTTTGAATATTCGTGGTCCGATCTTCATGCCTACAAAGCCTGCCTTGCACCTTCCTATTTTTTTCCTGCTGGTGCAGAAATGGCCTGGCCTTCCCCTTTTAGCCACTGCCCAGGCCATTTCTAGAACCAGACTCTGAACCTCAGAGCATCGGGATCTGACTTGGATCAATTCTGGTCTGTGGCAGGGGGACTTCACCTGGCCATTAGACTTGCCAGATAATGTGGATAAAGGACAGGCAAGATCTGCAGAAACTGAACTTTACTGGTGTGGAAAGAAGCAAGCCTATGGTTTGGTTGAGTCCCTCTGTCTGACAGATTTGACTCCCTCACAGGGAGGGCTTTTTACACAGAGGTCGGGTGGCCTTCTGTCAGGGGTTCTTTAGCTGTGGTTCCTGCATTCTAAGGGGTTGAACTAAATGACCATCAGGGTCCCTTCCAACTCTGCTGTTGTATGATTCTGTGATGTGGAATGTGCTGGACAAAGGCAAAGGTAAAGGGACCCCTGACCATTAGGTCCAGTCGCGGACGATTCTGGGGTTGCGGCGCTCATCTCGCTTTATTGGCCGAGGGAGCCGACGTACAGCTTCCGGGTCATGTGGCCAGCATGACTAAGCTGCTTCTGGTGAACCAGAGCAGTGCACGGAAACGCCGTTTACCTTCCCGTCAGAGCGGTACCTATTTATCTACTTGCACTGGTGTGCTTTCGAACTGCTAGGTTGGCAGGAGCAGGGACCGAGCAACGGGAGCTCACTCTGTCGCAGGGATTCAAACCGCTGACCTTCTGATCAGCAAGTCCTAGGCTCTGTGGTTTAACCCACAGCGCCACCCATGTCCCTTCGCCATCAAATCTACACTGAGTTGTGAAGTTTGCTGAGCCAATCTCTCTCTCTCTCTCCCTCTCTCTCTGTCTCTCTCCCCCCATTCCCACCTCGCAGGGTTGTTGTGAAGCCAGAATGGGGGAGCAAAAGAACTATGAGACCACTTAAAAGAACCCAGAGGGAGGGCGAGCTAAAATAAACGAACCTACAATATCAAAACAAAACTGTTCCCATTTCTTCAAGCGGAATTATTTGCATTGATCATGGTGTTTTCTGTTGAAATAGCATTGGCTCCGATTCCTCGCGAGGAGAAAACTGTCTGTTCAGGGAAACACAGTTCTTCCGTAGCTGAGCCCGAGGAGCAAGACAGACCTGGGAGCTTTCCTGGGAGCACGTCACATGAAATTCTCTTCTCTATTAGCAAGAGGACCCCTTGCAAAACGAGCAAACAGCCTCCCTAGCAAGTGCATAGACTATATATGTCTGATATGAGTCTGATATGATAGATGCAAACAGATTAGCAAGGAAGGCTCAAGCAAGCCCAGATCTGTCTCTTCCTTGGCCCCGACCTGGCTAATGGCGCTCTGGATGAATCTCTCCTTCACAAGGTCCCTTAATTCTAGACTAGCTGTGGTCCCAATGAAGCTGAATGATGGAAGAAAGTTCAGGATGTATGGACGACTGCAAATCTTCACACGGCACGTGGTCAAACTGAGGAATTTGCTGCCCAGTGGGCAATGATGGCCACCAACTGGAATGGCTCTAGAAGACACATTCTTGGAAGATGAAGCTTTCGGTGCCTACTAGGCAAGATGGCTATGGTTTAACATCAGTGTCGGAGGCACTGGGGTTCAGAAGTGGAGGCAGAGCTGAGTCATCCTGGCTCCTCTATGGATTCATCCAATCTTCAATTTAAGCCATCCAGCTTGGTGGCCATCACTGTGGGAGGGAGTTCCATAGTTTAACTCTGTGCTGCTTAAAGGAGGACTTTCTTTTATCTAACCCAGGCATACACAAACCCGGCCCTCCAGATGTTTTGGGACTACAACTCCCATCATCCCTAGCTAACAGGACCAGTGGTCAGGGATGATGGGAGTTGTAGTCCCAAAACATCTGGAGGGCCGAGTTGGCCTATGCCTGACCTAACCTGAGTCTTCCAATGGTCAGCTTCCTTCGATGTCCATAAGTTTTAGAGTTAGGAGTCAGGGTGGAAAACCTCTCCTTATCCATTTTCTCCAGGCCACGCATATATATTTTAAAAATAAATTTCTATCATGTCATCACTTGGCTGAATTGCTTTCAAACTAAAAAGTGCCCAATGCTGCAACCTTTCCTCTTAAGGGAGTCACTCCACGCCCTCAGACATTTTAGCTGCCCTTTTCTGAACCTTTTCCAGTGCTACAATGTCCTCTCTGAGGCGAGGCGACCAGAACGGTATGGCGTATTCCTTGCACCACAGTTAATTGGCGACGGGGTTGGCTGGTGTACCTCGAAGTCGTTCCCTCCCTCCCGAAGCCACCGCTCTTCCTCTGCCCCCTAAATTAATCCCAGAGGGTGCTTTTCGCTCGGTGGGAGGGCAGGGGAGGCAGTATTATGTAAAAACCATAAATATTCATGCAGATTCTGAGGGATCCCATTCTGGCTGCCTCGACACCAGCATTAGCATTTCTGCTTTTTTGTCAGCAAACCTGAATTGATTTTTGGCTCAGTTTTTAACCTTTGAGGGAAAGCCGCGGTAATGAATTTGTACAAGCTGGGCTTGTGTGCTGAGTGGGAAAATAAGTAGGCGATCGTTTTAAAGGGAAATGACAGCCTTGCTCAGGAGAGGGAGGAGCCGGTGTAACATTCCCAAGCCGATCCAGTGCCATGCGGTTGATTTATATCCATTCTGATTAATTAAATGGTCACAGAATTGTAGGTTTGGAAGGGACTCCAGAGGTCATCTAGCCCATCCCCCGGCAATGCAGGAGTTACAGCTACAGAATCTCTGGCCATCTGACCTCTACTTAAAAACCTCCTTCTAAGGGAGTCCATTCCTCCATCGAACGGCTCTTACTGTCAGAAAACTCTTCCTGATGTTTAGTCAAAATCTCCTTTCTTGTCACCTGAAACCATTGGTTTGGGCCCTAACGTGCAGAACAGGAGAAAACAAGCTTGCTCCCTTCTTCCATGTGACAGCCCTTCAGATATCTGAAGACGGCTCTCATATCTTCTCTCGGTCTCTTCTTTTCCAGGCTAAAGATACCCAACTCCCTCAACGATTCCTCAGCAGGTTTGGTTTCCAGACCTTTGATCATCTTGGTCACCGTCCTCTGCACACCTTCCAGCTTGTCAACATCCTTCTTAAATTGAGGCGCCCAGAACTGGACACAGGATGCCAGGTGGGGTCTGATCAAGGTGGAATAGAGATGGACTGCAAGAAGATACAGCCTATCCATTCTGAAGGAAATCAGCCCTGAGTGCTCACTGGAAGGACAGATCCTGAAGCTGAGGCTCCAAGACTTTGGCTACCTCATGAGAAGAGAAGACTCCCTGGAAAAGACCCTGATGTTGGGAAAGATGGAAGGCACAAGGAGAAGGGGACAACAGAGGACGAGATGGTGGGACAGTGTTCTCGAAGCTACCAGCATGAGTTTGACCAAACTGCGGGAGGCAGTGGAAGACGGGAGTGCCTGGCGTGCTCTGGTCCAGCAGGTCATGAAGAGTTGGACACAACTAAACGACTCAACAACAACAACATGACTTCCTTTGATCTGGACACTCGACTTCTGTAGATGCAGACTAGGATTGAATTTGCTTTTTAATAACTCCAGCAATTTCAAAATGCAAAAGGGAAAAGACTTAGGCCCCCTAGATCCCTGGGAGGGGTTCCCCAAAACCTTTGAATTACTCTCCTCTTTCTAGAGGTGACCCCAAAACAACACATGGTTTCAGGAAGGAAAGGCATAATTGTTTTTGATGGTATGCATAGAGAAGTGGACATTCCAAGTCCCTCCCACAGAAGTCAGGTCCTACTTGGCTGGAGAAGAAAATGCTCACTGTCAGGGCAATCAATATTCCTGGGTGATTTCCAGGAGAAGAAAGAACTTTCCACTGTCTCAGCCACATCCTCCTGGCAAACATGGGGAGAACAGGACACAGGGCAGAAAGCACAATATGGTTCAGGCCCAGGATCTCTGAAGGACCATATTCTCCCAGATGAACCTGCCTGGGCTCTGAGATCTTCAGAAGAGGCCCTTCTCACAGGGATGCTTGGTGGAGACATGGTGAGAGGGCCTTCTCAGTGGTGGCTGCTCCCAGGCAACGTTGGAACTCCCTGCCTAGGGAAGCCAGACTTGATGCCTCCTTGTTGTCCTTCTGCCGGCAGCTGGAGACAGTTTTATTCTGACTGACTGTTTTTTAAGGAAAGAGCTTTTAATTTTGCAATGCTGTTTTTATGATCTGAATTTTAATATACCTGGCTTTTATGTTTTTGGTTCTGTTCAGAATTTAATTACTTTTAAACAATTACCTTTAACATGTTATCTTTTTTGAGTTTTATCTGTGCTGTTTTAATTTGTGGAAACTGTTCTGGTCTTGGAAAATGTAGATTATAGGCTTTTAAAATACCAAATATTAGGCCCCTAGGAAGCAGCCTTGAAGTGGAGGTCATAAGAACTTAAGAAGAGCCTGGTGGATTGGGCCAAATGGAGCCTATCTAGTAGTCCAGCACTCTCTTCTCATGGTAGCAAACCAGCTGCCCAAATGAGAAGCCCACAAGCAGCGACCCGAGAGCAAAAGCACACACTCTCTGCCTGAAATTTCCAGCAACTGTCATTCAGAAGCATCACTGCCTCGGACCGCGGAGGCAGAGCACAGCCATCCTGGCTAGGAGCCCTCAAGAATAGCCCTCACCTCCATGAGTTTGTCCTGTTCTCTTTTGAAGCCACCCAAGTTTGTGGCCATCGCTGCCTCCTGCACAAGGGAGCTGAATATAACTCTGTGCAAATGGTCAATGGTCTGCTATGTGTGCAACTCATAAGTGCCAGGAGACTCTTGGGTATTGTCAGGGAACTGCCATCGGCTCAGAGGCGAGAAATAGAAGGACAGTTGGGTTACCGGGAGCCTCTGAAAATCTTGCGAAGCAGTTCCTCTTCCGGGGAGGAGGAAAGCCCCACTTCCAGTGGGGAGGGGGTGCAGGGACCAGAGGATGCTGGTGGGAGCCTCAGCACCACTCCTGGGCAAGCCGGACAGGAGAGAAACACGCCCTTGCCATCGCCCATTTTGCGCAGCAGTTTGGGGTGCAGAGAGGGGAGGAGACAGCTGGGGGTAACGAAACTCTTATGTTGGGGGAGGTCCAAAAAGAGACCACTCCCGGATTCTGCTAGCGATTGAGCCAGACATGAGCTTTGGGGCTCTTGCCCCCAAATAGAGCCTGTAAAACACAGGTTGGAGTCCTGCCTGGTTACTCTCGAGCAACCACAACAGCCACTTGACAGGTATTGACATCAACTGATAAGAAGTGCCTACAGAGGGTGGTGAATACAGCACAAGATATTATGGGCTGTCCCGTGAATCCACTGGATGAAATAGCGGAAGAACGTTGCCTCAGGAGAGTGAGGAAAATTCTCAGGGATGATTCCCACCCTGGCCGGCACTTTATTGATCTCTTGCTCTCAGGCAGAAGCTATAGAAGCATGACTAGTCGCACCAACAGGGTAAAGAACAGCTTCTATCCGTGGGTTGCTGAATGAAAAGATAACAACAGGGCAACTGACTTTTGGGTTTGGTGGGTGTGTGTCAGTAAACGAGGGGAATTAAGACTAAGAGAGCTGAGTGGGGGGTGCTTGTGTAATCTCACTGTATACAAGTTGTACAAGTGACAATAAAGTACAGTGGTACCTCGGGTTAAGTACTTATTTCGTTCCGGAGGTCCGCTCTTAACCTGAAACTGTTCTTAACCTGAAGCACCACTTTAGCTAATGGGGCCTCCTGCTGCCGCCGCGCCGCCGGAGCACGATTTCTGTTCTCATCCTGAAGCAAAGTTCTTAACCTGAAGCACTATTTCTGGGTTAGTGGAATCTTTAACCTGAAGCGTATGTAACCTGAAGCGTATGTAACCCGAGGTACCACTGTATTTCAAAAAGCATGAGGCCTCGAGGCCTCCTGTCAGGTGTGCCGACCCCCCTTCGGCCTAAATGAGGCAGCTCTGTTCAAAGCCATTTGCGCATGTGCCTTGCGCTGCCTTCGCAGGGAGCGCCACTTGCTCTCATGCAGCCGCCCCCTCCCGCCCCCAGAGCTGCCCTTCTTTCTTTGGCATCAGCAATCCAGGCCAGGGAAAGGTGGAGGAAACTGTTAAGGAGGAAGATCTGGAGCTCTCTCGTTCCCTTTCTCTCTCTCTCCTGCTAGGCGTGTGCATGAAATTGCTCCCACGTGCTCTCAGCCCAAGGTGGGGGCCTCCTCCGCTGGAAAATGGTGAGGCATGTATAATTTATAGCGCAACCCACAAAGCTATCAAGGCAGGCGAGAGAGTCACGTCTTCCCAGCCTGTAAGGAGCCTGAATGAGCCGCTGGCATATGAAACGCCGTATTCTGTCAAGGCGCTGTCAGAAAACCATCAGCCCAACTCCAAGGATTTGGAGCGATGCTCAACTAGGAGTTGCAAGCCGGACCCTCAAATGACTCGACAGCAGACGTCCTCACTCTCTTTGGCCGGAGGTTTTCAAGCCCAAGTCGGGAGGCCATCTGCAAGGGAGTATTTCACTGTGATCCCTGCATTCCAGGGGGTTGGGCTGGATGACCTTGGGGGACCCCTTCCAACTCAGTTTTGTGATGCTGTGTGACGTTACAGATATACCTGCCTCCCAAAAGAAAAGCCCCGAATGAACCACGATTTACAGGTGTTCCCACTAAGCTTGGACTGCAAGCTTTTCAACGAAAGTCCCTGGCAATCTCCTCTTCCTTCTTCCACTCTTCTGCCAGTAAAACTTTGCGACTCTGTGGAGGCCTAGACTCTTCTGCGTCCAAAGTTTCCTTTCATACCCAAGGAAAGGCAACTTTCATTTCACCAGAGTAGCCTCGGGGCGAGCAAGTATACAACCGATTGGCGAAGGGGGGCTTCAATCCTGGAAGGGGCTGGTTTCAAAACGCCGCTGCCTCAGCTTGCATTAATTTGCTTGGCATGACAACTTGGGCCGGGGCGGCAGAGAGAGGCACATCCACGCAGCTCTCCTTGTTGACATCCTCCTATTGATTTTTGGCTAATTTGGTGTGCGCAGGCTGGGCTGTTAAGAAATGCAGGCGTTGGCTGGCTTTTGCAAACAAGCGAAGTTGCGGGGGGGAAAGGAGAAAGCAGGGAGGAAAGCGGGAGGGAATGAGGAGCGGGGAGATGACCTGGGGGATTTTCTCACACCCAAAGATGGTTTAGACTGGTGGAACAAGAAATAGCCCCCAAACTCTCCTCCATTGCCCCCTCCTTATCCACCATAAATGGCCTCGGTTTTCGTTTGAAACAAATCTCTCTCTCTCCCCCAACGCTGCCCCAATTAACGGCAATTCACAGAAACCTCACAAGTCTTGGAATAGTTTCATGCTCATCTTCACAAGATGACAGAGCTGCAATTTTACAGACTGGGCTGCGTAGGTTTTATTTTTTTACAAAAAACGCCCAGAGGATTTAGGTGTTGGGAGGGTTTTTGGAAGGCATTAATAATAAAGACGATGGCCGCAGACAGCCAGCTCAACTGGGTTTTAGCTATTAATTGATAAGGAAGCACTCTGCAGGCTAATCGGTGCTCCTGTTGTAAGAGAATGACAAAAAGGGATGCTTTCTCACCAAATAACCTTGATAGCTCTTGGGAAGAATGAAAAGGACTGAACGTCCTCATAGCGGATTAGGAAATACTTTCTACAGCTCTCGCATTTGAGCTGCACTCTCCATCACGTCTATCTGAACGTGGCGAAGTTGAATGCTGAGTCTCCGGCCATTTGGCAGAGGTTGGAGGGTCATCTCTCAAGGGTGCTTTAGTTGAGATCCCTGCATTGCGGAGGGTTGGACTAGATGACCCCCCCCCGGGGTGCCTTCCAACTCTACAGTCCTATGATTCTACAGTCCGCTATCTACACCGACCAACAATGGCCTTCCAGAGTCTCAGACAAGAGAGGTCTCCCACCACTACCTTTGTTGAAAGTGGGGGTGTCTGGAATTGAACCTGCAGCCCTCTGCATGCAAGAGGACTCCCAGTGTGATGAGAATTCTAAGGTGTCCTAAATAATGTGAATATTCCTAAGTGCACAGGCTAAACACACATAAACCACGTGTCTGAAATAGTACAGATCATCAATTCTGAAGCCATTTTGACTCTTTCGTGTCCTTCCTCTGCAGAAGGAAATATCTTGGGAAAGTCTCTCCCAATAGTTCTTTCACTTCCAAATCCATCAAATCCTGTCTCAATGTCATATTTGTTGTATGAGTCGGGTTGGCCTGTGACCTGGATTCAAGAACTAAGGTATTGAGAATCTCAAAAGAATAGCCTAGACTGGCCAGGTAATGCTCTCAGTGACCATTATCTGGTATCCTGACAGACAGGAGAGAAACCCAACTCTCAAATGTCTGTTGCAGACCACCTCTCTCTGTGATGCATGTACGATGCTTTTAGGGTGGTCTTTGGCTAAGGGGCTGGGCAATTTCTAAAGACTTTAAAAGTTCTTGCACACCTTTGTTCTGGATCCTTACCTCCTGGCAAGAAGCGGGGTGTACTCTTTAGCAAAAGGAAAATAAAGATTGGGCTTGCTTTCACTGGATCCTGCCTCCATCCATTCTTCTCTGACCAGTCATGGACTTAGCGGACACTGGGTCCCTTGATGGAGAGTTGGGCTTCAAAAGCCAACCCTCCTTTTTCTGTAACACCACCAGTCATTCCCAGGAAACATGCTAGACATTTGGCGCAAGCTCAGTGAAGCACTGGCCCTTTCGCCACCTTTAGAAGAAGAAGAAGAAGAGTTTGGATTTGATATCCCGCCTTTCACTCCCTTTAAGAAGTCTCAAAGCGGCTAACAATCTCCTTTCCCTTCCTCCCCCACAACAAACACTCTGTGAGGTGAGTGAGGCTGAGAGACTTCAGAGAAGTGTGACTGGCCCAAGGTCACCCAGCAGCTGCAGGTGGAGGAGCGGAGACGCGAACCCGGTTCCCCAGATTACGAGACTACCGCTCTTAACCACTACACCACACTGGCTCTCCAGTGTGAACTGGACATAAGAAAAGCCTGGTGGATGAGGACAAAGGAACTACGGTGCCTCATCTACCAGAAGTAATATATTTAGCGTTAACTCCGGAAGTGTAGACTCAATTCTGACCTCCCAGAGCAAAAGCCCCCTAACCCTAACCCTAACACTAGGAGGCTTAGTTTAGTCAGAATCAAGTAGACACTTTTCCAGCATTAACGCTAAATATATCACTTCTGGCCAATGAGCCACCATATCTGCTAGAGGGCCGTGAAAATTTGTGTCCTGGGCTTTTTAGACTCGTCTATCCATGTACTAAGGGACGCGGGTGGCGCTGTGGATTAAACCACAGAGCCTAGGACTTGCTGATCAGAAGGTCGGCGGTTCGAATCCCTGCGACGGGGTGAGCTCCCGTTGCTCGGTCCCTGCTCCTGCCAACCTAGCAGTTCAAAAGCACATCCAAGTGCAAGTAGATAAATAGGTACCACTCTGGCGGGAAGGTAAACGGCGTTTTTGTGCGCTGCTCTGGTTCGCCAGAAGCGGCTTAGTCATGCTGGCCACATGACCCGGAAGCTGTACGCCAGCTCCCTCGGCCAATAAAGCGAGATGAGCGCCGCAACCCCAGAGTCGGCCATGACTGGACCTAATGGTCAGGGGTCCCTTTACCTTTATCCATGTACTATCTGAAGCCCAGAGGGTGCCTTGGTTGCCAGAGGTGATTTTTTTTCTTTCTTTCCGCTCTCTTCCCCCACTAAAAGGTGCATCTGATGCTACCAACAGGGCAAAAGCCACGAGGCAAATGCAACAATGGGACTCTTGATAAATCACCATTGTACGGCAGCCACCACCAACCTCATGATTTCCAGATACTGTTGGCTCAAACACAGAACAAAGTTCTCCTGCAACTGAGCTGGCAAACGTAAATAATGCTCAATGTGCCCCATGGTAGTATATGTTCAAACCACTCTCACAAGGGATGAAAGTTGTTTACCAGCCCTTACTAAATACCCAATTAGGAGAGTTTTGATTCTCAGGGGATTCCAGCAGGGTGCCTACGATGGTCCAAGAGAGAAATCCCTATTAATCTGAGAGCCCAAATGACACCCCAGCGACTCTGCTGGTTACCGTTCTTTTAAATGAACCTGAGAATGGATGGGCCATTGGCTGGCTCCAGCCAGCTATTCCTATGATTCCTGCATTGCAGAGGGTTGACCTAGATGACCCTCAGGGTCCCTTCCAAGCCTACAGTTCTATGATTCTAGTTGTTGTTATTTAGTCGTTTAGTCGTGTCCGCCTCTTCTTGACTCCCTGGACCAGAGCACACCAGGCACTCCCGTCTTCCACTGCCTCCCACAGTTTGGTCAAACTCATGCTAGTAGCTTCGAGAACACTGTCCCACCATCTCGTCCTCTGTTGTCCCCTTCTCCTTGTGCCCTCCATCTTTCCCAACATCAGGGTCTTTTCCAGTGAGTCTTCTCTTCTCATGAGGTGGCCAAAGTCTTGGAGCCTCAGCTTCAGGATCAGTCCTTCCAGTGAGCGCTCAGGGCTGATTTCCTTCACAATGGAGAGGTTTGATCTTCTTGCAGTCCATGGGACTCTCAAGAGTCTCCTCCAGCACCAGAATTCAAAAGCATCAATTATTCGGTGATCAGCTTTCTTTATGGTCCAGCTCTCACTTCCATACATCACTACTGGGAAAACCAGAGCTTTAACGATACGGACCTTTGTTGGCAAGGTGATGTCTCTGCTTTTTAAGATGCTGTCTAGGTTTGTCATTGCTTTTCTAGTAGTACAGCTTCACAGATTAAACTAGCAAAGAAAATGCTTGTCCTTAATAAAATAATGGGGCCTTTCTGAGTTGCGTGTTTTACTGAATTTCAGTCTCCTGGGAAATTCAGCGCTGGGGGGGGGGGGGCTTGGCCAAGAAACCCTTTTAGGAGCTTAGAAATATGCAGCCTCCTAAACACAAAGCCATTTTCTAAGGCAAGTGTTTGTGTAGGGTAAAGGTAAAGGTACCTCTGCCCATACGGGCCAGTCGTGTCTGACTCTGGGGTTGCATGCCCATCTTCGCTTAAGAGACCGGGGGCCAGCACTGTCCGAAGACCCTTCTGGGTCACGTGGCCAGCATGACGAAGCTGTTCTGGCGAGCCGGCACCAGCGCAGCACACAGAAACGCCGTTTACCTTCCCGCTAGAAAGCGGCACCTATTTATCTACTTGCACTTAGGGGTGCTTTCGAACTGCTAGGTGGGCAGGAGCTGGGACCAAACGACAGGAGCTCACCCCGCCACGGGGATTCGAACCGCCGACCTTGCGATCAGCAAGTCGTAGGCACTGAGGTTTTACCCACAGCGCGACCCACGTCCCTTGTGTAGGGTAGAGCCCAGCTAGTCAGCTTGCATCAATTACTACCTTCGGTTGACAGATATATATTGGTGCAGAGTATAAAACAAGTGGTGAATAGTGGAGTCAAAAGCCTGTGAAACACAAGAGGTGGACCTTCTGACATTTCCGTGTGCAACAATAAATCTGTCGGTCTTTAGTGGGCCACAGGATTCCTTGTCATCTGTGCTCATCAGACTAAATGGGACTTCCACGCTGCTGCTATTTTGGAGGCTCAAAACTCAGGTGGCACAATTATGGTCAATTAGCAGCAAACCCCAAAGATAGATTTTTTTTGCAATAAGTGACCAAAAACAACAGCAACACCCACCCACTGTGAAGTGTGCGCTAATACTTGCTTTGAGGCAACAGTCACCCAAACTCCCTTCATGTAAATCAGAGCAAGAAGCAGTGGGGTGTAGTGGTCAGAGTGTCAGACTAGGATCTCGGAGACTCGGGTTCAAATCCCACCACTAGACCATAAAGCTCACTGGGCCAGTCGCTGCCTCTCAGCGTAACCTGCCTCACAGGGTTGTTGTTAGGATAAAATGAGGAGAAGGAGAACCATGACAGCTCGAGATCCTTTGAGGAAAAATCATAGAATTGCAGAGTTGGAAGGGACCTTGAGGGTCATCCAGCCTGACCCCCTGCAATGCAGGAATCTCAACTAAAGCATCCATGACAGAGGACCATCCAAGGTGGAATGTAAATGCAAGGTAGTGAGTATCATAAGAAGAGGTTGCTGGATGGGGCCTGTAGTCCCTCGAGGCCAGCATCACGGTGGCCAACCAGACGCCCCTCAGTGGGAAGATGAGCAGCAGAGCAACTCTCCATCCCTGTGGTTTCCAGCAATGGGCAATGGAGGCAGAGTAGAGCTAACATAGCCAGAAGCCTCCTGCTCCTCCATGAATTTGCCCAAACCTCTTTGAGAGCCGCCCAAGTTGGAGGCCATCTCTTCCTCCTGTGGCAGGGAGTTCCAAAGTTTAACTCTGCTCTGTGTGTGAAGAAGGTCTTTCTTTCATCCGGCTCAAATAGATAGCCTCGTCTAATCTCCCTGCAACTTAACTGGGAGGATTCGTAAAAAACTGGTCATCTGGAAGCACAATGCAGTCGTGCCTTGGTTTTCAAACGCCTTGGGAGTCAAACGTTTTGGCTCCCGAACGATGGAAAAACCGTAAGTGATTGTTCCGGCTTTCAAACGTTCTTTGGAACTTGAATGTCCGACGTGGCTTCCACGGCTTCCAATTGGCTGCAGGAGCTTCCTGCAGCCAATCAGAAGCCGTGCCTTGGTTCCCGAATGTTTTGGAAGTCGAACGGACTTCCGGAATAGATTCTGTTTGACTTCCAAGGTACCACTGTAGCTCTCTAGAATTTGTCCCTGTCTGGGGGGTTTATGCCCAGATTTCATGGGATAATGCATATAGCTGTGGATATTTCATCACTGCATCATGCAATTCATCAGCCTTCCAACATAGCAAAGCATCTGTCCTTTGCAGCTGAGACATCAGGCCTGGGAGATATTTCAGAATCTGTGTCTTTGTGTGTTTCGTTCCAAGCAGGATTTCCAGGGCTTTGAAACAGGACATCTGTTGCCCAGATCCTTTCTTGGTCCTCCCTCTGACAACTGGCAAACTCCACTGCATGCCAAAGACTCAAATATTTGTATGTCGAGTTTGGGCAGATCGCGGAACCCAGCTTTTCCCGCTGCAGAATCTGGAGGGGGATTGCAGACAAGGAGGACGTGCAAATTTATTTCATGAAATTTGTTACACCTCTTGACTGCTTAAAAGAACAACTCAAAGTGGTTTACAAAGAGAATAAAACAAGAACATTATAGTAAAAGGAACTCTTAAAAGGGTAAAGGGGCCCCAGACCATTAGGTCCAGTCGTGGCCGACTCTGGGGTTGCGACGCTCATCTCGCTTTATTGGCCGAGGGAGCCGGCGTACAGCTTCCGGGTCATGTGGCCAGCATGACTGAGCCGCTTCTGGCGAACCAGAGCAGCACACGGAAATGCCGTTTACCTTCCCGCTGGAGTGGTACCTATGTATATACTTGCACTTTGACGTGCTTTCGAACTGCTAGGTTGGCAGGAGCAGGGGCCGAGCAACGGGAGCTCACCCCGTCACGGGGATTCGAACCGCCAACCTTCTGATCGGCAAGTCCCAGGCTCTGTGGTTTAACCCACAGCGCCAACTCTTAGCAAGTGCCAAAAAGAGTATAGTGAAACAGGGATTGTGTGGCATCGCAGATCTCACCTGCAGGCAGATATCCTACAGGAAAAGGAGACAGACAGATGCAAACAGCACGCACACATGCTTGCTGGCTGTGAGAGCAGCCTGAGGAAAGGGTGCAAACTGGAGGCCTGCTCCCCAACGCAAGAGCTGCTGCACCCCCCCCCCAATGAATGACAACCCTACTCAATCCATGCTGACAAATGGAGGTTTTTGAGCAGAAGTTGGGTTGGCATCTGTCATGGATTTCCGAGCTGCAATCCTTCCACTGCAGCGGGTTGGGCTGGATGACCTCTGGGGGACCCTTCCAACTCAAGAATTCTGTAATTCTAGCAGCCGGTGTCTGTTCAGGTCAGGGAGAGAATAGCCAGAGTCCCATCAGCATTCATTGCAAGCCAGAGGCCCTGGCAGCCCCAATATCCATGCTCTGCTTGGAATAAAAAGCGAATAAAACAACGGGTGTCAGTACAGATAATAGGAATCCGAGGCCACAGAGCAAAACCTGGGCTACATTAATACAAAAGCCTTCTTAACTACGCCCCAGGGAGTCTAGGGCTGGGAGAAGAGGGGGGGGGTTATATTTCATTTTAATAGACTGCAGCGGCCTCCGTGAGGAGGGTGAGAAAACATCAAAGCAGCTCCATCATATTCGGGGCCAGCCCCCCCCCCCCAGGAGGCCTTCCCCCAAAACAGTCTTTGCACATCCAAAGGGGGAGGCGGGAGGCCAAGCAAGGAAAGTAACCCCCCCCCCCCCATAAGAACACTGGATCAGGCCAGTAGCCCAACCAGATGTCCCAGGGGGAAACCAGCAAGCAGGGCTGGAATGAAGTTGCTTTTCCCCATGATCTAGCATTCAGAGGTAGACTGTGCCTGGGCATGGAGGTTCTGTTATCGCAATGGACATTCACCAAAAGAGCCAGGCAGCTGGATCAGTCCACTGGCCCATCTGCTCCAGCCTCCTGCTCTGACAGTGGCCAACCAGATGCCCCTGTGGGAAACCAGCAAGCAGGATTCGAACCCAAGAGCAGCTCTCTCCTTCTGTGGTTTCCAGCAAATGGTATTCAGAAGCATTTCTGCTTTCGACTGTGGAGGCAGAGCAGAGCCAGCAAGGCTAATAGCCCTCTCCTCCTCCATGAACTTGCCCAATCCTCTTTCAAAGCGGCCCAGGTTGGTGGCCTTCCCTGTCTCCTGAGGCGGGCAGTTCCATAGTTGCTACACTCCATTGGGTCTAGTCTGGGGATTTAAACAAGTGGATGCAGTACTGCCTCTTTAAGGGCAGAGGGCCACCCTCCGCCACACAAAGAGACATCTTCCACACCTGTGACCCATTCAGCTCCCAGATGGATAAGCAGCCCTTTACCTCAAGTGTTTTAGTCTTCTTTGGGGGTTGGACTAGATGACCCTCAGGACCCATTCCAAAGCAACAATTCTTTGATTCTATGACAATTGCCTTGAGACAGAATTTTAGAAGGCAATTAATAAATCAATTTAGTAGGGACGCGGGTGGCGCTGTGGGTTAAACCACAGAGCCTAGGACTTGCCGATCAGAAGGTCGGCGGTTCGAATCCCTGCAACGGGGTGAGCTTCCGTTGCTCAGTCCCTGCTCCTGCCAACCTAGCAGTTCGAAAGCACGTCAAAGTGCAAGTAGATAAATAGGAACCGCTCTGGCGGGAAGGTAAAGGGCGTTTCCGTGCGCTACTCTGGTTCGCCAGAGGCGGCTTAGTCCTGCTGGCCACATGACCCGGAAGCTGTACGCTGGCTCCCTCGGCCAATAAAGCGAGATGAGTGCCGCAACCCCAGAGTCGGCCACGACTGGACATAATGGTCAGGGGTCCCTTTACCTATACCTTTAATAAATCAATGCTACTACAGTGGTACTTCAGGTTACATACGCTTCAGGTTACAGACTCCGCTAACCCAGAAATAGTGCTTCAGGTTAAGAACTTTGCTTCAGGATGAGAACAGAAATCGTGCCCCGGCAGCACGGTGGCAGCAGGAGGCCCTATTACCTAAAGTGGTGCTTCAGGTTAAGAACATTTTCAGGTTAAGTACGGACCTCCGGAACGAATTAAGTACTTAACCTGAGGTACCACTGTATTGAAAACAATGATTCAACTGGTTTTCTTAAGATACATATTTTCAAGATACTGCTTGGCTATCGCAAGGCGGTTTCCCCAGGGGACCATGCAGAGGAACCTTCCCCAAAGTTCAATTTCCTTGTGACTCCATCCAACAGCAATATAAACATGAGAGCTTGATGTGCAGCATTCGTTCTTCTCTAAGGGCCTCTCCAGACTCCCTTTTTACTGAGCATCCATCAAGCTTTGGTGCCGATGGTGTTATTAGTTTTATGTGATACTGATATTTGAAAGCGGCTCTCCTATCTCCTCTCAGTCTCCTCTTTTCCAGGCTAAACATACCCAGCTCCTTCAACCGTTCCTCATAAGGATATTAATATCAGGCCTTCCCTGTACCCTTTTTGGCACCTACTAAAAACATTCACATTTAGACCAGCCTACCTATCTTAAAAGAGACGCGGGTGGCGCTGTGGGTAAAACCTCAGCACCTAGGGCTTGCCGACCAAAAGGTCGACGGTTCGAATCCCTGCGGTGGGGTGCGCTCCCGTTGTTCGGTCCCAGCGCCTGCCAACCTAGCAGTTCGAAAGCACTCCCGGGTGCAAGTAGATAAATAGGGACCGCTTACTAGCGGGAAGGTAAACGGCATTTCCGTGTGCGGCTCTGGCTCGCCAGAGCAGCGATGTCACGCTGGCCACGTGACCCGGAAGTGTCTTCGGACAGCGCTGGCCCCCGGCCTCTTTGAGTGAGATGGGCGCACAACCCTAGAGTCTGTCAAGACTGGCCCGTATGGGCAGGGGTATCTTTACCTTTTTACCTTTACCTATCTTAAAAAGCAGAGACATCACCTTGCCGACAAAGGTCCATATAGTTCAAGCTATGGTTTTCCCAGTAGTGATGTATGGAAGTGAGAGCTGGACCATAAAGAAGGCTGATCGCCAAAGAATGGATGCTTTTGAATTCTGGTGCTGGAGGAGACTCTTGAGAGTCCCATGGACTGCAAGAAGATCAAACCTCTCCATTCTGAAGGAAATCAGCCCTGAGTGCTCACTGGAAGGACAGATCCTGATCAGAACTGAGGCTCCAAGACTTTGGCCACCTCATGAGAAGAGAAGACTCCCTGGAAAAGACCCTGATGTTGGGAAAGATGGAGGGCACAAGGAGAAGGGGACCACAGAGGACGAGATGGTTGGACAGTGTTCTCGAAGCTACAAACATGAGTCTGACCAAACTGCGGGAGGCAGTGGAAGACAGGAGTGCCTGGCGTGCTCTGGTCCAGGGGGTCACGAAGAGGCGGACACGACTGAACGACTCAACATTGACAACCCAGATGTTTAGAAAGCTGATACGAGTATTAACCTGCTTTTCCTCTGCTGTTCTCTTAAGTTTTCAAAAGTCTTAAATTATTGCTCTCAATGGTTTGTACAGTGGTATCTCGGGTTAGAGACTCTTCAGGTTACATATGCTTCAGGTTACAGACTCAGCTGATCCAGAAACAGTACCTCGGGTTAAGAACTTTGCTTCAGGATGAGAACAGAAATGGTGCTCCAGCGGTGGCAGCAGGAGGCCCCATTAGCTAAAGTGGTATCTCAAGTTAAGAACAGTTTCAGGTTAAGAACGGACCTCCAGAACGAATTAAGTTCTTAACCTGAGGTCCCACTGTATTGTTCAGCACTACAGGTTGCCTTTGTCAGCGGGCCAGATCACCGTGTCTCACTGATCAGCTCCTGCCCACCTTCAAGGTGTGCTTGGAGCTCAGAGCATCACTCAAAAAGCAAAAAGTAAAAGAAACCAACCCTCTGTTTTGTAAGCCACTTTGAAGTTCATTTGATATTTAACTTCAAATGGCGTATAAATTTTATGAAATTAATAAACAGTAAATAAAAGCACAATTGCGTGTGGACGGTCCAGTATAAATCCGTCGCCAATAAGAGAATCGCTTCCCTTCAGGAAAGCTCACCAGTCCAGGTGAATCCCGCAGAATCGGTTTTCCATCCTGGATTCAATCTGCAGCGAATTAAAGGCCTTCTCTTAGATGGCTCCTAATTTTCAGCTGGCACAGGGTGTGATTAATCACTCCACTGACCTTATCTGAATTCCATCTCTCTGGAAGAACAAGATAAGTTTGGGGATTTATCGTGCTCCAGCTCCATTATTAATAAGGCCGCCCACTGTACATTTTAATGATTCGTTGACAATGGTGTGGAAAACATGGCTGGAAGGAATCTAGGCTGAGTTCTCGGATGTCTGGAACATGGGTTGGCCCCCTTTCTGTTGGTTTCTGTCTGGGGAGACAATGGAGGAGTACATCTCTGTTGGAAGGTTAAAGCGTCTGCTGAGATTGTAGAGACCAATAGGGGGCAGAAGCCTCCTGGCTGCCATTGGCAGAGGGCAATTGCACCACCCAATGCCATTGGCTCGGCTTCTGTGGTGTCACAGAATGTTATCCAGCTGATGAGGTGTAAGGACTGTTTCCAAATACTGAACCAGCTAGGAAAAAAGTGAAGGTTCATTTCACAGAATAATAGATTCGTAGAACTGGAAAGGACCCAAAGGTCCCTTTGTCAGACCCCACCGGGATTCCTTGTCCAGTTCTGGATGCCTCCATTGAAGAAGGATATTGACAAGCTGGAAGGTGGGCAGGAGAGGGCAACCAGAATGATCAAGGGCCTGGAAACAAGGCCTTGTGGGGAGCGGTTGAAGGAACTGAGGATGTTTAGCCTGGAAAAGAGAAGGCTGAGAGGATATGAGAGCCACCTTCAAATATCTCAAGGGCCGTCGCATGGAAGATGGAGCAAGCTTGTTTTCTCCTGCTCTGGAGGGTAGGACTCGAACCCATGGCTTCAAGTTACAAGAAAGCAGATTCCGACTTAACATCAGGAAGAACTATCTAATAGTTAATAGTCATTCAACAATGGAACAGAGTCCTTCAGAAGGTGGCGGAGTCTCCTTCCATGGAGCTTTTCAAACAAATGTTGAATGACCATCTGCCATGGTTGATTTAGCTGAGATTCCTGCATTTCAGGGGGTTGAGCTAGATGACCCTCAGGAATCCCACCCAAGCCTACAATTGGATTCTACGATTCTATCATTCGCTTTCAAGAGTCTGAGCTGATTGGTGGGGTCTCTAATAGCCAGTGTCCTGTTCCTCTTTCCTTTTATCACCTCCTGCCTGGTGCTAGGCTGATGCAGGCGGTTGCTACTGGTGTGGATGGCAAAGAGGGGGCCAGAGATGGAAATGGAGAGCTCTGCCATCGTCAGGCACACTCCTCTGCTGCTACTGGGTGCCCAAAAGACGGCTTTAGAGGGTTTGCTGCCAGGAACACGTCCAGCTCACTGCCAGCCCCTTTCATCCGGCCTTCAGTCCCTGCTCTGAAACAACAAACCACTTGGCTCACAGCATATGCTCCTCTCTTTCTCTCCCTTGCCCACCAGAAGAAAAAAAAATCCAGCTGTTTTCTCATCAAAATTAACTCAGCAACAGAACTGGGACGCCTGTCTTGAGACCTTATAAAATCATAGAATCGGAGAGTTGGGGACATCTATTCCAACCCCCTGCAATGCAGGAATTTCAACTGAAGCATCCCTGACAGGGGGCCACCCAACATTGGCTTGGAAACCTCCCATGAAGGCGGGTCCAGCATCTTCAAGGACCTCTGCTCCATTGCTGAAGAGCCCTTACTGTCAGAAGGTCCTTTCTCATCTTTGCGTTTGGCAAAGCTCATCTCCAGACAGCACACCAGCAATCCCAGAATCAAAGAAGTGGAAGAGGGTTGCTGGGGGCCATCTAGTCCAGCCTAAGAAGTGTCAGGAGCTTGCATCCATTCTTCAGCCTTCTTTATGGTCCAGCTCTCACTTCCATGCATCACTACTGGGGAAACCATAGCTTGAACTATACGGACCTTTGTTGGCAAGGTGATGTCTCAGCTTTTTAAGATGCTGTAGCTTTAAATGTAGCCAGACGCAAAACAATCTCTTCCATTACCTGCCTCCCCCCTTCCCATTTTCTGTGGAACTAACAGGGCCACGAAAGCTCAGATGTAACTTGGGTGCAATTACCGGATCGACTGATGGACAGCTCTGTTAACTCCGCATTGTGCTGACACAGAGAGAGAGGGGTCTCCATTTCTTACAAGCCCAAACAATCTCTAATAGCATCCTTTGCGAGGGGCAGTTCATCCTTGTCCGGCCCGAGGGGCAGCCAAAGCAGCTTATTGAGTTGCTACGGGCAGAAAACGTCCAGAGAGACGCATTTCGCCTCTTCATTTATTCAACGCAAGGGAAAGGACGGATGAAATCAGTCCCTTTCCTCCCAACACCTCCTTCTTGCTGATTCCACAGTTACCCACTCAAAGAGACATTTGTTGGCTTTGATGGCCCCCAGCGCCCAAAGGCCCTCCCTGAAACACAATCATCTCTGCAAAAAAAGCCCTCCCTGTTTCCCTATCATGGGGTGCATTATGTCTTTCCAATAACCACAACAAACACGATAGGATGGTGAAAAAGGGGATGTGGGTTTAATATCTCGGCAGGGATCCTTGCTTGCAATTTTACTTTACTTAACAGTGGTACCTTGGTTTACAACCATAATCCGTTCTGGAGGTCCGTTTCTAAACCAAAACAGCTTGTAACCCAAGGCGCGCTTTCACCAATGGGGCCTCCAAAAATTGTTGGTTCATAATCCTCCCAAAATGGGTTGTGATCCCAAAAAAGGTTGCAAACCAGGACACACACTTCTGGGTTTGACGTGTTTGTAATCCAAAACGTATGCAAACCAAGACGTATGCAAACCAAGGTACCACTGTATTTTATTAACTGAGCCAACCAATCCATTTTTCCATTTTTGGAGAACCCAGCAGATTCTCAAAAGCTTCCCAAGGATTCCTCAAGGAGGCGATTATCCCCACTTGGTCATGCAGCCCCCCTTGGGGGCAGGTCCTGCTTCCTCACAAACCTGCCTCCCTCAAAGGGTTGTTGTACAGATGAAATGAGGACTAGGCACTGGGAGACAAGGGTTCAAATTCCCAACTCAGCCATGAAGCTCACCGATGTGCTTGGGGGCCAGTCGCTGCCTTCTCTCAGCCTCACCTACCTACCTCACAGGGTTGTTGTTGCAGGGATTGAGAAGGGGAAGAACCACTTGCGCCACCTGAAGCTGCTTGGAGGAAAAGCTGGGATTTAACAGCAATAAATAAAATTATAATTTGTTGTTGTTGTTGTTTAGTCATTTAGTCATGTCCAACTCTTTGTGACCCCCCTGGACCAGAGCATGCCAGGCCCTCCTGTCTTCCACTGCCTCCCTCATGCTGGTGGCTTCAGGAACACTGTCCCACCATCTCGTCCTCCGTCGTCCCCTTCTCCTTGTGCCCTCCATCTTTCCCAACATCAGGGTCTTTTCCAGGGAGTTTTCTCTTCTCATGAGGTGGCCAAAGTCTTGGAGCCTCAGCTTCAAGATCTGATTTCAGAGCTCAGCACTCAGGGCTGATTTCCTTCAGAATGGAGAGGTTTGATCGTCTTGCAGTCCATGGGAATCTCAAGAGTCTCCTCCAGCACCAGAATTCAAAAATAATCATAGCTAAGCTCATTGTCACTGTGAACATGTGGAGCAGGGCAAGGTTGTCGTCCAGGTGAGAAGAGCTCACTATTCCCTGAAAGTATCAGGGGCAGCAACCTTGGATGCATGCTTTGAACATCCCCTCAGTCTCAGGATACAGACCCTAATACGTCCCCTCTGGGTCTGGATTTTTCAAGTTTATAAGTTTATTTATTTATTTATTTCAAGTTTATAAGTTTATTTATAAGTTTATTGTTCTAGCTAAAGGCCATGACAAACTTGCAGCAATAGTATTAATAACATAATATGGAACATCCACCCAAACAGCTGTACCTTGGTTCTCGAACAGAATCTGTTTGGGGAGTTCATTTGACTTCCGGAACTATTCAAAAACCAAGTCACAGCTTCTGATTGGCTGCAGGAGCGTCCTGCAGTTAATCGGAAGCTGCACCAGACATTCGGCCTCTGAAAATCATTCAAAAACTAGAACACTCACTTCCGGTTTTCAATCGTTTGGGAGCCAAAACGTACGAGTTCCAAAGCGTTCGGCAACCAAGGTATGACTGTAATATAGAAGCCAACTTCCATGATGTAAGAGAGAGAAGTTGAACCCAAATCCTGCTCGATTTCAGATCAAACCTCTGAATCAACAATTTATAGTGATTAACACATTGTTCCTGATTTCTTTTTCCTGCCAGTGCAGGAAGAATCATCCTGTATTACGAAGCTATTATTCTCACTCAAAAGAAACCGAACCATTTATGCCAGAGTGGGATTGTCTTTGGCAAAATGAGTATCTCGCAGCGCCCACAACAGCTTCTTAGATTTCTGGATGTGTCTTTGGGCCCAAAATTGTTTTATTTATTTGTTTCATTTATATCCCATGGAGCTCAACGGCTAAGGGAGCTGGGCATGTTTAGCCTGGAGAAGAGGAGGTTAAGGGGTGATAGGATAGCCATGTTCAAATATATAAAAGGATGTCACATAGAGGAGGGAGAAAGGTTGTTTTCTGCTGCTCCAGAGAAGCGGACACGGAGCAATGGATGCAAACTACAAGAAAGAAGATTCCACCTAAACATTAGGAAGAACTTCCTGACAGTAAGAGCTGTTCGACAGTGGAATTTGCTGCCAAGGAGTGTGGTGGAGTCTCCTTCTTTGGAGGTCTTTAAGCAGAGGCTTGACAACCATATGTCAGGAGTGCTCTGATGGTGTTTCCTGCTTGGCAGGGGGTTGGACTCGATGGCCCTTGGGGTCTCTTCCAACTCTATGATTCTATGATTCAAAGTGGCCTATGTGGTTCACCCCCTCCTCATTTAATCCCCACAACAATACCCCCGTGAGGTAGGCTGGGCTGAGAGCGAGCGACTTGCCCCCAAGGTCACCCAGGGAGAGCTTCATGGCCGAGTGGGGATTTGAACCCTGGTCTCTGAGCTCCGAGTCCAATGCTCTAACCACTACACCACACTGGCTCTCCCACTACACTGACACAAGATTGGGGGGACTTCTTCCCCAGGTGTCAACATGGGGAGTGGACTGGTCCTTGGTGCACAAAGGAAGAGTCAAACCAACAAAGTGCCTTGTGACACCTTGAAGACTAAAGGTTTTCGTGTTGCAGGGGGCTGGGCTGGATGTCCTTTGGGTTCCCCTTCCAACCCTACAATTCCGTTACTCTAAATGCAGAGTACAACCCTGATGCTGCAAAACCAGGACATTTGTCGAGGCTTTGCTTGCCCACCGGGATGTGTTTAGTTTGTCCAATCACAGGTTTTACAGGGCTGATTTTAGCACATCTTTTCCTAAAAAAAAACCCAATGAAAAGTGCACTAATACTGGAAACTTTCAAGATGCATGATTCTGCCAGTTTTAAGGCAGAACAAGATGTTTAAGTGCAGGGTTATTAAAGATTCCTTCAGGGGCTTTAAAAATTAATAGCTCTTTACCTCTCCGAGATAAAACAAAATAGTAAGCAGCTCGGTAAAAATAAATAAATGCGATTCTCAAAGGGTTTCTTCGCACACAACCACAACCACAACACTCAGCCCCACACACTTCCGGATGTTTGCCTGGACTGGAGGTGCAAATGGGAAGATCAGGCTTCCCAGCTGCACAACAAATCAGAAACAAGATCCACTGGGTTGAACTCAGAGAAGCCGTGTAAATTAATGGACCTAAGTTAGTCACATCCATTAATTTCATGGAATCGTAGAGTTGGAAGGGACTCTGAGGGTCATCTAGTCCAACCCCCAAGGTTTGCTAAGACCAGAAGGCAGCTTCAAGCTAAGGAGGTCCAGCATTCTGTTCTCACAGTGCCCAACCAGATACTCCAAAAGGAAGCCGGCGATCAGGATTTGAACACAAGGGCAACGCTCTTTCCTCTGGCGGTTTCCAGCAGCTGGCATTCAGCAGCATCGCTGCCTGTGGCAGGGAGTTCCACAGTCCCATGGTTTAACTATGTACTGCACAAATCCAGCACTGACACACGACTGGGACGGATCACAGGCCATTCCCTGAAAGGACATCCGAATCCTGCAGCGCCCGGTGGCTGGATAACTTGAACTCTCCATCCTTCCGCCGCAGGTGGTGTGGGAGGAAGATTGATGCTCAGCCCACAAAGAGGCAAGTAATTACCAAGGCCCTATAATATATTTTACAATTAAAAGGTCTACTCGCCGAAGGCTGATTAGAACTTGTTACTCCAAGCACCTGATTGATGGTGGCTGCCGGAAAACGAAGCTGGCAATCATATAAAACACAGACAAATGGGGTTTGGGTCTCGGGGAGGGATCCGCGTTGACCTGACCGGCCGGCCAGTCTCAGAGCCAAGGTGACCAGATGCAAGGGGAACCAAGGCCTGGTGCCTTTTGCAACTGGGCACAGTCGCTCATGAGCAGAGTCAGGGCTCTGCAGAGCGGCAGGCGGCTCCGGGTTCAAACCCAGTTGGAGCAGGGGTTGGGGGAACTCTAGTCCGTGTGCCAGACTTGGTCCATCAGGTCTCCCCATGAGACCTATGAGGCCATTTTCCCCAGGAGCCAGAGATTCTTAGTTGTGATTCCTTCATTTCAGTAGTGGTGGGGTGCACTAGATGGCCTTTGGAGTCCCCTTTCAACTCTATGATTCTGTGAGCTCCGAAGGTGGTGGAGTCTCCTTCCTTGGAGGTTTTTCAACCGAGGTTAGATGGCCACCTGCCAGGGGATTCTTTCGCCGTGGTTACTGCATTGCAGGGGGTTGGACTAGATGACTCTTGGAGGTCCCTTCCAATTCTACAGTTCCATGATTTTATGAAGGCAAGGTGCTGTATGTGGTTCTCTCTCAAATAATAATAATAATAATATTTTTATTTATACCCTGCCCTCCGCGGTTCAGAAAACCAGGCTCAGGGCGGCTAACAACAAATTTAAAACACTTAATTGAGGCAACAAAAAAAGAGCATAAAATACAGTATAAAATGTGAATAACAATAAATTCAGAATTCAAAAATCAATTTAGGGGGGAAATCCATCCAATAAACATTAGATAATCAGCAGGGCTAGCTGGCTAAATTAGTCCTCTTTGGGCCAGCAAGGAGACTGGGGAGAATTAGCTGTGGGATCCCAGAGTGGGGAATCTTCATATAAAGGGGAGAAGGAGGGAAGGAAGGAGAATAAAAGATCAGGCTAAATTCAAATTGAAAGCCAGGTGGAATAGCTCTGTCTTAGAGGCCCTGTGGAAGGAAGTTAAATCCTGCAGGGCCCTGGTCTCATGGGACAGAGCATTCCACCAGGTCGGATCCATCACTGAGAAGGCCCTGGCCCTGGTAGAGGATATTCTGACTTCCTTAGGGCCCGGGACCTCTAAAATGTGATTATTCATGGACCTTAAGGTTCTCTGCGGGGCAGACCAGGAGAGGCACAACAACCCTGTGAGGTAGGTTGGGTGGAGAGGCAGCAACCGGCCCCCAAAGTCATTCAGTGAGCTTCGTGACCAAGTGGGGATTTGCTTGTCCCTCCCGCGTCCTAGTCTAACCACTGCTGGCTCTCCATAGTTTCAAGGCTGAGCAAAATGAAGGCTTTCATGATAGCAGCAGCCACCCAGCCCACCTTTCCTCCGTGGGCTTCAGCAGGACTGTCACTACTGGCAAAAGGAGACTCTCCCAGGAATTGATCAGAATCCAACAGTTTTTTTGGAGGAGAAGACATACCATCTCGATGCATCTCCCATCCTTAACAGAAGCCGGCATTCCCAAAACCCAAAGCCCTGCCAAGCAGCAGTCTGTCTCTGACAACAGAGCAACTGCAAATAGCAGCACCCCCAAAACCACCCATTCTAGTTGTTGTTGTTGTTTAGTCATTTAGTCGTGTCCGACTCTTCGTGCCCCCCTGGACCAGAGCACGCCAGGCACTCCTGTCTTCCACTGCCTCCCGCAGTTTGGTCAAACTCATGCTGGTAGCTTCGAGAACACTGTCCCACCATCTCATCCTCTGTCATCCCCTTCTCCTTGCGCCCTCCATCTTTCCCAGCATCAGGGTCTTTTCCAGGGAGTCTTCTCTTCTCATGAGTCTTGGAGCCTCAGCTTCAGGATCTGTCCTTCCAGTGAGCACTCAGGGCTGATTTCCTTCAGAATGGAGAGGTTTGATCTTCTTGCAGTCCATGGGACTCTCAAGAGTCTCCTCCAGCACCATAATTCAAAAGCATCCATTCTTCAGCGATCAGCCTTCTTTATGGTAGGAAACACCAAAGCAAAAGTATTTTGCAACATGAAAGGCTCCCAGTCTTGGATTTAATTCCTTCAATGTTATGACAGTTGATCTGACCTGTTTTCTCATTTCCCCCTTCTGGTGCAGAAAACTCTTGCAATTTTTTGTTGTGACTCCAAGACTGATTATCTTTTCTACTGAATGTTTATGTATTTGGTTTTTGGTTCTCTGTGGTTTCCAGCAACTGAGATTCCAAAGCATTGCTGCCTCCGACTGTGGCTAGCAAACATCGACAGCCCCCTCCTCCCTCGATTTTGCCTCCTCCTCTTTTGCAACCACACTGCCTCCTGAGGGAGGGAGTTCCATCGGTTAATTTTGTGCTGCCTTGACTCTTCCCACATTCAGCTTCACTGAGTGTCCACGACTTCTAGTGGCATCGCTGCAGCAAGTTAATCAATTTTGTTAAATTAATTAAACACTTTTAATTGGATTTTCAATAAACGTGCAATTAATTGTTATGCTTTTGAATTGCACTGTGTTACTATCTTCCGGGGGGGGGGTGGGTCATGCAAGAGGCTATTCTGATTTTTTTCCCAGGGTAGAGGCAACTGGGGATGAGTCGCAGAATTTCATAATTAGAAGGGACCCTGAGAATCATCTGGTCCAACCCCTGAAATGCAGGAATATGCAGCTGTCCCATACAAGGACTCAACCTGCAGCCCCATGCTCTAACTAACGGAGCTCTCCATGTCGATGGAAGCAAGGGGGCAGTGACCCCTGAACATTGGGAAAGCCCCAGTCTAAAGCACTCATACAGCTTCACAAGCCAGCAAGCTGCCTCTGTGAGCTCGCTGGTTCTTGGATGCTCCCCAAAGCTGCTCTCTTCTCCTTCTCTTATGAAGCTGAGGCCATCTGAAGGACCATATTCCCCCCATATGAACCTGTCTGGGCTCAGCGACCTTCAGGCAAGGTCCTGCTCTCCGTCCTGCCACCTTCACAGCCCTGGTTTTCCACTGGGGGGCATCTGGTTGGCCATGGACTGTCTCGCCAGAGTGGTGCATGTTCTGGTTATCTCCCACTTAGACTACTGCAATGTGCTCTACGTGGGGCTCCCTTTGAAGGTGACCTGGAAACTGTTAGAATTCCTGCTCCATGACTGCAGTCATGGGATTGTTGTCTATCACATGACGGTGTATGTTTTGACTCCACAGAGTGGGAAGTGACGGAGACAAGGTGTTTGTGTTCCTGTGTTCCGTGAAATGGGACTATTTCTCTCTTTGCTGCCTGATGCTAGAGAGAGAGGGAGCCATGTTGCAGTGCTCCGTGTGTGTTTATATGTGAATAAAGTAGATTAGCCAAAATGCTGAGTTGCTGAGGGCTGTCACGCAAACTGCGAAGACTCTGCGGATCCCTAAGTGTGCCGGTGTCTGTTGGTATCGGTCGCTGTGACATTCGGGCAGAAGAAAGCTTTTGAAGCTCCCGAATTAACAACCAGGAGGGAGAGAACATGCCAATCGGGCATGTGTCTCTGCCAGGGTCCTACTTGAGAGTAGGACGAGCTCCTGACAGAAACTACAACTAATCCAGAATGTGGCAGCCAGGCTGGTGACTGGGAGTGGCCACCGAGACCACATAACACCGGTCCTGAAAGACCTACGTTGGCTCCCAGTACGTTTCCGGGCACAATTCAAAGTGTTGGTGCTGACCCTGAAAGCCCTAAATAGCCTTTGTCCAGTATACCTGAAGGAGCATCTCCACCCCCCATCATTCAGCCCAGACACTGAGCTCCAGCTCCGAGGGCCTTCTGGCAGTTCCCTCACTGCGAGAAGCGAAGTTACAGGGAACCAGGCAGAGAGCCTTCTCGGTGGTGGCACCCGGCCTGTGGAACACTCTCCCATCAAAAGTCAAGGAAATAAACAAATATCTGATTTTTAGAAGACGTCTGAAGGCAACCCTGTTTAGGGAAGTTTTAGATGTTTGATCTTCTATTGTGTTTTAATATTCTGTTGGAAGCTGCCCAGAGTGGCTGGGGAAACACAGCCAGATGGGCAGGGTATAATTAATTAATTAATAATAGTTGTTGTTGTGAGAATCTGTGAGACTCTCCTTATGTCCTTATTTTTACACCCTTAGTTCCTAATATTGAAATGAGTTTTCTTAAATTTCTGACTGAGCTTTTCCATCCCAATGGCTTTTATTTTCTTCAGTTCTTTTATGCACAAGACGCTTGCTTTCTCCTTTTTGTGTCTGTGGATATTCTGAAACTCAACGAGGAACAATCTGAATGTTTTAATCCAAAAATACAAATCTCGGAGCGATGAGGTGTTTCTGCTTCTGGGTTCTGAAATTGCCAGGTGGGTCTCAGAGACGGTGGTTCCTGCAAATACGGGCAGAGGCCCACGCACAAACGATCAATAATGCATCCTGCACGGAGCCCTCAACCCCTCCAGAAGGGAAAAGCCCCACTTTCTCAAGAGGGAGGCAGGGAAGAAGCAGCAAGATTTGCCTTCTCCCTGTCACCTCTCGTTTCCATCAAGAGAGCGACTTCCACAGCCCGAAAAGCTTTTAACACGGACTGAGCATCTGGGGCAGAGCTGGAGAGAGAGAGAGGCAGTGGGGAGGGGGAGGAGGAAATAACAGACCAGGATTCAGGAAAGCCTCTCCATATCTCTGGAGCAGCATCCCTCCAAAGCAGGGAGCAGTGCCAGCATCCTGCAATGGAGCTGGGAAGAAAGGACCCGAAAAAAAAAAGCTCCTCTCTGCTTTGTTAATGGCAGCAATGGCTCACATCCAAGCCAGCGCACCATGCACTCATGTTGAGGAATCGATGGGTTGCTCGCATCCGAGAGAGGGTGCTTCAGTTTTGTTTTGAGAGGACGGCTCTCCTGGAAGAAATCTGATCAGCATAAATGCCTGGCTTGCAGAAGACACCTTCCGCTCACCTCCCACGCAGGTGAAGGAGCCCTGAGACCTCCAGGTACAGGGCGGTACAGTGGTACCTCAGGTTACAGATGCTTCAGGTTACAGACGCTTTAGGTTACAGACTCCGCTAACCCAGAAATATTACCTCGGGTTAAGAACTCTGCTCCAGGATGAGAACAGAAATAGTGCAGCGGCGGCGCAACGGCAGCAGCAGGAGGCCCCATTAGCTAAAGTGGTGCCTCAGGTTAAGAACAGTTTCAGGTTAAGAACGGACCTCCGGAACGAATTAAGTACTTAACCCGAGGTACCACTGTATATAAATTCAATGAATGAATGAAGCCCAAGCTCTCCGTTTGTGGCAAACCGTTACCCGATGGCTCCTCGAAGGCTCCTCCTGCCAAACCCTTTTTTGGGTGTACATCCTGATTTGCTTTGCAAAGTTTAGGTGGTGAATCATGGAACTGTAGAGTTCAAAGGGACCCTCAAGGGTCATCCAGCCCAACCCCCTGAAATACCAGGATCTCAGCTGAAGAATTCCACCGTGCCTAAGACTGTCTCCGCTCTTGGCTGAGCTGAGCAATTTTTCTTCTTTAGTAAATTCACATGCCGCCTTTCACCCACAGGTGAAAGGGCCGTTCTGATTTGTAACAGAGGCTCTGTTACACTTTGGGAGATGGAGCACGTTAATCCACTTGGGCCAGTCACTCGAACCCTCAGCCTGACCTACCTCACAGGGTTGTCATGAGGATAAAAATGGGGTGGGGGGGAGGGGCCAAGCCCACCACCTTGACCTCCTTAGATGAAAGCTGGGGTATAAATCAATCAAATGAATAAATGATAGACCTGAGTAGTTGTTGTTATTTACTGCTATTCATACCCCACCATGGGACGCGAGTGGCGCTGTGGGTTAAACCACAGAGCCTAGAACTTGCCGGTCAGAAAGTCGGTGGTTCGAATCCCCACGACGGAGTGAACTCCCATTGCTTGGTCCCTGCTCCTGCCAACCTAGCAGTTCGAAAGCATGTCAAAGTTCAAGTAGATAAATAGGTGCCGCTCCGGCAGGAAGGTAAACGGCATTTCCGTGCGCTGCTCTGGTTCGCCAGAAGCGGCTTAGTCACGCTAGCCACATGACCCGGAAGCTGTACACCGGCTCCCTCGGCCAGTAAAGCGAGATGAGCGCCGCAACCCCAGAGTCGGTCATGACTGGACCTAATGGTCAGGGGTCCCTTTACCTTTACCTTTATACCCCACCATTTCCCCCACTGAGGAGCTCAAGGTGGCCTGTACATGGTTCTCCCCCTCCTCATTTGACCCCCTCAACATCAACCCTGTGAGGTAGGCTGAGAGAGGCAGTGAATGGCCACCCAGGTCGCCCAGTGGAGGGAGCTGAACCCTGGCCTCCCCCAAATCCTAGTTCAGTACTCTAACCATTACACCATTCTCTCTCTTTCAGCAGGGGGCCGATCCACTGTCCCTCAGACCTTGTGGGGGGCCAGACAATATTTTGAAAAAAAAATCTGAACGATCGAGCCGGATGCATCTGATTTCCCCCACAATATTGTGACCCTTCAGAGCTTCCCTGGTTCGCTTGCCACGCAGCCCCCCCTCCGGGTCTCCCTGCTTTCCAAAACTTCCCTGAAGCCATCACACTTTGCAACGGCCGGTCATATATCAGCCATGTGCTTTAAGGAAAGAGAAAAAGAACAACATCTCCCATTGCAAAGTCGGTGTTTACAGACATGGCACAATTACCGCATATCATTCTGCCTCTCAAATCCCTCTCGGAATATACTGCGGATCCTGAATTGCACAGGGAAATGCCATAGCTGGCAGGCTGCTGAGTTTTATGCCCTCGACACAGACAATCACTGCGGCAATTAACATTCTGAAACAGATTTATTCCCTGCCAAGTAAACAGGAGGGGAGGAAAGGAGCCTTTGTTACCGTTCCAAGAGACTCTCATCTGTGAGCGTTGTCGACACTGTCGCCCCAAACCTTCAATGAAGAGGCCTCAGACCTAGGAAGGCTTTGCTGGATCAGGCCAAAGGGGGCCTGCCCTTGGAGTCCAAGATCCTGTTCTCACAGTGACGCCCACGGGGAACCCACAAGCAGGATCCAAGCGGGAGGAAAGTTGCCCCGTTCCCTAGTCTGGAGGGCCCCACCACTTAGTTGCAGCTCTTGCAAACTAGCTCAATTCATTCCGGGGGGGCTGATGCAGACATCCAAGTGGCCAGCTAAGGTCCTTGCCTTACAAAGAAGCTTGTCTGACTAATTCAGCCATCAAACCCTTTGTTAGAGTCTAACCCTCACTGGGTGCAGCACCCCAAGAATGGGAAGGGACTCAGGGGTTCATCCAGACTGACCCCCCCAAAAATAATAATAATCCCACAACAATACTCTGACATGCAGATGTCTGAATGGAGATTCTCTTGAGTTTGGAACACAATTTGTCCTCTGATAAAAGGAGACTTTGATAAAACTGTGGTACTGGGTCCAGCTTGGAAATCACAGCAAATAATAATTGGTGTCATGTCACTCTTTAGAGCGGGAAATCGAGCGCCCCAGGATCATTCAGGGCTTCCGTGCAAAAGGACGTGCTGGCTTGCAAGCGCCGCGATTTCAGCAGCAAGCATCAACCGCCTCATAATGGAAATCCCAGAGTTCTAGGACACCAGAGACATGTCAATTCCCCATAATATGGGCAGGCCTGAGGTGGGAAGAAGGAATCTATGGCTTTGCTTTCTACCCAATTTATCTTGCTGGCGTCCCTGCCAAGAACAGGATTCAGCAATTACCCACTTGCTCAGAGCGGAGCATCTGTTTCAGCGGCTCCGCATCTTCCAGCTACGTCTCCAGCTGCATCTAGATCTCCCTGGAGCTAATCCAGCCTCCCCCAGCCTGGTGCCTTGCAGACGTTTCGGACTAAGGTTCCCATCTGCCCCAGTCGGCAACAGTGGCGATGGCTGCGGATGATGGAAGATGCAGTCCAAAATATCTGGAGGGCACCTGACTGGAGAAGGCCGTTACAATTCCAAACCCCGAAGGCTCTCTGGGCATCGAGGAAAAAAGGAAAAAGGGAAGAGCCATCTGCAGTTCCTCAGTGCCAATCCGAATCTGCATCATGTTGCACATTGGAGCCCGAGTGAGCAGGCTGGATGTATTTTTTTCAGTGCAAACACATCCCTACTAGGGTCTAAGGTCCATATAGTTAAAGCCATGGTTTTCCCAGTAGTGATGTATGGAAGTGAGAGCTGGACCATCAAGAAGGCTGATCGCCGAAGAATGGATGCTTTTGAATTATGGTGCTGGAGGAGACTATTGAGAGTCCCATGGACTGCAAGAAGATCCAACCTCTCCCTTCTGAAGGAAATCAGCCCTGAGTGCTCACTGGAAGGACAGATCCTGAAGCTGAAGCTCCAATACTTTGGCCACTTCATGAGAAGAGAAGACTCCCTGGAAAAGACCCTGATGTTGGGAAAGATGGAGGGCACAAGGAGAAGGGGACGACAGAGGACGAGATGGTGGGACAGTGTTCTCGAAGCTACCAGCATGAGTTTGACCAAACTGCGGGAGGCAGTGGAAGACAGAAGTGCCTGGTGTGCTCTGGTCCAGGGGGTCAGGAAGAGTTGGACACCACTAAACGACAAAACAACAACAACACTAGAGTCTGCCTGTTCTTACATGCAACTATTGCATAGAATCACAGAATTGTAGACTTGAAAGGGAACCTGTGTCATCTAGTCTGGCCCCTGCAATGGAGGAATCTCAACTAAAGCAGCCAAGACCCATGGCCCCCCCCCCAAGCTCTGCTTAAAAGGCTCCAAGGCAAGCTAGTTTTCTGCTGCTCTGGAACGCAGGACCCAAACCAAAGGCTTCAAGTCACAAGAATGGAGACTCTGACTAAACACCAGGAAGAACCTTCTGGCTCTGAGAGCCGTTCAGCAGTGGGACAGATCCCCTCCCAAGGTGGTGGCCTCTCACTCCTTGGAAGCTTTTCAGTAGAGGTTGGGTGGCCGCCTTTCAGGAATGCTTTAGCTGTGATTCCTGCATTGCAGGGGGTTGGACTGGATGACCTTTGGGGGTCCCTTCCCCACACGACAATCCTATGATATAGCACCCTGTCAGTGCTAAGCCCCAGGAGCTCACCAAGCTTGCTAACATCGCATCTCCTGCCCAATTCCAAGCAAGGACCTTGAACCAACAGAGATGAAGTTGTACCAGGTGGAGAGGCAGCACTGATTTACTTCCCACACAGGTGGGGAGAGGGGCCGTCCTCCGCCAAGACACGGGGAGGGGGCCACTCCTGGCTGCTTATTATCCTGCAAAGTGATGGAGCAGAATAAAGAGGCCAAGCTGAGACAGGAAATTAAAATGATCCTAAAGGGACATGAGCTGTTTTATTGGGGGGGGGGGGGAGAGAGAACACTGTTTAGGCAGCAACCTTTTCCAGCTGTGAGCCAGTCCACTGCCCCTCAGACCTTGTGGGGGGCCGGACTGTATTTTTTGGGGGGAAATGAACAAATTCCTATGCCCCACAAATAACCCAGAGATGCATTTTAAATAAAAGGACACATTCTGCTCATGTAAAAACACGCTGATTCCTGGACCGTCTGTGGGCCGGATTTAGAAGGCGATTGGACCAGATCTGGCCCCTGGGCCTTAGGTTGCCTACTCCTGGTTTAGAGTTTTTTTAAAATACATATAAAAACCCTCAACAACTTTTGCATAACGATTCCTTGCCTTTATTAGCAATCATCTTTGATGTGCAACACGAAGCCGTAACTCCGGCATCCCAAACTATCAGCTGCGCAGACTCCCTTCCCCGCTGCAAGGAGATGAGATTTTAAATATTGAAGACTGCACTCTTTGCTTTCCAAACCACTTCCAGTAAATAATTTAATTATCCCTTGCCTACTCAAAGGGAATGAAGAGCCAGAGTTAAGCAGCGAGGGACTTCCTTGTCAGCGGCAAAGCAGATCCGGATTTTGAAAGGATGGGGACGGACGAGACCTAAATCCTGGCCCCAGCTCTACACCCCATATAGGAAAGCAGTGGTTTCCAACCAGTGTGCCGTGGCACCCTGGGGTGCCTTGACTGGTGGGCCCTCTTTGCTTCCCCCCTCCTCTGATGCCCTCTTGTATCTCTGCCTCCCAAAGGCTTGCACAGCTGTTTGTTGCAGCAGCCCTGGCTACAAGCTCTGCAGGCGAATGGTGCCTTTGGGGCTGGCCAGGGGGTGCTTCCAAGGCCCCTGTGGGGCAGTGTGAGGAGGCACCTCTCTGTGGGCAGCTCAGAGACCAGAGGCGGCAGCAGCGGCTGCCCAGAGGACTCCCAAGGAGAGGAGAGGAGGCTGAAAGAACTCTCCACAAGGGAGGGTGTTCGAAAAGGGTGAGGGGGATGCCAGCTCTGAAGGCATGGGGTGGCATAACTGGACTCCTGAGCCCCAAAGGATGCCACAGAAAGAAGGTAGTTGGTCAAGGGAGCCGTGAACCCCCAAAACTTGAAAACTTCTGTGTGGCGTTTGCCCTCCTATGTGTGTGACATCATACTGGGTTCATAGGGAAAGGGTTAACTGATTGTAAAATGATTAACTAATGGGAACCCAGGGGGCGGAGTTAACAGTGTATAAGGTTTAAGCACAGAGGGTGTTTTTTTTTAAGGAGAGAGTTAGAGTGGTTGAGATGACAGTCTGGAGTTAGAAGAGACAGAGAAGATAAGTCTGTGGGCTGGGCTAGTCTGGTGTGAGAGAGGGAGAAAATTTGTTAAGAGGAGTCAGTCAAACGGTTGAGATAATCAGTCAGAAGGTATTAGGAAGGTATAGGCTGGTAAAGAAACTAAAGTTAAGATACTGACAGCAATATTATCTGAGACACCATAAACTTGTTAATGTTTGTAAAATAAACTTGGAGGGGTTTTTTTGTTTACTTTTAACAACTGTCTGGACTCAGTGTTTTACCAGAGAGTAACTGGTTGGTGGCAGCAGGGAAGCGGGCACAGTGGTGGCACAGGGATCAATAGACCGTTAAACGTCCGGGGACCCTGTGTGATCGCCACACTCTGTAGTAAGGAGAAACTGGAGGATGAACAGGGGAAGGCAGTTGGGACAGGAGGGGGTCTGAAAACCACAGGGAGGGGTTGAAAGAGCCACATGTGTTTCATCTGGAGAAGAGAACGTCCTTCACTCGGCACATAACTAAGTTATGCAACTGGCTCCCACAAGAGGCAGTGAGGTCCACCATGCTGGATGGCTTTCAAAGACGATTGGACAAATCCATGGAGGGGGGGAGAGAACGATCAATGGCTCCCAGCTAGGATGGGCCACTTCTTACGTGCGCCAGAGAAGATTTAAGACATGGGTGGGCAACCGAAGGCCTTTCTGTGTATAAGGCTTACATCCAGCAGGATGGGCAGTTAAATAAGTGTATGCCAGGGGACTGTGCCCATGCATGCTGCTGGGTGCCCCACAATGCAAAACGATGGAGCCAGGATCTTTCCCAGCTGCATTTTGCGCCTCAAGTGCAGGACGGGACGAAAGGCACACCTTAATGACGGCTTTTAATGAGGCAGCAATCAAGCGGAATAAAGTCAAGCATGAACACACCGCTAGCAAACTACCGGTCCTATTTAATAAATCAGCAAGGATCAATTATTTATTTTAAATGAGTCCCCTGGCAGTTAACCTCTCTCTGCCCTTCCACGCCATTTTAAAAAGCAATTGTGCTGGAATCCGTCAAATAGGAAGATTTAAAGCCTTTCCTCGCTCCAATTTCCCACCTTGCAATGCCTGCCCTTTGCCGTCCCACCTCCTTCCCCACAATGAGCATAGGATCTGGGTAAATTTTGGCACAAGACAAATCCTTCTTCCACCAGTCCATCCAGACACAGAGAACCCCATGCTGGATGCATCACACGCTGCAAAAATAAGATTTATACCAAGTGGATTCCCACCCCCTTGGTTCCATCAGCTCATCCCCCCCCCCATGCCCACTACCCTATAAAAAGCATCATTCAGAACAGTGGTCTGCATGGCCCACTAAAGAAGAACAGAACGCAAAGAATTCAGAAGAGGAACAGTTAATTACATGTTTATTCAAAGCCAGTTAAAACTATTAAACCAAGGGCTGGTGAATGTGGTCTGGCCTGGCGATGCCAGCTTTTCAAAGTCTGAGAGTCATTTGCACCCCCAGCGACTTCCTGCTGCCCCTTAGCACCCCACTAAGAATCCCACCCACTTTGGAACCCACTGGTTTGCACAATAAATGTTCACAAGTCGCTTTCGGTGCAGGGCAGAGTGAGATGAAAGAGTAGACAAGCACACCCTTGGCACTCAATAAAAACAGATCTCCTTTCCCTGGGGATTTTGCTTTTTCTGTGCTGGCACTACTGAACTGAAGGGGGGACCCTTCCTGCTCCAAGCCCACCTCCCACATTGAGCGGCACTTGCAGAAGCCCCACCTGAGCTGCCCACTTCCTGTTGCTTCCTGGAAAGGGCCAGCTCCAATTGTTCTGATCCCTGTACAGAACTCCTCCGGATTACAATCAATCTATATGCTAATTCAAGGTGGCTCCTCTGCATACAGAATACGGCCCGGCCACAAATGCATCCCGGGACCATGATCTGTCACTGAGACATCATCTTCTGCAAGAGTCGGGCCAGGCCTTGGGGTTCAAGCTCAGGGAACGAGGTCTGGGCAACTGCCAGGCGGCTTCTGCCAGGGTTCCCCTGGAGCTGTGACATAAGGCTGGCAGGACCTTTTGCTCAACTCTCAGCTCTTTATCTCATATACAACATTGCCTCTGCCTTCCCTTTCATGCTTAGGTCAGGTGGAAAAGTGTCACCTTCTTCTCTGCCAGGGGCAGCTGGGGAAAAACACTCACCAGAGCTTGGTGCCCATGCGGACAGAGCCCAATAATTCCAATGTTTTTAGGTTACCAGGTCAAGAATGAGAAAGACCCAGAAATTTCAGGGCCCAAATCTGAAACCTAGGGGGAACCCCTGATGATGTCATGGGTGTGGGTGGTGATGAGGTCACAGGGGTGGGCCCTGCAGATGGAGGTTAAATGGGACAGCAAAGCAGAGGAACAGCAAACGCACCCATCCCCCAAGTGTCTATGCTATAATTTGATCTGGAGACGGAGGTTAATTGGGAGAGGGGAGTGTCTTTGCTAGAATTTGCAGCCAGCTCCTGCTGAGCTGAAGCTTGCAAACTCCATGGATGGTAATAATCATAACGGCCATCATTATTCAAGCCCTCCATCTACCAGGCAAACCGGGACACCAGCTCAGACCTGGGGGCTGACAACCCTACTGAGTTATTCAAGGTCAACACTGAGACTATGGAAGAGGATACAGACAGGCAGTGCTCCCCTGCCCCCCACCCAGGATTGGTTGTAAGGAAGAAGGCAGGCAGATGCTGGCATGACAAGGGGAGGCCAAGGTTGGTGGGGCAGTGCCCCCTTTGTCCTAACCGACTGGCCTCCTCTGCAAACCACTCTACATGTTTTCAGCAAGAAGACCCAGGGAAAGGCAGCCCTGGCCAGCACCTGTGACATCACCGACACACCTTCCCCCTACCCCAAGCAGCTTTGCAATACAGTATATAGTATGTCTTTAACATATATGAGCTTGTTTAATTTCTTTTTAAGGCAGAGAGCCTAGGTGAAGCCCACGTTCACACCACAGAAGGGGGGAAAATATTCTGTATTAAAAATATTGTGCCTGCCTTTGTCCTGCCCACTGCTGGATTTACATATAATCTAAACAATCTATAGCTTAGGGCCCCACTCTCTTGGGGCCCCTAAAAAAAATTAAAGGCAAAAAAAACCTGGATGTACATTTCCAAAATATAAGATTAAAATAAAATAAAACCTACATGCAGCAACAGTGTTTTTGTGTTCTGTAGGCTCCTATGATGTAATTAATGGGCTCTGTCTGCTAGCCTGCTCCCTCAAATCTCCCTGGTTTGCTCCTTTCTATATATTGGGTGCCTACATTCTGCATATGCAAATGGCTTGAGATACCTATTAGGTCCATCAATTACCATATAGAATATATTCAACACAAAAACAGCAGCAATTTGTTGTTGACAAAGGACAGCTGGACATAGAAAGGGCCCCATTAGCTTCAGGAGCTGAGGGCCTCATCAAACCTCAATCCAGCCCTGCCCCTGCCCACGAATGCTCAACAAAAACACCCTGGTCCGATCCCACCAGCCCCAGAAACAAGGTCAAAGCCACGCTGGGAACTTACTGAGCTGTAGAGATAGCCCTCGGCGTTCATGGCCACGTAAAGGCCAGCCTTCACCCCCTGAATCGCCACCACGCGAAGACCCACGGGGATTAGATTGAAGAGAGCTGGAGGAGAGGAGAGAGAGGGGAAATTAGCTTAGATTGCTCGGAGGAGCAAGACGAAGGAGAAAGCCATTGAGTCCAGCGCTCCAATCCAAGACATCGCAGGTTCCCTGCGCCCACCTCCCTATCAGCCTCTGTCAACCTGGAGCCCTCCAGATGTTTTGGACTTTTGCTGGACTTCGAACAAGTATATAACTTTTATGAAATAAAGAAAGAAATGCAGTCTTTATCCCAATTGGTTTCTGCCTTGGATTTGTGCTGATTTTTTAATATATGCATTGTCATTGTTTTAAATCCATGGTACTTTTTGGAGCCACTGCCCCCCCCCCCCAGCTTCCATCAACTCACCCCCAGGGCCCTCTACCCTACAAAAAACATTATTCAGAATAGCAACCTGCACGACCCACTAAGGAAGATAATAACACCCTAAAATTCAAAACAGTAACAATGAATTGCACCTTTATTCAAAATCTTTATTCAAAATCCAGTTGAAACTATTTAGTTTAATTTAGTCACCAAAACTGATGAACCAGAGGCAGCTTTTCAAAGTCTGGTAGGCATCTATACCTCCTCCTCCTTCTTTGGCCATCCCTCATAGCCAGGTAAGATCGTCTTCCATAAACATGGTTTTAACAATGAATCCGTAAGTGACTGTGGAGGCCAATTCTGGATCCACACGTCCTTCCACAGTGGGGAGATGGGTTTCCAGGCGGGAGTTGGTCATGCCAAGCGTGCCTTCCTCCTAGCGTGTTTCTCTCTTGCGTCCTGAGTTTGAGTGTCTTCAAAGCCCAGGACACCTTTGGTAAAGGCTGTTCTCCAACTGGAGTGCTCGCAGGCCAGTGTTTCCCAGTTGTCAGTGTTTTATACTACATTTTTTTAGATTTGCCTTGAGAGAGTCTTCAAACCTCTTTTGTTGACCACCAGCATTACACTTTCCATTTTTAAGTTCGGAATAGAGTAGTTGCTTTGGAAGACGATCATCAGGCAACTGCACAACATGACCAGTCCAACGAAGTTGACATTGAAGAATCATTGCTTCAACTCTGGTGATCTTTGCTCCTTCCAGAACACTGAAATTAGTTCACCTGTCTTCCCAAGTGATGTGTAAAAATTTTCAGAGACACCATTGATGGAATCTTTTGAGGAGTTGGAGATGGCCTTTATAAGTGGTCTATACTCCCTTGCCCCTAGGGAATCCTACTGCCCCCACCCCCAAAAACCAGCTTAAGCTGCCTCTGGAGAATGGACCATGGACAACTGAAGAATTCAAAATGCGAGGGGTGGGGGGATCTCCAATTTAAATATGTAAACTGGGACTGGTGAGTCTCATCCTCTGTCTCCTCTGGGAGAGAGGGGCGACCTTCCTATCTAGCTCTGCCAGTCGAGGCAGAAAACTATTTCTAAACCTTTGGTGCCACATCAGTGCGTTGAAACCTTGCAATTAACAAGTCTATTTATAAGCACTTTTGACTGGGAAAAAATGGAGCACATCACTACGGATAATGAAGGTAAATGGCTGCCATCACTCATTCTCTGCAATCCATTTGTCTTGCGGTGAAGGGCTGTCTCAGAGACGACAGGGAAGAGGAAGGGTTACCCTCCTCAAGATCAACAAGGAGAACCTCACTGTGGAATCAACTTTCTAAGTTCCCTCCAGCGATGCTATTTCTCCCTTTCCAAATTAGGGCCTGGAAACTTTTATTTATTCGTTCAGACAACTTATACACCGCCCTATGCCCGGAGGTCTCAGGGCAGTTCACAACAAGACCACAACATATAAAGTCAAACCAAAACCCCCCAAAAAACCCCACTTTCTAAAAGGGTGTTGGGTGTCAGGAAGGTAAACCAAAGGCCTTGTTAAAAAGGAATGGTTTGCCTAGTGCCTAAAGGTGTGTAATGAAGGCACCAGGCGAACTTCCCTGGGGAGAGCATTCCACAGAAGGGGTGCCACTGCAGAGAAGGCCCTGTTCTTGTGTTGCCGTCCTCTGAACCTCTCAAGGAAGGGGTACACAAAGAAGGGCATCAGAAGATGATCTCAGGGTAGGTTCATATGGGGAGGGGTGGCGCTTGAGGTATTGTGGTCCTGAGCCATTTAAGATTTTATAGGTCAAAACCAGCACTTCAAATTGGGCCCGGAAACTAATTTGAAGTCAGTGCAGTCAGACCAGGATCGATGTAATAGGCGCAAACCGACTTGCTCCAGTGTGCAACCTGGTTGCTGAATTCTGCACTAGCTGAGGTTTCCGAACCATCTTCAAAGGCAGCCCTACGTAGAATGCATTGCAGTAATCTGACCTTGAGGTTACCAGAGCATAGACAACAGGAGTTAAGCTATTCCTGTCCAGATAGGGGCGTAGCTGGGCCACCAGCCAAAGCTGATGGAAGACATAGGCAAGTGTCAACTGTGGCAAGCCTGGATGCTGACACGAAGCCAGGGTTCTCTGCACTGAAAAATCAGAACACACATTTCTCAAGCCCAAAACATGGTGCCCTGGTGCTTGCAGGGGGAGATTATCTCACGGGTAAACTGAAGTCCAGCACCAAGGGCCTTCTGGCGGTTCCCTCACTACGAGAAGTGAAGTTACAGGGAACCAGGCAGAGGGCCTTCTCGGTGGTGGCACCTGCCCTGTGGAATGCCCTCCCATCAGATGTCAAAGAAATAAACAACTATTTGATGTTTGTAAGACATCTGAAGGAAGTCCTGTTTAGGGAAGTTTTTAATGACTGATGTTTTATTGCATTTTTAGTCTTTCGTTGGAAGCTGCCCAGAGTGGCTGGGGAAACCCAGCCAGATGGGCGGGGTATAAATAATAAATTATTATTATTATTATTATTATTATTATTATTATTATTATTATTATTATCAACTGGTCCCAAGGGCTTTATATACTAATAGCAACACACTGAACATGGCCCTGCAGCAAACTGGCAACCAGTACTGATCTTGCAGGCCTCAGTCCTGTCAGCAATTGTGCTGCAGCATTCTGCACTGACTGCAGCCTCCAGGTCAAGTGGAAGGGAAGCCCCACACAGAGCACATTGCAGTAATCCAGTCTTGAACTAACCAGCGAATGAACAACTGCAGCAGGCTTTTCCAGCCCAGCAATGGCATCACAACGGATGCCACTGAACCTGCTTGGGGCAGAGAGGAAAGTGCCACGGTGGATGCAAGACACAGCAGCATTTAGACTTTAAGCAAACGGCAATCATTCAGCCTTCTCTCCTTCCTCCTCCACCAGCTCCTCCTGCAAGCACAGCCTTCCCACACATTTCAGTTTTTGTTCCATAATTTCCAACAGATTCTCCGACAAGACGTGCTTCAGCCAGCCTTCACCGAAACATCTGGAGGGCACTAGACTGGTGAAGGTGTTCAGAGGTCTTGAAGACGCGCTCCGGCTCCATCATGTTAACACGCGATCCGAGTGTTATTCACAGAGATGGGGGGGGGAGTGTAGCCCACGCAAGGAGTCAGCCTTGCCTTGCTCTAGAGACTCCTCCAGTGAAAGCACCGGCTTGCCCTGGGGGTCCCTCAACATGAATTAATGCATTCCCCTCTACAAAAAAATAAATACATTAAAAAATGCAACTAGGTTGTTTCTGCGTTTAAATGATGAGAGATAATTTGGCAAAAGCCTAGTTTGGGGCATGGCTGGGGAGGGTGAGCTGCCTGTTCGTGGAGATGTAAGACAAGCTCAAGGCTCAAGGAGGTTTTCCAGAACATGCTTCTGCTAGAGCAGGTGGCCTCCAGGACACTTCGAAAGCTTGATCTGTAAGAGGTCGGTAGGGTTGGTTCTCTGAGGTGGCCTTGCCTGCAGATTCCCCCTCCCTGCCACCCAGCATTTCTGGGGCTGAAGAGACTCCCATAAAATGAAAGATTGCAGCTGGGGGACTTCCTAGTTTAGAGAACAGGAGGGAAGAGGAGCTGTGATAGAAGCCTATGCAGAAAGCAGATAGGGGAAAAAATGCTTTTCTTCCCCTCTCATTGCCCTAGAACTCTTGGGCATTCAATGAAGCTGAAGGCTGGAAGATTTAGGACAGGAAAAGAAAGTCCTTCTTCATTGCAGCACATGGTTAATCTGTGGAACTCCCTCCCACAGGAGGCAGTGATGGCCAACAGCTTGGCTGGCTTTAAAAGAGAGCCAGTGTGGTGTAGTGGTTAAGAGCGGTGGACTCGTAATCTGGGGAACCGGGTTCGCGTCTCCACTCCTCCACCTGCAGCTGCTGTGTGACCTTGGGCCAGTCACACTTCTTGAAGTCTCTCAGCCCCACTCACCTCACAGAGTGTTTGTTGTGGGGGAGGAAGGGAAAGGAGGTTGTGAGCCGATTTGAGACTCCTTAGGGGAGTGATAAAGGGGGATTACAAACCCAAACTCTTCTTATTAAAAGAGGACTGGACATTCTCTTCCTCCTCTTTTGGAGGTAGAAGTATTTTTGAGTGCTTCTTGCTTGAAACAGCAGGAGAGGAGATTTATCCTGTGCTCGGATCCCACCTGTGGGTTTCCCATAATGGATATTTGGTTGGCCTTATGTTAATGTCTCCTTATGTCTCCTTATGTTAATAATAATAATAATAATAATAATAATAATAATAATAATAATATCCCACCCTCCCCAGCCAAAGCCGGGCTCAGAGTGGCTAACAACAATAAAAGTAACACAGCATTCTAAAATCAATTCATTTTAAAATCAATTCAAAATCAAATTCATGGCAACCATTGGGCTAGAGTTCTATGAGGATCACTGAAGGAGGGGGTCAGGCTGTGCCTCGGCCAAAGGCCTGGTGGAACAGCTCCATCTTGCAGGCCCTGCGGAAAGATGTCAAGTCCCGCAGGGCCCTAGTCTCTTGGGACAGAGCGTTCCACCAGATTGGGGCCACAGCCGAAAAAGCCCTGGCTCTGGTTGAGGCCAGCCTATGTTCTTATGAATGCACACTAAAAAGGATTTCTGGAGATGATCTGAGCCTTGAAATGACCCAGACCCAGATCAGGACTCCATTATCAGATGCTGGAAGGACAAAGGACTCCTGAGCATCTCACAGCTTCCCTGACCCCATTCTTTGCCCTATTTCCATGTTTTGTTGTTGTTGTTGTTTAGTCGTTTAGTCATGTCCGCCTCTTCGTGACCCCTGGACCAGAGCACGCCAGGCACTGCTGCCTTCCACTGCCTCCCACAGTTTGGTCAAACTCATGCTGGTAGCTTCGAGAACACTATCCAACCATCTCGTCCTCTGTCGTCCCCTTCTCCTTGTGCCCTCCATCTTTCCCAACATCAGGGTCTTTTCCAGGGAGTCTTCTCTTCTCGTAAGGTGGCCAAAGTCTTGGAGCCTCAGCTTCAGGATCTGTCCTTCCAGTGAGCACTCAGGGCTGATTTCCTTCAGAATGGAGAGGTTTGATCTTCTTGCAGTCCATGGGACTCTCCAGAGTCTCCTCCAGCACCATAATCCAAAAGCATCCATTCTTTGGCGATCAGCCTTCTTTATGGTCCAGCAAAGCCTAAGTATCTTTTTCCCTGGGGGTGTTGCTGCAAGAATATTCTTCCTACCTCCTAGCAGAGAGACAGAAGCAGCAGCACCCTGCCTCCTCTCACCCTCCTCCTCCTCCTCCTCCTCTCCCCAGCCAGTCAATCTGCCATCCAAATAAATCTCTCTCGCTTCCTCCCTTGGCATCCCTCCTTGGGAAGCGAGAGTTTTGTTCTCCCCGCCACCCCCAGACAGCAGCTGCAGCGTCAGGGGCAAAAAAGAAAGACAGAAAGAAGTGAGAATAGCAATGCAGGAGAGATTTATTTAAAGGGGAAGCGCTGACAGGGGACCCAGCGCAGGAAGAAGCTGCCTTAGCTGTAATTTAACACTTTGCCTGAAAAGGGGGGGGGGACCACCGTGAAGGGCCTGTTTGTGAGGGTGGCCAGGCAATGGGTGTGATTTATAACCAGGTAGCTAAAGGAAAGAGAGAGAGAGAGACTCACTGTAGTCGCTGTTCTCGTCCTTCGTCCCATCAATCGTCCCATCTGGGTGCATCTGCAGGAAGAATTCCTGCTGGCTGAATAACCTTGTCACGATTCCTTTCAGCTGGGGTTCTGCAAGGAGGAAGGGAGACAAAGAGGGGGGGGTGTTAACCCGGGCGTTAGTCCAGCTCCCGGACATTCAGGCCACCGTCCCCCTTGGTTCCATAAATCCATCCCAAACCGATTAAAAAACACCGACATTATTCCAAGCCTGGCCTGACTCATTAAGGAATCATAAAACCACAGAACTGTAGTGTTGGAAGGGACCCCAAGGGGCCATCTAGCCCAACCCCCCTGGAAAGCCACAGCGAAAGAACCCCCGACAGATGTCCAGCCAACCTCTGCTTCAAAAGGTTATGCGATTATAACCCAATGAAATTCAAAACAGCAACAACGAACTGCACATTTATCCAGAATCCAATTACACTGGTACCTCAGGTTACATACACTTCAGGTTACATACGCTTCAGGTTACAGACTCCGCTAACCCAGAAATAGTGCTTCAGGTTAAGAACTTTGCTTCAGGATGAGAACAGAAATCGTGCTCTGGCGGCGCAGCAGCAGCAGGAGGCCCCATTAGCTAAAGTGGTGCTTCAGGTTAAGAACAGTTTCAGGTTAAGAACGGACCTCCAGAACGAATTAAGTTCTTAACCCGAGGTACCACTGTAAAACGATTTAGCTTAATTAATGCCACAAAATGGATGGAGTTGATCCAGCAATGCTGGATGTCAAAGTCAGATAGGCATTTATATCTCCAGCTCCCCTTGCCTCTTAGCACCCCCTGAGTAATCCCCCCCACCCAGTAGGGGAAGCACCAGCCCAAACAAAGGGGAAGCTCCTCAACCATGGGTGGGCAACCTAAGGCCCAGGGGATGGATCCGGCCTAATTGCCTTCTAAATCCGGCCCACGGATGGTCCAGGATTCAGCGTGTTTTTACATGCGTAGAATGTGCCCTTTTATTTAAAATGCATATCTGGGTTATTTGTGGGGCATAGGAATGTGTTCATTTTTATTTTATTTTTTTGCTTCCAAAATATAGTCCGGTCCCCCACAATGTCTGAGGGACAGTGGACCGGCCCACAGCTGAAAAAGTTTGCTGAACCCTGGACCTCAACATTCTGTCACATCCCAGCGTGACCAAGGACCCAGGAGAGAAGGGATAAGGCCACACAGAGGGGAGAAGACTCTGCTCCCAGTGTCTAGACCAGGCTGCCCCAAACTCAGCCCTCCAGATGTTTTGGGACTCCAACTCCCATCATCCTTAGCTAACAGGACCAGTGGTCAGGGATGATTGCCCCATAGGATGGCTGCAATACCATCAAGCGAATGATGTGTTTAGATGTGACAAGAAAGTAGGATTTAATGATAAAAAAATCTAAATTCCAAATCGAATTACTAGAAGGCAGGAACAAATTATTGTTTAAAACATGCAATTTCTTATTAGAATGGTATACAAAACAGACAAAGGAGGAGATGATAAAATGGGCAATGGATTTTGGGCATAACATTGAGTATGATGCTTGGGTAAAACTGTGGAATGAGAGTATAAAATTTACAGCATGTACTACCTTAAGAGAGAATATAATGAAAATGATGTATCACTGGTATTTGGCACCTGTTAAATTGGCAAGAATGTATAGGATGAGTAGTAAGACATGTTGGAAATGTAAAGATAAAGATGGAGATTTTTATCACATGTGGTGGACATGTGAGAAAATGAAACCGTTTTGGGAACAGATTTATAACGAATTGAAAAAGATATTCAAATACACTTTCCCGAAAAAGCCAGAAACTTTCTTGCTAGGCTTGATGGGAGAGGAAATAGAAAAGGCAGATCAAAGTTATTTATGTATGCTATGACTGCTGCTAGAACTTTGTTAGCCCAAAAGTGGAAAGTACCAGAATAGAGGAGCGACAAACGAAGATGGTGGATTATGTGGAACTAGCAAAACTGACCTGTAGAATCCAAAACCAGGAGGAAACAAAATTCCAAAGAGATAGGAGTAAGTTTATTGATTATATAACTGCAGAAATTTGAAGACTCTGGTAGGAGTGAAATAAATCTTACGATGTAGACTGACTGGATATAATAAGAAACTGTGGAAAGGTGACTGAAGCAAGAAAACCTGTTGGAGGTTGGGAAGGAAGTCAATGCTCAGCAGAACGTTGGGAAAGAATGTGGGTAAATGACTGTTGAATATTACTGTACTTTGTTTGTTGGTATAAAATGAAACTAGACAGCATCTTAAAAAGCAGTGACATCACCTTGCCGACAAAGGTCCATATAGTTAAACCTATGGTTTTCCCAGTAGTGATGTATGGAAGTGAGAGCTGGACCATAAAGAAAGCTGATTGCCAAAGAATTGATGCTTTTGTATTGAGGTGCTGGAGGAGACTCTTGAGAGTCCCATGGACTGCAAGAAGATCAAACCTCTCCATTCTGAAGGAAATCAGCCCTGAGTGCTCACTGGAAGGACAGATCGTGAAGCTGAGGCTGCAAGACTTTGGCCACCTCATGAGAAGAGAAGACTCCCTGGAAAAGATCCTGATGTTGGGAAAGATGGAGGGCACAAGGAGAAGCGGACGACAGAGGACGAGATGGTGGGACAGTGTTCTCAAAGCTACCAGCATGAGTTTGACCAAACTGTGGGAGGCAGTGGAAGACAGAAGTGCCTGGGGTGCTCTGGTCCAGGGGGTCACAAAGAGTCGGACACGACTAAACGACTAAACAACAACAACATTAAATGAAAAACCAATAAAAAGCATTAAAAAAATAGATGAGTCTTGGGAATCCCTTTCAACTCTATATTTCTATGGTAATGTAAAGATGGTGGGACATTCTCTTTTTTGTGCATCCATTTTTGGTGTGGCTTGTGCATGTGGGCTGAGCCTTTGGCTTCAGGGGAGGCCTGGGAGTCATCATTTGCAAAGCCTATCCTATTTTGGGGTTTTTTTTTTTTTAAAAAAATGATTTTTCAGCTGTTTGCAGAAATCCAAGCAAAAAGGAAGACAGAAGGGTGATGGGGAGTGGGGGCTCCACAAAGCATTGTCAAATATTTGCACTGAAGAAGTGAAAGGTTTTAACTGAGTTTATTTCACCTTGACTAAAGCAATGAAAATTCAGGGAGGGACGCAGGTGGCACAGCAGGGAGACGGTGACAGCAAGCCTAGTTTCCAGCTGATTGTATCTCCAACACCATTTATAACACACACAGAGATTTGCAAACATGTACTCCAAATATCGCCCCCTCCAAAAGACAAACAAACCCAGAACCACCCCACACAAGCCAGCTGACACGGGGGTTCAATACCTTAAGGGGGCATTTCCCAGGGTATCTGCCAAGTGAGTTTGAGAGCTGATTAAGCTGGAAAGGGACTGCAACGTGTTGAATCTGCAAATGCACACATGTATATGGAACGGTTGGATTTTTCTTTTCCCTCCTGCATCGGCACATGAGTAGGATGGATCTGTGCCATCCTATGTGATCATATCACTCAATCACATGCCAGGATCTACAGCACATTGTTAAACTATGGAACTCCCCGCCACAGGAGGCAGTGAGATGGTCACCTGCCTTGATGGCTTTAAAGGAAGATTAGACAAATTCATGGAGGAGAAAGGGCTATCAATGACTGCTATCTGACTTTCTGAAGACATCTGAAGGCAGCCCTGTTTAGGGAAGTTTTTAATGTTTGAAGTTTTACTCTGTTTTTAGTGTTCTGTTGGGGCCGCCCAGTGTAGCTGACTACTACTACTACTACTACTGAGAAGAGATTGCTGAAGAATTGATGCTTTTGAATTCTGGTGCTGGAGGAGACTCTTGAGAGTCCCATGGACTGCAAGAAGATAAAACCGTTCCATTCTGAAGGAAATCAGCCCTGAGTGCTCACTGGAAGGACAGATCCTGAAGCTGAGGCTCCAAGACTTTGGCCACCTCATGAGAAGAGAAGACTCCCTGGAAAAGACCCTGATGTTGGGAAAGATGGAGGGCGCAAGGAGAAGGGGATGACAGAGGATGAGATGGTGGGACAGTGTTCTTGAAGATACCAGCATGAGTTTGACCAAACTGCGGGAGGCAGCGGAAGACAGGAGTGCCTGGCGTGCTCTGGTCCAGGGGGTCACGAAGAGGCGGACACGACTAAACGACTCAACAACAACAACAACTACCAGCTGCTGGAAGCCACAGGAGGAGAGAAGACTCTTGTACTTGAATCCTGCTTGCAGGTTTCCCACTGACATCTCATTAGTTGGCCACTGAGAGAACAAGATGCTGGACTAATTACTAGATGGGCCATTGACCTCATCTAGCAAACTCCTCTTATGTTCTTAGCATAGATCAGACATGTACAACAGGTAGATCGTGATGTACTGGTAGATTGCAGGGGTGTCCCAAGTAGATCGCGGAATGGCTCAACAACAATGGCAATGAGTCTTTTTATACTGTGGGTAGATCACAGTCTCTTGGGAGTTGGACATGCCTGGCATAGATCATACAGGGGCTAGAAAACAAAGACCCACCAGCCCCACTTAACTCCCTGGTCCAACCTGCAGCTGTGTGCGGGGAGCTTGTGGCAAGCAACCTCAATATTGGCCAGGGCGACAGCAGAGCTGGCACAGAACCCGAACCCAATGCAGGCAGTGGGTCTGAGAGAATCCCCTGGTGTCTGGCCAAGTCCCTGGCTACACACTGAGTCATTGTCACTGCAAGCGGTGAAACAGGCTCTGTGTATAACACATTGCATGCCAAAGGAACAGGATCCTCTCCAGAATCTGAAACGCTCCCTCGCTTGCTCTGGGCTAGACTTGCCTTGCAAATCCAGAGCTGTGCGAAGAAGGGACACTCTGCAGTGGCCTTCTCCAACCAGGGGGACCTCAAAATATTTTGGAAGACAATTCCCACCAGCCCCAGAAGTTTCGCAGTGAAACCAAATGGGATGTCCCTTCCAAGGCGCTTATTGTGGGGAACCTGCGAGCAGGATTTCCACACAAGAGTTCTCCCCTCTCCTAAGGTCTCCAGAAACTGGTGTTTAAAATCACTGCAGGCTCCAGCGGTGGAAGCACAACACAGCCATTGTGGCTGGTAGCCATCACTTGCTATCAATAGCCATGGAATTGTCCAATCCTCTATTAAAGCCATCCAACTTGGTAGTCATCACTACAAGCTGAGGGAGTGAAGAAAGACTTTCTTTTAACTTGGACTACTTGGACTACTACAAGCTATGGTTTTCCCAGCAGTGATGTATGGAAGTGAGAGCTGGACCATAAAGAAGGCTGATTGCCGAAGAATGGATGCTTTTGAATTCTGGTGCTGGAGGAGACTCTGGAGAGTCCCATGGACTGCAAGAAGATCCACTGTGCTGGTCCAGGGGGGAGGTTACCGTGGGGCGAGGTCCAGGACATTTTGTGTGGGAGGGGGGAGGGAGGAAAAATGGGGGGGGGGGACAAGGATGATATGTTTTAGGATAATATGTCTTGTTTTAATTTTGAATTAAAAAAACTAAAAAAAAGTTCTTCCCAATGTTTAATGGGAATCTCCTTGCTTGCCACTTGGATCCATTGGTTCTGGGGCAGCAGAAAGCAACCTTGCTCCACCTCCCATGGACAGCCAAAGACCGCCGAGCTTTGCTCCTGCTCCCGACCTGACCTTCTCCACCTGGACCCTGACGCTGTCTCAGGCTCTCTCTCGCTCTGGAGCAAGCTCCCTGCGCTCTCCTCCGCCGGCTCACCAGAGGCTTCATCCCACATCATTTATTTACCGACTTGCACAGATTGCCGGTGGCATCTCTGCCGGTATCTGCCGCGCGAAACAGGACTGCGGAAGGGATTAAATACGATAACATTGTGCAGAGCTTTTCCTTCCTGGGCCAAGATGGATGTTATTAGGTAACGGTTAACTGGAGGCATCTCTGTGGAGAGGGATGGCAAAGGCCTCCGAGGCCAAGGCAGAAAGCAGTGGCAGTGGCCCTTTGGCACATCAAAACCTGTCGTGTTTGCTTTATTCTGCAGTCAGCGCTTCCCTTGTCGTGATCACACTACAAGCTCAGCAGAGAACCAAGGCTGCAACTGGCGCCCCCCCCCCCCCCGCCCACTGCTTTGGGGATAAGCACCATTGAAATTGGTGGGATTTTGCTCACGACTCACAGTGTTAAAAACTCAGATATATAAAGGAACATGATGGAAAATGGAAATTAAGAGATTATGATGCGATCAAAGACCACTTTCAGAGTTGGTTGAATTATCGACAACTATATGAAACACGTAAGGAAGACAGCAAGAAAGGATTTAGTTATACAAGATCTAGGTTTCAAACAGAAGTGATCGAAGGGAAAGTGAAATTACTGAAGGCCGCATACAGCATACTATTAGAATGGGAGACGAAAGAGGTAAAATCAGTTATGATTAAATGGGCACAAGATGTAGGTCACAACATTATGATGGAGGATTGGGAAAAATTATGGAAAACTGATTTAAAATTTACAGATTGTTCCCTATTGAAAGAGAATTACATGAAGATGATGTACAGATGGTACACGACACCAGTGCAGTCAGGGAAAATGTACAAAACTAGTTCAAATATATGTTGGAAGTGTAAGGAAAAGGAGGGGACATTTTATGATATGTGGTGGGATTGTAAGGTAATTAAAAAAAATTGGGAAATGATATACAACGAATTGAAGAAAATGTTCTATTTAACATTTGTTAAAAAACCTCAAGCATTTTTATTAGGAATTGTAGGGAAAGACCTGCCAAAAAAGCTGAAAAACATCTTCATGTATGCGACAACGGCCACGAGAGTTTTAATAGCACAAGGATGGAAGACTGAAGAAACCCCAACTAAAGAGTCATGGCAAGAATAATTGACGGACTATGCAGAACTAGCAAAACTGACATATAAGCTACGGGACAAGAATAACTGTGACTTTAAAGATGAATGGGAACCCTTTACAAAGTATGTGAAGACGCAACAAAGTGAACTGGACTCCTTGGCTGGTTTTGAATAAACATTCACAAACTTTTTATTGGTACTAATCAGCTAAATAGTTTGAGGAGCTATACAGCTGTGTAACATACAGAAAACAGCATTCTTAGAGAAATCAAAGACTGGAACTGAGGGGAAGTTGGAGGTTGGGGGCAGGTGGGTTCTTTGGTGGGAGGGAGGGGGAGGGAGGAAAAATGGGGGGAGAATAAGGGTGATATGTTTCTGGATAATATGTTTTGTTTTAATTTTGAATAAAAGTTATTTAAAAAACAAACAAACTCAGATATATAAACTAGGGGCCAAATGGCTCCTTAAACCAAGGCTGAAGTCTCCAAAATGGAATGTCTAATTGCCATTTTGGGGTATGATAAGGGGAAAAGAAGTCCTGGGGTACAGATTTACTCCACTGGCCAGCTGGTTGGGGTGCACTCCCCATGGGTCTCCCCAGTCAGCAAAAGGAGGAATCTCCCACCAAGTTACAGAAGCAAAACAACAGTCAGTAGACCTGGTCCTTCTTGTTGCAATAAGGTTCAAACACACAAAGAGTAGGAACCCCCAGCAGGGGGTGGCATGAACTTTTAAGACTTCCTCCCCCTTCCCATAATACATTTCCAGCAGCATCATCAATACATCACAGATATGTCACAAAGTAGGCTTGTTTGGCATGAAGAAACATGAAACTGTCACCCAGCCCTGTCAATCACCCCAGTTCCCGACACCTTTTAACTACCCTCTTCCCCAAAGAACAATAAGAGTGTTTACACATGCCCATGTCCAAAGTCCGTTTCGGGGGCCTAATCCAGGGTAAAAATGGGGTAAAATTCTCAAAAAAAACAACAAAAAACCCTCAACAACTTCAACCCTAAAAAAAGCTCAAAGACTTTGGCCAGTCCTTTGGCGGCCCTCAAGGCCCTTCACTTCATCAAATCTGGCCCTCTTTGAACAAAGTTTGGACACCACTGCCTTAGCTGCAAGGCTTTCCTGCGCTTCTCCTCAGAAAGGATCAGGATCCACTCCACCATCCCGATGGGGTTCTTCCTGGGGTATGTGCTGCCCTTGACTCCCTCCTGCCTCCTATTGTGAGGCTAAGTCAGGGGTGTTGAATGGTTTCTTTAAATGTAAAGGTTCATCATTGTTTCACCCGATGTGTATGTCTTTAAGGGGCCAGAGCAAAATAACGAGACCCAGCTTTACCGCTGTGAAACATAGCAGGTGCTGCTGAGTTGTATTGATTAAGCTGTGTCGGCAATTGGGTGTAGTATATAAGGAGCAGCACCTAGCTCTGCCATTACCCTGGGGGATGGGTTGGTGGTTGGGTCATGTTTATTTGTCGATGTATTTAGTGTAAATGGAGTTTTTGTTTTTCTTATTAAAACCTTCTTTAAGTTATTTTTGAGTCCCTTTTTAATGCATGGTCTCCGCAGCAAGCTCTCTGCAGCGCTACCATACTGCAAATAGCCAACAAGGGGTGGGCAACCTAAGGCCCGTGGGCCAAATGCGGCCCAATCGCCCCTGGACTTAGTTTGAGGCTGTGGTGGGATTTTTGGGTAGTTATTTAACTGCCCCCCCCCCCAATTCCTGGTTTTGACAGGTAAGACATCTCTAAAGTCTTATTTTTCAAATGATGGACTGACTGTGATTGATTCTCAGTTAAACATCTGGCTAGTTCAGATGACAACATTGAGCTAAGAACTCAAGAGAACTTAAAGAAGGAAAGTCGCTTGATCCAGGGACAGGCTACATAAATATTGACCTATTCCAAGCTCTCTTTCTTAATGGACCATTCATAACATAAGAATATTCTTCACAACTGCATTCGTTATGAACTCGATTTTTTTAGTGTGGTGGAACTCCCTGCCACTTGACACCAGGCAGGAACCTTAACTGCACCCTTTCCAGTGCCTGCTAAAAACATCCTTGTTTAGACAAGATGTTCAGAAAGTTGGTGTGAATTTTAATCTGTTTTCAGTCTACAGTACTGTCATTTTAACTTTTCAATTGTTTAGATTCTTACCGTTATCTTTTCTTGTTGATAATGTTGTTGCTTAATCTTTTTTGTAAACAGCTTTGAGTGGTTTTTTTTAAGAGAATCAATTGGCATATGAATTTTATGAAATAAATAACACAAATAGGAGAGTTGCCAGAGGAATCTATTGCCCTGGCAGCTAATAGCCGGAGACCCAGCTATTGGAAGGTGTTTGGAAAGGGGCTTGTCTCCCCAACCCCTGACCAGAAGCAATAATATCCATTGCGGGGCAGAGCGAGGAGAGAAAGAATCTAGCAGTCTTGGAAAAGGGACACAGCTGACTCGCTCTTTGTGAGAATCCAAATGCATAGATGGGGTGGGGGTGGGGTTCATTCCTCCTGCTAGAAAAAAGGAGGGAGCAGAACCCTTGGGGTGCGGATGCTGTGAGCCCTTCCATTCCATGCGCTTCTCATGTGTGTGTGATACTAAGCAAAAGCATTTTATTGTCACAGAAAATGCTACCGGCCTTCAATGACCTTCATCCCAAAGACACCAACACAAAGTGTAATCGGGGACACCTGAAACCCCTCAACTCTCACACAAAGGATTACTTGGGAGCAAGTCTCCATTGGTACTTCAAATCGTAGAATTGCAGAATTGGGACACCCCCCTCCACGGGAACCTGGCCAAGTCCCCTGCAATGCAGGAATCGCAGCTCAAGAATCCTTGACAGATGGCCATCCAACATCTCTTTAAAAACCTCCAATGAATCATGGAATTGGAAAGTTGGAAGGGGAGCCAAGGATCATCTAGTCCAACCCCCTGCGATGCAAGAATCTCAGCTTATTGAGTCCCCCTTTGCTCTTGGACCCTTTCCGGGACCCCACATTTAAATTCTTATTCACATACCTCCTTGCTGGCCCTAGTAGGACCAGCTTGGCCAGTTAGCCCTGGTGATCATTCAATGTCTACTGACTGGGTTTTGTTCCCCCCCCCCAAAAAAAAATGACCCCTGAATTTTTGAATTGTATTGATATTGATGCTGCATTTTATGTTGTATTCTATGCTGTTTTATGCTGGTTTTAAGTTGCATTTTAATGTTTTATATTTTCTGTTAGCTGCCCTGAGCCTGGTTTTTAAATCGGGAAGGGCAGGGTATAAATAAATTATTATTATTATTATTATTATTATTATTATTATTAATTATTATTATTATTATTATTTAGGGAATCCTGCTGATTTGGAGTTCTGGAAGAGCGGAGACCTCTGACTGTGATTGACAGGTTGACAAAATGGAGATGGGTCTGCTGCTGGACTGCTGCCCCCCACCTCCCGGTGGCATAGGAAGGGAGGTGCGGTGCGTGCGGGCCGCCCCGGGTGTCATCACTGAGGGGGGTGAAAAATGGCAAAAATATGTATTTAAAAAAAAAAAATGGGGCTCATGACACTTTTCTCGAAAAAATATTATTTAAAATGAGTTTAATAACTTGGTCTGACAATGAATGAACCTCAGCAAGTCAACATAACATGTACTGAAACTTTTTAGTTCAGCCAAGAAATGCAATGAAATGCGTCTGGGTGCAAACCGCGGACTCCTTCATTGGAGCCTGGCTCTGTGCCAGAAGGTGCTGTGCCTTGGCTGGAGCGCTTGGGCCTGGCGCAGCTCTGTCCTGAACCCGGGGCGAAGAGCAAGCAAGGAGACGGCAGCGCTGCTGCCCAGCTTCCTCGGCCATGGCACACCTCACACCTGGCAGCAGCTGCTCTTCTGACCTGGCGGTAGAGAGCAGCCCTCGTCAGTCAGCCGTGGCGAGCGCACCCGGCTGCAGAAGCTCCATTGCTGGGTCAGCTTTGACCCGGTGGCAGAGAGCAGGAGGGTCAGCAGCAATTGTGATGGCCTGGGACTCGGACTCAGAACCGGAGGAGTCTCAGTCTGCACTGGATCCTTTGCCTCAGGCATCATCTGAACCAAGTCTGAGGCCTGATCCTGAAGAGTCCCAGTCTGCACAGGTTCCCCTGCAACAAGCACCAGCTGGGCCGAGTCAGGGGCCTGAGCCTGCCCTGGCTCCAGATGCGGGGATGACCTGGTTGCCTCCAGCTGGGCCATCACTTACAGCTGCTCCACTACCAGTTGGGTCAGGGGAGGCTGAGGCGGCCTCTGGGTCTAGTCACCCACTGACGTCTCCCGAGCTGCAGAGACTGAGGTCTGAGAGAAGGAGTGACCTGAGTACTCGCAGGAGGAGTGGTCGCTTTCAGGCAAAACAGGGAGGTGAGTCGCCGGGGGATCAGGACCGGCTGCTACCCCGACAAAGATAAAAGGCTGTCGGACCCCTCCCCAGGTTGCAGGAGCAACATTGCTGTTTGCTAGATCCTGCCTGAGACCCTGTACCTGTCCTTGCCTGGTTTCCTGCCTTGTGTCTTGGCCCTGTCGGACTGACTCCTCGTGGAATCCTTGGATTCGGGACCGAACCTGGACCGCGTTGCTTGGGTTAACCCCCAGGCCCAGCCCAGCAATGCTGCTGCCCACCCTCCATGGCGTTGGTGCCTCACGTCCAGCTGCAGACCTGGTAGCAGAGAGCAGGGGAAGAATGAACAGCAGCTTCCCTGCCCCTCTCCTACCCTGAACTGTGGCACGTGGGAGGGCACCCTTTGCACCCCAGCCTCCTCGGGGGCGCACCCCATGCACCCGCCCCGGGCAGTACGGGCATATGCTCCTCCGCTCCCCCCCCCCCGCTTCTTTGGGGAGGGGTCCCTTAGCCGCTGCACCCTTTGTTGGGAAGCCTCACAAGCTCTGGAACATTCCACAAGGCAAACGCTTTGGAGTTAATTTAATCAAATTACTAGCTGTTTACTCTCGGGCGTTTGAATGGCAGCGGCTGTGTTCGGGAGATGAAGGCTTCTCAGCTGACTCATCAATCAGCCCCTCACCCCCACCTGGCAGCTCCAGCTTGAACACAGAGGAAGAAGAATGGCGAGCTCAACATCCCAGGCAGGAAGCATTGAATCAACACAAACAGAGGCTTTCAAGCCCCTTTTTGGCAGAAGCAAAGCCTCTGGCGCCGGAGTCTTCGGAGTCTGAGCTTCGGAGTCGTCCTCAGCAGAGGAGACACCACTAAAAACAGTTCCTACATAAAAGGAGAGCCTGCTGGATCAGGCCAATGGGGACCCCTCTGGCCCAGGATCCTGTTCTCACAACAGCCAACCAGCTACTTCCATGGTGTAGCTGTGATTCCTGCAGGAAGTTGCACTAGATGAAGTTTGGACTTGATATCCTCCTTTATCACTACCCTAAGGAGTCTCAAAAGGGACGTGGGTGGCGCTGTGGGTTAAACCACAGAGCCGAGGACTGTCAAAGTAGATAAATAGGTACCGCTCTGGCAGGAAGGTAAACGGCGTTTCCGTGCGCTGCTCTGGTTCTCCAGAAGCGGCTTAGTCCTGCTGGCCACATGACCCGAAAGCTGTATGCCGGCTCCCTCGGCCAATAAAGCAAGATGAGTGCCGCAACCCCAGAGTTGGTCACAACTGGACCTAATGGTCAGGGGTCCCTTTACCTTTAAGGAGTCTCAAAGCGGCTCACAATCTCCTTTCCTTTCCTCCCCACAACAAACACTCTGTGAGGTGAGTGAGGCTGAGAGACTTCAGAGAAGTGTGACTGGCCCAAGGTCACCCAGCAGTTGCAGGTGGAGGAGCGGGGAATCGAACCCCGTTCACCAGATTACGAGTCCACTGGTCTTAACCACTACACCACAGGGTTCCTTCCAAGCTCCAGCTCTACAACTTTTGTGATTCTGATTCCCAGCAGCTGATGTTCCGATATAGCCTGCCCCTAGGCATGGAGGTTCTGCTATGACTGTAAATGTCCATATGGAGAGCCCTGCAGGATTTGGCCAAAGGCCCATCCAGCCCAGGACCCTGTTCTCACAGCAGCCCGCCAGATGCCAGTTGTTCTCTTAAACAACTGTGCCCAGAAACTCTGTGGATCATGTTTGGCGTGGTTGCCACACATGGTAGCATTCTAAGCCCCTCGCTGGGCTCTGCAGCTCTTTTGCCTACAAAAGTGGAGTTTGATATCTCCAGTGGAGAATTCAAGTTTCTAGCCCTGAAGATGGCATGAACCAGACTGGGCCTGTGTGGGAAGGAACATTATAGATATGAACAAGACAGGGAGTTTGGAGTTTAATGATCGGGATCTGCCATAGAGAAAAGGATTCGGTAATGCAAAGGGGGAAACGGAAGCCCATTCAGATATTTTGTGCAGCTTTCTCAATTCAGCACTTCCTGGGACACCAGAAGGGGAACTCCAGAGGAAAAGTGAGAAAGAGATGTCCTGATGGAATTTTATAAAAATTATGCCTGGCACAAAGAAAAGTTTGTCTCCATCTCCCATTGCACAACTACTTGTGAACATTCAATGAAGCTGAACATTGGAAGATTCAGGGCAGATAAAGTCCTTCTTTACGCAGCACAGAGTTGAACTATGGAACTCCCTGCCACAGGAGACAGTGATTGGTACCAAGCTAGATGGCTTTAACGGAGGATCAGAGAGATTCACGGAGGAGGAGAGGGTGATTGATGGCTCTGCTCTGCCCTTCACAGCTGGAGGCAGCAGGGCTTCCAAATACCAGTTTCTGGGGACCACAGACGGGGAGAATTCTCTTGGATCCTGCTTGGGCGGTTCTTCCCACTAGGACATCTTGTTGGCCACGGGGAGGAGAAGCTGCTGGACTAGTTGGGCCACTGGCTCTCAATTTGGCACTTCCTGGCAAAGCGGCATGTGGGCCAGCACATGGGCAAAAGGAGACGGTTCCTTTTCACCCCCCAAAAATGCTCCGTATTGGAGTCCTTCCTCTCTAAGCAATGATCAGCGTGCCTGATCCTGTACACTGAATCAGCTGGTAAAATAAGAGGTCTCTGCACTGGCCGGGAGGTCCCTGAGGACCAAACAAACTTCCACCAAGTTTTCTAGTATTCAAAATTTGCTAATTCTCCATCGTTTCAGGACAACCTGAAAACTCCAAGGGTTGAACCTGGGAGCTTTTTCTACATGCAAAGCAGGCACTCTTCTGCTAACCCTCCTTTGGGCTGTGAAAAGGTTGGGCTTTTTATACCCTAGAATTGTAGACTTGGAAGGGACCCCGAGGGTCATCCAGTCCAACCCCCGGCAATGCAGGAATCTCGGCTAAAGCATCCATGACAGATGGCCACCCAACCTCTGCTTAAACACTTCCAAGGTAGGAGAGCCCACCTTCTGAGGAAGCCTGTTACATTGTCAAAGGAAATGCCATTTTGCAACACACTCCCTGCCCAAGACAACTTGCTCCCTGCAGAGTGATTTGCCCTCTTGCAGTTTTCCAAAATCTATAAGCCATAATTCACCCCGGTGCCGGATTTATGTCTAAGCTAAACAAGCTCTAGCTTAGGGCCCCGGTCTCTTGGGGCCCCCAAAAAATTTAAAGGAACAAAAAAACTGGGATGTACATTTCCAAAATATAAGATAAAAAACAAATACAGTGGTACCTCGGGTTACATACGCTTCAGGTTACATACGCTTCAGGTTACATACGCTTCAGGTTACAGACTCCGCTAACCCAGAAATAGTGCTTCAGTTTAAGAACTTTGCTTCAGGATGAGAACAGAAATCGTGCTCCGGTGGTGCGGCAGCAGCATGAGGCCCCATTAGCTAAAGTGGTGTTTCAGGTTAAGAACAGTTTCAGGTTAAGAACAGACCTCCGGATTGAATTAAGTGCTTAACCTGAGGTACCACTGTAAGATAAAACCTACATACAAGAACAGTGTTTTGTGTTGTGTATGGACCTATTAGGTCCATCAATTACCATAGAGCATATATTCAACACAAAAAACAGCGGCAATTTGTTGTTGACAAAGGACAGCTGGACAGATAAAGGGCCCCATTACTTTCAGGAGCTTTATCTGTATATACTTTCAGGATATCTGTTTATACTTTCAGGAGCTGAGGGCCTCATCAAACCTAAATCTGGCCCTGATCCACCCATTAACAGCTACTACTTCCATGGTGAGGAACCTAGTTCAAACCCCAATAGCAAAGCTTTTTTCCGCCCAGCACTTAAATTTTAAAGAGCAATTTCCTCCACCCACACTCAGATGCATTACCAGGGAAGGGGGGGGGGCTCTCTGACTAAATGGCAGCTGCAAACGAGGGGGTGGACGTGGCCCTGATTCGTACGTTTGAGGCCCAAGCCGGCAATTGCCAAGAAAACTCACACGTGTCTTGGGGCAGTGTGGTGTAGTGGTTAGTGGGTCAGGCTGGGGCCTGGCAGAGACCCAAGTTCATATTCCCACTCTGCCCATGAAATTCACTGGGATCAAATAAGGAGCAGGAGAATCGTGTGGGCCACTTTGAGCCCTTTGGAGAAAAGGGCAGGACACGAATGCAACAAATAAATAGTAAAAAGAGTAGCAGAAGAAAGATCAAACTTTTCTTTTTCGTTTAGAGAAAAGGTGAGCCAGAAGAGACATCACAGAAGTTTACAGAATTATGCTTAGCATGGAGAAAGTTGATGGAAAAATGTCTCTCTCCCTCTCTCATAACACTCAAACTCATGGAGATTGATGTTGGAAGATTCAGGACTGATAAAATTAATTCTTTCTTTATGAAGCATATAGTTAAACGGTGGATCTCCCTGCCACAGGAGGCAGGAATGGCCACCAATCTGGGTGGCTTTAACAGAGGATTAGACAAATTCATGGAGGAGGAGAGGGCTATCGATACCTACCAGCCACGATGACTCCACAGTCAGAGGCAGAAATGCTTCTGAATTGGTGGAAGCCATGTGGGTGGCGCTATGGGTTAAACCACAGAGCCTAGGACTTGCCGTTCGGAAGGTCGGCGGTTCGAATCCCTGCGACAGGGTGAGCTCCCATTGCTCGGTCCCTGCTCCTGCCCACCTAGCAGTTCGAAAGCATGTCAAAGTGCAAGTAGATAAATAGGTACCTCTCTGGCGGGAAGGTAAACGGCGTTTCTGTGCGCTGCTCTGGTTCGCCAGAAGCGGCTTAGTCCTGCTGGCCACATGACCCGGAAGCTGTATGCCGGCTCCCTCAGCCAATAAAGCGAGATGAATGCTGCAACCCCGGAGTCGGCCATGACTGGACCTAACGGTCAGAGGTCCCTTTACCTTTTTCCAGGAGGGGGGAGTTGCTCTTGTGCTCAGTTCCTGTTTGTGGTTGTCCCACAGGTGTCTGGTTGGCCCCTGTGAGAACAGGATCCTGGGCTAGATGGACCATGGGCCTGATCCAGCAGGCCCCGCAAAAGTCCTTAATCTACCTTCTTATTTATGCATGTTATGTTTCAACAACTGAAGCATCACCTAACACTGTTTTTGTTTTTCCTAAGCAGTGTGAAACGTGGTTGCAAAAGCGATAAAACCATTTGCAATTAACCCTTTTAACCAGCTGAAAAAGACCCTCCTGGCTGATGTTCCTCTGCCCAGTCCTGCGTCTCTCGCTAGCGCTGCGGTTGTGATGAGGCAGATCACCTTTAGTGACAGGGCCTGTCGCATTAAGGACAGCCAGAACTCTCCGTCTCTCCATCAGATGCAGGAGCTGGCTTGCTTGCGGGAGTGGATGTTTGCAGGCGACCTGCAGCTCGCAGCCAGATGCAACACGGCGAAAATGAAAGAAGAGGCGGAACCGACACACAAACAGAGTCTGCGGGAGACAGGCAGTCCCAAGGCTGCCCTGGTTTCGCAAAGCTGCGGTGAACTGTCATCTTTGATCTCCAGTGTGGAGACTATTGTTCAGCTGGTGTGGGCAATTATCACAAGCCCATCTGGCGTTGAATCCTAAACAGTTTGCTTTCCATCATTGGGGGGGGGGGGAATGGGGATATATTCAGAGGCTTGGGAATGGTAAGAGAAAGAAAGAAAGAAAGAAAGAAAGAAAGAAAGAAAGAAAGAAAGAAAGAACTTTAGAATATCTCCCTATATAATAAAAATGTAAGGTGTCATCATGCTCTGCAGTCTGCAGAGTGAGGAATGGCTGGCAGGCCCAGGTGAGCTGTTTAACGGAGGAGGGTGTAGGGGCCCTTCAAACAGAGATTGCCCCACAGAGCACCTGCCCTCTGTTAAGAGGGGAGAGGCATGGGGTGAGAGGGGAGGGGCTTGGAGCAAGCTGTGAGAGGATGGGGGAGGGGTGAGTGAGATGGGTATGTTTAGCCTGGAGGAGTGGATAGGATAGTCATCTTCAAATACGTACATGAAGGGCTGCCCCATGGAAGATGGTTTCTGCTGCTGCTCCAGAGGGCAGGATGCAAACCAATGGATTCAAATGACAAGAAAGGAAATTCCGACAAAACATTAGGAAGAATTTTCTGATGGTATGGTAGGATTGCAGAGTTGGAAGGGACCACAAGGGTCAGCTAGTCCAACTCCCTGAAATGCAGGAATCTTTTGCCCAATGTGGGGCTCTAACCCATGGTTAGAGTTCTACCAAGTGAGCTATAGAGGTCTCTGTATTTATTTAAGAGCGGTTCTGTTGGAACTCCCTGCCTCTTGATACCAGGCAAGCACCTTCAATGTACTCTTTTCGGCACCTGCTAAAAACATATTTGTTTAGACAAGACTATCCAAATGTTTAGAAATGGATGAGAGTTTTCCTCTGCTTTTAGAACATTCTTCTTTTAACTTTTCAAAATCCTTAAACTATTGCTGTCATTTTTTTGTACTGCTGATTCCATTGCTTCATCTTTTTTTGTAAACCACATTAAGTGTCTTTTTAAAATCAATCAAGCAGTGTGCAAATCAATAAGATGCAACCGAATGGGAGGCAAGGGGGGGGCACGTTGTAGGAAGCGAGTCGCCAAGGCCAGCGGGCAGAATGCGTGCCCAGCCTGCTGGCTCTGGTGCCACCAGAATTTCCTTCTTCCATTTAAAAGACTTTCTAGAACCATTTATCTGGGCTGGATCCAGCAAAAGAAGAATAAAGATGATTTCAATCACCACCCAGGACTTGGACCAGACAGGCACCTCTTGGAAAAAGCTGAGTTATCAATTGCGTTAGAACAATGAAACCACCAGGGCTATGCTGAGCTGGAAATCCCTCCCTGCCAGCCCCTGAGAGCAGCGTTCCCTAACCCTGGCCACTGTGGGAACAAGAATAGATGGGCGACTGGCCTGACTGAGTAGGCTCTTCTCAGTTATGGGTCACAGCTCTTGGCTGAAGTCCCATTCAGCTCGTGGCAAGTTCCCTTCACACACAAACACATACCCGCCCTCCAAAAAACAATCACTAAAAAACATGGGCTCAGCTGCGCTCTTCTTTTCCGCTTTCAGCAGCTGCGTCCCAATGTTGGCACCTAAACACGTGAGCCAAGAGCTGGCAGATCTCCGCCCTGCGTTTTGCAATTTGCATTCAACATCTGTGCAGAGAAGCAGAGCAACACCCACCCACCAGATCATTTGAATTTAAGAGCCATATTCCCAGGGACTATCACTCAGATTTTGAAATGGCTGCCTGCTGTGCCTTTCTGCGAATAATACACATTAACCAAAAGGTGCTTCCCCATGCAAACATGTGCGGTCAGCCATGCGCTCCCTGGCTGAGCGCACAGCTGCTCGGCAGCAACAACACCCGTCTCTTCACTCAGGCAGCCCGGCGTGGCTCAGCCAGCCCCGAAGGAACGGAAACACAGTGCCTTTCCCCCCTCAAAGTGGCACTTAGGGTTCCCCAATACCCACAACAACCCTGAGAGGTAGAGGTTTGGCTGAGAGGCAGCCACTGGCCCAAGGTCATGCCAGTGGGCTTCAAGGCTGAGTGCGGGATATGAACCCTGGTCTCCCAGGTCCTCGTCTGACACTCTGACCACTACATCACACTGCTTTTCCATCTTAGTGCTTTCAAGATGCTTTGGAGCAGTCAGCCCAGCAGCCCCGAGGTTTAAAGCAGAAAGCAAAACCAGGAGCAGCAGAAGGGCTGAGTTCAACCTCTACCTCCATCACGAACCCAGTGCCCTGCCCTGCCTCCACCTGCAGCTTAGGATGAATACTGGCCTACACTGCAGGAGGGGCGGAAGGGCTGCTGGTGGCACACAGCACACTAGCCCTCTGAGCACTTGGAAATCTCAGTGTAAGGATGCTTACACTGACAAATGGCAATGCAACGACAAACCTAGACAGCATCTTAAAAAGCAGAGGCATCACCTTGCCAACAAAGGTCCGTACAGTTCAAGCTCTGGTTTTCCGAGTAGTGATGTATGGAAGTGAGAGCTAGACCATAAAGAAGGCTGATCGCTGAAGAATTGATGCTTTTGAATTATGGTGCTGGAGGAGACTCTTGAGAGTCCCATGGACTGCAAGAAGATCTAACCTCTCCATTCTGAAGGAAATCAGCCCTGAGTGCTCACTGGAAGGACAGATCGTGAAGCTGAGGCTCCAAGACTTTGGCCACCTCATGAGAAGAGAAGACTCCCTGGAAAAGACCCTGATGTTGGGAAAGATGGAGGGCACAAGGAGAAGGGGACGACAGAGGACGAGATGGTGGGACAGTGTTCTTGAAGCTACCAGCATGAGGGAGGCAGTGGAAGACAGGAGTGCCTGGTGGGCTCTGGTCCAGGGGGTCACAAAGAGCCAGACATGACTAAACGACTAAACAACATCAAAGGATACTAGCATTAGAGCTGTTGATGATATCCAAATCCATTACAACCAGAAGAGGGACACAGTGGTCTTAATCCCAGGGTCGCAGGAAGCCTCCTTATTCCAAGTCAGACCCTGGTCCAGCTCAGTAGCACCTGCACGGACTGGCAGCAACGGCTCTCCAGGGTCTCAGACAGGAGCCTCTCTCCCAGCCCTTCCTAGAGATGTCTTTGGGGACTGATCCTGGTATCTTCTGCATGCAAGATAGATGCTCTGCCCACCCAGTTGTGGCCCTTTCCCAAAAATCCCACTCAATAGGAACACAGAAATCGTGTCTGGGATGGTGGCTTGTCCACCAGAAGAAGACAGTTCTGAAAAGTTTTGTTGCTCTGGGACAGGCTTCCCCAACGTGGTGCCCTCCAAGTCTTTTGGACTCCTTCAGAAAGCAGTGGAAACTCCTTCCTTGGAGGCTTTTAAGCAGAGGTTGGATGGCCACCTGCCAGGGATTATTGACCCTTCCAGCTATGGTTCCACAACTCCAGTGGGCCATGCTGGCTGGGGCAGATGGCAATTCATCTCGCGGGCACCAGGTTTGGGTGCCAGGGAAGACTGTTCTGAGACCAGCTCCTGAATGAGCTCTTTTGATGATGGCGGAGGAGACAACTTCACAAAGCAAAAGGCTTTTAATTCTCCAGCAACACATTTCACTCGCAAGGGATTGTTGCACGCAAACCTCCCCCCCCCCCACATCCGCCCGCTGCCTTCCTTGGAACTGCAGGTTTCACACATGCACCCCCCCCCCCAGCAACATCGCCCACGCTCCTGGCAGGCCGGGAACAGCTCAGCAGGAAACTGACGGAAAAAGAGGGCTGCAAATGTTGCATCCTTCCCTGGGCATGGGGGGGGGTTGCGGTACAGAGGGGGTCTCTCTTGCGCTCTCCCTGCAGGCTGACCGGCCTCCTCCCTTGCGCCCCCCCCCCCCCCGAGCCTCCACCTGCAGAACCATAAAAAGCTCTTCAGCTGAGCTGCAAAAACTCCTTGTGAAAAAAATGAGCCGCATCCTGCTCCGGCTCTTTCTCAGCCCCCCAAACAAGGCGCGGGTTTGCACAAAAGCTGTCTATTAAAAATTCAAGCCTGAAAGATGCTGATTAAAGAGAGACAACTCCTTGGGCGTTTCAAGGGCTTTTTGAGTGCTTCTGAAGCCCAGTCTTTCTCCTGACCGGCAGCCCAGCCCACCTATCCATAGCTCTGCACAAAGAGGGGGACACGATCCTTTTCCCTCCTCTGCTGAAGCTGGAAGGCAAAGTAGAGGAGCTACAGGATGAAGAGTGGATTCAGCCAGCCAGAGTGGGAGACAAGAAAGTATTGAATCTATGCAAAGGAGCGGGGATGAGGGTCCGCAGCACACACAACTCTGTGCAGAGGCAGAATTTGCAATTTGCACTCAACAGACCAAGCTGTTCTCTGGTGATCAAGCTCCACAATTAATTCAGCTCCACCTGTCGGAGGGGCTCCAATATGCAGAATCAGACAAGTGCAAGGAGCCTGCTTTGGCTTCACCTTGAGCCCTTTCAAACTCCCGACTTCTGTCTCCAGGATCTGCACCTGCCGCTTAAATTGATATTCAGACTGGTGAAACAAATTAAGAGAGTACGCTGAACTGGCGAGAGATTATCAGCAAGGTTACGAGACATTACAGATGAAGAATTTATCAAAGAGTGGGACATATACAGAGTCTGTGTAAAAGAAGACTGTCAAAATATCGATCCATTGGCAGGAGTTTTGATTGAACTTCTGTGTGTAAGTAGGGTAATTTGATAAAACTTAAAGTAAGTCAGACAACATGGAGAAAATAAAGTTAAGTGCGTATTCAAGGAATTTAATTTGGGAACTTAATGGGAAGATTGGAGGTAATGTTAAACTGAATTGCAAAATGATGCAGGAAGCAAGTATCAATTAAGGAATGAATGATTGCTTATTTTTTATTTTGCCTTTAGTATCTGTTGATCTTTTTTTGTTATACAGTTTTCAATCAATATAGCATTTAAATATATATATAAAATAAATAAATAAATTGATATTCAGACACCACCAGGAGTGGAGTGACAGGCATTGCAAGCTGCAAGAGCGAGAGAGGAGGAGGAGGAGCAGAGGCCTCTTCCAAAAGCCGTCCGTAAGCCTCGCCCTAAAGATGTGGTGGTTCTGAGCACTGCCAAGCGAGGAACCCCAAGACCCCATACCACAGACGACATTGAGGGGTGCATGTCCTGGGCCACACTATGAGCACCGCCCAACTAATATGTCCCATCAGCGCATGGGTTCACGCTTGCGCAACATAACTTCCTCCCCTCTTCCCATGCCCTTCCCAAATCTAACCCCAAGGGTTGGGAAACCCCAACAACAGGGGGGTTTAGGGGTTTAGGGGGTGCACAGGGTTGTTCTCTACAAAAAGCATGAATCTTCACCTTAGCTGGATGCCACCAACAGCTTCAGTGTTGCTCCTCCCACCCACCCGAAAACCACTGCCACACCTCCCCCTCTCCCCAAGCTGCCATATCAGTATTGATTTTGCTTGCGCTATAAAATCGTTTATATGCTGCCTTTTGGGGCAAAGCCCACCCGAGGTGGCCAGCGCCATAGTTAAAAGCACAATAAACACAAGGATCTCAAATAATTGGAATAAGGCGAGGCAAAAGGATTCGCAACAATTAAAAAGCCCAGTGACGACAGTTACAAAGACTTATAAAACAGCGGGACAGAGATTTGTGCCACACGGCTCTGTAGGAAAAGCTTTTGGCAGAAAGGCAGTCTGCAGCTGGGGGGCGGGAAGTGTAGGAAGCAAGGAAGAAACTTTGCAAAACAAAAGGGGGGGTTGGAGAAGGTGAACATAGGACCCTGACGCCAAGCCTGTCTTAGCCGTTATCTCTAGGGGGCCCCTGTGAAGAGGGGCAGGGGAATGTTTCTCACCAGCTGTGGGGCTTTGCGTGCAGAACTTCCCAGATCCAATCCCTGGCATGTCCTGGGGGGCCAGGAGAGACCCCCGCCTGGGGCCCTGGAGAGCTGCTGGTGGCGCCGAGCTCGGCTAGACCAACCGGTCTGACTTAGTACCAGGCAGCTCCCTATGTTCCTATACTGCAAAAAGGGTCATTAACTTATGGCCTCTTTCATTTGCATTTTTTAATTTGCAAAGTGCTTTTACGAGCTCGTCTGTCCAACACAATCCCGCGAGTTGACTTCTGCTTCTAGGCCTGGAATGGTCTGTCCTGCAAGAGTCGCTTGCTCGGCAACGGCTAGATTCCAGCACGCCAATGTCACGAGCCAAGCTGTCCAAGAATTTCCATCCAAGCCATCTCCATTCCTCCCCCCCCCCTTTGCAAATTGAAAATGGTAGTTCAGTGGCTGGGCAAAGCACTGGAGCCCCCAGGTTCCGTCCCCTGGCAGGAATGGCCAAAGGGAGCACAGGAGCAACACAGGCAGAGGTTCTGGAGTGTGGATGGCACTGGCCTAGGCAGGGGCGTCACAAGGGGGTGGGGGGTGCAGTCCACCCTGAGTGTCATGCCTAGGGGGGTGACAAAACCCCCCTGGGAGGAAGAAGAAGAAGAAGAGTTTGGATTTGATATCCCGCTTTATCACTACCCGAAGGAGTCTCCAAGCGGCTAACATTCTCCTTTCCCTGTGAGGCGAGTGGGGCTGAGAGACTTCAGAGAAGTGTGACTGGCCCAAGGTCACCCAGCAGCTGCATGTGGAGGAGCGGAGACGCGAACCCGGTTCACCAGATTACGAGTCCACCGCTCTTAACCACTACACCATGCTTGGCGTGGTGGCACTCACACATTCAGTGGGCGGATTTCCACGATTGGCACAATTGTTGTTGTGAAAATCCACCTGCTGATTGCGCAAATATGGCTGGTGATCAGCCTGGCACCCCCCGGTGAGCGGCGTTCGCACACACCGCCCCCCAGGTGGTTTTATGCTATCCTCGGTTGGACTTTCACAAACAGTGGGCATATCTGTTTTGCAGCCAAAACAGAAATGAGCTCAACAACTTTGGGCAATGTACATGGGGGGGTGGTGACAAAAACCTGACCTTGGTTTGCCTCTAGGCCTAGGTGGGCCAATAAGGCTGCTTCACATCACCTTAAGGCTGCACCTTGAGGCTGCCAGAAAGGATGTTTTGCCCTCCCACTGCCCCCCCCCAAGTGTGTTTCTAAGGAAGTGCAAAACATCCGGACCCAACTTGCTTGGATGGAAATTCTTGGACAGTTTGGCTTTCCACCTTGCAAGGTGGAAAAGAGGCTCTGCAAAGCAAATTATCCTACAGGGATGACAATTCCGGACCCAAAGGGCGGGTCTTGAAAAGGTAGGCTACATCGTTCAGTTCAATATCTGGCTGAGGTGGGCTGTGCAAAGCCAGCAATTCCCCCTTCCTCTTGGGTACTTTAAAAAAAAAGGAACAAACTTTGGAAGTCTAGCAGGGCAGAGAGTAAGCCATCGTTAGGCGGCCCTCAGGTAACTGTGTGCTCTCTCTGTGCTTGGCAGAGATGTGCCTCTGAGCACGCACAGAGTGCATGCCATTTCCAAACCAAGGCATCAAAGGTCGCTCTTAGCCACCAAAGTTTAGACAGTGTGGCTGACAGATCTGAAGCTTGGCAGCTCTTGGTTTAAACGGGACTGCTAAGGAGGCCATACTGGGCATGATCCCAGACCTCACCCAGGAATCTCACTGCCCACAGTGGCCAGGGCAGTAGTCACAGCTCAGGTGCAGCAGCAGACTGCCTGCCACTCCATCAATTGATCAGCTACCTTTTCATCATATATTGACTTTGCTCCATCTGCTCCTTGCAGGCAGGGTCGGACCACACAAACAAGCACCCACCTTTCAGGGGCAGAGCACCTGCCTTGCCTACAGGAGTCACGGGTTCAGTTCCCCAGTTGGGAAGTCTCCTGTAGGATATCCTGGCCAGCTGCTGCCAGTCAGTGTAGACAACAGCTAGATCAGTGGCTCTCATTGTGGGGGCATCCCTGTATCAGCTTCATCAGTTTTGCTGATTTAATTGAACTCAATGGCTAGAATCAGATTTTGAATAAATGTGCAATTAATTGTCGCTGTCTCAAATTGCATTGTGTCACATTAGTGAGTCATGCAAACTGCTGCTCTGAAATAATGCTTTTCAATAGGGTACAGTAGGGGGCACTGGGGGTGAGTTTATAGGTCCAAGCCCCCCCCCCCCTAAGCTAGGTGGAGCACCAATCTGACTCGGTATAAGGCCTATGTTGGGTGAGTAGAGGGAGAGCACTCGGTTAGTGCTTGAATTGGGCCAGACACAGCAGATGTGAATTTCAGACCGCTCAGGGAAGTAAGCCAAGCTACATGCCAGTAGAGTGGGGGGGGGGGAGAGAAAGAGAGAGAGAGAAGGGCCTCCTGACAGTGGAATCCCAAAAGGATGCTGAGAGAGATTGGCTGCTTCCTATTCCAATAAGACGATTCACAAGTTCCTGAAATGATGTATCTGCAGACAGCGTGGGCTAGTGGTTAGAGTGTTGGACTAGCAACTGGGAGACCAGGGTTCTCGACCGTGAAGTTCTCCCTGGGTGATCTTGGGCCAGTCACTGGCTCTCAGCCTAGCCTACCTCTATGAAGAAAGGCAGCAACGTTGGGGCCTTCTTCATTTAGAGAAAAGGCAAGGAAAAGGTGACATGACAGTTTATGAAATTCTGCTTGGCGTGGAGAAAGCAGAGAGAGAAAAGTTCTTCTCCATCTCTCTAGAGCTTGTGGACCTCCAGGGAAGCTGAATGACGGAAGGTTAAGGCAGATAAAGGAAAACCTTTCTTCACACAGCACAGAACTATGGAACTCCCTGCCACAGGAGGCAGTGATGGCCAGCAACTTGGATGGCTGTAAGAGAGGAACAGGCACATTCACAAAGGAGAGGACTATTAATTGGTACAAGCAATGAGGAGAGGGCTCTCATGCTTGACTCCTGCTTGTGGCTTTTCCCTTTGGGCATCTGGTTGGCCCCTGTAAGAACAGGATGCTGGGCTGGATGAGCCAAGGGCCTGATCCAGCACAGGCTCTTACCTAACTTCTTATGTTCTGTGGAGCACAGATTCCTTGTGAAATGGGAAGCAGAGGCGTGCGCATGCAAAGAGCTGGAGAACGTGTTCTTCCTACTCCCTGTGCGCTGTAGACATCCTCCTTCTCTGTTACATAAGGACAAATTCATTAGTGGAGGCCTGTCATGTCTGGTGCCGTCCACAGGGAAGAGGGCTGGGATGTCGGAGCCACGCTAGAAGCTCAGTGTGCAAACCCCTTTTCCAGCTCTTCACAAGATGTGCTTTCTGGGCTGACTTGAGCACCAGAGTCTGTGTCCATTTCAATGCAACATCCCATTGCTCCGTCACACAGAGAGGAGCATCAGGAGTAGCACAGCTGGGAAAACCAGTGGCCAGAGCAAATCCTAGGCATGGACAGCCTTCTTTTTGAACCACTTGGCAGAGCCGAGGCTCTTGAGAGCAAGGAGGCAAACCTTTGGTGCCAATGGGCATGATTCAGGGAATGTGTCCTGTTCAAATCTGATTGACATGCAAGAGGAGGATGGATCAGTGGAGATTAGCATGTAAAAATAATTAGTCCATTTTCGGGGGGGGGGGGGGGTTATAAAGTCAGCCACATTTTGCTGCCACAGCTCTGCCTGGGGTTAAAAACACCTGAGAACACGTGGGATCAGCTATCAGACTCCAGTCACTGAATATTTGTTAAAAATCTGAAATCTGGGAGCGCAAAACACTATGGGTGTCTTTCAACTAAGGTTTACAGTGGTACTTCGGTTTAAGAACAGTCCTGTTTACAAATGATTTGGTTTAATAGCTCTGCAAAACCGGAGTAGTGTCCCAGTTTGAGAACGTTACCTCGGTCTAAGAACGGAATCCAAACGGTTGAAGGGCACCAGCAGCGGGAGGCCTCATTTGGGAAAGCACACCTCAGTTTGAGAACAGTTTTGGTTTAAGAACAGACTTCTGGAAACTGAGGTACCACTGTACTGTAGAACAGACTACCTTGGATGGTGGTTGACTCTCCTTCCTTGGAGGTTTTTAAGTAGAGGTTGGGTGGCCATTGGTCATGTATGATCTAGTTAAAATTCCTGCATTGCGGAGGGTTGGACTAAATGACCCCTGAGGTTCCCTCCAACTCTACAATTCTGTGATTCTATGAAAAACAATGACAAGCCAATATCCCCCACCCCACAAACACATTTAAAAGGCCATGCAATGTTAATCAGGGTTAGAAACTGAGATATTTAAGCTGGGCGCCAAATGGCTCCTTAAACCAGCCAAAACAGAATGCCTAGTTGCCATTTGAGGCCCAGGCGGCTCGAAAGTCACATTTTTCAATACGACTTTAGGGTTCCTGAAATTCATTGTGATTGCGCAGATAAAATGTAATGGATAGAATTCCACAGGACATTTTGCTAACATGAGGAAACAGAAGAGCCCAAGATCCCCAGGTAGGCAGCTCCAGGTGGTGGAGAAATCCAGGTGTCATCCTGCCACACAGTCATCTTCACTTGGGCAGGTAGCCAGGTGTAAAATGCCCTTGGCACCTGGTGAATTTCGGATACTGATGTTCATCAACCAAAGTCCTGGTTATAGAGAAATGGTGCCCAGAAAACATGCCATGAAGGTGCCAGATGAGTCTCCCTGGGGAGAGCATCCCACAAGTGGGGAGCCACCACAGAAAAGGCCCCTTCTCCTGCTGCTGCTGCTGCCCTCCAGAAAGGAGGGAGCTGAAGATGGGCCTCGGGTGATAATTGCGAGCCCAGGTCAGTTCCGCACACTTGACCCCCCAAGTACCTGTGAGCATTACAGCTAGAAGAGAACGGATTTTGCTCCCTGTGGTTCAAAGCATATATGGCCTGGGAGGAACTACAGATCCTACACCTTTTAGTTACTGGAAGCGCAGAAACAGAAGTGGGGGCGGGGGGGGGCGGGCAGGACTTTCTGGAAACCAACTGAATCCAGAATCAAAGGCTGCAATGTGGGACAATTAATCCGGGAACTGTTATGCAAATGCAGCAAGGGAAAAAATTAAAAGGGAAGAGCTTTCAAAATATGAAGAAAAGTGTGGGGGGGGGGGGGGAGGCAGCCCTGAGCCTGGGAGAAATTCAGGGATCAATCTACCACCAATGATCTGACTTATTAGATGTTGAAATTGCTTTTCATGTGTTGGGGGGGGACTACATTTCAAAGTCCTTTATAAGCTACCTTTGAAGGATCCGTATTCTGACAGACAGGCTGCAAATAATAATGGTAACAAGCTGCACAATATCCACAGACATCCCTGCTGTGGTGCTGCCTACGAGGGAGCACTCTGCACTTGTGCAGGAGAACTCTTGCCACCCTCCCTGCCTCAGACGCTGCGGGCCTGGCTCCGGGAAATACAGCCCCTGGGTCTGCCTTCTAAATGGGGGTTTGCAGTTCTTAAGTGGCACTCTGCACACGCTCAGTTTATTTGCTTTTCGTCACAATGGCAATAGGAGGGGGTAGCCTAAGCCTGAATCCCAGTTGGTGTGGGGCAAAGAGCAAGAGACAGCTCCTGACGTCAAGCCCTGCTACGGGCACCCAAGAGGCATCCAGCCGAACCCTGTGGCAGGACTAATGGCCCCACCTTAGTCGCAGTCAGAGTGGCATCAAAATGTAAAAGCTTCATCTGTGGCAGCTAGGTCTATAAATGCCTAGTAGCTCTGGGGGATAAACAGAGCTCCAGGTTTAGGGGCAGTCTACCTCGGTTGCCGATCTGTCGAGGTGGAGCTGGACAGTACCCTGCAAACTGCGAGGAACCAGGCGCTGAGCTAAGAGGACTCACGGCCTGGACTGCTCCGTCTGGGCTCTCAAAACAAGGGAGGCACTCTGCACATGCCCCGAGGCCCCCCTGCAAGGGCAATCCCCGGGAGCACCCGCACTCCCTCAGCACACGACGCCCAGGGTCGCTGCTTCTGGGTCTGGCCCCCCAGGGCGCCCCCCGCCCGCGGCAGCTACTGACCTGGTCTCCGCCGGACGTGCCTCTTCCTGCCGCTGCAGAAGCGGACCTTGCTGAAGACGCCCAAGACGTGCCTCTCGCAGAGGGAGCGGCCGTCCTTGCTGGGGCTGGAGCGGCGCTTGGAGGCGGACACGCGGTCGCTGTTGGACTCGCGGGCCTGCCGCTTCTGCCGGATCAGCGAGCTGGCGATGGCCGCGGCCATGGCCGGACGGGGCGGGCGGCGGCGGCGGCGGCGGCAGCAGCAGTCACAGGCCGCTAGCCCTCATCGCCCGCTCGACGGCTCCCCATCTTCGGCGCAAACCCCCCACCCCGAAAGTCCGGGCCCCCAGCAGAGACCCCCTGCTCCTCTCCGCCTCCCCCCCAGCCCAGAGGCTGGGGGGAAAAGACGCCTCTGCTCGCCTCCCTCCCGCGCTGCCTCCGCTCGGGAGAAGGTCCGACGGCAGGGGCTCTCCGTCGGCAGGCTGGCCAGGCGCCTTGTCCAGGGCCCCGACGCCCCTCCGGAACCTCGCGCCTCTCCAGATGCGAGCCCCGCAACAGCTGGCCGCTCCAGGGCCCGCGCTGCCTTGGCACGAAGGGACGGTCCTCGTTGCGAAGCGAGCGAGCGAGAAAGAGATACAAAACCCGGCTGGCAAATGTTGGGCGTGGAGGGGGGAGGAGGGGAGGCTCTCCAGAGCCCTGCCTCAGTATCCCCCCGCGGGTCCCGAGGCCCAGCGGTGCATCACGAGGAGGAGGAGGAATGTGGGTCCGACGGGGCGGCTGCGGCTGCTGCTGCTCCCTCCGATGCTCTAGCCGCCTCGGCGCGGGGGTCTCCGGCGTCGGGGCCTCGCGGGGATCTCATTTCTGAGCTGCCGGACCCGAGAGGCGCCGGCGGAGCCCCCCTCATTGCCCCCGCTCCGTCCGGGACCCGTCCGGCGAGGCCTTTCGCAGTGTCAACGTCGGCTGGGAAGACGAAAGAGGCGCCGTCTGTCTCCACGCTCGGGGACCGCGCGGAGGGCGGGCGGAGGGGGGGGGCGAAGGCGGGCTCTCTCAGGCTCCCGCCCCCCGTCGCCGCCGCCTCCTCCTCCTCTCCGTCGGCGGCGGCGCTGCAGCTGCCTCGTGGCCCCCGCTGCGGCCCGCCGGTCCCCGGGCCAGCCACATAGCTCCGCGACGGCCTCGCTCAGCTTCTCCGGCGGCCCATGGCGCCACGAGGGACCCGGTGGCGGCGAAGCCCCCTTCCTCCTCTTCTTCTGGGCTGCCCGGGAGCCGCCCCCACCGGCGAGGAGCTCAGGGGCCGCCCGGGGGCCGGACAGCAGCCGCGGCCGCCCGGGCTGCCATCTCCTCTCCCCGGGGAGGCGGTTTCGCGGCGGGTCCTGCGGTCCCGACCCGGCGGAGCAGCGGCGCGCGGAGAATGGCAGCCTCTTCGGAGGCAGCCGGTGGCGGCGGCGGCACTAGCAGCCTCGCCTCCCTCCCCGCTTCTACGCAATCCTACGTGACCGAGGTTTGGATGAGAGGCTCGCCCGGGCGGAGGAGAGACCACTGCGGGCGCCGCTGATTCGACGGCTCGCCGGGGGACAGCAGGAGGGGCTCGCTGGCTGGCTGGCTCGCAGCCCCGGCACCTCTTTCGCCCGCGCTGCTCCGAGGAGGATGCGCTCGGCGCTCGCCAACGCGGGAGGCTGCCCAACGCATCCCACCGCCCCGCGCATCGAGGACGGCGGCGGGGGGGGGGGGGGATCCCAGGCCCCGCAACGGAATGCGGGGCTAGACCCCTGGAGCGGAGCCAGGAGATAAGAGCATCAGAAGAGTTTGCAGGATGAGGCCAATGGCATCTCACAACGGCTGAAACCACCAGCGGCGGCAGCAGCAGCTGCTCTCCTCTCGCCTCCTGCGGTTTCTGGCAACTGGTGTTTAGAAGCCTTGCTGCCTGTCAGTTTTTGACAATGTCGCCGGGCCATTAAAAAACAAGGGGTGGGGGTCACTGGGTTTGAGGTGCCTTGAAAAGGCGAGGATCCACCAACTGGTTGCAGAGAATGGAGCCTCCCCACCCAGGGGTAGTCTACCTCTGAATGGGGTTCTTGCAAAAGGGAAAGGCTGTTTCTTTCATGCCAGTTGCTGGAAGCTACAGGAGGGGGGAGTTGTGCTCTTTGTGGTCCAATCCTGCTTGCAGGTTTTCCATTGGGGCGTCTGTGAGAACAGGAGGATGGGCTCCAGGTGGGCCATTGGCCTCATCCAGGAAGTTCTGATGTCCCTCCTCAGGGATGCTGACCCTCTGCAGCCTCCCAGTTTACTCTGCCCCCTTCCTTAAGGAGATCAATCTGGGAAAACAGGATGCGCCGTCTAGGGATCAACCCTGCCGGGGGGGGGGGTGTCACTCACCACCCTTATAAATGCTTCTGTCCTTTGTGTGTGGCTTGTTGAAGCTGCCTCGCTGGTGACACTCTGCAGGTGCCTAGGAGCACACCCCTCTGGCATGCTCAAGCGTGCAAGCACAAGCGCCCACGGATGCTCGGAGGCACTCTGCTTTTGGAAGCTTTTCGTGCTAGGCCCCCAAAGGGGACTTTCACACAATTACTGAAGCCCCCCCCCCCTTCTAACTGTATGAACAGGGCACAGGGAAAGGATTGCTTTAAAAAGTACCATATTTTTTGCTCTATAAGGCTCACTTTTTCCCTCCTAAAAAGTAAGGGGAAATGTGTGTGCGTCTTATGGAGTGAATGCAGGCTGCGCAGCTATCCCAGAAGCCAGAACAGCAAGAGGGATTGCTGCTTTCACTGCGTAGCGATCCCTCTTGCTGTTCTGGCTTCTGAGATTCAGATATTTTTCTTCTTGTTTTCCTCCTCCAAAAACTAGGTGCATCTTATAGAGCGAAAAATACGGTAATTTTATGACCTGTTCCAGCACATTTAGGTTGCTTTACAGGCCCTGTGAATGGAAGGACTGGTTTTCAGCACCACTTGAGTGACACCCAAGCCCTGCCTTGGTATTTGAGAATGCAGTCGTCTTAATGAATCGCCCCAGAGGGGGCTCATCTCAGTCCGGAATGCTGCTTCGTAAAAGGGTATAAGAACAGCCCTGCAGGATCAGGCCAATGGGGGCCCCCTAGTTCAGAATCCTGTTCTCACAGGGGCCAAGCAGATGCGGCAATGGGAAATTTGCAAGCAGGATTAGCTCTTCCCTCCTGTGGTTTCAGGCAACTGGGATTCAGAAGCACAGTGAATTTGTCAAATCTTTTAAAGCCATCCAGGTTCATGAACATCACTGTCTCCTGTGGCAAGGAGTTCCACACTTTAACTGTAGTTCCACTTCTTGCGTCTTTCCTGAATCTCCCAACATTCGACTACACTGGAGGTCAATGAGTTCTAGGGTTTGCAAAGAAATATTTTAAAAAAACAAAACTATCCACTTTCCCTATGCTTTGCATTATTTCACAAACTTCTGTCATGTCCCCTCTTCCCTTTCTTCCCTCTAAACTGTTGTGTGTGTGCTGCTACCAGGGTGGCACAGAAGGGAGTTGTGAGGCTACCGTTTGACTGGTCATTACAACTCCTCTCTCTCCACTGAGCCGCTGCAGCCCAGTTCGTATCTGATTTCACCACCCTAAACCGATAAAAGCTACGTCTGCATTATTTATCCATTTTCCTCTGCTGGGTTAAGTTGCTGTGAGGCAGGAGGGGATTGGATGAAGTGCAAAGCATGAAAAGGGAGGCTGTGGAACAGATCCTGGTTGACCGGAGCCCAGAAGGGGGAAAGGAAACATGTGCCACGGAGATGGGAAAGTGAACAGAAAAATAACATCGCCATCAAGAGTAGGACCTCCATCGTTCCACCCTGAGGTCCCCTGCAGAAGGTCAAGGCCAGGCAGGAAGCAGGCTGTAGAAAAGCCATGCCTGCCCCTCTTCCCAGGTGCTGTGTTGAGTTCTGCTCATCTCCCTCACCTCAGAAAGGATGTAGCAGAGTCGGTAAAGTTTCAGAGTAGGGCAACCAAGGGTGGCGCTGTGGGTTAAACCACAGAGCCTAGGACTTGCCGATCAGAAGGTCGGCTGTTCAAATCCCCGTGACGGGGTGAGCTCCCGTTTCTCAGTCCCTGCTCCTGCCAACCTAGCAGTTCGAAAGCACGTCAAAGTGCAAGTAGATAAATAGGTACCGCTCTGGCGGGAAGGTAAACGGCGTTTCCGTGCGCTGCTCTGGTTCGCCAGAAGCGGCTTACTCATGCTGGCCACATGACCCGGAAGCTGTACGCCGGTTCCCTCGGCCAATAAAGCGAGATGAGCGCCGCAACCCCAGAGTCGGCCACGACTGGACCTAATGGTCAGGGGTCCCTTTACCTTTAAGCTAGTCTGCTAGTTGAGACTAGAAACAGAGGAAGCCGTCTCATACAAAGTCAGACTGTTGGTCCATTTAGCTCAGTATTGTCTGCACTGGCTGTTAGCATCTCTCCAGGGTACCAGAGAAGGAGCCTTCCCTAGCCCTGCCCAGAGATGCCATGAGGAATTTCACCTGGGATCTTCTGCAAGCAGTGTGTGTGTCCTGCCACTGAGCTGTGGCTCTGGGAGAGATTGACTTTCTCCCAGCTCTTTATAAATGTTCTTTGTTTTGCGTAGCTGAAAATGTTGGTATCTGTAATTTTTATTGTGTGTTTTACGCCGCTGGAATGGTCTTGATGACGGGGCAGGCTCATAAATCAGGCGGAGAAACAAGCACTTAAATTAAATTGCAGATTGGCCATTAGCAAAGTTAGGGAACTTTCATTTGTGAGGTTAATCATGCCTTTTGGCCTGGAACGTGTCGTTTGTGGATACTGTCAATACAGATCACAAAGCCATAAAAACATTTGCATTTGCACAGCCCTTTGGAGTGCTCAGAGCACCTCGCACGCCATTATCGCCATGCTCCTCACAACAACCTTCTGAGGTAGGACAGGGCTGCTGTAAGAAGAAGGCTTGAGGCTGAGAGAGACAGGCAGCAATCGCCCCTGCTTCCTGATGTGAGACTAGCAGGTCAATGGCTGAGAACATGTCTGCTGGGCCAGGCCAAAGGGGGTCCCTCTAGTCCAGCATCCTGCTCTCACAGAGGCCAACCTGGGAAACCGACAAGCATGATTCGAGCGCAAGAGCAACTCTCCCCTCCTGCAGTTTCCAGCAATTGGCATTCAGAAGCATTTCTGCCTCTAGCCATTCTGGCTTGGAGCCATCTGCAGCCTTTTCCACAAATTTGTCTAATCCACTTTTAAAGCCATCTTGGTTGGTGGCCATCAGGGCCTACAGTGGCAGGGAGTTCCACAGTCTAATTATGAGCTGCCTGAAGAAGTCCTTTCTTTTCTCTGTCCTGGGTTTTTCCGGCGTTCATTTGATGCCCACAAATTCTAGTGTTCCAAGAGAGGGAGGAAGCATTTTCCCTCACCGATTCCTCCTTGCCTTGTGCAGTTTTGTAAACTTCTGTCATATCGGCTCTTTCTGCCTTTTCTCTGAACTAAGGAGTCCCATAGGAGCCTCATAGGAGAAGGGCACCACCCCCTTGAATGTTTAGGTTGCCCTAGTAAAGGTAAAGGGACCTCTGACCATTAAGTCCAGTCTTGACCAACTCTGGGGTTGCGGCGCTCATCTCGCTTTATTATAAGGCGGAACCAGCTTCTTTTCCCCTGAGCCGGAGGGAAGGACCTGAACCAGCGGATTCAAATGCCAAGGAGATTCCAACTCAACATCTTGAAGAACTTTCCGATGGCAAGAGCTGGAAAGGACTCCCTGGGAAGGTGGTGGACTCTCCTTCCTAAGAGGTTTCTAAGCAGAGGTTGGACAGCCATCTGCCAGGGATGCTTTAGCTGAGATACTTGCACGGCAGGGGGTTGGACTAGATGACCCCTAGGGTCCCTTCCCACTCTGCAGTTCTATGAGGAAGCCCTCCTGCGTGCTGGCAATGTGAACCATGTGGCCTCCCTGGGCATCCCACCAGGTCTGTGTTCTGCCAGCCTCCTCTGATGTGTGTTGGGAGTCACTTCTGCAGGGCACATCGGAGTAATCAGCATAATAATAATAATAATAATAATAATAATAATAATAATTTATTTATACCCCATCCATCTGGCTGGGTTTCCCCAGCCACTGTTGGCAGCTTCCAACACAATATTAAAATAAAGTAATGCATCAAACATTAAAAGCTTCCCTAAAGAGGGCTGCCTTCAGATGTCGTCTAAAAGTCTGGTAGTTCTTCTCTTTGACATGTGATGGGAGGGCGTTCCACAGGGCAGGCGTCACCACCGAGAAGGCCCTCTGCCTGGTTCCCTGTAACCTCACTTCTCGCAGTGAGGGAACTACCAGAAGGCCCTCGGCGCTGGACCTCAGTGTCCGGGCAGAATGATGGGGGTGGAGACGCTCCTTCAGATATACTGGACCAAGGCCGTTTAAGGCTTTAAAAGTCAGCACCAACACTTTGAATTGTGCTCAGAAATGTACAGATGGAATCTCACAATCACTGGGCACGCAACACACCCAATCCCTAAGGACGAGGCAACTCCTCCTGTAAGACCACCAGAAGGGCCTGCTGGGAAGAACCAGAAAGCAGGACCTGAGCACCAGAGCAACTTTCCCCTCCTGCCTTCTCCAGCCACTGGCATTCAGAGGCATCCCTGCCTGTAACTGTGGAGGCAGAGCATAGCCTGGAAGAGTTTCTTAAATGCAACGTCACTTTAAAAATAGCCACAGCTCTAAATGAATCAAAGGCGGCTTCACACACAGCCCCCTGCCCCCCTGGGCTCCATCCCATAATGGCTAGCAATGCGCACACACCATTTTCACATCCAGCCCACAGCACTCTGGTTTGGGGGGGGGAAGCCCCCGCATCTTTGGGGGAAACCCTTGGTTCCACCTGCCCTTGTCAGAGCCGCTCATGAGCTCAGCCTTCCCCATTGTCAAGGATGCTTATTAAGCAGAAACAAGAGCAGCGCTTTATGTTTTATTAATATTTCACCCTCCGCAAGGCAGCCCCCTCTTGCATGCAGCCAGATAATTAAAATTCATGTAGCTTCGGCACTCCTGGGCGTCTCTGTGTGGGAGGAAGGATTTTGAAAGAGGCATGGGCAAACCCTGGAATTACAGCATTTTAACTGTCTCCCGGCCACTGAGCTTCCGCAGCGTTTGGTTCAGAGAGCTTGACAACAAAGAATTCAACACTGCTTGGAGACAAGGCATCCTCTGGAGCAGCCGCAGAATCTGGGAACTCCCACAGAGACACGCCAGGCACTCTCTTTACATCACTTCTGCCATATGCTAAGGATACACCTCTTTACCTTTGCGGCCTTTGACCCAGAGAGAGAACATTTTGGAACCACCCTATTCTTGTGACTATATCTGGTTTTAAACTGTTTTTCAAATTGCTGCAACCTGCTCTGCTTGCAGGCTTGCCATTGAGTCATCTGGGTGGTCACCGTGAGAGTAGGATGCTGGATCGGATTGGGGCCCCATTTGGCCTGATCCAGCTAGGGAGCTTTCAGGGGCTGACTTGATAACTGTGGGGAAACCCACAAGCAGGATTCAAACACAAGATCAATACTCTCCCCTCCTGTGGTTTCCAGCAACTGGGATTCAGAAACATTGCAGCCTCCAGCTGTGGAAAGAGCACCACCCTAGTTGTCACCCAGCCCTCTCCGCCAGGGGCTGCTCTGCAGTGCTTCCCCAAAGCTATGGCATTATTGCCATCTTTAGGGGGATTCTTGCATTACAATGCAATGCAGATGAGACACACAACATTGATGGCATGACAAGTGACAGGGTTTTGGCAGGGAACTATGGAATGTGCATCACCTGGAGACGGAGAGGTATGTCAACTCTGCAAAGTTCGCAGGTGCAAATAGTATCGAAAGTGGGATTGCATATAACCGCCCTGCTACCATCCTGGGCACAAACCATCATAAATGCACAACAAACAGGACCTCTGGAGTTCCTGGGCTGCTTCATTCGGAGAAAGCCCAATTTATGGCACTGCTCCCCTTTTGCAATCAGCAGTTAATATTTCAGCAGCCAAGGCTCTCTTGTTTGAAGAGAATAGGCTCTTCCCTCACCAGGGTATTCATTAGCCAGTGCTGGGTCCCTTAAAAACAACCCTGGCCCGCTGAGGATTACAGCAGAAAGGCGCTTGGCTGCATCGTAAAGCAAACAGCACCAAAACAACTGTGCAGAGAGCCCAGAAGAGACAAACTTTGGAGACTGCCTGTGTGGTGGAGAGATCCTTTCAGAAGCCGGAGAAAAGGGTTTCTGCCTGACAACAGGAGTTTTCATTTCCCTTGAGTGACTTTTCATCACCTAAATCAAAGAGAGGTGCGGTGCAATGAAGCTTCGGCCAGCTGAGAGGCAATTTTGGGAGCCTGGGAATGAGACTGTCAGGCCACATTTTCCTTTGAGGAAATCCAATTGGGTTCATAAACGCCCCCAAACAGCACCTTGTTTTCACAAAATATCTGCTGTAGAGGAAGGTCTGATTAAGTCGAAAGGCAGAGGACAAATGCTATTTGCAAAAAAGGAGGCAGGAGGGGTGGGCAGGCGGGGGGGGGGGGATTGGAAACACCTCTTTGCACAAACGGCAAAGGCTGCCTGGAATCACTGCCTCCCATGGAGGGGGGGCACTCTTGGGTGACGGGGAGTGCACAGAGTGGCACAAGGCCACAGAGGTGGTCTGCAAAGGTTGCAGGAGCTGAATGAAGGCCTCTCGTGGCTTTCGGAAAGGAGCAAGGAGCTTCCTGGAGGAGATCTGGCAATGGCCAGATGAACCTCCAGGCTCAGGGGAAGTCAACCCCTGAATGACTGTGTGGCATGCAGCATAAGAACCTAAGAACATTACCAGGAGCCCAGCGGGGCCAGGCCAATGGCCCATCCAGTCCACAATCCCGTTCTTATAGGAGCCACCCTGGAGCCTCTACTGGCAAACCTACAAGCAGGATCTTAGCACAAGAGTTCTCTCTCCTCCCTCGGTTCTCGACAGACGGAATTCATCCTCTGTCTGTGAAGGCAGAGCAGAGCCATCCTAGCTAGGAGCCATCTCCAGCCCTTTCCTCCATGAAGCTGTCTAATCCTGTTTAAAAGCCATCTAAGCTGCTTCCTGTGGGAGGGAGTTCCACAGTTCCAACTACAAGCTCCGTAAAGAAGGACATTTTTTTATCTGTCCTGAATCTTCCAACATTCAGCTTTATTGGCTATTGTGGTGTTTGCCCTCCAATGTGTGTGACATCATACTGGGTTCAGAGGGAAAGGGTTAACTAACTGTAAAATGACTAACTAATGGGAACCCAGGGGGCAGAGTTAACAGTGTATAAGTTTAAGCACAGAGGGTGTTGTTTTTTTTAGGAGAGTGTTAGAGTTGTTGAGAAGACAGCCTGCAGTTAGGAGAGACAGAGAAGATAAGTCTGTGCGTTGGGCTAGTCTGGTGTGAGAGTGGGAGAAAATTTGTTAAGAGGAGTCACTCAAACAGTTGAGATAATCAGTCAGAAGGTATTAGGAAGGTATAGGCTGGTAAAGAAACTAAAGTTAAGATACTGACAGGAATATTATCTGAGACACCATAAACTTGTTAATGTTTGTAAAATAAACTTGGAGGGGTTTTTTTGTTCACTTTTTACAACTGTCTGGACTCAGTGTTTTACCAGAGAGTAACTGGTTGGTGGCAGCGGGGAAGCGGGCACAGTGGTGGCACAGGGATCAATAGACCGTTAAACGTCCGGGGACCCTGTGTGATCGCCACAGCCATCTACAAGTTCTGATATTATGAGAGGACTTTTCTCTATCCATTTTCTCCGTGCCAAGCATGATTTTACAAAATTCTGTCATGTCACCTCCAGCCACCCCCTCATGTCAAACACTTCCTCTGTGGCATAAAACGGTTCTCACTCAGAAAGCACCTTCAGCTGTTTCTCCTATGTTCCAAATGAGAGGTGGGAAACTGAATTCTGTAAAGGTGATTAATAAAGTTGCCAGCTATTATTATTATTATTATTATTGACTCCTGCTCCTACGCCTTTAAGATCAGCTTGACTGGCAACTGCGGGGAGGTGAGCAATGCTGTAAAAAGCCTCGCAGGCTAATGACTGCACTCAGAGCTGCTGCAGAAGGCACAAAAGCAGCCCTCCGCCCAATCAGCTGGCAACTCAATCCTGCTCTGACTCAGGGGGAAAAACCAGTGACATTTCTTAAGCCAAAGAGCTCTGACCTGGGACATGAGAGCATCCGGCTCACTCAGCGTCTCAGCATCCCAAGCCCAGCCAAGAGTTTTCTTGTGGAAGAAAACAGCTTCCCACAGGTGATCAATTTGAAGCAGAGAGAGGAATCCTGAGTGCCTTCCAGGGTAATGGGGAGGCTTAATTAAGGAAATGCTGGCCTGGCGGTTTGGGATACTCTAATCCGTGGCCCCAGGGCTGCGCCAGGGAACTGAGCCAGCTCTAGGATGCTTGGAATGAGAGGCCTCTGGCTACAGGATGAGACACTCAAGACACCACTTCTCCACGTGGAAGAGTCTCTCGCTGGAGGCTCCTTCCAACTCCCATTTGCTCAGCAGGAGGGAAGCACAGGCTGAGCGCAGCCGCAGGTGACTTATCAGTCTCAGCCACAAGCCATGTTTTGCCTGGGGAAGCCGAAAGGACGGGGTTGCAGCTGGGAGAGGCAGACAGGAGGAGAAGGGACCAAAATGAAAAGCCGCTTAGCAGAGCACTTGAGAGATTGTGAGGAGGCTGTCTGAGGAGCAGGCTCTCCGAATGGCCCGTTGCCAACTTCTGGTGTGCAGAAGTCAAAACCGAAACTTCCAGGGGCAGTAAAACAGTCTCCCTTACATGCTTGCTTTCTACATGCAGGGAGGCTACCACTCCCTGCCTAAAAAAATGCACGACACAATTCCATGTGCAGACCTGCAGTGCATCTTGAAATCATACCATCCAGGAAACTGTATGATCATAGAATTGTAGAGTTGGTGGGGAAGATCTAGCCCAGCCCCTGAAATGCAAGACTGTACAATGACTGTACAAAGTGGTCCCAAGATGCAACCCTCAAGCACCTTTCAGCACCCAAGAAATTAACACAGGGAGCTGCCTGCTACGGACACAGAGCCTCAGACGAAGGAAATTCTGCGCTAGGGATCGTTAGAAAAGGATTTGAAAATGAAACCGCTGCTTTTGTAATGCCATCACACGACTCTACGGTGTGACCGCATTTGGAATACCGTGCACCGTTCTGGTTGCCTCGTCTCAAAAAGGATATTGTAGCGCTGCTGGAAAAGGTTTTAGATAAGGGCAGCCACAAGGATCAAGCTGGAGTGACCCCCCTGTCAGGAAAGGTTGCAGCATTTGTGATTTTTTAGTTTAGAGAAAAGGAGAATGAGGCAACATGATAGAAGTTTGTAAAGTTGTGCATGGCATGTGGACAGAGAAATGTTTTCCTCCCTGTTTCCTAACACTAGAAGTTGTGGACACCCAAGGAAGTCGAATGTTGGAAGATTCAGGGTGGATAAAAGGAAGTCCTTCTTTACGCAGCGCAGAGTTAAACTGTGGAACTCTCTCCCACTGGCCGTGATGACCACAGACATGGATGGATTCATTAGAAGATTGGACAAATTCAAGGAGCAGGAGCGGGCGATTGATGGGTACTAGCCCAGGATGGATCTCTCAGCAAGAGAGCATGGCCTAGTGACCTGCCCACCTTGCTGGGTCTGGATATTTCCCAGAATATCCCTCCGCAGAAGCAGGAAAAACGGAAGGTGTTTGGTTTAAGTGCAAAGTCCTGCTGTCTTCTAAGGCACAATGCTGCCCCCTTGTGGCTCTAAGAGTCCCTGTCCTGAGTCTTGCTCTAGGAAAAGATCTCATTCATCCTGACCTACTTGGGCACAGCTAGCATGGAGGTTATGCCTGGTCTTCACTGAGTGTACTTTCTGAGTTCTTTGTGGGAAGGTCACATGACGATGAAGATTCAGCCTGCACCCATCCTGATTTGCTTTGTGGAGTGTTTGCATGTCTGCCAGTGAGAGATTCATCCTTCCCCTCATTTATGAAAAGTCCTCTTTTTTAAAAGTGTATGGTTGTACTATGGCAACAGAATGATTTAATATAAATTTCCATCACGAGGTGGACAGCCTTGGCAGCCTGGAGCTGACCTTGGGCTGATCACCATGTATGTGACACATAAACCATTTTGACACACCATCGCTGCATGCATGCGGAAGTCAGAAATGCAGATTTAAGAGACATGCATTTGTAAGAACATTGCCTGCTGGATCAGGCCAAAGGAGGCCCATCCAGTCCAGAATCCTGTTCTCGCAGTGACCAAACAGGTGCCCAGTAAGGTAAAGTAAGGTAAAGGCTTTGAAGACACTCGAACTCAAGACGCAAGGGAGAAACGTGCTAGGAGGAAGGCATGCTTGGCAAACCGTGATCAACACCCGCCCGGAAACCAATGTCCCCACTGTGGAAGGACGTGTGGATCCAGAATTGGCCTCCACAGTCACTTATGGACTCACTGTTAAAACCGTATTTATGGAAGACAATCTTACTCGCTAAGAGGGATCGCCAAAGAAAGGTAAAGGACCCCATGATGGTTAAGCCCAGTCGAATTCAACTATAGGGTTGCGGAGCTCATCTCACTTTCAGGCCGACGGAGCCAGCATTTGTCCACTGACAGCTTTCCAGGTCATGTAGCCAGCAGGACTAAACTGCTTCTGGAGCAACGGGACACCGTTATGAAAGCCAGAGCACACAGAAATGCCGTTTACCTTCCTGGCACAGCAGTGCCTATTTATCTACTTGCACTGGTGTGCTTTTGAACTGCTAGGTTGGCAGAAGCTGGGACAGAACAACGGGAGCTCACCCCGTCACGGGGATTTGAACCACCGACCTTCTGATTGGCAAGCCCAAGAGGCTCAGTGGTTTAGACCACAGCGCCACCCGCATGCCCAGTATAGGAAACCAGCAGGCAGGATTCAAGCACGAGAACACTCTCCACTCCTGTGGTCTTCAGCAACCGGTATTCAAAAGCATTGCTGCCTCTGAATGTGGTGGTACAGTCCTGACATCCTGGCTAGTAGCCACCGATAGCCCTCTCCTCGTCCGTGAATTTGTCCAAACATCTTTGGAAGCCATCTAGGTTGGCCATCACTGGCTCCTGCGAGAGGGAGCTTCTTATGGTCTTTTTGGTGCTTCCTTGCATGATGGAAGCAGGAAGGCCTCCAAAGACCAGTTGCTCTTGTCCCTGGACCTGCTTCTCATAATGGGCCCTGTGAGAACAGGATGCTGGGCTAGATCCTGGCCCCCTTTGGCCTAGCAGGCTCTTCTGATGCTCAGTGGCTGCTAGCCATGGTATTATGTCCAAAAGCAAGGTGAGCCATCCACCTGTCTTGTCGCCCAAGACCCAGTTGGCTGTCTGCATTGGCTTAGTAAGGTGAAAGCTGTGCGAAGCGGCCAATATTCAGACCCTGCTCTGGTATACAAACCCTCAGCCCAGCCTCAGGCCCAAAGACATCTTCCAAGGATGGGCAGCAGGCCACACTGCAGGTGCCCAGAGGACCTGGATGGTGGCCAGCCAAGACGGCCTCACCATCGCTCAGGTCTCCCGAGGGAAAGTGCTCTGCTTTAATCCATTTAGCACAGGACCCTAGACCCGTAAATCTTCCCAAGTACCAGGATAAGAGCTTGTTGAGGCTGACCTCTTGCTCCTTCCTTGGTGTAAGAGTAAAGCCACGTTTGGCTGGTGGCCAAAGGGAGCTTCTGCCAGCCAAGGGATCCCCCCACCGATGCCGGGGCAAGGAGTCTGCCCAGGCATCTCTGTCCACACAGAGATACGTCATCATCCTTTATGCGGAGAGGGAGATGGGGAGAGAGGAGTCACTTCCTCTCCACAAAGCCACCTAACAGAATCCTGGCTTTTGTAGAATCACAGAACTGCAGAGTTGGGAGGGACCCCCAAGGGTCATCTAGTCCAACCCCCTGCAATGCAGGAGTCACAGCTGAAGAAACCCCTGGCAGATGGACATCCAACCCGCCAAAGGAGACCATTCCACAGCCAAACAGCTTTCGCACTCAAAAAGCTCTTCCAAAGGTTTAGTCAGAATCTCCTGGCTTGTCATTTGCACACCTTCCAGCTGGTCAATATCCCTCAGAAAATGGGGTACCCAGAACTGGACACATTCCTGTTCCTTTCTTCAAAATAGTGCAGTTCCTTTCCTGACATTTTCATGCCACCTTTCTTTCATCCTTGGGCGTAGCCAGGATTTCTGTGGAGCAAGACATTTTTAAAGGGGAAGCAGAACCAAAATGATTGGTCAGTTTGTTAAGTATTTATATTGTTTCGCTTGATCTGGGGGAGGGGGGGACAGCTGCCCCCGTACACCCCCTGGCTATGCCCATGCTTTCATGACAGAGCCCAAGGTGGTAGACATGTTCTTCCCAGACAGTCAGCCACCCAGGACCTCAACAGACCCAGACCTGCTTGGCCCAAGCAAAGTGGGGGCCTCATGTGCCTCCACCCCACACCCTTTTCTGAATAGTCCAATTCTGGAAAATGATTCCAAGAAACTCCACAACTTCCTTGAAGATTTTTCCCTTTTCTTTTCTGCAGGGCCAGTTGGCACAGTAAAAGGTCTCGCCTCGCTCAGTTCATCTTTCATATAAAAATAAGAGGACCCTGCTGGATCAGGCCGGGGGGGGGCATCTTTTCCAGCATCCTGCTGCCACAGTGGCCACCCAGTTGCCCCAGTAGCAAACCTGCAAGCAGGATTTGAGCACAAGAGCAACTGTCCCCTGCTTGTGGACTCCGGCAAGTATAATTCAGAAGCATCACTGCTGCCAACCTTGGTGGCAGAGCACAGCCATTGTGGCCGGGAGGCTCTGGTGACCATGAAGATGCCCAGTCCTCTTCGTTTCTCAATGGTCCCTGGAAATGTTCTACCAGCACATGTAAGTGATACCCTGTCCACATATGCAGATCCAGAATCAGGGGGGAGTCCTTGTTGCAAATGGTATCTGCAAATGGTATCTCCCACTGTTCAAAGTGGGAGAGAGGACTCTGTGGCCCTCCAGATCCCATCAGCCCCGCAAGCTAGGTCAAAGGTCAGGGATGATGGGAGTTGTAGTCCGGCAGCCCCTGGAAGGCATCAGTTGCCCACTCCTCATCCAAAGGAAGAATTGCATTCCTGCCCCCCACCAGCAAAATATTCCTGTGGGAATGTTAAGGAAAGTAGGAGAGGATATATTGTTTTGATATGATCCCTCCTCACTCACGCTAGTGAGTCAACAGCAGAGCACATTCCCTTTGCAACTTCTCGGAAGCAAGTTGATGATTCGTTAGAATCCTTTAATTAAGCAATCCTGTCTGGCTTGTCTAGTCTGACTTGTTGCTGGTAAGTTTCCCCTTTTATTTCCCTCTTAAAATAATAACAACACAACACAGTCTTCTTGAAAAGTAAGAATAGAGTAGTAGTAATCTGAAGGCAGGGTTTATCTTGTGGTTAAAGCGAAAAGAAGTGTGAGCTACATCTCAGGCTTTCTGCATGTGGGCTCCATCCTATGTGAAAGTTGAGCCATGCGCTGGCTAAGAGCCAGGAGAGTCCAAGAGTAAGAGAGGAGGAGCGTAAGGGTCCAAGAGAGAGATGGTTGTGTGGCCAGCCCTTTTACCTGGTCAGCTAGGGTCATGCCCAAGTAGATACCTGGTCACACACAGGGGGAGGTCATGCACAAGAAGTCCCCCCTGTCTGGAGCCACATTTCCCTGGGTGTCCATTCCAGAGAACAGGAAAAGGTTGCACTTGTCTGCTATAGTAATAATACACCCCACAATTCCAAGCTTTGAGTATATAGGGAATTAGATATCCCTGCTGTAAATGTCTGAGCATGGGAAACAAATGCACATTTATTGCACACACACGGCCCCCAATTGCACAGAAAGATTAGTGTGGACATTTGAGCATTTTATGCTGTCTAGAAAAGGCAAAGTTCCGCCATCTGGCGGCCAAAAGGGAAGAGAGAATTTAGCAAATGATACAAAGATTTGGAACTGGAAAGACACCATCCATGCGAGAGTCCCAGTGTTACTTTCTCCAGACTGTGCATTGTTTTATTTACTTACGAATAAATGTTACTGTTTGCTTTTAATTGCAATGACAGTCCACATGAAATATGCATGTGAGTAAATGAATAGGTATCTGAATAGCACTCAAGGACCAATCTGATTTGTTTACACCAGCCTGTAAAAGTTCATCCTAGTTCTATTTCCATTACGCCTCTGCTTTTCTGAGATTCATTTCCTTTTGGCTTCTGCCTCCTACAGAAAGTGTTTACAGACCTCTCTCTCTCTCTCTCTCTCTCTCTCTCTCTCTCTCTCTCTCTCTCTCTCTCACAGTTCCCCACTGGGGGATGTGGCGGTTGCTGTGGTGCCAGGAGGGCAACAAGCGCTGGCAGGAAGCCGGGAAGCCTCCACGGACAGAAGGGAGGGAAGGGGGCGTCAAAGGCGAGAGCGGACGCAGGTCTCAGGCACGGAAGGTGCAGCACCGCCAGCCAAAGAGGGAGAAAGTGCCCCTTCCTTCACCGAATCATAGGGTGGTGGGGTGGAGAGGAGCCTCAAGGGGACATCTAGACCAGCCCCTTGCAAGCCAAGAGTTACAGCTGAAGGATCCCTGGCAGATGGCCCTGAAACAGAGGTTGGATGGCCAGCTGTCAGGGGCTGTGATGCCTCCATTGCAGGAGGCTGGACTAAATGACTCTAGGGATCCCTTCTACTACTTTCCTCCTTGATGCCTCCAGGCTCCCTCATCTGCCCCTCTCCTCCCTGTCAGGAGCTCGTCCTACACTCAAGTAGGACCCTGGCAGAGACACATGCCTGACTGGCATGTTCTCTCCTTCCTTTTGGCAAAGCTCGTCTCCAGACAGCACACTAGCAAGTGGAGGAGGGTTCCTGGGGGCCATCTAGTCCAGCCTAAGAAGTGTCAGGAGCTCGTCCTACACTTGAATAGGACCCTGGCAGAGACACATGCCCGATTGGCATGTTCTCTCCTTCCTGGTCGATCGTTCGGGAGATTCAAAAGCTTTCTTCAGCCCAAACATCACAGCGACCGATGCCAACAGACACCAGCACACTTAGGGATCTGCAGAGTTTGCGCATTTTTTTGACAGACCTCAGCAACTCAGCATTTTGGCTAATCTACTTTATTTACATCTAACCACACACGGAGCACTGCAACATGGCTCCCTCTCTCTCTAGCATCAGACAGCAAAGAGAGAAGGAACTAAGGACAATAGTCCCGCTTCACGGAACACAGTAACACAAACATCCTGTCTCCATCACTTCCCACTCTGTGGAGTCAAAACATATACCGTCATGTGAAAGACAACAATCCCATGACTGCAATCACGGAGCAGGAATTCTAACATTCCCTGCCTAGAGGATGTTCCTCCTTCTAAACTGGGGTGTGTGGGGTCTTTTCCTGTGGGGCTGGGTTGTTGCGATTGTTGGTGGTTTCTGTAACCTTATCTTAGGTTTGTGTAAATGTGATTCATGTGATTCATGTGGAAATCATTTGGTTTGGCTGCGTGTTTCTTAATGATTCTTTTATCGTGGACGACTACTTTCAGTACGCCATAGTTTCTTTCCATGTTGTAAGCTGCCTTGCACATTGATTGAACTGTGGAAAGGTGGCCTATGAATAAAATTAGGCAGGTACAGGGCCGGATTTAGGTTTGATGTGGCCCTCAGCTCCTGAAGGTAATGGGGCCCTTGATACGTCCAGCTGTCCTTTGTCCACAACAAATGGCCGCTGTTTTTTGTGTTGAATATATGCTATATGGTTATTTATAGACCTAATAGGTCCATACATAACACAAAACACTGTTGCGGTATGTAGGTTTTATTCTATTTGTTTTTTTATCTTATATTTTGTTTTGTTTTTTTCAAGTAAATTTTTATTATTTTCTTTGGATATTCTTTTCCTAACAATCCTTATTGTTACCATATATTCCCTTTGACTCTACTGAGTCTTCCCTCCCTCCCTGCAATTGGTATATTTATCACATTCTTATCACATACATTATTCTTATATCACTACTGGGTTTTTTATCTTATATTTTGGAAATGTACATCCAGTTTGCTTTCCTTTTAAATGTTTTGGGGCCCCCAAGAGAGTGGGGCCCTAAGCTAGAGCTTCTTTAGCTTATACGTAAATCTGGCACTGGGTATGTAGGGAGGCCCTTTGTGAGGGTGTCCCCTCCTTGCACCCTCCAGGACTGAGGGGGCCCTGAGCAAAGCACCTTCTTGTGGGGATGGCCCACCCCCTCCGTGTCTCTGTCTCTCGCTGCCAGTTACATCAACATGCACAAGGAGAACCTGCTGAATCGGGCCAAGGGCCCCTCTGGTCCAGCCTCCTTTCCCCACAGTCAGTGGCACAGTGGGGGCTGGGGGGCTCCGCAGCCCCAGGTGCACTTTTTGGAGGGGGTGCAACCAGGTGCCCCCATGGCAGGATCGTTCATTGGAGCCTGGCTCCAGGGTGCGAGGGAGCAGCCGAGGCAGCCATCTCACACCCGGCTGCAGCAGTTCCACTCCCAGGCAGTGGCACAAACTCCAGCGGCCCCTGGGGGCCCCAGACACCCACATTTTCTTTTGCTGTGGGTGCCCAGCCTCCGCCGCCCCCAGTGTCACTGTGGTGTGCTGCGAGCTGCCGCCAACTGCCACCTTACCTCCTGCGCCCCGGCCACCGGGCTGGGGCCCGTGGCTCCACCGTGTGGCCTCTGTTGGGGCCCACTGCGGATGTGCTTCTAGGGTGCAGCTACAGCTGCAGAGGGTCCCCACAAAGGCCCCATGGTGGAAGTGCAGCTGGGAGTCATTTTGGACTCACTGCTGTTCATGCAGGTGTAGGTCAATTCTGTGTCCAGGGCAGCAGTTTACCAGCTCCATCTGGTACGCAGGATGAGACCCTTCCTGCCCACAAACTCCTTCACCAGAGTGGTGCATGCTCTGGTTATCTCTCACTTGGACTACTGCAATGCGCTCTTTGTGGGGCTACCTTTGAAGGTGACCCGGAAACTGCAATTAATCCAGAATGCGGCAGCCAGACTGGTGACTGGGGGTGGCTGCCGAGACCACATAACACCAGTCCTGAGAGATCTGCATTGGCTCCCAGTACATTTCCAAGCACAATTCAAAGTGTTGGGGCTGATCTTGAAAGCCCTAAACAGCCTTGGTCCAGTATGCCTGAGGGAGCGTCTCCACCCCCATCGTTCTGCCCAAACACTGAGGTCCAGCTCCGAGGGCTTTCTGGTGGTTCCCTCCCTGCGAGAAGCCAAGTTACAGGGCACCAGGCAGAGGGCCTTCTTGGTATTGTCACCCGCCCTGTGGAACGCCCTCCCACCAGATGTCAAAGAGAAAAATAACTACCAAACTTTTAGAAGACATCTGAAGGCAGCCCTGTTTAGGGAAGCTTTTAATGTTTAATAGGTTATTGTATTTTAGTGTTTTGTTGGAAGCCGCCCAGAGTGGCTGGGAAAACCCAGCCAGATGGGCAGGGCATAAATAATAATAAATAACAATGCACCCCGCATTGTGCCAACATGATGGCATGGTGCATGTGCGCTGGGGCCCAAGTATACACCGCTGCATGACCGCAGCATGACCCGGGGGTGGCGTTCAGGTGAGTTGGCGGCAGCAGTGCTGCCCCTCCACTCCACTGCGCTGCGGCTGCGCTTGCCCGTCTTTGGGAAGAAGGCAGGAGCAGTGGCATAGCATGGGTTGCTTGTGCCCAGGGCAAGGAAAGTATCGCAGAAGATTGGAAGAAATATATGAACTATTTGAAGAGCAACTGTAATCAGCAAATTACGCTAGTGGGACTACAAGAAGTTTCGTAAGGGAAAATATATGAAACATTGCAAAGTACAGAGAGAATAGAGACATTTGTTATGAGATTTAAATGTAATAGCGGAAGTAAGAAATGTATATTAAGTAAATCGACTGGAAAATTTTCAGATGTGATTGACGGAAGTAAAAAAAAAATGGTATAAGATATGAAAGTATGTTTAATTACTGTTGAAAATGATATGTTGAAAAAATAATTTAAAATTATATTTAAAAATAAATAAATAAAGGAAAGTATCGCAGTCCCTAAGGCAAGTATTGCAGCCTCCATGAGGTGCTGTCAGCGCTGTCAGACGGCCCTAAAAGTGTCTCCTCAGACTGGGGCATTGCAAAGGATACAAGACAAATGATAAAATTAACCAGCATTGATAGAATAAGGGAAGGTAGACAACTGAATAATGGGAAGATGAAGTCTTTTCCTTATGTACTCATCCTATTCCTGTGACTGTAATTTGTTTTAAACTGCTTTTAATAGTGAACTTTAAATTGCTGTAATATAATAATAATAATAATAATAATAATAATAATAATAATAATAATTTATTTCTACCCCACCCATCTGGCTGGGCTTCCCCAGCCACTCTGGGCGGCTTCCAAGAAAAGATTAACAATACATTAAAACACCAGTCATCAAAAACTTCCCTAATCAGGGCTGTAACCCAGTCTGGGACCTTGTGGGGTGAAGGGAAGGGAAGAAATCAAAGAGCAACTACAATGGTGTCACGTAATACAAATGATGGCTATATTCTTGGCAACATCACATGCTTGTGTACGCACAAACAAGGGATGTCTCAGGAAATAAGTACCAGTTTATTATGGACACACACGCACATAGGAAAATATTTGGTATTTTCCTGCCCCTTTACTTTTCTTCTAATTCTGAACCCAAAATTTAAAATAAATAAATGGAGTGGAACTAGTGCCAAGTTGGCAGATGAAGATGTTGGACTTTTTGGAGCTGGCTGACCTTACTGGAAGAATCCGCGATCAGAAAGAGGAGGAACATTAAGAAGAATGGAAGAAATTTAAGGAATATTTAGCAAAATAATATAATATAAGTAGAAATACTTGCAAGTACTAAATCTGGTTTAGGATTAAAGTATGTTGAATTGTATAATAATATGGATTGAGAATATTATGAAAAGAAAAGAAGCTAGTAATCTGAATAATGTTATTAGAAAGTGGATATTGGAAAATTGCTAAAATGAGCTTTAATGAAAATCAGTTAGGAAGGATTTGAGGAAGTCATTTAATAATGGAATTTAATTTGGATTTTTACCTGCAAGAAGTTTGGAATGTATGTTTGCTTTTCTTTTTTATATGTTTTGTTATTTGTTTGTTGTGTTTTATTTGTTATAAATTTTGAAAACCAATAGAAAAAATTTTGGGGAAAAAAGGAACTAGTGCTAAGAGACAAAGCTCCACCGGGCCACAAGGAGCCATCTCTCAAGACCGCAGAGCCCTGCGTTTCAGGGGTTGGACTAGATGACCCCTGGAGATCCCTTCCGACGCTCCGATTCTGTGATTCGACGAAACAGCACAGAAGTGTCGGCAGTGGCGTAGATTGGCCTCAGGGGGGCGCCAGATCCACGCTCTGCTGCTCCTTGGCACCTTGGGAGCGCATCTAACCTAATGAAGCCACAGCTCCCTTCAGACTAACGAGACCTGACAGCCAGGCTGCATTTGGGGGGAGAGGGGGGGGGGACAGAGAGCCGCACCTGGGAGAAGCTACCTGGCAGAGCTCCAGGTGAGGCAAAAGCATCCGCGGTTCTCAGGGATGCAACAGCTTGGTTTGAACGCAGTCTTAATGTTGTCCACCACCCTGGGATCTTTTGATACAGGGCAGTATTAAATGATAATTAATAATAATAATCAGAAAGTGAGGAGGAATTAAATAACCTTTTAATGAGGGTGAAAGAGGAGAGCGCAAAATATGGTCTGAAGCTCAACATCAAAAAAACGAAGATCATGGCCACTGGTCCCATCACCTCCTGGCAAATAGAAGGGGAAGAAATGGAGGCAGTGAGAGATTTTACTTTCTTGGGCTCCATGATCACTGCAGATGGTGAGAGCAGTCACGAAATTAAAAGACGCCTGATTCTTGGGAGAAAAGCAATGACAAACCTAGACAGCATTTTAAAAAGCAGAGACATCACCTTGCCAACAAAGGTCCGAATAGTTAAATCTATGGTTTTCCCAGTAGTGATGTGTGGAAGTGAGAGCTGATCGCCAAAGAATGGATGCTTTTGAATTCTGGTGCTGGAGGAGACTCTTGAGAGTCCCATGGACTGCAAGAAGATCAAACCTCTCCATTCTGAAGGAAATCAGCCCTGAGTTCTCACAGGAAGGACAGATCCTGAAACTGAGGCTCCAAGACTTTGGCCACCTCATGAGAAGAGAAGACTCCCTGGAAAAGACCCTGATGTTGGGAAAGATGGAGGGCACAAGGAGAAGGGGACGACAGAGGACGAGATGGTGGGACAGTGTTCTTGAAGCTACCAGCATGAGTTTGACCAAACTGCGGGAGGCAGTGGAAGACAGGAGTGCCTGGCGTGCTCTGGTCCAGGGGGTCACGAAGAGTTGGACACGAGTAAATGACTAAACAACAACAACAACAACAACAACAATAATAATAATAATAATAATAATAAAACAATAAGAGTGATTAGCAATAATTTAGGGCTTTTGAAAAGTTAAAACAACAATAGACTGAAAGGAGGTTAAAAAATCGCATCAACTTCCTAAACGTTTGAGTGAGCTCGTTTAAACAAGGATGTTTTTAGCAGATGCCGAAAAGAGTACCGTAAAGGAGCCTGCCTGATTTCAAGTGGCAGGGAGTTCCGAAGTGTAGGTGCTGCCACACTAAAAGACCAAGTTCTTACAAATGCAGAGCAGGTATAATGTGGTGCCTGTAACAGGACCAGTTCCACCGATCAAAGGAGTCAAGAGGGCATATTGTATTATTGCATATTGAGTATTGCGATCTCGCAGGTAAACTGGTCCCAAGATATTACCTACCATTATGGGAGAGACGATGGGCCTGTGGATGGGTAGAAATCTTTGGCTGGGTCTAACAGAGCTCTTCTTGGGTTCTTGAAGGAATGCAAAGGCCCTGTGCATAGTGGTTAGCATGCCAGACTGGAGTCTGGGAGCCCAGGGTTCAAATCCCCTCACTTGGCCACAAGACGCTCACTGGGTGACCTTGGGGGCCAACCACCATCTCTGAACCTAACCTACCTCACAGGGCTGTTGTGGGGATTAAATGTGGAGAGGAAGAACCATGTGTGCCACCCTGAGCTCCTTGGAGGGAAAGGTGGCGCACAGCATTGGGTTGGACTAGATGACCCTGGGGTCCCTTCCCGCTCTACAATTCTTTGATTCTGTGAAATGCATTAAGTGCAATAAAAGGAGGCCGCTCCTGTGGCCTGTTAAGGCCCTTCTCTGAAAACATGGAATTGTCCAGTGTGCTACGATCTACATTGGTTGGAAGCTGTGATTCCTGCATTGCATGGGGGTTGGACTGGATGACCTTTGGTGGGCCCTTCTACGATTGGATTAGCATAGACAAAAGTGCACGGAGAGGATGACAGGGTCACGTGGACCGCCATCAAGATGTTCACACTCAGCCATGCCCCTAAGCACCCTCTCTCTCACACACACACACACATTTATGAATCATGTCTGCTATCCTCTGCTCAAGCCTGCTCTAAATCAGATGTCAGCACAGACATTATCTAATTGGCATCAATCACACTCCAGCGCTAGACACGGAAGCTGCCTGCAAGGGAGTCTCAGGGAACGAGGCAGGGGCCAGATGAAGGAATCGGACAAAGTTTTCGTTTGACCCCCTTTTGTGTCAGACTCTTCAGAGAGCTGCAGCTGCTCTGCTTAAGATTCAGGCAGACTCCAGGACTGAACAGAACCCGCATTTCAAAGCGCCGCGGAGAGTGCTGAGCCCACAGTTGTAATCAGCTTCTTAATCTACTTTTTATCAGCTGCCGAGAGGGAGCGGCCTCCTCTCCTCCAAGTAATTGCGGGGTGTGGAGAGGACAGACACAAAAGGCCCCATTTGCTTGCAGAGAAAGACCCACTGTGGGCTTGTCAGCAGGTGGCCACTCAGGGTCTGTGGCTGGTGGTGATGTGGGAGAATCTCCCCGTTTTATTTAATCTCGGAATCTGTTGTGCACATTTAAGAGCTCTGCGGTCTGAAATCTCTGTACGAACTTTACCCCCAGTAGGAAAACAAAAACAGACTGTTTCCAAAGTTCTAGGTTTGTTGGAAGATTCAGAACAGATAAAATAGAGTCTTTAAACTAAATTTTGAGGTGGGGGAGAGAGACTATGACAGATGGCAGGGTACCACTTGCTACTAGTGTCATTGGTGCACAGAAAGCTGAGGTGATGCTCCAGAAACCTGCTAAAGGGCAGGAAACCACAAGAAGGAAGCAGCTGGAAGGAAAGACGAATGGTTTCATTTGTGTCTATACTAAAGCACAGAATATGAGAAAAAAGCAAGACGAATTTGAACTCTTAATACAGGGTGGTAAATACAACCTAGCAGGCATTACCGAAACCTGGTAGGATGCAACTCATAACTGGGATGTAGAAATTGAGGGGTGTTAGCGTACTTATTCAAAACGAATAAACAAGAAATCCATGAGAGTATATGGGTTAAAAGTGTAGGAGAGGGAAGCAACAGTGACCTTCCTGTGGGTGTCTACTATAGCCCGCCAAGCCAGAATGAAGTCTTCTATGATGCCTTCCTACAGCAGATTACCAAACACTCTAAAAGGAGAGATATGGTAATCATGGGAGACTTCAACTTCCCTGATATCTGTTTGGACTCAAACTGTGCCAAGAATGTAAAGTCTGACAAATTCCTCCACTACCTCATGGACAAATTCATTTCCCAGAAGGTAGTGGAAGCAAAGCAAAGCTCAGAGACTATGACAATGGAAAGTTTAGCAAAGAGTGGGAATCGTTTATTGTAATATGTGCAAAAATTCTGTCAACAAGTTGACACATTGGCAGGATTTTAAGTAGACAATTGCAAGTAGCAGAAAATTAGATAAAACTAGGGGAAATAACAATTGGATAAGTATGGAAACGCAGCAGAACTCTGTTTATATAAGGAAACAGAAGAGGATATTGGAGGGAAGTCTAGAGATTCAAAGAATCTCCAAGAGAAGGTTTGTGAAAATGTATCTGTGTATATCTAGATATATATACCTAGAAATGCGAGTTAATTTTTGTTTTTAATTGTGAAAACTTAACTGTAGAAAATTAATAAAAAAATATTTACAAAAAGAAGAAGGTAGAAGCAGCAGCAGCAAGGTGATCGTCTGTCTTGGACCTGGTCCTCACCAGCAGAGAGGAACCGATCATGTTTCACAACACAGAGGAAAGGGAAATCTGAGTGTAGTTGGAAAGCCTCCTGGACTTTAAGAAGGCCAATTTTTAAAAGCTTAAGGAGCTACTAGGTGAGGTTCCCATGGTAAGAAGTATGTAAAGAGAAGGGAGGCGGATGGGAGTTTCGAAAAGGAGAAATATTGAAGGCCCAAATGCAGACAATTCCAATGAGAAAGAAGAGTGGGAGGCATCTAAGGAAACCGGTTCGGCTGCATAAGGAGGTCACAGATGAGATGAGAGGTAAGAAGGGCATGTATAAGAAATGGAAGAAAGGGGGAAATCACAAAGGAAGAGTATACATGAGTAGCCAACAGTTGCAGGGGGAAAGTCAGGCGGGCTAAAGCTCAGGCTTGCAATAAAGATTAATAATAATAATAATAATAATAATAATAATAATAATAATAATAATAGAGTCTAATACCCTAACCACTACACCACACTGACTCAGTAGGTTACGAAATTATTCAGGCACAGACCACAGGCTCCGAAGCTGCCCCCTCCCCAAGCATCAGGGCTCAGAGTCTCCAAATAAGAGAGGGAGAAAAACCCCTTATCTCAGTGGTTCAGTCCCCAATGACTTGTCCATTTAAAAAAGGATCAGGTGCCAAGTAAAGGGAAAGTCCCTTCCCTGCCCAAGACTACCCTGGACAGCAGCTTCCTGCCAGAGTAGACAATACAGGGCTATATGGTTTAAGGCAGATTCCTATGGGCCTGCTTATGGTTAAACTCACCGGGCAAATGTTGCAGTCAGAGAACTAAAAAAATAAGACTGTGGGCGATTTTCAGAAGCGTGTCTCCTCAGCTGCCCAACTGCCTGGCAATCACTGCAATTGCACTCTCCAATTAAGACAAACAATCCTGAATACATTAACCCCCCCCTTCCCTCCTAAAAAGAAAAAATCAAGCCCCTTTTGTGTTATTCTTGCAACAGTTTCCAATCAACATCCCCCACCCCCCACGCCACTTTCAAGTGCAGAACTGAGCAGTCATCAGAAAGCCCGAGATGCCTGAACGCACCAACTGGAAGGGAGAGAGCAGGGAGCATGGAATCCTGGAATTGTAGGGTCAGAAGGGACCCAAAGGGTCATCTAGTCCCACCCCCTGAAGCCCCCTTAGTGGAAGTCTAAGAAGCATCCTGCACCCACACGCCCCTTTGAGCAACCACAGGCCAGGCAGCTTGATCCACAAGCCAATTACACTGATGTGAGAGTCGAAGACCAGATGTTTTTGACTACAACTCCCATCAGGCTCAGCATCCTACAGCTGTGCTGGCTGAGGCTGATGGGAGCTGTGGTCCAAAACATCTGGAAAACACTCGGCTGGAGAAGCTTGGCCAAAGGCTGTCTGAAGAGCTCTGCTGGGTCAGGTCGTGGTAGGCCATCAAGCCCAGCATGAGTTCCAATGCCAGTGGCTGCCCAGAGGCTCTGGGAAGAAGGCGACATGCACCCCAATTGCTCTCTCTCCACCCCAGCAACTGTCAGGGATCATCCAACCTTATGAAGACCAGGGCACAGCCAAAGTGCAGAATCCGCTAGCAAGTTCTCTCAAAAGCACCACGGGAGTGCCCAGCCTCAGCAACAGAGCACCTGAAGGAAGGAGACCCTGGATTCCACCCCTGGCAAGGAGCTCTGGGTTTCAGCCAGGTGTTCCCTCCAACTCTACCTGGAGACACTGGGGACTGAACGTGGTCTAGATGCTCTCCTGCTGAGCTATGGGCCTTCCCTGAGGCTGACCCAAGTCATTTTGCTGCCTGAGACAAAGGACAAGGTGGTGCCCCAAATTCACGTACAGAATCCACCCAGGCTGGCTGTTGACTCTTCCTTCAAAACTGCCAACAGGAAGGCATCCTCCACCATACGAGAGGACAGAAGTCTGTCTTAGGGGATGCAAGGCAGCAGACTTGGGGGCTGCCACTGCTGCCTCCTTCCTAGGATTTGCCACCTGAGACATTCCCCTCACTCTACCTACTGGCAGAGGGTGCTTGGACAGATAGAAAGGCTTTGTTGGGCCAGATGGCCCCTTCATGCAACTCACCTAGGGATGAGTTCATGTCTCTATTCAGATTTTCTAGAAGGCTAATTTCAAAGTTGGGTGGTGTGCTGGTGTCCAATGTAGATCATCACCAGCTAGAAAGTTCCTGGCTTCCTTTTTCTTAAACTCAAAAGGGTGTTGACTTCAGAGAAGGTTATTTGTTTTTTTTAAAAAAGTAATGCTTTAAATAAATAGGGATGGAAGAGAAGACTAACTGTTTCCTCCCCCGATTCTACTCCTTTATCTCCCCACACTTGTCAACGAGCCAGATGCTGGAGCAATTTAGGATTCATCTATGGAACAACTTTCACCTCAAAATAAATTCCTCCTCCTGCACCCGTTTTAATTGGGGGTTGTCTAGGCTGGGGAGATGTACCTTCTGTTCTCTAAGTGAGGCAATCCATCTCTAGTATATTGAGGTTGATCTGGAAGCTGCAGAATGCAGCGGCTTGACTGCTTGTATTGCATTGTGAAATCACTTCAAAATGCTTCATAGGAAGTGAAGAATCATCATTGCTGTGGTTGTCTGGAGGTAACCAATGTGGGACCTTCCAGAAGCTACTGGACTCCGTCTCCCCTCATCCCTCACCATTGGGAGTACTAAGCTGGCCTGATGGGAGCTGGGACTGCAACATCTTCTCAGGTATGGAGCCCCTAAGGCACTCAGGTGGTGTAACATCAGTAGCTGGAGACAGGGAACCAAAGAAGGAATGTGCTTCCCGAAAGATCCCACCAGGAAGCAGGCTGCTCCCATTGCTTGCCTTTCAAGATGGCAGAATGGCAAACCTTCATCTGAAATGCATACTGGGACCCTACTGGATCAAGCCAATGGTCCATCTTGTAGTCCATCTAGTCTAGTATGCCCGTGAGAAACCTGAAAGGAGGACCCAAGCGCAAGAGCCCGCCCCCCCTCCTGTGCTTTGCAGCAACTGGGATTTAGGAGCATTGCTGCCTTTAATTGTGAAGGTGGAGCAAAACTGTGGCATGTGATACATAAGTAGCAGTCAAGTACAACATTCCTTGTTTTCCTAGAGTGGACATGCGGGGGAATGTTTGGTCCAGCCAGTCGAAAACTTCCTGTTTCCTCCTGACTGGGACATACTTCCTTTTGCATGTGACTAGAGGTGGGTGTGACCTTACCTGTCCAGGTAACAAAAGGACAAGGCATGCAGCATTTCTCTCTCTTTGACTTTCTGTCATTGGAGCAGCTTTTAGCTAGAATTGCTCAGCCAACAGAGAACACTGGGACTGTCTCCATATGGGATAGATCCACATGTATATATTTTGTAACTATGTCTGCCTTCAGGGATCCAGCTATGAACTGATGATGTGAGTAAACGTCTTTTATATACTTTAAACAAGATTGTGGCGTGTTTATTCTTTTAAGAGGGATATAAGGGAACTTACCAGGAATCTAACATTGAGAGGCTTAAACGAGCCTGCAACCAGCTATCTGCTGTGTGTTTAAAAGGGGAATGTAAAACTCTGCTAGCGCAAGTTAGGAAGGATATTAATAAACAATATATCCTCTCCTGCCTCCTTGGACATTCCCACAAAAACCATCCTGGCTGGGAGTCATCCAGAGCCCTCTCCTTCCCCTCCACAGGTTTATCCAGTCCTCTTTTAAAGCCACCCAAGATGATGGCCATCACTGCCTCCTTTGCGAGCAAGTTTCATAGTTCAACTATGTGCCGTGCAAAGAAGGACTTATTCTTATCTGTCCTGAATCTTCAAACGCTCAGAATAATGTTTTGCATCGTATTTTGAAGAGTTGTCATGCAGGCTATTGAAATTGATTTTGGATGGGCAGGCAGGGCAGATTCTACGGACCGTCTCTACAGTGCTGGAGCTGCGGAAAGGAAAGTACTGAAGCCAATTGGTTTCTGCTCACAGCGTCCCCACTGACCCCTCTTTGGGAAATAGATTGGGCAGGATTTTGCATTGTTTTGAAAACCGGCAAAAGCTGCTTCTCCAGAGATGCAACGAAATTAGTGCCTCTATGCTGTACAAAACGAAACCCCTCCCAGACCATTGTCAACAAACCGTTGTCTGTCTTCAGCCTCAGAAAGAAAGGAGGATTCTTTCCCGACTCAGGCTGCTTTTCTTCAGCTTGAAGGAGGGGAGCATGGAAACGAAAGGGACAATTTTTTTGTCCCTGGAGGGTAGAGGCTGCAGTTCCCCAGAGAACCACCAGGAATCATGGACCCAAAATCGCAAGCAAGGAGGGGAGGCTGAAAGTCAACACCCTTAAAGCACCCATCTCCAAATCTTGATGTGAGTGACAGAGTATACATGAGATCTTGGAGACAGAATACGTAGCTCAATGAGGTTGCCAACCAGGTGTGTGGCAGCCATGAAAAGGGCAAATTATATGCAAGGAAAGGGGTAGGAAATAAAAATCCCAGTATCATAATGCCATTATGCAGCTATGGTGCAACCGCATTTGGAGTACTGAGTACAGTTCTAGCTCATCTCACTTCAAAAAAGGATATTGTAGAAAATGGTCAGAAAAGAAGGACCAAAATGATCAAGGGGATGAAGCGACACACACACATCCTGCCGGTGAACAAATGTTGCAGCATTGGGGACTTTTTAGCTTAGAGAAAAGGAGACCAAGAGGTGACAAGGTAGAAGTTTATAAAATAACGCATGGCATAGAGACATTGGACAGAGGAATGTTCCCCTCCCTGGTCTCATAGCACTAGAACTCATGAAGATCCAATGAAATTGAATGTTGGAAGATTCAGGGCACATAAGAATTGCTTTACACTACTCAGACTGGCTGGGGCAACCAAGGTACAATTAATAACACAGGGAACCTATTATGTACCTTCCTTATAAAAGGTAAATAATAATACATTTTATTTATACCCCGCCCTCCTCTGCCAAGACTGGGCTCAGGTCGGCTAACATCAGGTATAAAAACAATTGATTAAAATACAACTTAATAACAGGATTAAAATACAACTTAAAATGCAGCCTCATTTCAGTGGAAGCCCAGATCAAAAACTGTTTGGGGGGAGAAAACGTCAAATCTTCACCAAGGCCAACTATCCACACTGGTCCTACGTGGGCCAGAAAAAAGCCAGGGAACTCCCCAAATGAGACTTCCATCACAGAAGGAAAAAGGGAAAAGGAAAGAGGGGGAGGGGATCACTCCACACACCAAGGAGTGGCATGACAACATCTCCTTCCCTAGCGCCACCATCTGTCCCCGACCTGAGATAAAGGAGCGCAGCCATTGTTGGACTGCGCCTTGAATCCCCACTTCGGCAAGGCAGTGATCCAAAAGATCGTTATCAACCATGTCGAAGGCCTCTGACAAGTCTAAAAGAATCAGCAGTCGCAACCCGCCTCGGTCCAGTTGTCTACAGAGATCATCTGTTAGGGCAACCAGAGCCGTCTCAGTCCCATAACCAGGGTGAAAGTCAGACTGGAATGGATCCAAAGCTGATGATTCCTTCAGAAACCTACCAAGCTGTTCAGCAACCACTCCCTCAATTACCTTACCCAGGTACGAAAGATTCGAAACCGGGCAGTAAGTGGATAGATCTAAAGGATCTAACAATGTTTTCTTTAAGAGCAGACATACCACTGCTTCCTTCAGCTCCCCTGGAAATGCCCCTGACAGTTAAGTCCAGTCGCAGACAACTCTGGGGTTGCGTCGCTCATCTCGCTTTACTGGCCGAGGGAGCTGGCGTTTGTCTGCAGACAGTTTTTCTGGGTCATGTGGCCAGCAGGACTAAGTCGCTTCTGGTGAAACCAGAGCAGCGCATGGAAATGCCGTTTACCTTCCCTCCAGAAGGTACCTATTTATCTACTTGCACTTTTTGACATGCTTTCGAACTGCTGGGTTGGCAGGAGCAGGGATTCGAACCGCCGACCTTCCGATTGGCAAGTCCAAGAGGCTCAGTGGTTTAGACCACAGCACCACCCGCATCCCCCGTACCTTCCTTACTGTGACTTTTTGGAGCTGACAATATGGTAATGTGCATGCCGTGTGTTGTTTTGGTTTGCATATTATGTTTATGGTGTTACTGTTGAAAACAATAATGTCCACAGCATCCACGAAATGATCTCTCAAACTTTGCCCCTCTCAAATACACCAGCTTGCCCTCTGGCCCTGTGGGTGGCTGAGCAACAGGGCAGGGTATTTCCTCACATCTCCAGGGCTGCCTGCCTCCTTCCCTCCCCTCCTCACAAGGAGAACCAGCAAGCAGTTGCAGGCCTGGAGGAAATGAGCCACTTGAGGCAGGAAGCAGCAGTCTCTCCCTACAAGACCCAATCTCCTCGTTCCTGGCAGTTTCAGGGCAGAAGAGAAGCACACCCTGCTTTTATTATTATTGAGCCTCACGCATCTCCCTCTCCTTTCCTCTTGAGGGACCGTCTATTTATAGGAGGCTTCCGCCTGCAGATACAGTAAGGCTGACTGCTAGCAAAATACCGGCTGCTAAAACTATTTCAGGAGGCAGTGGGATCTCCCGGTACACATCAGAGCCAGCTCAATTCCGTGAGCTGCCCCTTTATGCCCCGAGAAGTCTGGAATTTCCCAACCTGCGTCTTGAACTCATGACCCAGGTCGCCATATTTTCTTCTGCCCCTGCTCTTGTGATGCTAACAGCCGGCTGTCACCCGGGAGTTAAGCTTCTGAAGCTTTTCCCGGTCACTTATTTCTACGCCGAGAAAAGCTTCACTTGGCAACATTTCTCCATGTCAGGCACAAGAACAGAGTCGGGGGCAAAATGTGGCAATGCCCCCCAGATGTTGCATTGGACAAATCATTGGAACATAGAGAATTGCCTTACACTCAGTATTGTCTACACTAAATGGCAGTTGCTCACCAGGGTCTCAGACAGGAGTCATCCACAGCCCTACCAGGGGTTCATAGGATTTCAGAGTTGGAAGGGACCTTGGGGGTCATCCAGTCTGACCCCCTGCAATGCAGGAATCTCAACTAAAGCATCCAAGACAGATAGCCATCCAAACTTTGCTTAAAAACCTCCAAGAAGGAGAGACCACCGCTTTGCCGAGGTCACTGTCAAACAGCCCTTATTGAAGTTCCTCCTGATGATTATTCAGAATCTCCTTTCTCGTTACTTGAAGCCATTGGTTTGAGTCCTACCCTCCAGAGTGGGAGAAAACAAGCTTGTTCCCATTCCATAATAATAATAATAATAATAATAATAATAATAATAATAATAATAATATATCATTTATACCCCGCCCATCTGGCTGAATTTCCCCAGCCACTCTGGGCAGCTCTCAATCAAGTGTTAAAAACAGTACAACATTAAATATTAAACCTTCCCTAAACAGGGCTGCCTTCAGATGTCTTTTAAAAATAGGATGGCTGCTTATTTCCTTGACATCTGATGGGAGGGCGTTCCACAAGGTGGGTGCCACCACCGAGAAGGCCCTCTGTCTGGTTCCCTGTAACCTTACTTCTCGCAATGAGGGAACTGCCAGAAGGCCCTTGGAGCTGGACCTCAGTGTCCGGGCTGAACAATGGGGGTGGAGACGCTCCTTCAGGTATACAGGACTGAGGCCATTTAGGGCTTTAAAGGTCAGCACCAACACTTTGAATTGTGCTCGGAAACGTACTGGGAGCCAATGCAGATCTCTCGGGACTGGTGTTATGTGGTCCTCAGGTATTTGAAGACAGCTACTATATCTTCCCTCAGTCTCCAGGCAAACATACCCAGCAACTTCAACCATTCCTCATAAGGCTTGGTTTCCAGACCCTTGATCATCTTCTGCTCCCATTCCAGCTTGTCAATATCCTTCTGAAATTGTGGCACTCAGGACTGGACACAGGACTCCAGGTATGGTCTGACCAAGGCAGAATAGAGTGGTTCTATGACTTCCCTTGACTGGACACTAGACAGTATTGCTGTTGAGATAACAACAGGTGCCCACTATTTGTTGTTTCCAGAAACAAATGGAGACAAGCTTCTGCAGCTGGATATGTCTTATCCACACACACAAACACCCTGGGAAAACCCGAAGTTTAGCACACTGAATCAGAACAAACAACCATCAGGTTTTCAGCGGATTGCCATTTGTCCCAATTTAGCTCTTAAGAGTGGGTTTCTGGAGGAAGGCAAAACTGCTTGGACCCCAAGCCTAGAAAGGGCATGAAAAGAAGGAAAACACTCAGCCCCCTCCTTTGTAGGCACAGGAGAAGCTGCAGTGTGGTTGAGCCCGAACTTGGATGTCCATTTGTATGGTTCTTAAACCTACTTGTTTGTTGCTTTTATTGGGTGATTGTAAATTGCCTTGAGACTTAGGCAAAACACAATTCAAAAGCAATATTACCAGTACCATTATTATCATTATTATTATATTATCAAAATGCCAAGATTTAATTGTAACCCTCACTGGAACCTCAGGTGAAAGGTGGTAAATAGAAATTGATGATAACGATAATCAATGATGGTGTTGCTCTTGTTAAACAATTGGGATTTGCTCTTGCAGATCACGTGGAGCCCTACCAGCAGATCCTGATCTCCCTTCCATCCTAGGGAATCTGGCATCCTGTCATGCAAACAGCAGCTGTAAAATTGTAAATGGGAGCCCACGTGAAGCTCTCTTCCTCTCCCTAATGCAACAGAGAAATGCCTGAACAACTCTGGTTAGATTTAACCGTTCGCCAAAGAAACAAGGGTCCGAAAGCTCTCTGTACGTTGAACAGTGCTGTGGAGGTGAGAGTTAAATCGTATGTGCGCAAGCCCTTCTTGGCATCCTGCGCAAGTGTCAGGAGGAGACTGAAGCCCCAGAGGCTGGGCCTTGAGACGGGGAGGGGAGACGGGGTCAGGAGGCATGGCTGACACAGTTGGCTGAGGAGACGCCATCTGCAGCAGACAGGATGGATTAGCACACTGAAACCGAGCCCAAGGTGGGACCCTGCCAGCCCCAGCTGTCCTCTGCTACTACAGCACGCACGCAATCAAGGACAGACATGCAAAGCTAGAATCAAAACCAACCACCAACAGAACCAGAGAATTGTAGAGCTGGAAGAGATCCTCTAGTTTAACCAAAAGAGACCCTGGCAGATGGCCACCCAACCTCTGCTTAACCCCCCCCCCCCCAGGCAGGAGAGCCCACTACCTTCCAAGGGAGTCCATTCCAATCTTGAATGGCTCTTATCCTCAGAAAGCTCATCCTAATGTTCAGTTGGAAACCCCTTTCCTGCCTTTTGATCCCAGTGGTTCAGGTCCTGCCCTTTGGATCAGCAGAGAACAAGCTTGCTCCATCTCCCACATGACAGCCCTCCAGATATTTCAAGGTGGCTATCCATGCTGAAGGAAATCAGCCCTGAGTGCTCACTGGAAGGACAGATCCTGAAGCTGAGGCTCAAGACTTTGGCCACCTCATGAGAAGAGAAGACTCCCTGGAAAAGACCCTGATGTTGGGAAAGATGGAGGGCACAAGGAGAAGGGGACGACAGAGGACGAGATGGTTGGAAAGTGTTCTCGAAGCTACCAGCATGAGTTTGACCAAACTGCGGGAGGCAGTGGAAGACAGGAGGGCCTGGCGTGCTCTGGTCCAGGGGGTCATGAAGAGTTGGACATGATTAAAAGACTAAACAACAACAAATCATAACCTCTCCCCGATTCCCATCAGAACTGCGACAAGGTTAATAAAGATGTAGGGGAAACTCCGCCATCTTTGTATTTTCCCAGCGCAAAGTTTATTTACTTATTCACCCATTTATTTTGAAAGTATTTTTGCTACCTCCTTTGGCATTCTTGCTCCCAGGGCAGCTAACCAGGAAAAAAAGCAATAAAATAAGTAATCCCACAAGACAGCAGGAAATAGCAGGACAATAAAGCATAGTTTTTGAGCGGTGTAAAGCTAGATTAACCTAGATATTAAAAGAACTGGGATTTTTTTTTTATTTGTTTGTCTTTGCCTAGTACTGTAAAGATCTAAGAGTCGGCATCAGGTGAGCTTCCATGTATGGGAAGGATATTCCAAAGTCTGGCAGAGCCTGAGAGCTGGAAAGGCTGATCCCCAGGTTGCTCCTGCCAAAGCTCAGGAGGGATCGTTTGCTTTTGTGAACCCAGCCAGGCGCTTTGGATCCTCCAGAGAACAATTTGATGGTCAAATGTTCTAGGAAATGTGCCCAGTCCCAAATTCGAGCGGTGCTCTCCTTCAACCCAGCAGCAGGATCCAGAAGGACCAGAGTGGTCAAACTGTGACCCCCCCCCCAAGGCTTTATGCACCCCCTGGACTGCTTACAGGTGAGCAGAGGAACCCAGAGAGAGAAAAGGAGAGAGAGAGAGAGAGAGAGAGAGAGAGAGAGAGCACAGAAACAGATGGAGGAATGGAATGAGGAGGTCATTCTGACCTCTGGCAAGAGGAATCTGTGAGGGGAAGAGACAAGGGGGTGGCAGGGGGGGGTGGCAGGAGGAGAGACAATAAAGGAGAGAGAAGAGGGGTACCTAAGAGAGAAAGATAAGGGGGTGAGAGAAAAGGGGGGGGAGTGGCAAAAGGAGTGAAAGGGGCAAGACCAGGGGTAGGCAACTAAGGCCCAGGGGCCGGATGTGGCCCAATCGCCTCTTCAATCCGGCCCACGGACGGTCTGGGAATCAGCATGTTTTTACATGAGTAGAATGTGTGCTTTTATTTAAAATGCATCTCTGGGTTATTTGTGGGGCATAGGAATTCATTCATTCCTCCCCCCGCAAAATATGTATGTATATATATATATATATATATATATATATGCTTTCGTAGATTTTCACGGGTACAGGAATGCAGGTTTTGGTGTCCTCGGGTGTCTTCCCGTGTAAAAGTTGGGGTGTCTAGGCGACGTTTCGACGAGGTCTCACTCGTCATCTTCAGGCTGGTGCTTTCGGCTTCTTGTTACTGGAACAGAGCAGGATCTCAGTGTTTGAGTTCTTATAAATACTGTTGAGGAGGTGTGGTGTATAGCCTCCAATGTTCTGGGCAGAGAGGAGGTTCCCAGGCTAGTGTGCCTTTTCTTCTTTTGTTCCTTAATTACTTGAGGGATATCTTGAGTGGTTTCTTGAGTGATTTCCTGAATCCCACTTAGGTGGGTCATTAGGTGTGGATTAGTTGCTAAAGCCTTCGTGTCTTGAACTCTTGAACTTTGTGAAGAGTTTTTCTGAGAAGATGGCTGTACTGCACTTGGTTGTGCTCTGGCTTGGCTTCGTGTATAGGGGCGAGCTGTGGTTTTGTGGCCTGTGCCAGCCAGATCTGTGTAGGGATTGCAGGGGGGTGCAGCATCCGGAGGTGCCACCCTGGTTTGGCTACTGGATGGTGTCTGTAATTTATCTGTGGAGAGGGTCTGGGTTTGGGTCTGGTGTGGTTGATTGGTGATGGCGTTCTGTGTGCCTCTGGATCTGGTGTCAGATTTTGTGGGGAGGGCTAATTTCCAGATGTCTGGCAAGCGGGATGTGTCGTCACGCTTGTTCATGTTGTGAGGGTGTTTCTCTATCTCGATGGCTTCCATGATTATTCTCTTGTGGTGATGTTCCATGTTAAAGAGCAATTTGGAATCTGCAAAATTAATTTCGTGTCCTGTTTCTTTCATGTGTTGGAAAAGAGAGGAAGTTTTTTCTTCTTTTTTGACGGCATTCTTGTGTTCTGCGATCCGTGCATTTATTCGTCTGTTTGTTTGTCCAATGTACGTGGCTGGGCAGACTTTGCAGGGTATTTCATAGACCCCTTGGTTTTCCAACTGAATTTTATCCTTGGGGTTTCTGAGGATATTGGCTATTTTTTGGTTGGTGCAAAAGGCTGTTTTGATATTGTGTTTATGGAGGATTTTGCTAATTTTATCTGTAGTGCCCTTGATATAAGGAAGGAGGGCTATGCCATTGTTTTCTTCTGTGTCTTGGTTTTTGGGGGGTGTTTCTTTTTGGATTAGCTTCGTAACCCTGTTTTGCTGGTATCCATTGGCAATTAACACATTTGAGAGATTCTGTAACTCAGTTGTCAAGTGGTCTTCGTCAGCCAGGCGTTTGGTTCTGGAGATGAGAGTCTTGGCTACGGAGTTTATTTGTGCAGGGTGGTGGTGTGATTGTGCATGTAAGTAGCGGTTGGTGTGTGTTTTTTTCCGGTAGATAGTGTGTCCTAGGGAGCCATCAGGTTTTTTGTAGATTAGGACGTCAAGGAAGGGAAGTTGGTTGTTGGCTTCTATTTCCATAGTGAATTGTATTTTGGGGTGTAGGCTGTTGAGATGTGTGAGGAAGCTATCCAGTTTTTCCTTCCCGTGTGGCCAAATTACAAAGGTGTCGTCAACATATCTGAGCCAAAGTTTGGGTTTGTGTTCTGACTTGTCTAAAGCATTGGTTTCAAAGTGTTCCATGTACAGGTTAGCGATGACCGGTGAGAGGGGTGATCCCATAGGTGCTCCTTCTATCTGTTTGTATCTTTGTCCATTGTGGATGAAGTACGTGTTGGTTAGGCAGTGGTTGGTCAGGTCCAAGATGTATTCGGGGGGATTGTATTTGTTTTGAATGGCTGTCAAGGCTTCATTAATGGGCACTTGTGTGAAGAGAGATACAACATCGAAGCTCACAAGTAGGTCATTGGGTTGTAGGTTTTGCTTCTTTATTGTTTCTATGAACTGGAAGGAGTTTGGAACGTGTGAAGAGATGGATTCTGCATAGGGCTGAAGTTGCTTGGCGAGAAATTTAGCGAGATTTTGTAGAGGTGAGCCTATGGAGCTGACTATTGGTCTGAGTGGTGTTCCTTCTTTGTGTATCTTGGGGAGGCCGTAGAGTTTGGGGCATCTGGATGATTTTTCTCTGGGGATGATTCTTAGCTGGATTTCTTCACTGATAGGAGAGGCTTTTATTTTGGATTTGGTGGTTTTTTCCAGATAGGTGGTGGGATCTGTTTTTATAGGTTGGTAGGTAGGGTCTTGGAGTAGATTTGATAGTTTTGCTTGGTAGTCCGATGTGTTCATCACAACAGTGGCGTTACCTTTGTCTGCTGGGAGAATGATTATGTTGTTGTCTTTCCTCAGGTTGGTGAGTGCTTTCTGTTCTTCTTTGTGTAAATTGCTTCTGGGTGGTTTGCTGGAGCAGAGGATGTTGGTGACTTCAAGTCTGATTTTATTGGCTTCATCTGGATTGATTTTGGTTAGGCTAGCTTCGACTCCACATATGATGTTTTCCGTGGGGATGCGTCTCGGGGCGACTGCAAAGTTGAAACCTTTGGAGAGTACTTTGGTTTCAGTTGAGGTGAGGATCCTGTCTGATATGTTATGTACTGTTTGTTTCATGGGTTGTTGTGGAGGGTGGCTGGGCTTCTGGCGTTTCTCTAGTTTGTGGAGTTTGTTGGTGTGTGTGTCTGTCTTGTGTGAGGTCTCCGTTTCAGCTCTCCAGACGGCTAGTTGTTTGCATTTGTCCCAGAGTGCAGGGTGGATTTTGTTACAGAGTTTGAGGTGAAGAGTGAGTAGATCTTTGTTGGTTTGGTTTAGTAGGTATCTTTTCTTGTGTAGTTCGTTTCTGATTAGAGATAGTTCAGTTCGTTTCAGGATCCTTTCGGTAGCTGGGGTTTTAGAGTGGAATTTAAGTTGGAAGCATGTGGGAATCAAGTTGTTGTCTCGGCAGTTGCGTAGGAACAAGAGATCACATAAGATGGTGGCTCTTCGGATTTCTAGTTTCTCGTAGGTTCTTGTCAGCTGGAAGGTTTCCTCCCCGTAGAGGTGAGATATTTGCTTTCGTAGATTTTCACGGGTACAGGAATGCAGGTTTTGGTGTCCTCGGGTGTCTTCCCGTGTAAAAGTTGGGGTGTCTAGGCGACGTTTCGACGAGGTCTCACTCGTCATCTTCAGGCTGGTGCTTTCGGCTTCTTGTTACTGGAACAGAGCAGGATCTCAGTGTTTGAGTTCTTATAAATACTGTTGAGGAGGTGTGGTGTATAGCCTCCAATGTTCTGGGCAGAGAGGAGGTTCCCAGGCTAGTGTGCCTTTTCTTCTTTTGTTCCTTAATTACTTGAGGGATATCTTGAGTGGTTTCTTGAGTGATTTCCTGAATCCCACTTAGGTGGGTCATTAGGTGTGGATTAGTTGCTAAAGCCTTCGTGTCTTGAACTCTTGAACTTTGTGAAGAGTTTTTCTGAGAAGATGGCTGTACTGCACTTGGTTGTGCTCTGGCTTGGCTTCGTGTATAGGGGCGAGCTGTGGTTTTGTGGCTAACCTGTACATCGTTAACCTGTACATGGAACACTTTGAAACCAATGCTTTAGACAAGTCAGAACACAAACCCAAACTTTGGCTCAGATATGTTGACGACACCTTTGTAATTTGGCCACACGGGAAGGAAAAACTGGATAGCTTCCTCACACATCTCAACAGCCTACACCCCAAAATACAATTCACTATGGAAATAGAAGCCAACAACCAACTTCCCTTCCTTGACGTCCTAATCTACAAAAAACCTGATGGCTCCCTAGGACACACTATCTACCGGAAAAAAACACACACCAACCGCTACTTACATGCACAATCACACCACCACCCTGCACAAATAAACTCCGTAGCCAAGACTCTCATCTCCAGAACCAAACGCCTGGCTGACGAAGACCACTTGACAACTGAGTTACAGAATCTCTCAAATGTGTTAATTGCCAATGGATACCAGCAAAACAGGGTTACGAAGCTAATCCAAAAAGAAACACCCCCCAAAAACCAAGACACAGAAGAAAACAATGGCATAGCCCTCCTTCCTTATATCAAGGGCACTACAGATAAAATTAGCAAAATCCTCCATAAACACAATATCAAAACAGCCTTTTGCACCAACCAAAAAATAGCCAATATCCTCAGAAACCCCAAGGATAAAATTCAGTTGGAAAACCAAGGGGTCTATGAAATACCCTGCAAAGTCTGCCCAGCCACGTACATTGGACAAACAAACAGACGAATAAATGCACGGATCGCAGAACACAAGAATGCCGTCAAAAAAGAAGAAAAAACTTCCTCTCTTTTCCAACACATGAAAGAAACAGGACACGAAATTAATTTTGCAGATTCCAAATTGCTCTTTAACATGGAACATCACCACAAGAGAATAATCATGGAAGCCATCGAGATAGAGAAACACCCTCACAACATGAACAAGCGTGACGACACATCCCGCTTGCCAGACATCTGGAAATTAGCCCTCCCCACAAAATCTGACACCAGATCCAGAGGCACACAGAACGCCATCACCAATCAACCACACCAGACCCAAACCCAGACCCTCTCCACAGATAAATTACAGACACCATCCAGTAGCCAAACCAGGGTGGCACCTCCGGATGCTGCACCCCCCTGCAATCCCTACACAGATCTGGCTGGCACAGGCCACAAAACCACAGCTCGCCCCTATACACGAAGCCAAGCCAGAGCACAACCAAGTGCAGTACAGCCATCTTCTCAGAAAAACTCTTCACAAAGTTCAAGAGTTCAAGACACGAAGGCTTTAGCAACTAATCCACACCTAATGACCCACCTAAGTGGGATTCAGGAAATCACTCAAGAAACCACTCAAGATATCCCTCAAGTAATTAAGGAACAAAAGAAGAAAAGGCACACTAGCCTGGGAACCTCCTCTCTGCCCAGAACATTGGAGGCTATACACCACACCTCCTCAACAGTATTTATAAGAACTCAAACACTGAGATCCTGCTCTGTTCCAGTAACAAGAAGCCGAAAGCACCAGCCTGAAGATGACGAGTGAGACCTCGTCGAAACGTCGCCTAGACACCCCAACTTTTACACGGGAAGACACCCGAGGACACCAAAACCTGCATTCCTGTACCCGTGAAAATCTACGAAAGCAAATATCTCACCTCTACGGGGAGGAAACCTTCCAGCTGACAAGAACCTACGAGAAACTAGAAATCCGAAGAGCCACCATCTTATGTGATCTCTTGTTCCTACGCAACTGCCGAGACAACAACTTAATTCCCACATGCTTCCAACTTAAATTCCACTCTAAAACCCCAGCTACCGAAAGGATCCTGAAACGAACTGAACTATCTCTAATCAGAAACGAACTACACAAGAAAAGATACCTACTAAACCAAACCAACAAAGATCTACTCACTCTTCACCTCAAACTCTGTAACAAAATCCACCCTGCACTCTGGGACAAATGCAAACAACTAGCCGTCTGGAGAGCTGAAACGGAGACCTCACACAAGACAGACACACACACCAACAAACTCCACAAACTAGAGAAACGCCAGAAGCCCAGCCACCCTCCACAACAACCCATGAAACAAACAGTACATAACATATCAGACAGGATCCTCACCTCAACTGAAACCAAAGTACTCTCCAAAGGTTTCAACTTTGCAGTCGCCCCGAGACGCATCCCCACGGAAAACATCATATGTGGAGTCGAAGCTAGCCTAACCAAAATCAATCCAGATGAAGCCAATAAAATCAGACTTGAAGTCACCAACATCCTCTGCTCCAGCAAACCACCCAGAAGCAATTTACACAAAGAAGAACAGAAAGCACTCACCAACCTGAGGAAAGACAACAACATAATCATTCTCCCAGCAGACAAAGGTAACGCCACTGTTGTGATGAACACATCGGACTACCAAGCAAAACTATCAAATCTACTCCAAGACCCTACCTACCAACCTATAAAAACAGATCCCACCACCTATCTGGAAAAAACCACCAAATCCAAAATAAAAGCCTCTCCTATCAGTGAAGAAATCCAGCTAAGAATCATCCCCAGAGAAAAATCATCCAGATGCCCCAAACTCTACGGCCTCCCCAAGATACACAAAGAAGGAACACCACTCAGACCAATAGTCAGCTCCATAGGCTCACCTCTACAAAATCTCGCTAAATTTCTCGCCAAGCAACTTCAGCCCTATGCAGAATCCATCTCTTCACACGTTCCAAACTCCTTCCAGTTCATAGAAACAATAAAGAAGCAAAACCTACAACCCAATGACCTACTTGTGAGCTTCGATGTTGTATCTCTCTTCACACAAGTGCCCATTAATGAAGCCTTGACAGCCATTCAAAACAAATACAATCCCCCCGAATACATCTTGGACCTGACCAACCACTGCCTAACCAACACGTACTTCATCCACAATGGACAAAGATACAAACAGATAGAAGGAGCACCTATGGGATCACCCCTCTCACCGGTCATCGCTAACCTGTACATGGAACACTTTGAAACCAATGCTTTAGACAAGTCAGAACACAAACCCAAACTTTGGCTCAGATATGTTGACGACACCTTTGTAATTTGGCCACACGGGAAGGAAAAACTGGATAGCTTCCTCACACATCTCAACAGCCTACACCCCAAAATACAATTCACTATGGAAATAGAAGCCAACAACCAACTTCCCTTCCTTGACGTCCTAATCTACAAAAAACCTGATGGCTCCCTAGGACACACTATCTACCGGAAAAAAACACACACCAACCGCTACTTACATGCACAATCACACCACCACCCTGCACAAATAAACTCCGTAGCCAAGACTCTCATCTCCAGAACCAAACGCCTGGCTGACGAAGACCACTTGACAACTGAGTTACAGAATCTCTCAAATGTGTTAATTGCCAATGGATACCAGCAAAACAGGGTTACGAAGCTAATCCAAAAAGAAACACCCCCCAAAAACCAAGACACAGAAGAAAACAATGGCATAGCCCTCCTTCCTTATATCAAGGGCACTACAGATAAAATTAGCAAAATCCTCCATAAACACAATATCAAAACAGCCTTTTGCACCAACCAAAAAATAGCCAATATCCTCAGAAACCCCAAGGATAAAATTCAGTTGGAAAACCAAGGGGTCTATGAAATACCCTGCAAAGTCTGCCCAGCCACGTACATTGGACAAACAAACAGACGAATAAATGCACGGATCGCAGAACACAAGAATGCCGTCAAAAAAGAAGAAAAAACTTCCTCTCTTTTCCAACACATGAAAGAAACAGGACACGAAATTAATTTTGCAGATTCCAAATTGCTCTTTAACATGGAACATCACCACAAGAGAATAATCATGGAAGCCATCGAGATAGAGAAACACCCTCACAACATGAACAAGCGTGACGACACATCCCGCTTGCCAGACATCTGGAAATTAGCCCTCCCCACAAAATCTGACACCAGATCCAGAGGCACACAGAACGCCATCACCAATCAACCACACCAGACCCAAACCCAGACCCTCTCCACAGATAAATTACAGACACCATCCAGTAGCCAAACCAGGGTGGCACCTCCGGATGCTGCACCCCCCTGCAATCCCTACACAGATCTGGCTGGCACAGGCCACAAAACCACAGCTCGCCCCTATACACGAAGCCAAGCCAGAGCACAACCAAGTGCAGTACAGCCATCTTCTCAGAAAAACTCTTCACAAAGTTCAAGAGTTCAAGACACGAAGGCTTTAGCAACTAATCCACACCTAATGACCCACCTAAGTGGGATTCAGGAAATCACTCAAGAAACCACTCAAGATATCCCTCAAGTAATTAAGGAACAAAAGAAGAAAAGGCACACTAGCCTGGGAACCTCCTCTCTGCCCAGAACATTGGAGGCTATACACCACACCTCCTCAACAGTATTTATAAGAACTCAAACACTGAGATCCTGCTCTGTTCCAGTAACAAGAAGCCGAAAGCACCAGCCTGAAGATGACGAGTGAGACCTCGTCGAAACGTCGCCTAGACACCCCAACTTTTACACGGGAAGACACCCGAGGACACCAAAACCTGCATATATATATATATATATATATATATATATATAGTTCAGCCCACCACATGGTCTAAGGGATGGTGGACCGGCCCATGGCTGAAAAAGGTTGCTGACCCCTGGGCAAGACTAACACCCCTCAAGCATGGCCAGTGAGCTCCCGTTGCTCAGTCCCTGCTCCTGCCAACCTAGCAGTTTGAAAGCACGTCAGAGTGCAAGTAGATAAATAGGTACTGCTCCGGCGGGAAGGTAAACCGCATTTTCGTGTGCTGCTCTGGTTCGCCAGAAGCGGCTTAGTCATGCTGGCCACATGGCCTTGAAGCTGTACGCCGGCTCCCTTGGCCAATAAAGCGAGATGAGCGCCGCAACCCCAGAGTTGGTCACGACTGGACCTAACGGTCATGGGTCCCTTTACCTTTACACACCCCATTTAAAGCACCCACTCACGCCATGAAGAATGCCAGGAACTACAGTTTACCCCTCACAGAGCTACAATTCCCAGGGCGCTTAACAAACTACAGTCCCCATAATTCTTTGAGGGGGGAGAAATCTGCTTTAAATGTTTAATGTACACACAGTCTGAATCACTTCTATCATCCCCCTGGTGAGCCAGCAAGAGATCAACGCGGACCGAGCCCGGCACCAAGCCTGCGTCAGCGATGGCACCTAATGATGCAGCTTCTGTCTCAAGTCAGGGCACCTTGGCTCCTTAATGAGCTACCAGCCCCCGGGCCAAGAGGGAACTCCCAGAGCGCCTCTCCAAGCAAACGTTCCTTCGGTGCAGGTTTCTTGCTGTGGAAAACCAAGGAGGAGTCTGCTTGCGACAGAGGAGGATTCGTCCCTCCGGGGACAAAAACCCCTTTGCGAAAGAAAACAAGGCAGCTGTTGCCAAGCCAGCGACTCCTCCAAGCTACGGCGCTCCAAAAACACACGCAAACCACCCCTTCCAAGCTGCTGTTAGGAGACTTGAACAGTGACTTTGTAAACTGTAAAGGGGGTTCTTTTTACCCACTAACTCAGAGGAACCCACATGGAAATGGGTCACTGCTGAAACAGCATCCTCTTCTCACAGGGGCCAACCACAGCACCCATTAAGGGAAGCCTGCAAGCAGGATTCGAACACAAGAGCAACTCTCTCCCCTCCTGTGGTTTCCAGCAACAGGCATTCAGACGCAGGGCAGAGCCACTGTGGCCAGGTGTCACTTCTGGCCTTTACGCATGTGGAGTGGTCCAATCCTGCAAACACTTGCTCTTTATGAAGCTGTCTACTTTTCAGTCACATATGAGCATGGCAGAAGGTTAGCAAACAAACAAACAACTATACTCCACACATCTGGCTGGGTTAGGAAGGAAGGAAGGAAGGAGGGAAGGAAGGAAAGATTTTTGCAATCAGGCTTTCACAGATGTTTTCCCCAACCTGATCCCCTCCAGATGTTTTAGACCACAAATCCCATCAGCATCTCAGTCAATGGTCAGCAATGACCAGTGCTGTAGTCTAAAAGTTCAGAGCAGTGCCACCTTTACACAAAGCTGCTCTAGTAATATTTATTCATGGGATGTGATCTGAAGCTAACAGCCATCTTTCCATGAATGCTGGAGCACACTTGCAATTTACCTACAGATTAGTGCCTGTGAAGACAGCAGCATATGGGTTACTCATACACACATGCTTATTTAAATAGATCCTGGTAAAGGTAAAGGTAAAGGTACCCCTGCCCGTTCGGGCCAGTCTTGACAGACTCTAGGGTTGTGCACTCATCTCACTCTAGAGGCCGGGAGCCAGCACTGTCCGAAGACACTTCCGGGTCACGTGACAAGCTGCATCTGGCGAGCCAGCGCAGCACACGGAACGCCGTTTACCTTCCCACTGGTAAGCGGTCCCTATTTATCTACTTGGACCCGGAGGTGCTTTCGAACTGCTAGGTTGGCAGGCGCTGGGACCAAGCAGCGGGAGCGCACCCCGCCACCAGGATTCGAACCACCGACCTTGCGATCGGCAAGCCCTAGGCGCTGAGGTTTTACCCACAGCGCCACCCGCGTCCCATAATAGATCCTGAGCTTCCTTTAAATATATAGAGGATCCTCACTCTCAGCCTCAGGAGAAGGACTCCCAAGGAAGAGGGCAAACCGCTGCCCCCTGCCATTGCAGAAATCTCCATTTCAGGAAAGGTGAGAAGCAAAAAGGAACTCTGCTGTCAGGAGACAATAAAAACTCAGTGCAATACCATGAAGAAAGAAAGAAAGAAAGAAAGAAAGAAAGAAAGAAAGAAAGAAAGAGGAGTTCACTTAGGAACCCCACAAAACAATGAAGGCATTCTGAAATGAAACCCCTGGGGAAAGTCATTATCTTTAGTCTAACTGACCGTGCGGGTAGGTTGTGGAGTTATAAAACATAAAATAATATCAGAACTGGGAGGACACGGATTAAAATCCACAGGCACCTATCACATTTTTCAGGAAGCAGCATTAACTTTTAGGTGGATTCTGAAGGTAGCATAATTAGTCAAACCATCACCTTTGCTAAAATTCCACTTAATCAAGCATTCATTATCATAACACAGAGATTTTGTTCCCATTGGGGGCCTCATGTGGTGGCCCCAAGACAGGACAAATGCTTGTTATATCAGCCTTCTCCAGTCCTCCAGGTGTCTTGGACTACAACTCCCATCTACCCCTGGTGTGCTGGCTGTGGCTGATGGGAGATGTAGTCCAAAATATCTCAGGGACTCCAGTCGGGGAAGGCTGAATTATATCAGTTCCTGAATTGCCTGAACATTCTGGATTCCTCTATCTCCCAGGAACTGATAAGCACAGCTGGGCCAGGGGGAATGAGCTTTTTAAGCAACATAAGAATAATTCTGTAACCACCACTCATGTGTCAGGGCAATCCTATAGGCTGCCACTTAGCAGTCGGTCCTATTGAAGTCAATGAGGATTGCTCCCATTTAAATGTGCATATAGGACAGCAGCCTTAATCTCTGAGCATGCTCATCCTTCCCTTTATAAGTGGGATTTTCTCCATAAGCACATCTTAGCAAAGGTGATGGTTTTTATAGCGATGCTCCTGAATGTGATAGGTGCCTGTGGATTTTATGGAGTTCTGATGTGCACCAAAGCAGGAAAGAGTCTGTGCTGGAGTCCTCCTCAAGAGACAGACATGCCCTCAGTGAACGAAGTATAAGGCAAAGATGAGAAAAAGCCCAACATTAGGAACAGTCCCCATGAAATGGGCAGAGACAAATGAAGCTGCATTTCCTGCTGAAATAAATGAAACATTTGAGAGCTTTCCTGAAAACGAGTGCATTGGATATGAGCTCCTCTATGACCCAGATTTTTACTGCAGCAGCTTTTGGAAGCCATTTATTAAAAGCCTTCATATTTCTCAGAGTGCAGTGCACAGCTGAGAGAGAACTCTGTGCAAACTGAAAGCTTGCATACTCCTATATTAACAATAGAAGTCCAGCCTGCACATGTTTACTTCAAAGTTAGTCCCATTGTGTTGCTTACGTCCAGATTCAGATTGCTGTGCAACTAGTTCACTTCATATTATTATGCCTCTTTCTTTTTCTTTGCAAACAACATAGCAAATTCCTGCATTTCAGGGGGCTGGACTAGATGAGCCTTGGGTTCCCTTTCAACTCTACCATTCTAATTGTGTGAAAAGTGGCTTGGTAGGGGGCCAGCTGAAGTAAAAACCTTGTTGCATTTAGTTAGGCATCAATAAAACAATTAACAACAAAAGGAAACTAACAGCAAAAGTTTTAAATTTTCATTCTCTGCATGCAGATAAGATGACCAATAGCTTTCTGATTAGAAGCCAAATGTTTAGAAAGACCTCTGCATGCCAGAAAGACAGATAGGTTGCTAAGTATGCCACCTCCTTTCCCACTTACTCCTCCTTCACAGACAAAACACCTAGTTGGGAAAACAAGAAAATACATTTTAAAGTGCTCCACATTTATAAAAATAAATCTTTGCTGCTGCAAAAACAAACAAGCCAAAACAAAAGCAAACAAAAAACCCAATAGCAGCATTCAAAGGCTAGAAGCGTAAATGGAACAATTATTTGGTCCATTTGGGCAAGTATAGACGTTCAACACCGGTCCAGAATGTCAGGCGTATAGCCAGGCTGTTTTGATCTTTGCATAGGTGTGTGGGGGGGGGATAATACCCTCCCACCATGCTCTGAGCTGGCAGGGGCTGATGGGAGTTGAAGTCCAACATATATGGAGACCCCCCAGGATGCTGACTTGCACCACATAAGAACGTCTGAAGAGCTCAGGAGCTGCACCAGCCCAAGGGCCCATCTAGTCCAGCATCCTGTTCTCACAGCGGTCTACCAGATGCTTCTATGGGCAGCCAAAAAGCAGCACCAGAGTGCAACAGAAACTTTCCCTGCCTGTAATTCCTGAGCCTCAGACAACAAAGATGAATCAAGGAAAACTCCCAGGCTGTGGCCCTTCTGCTTCAGAGGAAGTGCAACCCTATCCAGAACAGGTAGCAGGCTTATATTCGGAACATGGGAAACTCTCGTCCACAAAACCTCATTCTTGCAGGGATTCAAGCTCAGCTTTCTTGCCCTCATCCAGACCAACAATGCAGTCAGACACCAATCCAGGGCTAGCATAGCCAGAAGTTATGGAGAAAGAGAGCCGAGTGTCACCAGTAGGCCGATGACACTGGGCTGATACTGGGCTCCAAATTTCCTACTGACTACTTTCAACGGTTTCAACACAACTCTGTGGGTTAAACCAAAGTGCAAGTAGATAAATAGGTCCCACTCCAGCAGGAAGGTAAACGGCGTTTCCGTGCACTGCTCTGGTTCTCCAGAAGCGGCTTAGTCATGCTGGCCACATGACCCGGAAGCTGTATGCCGGCTCCCTCAGCCAGTAAAGCAAGATGAGCGCCACAACCCCAGAGTCGGCCACAACTGGACCTAATGGTCAGGGGTCCTTTACCTTTTCTTTCAACAGTTTCAACATTGATGTTGAATAGCACTGGGAATAAAAGTATGCTCTGTGGCACTGTACAGCACAAATGCCGGGGGGGGGGGCAGGGTGCACACCTCACTGCTACTCTCTGGACCCAACCCTCCAGCAGCCATTCACTGATGAGTAAAGAAGCGCTGCTGGACTCCAGCTCCCGGCCACAGCAGCCAATGATCAGGGGTTATGGGAGTTGGTGTTTGACAGCATCTGGAAAGCCACAGATGTTCCCTAACCCTGGTTTAGGAGTTTGAAGAGGGGACAGCAGCACTGCCCAGGTAAATGGGCTCCTCAGAAGGTAGTGAGTGAGCTCCTCTCCCTTGGAGATCTTTAAGCCGAACTTGAACGGCCATCTGTCATGGATGCCTTAGCTGAGATTCCTGCATTGAAGGGCGTTGGACTAGATGACTCTGGGGGTCCCTTCCAATTCTACGGTTCAGTGATTCTATGATTCTACAGTTTGATGCCTCTATGATTCTAGGCCCTAGTACCTTATCAACCTAGTGGGGAAATGGATTAAATTGGGATGTAGGTTTTCTTAAGGAACTGTTTTATCATTGAGGAATAAAAGCAGCAAAATATTTAATGAAGTTATTGGGATTTTTTTTTTTTTTTTAGAAGATTAGCTTTTGCTGATATAAAGGAATGTGCAAGCTTTTGAATCACAGGTAACTATTCATTGGGCAGAAAGAGACAACATTTTGTTATTGATTAAAAGAGCTGTGCAACCTGAAAACAGGCACACTATCAGGGGTCAAGGGGGGAGAACATATTTTATACCTCTCTGGGGCTATGGCCATATATCTTCCAAAATAAGGCCAGGGGCTGCTGCAGAGTCACTGAGGAAGTGGGAAAATTAAAGGGGCACAATGTCTGGTAGGCATGATGGCCATTATTTTCCATCACTTGGGGCATTTGCTTGCAGGGGAAAACTCTTGCTGAATAACGTTGGGTTGCCATCAGGCCCAACTCGTACATTATGTTTGGGCAAGTTCTTTTTTCAGATGCGCAAGTCACATTCACACATGCCCAAATATATCACCTGCAGGGCAGGAACTCGTGGCTCTCACTTGCAGACAGAGCTGTGAGTGATGGAGTCCCAAAATGAACTCCACAGTGTGAGGTCCACGAGTCAGTATCCACATTACACTTCACTCTGTTTCCAGGTTTGCAGATGTGAAAGAATCCTTCAAAGACCTTAGCAGAATCCAGAGTCCCCTTTTTATTTCATTTTTTTGTTTTTGTTGTTTTTTTGCTTGCTTTGCAACTTGTTTGAAAATATCAGGGCTCGGCCTTAAGGGGTGTGGGGAGGGGAAATACAGAAGAGAATGCCTCTGGGAGTATACAGAGTCCCTTTCTCTTAGCACCAAAAGACTCAGCTCTTCGCTTTCCTGTAACCCAGAGGTGACTAACATGGTTCCCTCTGAAGGATGCTGCACTACAATTCCCATCAGGCTCAGCTAGCGTTGTCAGGGTGATGGGAGTTGGTTAACTCTGACTTAACTCTATCCTTGCAGCTTTTCTTGGGAATTCATAGAATGATGGAACTTAAAGTTTGAGGGGACTTCCAAGAGTCATTTAATCCAACGCTCTGCAGTGCAGGAACCACAGCAAAAGTATCCCTGACAGATGGCAAGTCAACCTCAGTTTAAAAATCACCAGTGAAGGAGACCTCCCCACCTTTCCATGGAGTCTGTTCTGCTATTGCACAGCTTTTTACCCTCAGAAAGTTATTCCTGGTGTTGAATTGGAATCGCCTTCCTTGTCATTTGAACCCATTGGTTCAGATCCATACCCTCTGGTGCAGCAGAAAGGAAACTTGCTCCCTCTGCCATGGGACAGCCCATCAGATATTTGAAGACAGTTGTCAAATATTGTTTTGCTTCTTTTATTTACTTGTTTTAAAAAAACTGTAAAAAAAACCCCCATCTGTTTCACTTTGCTGTCCGCTACCCTGCGACCTTATGGTGAAGGCTTAGGGTAAGAAATCTTATCAAATAGACAAAAGCTACATATCTGGATGGGGGTGGGGGGCACGCTTCCAAAACCAGGCAGCTGCAGTTCATGAAAGAGCCTGAATGATTGGGCACCCTGAACCCACCTCTGGGGCAGGGAGCCTTAGGAACATGTCAGAGTTGTAAATAAATTCCTCCTATTAAGCAGGTGAGGATATGAGGCAGGAAAGTCTCTCCTCAACAAGTTGCTTCTCCGGGCAGAGCTGGGACAGATCTTCTGCTGCTGCCACCGGTTCCGATTTGGGAGAAGGCAGCTTCCTATGATCCTATAAGAACCCCGGGCCATGCGCTGCCCTTTCAGCACCTCGGAGAGCGAAGCACTACCCTTTCAGCACCATGGAGAGCGCACCTCGTATTGTTCTTTCGGCACCACAAGAACCAGGCGCTGCCCTTTCAGCACCTTGGAGAGCGCCTAGCGCGCCGCGGCCGCCCTGGAAGTCGCGACCTCCCGTCTCCCCAGCGGCCGAAGCTTCCCCTTTTGGCCGGTCAAGGTCGACCCCCGGCGGCGGCGGCGGCTGCCGGCTCCTCCGCTTCCCTTCCTCCGCGTGGGCGCAACGAAGCAGCCCCGGAGGTCGCCCGGACGGCCGCTGAGCGCGCTCCGCTCGCCTGCCGCGCGCCTTTCCAGGGATCAAGTCCTATAAATATTTCTGGCTAAGTGGCCGCCGTCCATCCGTCTCCTCGCGGCCCAGCGGCGCCTCTCCGCGTCCCACCCCCGACCGGAGCACCAGGGGAAGCGACCAGGGGAGGGGAGGGGGCAGAGGAGTGCGGGAGGGGGGGACGACAGGAGAGATGGGGAGGGCGCGATCCGGCAGCCCACCTGGACTACTGCTGGAACTCAGGCGCCTTCCACAGAGACACTGCAGCATATGCGAGCCTTTGGTCCAGAAGAGCCCCACAATCCTCATCGAGTTCCTCTTCGGGCCCGACCCCTCCCTCTGGAAGCCTGGAAAGTCGAGCCCCCCTCCCTCCCTCCCTCCCCCCTCCCACCACCAGCAGCCACTCCCCCCGCTCCAGCAGCTACTGGCCGCCCCCCTCCTGGCAGGCAGCGGCGCGGCCCATCACCCGCCAGCCCAGAGGTCCGGGTGAGGGGCGCATGGAGGCGGCCGGGCGACGAAGGGAGCGGCAGCCGCGAGCCGGAGTCGCCCAGAGGTTGCGGCTCTGCTCCGGCGCGACTTGGTGGGACTTTGCAGGGCTGGCTGGAAAGGGAAAGTGGGGGGGGGGGGGGGAGGGAGGACGTCAATGCCCGGAGGAGGCGCGCCGGGAGGCTTCGCCCTGCCCCCTGCTGGCCAGATGGGGAGACGCTCCTGCTGGAACCGAGGCACTGGCTGGACTGGGCGGGTGGCGAAGCGGGGCTGTCTATGCAGAGGAGGAAAGGACAGAAAGACGCCCAAACAGACAAATTTCTCTTGGATCCCCGTCCTCCTCTGCACCTGCTTACCTTAACGGGGGGGGCGGGGGTAGCGGAGCACCCATTCTCCCTCCTCCCTCCCCAGTCTAGGGAACTTGGGAAGCGATTCCCGCTCACTCTTTACGGCCCCCTCCTGGGTCCCAACAAGTTAGCAAAGCTATCCCGGCTCAAAAAACCGTTTTCTAAATAGATATGGTTTGATTTTATTGCATATGCAAAAACTGACGCACAGTGTCATCGATATATGCAAGCGTCTGCCGCGTTTTAAGACTACGGGGAACCTATATTCTCAATAATGGTGGAAATGACAGGTGGAAAATAATTTTCATACTATTTTGTATAAATCTTCATTATCTGTAAAGTGAATCCCTGTATGAGTTAATACTTTATTATCCCTTAGGAGCTGCCCTCTATCTTTGCACTTTCGTCCTTCCAGGCTGTGACGCTTTAGGGTTTAGATTTTTTTATTCTTTTTTCTTTTCGTGCTGTTTGCACTTTTGTTAATAAATCAATAAAGAAAATTAAAAGTTTTTTTTTAAGCTGGTCCAGCCTCAGTCTCCAGCCTTTGCAACATCAGTGAAAACCCCTCCCTGCGAGATTTCATTTTTCTTTAACACGTTTATCACTCTTGAGAATTAATTTACCAAACCGTTTCTGAAATCAGGCATGGTACCCTGAAAATCAAGAACACCTCAAAGGGTAACACACCGAGAGATCTTTCTTTAAAAGAAAAGAACAGCAGGTTCAGTCATGTGACAGGAGAGAGTGCCTTCTGAGCATGACATTCTCAGTCTCAGGGTTGTGGGTTAGAGCCCCACGTCAGGCAAAAAGATTCCTGCATTGCAGAGGGCTGGACTAGATGGCCTTGGGGGTCCCTTCCAATTCTATGGCTCTATGGGAAAAGTGCCAGTCTCTCACCAGTGACTAGTCAGTCAATTCCTGCACACAGGGTTTCCTGTGGTTTCAGGGTTTTGCTTTGTTTTTGCAAAAGAAGAAGCAGAAGAAGAAGCAGAAGAAGAAGCAGAAGAAGAAGAAGAATTGAGAAATAATATACTGTGGTGGTGAACAGCATGCAAGCAGCAAGGTTATGTTCATGAAACAAGAACAAAGTACTGTACATCGTTGACAGGTAGATCAGCTGAAAGCCTCAACATAGCTGGATCCCTCCCTCTTCCAGGGGAAGCCCCAGTTAAAAGGCAGGCTTTCAGCAAGCATCTAAACATCAGGTCCACAGGTGCCTGTCTGATGCTCACTGTGGAGGACAGGCAAATTCTGTGCTGCCACGCTAAAATCTTAGTGAGCATAACCTAGGAAACTGCTTTATACAACCAGGACTTTTTTTTCCAGCCGGAACTCACAGGAACTCAGTTCTCTCACGTCTGCCATTGCGTTCCAAGACCTCTTTACTAGAAAAATAGCACTGTATATAGTTCAGTATTGTCAACACTGGCTGGCAGCAGCTCTCCGGAGATACTTGCAAGGGTGGTCTACCACTGAGCTACAGCCCTCCCCCAAGATACGTTAAACCTTGAGCATAAGCCACTACTCAGTGCACCAGCCTTGCATGTTCCCTCAATCTCCACCCCACCCCCATCCAAATGCTTCTTTGCAAAGACATCTCCCCCAGTTTGCAGCAAGCACAGTCCAATTCTGTGGTGATTATTATATTTGCTTATAATTCCACCTTTTCCCCACAAGGGTAAGCAGGGTGGCTTGCACAAATCAAAGCAGTACCAATAAAATGCAAAAAAAGAGCCAGAATCGTATACAATTGCTAAAAAGTAATCAAACTCTTTAACGGGATGAAAACAACGATCAGAATTAGTTGTGCAAAGTGCTTGTCACTGTCACCATCAACAGCACGTCCAAACTGCACAAGTGTTTCCCAGAAGCGGCAAAGCTGCAAATATTGGGTTAATTTGCATTATTCCTGCCGCCTGTTGCAAGACTAATCTGCTTTTTGTGCGATGGATTCAACAGCTGGTCATGGGAGAGGGATAAGGAGCTTATGACCAGCACCAGAGTACCACCCCCACTCTTGCAGGGGGCCGGATGCGCAGCCCTCACGGCCTTCCGAGAATTCAGCAGAGGCACTGGGCAGGACAAGAACAGAAGACCATGAGAAGCGCCTGCCGGATCAGGCCAGTGGGCCCTCTAGGCCACCATCCTCTTCTCCCAAATACATGGAGAAGAGAGCTGGCGATGGCTCCTAGCCATGATGGCCATTGCTCTACCTCCAAAGGCAGAATGCTTCTGAATGGAAACTACAGGCAGGGAGAGAGTTGCTCTTGTGTTCGAATCCTGATTGCAGGTTTCCCATAATGGGCACCTGTTTGGCCACTGGGAGAAGATGAGGCCGGACTAGATGGGCCATTGGCCTGATCCAGTAGCCTACTCTTACGTTTGTATGTTCCAACAGGTTGTGCAGGTGCACCAGTTTGAACCTTTTTGAAATTATCCTTTGATATCAAATTGTTTTTAATTCTCTGCATATATAGAATTTTGAAGCTGTTAGATAGATAATTTATTACGGTCGGAGACCAGCTTATAAAACACACTTGGGGTACAATCCCAGAAGGAAAACAAACATTTAAAACTATGTACAACCATACATTTATATATGCGATAAGCGAATAGACACTTAAAACTTTAAGATAAGCTACCGCAGAGAGTCACCCATGGAACCAAGTTTGGGGATTTTCTTAACGAACTAGTTTGAGTCGGGGGATGGTCTGCGCCTACAGATCTGTACACAGAATCTGGGGACCATCCGGGTTGTCTTCTGATCTTTGCCTCACAGGAAAAGGACAAATTTTTGCTTTTCCGGGAGGTCAGCGAGCCTCACCAGCAGGGGATCAATGGTCTCACTTTGTGCCTCTTCATAAAAGGGACATCTAAAGAACAAGTGCTCTGGGCTTCCTATCTCCCCCAGTGAACAGGTGCAAAGTCTCTGAGCATATGGGACTTTTTTAAAGGATCCTTCTAGGACCAGCGAGAGCAAAGCTGAGCTTCTGGTGAGTGTAAAAGCCCTTCTTGCATTTTTGGATACGAGAAAGAAGAGATATGCTGCCAGTGCGGCTATATATCTCTCGATTCCTCCATTTTTTTGAAGCTGTTGTTGATTGTTGATCCTTTTGCTGCAAGATCGCTTTGAGGTATTTGATGATAGGTGACTGATAAACAAAATCCAAATTAAAAGAATGCCTGGCGTGTGAATGAAACCAGACAGAACTGAACACCGGTCGATAAGAAAGGAGCAGGCAGTTGTGCAGAAGGTCTGTGTGACTGAAGGAGGAAGGGCTGTGATTAAACCAGAACTGGGATAGGAAGAGAAGGGTGAGAGACAAGCTGCCAGACATAGCCTCTTAGCCAAAGAAGCAGCAGACCTTTAACGATGGTGTGTTCTTGGGTGGTGTGATGCAGGAACACACAGAATAGCAACACAGACCGTCTTGCTGGAGGGCAGGCAAGGGAAAGAAACAGGAGCAGGCCAAGCCCAGAGGTTTCACTGACCCACAGCTGGCCGTTGGGATCATATGCAGTACATGTGAAAAGGATCTGGGGGTCTTGGTAGACCCCAAGCTTCACATGAGTCAGCAGTGTGGTGCAGCAGCAAAAAAGGCTAATGCTATTCTAGGCTGCATCCACAGAAGTCTAGCATCCAGATCAAGGGAAGTAATAATCCCACTCTATTCTGCCTTGGTCAGACCACACCTGATTATTGTGTCCAGTTCTGGGCACCACAATTTAAGAAGGATGTTGACAAGCTGGAAGGTGTGTAGAGGGGGGCGACCAAGATGATCAAGGGCCTGGAAACCAAGCCTTATGAGGAACGGTTGAAGGAGCTGGGTATGTTGAGCCTGGAAAAGAGAAGACTGAGAGGAGATATGATGGCCACCTTCAAATATCTAAAGGGCTGCCCCATGGAAAAAGGAGAAAGTTTGTTTTCTCCTGCTCTGGAGGGTAGGACTCGAACCAGTGGCTTCAAGTTACAAGAAAGGAGATTCTGACTAAATTTCAGCAAGAACTTTCTGACATTAAGCTGTTCAGGTTGATAGTCATTACTGCATCCTGTGGTAGGGAATTCCACATGCACTTCATGCTTCATTGTCTAGGTTAGTGGTTCCCAAAGTAATTATGGCCACTGCCCCCCTGGTTCCGTAAAATCATTTGTAGTGCCCCCTAACCTATAAAACTGTTATTCAGAATAGCTGTTTACACCACCTACTAAGAAGGTTCATAACATGACAAAATTCAAAACAGTAACATTTAATTGTGCATTTATTCAAAATCCAATTTATAGCTATGGGTTCCCAAAAAATGTAACTTTATAAGCACGAGTATGTTTCATTGGTGCACAGAAAAATAAATGCATGCTCTGAACTAATCTTGTAGCATATATATATATATATGGCAAATAATATTGGATGAAAAATATTTTTATGCATCCTTCCTAATGAAAATGTAAGTGTGAAGGAAATTTGTAGCATAAAATAATTAAATATACAAAACTACTCACCACACATACACAAACCTTCACCTACCACCGATGTATGGTAACTAATTCATAAGAAAATCAATAGCTGTTACCAATGGCTGGCTACTTTGTGACAACTCAGAACCGCAAATACAAATGTCATGACCAAGGCAATAGCTTTGAAAGCAGCAAGAGCAGAAAGTTTAAACAGGAAGCGATGAAGGCGTTTCACTCAAGCCTGTGAGTGGGTCAGTCATAAATCAGCGATCCATGTGCTCAGAGGGACGCACCCCTGCCGCCGCCTTGCCTCTTAGTGCTCCCCTAAGTAATTCCACTGCCCCCTATAGGAACCACTGGCACACACACACACACACCAGTATTGTGAAATATGTTCTGCACCACATGCCTCATTTAATACACCTCCATCAGGACCCTATTTCGCACAGAAGATGTGGACTGGGGCAGCCACTAACAGGAGTCCATTTTCCATGACTGCCTGTTGCTAGTTTGAGCTGGCCTGCACATGCTGCCTGTCCCCAGTTATCATCAGAAATGCTGCAAAGCTTCCGGAGTTTTCCATCTGCCAAGCCACAGGGCCCAGGTGCTGCTCCCACCCCGAGGGAGCCGAGGGCACGATAATGATTGTTGCCTCAAACACTGGCAGCCTCTGCTCCTGCAGGTGAGAAAACTGCTCCAGTCCCAGAGATGAATCACTACGCTGACATTTCATAAAAGGCAGGGACCAAAAAGCACAGTCCGCAAGCTGGACTTGTGAGACACTCTGGCCTTGGTCAGACCACACCTGGAACACTGTGTCCAGTTCTGGGCGCCACAATTTAAGAAGCATGTTGACAAGTTGGAACATGGGCAGAGGAGGGCAACCTAGATGGTCAAGGGTCTGGAAACCAAGGGATGAGGGAGTTGGGTATCTTTAGTCTGGGAAAGAGGAGATAGAGGAGGTTGTTGTTGTTGTTGTTTAGTCATTTAGTTGTGTCTGACTCTTCGTGACCCCCTGGACCAGAGAACACCAGGCACTCCTGTCTTCCACTGCCTCCCGCAGTTTGGTCAAACTCATGCTGGCAGCTTCGAGAACACTGTCCCACCATCTCGTCCTCTGCCGTCCCCTTCTCCTTGTGCCCTCCATCTTTCCCAACATCAGGGTCTTTTCCGGGGAGTCTTCTCTTCTCATGAGGTGGCCAAAGTCTTGGAGCCTCAGCTTCAGGATCTGTCCTTCCAGTGAGCACTCAGGGCTGATTTCCTTCAGAATGGGTAGGTATGATCTTCTTGTAGTCTATGGGACTCTCAAGAGTCTCCTCCAGCACCATAATTTAAAAGCATCAATTCTTCGGTGATCAGCCTTCTTTATGGACCAGCTCTCACTTCCATACATCACTAGACAGAGGAGGTATTATGTTCAAATATCTCAAGGGCTGTCACATGGAAGATGGAACCAGCTAATTTTATCCTACTCCGGGGGGTAAGACCCAAACTGACAGATTCAAATTATAAGAAAGGAGATTCCGATTAAACATCAATAAGAACTTTCTGACAGTAAGAGCTGTTTGTCAGTGGAATAGACTTTCTCAGGAGGTGGTGGACCTTCCTTGGAGGTCTTCAAGCAGAGGTTGGGTGGCCATCTGACATGGATGCTTCAGTTTCTCATTGCATTGCAGGGGGTTGAGCTAGATGACCCTTGAGATCCCTTCTAACTCTACAATTCTGTGACTTCCAGAGTTCAGTGGTATTACTTGGGGGTGCTAAGAGATAAGGTGGAAGTCTTGAAGGTATAATTGACTACAGTGGTACCTCAGGTTAAGTACTTAATTCATTCCGGAGGTCCATTCTTAACCTGAAACTGTTCTTAACCTGAAGAACCACTTTAGCTAATGGGGCCTCCTGCTGGCACCGTGCCGCCGCTGCATGATTTCTGTTCTCATCCTGAAGCAAAGTTCTTAACCCGAGGTAATATTTCTGGGTTAACGGAGTCTGTAGCCTGAAGTGTCTGTAACCTGAGGCGTATGTAACCCGAGGTACCACTGTATCAGAGTTTGAAAAGCCAATACGACTGGGTCAAGTGCATCCACTTGGTTGAATTAATTAAACTAAGGAGTCTTATTCTTGCATCTCAGGGGGTTGGACTAGGCAGGGTCAGCAAACTTTTTCAGCAGGGGGCTGGTCCACTGTCCTTCAGACCTTCTGGAGGGCCAGACTATTTTTTTTTGGGGGGGGGGAGGATGAACAAATTCCTATGCCCCACAAATAACCCAGAGATGCATTTTAAATCAAAGCACGCGTTCTACTCATGTAAAAACACGCTGATTCCCTGACTGTCCGCGGACCAGACTGAGAAGGCAATTGGGCCGCATCCAGCCCCTGGGCCTTAGGTTGCCTACCCATGGCAGTTCTATAATTCTGTGAATTGGATTTTGGATAAATGAGCAATTAATTGTCCCTATTTTGAATCTTGTTGTGTTATTAACTTCCTTAGCGGGCTGTGCAAACCACTATTTTGAACAATGCTTTTTATATGTTAGGGAGCACTGGGGGTGAGTTTATGGAACCAAGGGGGAGTTGGCCCCCCAAAGTCTGGGAAACACTGGACTCAACATATTCTCTGGTCTGCAGGTATCCTTGCTCCTCCACTCCAGGTCTGGAACTTTTGAAGCAGATACAGGGGTTAGGATGGAATCTCCACCTCTTGTAACATATATATATATAGCAATGGTGTCTGGAAGGTATTTATTCATGAAAACTATTTAGCCCTACAAATAATGGGCTTCCACCTGCTGAAAACTCCCAGAGCAAGGATGATTCCTCAGCAGGTATCAAGAGTTAAAATATTTCACCCTCCCCACACCCAGGCAATCATGTCCCCCCCCCCAACTTGGAACCGCATGCTAATGTTAAGCTGGTCTTGCTAGCTACCTTAAAATCATTTCTAAAAATGGCTGTTGCCTCCCTGAAAAATCACCTTGACTCAGTTTGCCATTGGGTGCACTGTTGTGATGTCACGGGATGTCCACAAACATTCATGGGTGCTCGTGGCAAAGGCGTCAGTGACCAACAGTGCAGCTTTTGAGAAGGATGGTTTGGCTCTGTGATGGGACCTGGGCAAAGGAAGGCTCTGTGTTGCTGGCAGGAAGGGAAAGGGCTGGGAAAGAGGGCTGGATTCGGCTCAGATCTTGGCTGCAAGCCTAGCCTTTGCCATTTCCTCCATGCCAAAAACGTGCAAAAGTGCTCTGCAGAAGCAGTCAAGTCCCTGGCCTGCCAGTGAGCCCTTGCAGCAAGTACAAAATCCAGGCTTCCCAGTTTTAAACAAGCAATACCAACATCAGCAAACAGGAGCAAAGGCTGCTCACAACAAGACCCTGCTGGATCAGGCCAGTGGGCCATCTGGTCCTGCATTCTGTTTTCACAGTGGCTGGGAAACCAGCATCCTAACACAAAAGCCCTCTCCACTCCTGCCTTTCCCAGCAATTGGTGTTCAGAAGCATTGCTGGCCTCTGACAGAGGAGGCAGGACACAACCATTGTGGTTGGTAGCCACTGATAGCCCCCTCGTCCTCCATGAATTTGTCCAGTCCTCTTTTGAAGGACATAACACAGGTCTTCAAAGACCTGCATTGGCTCCCAGTACGTTTCCGAGTTCAAAGTGTTGCTGTTGACCTTTAAAGCCCTCATCGGCCTCGGCCCAGAAGGAGCGTCTCCACCCCCATCGTTCAGCCCAGACACTGAGGTCCAGCACTGAGGACCTTCTGGCTGTTCCCTCCCTACAAGAAGCAAAGTTACAGGGAACCAGTCAGAGGGCCTTCTCGGTGGTGGCACCCTTCCATCAGATGTCGAAGAAATAAACAACTATCTGACGTTTAGAAGACAGCCCTGTTTAGGGAGATTTTTAATGACTGATGTTTTAATGTATTTTTAATCTTTTGTTGGAAGCCGCCCAGAGTAGCTGGGGAAACCCAGCCAGATGGGCGGGGTATAAATAATGAATTATTATTATAAATTATTATTAAAGCCATCACTGCCTCTGAAGGACTTTGTTTTGTCCTGGATCTTCCAGCATTCAGCTTCAGTGGAAGTCCACATGTTCTGCTGCCATGAGAGGGATAAAAACTTTGCTCTTTCCTCTTCTCCATGCCCTGCATAATCTTTTTATTCCCGGAGAGACGGAGGGGAGGTGGGTGGCGAGGAAGAGTGGAGTTGTAGGGAGCAGCTTGTCATGTTTCCCAGCTATTAAATTAAGTTGCCCTGGCACAGAACAGAGACAAGGTTATGTTTGGGCTGGATTATGGATTTTAAATAGATGCTGCTGATTAAAATAAGAAGAAGGGGGAAAAAACAGCCTGAGCTTTTTGGAAACAAATTCAGCGATTTATCATGGAAAGCTTTTGATGTGTCCTTTTTATAGCACCCGTTTTCCAGTTCCAGGCACCCTGCAAGCAAAGAGTGCAAAGGGCTGGGCAAGGAGGCTGGGCTGCTATCCTGCGAGGCACAAGGGCCCTATCCTGCAGGTCAGCCAGCAAGAGGCTCTTTTTTTAAAATAACTTTTTTATTCAAAATTAAAACAAGACATATTATCCTAAAACATATCATCCTTGTTTCCCCCCCCCCATTTTCCCTCCCTCTCCCCTCCCACACAAAACCCACCTGCCCCCCCCGACTTCCCTCAGTTCCAGTATTTGATTTCTCTAAAAATGCTGTTTTCTGTATGTTACACAGTTGTATAGATCCTCAAACTATTTAGCTGATTAGTACCAATAAAAAGTTTGTGAATGTTTATTCAAAACCAGCCAAGAAGTCCAGTTCGCTTTGTAGCGTCTTCAAATACTTTGTAAAGGGTTCCCATTCATCTTTAAAGTCACAGTTATCCTTGTCCCGTAGCTTGTATGTCAGTTTTGCCAGCTCTGCATAGTCCATCAATTTTTCTTGCCATGATTCTTTAGTTGGGGTTTCTTCAGTTTTCCATCCTTGTGCTATTAAAACTCTCGCGGCCGTTGTCACATACATGAAGATGTTTTTCAGCTTCTTTGGCAGATCTTTCCCTACAAACCCTAACAAAAATGCTTCAGGTTTTTTAACAAATGTTAAATGGAACATTTTCTTCAATTCGTTGTATATCATTTCCCAAATTTTTTTTAATTATCTTAGAATCCCACCACATATGATAAAATGTCCCCTCCTTTTCCTTACACTTCCAACATATATTTGAACTAGTTTTGTACATTTTCCCTAACTGCACTGGTGTCGTGTACCGTCTGTACATCATCTTCATGTAATTCTCCTTCAATAGGGAACAATAGCCAGCAAGAGGTTCTGTTATTGTGTCATTGTATATATGATCTCTTTATTGGGAGGGAGAGGAAGCTATCAATGGCACTGGAATGCCTGCTTAGTCAAGTGCAGGAAGGCAGTTCTACCCAAGGTGCCATCTATTCCCCAGATTCCCCAAGAGTCATCTAGTCCACCTCCCTGCAATGCAGGCATCTCAACTAAAGCATCCATGACAGATGGCCACCCAACCTCTGCCTCGAAACCTCCAAGGAAGGAGACTCCACCACCTGCCGACAAAGTTGAAAGCTTTCACTGTCGAACAGCTCTTGTTTAGTTAATAATAATAATAATAAATTTTATTTATATCCCGCCCTCCCCAGCCGAAGCCGGGCTCAGGGCGGCTAACAACAATCAAATAATCAAACAATCAAATAATCCAACATTCTAAAAACATTTCATTATAAAAATTAATTAAAATCAAATTAATGGCAACCGTTAAGCAAAATTCTGTGCAGGTTGCCAGAGTAGGGAGTCAGGCTGCGCCCTGACCAAAGGCCTGGTGGAACAACTCTGTCTTGCAGGCCTTGCGGAAAGATGTCAGGTCCCGCAGGGCCCTGGTCTCTTGTGACAGAGCGTTCCACCAGATTGGAGCTGCAGCCGAGAAAGCCCTGGCTCTAGTTGAGGCCAGCCTAACCTCTCTGTGGCCTGGGACCTTCAGGATGTTTTTATTTGAAGACCGTAGGTTCCTCTGTGGGGCATACCAGGAGAGACGGTCCTGTAGGAATCTCTTTTTTTGGAATCTCTTTTTTTATAACTTGAAGACATGGGTTTGAGTCCTACCCTCTAGAACAGCAGAAAACTAGCTTGTTCCATCTTCCATGTAACAGCCCTTGAGATAGTAAAGGTGGCTATCATTTCTCCTCTTTTCCTCTTTTCCAGGCTAAACATACCCGACTCCTTCAACCGTCCCTCCTAAGGACCCAGTTCTCCAATTTGAATCCCACTTCTGTATTTTGTGGCATTAGATACCTCTTCCAGTTTTCTGTCATCTGCATCCCCTCAATTCCTTCACCCAAGTCATTTATAAAGACATTGAACAACAATGGGCCCAGGACAGAACCCTGCGGCACCCCACTTGTCACTATTTCACAGGGGATGACAAGGAACCAGTAATGAGCATCCTTTGGGTTCTGTCAGTCAACCACCTACAAATCCACCCAACAGTTACCTCGCCCAGCCTACAATTTACCAGCTTCCTCACAAGAATATTATGGGCAACATTGCCAAAAGCCATACTGAAATCAAGATACATTATGTCCACTGCATTTTCCTGATCCACCAAGCTTGTAACACTACCAAAAAGAGAGAGAAAGAAATGAGATTCATCTGGCATGACATAATAATAATAATAATAATAATAATAATAATAATAATAATAATTTATTATTTATACCCCACCCATCTGGCTGGGCTTCCCCAGCCACTCTGGGCAGCTTTCAACAGAATATTAAAATACAATAGTCTATTAAATATTAAAAGCTTCCCTAAACAGGGCTGCCTTCAGATGTCAAGTCTGGCAGTTGTTGTTCTCTTTGACATCTGGTGGGAGGGTGTTCCACAAGGTGGGAGCCACTACTGAGAAGGCCCTCTGCCTGGTTCCCTGTAACTTGGCTTCTCGCAGTGAGGGAACCGCCAGAAGGTTCAGAGCTGGACTTGTTTTTGAGAAACTCATACTGGGGTCTTTAGTAATCACAGCATCCTTTTCTAAGTGTTCGCAGACTGCTGAGTTATCTGTTCTGGGACCTTTCCTGGTATTGACATCAAGCTCACCAGCCAGTACCTTCCATTGTGAAAAGATTTATTCCTAATTGCTGGCACAGGCAGGCATTTAAAAGTTTGGCACAGAAGGTTCCCACTGAATCTCCAGTGTCAGAGAGTTCCACAGGACCAGGATGATGAAACTAAAGACTCAGTTTCTCACCACTGTCAAATAACCAACGATGCTCTTGCAGATGTTGACTAAGCTGGTATCATCGCGTCTGAGCCTCATGGGTCAAGTATGGCTTCCCTTTCCAGACAACTCTCTCAGATCCTTCATAAATCTAACTTCTAGGCCTGTTTCCACACTCATTCCTGGCATGCACTGCAACCTCCTTCCCAGCCCTACTCACGAGGAGGACCAGTTCCTTCCAGGCCTGGTGCACAGTCCCAGCACAAAGCAGAGGGCAGGAGAGGGCGCAGAGCCAATCCGCTGCCTCCGCCTCTCCTTAACTCCCTAAAGTGGATTGAGGGAAGGAAGACATCTGTAGCCTTGATCGCATAAGAGGTTTATCCCCAGACGTATAAAAGGCTCCCAGCAAAGATGATCGCTTATCAAGAGGGACTCAGCCTTGGCATTTTGAGAGCCCTGGAGATCCAGCCGCATGCGCTGCAATTGTTGCACAGGCACAAATCTATGTGGCTTGCAAGACGCTAAAAAACAAACGGGTTCCTGAGCCTACGGAAATGACATATTTTGCCTGCGAATCTCAAGTTCAACAAATGCTAGATCTACCCTCTTTTCAAAACAAAAGCTGTTTTGTTTTGATTCATCCAAGGAGAGGCAACTGCTCTCCCTCACCACCTCTGGAGAATCCCACTCTCCAGTCTGAATTTCTGGAGAGCCTTTTGGTCAGAAGAAGGACTTGTCTTGCTTAGGACCACGCAGGGAGGTCAGAGCACCACAGCAGGCATTCTCAATGGTGCGCATCTTGCATTTTTTGAAATGCAAATTCGAATGAGCATCTATTTAAGCAAGGAGAGTTAGTGGAGGCAGTGTGGTGCAGTGGTTAGAGTGTTGGCTTGAGTGTCTGGAGATCTTGAAATGAAGTGACCTAGATCAGGGGTCAGGAACCTTTTGGAGCTGTAGGCTGGTCCACTGTCCCTCAGACCATGTGGGGGGCTGGACTATATTGCGGGGGGATGAATGAATTCCTATGCCCCACAAATAACCCAGAGATTCATTTTAAATAAAAGAACTAATGTAAAAACACGCTGATTCTCAGACCGTCCACAGGCTGGATTGAGAAGGTGATTGAGCCAGATCTGACCCCCGGGCCTTAGGTTGCCTACCCATGACCTAGAGCCTCTCTCTCCCCCAGCCTAGCCTATCTCACAAGATTGCTATGAGGAGAAAGTGGAGGAATGAATGCCTAAGCTTCTTGGAGGAATAGGAAAGTATACTCAAAAATGGAAGGTCAACACCAACGTCCTTTAAAGTATGCATCTAAGTTGGGGAGGGGGAGAGGTCTGTGACTGAGTAGCCCCTCCAGGATCTTGGGGTGCAGCAACTTGAGGGGGAAACATTTCTTAGTCCAGCCGTTGCTGCTGGGACAGAGGTGGCCTTGCCTGCCTGACTTATGTGCTGAAATCTCCACGCAGAAGCACCCAAGGTCTAGCAAAGTGTTTCCTAAAGAAGCCAGCCACAGCCTTCCAGCTACACCCTGTGGTTTGCCACCAGCACTGGGTATCTAGGGATAGACTGCCTCTGACCATGGAGGCTCCATAATAAATAATAATAAGGGTGAAAGAGGAGAGCACAAAATATGGTTTGAAGCTCAACATCAAAAAAACAAAGATCATGGCCACTGGTCCCATCACCTCCTGGCAAATAGAAGGGGAAGAAATGGAGGCAGTGAGAGATTTTACTTTCTTGGGCTCCATAATTACTGCAGATGGTGACAGCAGTCATGAAATTAAAAGACCCCTGCTTCTTGGGAGAAAAGCAATGACAAACCTAGACAGCATCTTAAAAAGACATCACCTTGCCGACAAAGGTCCGAATAGTTAAATCTATGGTTTTCCCAGTAGTGATGTATGGAAGTGAGAGCTGGAACATAAAGAAGGCTGATCGCCAAAGAATGGATGCTTTTGAATTCTGGTGCTGGAGGAGACTCTTGAGAGTCCCATGGACTGCAAGAAGATCAAACCTCTCCATTCTGAAGGAAATCAGCCCTGAGTGCTCACTGGAAGGACAGATTGTGAAGCTGAGGCTCCAAGACTTTGGCCACCTCATGAGAAGAGAAGACTCACTAGAAAAGACCCTGATGCTGGGAAAGACGGAGGGCACAAGGAGGAGGGGACGACAGAGGACGAGATGGTGGGACAGTGTTCTGGAAGCTACCAGCATGAGTCTGACCAAACTGTGGGAGGCAGTGGAAGACAGGAGGGCCTGGCGTGCTCTGGTCCAGGGGGCACGAAGAGTTGGACACGACTAAACCACTAAACAACAACAATAACAATAATAATTTATGTGCCACCCATCTGACTGGGTTGTCCCATCCACTCTGGGCAGCTTCCAACAAATTAAAACATTAAGCACAGTAAAACACCAAACATTAAGAAGAAACTGCCCCCATCCATTTGAAGGGAGTGAGAAAATGCTCCTCAGGTATTCTCCTCCTTTGCTGCTTTGTATGTCTAAACCAGTGGTCCCCCAATGGTGCCCGCTGGGGTGTGTGGGGTTACCTGGGGGCGCTAAGAGGTGGGGGGCAGGGGGCTCTGAGGGTTCAAATGACTCTCAGATCTTGATAAGCTGGTATTGTTGGATCAACTTCATCGATTAAACCCAGCAGTTTTAATCGGATTTTGACGAAAGGGTGCAAGTACCGGTAACTGTTACTGTTTTTAATGCTATCACATTATTATCTTCCTGAGTGGTCTGTGCAAACTGCAGTTCTGAATCTGGCTTTTTGATTTATTTCTGAATCTGGCTTTTTGATTTATTTCTGAATCTGGCTTTTTGATTTATTTGCTTTTTGTGGAACCAAGGAGGAAGTGCCCTCAACAAGTTTGGAATCCACCGATTCAAACTCTCAGGGCTCCGTCGGTAATTTTCAGTAGCAAGAGGCGTATTTAAGAATCCTGCACCACTGAGAGATGTAGCTTTCCTCCCCCCATGTTCTGCTGAGTGAAACATTCAAATAAGCTGCACTAGGGAAACCAGACACACTTGGAGCTTCCTGAAGTAATTTCCGTTTTCATGCACCCAAGTCAAGCTTTGTCAAGAACAGGGAGAGTTGCCCAGATCTCTCTGCCGCTGCCCGACTTCCTAAGTCACTTAAAGAGACTTGGCCTTTGTGCATCTGGTCCCTGAATTTTACTCTTAATTTTGTTCATGTTCCCTCTGCTGCCTCAGTGGTGTAGCATTGGGGGGGGGGGCGCAGAGGGGCTGCTGTTCTAGGTGCATTGGGGGGGGCGCAAAATTTCAAAAATAAATAAATAAACCACTTTGAGGGGCTTTTTTTAAACAATCATGTGGCATAAAAAATCATGAAATAGAATAAGAATAAGAATTGGTTGGAGGATGGATGGCAGCTAACAGATTGAGGTTAATAATAATAATAATATCTTTATTGTCATTGCCCCCTTCGGGGACAACGAAATTAAATCCTGGCAAGACAGAAGTACTCTTTTTGGGGAACGGGGGCAGATGGGTGTGGGGGACTCCCTGGACCTGAATGGGGCAACTGTGCCCCTGAAGGACCAGGTGTGCAGCCTGGGAGTCATTCTGGACTCACAGTTGTCCATGGAAATGCAGGTTAATTCTGTGTCCAGGGCAGCTGTCTACCAGCTTCATCTGGTACACAGGATGAGACCCTTCCTGCCCACAGACTGTCTCGCCAGAGTGGTGCATGCTCTAGTTATCTCTCGCTTGGACTACTGCAATGCGCTCTATGTGGGGCTACCTTTGAAGGTGACCCAGAAACTACAACTAATCCAGAATGCGGCAGCCAGACTGGTGACTGGGAGTGGCTTCCGAGACCACATAACACCGGTCTTGAAAGACCTACACTGGCTCCCAGTACGTTTCCGAGCCAAAGTGCTGACCTTTAAAGCCCTAAATGGCCTTGACCCAGTAGACCTGAAGGAGCGTCTCCACCCCCATCGTTCTGCCCGGACACTGAGGTCCAGCGCTGAGGGCCTTCTGGCGCTTCCCTCGCTGCGAGAAGCCAAGTTACAGGGAACCAGGCAGAGGGCCTTCTCAGTAGTGGCACCCGCCCTGTGGAATGCCCTCCCACCAGATGTCAAAGGAATAAATAACTATTTGACATTTAGAAGACATCTGAAGGCAGCCCTGTTTAGGGAAGTTTTTTTTAATCATTGATGTTTTAATGTATTTTTAATCTCCTGTTGGAAGCTGCTCAGAGTGGCTGGAGAAACCCAGCCAGATGGGCAGGGTATAAGTAATATGTTGTTGTTGTTGTTGTTGTTGTTGTTAAATAAAAGATCCAGCAGGCCCTTCTTCTGTTCTTCTCTTGTCATCAGCCCTTCTGGTTGGCCTGCCTCTAGACAAGATACATGATGGGGAACCTTGTTCGCAGTGCCCCCCCCCCAGTTGTGCAGTGATCTACCCTGAGAGCTATGAAAGGTGGTCTCTTAAATAATCTTAAGTGAACAAATGAACAGAATAAACCTGTGCAATCTGCCGAGGGCATTGCTCACTGTCAGGTATTCTGTAGCTGTGATTCCTGCAATGTTGGGGGGAGGGTGGACTAGATACCCCTTGGTGGTCCCTTCCAACCCTACAGTTCTATGACTCCATGAAATATGGAACCCAAGAGAAGCGAGTAAAACTCCCTTAGAATTTTAAGGCTTTTAATTCACAACAAATAAGAATTAAACTAATTATTTTTTCTTCTTGTTGAATTACTTATCGTTTTGCTGCTTGCTAATGAGTTTGCCGACTGTTCCTGCACGTGTACAAAGTGCTTCTGCTTGCCAACGAACTACAGCTGGCAGAGGAGGCGGCTTTTCACGGTGAAGGGTGACTTCTTGCTCAGACCTGCGCGGAGCCACCAGGTGGCAGCAAAGGATTTCTAAAGGCGACTCCATCGATTTCTGCGTCTGCGAGAGCCAGCGTAGGAAACTGATACCCAATCAGCCCACAGCAGAGTAAACGCTGAAATGAAGTTGCATATATCCCCCAAAGCAGGCCATATTAATTGCAACTGCCAAGCTGTATTTTGTGTGTATATTTATAAATGCCCTATCATAAAATATCAGGACAGATAGTCTCCCGTTACGCAATTTTCCATTCCAAAAACTTCCTCCTGCCTCAGTCTTCTCCAATCGAGGGCCCTCCAGATATTTTTGGACTATGAAATCATACAATGGTAGAGTTGGCAGGGAACCCCAAATGTCATCTAGCACAACCCCTGCAATGCAGGGAATCACAGCAAAAGACTTGGGTTTTCAAAAAAGGTTGGATATCTTGCCGACAAAGGTCCGTATAGTAAAAGCTATTGTTTTCCCAGTAGTGATGTATGGAAGTGAGAGCTGGTCCATAAAGAAGGCGGATCGCCGAAGAATTGACGCTTTTGAATTATGGTGCTGGAGGAGACTCTTGAGAGTCCCATGGACTGCAAGAAGATCAAACCTATGCATTCTGAAGGAAATCAGCCCTGAGTGCTCCCTGGAAGGACAGATCCTGAAGCTGAGGCTCCAAGACTTTGGCCACCTCATGAGAAGAGAAGACTCCCTGGGAAAGACCCTGATGTTGGGAAAGATGGAGGGCACAAGGAGAAGGGGACGACAGAGGATGAGATGGTGGGACAGTGTTCTTGAAGTTACCAGCATGAGTTTGACCAAACTGCAGGAGGCAGTGGAAGACAGGAGGGCCTGGCGTGCTCTGGTCCAGGGGGTCACGAAGAGTCGGACTAAACGACTAAATGACCTTCTGAGGGAGTCTTTTCCACTACCAAGTGGATCTTACCATCAGAACCATCAGAACATTCTCCCTCACATTAGACACAATTTCCTTTCTTGTAACTTGAACCTGCTGGCTTGGGTAATTGGCATCTGCTGACGAGAGCAATAGTTCAAAAGAACTGGAAGGTGGGAGGTGGGGGGCAGCTGCCAAAAGCTTCATTAACAACGAACCCCAAAATTTAGGATCCCCTCCAAACTGGTACCAAAGTTTTGGAGGGGATCCCAAACTTTGGGGTTCGGGGTTATTGAAGCTTGCCCAAAGGTCCCCGAGGCCATTGCTAAGCTGTCACAATCACATGTCAGCAAATTCAGGTTGCACAGTTAAAGTTGATTGGAAAGTGTAACACAACTGAACCTCCCCTCCCCCCCAAAAAATCCCAGACTATCTTGCGATATGCAATGTACTGGAAAGTGTGGGATAAGGGTTGCTTTGACGCCATCTCATCTAAGCCCTCCACAAACAAATCAGAATAGGTGCTCATTAAATAGCCCACATTGTCTTCTCTATCTGCAAATGAATATGAATCAGGGCCAATGTTCAATAAACAGATCATCCAGAAGACCCTTTGCCTTCAACAGACTGTTCCCGCAGTTGATGGTCCATTAAATGCCACACAATAAATTTCACATCAAAGAGAACTCTTTCTCCAGGAATATTTCCTGGTTGGTTTCCCCATTTTGTTCCCAGCTGTTCTGAAATCAGGGATTTCGGGGCCCCTTCAAACTCCTGTCTTTTTGTGGGTGTTTCATTCCTGTATTGCAGTGGGCTGGGCTGGGTGACTTTTGGCAGGTCCCTTCCAAGGCCACGATTCCATGGTGCAACGATTCTGCAACGTGTCAGGGAAGCAACAATAGTGGGTGGGTTAGTGGTGGATTCATCCTGGCCCACCCAAACATTGTTCCATTTTGCTAGTTGCTGCCCGACGCTCCCCCAGAGTTGTTATTGTTGATCAATTAAGTAAGCATGCAACTTATTAATTAGTTAAACGTATTAGTCGCTTGTCACCATGCAGGTTTCCAAGTGACCTAACCCTGAAGAACACATATATATAAATACTTGACAAAATAGAACAGAATTGGTGTGTGTTTCATATAAATATTAATATTTTGTACATGTATATAACACACACACACCAAGTGCAATAACAACCTTGAGAGCATGGTAAGAAGACACAAAAGTGTATTTCAACCCAATAACGAGCAGAGAAAAATAAAAGATGGAACACCATCGCCCCTTTCCTAGCCCAGAAATCCTAACCTGGAAGAAACAGCCACATCATCCCAGCTTTTTTTGTTTGTTTCTGATCTCCCCCTCCAATTCCATCCAGAAGGCCAGCTGCTTTGAACTGTCACCACACTCCTGCCATCTCCACCCCAAACCTTTGTGATATGATTCTATGATTCTATGATTCAGCAGGTAGCAACAGAATCAACCGAGAATGAAGCAAGATGCCCAGTCCCCAAAGCCTTGCAGCCTGTTACGGAAATGACCGGGGGGCGGGGTAGACACATCTTTAAAGTTGTTACAATGTTACAGATATTATGCCTCTGTGTATCCTTTCGACTGACAGCTCAGGGAAGATACCCAGCTTTATAAATTTGTAGAAAATCCATATTTTAACCGACTCTTCTCATTCCAGTGCCATTTTAACCCTTGCAGAAAGGTGAATATGGGCGCCACTTCCCTCCACGAACCAAGAAGCGGGAAGTCGCGCAGGCAGCAGGAACAGGGCATCCCGCCATAATTCCCCAGGCGTGAGAGCACAGACATGGCCCCCCACCCAGGGAGCGACCAGGGGGGCAACACTAGACATCCCCAGAGGCAGCTGAGCAAGTCCGGTGTTCTGAAAGCCCATCTCCAGACAAGTCCTGAGGGCAAGGATAGGTAAAGAGTTTTATTGTTCTTTTGGTGGGGGGGGACTTAAGAGGTGTTGGGAAAGGGGTCTGATGAAGTGACCTCATGTTGGACTTGTGTAAGCCTTGTAGACCCCTCCCCATATGTGACATGCCAGTGATGTAGTGATGATGTATCAGTGATCCCCTCAAAGTGTATTTCTGGGGGAAAGAGGGAAGTTTTAAAAGAGGATGTCGCCCCATGCTTGGGGTTCTCACTCCTGGGGGGACCTGTTATGCAACAATAAAGATCATGGTCTACTGACCGCTGTTTTGCTCCAGATTACTTGGCTGGAGCTTCCTTCTTTTACTGACCGTATGGACCCACGGGGGACTTGCACCCCGACCAGCTAGGCTCTTGAGTAGTCTCTCACCCTGGAATTTTTTCCTTAACAAGCCAAAACCGTCTTGAGAGTGGGATCCCCTGCGTAACTGCCTAGATCCCATCATCGGCACAAATTGCCATGAATGCATGCCAAAAAACCAGTATCTGGATAAGGCCTTAGGAAGACAGGCAGGACTCAGCAAGGCCCTCTGACTTTTGCCTTCAGCAAATGCACTTATTGTGTTTACTTGCATTTCTGCAAGCTGACATTTTTATGAGTTGGCCATTGATAAATATTCTTACACCTACGACACATGCAAGTTGTCTTCTGCAGACAGGCCGAAGGTCTGTAGCTCAGCAGTATAGTATCTGCTTGCATGCAGCTGGCCCCAGGTAGGGCCAGAAAGACTCCTCACTGGAAGACGTACAGAGGAGGGAAACCAAGATGAACAAGGGTCTGAAAACCAAGCCTTATGAGTGAGGGATGTGAAACACAAGAGCAGTCAAGTACAACCTTCCTAGGGTGAACATGTTTACAACTGGGGAGGAATGTTTGTCCAGCCAGCAAGTCAACTTCCTGTTTCCTTCTGGACTGGGACAGACTTCCTCTGCATGTGACTAGAGGTGGGCGTGGCCTCACCTGTGCAGGTAATGACAAAAGCACAGGGCAGGGCAGCCATCTCTCTCTTTGATACATGCATCGAAGAAGCAACATCTGCTTAGCCAAAGATGCCCTCTTGGCCAAGAGAGGACAAAGGGACTGTCTCCTTATGGGATAGTTTCCAGGTGTGTGTTACCTTTCTAAGCTAAGTCTGCCTTCTGGGATCCGATTGTGAACAGAATGTGAGTAAACTCTTTTTATACTTTTATAGAAGACTGTGTTGTGTCTTATCTTTTATGAGGGAATAAGGGGGAAATACCAGAACAGTTATTACAGAGGCTTTAGTGAGCCTGAGCAAATGCATCCGCTGTGAGCTTAAAAGGGGGAATGTTACTCTGCTAAATTGTGAACTTGTTTACACAAGTTGGAAAGGCTATAATCAAACAATATATCCTCTCCTGCATCCCTGAACATTCCCACAATGAGGAATGGTTGGAGGAGCTGGGTGTGTTTAGCCTGGAAAAGAGGAGACTGAGAGGAAATATGAGAGCCATCTTCAAATATCTAAAGGGCTGTCATATGGAAGATGAAGCAAGCTAGTTTTCAGTTTGCAAGAAGGAGATTCTGACTCAGCATCAGGAAGAACTTTCTGACAGTAAGAGCTGTTCCGCACTGGAACCGTCTCCCTCAGGAGATTGTGGACTCTCCTTCCTTGGTTTCTAAGCAGAGGGTGGCATCCTGTCATGGATTCTGTAGCTGTGATTCCTGCATTGCACGAGGTTGGGCCAGGTGAGCTGGGTGGACTAATGCTCTGACTCAATACAATCAAACTTCCTGTGTGTTCCTGCTTGCATGTGAACACCACCACTGCCATTGCTAGGCTTCCTGTTATGTACCAAGTTGAATAGGATCCAAAATGCAGCAGTCTGATTGGTCCTAGAACAATAGGATCCAGAATGCAGCAGACTGATTGGTCCTAGAACAATAGGATTCAGAATGCAGCAGTCTGATTGGTCCTAGAACAATAGGATTCAGAATGCAGCAGTCTGATTGGTCCTAGCACAATAGGATCCAAAATGCAGCAGTCTGATTGGTCCTAGAACAATAGGATCCAAAATGCAGCAGACTGATTGGTCCTAGAACAATGCAGCAGTATGATTGGTCCGCAGGAGCCACCCAATTCAGCTCCAGATGGAAGCGAATCCACAACCTGATTGGCCTACAGGAGAATCCCAGAATTAGCCAATCACGTGCAGCCCATTATGTAAATACTTTATACATAAATACATTATGTAGATACTTTGGGGGAACTTTCATTCCTCCTCACCACTATGAACCGAATAAAGAGCATGAAATCCACTCTCGACTCCGAGTATATTTCACTTCCTACGCATTTATTTCTGAGTGTCGTCTTCAGAGACAAATGGAGGAGGAGGGGGCGATTTCCACCAGAGGGGGCGGGGGCTCACCTTAGATGAAAGCCTCTTCCTTTAAAAGGATGACGACCCTTTGGCAGGTCATAATTAAAACTCCCTTGGGTGTCTTCTGTTTCTCCTCCTCCTTTCACTCTCCTCCACGACAATCATGAATAATTACTCTAATGACCTTCTCCCAAATGACATCTCTCTATAAATGGAACAATTGCTGATGGGTGGGTAAGAGGGAGAGGAGAGGCAGAAGGCTGGGGCAGCCCCCCCCCCTTGCTGCCACTCCTAGCACGGAGGCATCCCTCTGCCCTGAGATATGTCGCACGGAGCCTTATCAAGGTCAGAAAAATATTCAGTCTGAAGAAGGGAAGACTGAGAGGTGATTGGAGAGCCATCTTCGAATATCTGAAGAGCTGTCATATGGAGAAAGTTTTCTTTTGGGTTCACTTCTTCCTCCAGATGGTGGAACCCAAACCAAATGACAAGAAAGGAGATACAAGTATAATAAATTATTATTATTATTATTATTATTATTATTATTATTATTATTTCAGGTATTTGAGGGGGGTTTTATTTAAAAAGATCCTGCTGTGTTTTATCGAAGCACACACACACAATTTTTTTTATCCCAGGGCTCTTCAGAAGTCTACAGGCAATATTTTGGACAGCCTCACTTTGTAAGGAGGACACAGACAGGCCAATGTGAGCTGGAAAGGTGACTGTGACCCTGCAAAGAATACCTAGCAGTCAACCAGCTCTTAATTATTCTAAGGTAATCTAAGGTAAGAAAGAACCACCCCCACCTCACCTTGTAATAAAGGATTATGGAGGGAAGAAAGTAAAGTAACGGAGGCAAGAAAGTATCTCCCTTTTACTTGCCCCTGGATGTATTTGCTAGCATTTGAGCAGGTTTAATCCACTCTGAAGAGGCTCCTGTGCCTACAAATTTCACCCACTTTGGCCAAAAGGAGAGTAGGTATAGCCATTTTTAGATCTGCATGTCCCCATATCAGGATTTTTAAAAACTGTAACAGATACGAGGTGAATCTGGGGGTCAAAAGCACACTCCTAGCAAATGTTACTTTGAACCAATCATAATGCATTTCGTTCAGGTCTCAGCCGAATCCTTTCTCAGCTGGTTGGGGAGGGCTGGGCTAGAGCTTCCACCCAGATGCTGCTTGAATCATCTTGAGCTGCAGAGCGGCCTTTGCTTCCAGGAAAGGAGAGCAGAGTCCTTAATGGCTTCGGTGGCAGAGAGCCACTTGGGCTAAGGAGGTCGGTGCTGGCAACTGTCGCCGGAGTTCATTACGGCTTAAAATAAACTCCTCTCCTTCCCCGTTGCCTGCTATTTGATCTGTGAGCTCAGAACGAGCCCTGTGGTCGAAGCAGAGGAGAACGTAGCACCTCTCCCGATTGATAAGAAAAGCTTTCTCCACCAGAGAGCATCTGGAGTGAATGGTCAGTGTGAAAGGATGTATGAAGAAAATGCGGCTGGGTGGGCTTTTCAGAAGAAGAGTGCTCTCAGGGGATGCGCATGGTGTGAGATGTGATCCATGAGAGAAGAAGAAGAAGAAGAATTTGGATTTGATATCCTGCTTTATCACTACCCTAAGGAGTCTCAAAGCGGCTAACATTCTCCTTTCCCTTCCTCCCCCACAACAAACACTCTGTGAGGTGAGTGGGGCTGAGAAACTTCAGAGAAGTGTGACTGGCCCAAGGTCACCCAGCAGCTGCATGAGGAGGAGCGGAGACGCGAACCCAGTTCACCAGATTACGAGTCTATTGCTCTTAACCACTACACCACACTGGCTCTCAAGTACAACATTCCTTGTAATGCTAGAGAAGACATGTGAGGGAATGTCTGGTCCAGCCATGTGAAAACTTCCTGTTCCTCCTGGCTGGAACATCCTTCCTTTTGCATGTGATAGAAGGTGGGCGTGACCTTACCTGTCCAGGTAACAAAAGGATGAGTCATGCAGCACACCTCTTTCTTTTTTGACCTCCTTCTTCATTTGACCTGCTTCTAGATAGGACTGCTCTGCTAGCTCTCAGCTAGCAAAAGCACTGGGATTATTCCCCCATATGGGGTAGATCCACATGTACATATTTGTAACTAAGTCTGCCTTCAGGAATCCAACTGTGAACTGATGTGAGTAAAGTTCTTTTATTGACCTTGAATAAGATTGTGGCGTCTTTATTCTTTTAAGAGGGATTCAAGGGAACTTACCAGGAACGTACAATTCAATCTGAGACAGACTGAATTGTATAATAGTGAGAGGCTCACACGAGCCTGCAACCAGCTATCTGCTGTGCGTGTAAGAAGGGGAATGTAAACTCTGCTAAGTAAAGGAACTTGCTAGCACAAGTTAGGAAGGATATTAATAAAGAAAATAGCCTCTCCTGCCACCCTGAACATTCCCACACATGGATCTATCTTGAAGACTCCACATCACCATACAGAGTCACCTTTCAGTGATGATAGCAGAAGATCTACTCAGCTAAGTGCCCGTGACACTTGCTCAAGCCCTGGGTGCGCAGGCCAGACTCCAGGGAAGCCATGCATACCATAAAATTCAAAATCCAGACTCTCGGTAGTACCAAACTTTAGAAGGCATCTGAAGGTAACCCTGTCTAGGAAACCTTTTAATGTTTGGTGTATTACTGTATTTTAATATTTGGTTGGAAGCCACCAGAGTGGATGGGAAAGCCCAGTCAGATGGGTGGGGTATAAATAATGAATTATTATCATTATCATTATCAAAATGCTAGAGCAAAACACAATAAGCAGTAGACCAGAGGTCAGCAAACTTTTTCAGCAGGGGGCTGGTCCACCGTCCCTCAGACCATGTGTTGGGCCAGACTGTATTTTGAAAAGGAAACAAAAAATGAACAAATTCCTATGTCCCACAAATAACCCTGATATGCATTTTAAATCAAAGTACACATTCTGCTCATGTAAAAACACCAGGCAGGCCCCACAAATAACCCTGATACGCATTTTAAATAAAAGGACACACTCATGTTAAAATACGCTGATTCCTGTACTGTCCATGGGCCGGATTGAGAAGGCGATTGGCCCGGATCCGGCCCCCGGGCCTTAGTTTGCCTACCCATGAAGTAGACCCTAAAACTAACAGTCGGGAAACTCCTGAACAAAGCAACATAAAAACATGAGAAGCGCCTGCTGGATGAGGCCAGTGGCCCACCTGGCCCAGCCTCCTTGTTCTCACAGGGGCCAACCAGATTCCCCAGTGGGAAACCAGCAAGCAGGATCTGAACAAAGAGCAGCTCTCTTGTGGGGGTCCAGCAACTGGAATTCACAAGCACTGCTCCCTCCAAAAATGGTGACTTTGGTGTCTTAAACACAGCAGATGCCTCTCAGGCTGCACAGATGCAGGTCCCCAAGAGGGTCAGTGTCACTCTGCAGCTGTAGACCGAGGCATCTGGCGGGCATGCACTTGGTGGTGACCCGCCGCCCGCCACGACGGCCCACAATGCTCAGGTGTCCTGTCTTTTTCCAGTGTGCTGCAGGAGCAGACGGACAGCCCAGCTGCCCAGCTGCTCATCCGATGGAGCACCGCACGGGGAATTAAACATCAGACGACACGCAGCCAGCACCCTCCCGACTGACAAATCCGCTGTCTTTCAGGTTACTGCCTTTGCATGTATTTTTAAGTGAGAAATAAAAATCACCAGAGGCAGGGGCACTAAGGCAGTGCTCAAGTTACAAACGCATCCATCAACTTAATAATAATAATAATTTGGGGCATGCTTCTGGCTCTTGCAACCAAACCTATGCTGGGACCTTGCAAGACCCTTTTGCTTTCCAACGGTAGTGCTGAGTATGCAGGGAGAGGAGGGAGCAGGAGAACACAAAAATATATATAAACATCAATCTGGCCCACGAACCACAGGCTCCTTCTAGTCAGATTCCAGTCACCTGCCAAGGTGTGTCTCTAAGGGTCCCTTTCTTGCACAATGACTGGCCTGAATTCACATCTATCTGCAAGAAGGGAACATGCAAGCAAACATCCATGCCATATGGAAGACCCACAGCCCTTTAGATCTTGTGACTTTGCATTGCAATACACTACACCAGCTGTCCCCAACCTGATGCCCTCCAGATGTTGTGGACTACAACTCCCATCAGCCTTAGAACCATATGTCTGTGGTGGCTGGGGCTGATGGGAATTATAGTCCAAGACACCTGAATCGTACCCAGTTGGTGAAGGCCAATTATGCCGCAGTCTCTGCTGGATGCTGCCTTTATAATGCAGAACAAATAAACTTGCTAACTGTGGTGCTTTTAATTGTTGGAAGTCTCCCTGAAAGTCTTGGGGCCCTATAGATGTTTTTGTTGTTTAGTCATTTAGTCGTGTCCGCCTCTTCGTGACCCCCTGGACCAGAGCAGGCCAGGCACTCCTGTCTTCCACTGCCTCCCACAGTTTGTTCCAGAGGAGGAGCAAAACTCATGCTGGTAGCTTCGAGAACACCATCCAACCATCTCGTCCTCTGTCATCCCCTTCTCCTTGTGCCCTCCATCTTTCCCAACATCAGGGTCTTTTCCAGGGAGTCTTCTCTTCTCATGAGGTGGCCAAAGTCTTGGAGCCTCAGCTTCAGGATCTGTCCTTCCAGTGAGCACTTAGGGCTGATTTACTTCAGAATGGAGAAGTTTGACCTTCTTGTAGTCCATGGGACTCTCAAGAGTCTCCTCCAGCACCATAATTCAAAAGCATCAATTCTCCGGTGATCAGCCTTCTTCAAGGTCCAGCTCTCAAGAGTCTCCTGCAGCACCTTATAGATATGTGTAATAAATCAACACATTGCAGTCATGCACACATCTTGGAAAGGCTTTTAAGGTTGTAGTGCTCTGCGTAATTCCTTCGGAGGAGGAAGTCCATTGAAGTCAATGGGGCCTACATGTGAGTAAAAAAGCCCAGGGTCATCCTGTAACTCACAAAAATGTTGGTTTCCTTTGACTTTTGTTTGTATTCATGGAATTGTAGAGGTGGAAGGGACTTCACAATGGAATTGTAGAGGTGGAAGGGACAACCCCCCTGCTTGGCAGGGGGTTGGACTCGATGACCCTTGTGGTCTCTTCCAACTCTATGATTCTATGATTCTATGATTCTATGATTCAAGGGTCTTCTAGCTAGCCCAACCTTGTGCAATGAAGGAATCACAGCTAAAGCAATCTTGGCAGATGGCCGTCCAACCTCTGTTCAAAAACCTTCAAGGAAAGAGAGTCCGCCACCTTCCGAGAGAGCTCTCTCTGTCAGAAAGTTCATCCTAATGTTTAGTCAGAATCTCCTTGTCATTTGAATCCACTGGTTTGTGTCCTGCCCTCTTGTGCAGCAGAAAACAAGCTTGTCCCATCTTCTATGTCACCTCTGCCCATCTCTGGGTTAAACATCCCTAACTCCTTCAACCATTCTTCATATGGTTTGGTTTCCAGACCTTTGTTTATTCTGACTAGCAGAATTCATAACACTCTGGGCCGGTGTGTGTTTCTTTTTGTTCCAGAGGAGGAGCAAAACAAGAAGTGTTCAGACACATTAAGCAAAACTTTCTCTCTCTCTCTGCCTTTCACTTAATGGAGCACTTTCCACTCTCCTCATTAGCCTCCTGCGTGGTTTTCTTTCTGCTGATTCTTTGCTTCCTTCAGCTATCAGTGTGCAACATGCTGACTGGACAAATGCAATCTGTTCAGATAAATTATCCCACCAAGGCACACTGCCTGATTTGCTTAAATAGGGCATTGCAAGGGCCAGCGGGACTGAGTCACACCTGTCAGGGATGACGGCAGAAAGACCTGCTCAGCTAAGTGCCCGTGACACTTCCTCGAGCGCAGGGTGGGCGTGCCAGACTCCAGGGAACCTGGGCCAAATACTTCTCTTACTTTTGTAAGGGGGGGGGGAAGGTGAAGCCTCCCGGAAGACTAAAATTGCCAGCATCCTAATGCCATTATACAAATCTATGGTGCCACCGCTTATGGAACACTGCGTACAGTTCTGGTTGCCTTGCTTCTAAGCGGCTATTGTAGAGTTGGAAAAAAATTCAGAAAAGGACAAGCAAAGTGATCAGGGGAATGGATACTCCCCTGTGAAGGAAGGTTGTAGTGTTTGGGACTTTTTAGTTTAGAGAAAAGGTGAGGAAGAGGCAACATGATAAAAGGTAAAGGGACCCCTGACCATTAGGTCCAGTCGTGACTGACTCTGGGGTTGCAGCGCTCATCTTGATTTATTGGCCGAGGGAGCTGGCGTACAGCTTCTGGGTCATGTGGCCAGCAGGACTAAGCCGCTTCTGGTGAACCAGAGCAGCGCACAGAAACGCCGTTTACCTCCCTGCAGGAGCGGGACCTATTTATCTACTTGCACTTTGAGGTGCTTTCGAACTGCTAGGTTGGCAGGAGCTGGGACCGAGCAACGGGAGCTCACCCCGTCGTGGGGATTCGAACTGCCGACCTTCTGATCAGCAAGTCCTAGGTTCTGTGGTTTAACCCACAGTGCCACCCGTAGGTGTTTATAAAATTAGACATGACCTGGGGAAAGTGGAGAGAGAAAAGGTTTTATCCCTCTCTCCTAACACTAGAACCAATGCGTATGCAATGAAGCTGAATGTTGAAAGATTCAAGATGGTCCAGCTGTGCCCAAACTTTTTTCAAAGAGGGCTAGATTTGATGAAATGAACATGCATGGGGGCCGACCAAAGTTGTGCTTTTTTTAGGAATTTACCGCAAGACATACCTGTCAGAGCTGGCTCCTGGTCCCAGCTCACAGAGGACCAACGCTAGCCGGTAGTAATGTATCAAAGTCTTTATTGAAGTATAGTTTCCATTTCCAAGCCTCAGCGCCCCAGCTCTACGTCTAGGGTCTAGACCGGCGAAGCTCCATCTGAATCTCCGCCCCCTGTACACCAGTTTAAGACTCTAACTTTACTCCACCTCTTCCGTCTCTCCTTTCTCCTCTGGGTCCTGCTACCCCCCGGGGTCCCTTCCTTCCTGGATTCCTCCGACGCAGACGTGGACCCCCCTGACTCCTCCCTCTCTCTTCGGCGGGCTTTAGGACCTGGCTCCCTATCCGGGCTGCCAACTGCTGCACCCTCCTGTACATTTGAACTTGGCGCGCGCGCGCAGCCTTCCACCTTCCTCTCGACCGTTTCCTCGCTCTCCGATGGAGGCGTGGCCACTCCTGCCTCATGTCCTCCCGCTGGCAGCGCGCTGCCTGATCCCGATGCCTGGGACTCCTCCCCTCTACTGCACTCTGGTGTGGACGCTGGTCCGGATTTCCAACTGCTGCTCTCTGAGTCCCCCCTGGCCCCTTCTTCCTGGGGTGTCCCCCTCGGCACCCCCCTTGCCCTGACCATGGGGGCCTCTTTCTGTGAATCTTCCGATTCACTGGAAAGACTCAGAGACCTCGGACCGCTGTCCTCGCTGACATTTCCTTCGGACTCCTCCCCCTCGCTCTCCATTTCCTCCCTCTCCTGTGCCTCTGCTCCTGAACCCCTGACAATACCGTATTTTTCGCCCTAAAGGGCGCACTAGCCCATAGGGCAAACCTAGTTTTTTTTTGGGGGGGGGAATTAAAGGGGAAAAAATTATTTTCCCCCGACCCCAGCCCCCAGAACAGGCTGCTATCCTGCCGGTCTCCCCAGGCTTGTGGATATCTGCTGCTCAGCGCGCCCCAGGCTTCGGACTGCAGGCTGCTGTCCTCAAGCCTTTGGAGCCTGGTGGGCACTCCCGCGTGCTCCCAAGACTTGCGGATAGCTTCCTGAAGCCTGGAGAGCGAGAGGGGTTGGTGCGCACCGACCCCTCTCGCTCTCCAGGCTTCAGCAAAAGCCTGCATTTGCCCCATAGGATGCACACACATTTCCCCTTCATTTTTGGAGGGGGGAAAGTGCGTCCTATAGGGCAAAAAATACGGTATATTGTCACAGGCGCCGGATTAAATCAACTGGTGGGCTGGATTAGGCCCCCCAAATGGATTTTGGACATGCTTGGTTTAAACCCCCACTGCATGAAGAAGGACTTGCTTTTCTGTGTCCTGAATCTTCCAGCATTCAGCTTCATTGCACACCCATGAGCTCTAATGTTAGGAAACAGGGAGAAGACTCATCCTGCTCCACGAATTTTTTGAACCCCACCTTTCAAAGTTATTTAAATCAGCGGCCATGGCACACCAGATCCCGTTAACTTCTCAACTATGTGGAAAACTCACTTCCTTAATTAATTGGCCCATGTTCTGACTTCCTCCAACCCTGAACATCCTCAAGTCCATTTTGGCTAATCACAGCGGAAAGGCCAGCCAAAGTTTCACGGCTCTTTCTGCAAGTGCTGGATGGGGGAAGGACCATTCCCAAGTCTCAGTGTCAGTGATGAGCCAAAACCACCAAGTCTGGCCTGGTGTTGACACCAGAGGATTTATAAGGCAAACTCGTAGCTCTGAGCTGGCCTGGTTTTTATTTAGAAGGCACGTTTGATTTTATGATTTCCTCCCCAAATTGATTCTGCTTGGCTCTACAAAACGAGACTTGCGTATTTATGGCAAACCCAGAAAACAGTGATTGGAGCAAAGCATTTAGGCTGAAAAATCATGTTTCATTTGACAGGCTCATTTAAAAGTCATGTTAATGTATCCCCAAGGCCCCAAACCTCAGGAACCACTCCATGGAGGTGCCTGCATCCAGACAGCCTCCTACTTTGGTCCAGCAGCGTTCTTCACTTACAAGAATGATAGTTCAATTAACAAAGAATACTTTAAGAATGTAAGAACATAAGAGCAGCGGGCTGGATCAGGCCAATGGCCAACCAAATGCCTGTGGGAAACCAGAAAACAGGATCCAAGCGCAGGAGAACTTTCCCTTCCTGTGGTTCCCAGAAACTGGGATTCAGAAGCATTTATTGCCACCATCTATGGAGGCAGAGCAGAGCCATTATGGCCAGCAGCCATCAATAGCCCTCTCCTCCATGAAGTTGCTTTGGACCACCTCTTCCCATATGAACCTACCCAGACTCTGAGATCATCTTCTGAGGTCCTCCTTTGTGTGCCTCCTCCTCAAGAGGTCAGTCGGGTGGCAACACAAGAGCGGAGCCTTTTCTGTGGTGGCTCCCTGCTTGTGGAATGCCTGGCGCCTACATTGCACACCTTTAGGCACCAGGTGAAAACGTTCCTCTTTAACCACACCTTTTGCTGATTGACATCCAACACCCTTTTAAAATGTGTGTGTGTGGGGGGGGGGTGTTATTCTGTTGTTTCTATTTTTATTTTGTATTTTTATTTTGTAATTTTATCCTGTGAACCACTCTGAGACTTGTGGGTCTATGGCAGTTTACAAATTTTAATAAATAGTAATAATAATAATAATAATAATAGCCACCACCCAGGGCGTACCTTTTGGATTGCAAACTGTTGCCTTGGCACTTCAGGGTGAATTATTTGCCACTCATCCTGGGGAATCCTGTATCACATACAGTAAATCAGTCTGCACTCATCACCGGATAAAGGACTTCCGCCTGCCTGCACCTAAATCCCTCACCACTAGGGGACGCCAGCTGCCTGGAAGAAAACGGTGATGCGCCTTCAGGAATGATTCTGCTTTGCTTTCGGAGAAAAGGCAAGTAAGGGCTTAACCACACTTCCTTTTGACCTGCTCTTTCCAGTCACAGGTCCACACTTGAAAGCTCCATGTCCGAGAGTAATTTTGTTATTGGGGGGGGTGTTTTTAGGGGGGTGGGTTGCCGCCCCAGAGCTTTCCCCGTGAGAACCTGCTCTTTAGTGCTCAATCAGAGCAAACATCAATTGGGGATTTCTGTGGATGGCCATTTGCTCCAATTCAGCTTTAAGGAGCAGGTTTTTACTGGGAAAAGCTCTGGAGCAAATACAATTAATTAATGGGTGCTTGGACACGGAGTTTTAAAATGCAGACCATGCCTGAAAGTTAAGTAAGTCCTTAGAGGTGACACAATACTAGTTTATAAAATTACACATGGCATGGAGAAAACCAATAGAGAAATGTGACAGGCCTTGAGATATCTGGAGATATTTGAAGGGTTAGGGTATATATTCATCAAGTCACTTCTCCTCTTACTCTCTCTATCATTCATCCATCCAGCAATGTTACTATTTTCCCACAACTTATTCTGATTGTGCTCATCAAAGGAACAAAGCAAGCAGAACACAGGCTGTAGTCTCATCTCCACTTGACTTCTGAACACAACAGCCTAAATCTGTGCAGGCATTGCCATATACTTCCAAGCCCACCTTCACCATCATCATGAGGTCTAGAAACTTGGTTTAAAAAAATAAAATGAAAGCAGAGGCTCCCAGAAGCTGGATTTTGCAGCCCACTCTCTCTGTCTTTCCTTGTGCAGAGCTGGAGTCCACTGGCTTTGCTGAGCCAGCAGTTCGCAGGGAGCTTTTGCCATCTTAAGCGAATTAGCGTTCCCTGCAGCCCGGCTCACCCAGCTCAATTCATCATCGCCAGCCACTTCAAACTGCATTACAGCCCTAAATAGAATGACCTGGACTCCGCTTTCACCATAATTTATAACTAGAGGAACGAGAAGAAAATCGGGTTCTTTCTTTCCATCTCTCACCCCTGCAAAGTGCAATATTTTCCAGGGATGTTTGCAGGCAGCAGGCAGGCAGGCAGGCAACCTGCTGGGATGCATTCACTGATGACCACAGAGGCAAGGAACTAAGCAGCCCAAAGTCTGCTCTCTGCCACTGTTCGGAACAGCTGCTTAGAGAACAACTATTTGGGGAATGCTTCATGTCAGATGGCCGGTGAAAATATGACCAGTGCAAGAACAAAGCAAAAAAGAGGGTGAAGTGAGAAAGAATTGTAATAGAACGGGGTCAGCAACCTAAGGCCCATGGGCTGGAAGTGGCCCGTGGAGGTCGTTTGACCGGCCCACAAGCTGCCCCCAAACTGAGTTGCCCACTCGGGTGCTGCGCTAAACCAGCGCAGTGCAGGGACTCGCTTCCGCAGCACTGGAAATCACGTCTGCACATGCGCAGATGCCAAAAATCATATCTGTGCATGCGCAGATGCCGAAAATCACAGGGGGGCGCACTCACATGCGTGCGCAATCCAGCCCATGGAGGGATCTCCACGGGACTGATCCGGCCCAGGCATGATAAACCTCGCTGACCCCTGTAATACAGCCTAGCTAAGGAGCTGCTGAAGCTGAGGCTCCAAGACTTTGGCCACCTCATGAGAAGAGAAGACTCCCTGAAAAAGACCCTGATGTTGGGAAAGATGGAGGGCACAAGGAGAAGGAGACAACAGAGGACGAGATGGCTGGACAGTGTTCTCGAAGCTACCAGCATGAGTTTGACCAAACTACGGGAGGCAGTGGAAGACAGGAGGCCCTGGCGTGCTCTGGTCCAGGGGGTCACGAAGAGGCGGACACGACTAAGCAGTCTTTGGAGGAGTTCTCTCACGTGCCATTTCTCTATCTTAAGTCTGAAATGCTGCTGTCTGTCCTATGTGGTTTTAAGAAAAGCCTGCTGGATCAGGCCCATGACCCATCTAGTCCAGCATCCTGTTCTCACAGGGGCCAACCAGATACAAAAGCACAAGAGCCCTCTCCCTCCCTGCAGTTTCCGGCATTGCTGTCTTCCATCGCGGAGGCAGAGCACAGCCACCAGGCTTAGCAGCCATCCACAGCCCTCTCCTCCTCCGTGAACTTGTCGCATCCTATTTTAATGCCAACCAGGTTAGCGACCATCACTGCCTCCTGGGGGAGCGAGTTCCATAGCTGGACTATGCGCTGTGTGAATAAGGGCTTGTATCACAGTTCAGCTCATAAGCTTATTGTTCTAGCCAAAGGCCATGACAAACCTCTAGCAATATTATTAATAAGATAATGCAGAACGTCCATCCATAATATAAGCCAGGCATCCCCAAACTCAGCCCTCCAGATGTTTTGGGACTACAACTCCCATTATCCCTAGCTAACAGGACCAGTGGTCATGGGTGATGGGAACTGTAGTCCCAAAACAGCTGGGGGGCCGAGTTTGGGGGAGCCTGATATAAGCCAGCATCCATGATGTGAGAGAGAAGGTACTAAAGACACTAACCATCTTAGAATCATAGAATCCTAGAATCATAGAGTTGGAAGAGACCACAAGGGCCATCGAGTCCAACCCCCTGCCAAGCAGGAAACACCATCAGAGCACTCCTGACATATGGTTGTCAAGCCTCTGCTTAAAGACCTCCAAAGAAGGAGACTCCACCACACTCCTTGGCAGCAAATTCCACTGTCAAACAGCTCTTACTGTCAGGAAGTTCTTCCTAATGTTTAGGTGGAATCTTCTTTCTTGTAGTTTGGATCCATTGCTCCGTGTCCGCTTCTCTGGAGCAGCAGAAAACAACCTTTCTCCCTCCTCTAGGTGACATCCTTTTATATATTTGAACATGGCTATCATATCACCCCTTAACCTCCTCTTCTCCAGGCTAAACATGCCCAGCTCCCTTAGCCGTTCCTCATAAGGCATCATTTCCAGGCCTTTGACCATTTTGGTTGCCCTCCTCTGGACACGTTCCAGTTTGTCAGTGATCTTAAATCTATCTTAACTTCAGATTAAACCTGCAAATCACCACCACAGCTTATAGCAATTCTATATGACTCCTTTTCCATGTCTTATTTCGCAGCCGGTGCACAGGGGCCACTCTCTGTGTTACAAAGCTATTCTTGTCACTCAAAAAAACCCCTAACCTTTTCTACCAGACTGCGCATCCTTGCTTGTAGGAACAAAGGTTTCAGAAAGCGATCCCTTGGGTCTCTCTATAAGGGGCAGGCTAACAGCTGAGTGATGTCTTCCACCTGAGGTTGACCACAAAGGCAAAGTCTGTCAGCGTACAGAACCTTGTTGGAGTGACCACCCAAAACTGTGGTGGACATCACTTGGAAATGCAGCTCAGTAAAGGCATTTTTTGAGGAAGCTGGTGAGGTTTTGGCCAGATAGCTGGCTTTAGAATGCTCTGTTTTCAAGAGTGGATAGCATGGGGAAAATTAGGTATTTCTAATTACTTTCAGGTCCCTTTTGGATTTCACCCAGAAGAGACCTATGCATTCAATGCACAGCTCAGTTCTGGAAAATGATAATAGTCTAAAACGTCTTGACAAGCTGCTTCCCAGAGTTGGTTGTCACCCAATTCCATAGAGCTCAATGCAGGAAAATGCTCAATAGGCATACTAGCAACTATTTTTAAACTCGTGCAGGCAGCTTAACAAACTGTCTCTTAAGTACTGTATTTTTTGCTCTATAAGACTCCCTTTTTCCCTCCTAAAAAGTAAGGGGAAATGTGTGTGCGTCTTATGGAGCGAATGCAGGCTGCGCAGCTATCCCAGAAGCCAGAACAGAAAGGGATCGCTGCTTTCACTGCGCAGCTATCCCTCTTGCTGTTCTGGCTTCTGAGATTCAGAATATTTTTTTTCTTGTTTTCCTTCTCCAAAAACTAGGTACGTCTTGTGGTCTGGTGCGTCTTATAGAGTGAAACATACGGTATATTTGAGGCTATCCTTCCTGAATCCCAAAATGGTTTTAGACCTTCTAGGGGGGCAGTGGACATGATTTTCACCACTCGACAGCTTCAAGAAAAATGCAGAGAGCAAAACCAACCCCTGTATATGGCGTTTATTGACCTGACTAAGGCCTTCAACACTATATTGTAAAGCCGTGTGGGCTGTGCTTCTGCCCAGATAAATTTGTAAACATCATTCGGCTCCTCCATGACAATATGACAGCAACAATCGCAGATAACAATGGCTCTCAAAGTGAACCATTCACAGTGGGATCAGGTGTTAAACAGGGTTGTGTTATTGCCCCAACACTATTAATTATTTTCATTGCCACGATCCTACACTTTGTCAAAGGGAAACTCCCCACCAGAGTAGAAATCATATGGAAAGCTCTTCAATCTGAGCAGGCCGAAAGCAAAGAGTAAGGTTACCGTAACTTCTGCCACAGAGCTTCAGTATGCTGATGACAATATAGTGTGCGCACGCTCAGAAGATGACCTCCAAACCATCCTAAATATCTTTGCAGAAGCTTACAAAAAGCTTGGCCTATCACTCAACATCCAAAAAACCAAAGTGCTGCACCAACAAGCACAAAACAACCCCTCTGCAGCTCCACAAATCCAACTCAATGGTGTAACATTGGAAAATGTCAATCACTTCTCCTACCTGGGCAGTTATCTTTCCACAAGGGCCGACACTGATGCCAAAATCCAGCATCACCTGAGCTCTGCGAGTGCAGCTTTCTCCTGATTGAAGCACCAAGTGTTTGAGGACCAGGACATTCGCAGGGAAACCCAAATGCTCATTATCAAAGCTATTCTACTACCAACCTTACTATATTCTTGTGAAACATGGACCACTTATAAACGCCATCTCCAACTCCTTGAAAGATTCCATCAATGGTGTCTCTGAAAAATGTTATGTATCAGTTGGGCAGAAAGGCGAACTAATGGCCGTGTACTCAGGGCCGTCTTTAGCAAATGTGGCACTGGGGTGCAAATATCTGCCAGTGCCCCCAAATTACCACGGATAGTGTTGGGTGGCTGTAGCTGTGCACTGCCAGCCATCGGGGGGGGCGCAACTCTCCCCCATGCCGCTGCAGGAGAGCGATTCCCGCGGAGGCTTGGGAGTGAAGAACAGACTTCTGGAATGGATTAAGTTCATAAACCAAGGTACCACTGTAGTTGTTTCTTTCCTTGACATCTGATGGGAGGGTGTTCCACAGGGCAGGCGCCACCACCGAGAAGGCCCTGGTTCTCTGTAACCTCACTTCTCGCAGGGAGAGAACCGCCAGAAGGCCCTCAGAGATGGACCTTAGTGTCTGGGCTGAACGGTGAGGATGGAGACACTCCTTCAGGTATACAGGGCCAAGGCCATTTAGGGCTTTAAAGTCAGGACAAATACTTTGAATTGTGCTTGGAAAGGTACTGGAAGCATGGTCTACAGTGCTCAGGCTACCCCAGCCCAGCAATGGCCATGGTTGACAAACCAGACAAAGCCAGTAAAAGGAACTGCTAGCCGCAGAGGACAAAGATGTATCAAGGAGCATCCCCCATCCCAGGGACGCAATTGCTCCTTCAGAGGCAGTGCGATCCCACAACAAGAGAATAATGAGTATGCTGTTTTTGTCAGCACTGAAAGGGATAACACACTCAAGAGCTTGTTGCTGCTATCACAAATATCACACAGATTCAAGAAATGCTAGCCAGACTGAAGAGCCAAAGAACCCATTGGTTGTGAGTTGGAAGCTGGGGGTCAGTCTGGATGATGCCCTAAGTCCCTTCCAATTCTTGGGTTCCCGTATCTGTGGGTGGTAGAAGGCATGAGAGCCAATTTGCCAACCCAGCCTCATTCTCTAAGCAATGGCTGGGCTAGCGAAGTCTCACGATTGACATAAGAAAAAACATTGCTCTGTGCAGGAGGAGATTAGCCCGAGTGGTGTGAGAGAGCTGAGCTGGAAGGAGGCTGGAAGCTGGAGACACGGAGATCCGCTTGCTCTGGGCTGGATCCCAAGCAGCGACTGAAGGCGATGCAAGATCTGCCAGGGTGTCAATGTACGCTCAGACTGCATATATGTGTAAATAATCCATACAGTGGTACCTCAGGTTACATACACTTCAGGTTACAGACTCCGCTAACCCAGAAATATTACCTCGGGTTAAGAAATTTGCTTCAGGATGAGAACAGAAATCGTGCTCCGGTGGTGCGGCAGCAGCGGGAGGCCCCATTAGCTAAAGTAGTGCTTCATGTTAAGAACAGTTTCAGGTTAAGAACAGACCTCCGGAACGAATTAAGTACTTAACCCAAGGTACCACTGTATGTCCTAAAGATGCCAGAATATCTGCTGGCCTTCATGAAACAAGGAAAAGCACCTAGAAAACCCCTGGAGTTAGTTTCTCTCTCTCTCTCTCTCTCTCTTTCTCTCTCTCTCTCTCTCCCTCTCTAAAATAATTTTTATTAATTTTACAAAATAAATCTCAGGTTTAACACATCGATATTCCAAAATTAAAGAAGATTCTTCTGAATCTTAGGTCTTCCCTCCTCCCCTCTGTGGGTCCTTAGTATATCTAAATCAACTGCACATTATAATTTCTCCACGTTAAAGTCCTCCAACCCCTGGAGTCTCTCGCTGCTCCGAGATTTCAATGACATGTAGCAATATTTTGGTTTTGCCTCGTAAGGCCATTTGGGAATTATTGCAATGAAAAGTGGGGTATAAATATTACATCTAATATTAATAGCCAGCGCCCCCTCTAACCAGCAGGTGAAAACTTTATTATTCCAAAAGGCTTTGAGAAATGAACTGACTGTTTATACGGAAAGAGCTGGTGCTGTGATGTTTTTTTATTGTCATTATCACTATGTTTTAACAGATCTGAGGGAGGGAGGGAGTTTTCATTCTAATTAGAGTTTAATAGCTTTTTAATGCTGTTTCCCCCCAATGTTTTTAGCTATTCCTATTTTATTTGTAAGCTGTCTTGAGTCCCCGTCTGGCAAAAAGGTGGAATATAAACGAATATAATATCGACAACAGCAACAACAACCTCCTTGCAGACTTTGTGCAAGCGACTCAGGAGGGATGCTTGGCGAACAAGCCATCTGTGGTAGCTCCATAGTCCCGTTTCCATGCCAAGGATGCCCTGGGGGCTCAGGGTGGGCTGCAGAAAAAATGTCACATGGCGCAGGAAGGGTCTTGTGTGGCCCCCGAAGGGTCTGCAGTCAAAAAGCAGCAAGCAGGCCTGTGCAGGGGGCAGAGAAGGGGGGGGGGGCATCTCAGCTCAAGTACACAGCAGACTGCTTTTGGAATATAGCATATGACGAGCTTAAAAAAATGTTTCAGTATAACTTTATGAAAAATACAGGAGCTTTTCTGCTAGGAATAACAGACACAGGTATAGCAAAAGAAGATCAGAAAATATTCCTCTATGCCACAGGAGCGGCAAGGATCCTAACTGCTAAAAACTGGAAAAAAGAAATTGTGCCAACAAAAAGGGAATGGCAAGACAAATTGTTAGAGTACATTGAACTGGCTAGATTAACAGAGGCAATTAGAGATCACACTAGACAAGAGTTTTGAAAAGCATGGGGGAAATGCAGAGAATACTTCACAAAACATAGCCCTAAAATTCATACCTGGACTTGTGTCAATTAATGTCTGCAGGAGATTTTGTGGATATCTAAGTTATAATTAGAAAAATCTTAATAATTATTCACAAAGGAAACAGCTTATAAGAAGTAAATAAGGAGGCCAGATAGAGGATAAAGGAAGTCTTTTATTTGGTTGTTTGTATTGTTGTATGCTATGCTCATTGTATGTTATGTTCACATTTAGTGAGGGTGGAGTTCTGTGTTGGGCTTGTGGGGGGGTTATGTTATGTTGTAAATAAAATTTCTAATAAAAAACAATTTTAAAAAAGGAAGGGTCCTCTGTGGCCCCTGAAGGGTCTGCAGTCAAAAAGCAGCAAGCAGGCCTGTGCAGGGGGCAGAGAAATGGGGGGAGTCTCAGCTCAAGGGCAGAGCAGACTGCTCAGGCACACGGACCACCAGGCAGCTGCTTCCAAGAGCTCTCCAACTGCAGCGGCTGAGTCACGGCTTCCTTTCCCCAGCTAGCACAGAGAGATGGGGGGGGGGGTTAGTATGTTTTCAGAAGCAGGGAGAATGAGGGCTGTCAGTGGCCCAAGCCGCTCAGAACCAGCCTTCCCTCAAAGCTCAGCTCCAAGGATGCTTTTCAAAACAAGGAAGGAAAAACTAGCATGTTTCCAAAAGGTTCCAGGGTTGTTTTGTTTTTGCGGGGTTGATGTGGGTTAAATATTGAGTTGAGGTTGATGGTTATTTTAATTTGGGTATAAATGTATACTGTTTATTATTGCTGCTATTGTCATTACTGGCTTCTTGGTTTGTTTGTTGTTTTGTTGTGTGGTAAGCCTCCCAGAGTGGCTGGGGAAACCCAACAAGGTGGGCGAGATATAGTGTAATTTTCCGTGTATAACACGCCCCCTATTTTGGGGGGAATCAAAGTTAATAAAATGGGGGGAGATTGCTCAGAGTTGTTGAGGGTTTTTTGGGGGTCGTAACAGCAGCCAATCGACAGCAACCCTTGTCACAACCACCAATCAGCCACCCTCTTGCCACTGACAATCTCCTGCTTGCGGCACAAACCAACCCCCCCCCCCCGTCCCCACTCTGCATTATCTGTGTATAATATACATTATATATATATATATATATATATATATATATAATATTATCAAGGGTTAAACCACAGAGCCTAAGACTTGCCGATCAGAAGGTCGGCGGTTCGAATCCCCACGACGGGGTGAGCTCCCGTTGCTCGGTCCCTGCTCCTGCCAACCTAGCAGTTTGAAAGCACGTCAGTGCAAGTAGATAAATAGGTACAGCTCCAGCGGGAAGGTAAATGGCGTTTCCGTGCGCTGCTCTGGTTCACCAGAAGTGGCTTAGTCCTGCTGGCCACATGACCCGGAAGCTGTATGTCGGCTCCCTCGGCCAATAAAGCGAGATGAGCGCCACAACCCCAGAGTCGGCCATGAATGGACCTAATGGTCAGGTGTCCCTTTACCTTACTATACAACATTATAAATATCCTTTATCAAGCAGGAAAGGAAGATGAAGATAAAATAGAAAAATACTTAAGTCAAAGTAAATTCCCAAAGATTACAAGGCATAAAATTGAATACTTAAATTCCTCTATAACACTGATGGAAATTCATCAGGTGATATTTAATGTGAAACTAGGAAAATCACCTGGACTGGATGAATTGCTTGCAATTAGAAGACTCGCTTTCAGTACTGCTCAAGTCAGTTAGGAAAGAACTTTCTAAGCATAAGAATTGTTTGACAGTGGAATAAAAATCCCATAAAACAAAGAAATAGGTTTAAAAACAATGCAGACAGATAGCCAAGTTTGAAACATATCCAGGAGGAGATGCTTGTTGGAACACAAATGTCTCCTTTTGTTTCTGGAAAGAACTAAGAGGTCAAAAGAGAGATGCTGTCTAGTGTCCAGATCAAGGGAAGTATGAGAGCTGCTCTCTTCTGCCTTGGTCAGACAAACACCCGCATTCCTGTGTCCTGTTCTGGGCACCACAATTTAAGAAGAATGTTGACAAGCTGGAGGGCGACCAAGATGATCTAGGGTGTGGAAACTGTGGGATGTGAAACACAAGAGCAGTCAAGTACAACATTCCTAGAGTGAACATGTTTACACCTGGGGAGGAATGTTTGTCCAGCCAGCAGGTCAACTTCCTGTTTCCTTCTGGGACAGACTTCCTCTGCGTGTGACTAGAGGTGGGCGTGGCCTCACCTGTGCAGGTAACAACAAAAGCACAGGGCAGCCATCTCTCTCTTTTTTGACTACATGCGTCGAAGAAGCAACATCTGCTTAGCCAAAGATGCTTCCAGCCAAGAGAGGACAAAGGGACTGTTTCCTTATGAGATAATTTCCAGGTGTATGTTACTTTTCTAAGCTAAGTCTGCCTCCTGGGATCCGATTGTGAACAGAATGTGAGTGAGTACACTCTTTTTATACTTTTATAGAAGACTGTGTCATGTCTTATCTTTTATGAGGGAATAAGGGGAAATACCAGAACAGTTATTACAGAGGCTTTAGCGAGCCTGAGCAAACGCATCCGCTGTGAGTTTAAAAGGGGGGATGTTACTCTGCTAAATTGTGAACTTGTTTACACAAGTTGGAAAGGCTATAATCAAACAATATATCCTCTCCTGCATCCCTGAACATTCCCACAGAAACCAAGCCTGATGAGGACTGGTTGGGAGAGTTGGGGGTGTTTAGCCTGGAGAAGAGGAGACTGAGAGAAGATATGAGAGCCATTTTCAAATCTGATGATGCAATTTGGAGCAAGGTTGTTTTTTTCCTCTTCCGGAAGGGAGGATTTGAACCAGCAGCGTCAAGTTACAAGATTCTGACTAAGCATCAGAAGAACTTTCTGGTGCTAAGAGCTGTTCAGCAGTGGAAGTGTGGACTCCCTTTCATTGGAGGTCTCTAAGCAGATGTTGGATGGCCATCTGTCATGTATAATCTAATTGTGATTCCTGCATTGCAGGAGATTGGACCAGATGACCTCTGAGGGTCCCTTTGAGCTCTACAATTCTGTGCATGTACATAATTGACTCAGGTTGCAGAATCCAGCTCTCCTTGGTGCAGAATTCGTGAGGGCACAGAATGCGAACATGCCCTTAGTCTGCGGCCCCGAAAAGAGCACACGCTCTCTGAAGACATTTGGGCAATCGCTGGAGATGGAGAGGATTCGAAAGCAAGATTCCTGGGTAGCGCCATGATGGCTTCTGGCAGCTGGTTGGCACTTGCACGCGCTCCCTTGCCCCGCACTGCCTGTCAGACGCAATGTGGCAGGCAGCTGATGAAGCAGTCTCCAAGCTGCACCTCCCGTCAGCTCTGGACGCATCCTGAGAATTTTGGCTATTAAGCAACCTGTCTAACACTGTTACAGCTGAAGAGGCCAGCTTTTGGATCTACTCCCTGTGGCCAGTCCCCAATGCGCACACAAGACCAAGAAAAACCCTGCGTTCAAGGACATGTGCGGCCCATTTCTTTGCGAAGTGGCCAACCTCAGTCTGCGCTGGGTCACCAGAGTCTGCAGGCCAGGGCATGCGTAATGGGAAGCTCCTCCATGCAAACCACTTCCCTGCTTGCAGAAAGCTAGCAGATCAGGAAAAAGGAAGTTTAGAACTATTCTCCTTGATAGGTTTGTTTTCTATGAGCAGTGATGGAGAGTGTGAGACGAGAATGTGCCATGTCTATTACACAGCTTAACCAGTCGATGCAGAACTGGAAGAGACCCCAAGGGATCATGTAAACCACATGAGGAACTCCCATGCAAGCCCACAAGCCAATGCAGCCCTCCAGCCTACGCTCCCTCTCTCAGGTTCCCTCCATGTAGGAAAACTGCAACGTGTTAAGAGCCCTGGGAAAGCCAAACCAAGCCATGCACACCAAAAGTGAACAGATCAAAGCGTCCCCCAAATTCCGAATTTACCTTTTGGGATTGCGTGGGGGGGTTGGGTTAGATTCCCTTCCAACTCTACATTTCTATGAAAACTCAAAACGTTCTCTGCCCCCTCTCCAAAACAGAAGGTTGCAAAAACCTCCTTCCGTGGAGCGAGACTGTTCTTCCTCGGAGGCTTCCCAAAGACAGGCTGGATGGTCACCAGTCAGGGATTCCTTAGCTGCGATTCCTGCATTGCCGGGGGTCGGGCTAGATGACCTTTGCTGGTCCCTTCCAACTCTACCATTCTAGGAAGTAAAGAACTTCTGGGAAATGATACATAATGAGATGAAAAAGAAGTTGAAATATACATTCTTAAAAAAACCAGAAGCATTTTTACTTGGTATTATAGGCCAAGGCATTAATAGACAAGGTGTCAAACTGCTCTTATATGCAACAACAGCGGCAAGAGTATTGCTGGCCCAGAAATGGAGGCAAGAAGAAATTCTGACGAAAGAAGAATGACAGACAAAATTAAGGGACTACGCAGAATTGGACAAAATGACAGGAAGGATTTGAAACCTTTGGGACCAGAGATTTACAGAAGGTTGGAAGAAGCATACGAACTATTTGAAGAGCAACTGTAATCAACAAATAATGCTAGTAGGACTACAAGAAGTTTTGTAAGGGGAAATATACGAAGTGTTACAAAGCGGAAAAAGATAGAGATATTGGTTATGAGTTTGAAATGTAATAGGGAAAATAAGAAATGCATAGTGAGAGATTAGATTGGAAAATTTTCAGACAGGACTGGTGGGAAAAAAAATTGAATAAGATGTAAAAGTATGTTTAATTACTGTTGAAAATGATATGTTAAAACACACACACACACACACACACACACATATATATATATATATATATGTAGGCTTATGCCCTTTACTTTGCCAGAGAATTGCTTACCCGCGTCCCCAGGACCGAGAAGAGAATAAAAAAATTCCAGGAAAGTTTCTTCTTTGGAGAAAAGAGTTTTATTGCAAATCTGTGCACAGAGACAGTCAGCAGAATATAGTTTCTGAAATCTGACTGTGCAGCAATACGCATCTGCAAGCCTTCTTATACTTTAGAGTATTTACCCACCTCCCAGACCTCCCCCCAAAACTTCCCCAATCAGCTGGCAAGTTTCCAACTTATTCCTTATATGGCACATCTATATTTGCTGGCTAAGGCTGCTAGCTAAGCACTTCTTCTGCTGGTTAAGCATTTTCTCTGCTCAGTAAGCACCCCCTCCCACCTCCTTGTACACGTGTATTCTTTTGCTAGCTAAGCATTCCCTTCGTATCTCTTCTTATCTTGCATTACTTAAAGCAGAAGCAAAGCAGGAAACATCTTGCTAGTGGTTTTTAGTTGACAGCAGTTTTTGGCTAGGCAGGAAACGACCTTCTGACCTGTAACTAACATCAGCAGTTTCAGATAGCTGGTTAGACAGGAAACGGCCTCCTGACCTGTCTGATTTAGACTTTGCAAATAACTGCATTTTTGGGTTTGAGCTTGTGTAACCATCCTAGCAGAGTGCCGGAATTTACTATGTGTAGATAATATTAATGATTAACCGTTCCCCTCTCCCTTCACTCCCTCCTCTTCTTCTGAACAACCTAATACTTAGGTTCGTTCTGGGGTATGGGCCTATACTCCCTCATCACAGCGATGACTGTGGGTCCCAGCTTCCGTGACAGGAGTCTTTGCATCATTTGCTGCAAGCATTGCAATAAGCAGGGGATACAGAGGCAAAGAAGCAAAAGGATTAATAGCGGTCCTGCTAATAATACTATAACATTCCTGAGCCAACTGCCATCAGGGAGCCAGGAATACATCCAACCCCATGCATCACTCCCTGTGGCTTTCAGCGGGTTTGCAGCTATCATTGTTTCCATGTGGTTGATGGTGGCTGAAATATTTGCTGACTGGTCTGAAATGTACATGCAGCAATGGGAATGAATTAAGGCACAAACTCCGCCCTTAGAGGCAAGGACTACATCCAAAGCGTAACGATTTTGAAGGACTACCTCCCTTATCTCTGACATTTCCTTATTAATTGCTTTTAAGGCCGAGATGGTGGAGTTAAACAAAGCCTCGGTCCAGTTTGCCAATCTATGCAGATCCCGGTAATTCATGGCTACACCCAAAGGGGGTAGAAGGGACCTAGAGATGGCTGTGCCGGTATACTGGTTAATAGGTGATTTCGCGTCCCTTTTGTTACGCAGACGGACTGTTGGGAGCTTATCCATCTTATACACCAGGGGTACGACTACTCCTAAAGTACAGGTTCCAGAAAAGGCAGAGGGGATTTCTTTGTAGGCTCTTGTGCCGCAGAGCAACCACAAATCAGACTGGAGCAGGCAGTTAGATCTGCTGCGCGCCGTCATCCAGGTAAACCAAGTATAAAAATCGACACACATAGCATCATAAATGGAAGTACCTTTTTGGAAGCAGGAGGATCCGTTAATATACTCATAAGTCCAATTGCAATATGGATAGTGACCTAAAAAATTGCTGCTGTTATGATTGAAACGGAGACAACGAGGTGCCTGTTCCATGAGTGACAGAAACACTGGGGGTGAATAGGTGCGACCATCTGACATAAGATTACTAATTCTAAATGACTCATTTATTGGAATACTATGCAGTAGTATGCCAGGCTTCTTAAATTGTGGAGGGATATGCATACAAACCCAGCATTCAGAAAGATTAAGCATAGAAGAGAAACGATCTATATCTCTAACATAGGTATTATTACTCCAAATCTGATGATAGGGCTCTGACCGGCCGGTTTTCCGTATATGTGAGTCATCTCCCAGACCCAACCCAAGTAGGGCTAGTACCAGAAGGGTCAAGGGGATGGGGGCTGGTTGTTCCCTCCCACAAAATCGGTGACGCTCATGCCAGCAAAAGAAAACACACATCCATATGACAAGAGCGGTTGAGATAACCCCTATCCACCAACCCCAATCCTTCCATGGTTCCTCCCACCAATATTCAGGGGGTGTGCTCATTGTTGAAGAGCTCACTGATATTTGTGCCCGACTATCTGTTGAGCCTCAAGAATGAGAGTCCACTGGTGAGCTGATGCTCCCACTACGTGGGTCAACTTTTCTGCTAACCCTGATGGGTGGATTGAACCACTTGTTTAGCAATTTCAATGCACACCTGGTTAAGGCTCCCACCCCGTTCCGTCCCATCTATCGCCTGCATTAAGAGTAGGACCTGGTCTATCAAATGAGGTTGGTACAGTGCTCTACCTCCCATATAACAGTTGACTATCCTCCCACAACAGCAAAAGCGGTCCAGAACTCGATAGAGTTCGAGCGTCTCTGCAACTTCCCGTATGAGCACTATCCACGCATGCCGGACAGTGGTGTGGGAGAGGAGCCACAACGGGGCAGTGGGGTGTTTTAAGACGGCAATCTCATCAAATCCCAGTTTCCAATAGCCATAGAGCACACCATCTCTTACCACCGGTAAGACGAACCAGTCGTAGCAGAGTCCATCAGGCCAATAAATGCGGTATGGCTCAGTGGGGTCAGGGCTGTGGGACATAAAGCAGATAACAAAAAGAAAAGAGAAAGTCCCTATGGAAATATTAAATGTCCTGGTGAGCTTCCTGGGTTAGTCCTGGCACGGAGTTGGGGACGCTGCCCGCGGGCGCCCCTCCCATCCAATTCTTCAGCTGTGCGTTGAGATATCAGCTTCCGGTGTGATATCAGCAGAGCGGTCGTCTGCCAGGCGTCTGGAGATGGTCAGCTGGAGGGGGTCTTGTGAATTGGGGATCACTGTCCAGTCAGTTATTGCCCTTTTCACACGAGTATGGTGGACCCAAGGGGTGATGCCTGCAACCTTCACGGCAGTGGGTGTGGGAAGTAACACGGTGTAAGGTCCCTTCCAGCAGGCCTGAAGCGGAGTCTGGGACCAGCCTTTCACCCACATTTCGTCACCAGGTTCAAAGTGGTGCAGGGCTCGACTAAAACACAGGGAGTGCGAGCCTGGGTCCACCTATTGAGGGAAGGAAAACTCGAGAGAGAGACTGAACATACTGGTCTATTTGTGTACAGCTATGGGGTTAGCAAAGGGCTTGGGTTTCAGAATTATGGGCGGTACATTTTTAGCCATTCCTGGAGGATTATCTTCTGCCCATACAGCTGGATTTACTTGCTCTAAAATGCAGGCGGGGATAGGCCCCTCCTCTTCTTGTACCATCATGAGGCGCCAATATTCCCTCAGCGGGGCTTCCATCACTAATTCCCCGGGGGGCATTGTGGCCTATATGCTTCTTTCAGTCTTTCAAGGAAGACACCGGGCGGCTGCACAACTTCAGCAATTTTGGCCATATTGATAGGACGCTTGGCCGCCCTCTTCATGCCCTCTATTACTGTTCTATGGTAAGTCTCCAGGGCATTTATTCCACCAGGGTCATTATAGTCCCAATTGGGAGTCCTCCTGGGGTAAATATTTTCTATCTCTGCCTCCTGTCTGTTCTGGGATCTCAAGTAATCCCTAGCTCCTGTGTGTACCTTCCTGACTTCCTCTGTAGTCAGGAGGGAGTCTAGCAGAAGCTGTATATCATCATGGGTGGGCTTGTAGGTTTTAAAGATCCCTTCAAATAACCTAATTATCTTTGCATGGTCCTCTTCAAAGGCGGGGTTGTGTGGCACGCTCTCAGCCAAGGGGGATTTTTGTCAACATTTGTCTTCCAGGTTGAAATATATGGCACCTGGTCAGGGTGAACTTTAATAATGTTCTGCCATAAGGGGTTTGTTAGGTTTTCACCAAAGGTTACTTCGGAAGGCGATCCAGTCCCTTGGGTGGGCCAGTCCACTTCGCAAAGGGTTCTTAACCTTTCCTTCTTTAATTTAAAACCCCAATCATCATCCTTTGTGGCGGCTTTCCAATTGTTCAGAAAACATTGCAAAGGGGTGCATTTACTACCGCCTGACTCCATTTTATAAGATACTCCGCACCTAATCCAGCAATCACACACACTCCAATCTCCACGTCCTGTCAGTGGCCCAGACGAGCTCGCGCTGCTGGGAACCGCACTTCAAGGACCACACATCGCTTGGCCGATGGCTCTGAGCCCCAGCCTCTCATCCACTCATCTACATGCACTGGAGTATCTTCACTCAACACACACCTCCCCTCCCCTGTTTCCCCCTTCCCTTTCCTTCCCTTTCCTTCCCTTTCCTTCCCTACCTAGCTGACGGCACCTTATTGCCACGGCCAGCCGGGGGTGATCAAGCCCCATTATTCCTAAGCTCCAATACCACTTCCCGGAGCTTACCTTAACTTCAGAAGTCACCCACGTCCCTTCGGCCGTCTCCTTTCTCCCGCGACCAGGTGTCTCCACTCAGGAGCGGTGTGGCTGGCTCCCCCCACGAACAGGCAGGGTGTGCACTGGAACCCCAACACCGGTCCAAGCTGTTCACCTGGTCGAGCCTGGCTCTTCCCGGCCCCCTTGGGGTGGGGCAATTCCCGGCCAACGCACCAAGCTGTAGGCTTATGCCCTTTACTTTGCCAGAGAATTGCTTACCCGCGTCCCCAGGACCGAGAAGAGAATAAAAAAATTCCAGGAAAGTTTCTTCTTTGGAGAAAAGAGTTTTATTGCAAATCTGTGCACAGAGACAGTCAGCAGAATATAGTTTCTGAAATCTGACTGTGCAGCAATACGCATCTGCAAGCCTTCTTATACTTTAGAGTATTTACCCACCTCCCAGACCTCCCCCCAAAACTTCCCCAATCAGCTGGCAAGTTTCCAACTTATTCCTTATATGGCACATCTATATTTGCTGGCTAAGGCTGCTAGCTAAGCACTTCTTCTGCTGGTTAAGCATTTTCTCTGCTCAGTAAGCACCCCCTCCCACCTCCTTGTACACGTGTATTCTTTTGCTAGCTAAGCATTCCCTTCGTATCTCTTCTTATCTTGCATTACTTAAAGCAGAAGCAAAGCAGGAAACATCTTGCTAGTGGTTTTTAGTTGACAGCAGTTTTTGGCTAGGCAGGAAACGACCTTCTGACCTGTAACTAACATCAGCAGTTTCAGATAGCTGGTTAGACAGGAAACGGCCTCCTGACCTGTCTGATTTAGACTTTGCAAATAACTGCATTTTTGGGTTTGAGCTTGTGTAACCATCCTAGCAGAGTGCCGGAATTTACTATGTGTAGATAATATTAATGATTAACCGTTCCCCTCTCCCTTCATATACACAGTGGTACCTCGCGTTAAGTACTTAATTCGTTCTGGAAATCCATTCTTAACCTGAAACTGTTCTTAACCTGAAGCACCACTTTAGCTAATGTGGCCTCCTGCTGCCACCATGCTGCCGGAGCACAATTTCTGTTCTCATCCTGAAGCACAATTTCTGGGGTAGCGGAGTCTGTAACCTGAAGCGTATGTAACCTGAGGTACCACTGTATATATATATATCCTCTACCATTCTAGGATTCTTCAAAGTAGCCCTTGCCTACAAATTTCCAGGAGCTCCTGGGGAGACCCCCTTGGTGAGTAAGCATGCTTTGGGTTGCCCCACAAAAAGGAACACAGGGTCAGCTCCCCCTCAGCTCCCCACAACATTTGCCCTCTCATTACGCAGATAAGTGGAACCATTAGAGGAAAAGCTCTCCTTGTCAGAAACCAGAATTAGTAACATTTCTTCCGCTTGGTTCTTCTGCTCATAGCCACACGCAGCAGATATCATTGGGGGGGGGGGTTGCTGAGGGGATTTCATTTATTTACTTATAAATAAGTAAAGGAAGAAGCCCAAAAGGGATAGATTTTTTCTTGATCCCTGCTTGTATTATTAATTATTATTAATTGCATTCAAATCCCACATTTCCCTGCAGGGAGTTCACAGTTATGTAAATGGCTCTCTCGCTCCATATTTAACCCCCACAACAACCCTGTGAGGTAGGGTGGGTTGAGAGGCAGAGACCGATCTCCAAGGTCACCCAGTGAAAACGTCTTGGCTGAGTTTGGATTCGAACTCAGGTCTCTCCAAGGTCATAAGTCCATACCACGCTGACAAAATTAAAGTTCTACAATATGTATTTTTATTTATTTGTTTCATCTATACAGTGGTACCTCAGGTTACATACACTTCAGGTTACAGAGTCTGCTAACCCAGAAATAGTACCTCGGGTTAAGAACTTTGCTTCAGGATGAGAACAGAAATCGTGCTCCAGCGGCGTGGCAGCAGTGGGAGGCCCCATTAGCTAAAGTGGTTAAGAACAGTTTCAGGTTAAGAACGGACCTCTGGAATGAATTAAGTACTTAACCCAAGGTACCACTGTATATCCCACCATTTTCTCCAAGGAGCCCAAGGCAGCGGACATGATTCTCTTCCTCCTCATTTATGCCAACCACAACAACCTTGCAAGGTAGGGCTGAGAGGCTGTGACTTGCCCCCTGGGTCACCCAGCTAGCTTGATGGCCAAAGAGGGAGTTGAACTCTGGTCTCTGCCAGGTTCCCTAACCTTGCTGGCTCTCAGTGTAACATTTCAACACAGTAGGTTGTGCCTTGACATGCCCAGCACACACACCCCTGGGAACATTGATACTTCTGAAAATCAGTATGGCATGGATCTGTGGGATGTGAAACACAAGAGCAGTCAAGTACAACATTCCTAGAGTGAAGATGTTTACACCTGGGGAGGAATGTTTGTCCAGCCAGCAGGTCAACTTCCTGTTTCCTTCTGGGCTGGAACAGACTTCCTCTGCATGTGACTAGAGGTGGGCGTGGCCTCACCTGTGCAGGTAACGACAAAAGCACAGGGCAGGGCAGCCATCTCTCTCTCTCTGACTACATGCATCGAAGAAGCAACATCTGCTTAGCCAAAGGAACTGCCTCCTTATGAGATAGTTTCCAGGTGTATGTTACTTTTCTAAGCTAAGTCTGCCTTCTGGGATCCTATTGTGAACAGAATGTGAGTGAGTAAACTCTTTTTATACTTTTATAGAAGACTGTGTCATGTCTTATCTTTTATGAGGGAATAAGGGGGAAATACCAGAACAGTTATTATTGAGGCTTTAGCCAGCCTGAGCAAACACATCCGCTGTGAGTTTAAAAAGGGGAATGTTACTCTGCTAAATTGTGAACTTGTTAACACAAGTTGGAAAGGCTATAATCAAACAATATATCCTCTTCTGCACCCCTGAACATTCCCACAGGAATAGCGTTTTGAGGGTGAGAGTTCAACAGCGGAACCTGCAATGCAGAAGGAGACGGGTGATGCAGATATTTGGCCTTCCTTCCACGATGGATCTGAAGGCAGCATTTGGCGGAGGTTGTTCCCAGGTGGTCCACCACCACCCAAGCACAGAGCACGGGGTTGGACTAGATGACCTTTGGGGTCCCTTCCAACGGTGCTATGATTCTACGTCCCTGGCTTGTATAACTTCCGCAAGGAAGTGTCCTCAGACACACCAATATTATAAATGGGAGGACATCACATCCTAATCTGTTCCAAGATGCTTCCTCTCCTTCGGTGGAATCCTGGCTCTAGTCTGAGCGCAGCCCTGGCTTTCACAGAACTGTAGCAATAATTAGAATAAGGAAGACTCATCCAAGTACTAATTTCAGAATAACCTCTTAAAAAGGGAGGAGGGGAGCATTTAAAGTCAGGGAGCATTTGTAGGTCGCGTTTGTGACAGCAGCCTTTCAAAAACAGCAACAACGAAAAGGGAAAGGAAAGGAGGAAAGGAAGATTTCTCTGTTTGGAGCCAGTACGCAAAACCACTTTGCACATTATAAGAGTGGTGTGAATTAATTACTGACAAGTTCCCCAGTGGGACAGTCGCATCTAGCACCTTACACCTGAGAGGACATGTGTCCTGCCTGCAGAAGGCCCCAGGTTCAGTTCCAGGTATCTCCAACAAAAATGGATTTCCAGGAACAGGCATTCCTGGAAATGCCCCTGTAACTGCCTGAGACCCTGGGAGTGATGATAACCCAGCACAGATTCACCCACGTTCTCCACCAAGGTATTGAAGATCGGCCAACTTTATTATTTTATTTTATATCTACGACCCTAGGTTTGAGTAGGAATTACTCAGTTTGTGGGATGCTGCAAAATATGGGGTTTTTGCTGCAAAACTATTGCCAGAGTTTAGCACTGGTTTGAAATGATTTGGACACTGTTGGATTTTGGGATGTTTGATGTATCAGTCGCTGCAAAACGCTGGGGTTTCGCTGCAAAACATTGCAAAACAACTGCAAGACTTTGGCACGGATTTGGAGGGTATCCCAATTTGGGGGGCTCACAGTCAATTATCCTTTTAAGGAACTTTCCTTGCAAATGATGGCAATTCAATTCCACAGCAAGAAGCAACACCATTACAAAAATCTATAGTGCAACCGCATTTGGAGTACTCCCTGCCACCTCGCCTCAAAAATGATATTGTAGAATATAAGACCCTAAGAAGAGCCTGCTGGATCAGGCCAAAGGGGGCCCAATCTAGTCCAGCATCCTGTTCACACAGGGGCCAACCAGATGCTCCAAAGGGAAACCCACAAACAGGATCCCATAGTTTCCAGCACCTGGGATTCAGAAGCTTTGCTGTCTCTGACTGTGGATGCAAAGCAGAGCCCTCTCCCCCTCCATGAAATTATCCAATTCTCTTTTAAAGCCACGTTAGTGCTTCCTGTGGCAGGGAGTTCCACAGTTTAACTATGAGCTGCCTGAAGAACTCCTTTCTTTTCTCTGTCCTGGATTGTTCCAGCATTCAGCTTCATTCGAAGCCCATGAGTTTGAGTGTTACAAGAGAGGAAGGAAGCATTTTCCCTACCCTCTTCTTCCCTTCCTTCTGCTATCTTACAAACTTCTGACATAAGCTGGTGGCAGGTTTCATAGTTTAACTATAGGTTTTTTAACTATGCTTAGCTATGTTTAACTATGACCTAGCCTGGGGAGAAAACAGTCAAGACCTGATGAAGAGAGGTTATATTTTCTGAGAATCCTCCGGAAAAATCATCTCTCCAAGGACCTGTTGATGGCATTTTACCATTGTACTGTGGAGAGTGTATTAGCTTATGGTCTGTGTGTGTGGTTTGGGAGCTGCACGGCCAGGGGAAAAACAATGCTGTCCAGGGTTGTAAAGACTGCGGAGAGAATAACTGGGTGCACTCTTCCCACCTTGGATCAAATCTATGTTTCCAGGTGCCACAAGAAAGCTGCAGAGATAGCGCAGGACAGTGCGCACCCCGGAAATGATCTCTTCCAGCTTCTGCCTTCTGGAAGAAGGTCCAAGGTTATAAAGACTAGGACTAGCCGCCTGAGAAAGGGTTCTATTCAAATGCGATTTTGGTTTTAAATGCTGTGTAAGGTAGTCTTTATGGGAGTATATTGCATTTAATTAAGGAGTATCAGAGTTTTTAGGGGCTAAGCAGGCTGGGATAGCTGGGATAGCAGGCTTGTGGGTTTTTGAATGTCTGAAGTAGATCTTTTTCAATTTTGTTGTTCTGTATGGGACAATGACAATAAAGATTATCATATCGTATGAATATGTACTTTCGTCAACCTGTCCTGAATTTTGCAAAAGGTTCAGAAAAGGGCCACCCCAATGGTCAAGGGGGTGGGGTGACCACACTATGAAGAAAGGCATCATTGCTCCATTCACAGGCCCTCCGATATTGGGAGGAGGCAGAGAAATTAAAAGGGGTCGTGTGCTGCAGACCAGACTTAAACAAGGCCAAGTGAAATTTGCAACGGCGCAGAAGGAAATCTAGAAGAAAATGAGTGAAGCATTTTCTAGATCTCAACAAACTCTCATTTACAGTGGTTTCCACTAGGACTGACTGGGCTGGGAGATGCTAAAGAATGCTAAGGACATTGACTTTCTTTCTTTCTTTCTTTCTTTCTTTCTTTCTTTCTTTCTTTCTTTGCATTTTCTTGGCTCCTCAGTGGCTACCAGCGCAGACTAAATGATACCAAAGCAAGCTATCAGGGTAACGGCCTGTTCACAAAAGTGCATTCTGGAGATTCTTAAACAGGCAGCAGCAGAACAGACCAAGGAAAAGGTTAATCGTGGAATCCACTTTATTCTCCTTCATTGCAATTATTAAAAGCAATCTGTAATTTTCAGCACTAAGTGCATGCAGATGCAAAGCCCGATTAAGACAATAATGCTCTTTTTAAAAAAAAACCCTCAGTATGCCATTTTTTTAAAAAAGCACAATTCATTTGATTTACTTTAGGGAGAAGGGAAGTTATTAAAAAACATATTGAATTGTTCCCCTGGTCCTGCAAACCATCAGCAAAAAGGGAGAGTGCTTTAGGAAATGAAAAGGGCAGGCAGTGCGCTTGCATCCCATTAAAGTACGGGGATATTTTGCTAGGTTTCGGTATCAGCGGAATAACAATTTCAGGGTTTGAAATAGCTGGCCATGGGGGCGTCAAGACTGCTGGACCTCTTGAAGAAAAGTCATCCCTTCCTTTTCTCTCTTTTGAGAGCTGTCCTGCCCTCCGGCAGGAAACCTCTCTGTGGCTGCCTTCCCAGTTGCACCTTCCCTTAAAAAGAACATAGGGAGCTTCCTTATTAGACAATCTACCTCAGCCAGAAGGGTCTCAATCGCTCCCCGCCCCCTTGTTTCAGAAGCACAGAGTTGGAAGGGGCCCCGAGGGTCATCCATCCCAACCCCTGGCCATGCAGGAATCGGAGCACAAGGAAGACAGAGGATTTGAGAGGAGCAACGTAGAACCACTCTTCAGCCAGAGCACAACAACTTGTTCCTCTCTCCTGCCACTCACACCGGATCTGTTTCTGAACTGGAGGTGTGACCAGGGGCTGATGCATAGGCTTCCCCCGTCACTGAACTACGGGCCCGGCTCCCAGCCACTTGGCAGGCCAGGAGGTTCTGTGCTCAAGTCCCGAGAACATCCGATGAGTCTGCTGGATCAGGCCAAAGGGGGCCCAACAAGGCCAGCCTCCTCTTCTCACAGTGACCCACCCAGATACCCCCAAGAGAAACCCACAAGCAGGGTTGCAACAGTAACACTCCCCCCCTGTGGTTTCCTGCAGCTGGTTTTCAGAAGCATGGCTGCCTTTGACCCTGTAATCAGAGCAGAGCCATCATGACTGGTAGCCATTCATAGCCTCCTCCTCCTCCATGAATTGGCCCAGTCCTCTTTTAAAGGTTCGTGGCCATACTTACTTCTGAGTAGATAGGAAAAGGTAAAGGACCCCTGGACGGTTAAGTCCAGTCAAAGGTGACTATGGGGTTGTCGCTCATCTTGCTTTCAAGCCAAGGGAGCCGCTGGTTGTCCACAGACAGCTTGGGCGGGGTACAAATAATAAATTATTATTATTATTTCCGGGTCATGTGGCCAGCAGGACTAAACCATTTCTGGTGCATGGAGGACTGTGACAAGTACCAGAGCACACAGAAACACAGTTTACCTTCTTGCTGCAGCCGTACCTATTTATCTGCTTGCAGTTTGACATGCTTTTGAACTGCTAGGTTGGCAGGAGCTAGGACAGAGCAACGGGAGCTCACCCCATCGCGGGGATTCAAACCGCCGACCTTCCAATCTGCAAGCCGAAGAGGCTCAGTGGTTTAGACCATGGGTAGGCAAAGTAAGGCCCGCCCGGGGGCCAGATCTGGCCCAGTCTCCTACATCTGGCCCGCGGACAGTCCAGGAATCGGTGTGATTTTACATGAGTAGAGTGTGTCCTTTTATTTAAAATGCATCTCTGGGTTATTTGTGGGGCATAGGAATTCATTTATTTTTTTCCTTTCCAAAATATAGTCCGGCCCTCCATAAGGTCTGAGGGACAGTGGACCGGCCCCTGAAAAGGTTTGCTGAACCCTTGTTTAGACCACAGCGCCACCCGCGTCCCTCTGAGTAGATAATAGATGCATGAGTTTATTGATTGACTGACTGCATTTATACCCCACCTTTCCTTCAAAGAGCTTGAGGTGGCATACATAATATCTCCTCCTCCCTGCTTCATCCTCACAACAACCCTGTGAGGTAGGTTAGGCTGAGAGTGAATGATTCCTAAGCCGCATTGTCCCTCTTCCCTGCCCCAACTCCATCAATCCACACCAGACACACCGCCGGCCCCAGATGCAGCCGCTGCCTGCATTAGACTCCCAGGGCTCCTCCTTTCAGGCCCCGGGTGCCATTGGCTGAACACGGCATGCTGTGGGAGCCCCGTGCGGTGCAGTCGTAAAGGACTCATCCTCCGCCGGCTGCGACATCCGCCCTGGTGATGAATGGAGGCCCAGAGGCATCGTTAAAAAGTCTAGGGTTTGCTGCACAAAGTTTAACAGCTCGCCGCTCTTTCTCTGTCATCCAGCAGAGGAGAGCGTTCCTTCGTGCAGAGAGGGAAGAGGGCCACTGCGGTGTGCAATGTTAATTGAGGCCTCGGGAGAATAAAAGGTTCTGGAGAAGACTTGGAAGGGAGATGCTGAAGGCCTGCTTCCCTGCCAGGGCTGCGTTGGAGTGGAAAGCGCAGCAGAGAAGGCAGGAGAAAGGCTTTGCCGCTGCAACCCAAAACACCATCATCTGTGGAAAACCTTCTTTAAATGCTGAAGGGAACGCAGAAGACCCTGATGGATCAGAGGGTAATTTAGAACCATGTTTCAGCTCAGCACCCAACCAGATGCCCCCGGGGGAAAGCAGGGCATGACGGCAACTGTCGCTGCCACCCACCCCAGTGGTATGTGCCAAGAATACATTATTCCAAGATAGAAAGCCTCTTGCCAGCTTAATAGCCATTGACAGGCCTGTATCTGCCATGAACTTGTCCCCTCTGAAAGACATTCAACCTAGTGAAAACATTTGTCTTATCTACATATCATGTCCAGTTTTTAAAATATCTTCTCCAAATTGTCCAATTCTTTTTCATCTTCTTTTTTTTTTAAGCTTCCTGAATTATGGGTTTCCGCTGGCCCTTGTGGAATCTTAACTATTTCCATTTCACAGATAGTAAGTACACTGAGGCATGGAAAAATCTTGCAACTACTTGTTGTGGGTTTTGGGGGGGAAGGGCAGCCTAGAACAGGCATCTCCAAACTCGGCCCTCCAGCTGTTTTGGGACTACAACTCCCATCATCCCTAGCTAACAGGACCAGTGGTCAGGGATGATGGGAACTGTAGTCCCAAAGCTCCCTCACCTATCTACTAGGTAGGAGAACAAGAGTCAGAGAGTTGTGCCTGAGCCAGTGACAGAGGAACCCTCTCCGTCACCCGGGGCAAGACGCCGAGGGGTGGGGCGAACCGCCCGGTGATGCATGCATGATGTCCGTATGGACTGCACATGCGCAGCAGCACGTACAGTCGCCGGGCGGACATGGTGCGAGCGGCGCCCACATTGACTGCGTACGTGCCCTCCACCGCTCTACAGCTGGGGGGAGGCAGCGGGCCATCTTGTCACCCCCCCAGGGCAGTGCTTGGGACGGCCCACCCCCTCCGCCCCCTCCCTCATAAGCCCCTGGTGTGTGGTGAGCTGGAAGCAGGTTGGGCACTGGAGACAGAGAGACCTGCTTGCTTTGTGCCGGATTCAAAGCTGTGAGAAGCAAGTTCTGCTGCGAACCCCTGCATCCTATGCTTGGGATGTATAAATGTGTAAAAAGAACCATATATCCTGAAAACATCCCTGGCTCTGCTGACTTTCATTCCAAGGAAACCAAAAGCTGGGCAAGGGCCTGGGACTCCTGGGTCTCTCACCAATTGGAAAGCAACAATGGCATCTGGACAAAGCACAGACAAACTACAGTTCCCACCAGCCATCTGGATGGCGCCAGATAGGAGAAGGGGTAGCATTTGAGATGAGACATGCCTGGTTTTCTCAGTATTTCCTGTGTAGGTGACATTTTGTGTCCTGAAAGGCGGCCATGCGATTTCAGGCAACTTAGCAGGTAATTCGATGCTCTGCACTCTGAGCTAAAATCCTTCCTCTCCGCTCCAATTAGGCAGCATGCCGCGCTAGGCAGTTCATAAGTCCACACATCGCTGTCAGCAAGCAGAGGGCAAATGAGCCAAAGCCCAGCAGTGTGCTGGTCAAACCCATAGCCTGAAAACAGGCACACGTGTCTTCTGAAATCCCTTCTTCTTCGCACCGCACATTGTTAATCCATGGAACTCCCTCCTGCAGGAGGCATCAGTGGCCACCAACCTGAATGGCTTTCAAAGAAGATTAGTCCAATTCATGGAGGAGAGGGCTATCAGTAGTAGTAGAAGAAGAGTTTGGATTTGATATCCCACTTTATCACTACCCAAAGGAGTCTCAAAGCGGCTCACATTCTCCTTTCCCTTCCTCCCCCACAACAAACACTCTGTGAGGTGAGTGGGGCTGGGAGACTTCAGAGAAGTGTGACTGGCCCAAGGTCACCCAGCAGCTGCATGTGGAGGAGCGGGGAAGCGAACCCTGTTCACCAGATTACGAGTCCACTGCTCTTAACCACTATACCACGCTGGCTCTCGTGTTGACAACAGTTTGAATAAAGGGGCCTTGATCCACCCCAGAGATGTGGAAAGGAGCGGGGCTACCAAGGACAGACCTGCGGAGGCAGATGGGACCCAAAGGCTCTTTCACACTTCTTGGTCAACCTCTGCACAAAGAAAGGACTTGCAAACAGCCATTTCACCACCCGCACCAGTGCCAGCTGGGGGGTGAACTAGATGATATTTGGGGGTTCCTTTCCAACCCTACAATCCTACGATTCACTTGCTGAGTGGGTTCACAGCTTGACGGCAGCTGACATCCACAGTTAGAAGCAGACTAGTGATGGACCTGGCAGAAGCTGGACGATACTGGCAGGTGGAAGGCGGTTGAGTTGGCATTGTAAGGACCACAAGACTAAAGCAGACTGATGTTTGTGGATTCTTCAGCTGCGATCGCTGCATTGCAAGGGGTTGGACTAGATGACCACCAGGGTCCCTTCCACCTCTACCGTGCTTTGATTGTACAATTCAGCTCCTGAGGGATCGGTGTGATATTCAGCCACCGAGCTGGATTGCACACAGCTCTGCTCCTTTTCATTTGGGAGGGGGGAGTGCTTTTTCACCAAGAAAAAAGGCATCACCTCAGCGTCTGAATGCTTGAATGATAGCACTGGGAGGGGGCAGAAAGGCAGGGAGATTCTCCTCGGATGCCTGTCAGCCGTGGGACGCTGCTCCCTCTTGCTCTGCTGCCCTCTCCTCATTGGAAGCCAAAACAAAGACTACCTAGCAGGCAGAAGCAATGGACAAGATAAAACAAGCCCGGCAATTGCTTGAGGTTTGTTTACTTTGCTCAAGCAATGCAGCAGAATTGAGGTTTCTGGAGGGTTTGCAAAGAAGAAGGAGAAAGGGAGGAAGACAGGCAGAAAAGGAGGAAGTATATTGTCAGAAGGAAGGAAGGAAGGAAGGAAGGAAGGAAGGAAGGAAGGAAGGAAGGGGAGTTACCAGCAATTGGCCTGCCATCTCTGCAAAGACCTGGTGTGATACCTCTCTAGTGATGCTCTCGCCCTCAGCCTCTCCAAGGCTGAACCTGGAGTACCAGCCAGTTTGTGAGAGAGGAGAGCAAATACTCCCTGCCCCCCCCCCCCCCGTCCAAGGCTAGCTGCTTGACCTCTCTCTCCGTCTGCTGCCCTCCTGACGTGCTCCGAAACTCAGTTTGATCCATGGCTGGCGAGACAGAATCCGAACATCTCTCCTAATGCAGAGCAGCTGTTACTCAGCTATTACGGGGAGCCAGCACAGACATCTTCCATCAAGGTAATGATGAGGTTGCGGAGGAAATGCGTTCCCTCCACCGGGCGAAGTGCTCTCCCGCCTACCAAGGCTCATTCATCCTTTTTTGTGCTGACCTCTCCCTTCCTGCCACTGCTGTCCCCACGCCCCACCCCGTCCTTCAGCCGGCCATTGTTTCTTCCAGACTGTAAGCTCTTTGGGGCAGGGGCTTGACTTTTGCTTCTATTAGCTCTGTTTTAAAATGCCATGCAGGTGGAAATGCTTAAATCTTTGCAGCAGCATCAGGGATCATTCAGGGTGTAGCTTAGGGGTTAATTCTGAGCTCAGAACCCAAGGAGCGGAGGGGTTGCTTAGCAACCATTTAGTAAGGGAGGAACTCTAGTGAGGTAACATTGATTTTTGTTATTATTTTATTGGATTTATACCCCACCTTTTCTTCCAAGGAGCTCAGGGTGGCATATACGGGTCTCCCCGTCCTCATTCAATCCCCGCGACAACCCTGTGAGGTTGGCTGGGCTGACAGTGAGTGACTGGCCCAAGGTCACCCAGTGAGCTTCATCATCAAGAGGAATTTGAACCCTCATCTCTCCCAGGTCTTAGTCCAGCACTCTCACCGTGTGCTCTGATTTTCTGTGTAGCTCCGAGTGTGTTTCGTAGAATATTTCCCTGCCATGGTCAAGGCCTTAATTAAGAAAGACAGGCCCTCTCGGTTCCCTTTCTCCCCAAATTATACCATGTATTTGTCCAGTTTGCTCAGTAAAGTGTTATCAATGTTGGTGCTGACCTTTAAAGCCCTTAACGGCTTCGGCCCAGTATCCCTGAAGGAGCATCTCCTCCCCCATCATTCAGCCCGGACATTGAAGTCCAGATCCAAGGGCCTTTTGGCAGTTCCCTCCCTGCGAGAAGTGAGGTTACAGGGAACCAGGCACAGGGCCTTCTCGGTGGTGGCACCCGCCCTGTGGAACGCCCTCCCAGTGGGGAGTGCTGACAGGATCAAATCCATAAGGGGAGAAACACCTCAAAAATCAGGCTCATGGGGATGAAGTAACTCAGTAGCCACAGAATACACAGCATCATTTGGAGAAGAAGGAACATTTATATGATAAACTGGTAGGAAGTATGGAATGGAGCATCCTGGGGAGGGGAAATGGCTGGCTGGCATATCAGGTGCACAAACGGTTATTCTCCATCGGCCAGCAACAGAGGGGTATGAGGTGTGTGTATGTAAAACTAACCATATATGTCATTATCATAGAATCAAAGAATTGTTGGGTTGGAAAGGACCCTGAGGGTCATCTAGCCTGACCCCCTGCAATTTTTAAAAAATGTACTATAACCCACTCAGAGTGGCTGGGGAAACCCAGCCCGATGGGTGGTGTATCGAGAATATAATAATAATAATAATAATAATAATAATAATAATCATAATCATCACAGCAGGAATCACAGCTAAAGAACCCCTAGCACAGCAGTTCTCAACTTGTGAGCCAGGCAGAGGGCCTTCTCGGTGGTGGCACCCACCCTGTGGAACACCCTCCCACCAGATGTCAAAGAGAAGAACAACTACCAGACTTTTTGAAGACATCTGAAGGCAGCCCTGTTTAGGGAAGCTTTTAATGTTTAACAGACCACTGTATTTTAATACTTTGTTGGAAGCCTCCCAGAGTGGCTGGAGAAACTCAGCCAGATGGGCGGGGTATAAATAATAAATTATTATTATTATTAGTCCCCAGATGTTGTTGCACTACAACTCCCATCATCCCTGAGCTCTGGCCTAGCTAGCTAGGGGTGCTGGGAGTTGTAGTTCAACAACATCTGGGGGCCCACAGGTGGAGATAGGCTGCCCTAACAGGTGGGAGCCCAGGCTCTGCCTAAAGACCTCCAAGGAAGGAGAATCTCTCCTCTGCCATGAAAAGTGGGTCCAATCACCATTGCCCACCTCCCAAGGTTGTTATAAGGACATGGTGAAATGCAGATATAAATGTGTCCGTCTGCCCCCCCCCCACCAAGTGCCTTGAGAAAGACATCTCAAAAAATATATGAAAAGACATCTCAAAAAATATATGAAAATGAGCGGCACACATGGAAATGATGAGCAGCAGCAGCACGCATGGCAGATCACAATTAAAATAATGGTGTTGGTGTCAGTCAACTCCTCTCTCAAACACAAAGTAATTTTCCCAAAGCAAACATTTCCCCCCCCCCCCAACAGCGAAAGGGAATATAATTAGTCAGAACAAAATGCCAGCCATTCTGACAGTGTTTCTCTGTGCCGTCTTTTTTTGCAATAATTACAAATATTTGTCTCGGAAGAGGATTCCTCCGTTCTCTCATGCGCATGGGGAAGAGAGAAAGGATGAAGATGGTTCAATTTGCAGGAAACTTATTGAAGAAACCGTCTGGAGTTGGAAGGGACCCCTGGGGTCATCTAGTCCAACCCCGTGCAGTGCAGGAATCCCAGCTAGATCATCCCTGATATTTGGCTATCCAACCTCTGTTCAAAAACCTCCAAGGAAAGAGAGTCTGCCACCTCTGGAGGGAGTCCATTTCCTTGGACAGAGTATGGGGCTTGCTTGGTTTTTCAAGGACAGTGGTGCCTTGGTTCTGAAACGCCTTGGTTCCCAAACGCCAAAAACCTGGAAGTTAGTGCTCTGGGTTTTGAATGTTTTTCAGAAGCCAAACGTCCAATGCGGCTCTCGGCTATTGTTTCCGGACTTCTGAAACGGATTAACTTTGGCGCTTTTGTTCTTGCCATTTATTTTGCATTTTTGTTTTTGAGGCTTTTTCAGTTTATTTGTGTTTGTGACTGTGTGGAACCCAGTTCAGCTACTGATTGATTGATTGATTGATTGATTGTGAGACTGCAGAAATGGATAAAAGCCCCCCATTCAAACAATGACTATCATCAGGGCAGGTAAGGGAAAAAATTATTTTTGATTTTTATTATCTACAATACTGTCTTAATTATTTTATAGTACAGTACATTGATTCTTACTTTCACTTTATGGATCAATGGTCTCATTAGATAGTAAAATTCATGTTGAATTGCTGCTTTAGGGGTTGTTTTTAAAAGTCTGGAACGGATTAATGCATTTTGCATTACTTCCTATGGGAAAGCGTGTCTTGGTTTTGGAACGCTTTGGTTTTGGAACGGACTTCCGGAACGGATTAAGTTTGAGAACCAAGGTACCACTGTACAATAATCTAAATAAATTTGGGGGGGGTCAGCTGCTAGAAGTCACAAGGGTCAAAATTGTCCTCTCCCCCAGAGGCAAACTTTTGTGTCCACCCTCCCTCACTGGCAACCTTATGACAAGAGGGTATTTAGGAAGCTGCGGTCTATCTACCTCAGTGCTGCCCACACTGGCTGGCAGCAGCTCTCCAAGGTCTCTAACTGGGGCCTTCTGCAGCTGCTGGCGGGCAGGGGGGGAGAATCCTAGCTCTCTATCCACCAACTTCTGCTCAAAGCAAATCTCCAGCAACATCACCCGGCAATGCAAAATGAGTCAGCCTCCCTTTATTTTCCTTATCACTTATGAATAAGATGCGTTTGCCGCCTTTGTGCCAGAAGAGACAGAAGGCAGGATGCAGCCCAAGGTTGTTCGATATAAATGAACAGGACTCCACTGAACCTTACGAAGCCAAGCTGGATTTTCTGTTAGACCTAGAATTAAGGGAGGCTGGCGTCACGTATTCCAGAATACGACCTGACCACAAGACCGGCAGGAAGAGGAGCCTAACGGCTGGCTGTTAAAGTGAAAAACAACTCCAGGTTCTGGAGGGTTCTGATGCACAGCAATAAAAATGGGTTGAGTAAGTTGCATTTCAAGGACGGTGGTTGGAGTAGCTGAGTGCTGGGTTGCTGGAAGATTAACAGATAAAGATAACATATATTGCGCTATATAGCCTGTGTCCCTATGGAAATGGTTTTGCAGACTGTGTCCAGAAATGCATTACCGAATGAAGTTTGACTGATTGGGACTTTGGGGTACTTGAACCCCCCCAGGGGAATTTTCTCCCAAATAGCCCAGTGAGAGATGGACCATAAAGAAGGCTGATCCCCGAAGAATGGATGCTTTTGAATTCTGGTGCTGGAGGAGACTCTGGAGAGTCCCATGGACTGCAAGAAGATCAAACCTCTCCATTCTGAAGGAAATCAGCCCTGAGTGCTCACTGGAAGGACAGATCCTGAAGCTGAGGCTCCAAGACTTTGGCCACCTCCTGAGAAGAGAAGACTCCCTGGAAAAGACCCTGATGTTGGGAAAGATGGAGGACACAAGGAGAAGGGGAAGACAGAGGACGAGATGGTGGGACAGTGTTCTTGAAGCTACAAACATGAATCTGACCAAACTGCGGGTAGCAGTGGAAGACAGAAGTGCCTGGCGTGCTCTGGTCCAGGGGGTCACGAAGAGGCGGACACGACTAAAGACTCAACAACAACAACAAAAGCTGCATTTCAAGGGCAGCAGTTGGATGAGGGATGGCAAAGTGCTGGGTTGCTGGAAAATGAACAGATAAAGGTAACATATATTTCGTGATATAGTTTGTGTCCTGACGGAAATGGTTTTGCAGACTGTGTTCAGGAACGCATTACCGAATAAAGTCTGACTGATTGGGACTTTGGGGTACAGTGGTACCTCGGGTTACATATGCTTCAGGTTACAGACGCGTCAGGTTACAGACTTCACTAACCCAGAAATAGTACCTCGGGTTAAGTACTTTGCTTCAGGAAGAGAACAGAAATCGTGCTCCGGCGGCATGGCGGCAGCAGGAGGCCCCATTAGCTAAAGTGGTGCTTCAGGTTAAGAACAGTTTCAGGTTAAGAACGGACCTCCGGAACGAATTAAGTACTTAACTTGAGGTACCACTGTACTTGAACCCCCCCCCCAGGGGAATTTCCTCCAAAATAGCCCATCCTGCAAAACTCCTCTTCTTCAGGTCAGGGAGGAAGGCAGAAGGATAAGGAGGAAACGTGTGGAGCTGGTGAAGCTGACGGGGAAGATTCGGAATCACTGTGATGATTTGTTCCAAAAGGGGCAAATTGATACTCTATATGAAAGAAAATTGCAAGCAGTTGAATACGTTTGTAGGTTTAAGTTGAAATGTTTGGTTATGGGAAATTAAGGAGCTGATTTACTTATAAGTAGGTGATTGTTAAAAGATTGATTTAAGGTAGAAAAGTGAATTTAGGAATGTGGAGAAATTGGTAATGAGATATGGAAGTCTGCTAGAGGGAAGGAAAGAGATTGATGCTTTATTTAAGCAATGTCTTAAGTCATGTAATATTATTTTTTGATATTGAAATGTAATAAAATATGGAAAACTTAATAAAAATTATATTATTATGTGTTTTTTAAAAAAGGATAAGGAGGAAACGGCCGCAAGCAGGCTGTGACCCCTGTTTTCAGGGTGAGAAAAGCCTTGATTTATTTACTAGTTAAGATAGGTTTAAGAAGCACAGGTTGAACAAGTGAGCAGACACCAAAAACACCAGCTGAACATACGTAAAGCGGCAACAAAGCCATCTGACGCGATGTCGGCATCATCCACCATTCGGCACCCCCCCCCATCCCAAATCTCCATCTGCTGAGCTCCTGCAGCAAATCCTCCAGCGATGCATCGAGGGGCCTCTCAGGCTCTTGCCGGCAAGTTTGGGTGTGAGCATGTTGGGGGGGGGGGGCGGTTAGTGAGCGGCTGAACACAAATTAAAAATGGGGCCGTTAAAAGGAATGGCTTTCCGTGATGAAGCGCTCTAATTACACGGCAGAAAGGGAGAGGAAGACGGCACGGGAGAATGAGGGTAGCAAAAAATAACTCCCAGAAACCAATTTCCCTCCTCCCCCCCCCCACTGTGCACTGGATACGGCTAAAAGCCTCCCTGCAATTTAGCAAGATGCAGATCTGTTTCCTTGTTAAGTCTCAGGGGACAGCCAGATGATTTATTATTATTATTATTATTATTATTATTATTGCTTCTGTCAACAAAGACAAGCTTCACAAGCTACACAGAACTCTTTGCCTGGCAGAACAGAAAGATTCCTAAGTTTTGCAAGGAGCTGAAAGTTTCAGAAGATAATATTCTTTCGAATATACTGTATTTTTCCGTGAATAAGACTGTATTTCCCCCCAATTTTTTTAAGTTTAAAATTGGGTGTCATCTTCTACACGGAATGTTGCAATTAATTATTTCTTAATTCTGGGCTCAAAATGAGGGGTCGTCTTATACATGGAAAAATAGGGTACATTCCTTTGAATATATATACTTACTATATGGAATTTGACAACTGGACAATGGAAATGGACTCTCCATGCCCTTGCTCTGGCCAAAAGACTGATATTGTTGCATTTGCATTGGAATATAGGGCTCCATTTATTCAATGGATTGAAGACCTCCTCCAGTGAAGGAAAGTCCACCACCTCCCCAGGAAGTCCGCTCCACTCTCAAAAGAAGATCTTAGGTTCAGAAAGTTCTTCCTGGCGTTGAGTTGGAATCCCCTTCCTTGTCATTTGAACCCACTGCTCTGGGTCCTGCCCTCTGAAGTAGCCTGGAAGTGGGACCTGGACCCAGAAGCAGAGCTTGCCTTTCTTCTGAATGCTGGAAGCGCAGCCTGGCCAAACGTCAGGGGCCTCCATTAAGTGAGAAACACGGAGGCCAAGGGTTTGCCGAGGTAAGAGAGGGAACAGCGCCAAAAAGGCGGAAGCAACAACCTCGGGTGGACAACTCAAGCTTTGTATGATATTATTATTATTATTATTATTATTATTATTATTATTATTATTATACTCCTCCCATCTGGCTGGGTTTCCCCAGCCACTCTGGGCGGCTTTGTCAGGAGTGCGTGCAGGAGCCGGGCCCTGTGACCAGTAGGGCTTCGCAGGACTGGGGCCTTCCTAAGTTCGTTCTGGAGAGGCAAGGTGTGGCCGCACAGGTGAGGCCGATTGGTAACTCACAGAACCTGGTGGCAAGAGCTGGGAACGGTTATAAGGTCAGCATTTCCCTTCAGCTCTTTGCCACAGCAACTCGTTTCCTCCTTGCTGCATTTGGCTTCTTGCTTCCTGATCCTCGGACCTCGGCTTCTTGACTCCTTGCTTCTCAACCCTCAGACCCTTAGACCCTTGACTTCGTGACTCCCTGCTTCCTGACCCTCAGACTCCTGGCTTCTGGACTCTCGTTCCTGCTCCCACCCTGCCATTTTGCCTCCAATCCCGATGTCCTCAGCCAGGACTTTGATCGCCCAGTGACAGGCTTCCAACAAAATATTAAAATACAATAGCCCATCAAACATTAAAAGCTTCCCTAAACAGGGCTGCCTTCAGATGTCTTCTAGAAGTCTGGTAGTTGTTTTTCTCTTTGACATCTGATGGGAGGTGTTCCACAGGGCTGCATGTCCTGCAATTCACAAAAAGGAGTTTCCCACGAAAAGCCCTTTCCATAAACACACACACACACAGAGGCAGGTGCCAGCCAGCCTTTCCTGGCCCAGAAAGCACAGAGTCCGTTCCTGGGCTTATCTGCACATATGGAACCCAAAGCTTTAGTGATTAATAAGGCAACCGGCCGTCATTCATTCCAAGATGACGATGGGACGCAGCATTATCGTGGTAACACACTATTAATCAGGGATTTCGGGAGCGCGAGTCATTTCCGCCTGGGCCTTGCAGGGATTTAATGCAGGAGCATGTTCTGTGTGCCCATCTCCACATCAGGAGGCCACACATCTCGCCCGAGTTTGCAGTCAGAGTCGGAGGAACAGTTGAAGGAGCTGGAGGAGACGGACAGGAGGCATGGCAGCCATCTTCTAACATCTGGAGGACTGTCACCTGGAAGAAGGAGCAACTTTCTCTTCTGCTGCTCCAGAGGGGAGGACTCAGACCAAGGGATTCCGACTACCAAATGTCAGGAAGAACTTCCCCATGGTGACAGCCGTCCAACAAGAGAATGGGTGGCCTCAGAGGGTCACAAGCTCTACTCAGTGCTGGATTTATGTATAAGCTAAACAAGCTCTAGCTTAGGGCCTCACTCTCTTGGGGCCCCCAAAAAAATGTAAAGGAAAAAAAACCTGGATGTACATTTCCAAAATATAAGATAAAAAAACAAATACAATAAAACCTACATACAGAAACAGTGTTTTGTGATGTGTAGACTCCTATGCTGGAAGTCATGGGCCCCACCTGCTAGCCTGCTCCCTAAAATATCACTGGTTTGCTCCTTTCTATATATAGGGTGGCTACAATCTGCATGTGCAAATGGCTTGAGATACCTATTAGGTCCATTAATTACCATGTAGCATATATTCAACACAGAAAAACAGCCACCATTTGTTGTTGACAAAGGACAGCTGGACATAAATAGGGCCCCATTACCTTCAGGAGCTGAGGGCCTCATCAGACCTAAATCCGGCCCTGCATGTAACACTCCAAAAATGTAAGAGCGTAAGAACAGAGGCGCAGCTGGGTCAGACCAGCAACCCATCTAGTTGAGATGTCTGTTCCCACACTGGACCACCAGATGCCGAATGGAATCCCTCACTCATGAGTGTGACTGTGCTCTCCCTACGTGTAACTCCCAACCTCCCAAATGGCATAAATGGAATAGGATTCTGGCACTGCTGGCTTATCATAGAGTTGGAAGGGATCCAAAGGTCATCTAGTTCAACCCCTGATGTGCAGGTATCTCCACTAAAGCATCCCTGACAGATGGCCTTCCAACCTCTGCTTTAAAACCTCCAAGGAAGGAGAGGCCACCATCTTCTAAGGAAGTCCGCTCCACTGTCAAATGGATCTTAACCTCAGAAAGTTCTTCCTGATGTTTAGCCAGAATCTACTTCCTTGCAACTTGAAGCCATGGGTTCGAGTCCTACCCTCCAGAGCAGGGGAAAACAAGCTTTCTCCACCCTCCATGTGACAATCCTTGAGATGTTTGGATGCTTTCCAAAACTGTCTTCCAGGTCCATTCTATAGATGATAGATAGATAGATAGATAGATAGATAGATAGATAGATAGATAGATAGATTTGCTCCTAGCTATTGCTGGATATTGGAAAAAATATATTTCTGCACCAGGACAGTTTGCAGCTTACACTGAAAACAGGTGAAGAGGTTGCTCAGTAACCTCCTATGAGCTAGACCTGGGGTCGGCAAACTAAGGCCCATGGGCCGGATCAGGCCCAATTGCCTTCAGGATCTGGCCCGTGGATCGGCGTGGAGTTTCTGTTCGTTTGGGCTGCGCCATTTCCCCCCCTGCACCATTCTATCCCCTCCCCTCTCCCTCACACACAGTGGCGTAGTGTGGGGGGGCTGGCCGCACCGGGCGCAACATCTGGGGGGGGGGCTTGCACTCGCAGCTCTCTGCCCCTACCTGGCTCACTCACTCTCTCTCACTGCAGTGCTGGCTGTGCGAATCGGATCCGAGCCGCTGGGTCGCCGCCCACTGTGGAGGGGAGGGTGCCAGGCGTGCGGAGCGGAGAGAGAGCGAGGGACTATCTGGGGGAGGGACAGTGCAGCGGGGGGGGGCGCAAATTACTTGCCTTGCCCCGGGTGGGGGGGGCAAATTACTTGCCTTGCCCCGGGTGCTGACAACCCATGCTACGCCACTGCTCACACATACCGCGGCGGCGTCTCCTCCCTCCCTCCTCCTGGCTTCTCCTCGCCCTGCCTAGAGGAGGAAGGGAGCTGGGCTGAGATGGCTGAGCGCTATTTTAAGCAGCCCCTCTCCGGAGCCAGCCCTTTCGCGCTGCCCATCTCCCTCCATGGGCAAGCTCGCTCTGCCTACCCACGAGAAGCGGCGGCAGCCTCAGGGAAGGTAAGCGCAGCGGCTGGGGGTGGGGAAGAGGACTACTTGCCCCCCTCACCTCTTCTTCCAGCTCTCCCCCCCCCCCCCGTGCTGTTTCTCTGGCCCGCCACAAGGTCTGAGGGACCGTGGACCGGCCTACAGCTAACTTTTTTTTGCCAACCCCTGTGCTAGACGTTCCCAAACCACACATCACCCATCACCACCCAACACCCTAAAGAGAGGATTATGTTAACAAACAGCCCACTGTTTCCCAAAGGCCTCAAACCAACAGACTGATATGCTTTGAGATTTGAAGAATTTGGGGCAGAATTTGGAGGAGTCTGCTCAGAATTCATTGCCCACGGCTGCTCCAGAGTGGGGGGGGGGGGGATCTGAACCAGTGGATTCAAATTACAAGAAAAGTGATTCCAACTAAACATTAGGAAGGACTTTCTGACAGTAAGAGCAGTGGAATGGTCTCCTTCGGGAAGTGGCAGATTCTTCTTCGCTGGAGGTTTTTAAGCTGAGATTGGAGAGCTATCTGTGAGGGATTCTTTCGCTGGGGTTCCTGCCTTGCTGGGGTTGGACTAGATGACCCTTGGGGTCCCTTCCAGCTCCATAATTTTGTGATTCTATGAACTGCTGCCAGAGATTAGACCCTGTTCAAAAAATCAGGCTCCCGTAGGCAAGTGACCAGAGCCATCAACAGGATTTACATTTCAAGAGGTGAGCTCAAACTACAGCCTTGGTGACAGAGCTTGCTACCCACCCTTGAATGGGGACCATGAAAGAGTATTTTATCTCTTATTTGTTAACGTTTGTACAATGCCCAATAGCGGATGTTCTCTGGATGGGGAACAATACAACTGAATTTTCCAAAAAGGGTGGGGGAAGCCACTGTCACAATAAAAATAAAAAATACTAACAGTGATTTAATAATTTAAAACAACTAGGAACAGTCTTTGAAATCATATATGGAACAGATGGAAAGCTCTTCAATCTGAGCAGGCTGAAAGCAAAGAGTAAGGTTACCGTAACTTCCGCCATAGAGCTTCAGTATGCTGATGACAATGTAGTGTGCGCACACTCAGAGGATGACCTCCAAACCATCCTAAATATCTTCGCAGAAGCTTACGAAAAGCTTGGCCTATCACTCAACATCCAAAAAACCAAAGTGCTGCACCAACAAGTACAAAATAACCCCTCTGCAGCACCACAAATCCAATTCAATGCTGTAAAGTTTGAGTGTGGATCCAGAATTGGCCTCCACAGTCACTTACGGACTCACTGGTAAAACAGTGTTTATGGAAGACAACCTTCCTTGGCTACAAGGGATCATCAAAGAAGAAAGAAGAAGAAGGACAGATTATAATGCAGGCAGAGAAAAGTTCTTCTCCCTCTCTCATAACACTACAAATCGTGGACACCCAATGACGCAGATTGTTGGACAATTCAATACAGATGAAAGAAAATTCTTATTCAGGCAGCACATTGGTAAACTGTGGAACTTCCTCCCACTGGAGGCAGTGATGGCCTCCAAACTAGATGGCTTTACAAGAGCATTAGACAAAGTCATGGGGGAGAAAAAGGCCAGCGATGGCTCCCAGCCACAATGGCTCGGCTCTGCCGGAAACCACAGAAAGAGAGAGGGCTCTTGTGGTCGGATCCTGCTTGCAGGTTTCCCAGAGGAGCACCTGACCAGCCACTGTGAGAACAGGGTGCTGGCCTTGTTGGGCCCTGAGCCTTCATCCAGCAGGCTCTTCTCTATGTTCTTATATTCTCGTGTGGGTGCCACACGAGAATATAAGAACATAGAGCGTAGAAAAGAATCGCTGAAGGTGACTTTAGACATGTGCACCCTCGTGTCCGTCTCTGACTCGTTCCAAGGTGATTTGTGCAGGAGACATGCACCAGCGGGTGGCTCTCATTGCGCAAGGTTTCTCTTTTCCAGCCCTGTTTATGACTCCCCAACACTGCCATGCTGGAAACATCCACACCTTGCTGCACTATGCTGCTTTCTGAGCCTCGGGGCAGTATTCCAAGCCCCTATGACCAGCGGTGGAGGAAGCCACTCGGGCACCTGGAGCGGCGCACCCAGGGACAGGGCGAGCCGCGCATAGGGGTGGGGTGAGGGCGGGGCGAGTTGTTCACAGGAGTGGGGTCCACTGTGGGGCCTCCGGAGTCTGCCTGCCTCCTGCCACTCTGTGGGGTGTGAAACACAAGAGCAGTCAAGTACAACATTCCTAGAGTGAACATGTTTACACATGGGGAGGAATGTTTCTCCAGCCAGCAGGTCAACTTCCTGTTTCCTTCTGGGACAGACTTCCTCTGCATGTGACTAGAGCTGGGCGTGGCCTCACCTGTGCAGGTAACGACAAAAGCACAGGGCAGGGCAACCATCTCTCTCTCTTTGTTTTTGTTTTTGTTTTATATAATAATATTTATTAATTTTCCAACAAATTGAACACAAACTACAAAAAAAACAAAAAAGAAAAAACATACAAAAATACAATACAATGCCAAAAAAACCCACTACAAAACACTAGCATACAACTAACAAAACAAAACAAAACAAAACTCATTTAAAACACAATCCAATTTCAATATCTTGTCTTTCATTCACTAATTTCCACGACCTCCTCACACCTCCCTTTTTGTATTCCACTTCTATTAATTGTTTCAGCAATTCCTTTCCATCTTCCCTGTTTTCTATCCTGTAATTATCTTAACACTTTCTAACCTTATTTTTCCCTTCAATGCTGATAACCTATTTATACATAGTTCCTTATAACATTTCTACTAAAGCCATATAACTTCATTCCAACATTTTTCTAACATTCATTAATTTTACAGTATTTCTGTAAATAGTGTTTAAACGTTTTCCAATCTTCTTCCGCCGACTCTTCTCCCTGGTCTCGGATTCTGCCAGTCATTTCCGCCACATCTCTCTCTCTTTGACTACATGCATCAAAGAAGCAACATCTGCTTAGCCAAAGATGCTCCCTTGGCCTCCAGCCAAGAGAGGGCAAAGGGACTGTCTCCTTATGAGATAGTTTCTAGGTATATGTTACTTTTCTAAGACAAGTCTGCCTTCTGGGATCCAGTTGTGAACAGAATGATGTGTGAGTAAACCTTTTTATACTTTTATAGAAGACTGTGCCGTGTCTTATCTTTTATGAGGGAATCAGGGGAAAATACCAGAACAGTTATTACAGAGGCTTTAGCAAGCCTGAGCAAACGCAAACGCTGAGTTTAACAAAAGGGGGATGTTACTCTGCTAAATTGTGAACTTGTTTACACAAATTGTAATTCAACAATATATCCTCTCCTGCATCCCTGAACATTCCCACACACTCAGCTGCCCTACAGCTGGGGAGGAGGCAGCGGGTGGACCATTTGGGCAGGAGAGATGTGTGGCTCAGGCACGCTGCAGGCCCCACGGTGAGTGCCGCCGGTATTTTGCCACCCTTGTCAGTCGTGACACCCAGGGCCACACCTACCACAGCCCCCTTCCTCCACCCCTGCCTATGACAATGGGAAATGGGGAAAGATAAAATCCATGGGATGCATTCAAAGGAGGCTAGATCCATCCCAGGACTTTGACTACCCAGCCTTGCACAGAACACACCTGAAGACTCCATCCAGTTCTGAGCTCCATTGAAGAAGGTTCTTGACAAGCTGGAAGGTGCGCAGAGGAGGGCAGCCAAGATGACAAGATGGCTCAGTTGGTTAGAGTGTGGTGCTGATAATGCCAAGGTTGCGGGTTCGATCCCTGTATGGGACATCTGCGTATTCCTGCATTGCAGGGGGTTGGACTAGATGATCCTCAGGGTCCCTTCCAATTCTATGATCCTATGAGCAAGGGTCTGGAAACCAAGCCTGATGAGGAACGCTTGAAGGAGCTGGGTATGTTTAGCCTGGAGAAAAGAGGACTGAGAGGAGATGTGAGAGCCATCTGCAAATATCTGAAGGGCTGAGCCATGGAAGATGGAGCAAGCTTGTTTTCTGCGGCTCCAGAGGGTAGGATCTGAACCAATGGATTAAAACAACAAGAGGGTGGATTCTGACTAAACATGATGAAGAACTTTCTGACTGTGAGAGCTGTTTGGTCGTGTAACAGACTCCCTTGGGGGTCCCATCCAACTCTACAGTTCTATGATTCTATACTCTGCCACAAGCAAAGGATGAACTGAAGCAAAAACTGCAGATATCTCAATGGATTGTGGCTTTTCTCTCCCTTGCCTGTTGTTGTATCTCTTTTTTCCACAGCTGTGCAGTTTGCACAGATCAGTCACTATTTCTAAGGCCACGTCTTGCCTTGCCTTTCCCTGCTGCCTCTTTTTGAAAACCCCATTCGTGATACAGTGGTTGATGGCGCACCAAATCCACCGTGAAGTGCGGCAGAAGGGCCTTTGAATGAAAAATTGATATTTCCCCGTTCCCCTCTCTCCCTACACGGACCTGAGAGTGTGCATGTTGAGCGCTCTTCGCTCAGACATCGCCGTAAGGGCATCTCTGAATTCTCTGGATCTTTAGGAAGAAGGGGGCCCACATGCTGATTTGCAGATGTTGCAGCCAGTCAGGGAGAGGAAAGAAGGGGAAAGAAAGGGATTCAGCCAGGCATGGACTTTCCAACACTCGCTTTGCAGGAGCAGGAAGAAGAGATTCCGCCCTGTGCCTTTGGAGCCAGGAAGGCTTCTCTCCCCACCAACACCACTGGATCAGGCCAATCCAATCCAGTATCCTGCTCTCACAGGGTGCGACCAGATGCCCCAATGGGAAACCAGCAAGCAATTGCAGAGGCAGAGCAGAGCTGTTCTGGATAGTGGCCACCAATAGCGCTCACCTCCTCCGTGAATTTGTCCAATCCTCTTTTAAAGCCATCCACTGCCTCCAGGGGCAGTGAGTTCCACAGGCTATATGCTGTTTGAATAAGGACTTTTCTATATCTGTCCTGAACCTTCCAGCATTCTGCTTCCATGAGTTCTAGCGTTATGAGAGGGGGGCTGCCTCTTATGCGCCTTTTCTCTAAACTAGATATTCCCAAGCGCTGCAGCTTTTCTTAATAGGGGAGGTGCTCCACCACCTTAATCCCTCTGGCTGCCCTTTTCCTAACTCTGCAATATCCTCTCTTGAGTTGAGGTGATTAGGCACTGCTGGCTTATCATACAATCATAGAGTCGGAAGGGACCTCTGAGGGTCATCTAGTCCAACCCCCTGGGATCTAGGACTCTCAGCTAAACCATCCTTGACAGATGGCCACCCAACCACTGCTTTAAAACCTCCAAGGAAGGAGAGACCTCCCGGGGGAGTCCATTTCACTGTGGAGCAGCTCTTACTGCCAGGAAGTTCTTCCTGGTCTAGAGTCGGAATCTCCTTTCTTGTAGCGAGAAGCCATGGGTTCAAGTCCTTCCCTCCAGGGCAGGAGAAAACAAGCTTGCTCCATCTTCCATGGGGGGGGGGCAGCCCTTGGGGTATTTGAAGATGGCTCTCCTATCTCCTCTCGGTCTCCTCTTTTCCAGGCTAAACATACCCAGCTCCTTCAACCGCTCCTCATAAGGCGAGTGCTCTGCCCCTGAGCTATAGGAGGCCCTTCTTTCTGAGGTGCTGCCCTCCCCTTCAGCAGCCAGCTGGGTTCCCACTGCCTGGAAGTTTTGCACAAAGATTAGCTGTGATTCCTACATGCATGGGGTTAGACTAGATGACTCTTGGTGTCCCTTCCAACCCTACACCTCTATGATTCTGTGATCTATCTGCACTCTTCTGCCCCTTTGAAGAGGCTGCTTTCCCTCTCTCACACGCAGCCCTCAAGTTCAGGATAAACGTTCTTTGCATTAATAATGTATCACGAACAATCGAGAACCGGAAAGGACCCTTCCCTGCTCCAGAGAAGTACAGGCAGGCCATCTACGCCAATCCTATGGCGCCCATAAAACACCGAGTGCTGTGGGCTGCCCTCCATAAATCCTTAGGGCAGAAACATCCAGTAGATTAACTCCATCTATCAGATATGCAGCAGAGGAGAACACAAATAAAAACAACTCCAGGAGAAGGAATGAAATATTCCCGTTCTCCAAAGTGACGCAGAAAGGAAAGAGTCACGGGTAGGAAAGCTGCCGTGCCAGTTCCCTGCATATAGGCCTGGAGCGCGAACCCAGCAGCCCCCAAACCTCTTGATTCAGCACCCCCCTTCCGCGCCTATGCCCTTCCTTTGTCTCCCAACTGTGCTGAGCAAACAGCCGCCTTTCCCTCTCGCCAGAAAACCATCCTGCTACATCAGCCCCCAGCAGCCTCATCCATCGCTCATCTCCGTCAGCAAGTTTACTCAGTTCCAGCCAAGATAAAGGAGAAGGACCTCAGTGAGATAGAGGGAGGGAGAGAGGGGGGAAACTGGGGGGGGGAGAAGTCGGGGGGTTGAGAAGTGTGGGTCAGAGAAGAAAGAACCCTTTTATTCCAATTATTTGTTATTTGGAATTGCCCAAGAAAGATGTTAAATTATTTTTGTATGCCACAACTGCTGCTCGTATTTTGTTAGCTAAAAAGTGGAAAACCCAAGAATTACCAAAACAATAGAAGAATGGCAGATGAAGATGATGGATTTTTCGGAGCTAGCTGACCTGACCGGAAGAGTCCGCCACCAGAAGGAGGAGAAATATCAGGAAGAATGGAATAAATTTAATGATTATTTAGTTAAATTTGTTAAGTTAAACTAACTGAAAATAGCTTGCAGATACTTAACGGGCTTAGGATTTTATTTATGTTAAGTGATGAATTAATATGTTTAATTCTATAACGTGAAGAATTAAGGATGTTAATGTTTAAGTTAAATTTCATAAAAATTGGGATTTGGAAAACCGTTAAAAGGACATGCAATGAAATTCAACCAAGGGGAAGCGAGGAAGTCACTTAACAAAGTTAATAACTGTAATTTTCAATAAGGCTATGATTTATGTTTGGTTTGGTTTGTCTGTTTGTCTTGTGTGTTTGTTTGTTTATAATATTGTGAAAACCAATAAAAAAAATTGGGGGGGGGGAGAGAAGAGGGAGCCCTACGGACAGACAGCATTTCCTGGAATGGGGGGCTTCCTTACAGGGTTGGCGCTGCTTGTGCACATAAGACCATAAGGAGAGACTGATGGATCAGACCAGGGGCTCATCTAGTCCAACAGTCCTCGCAGTGGGAAACCCACAAGCAGGACCTGAGTGCGAGAGCTACCCTCTCCTCCTGTGGTTTCCAGCAACTGGGATTCAGAAGCATTGTGGCTTCCAACTATGGAAGCAGAGCAGAGCCAGCAAGGCTAGTAGCCATTCACAGCCCTCTCCACCTCCGTGAATTTGTCCAATCCTCTTTTAAAGCCCTCCAAGTTGGTGCCCCCCCCACCGCCTCCTGTGGCAGGGAGTTCCACAGTTTCATTCTGCACTGCATGAAGAAGTCTTTCCTTTTCTCTGTCCTGGATCCTCTGGCCTTCAGGTTCATTGTGCGTCTGCGAGTGCAAGCATTAGGAGAGAAGGAGGAAAACTATTCCCTATCCTCTTTCTCCATGCCAGGCATAATTGTATAAACTTCTGTCATCGATAGATTCCTCCCCTTGCTTGTTTCATGGCTCTTGGGGAAATGGCATTTCCTGGCATTTATTGCTAGGGAAAAGAGGGAGAGCAGAACTCATGAAGAATTATTAATATGCCACAGTGCTCTGGGCACTGACTGAGCCCACCTTTCTTGGCCCCCTTCTCAGAGTCCGCATCTAGGCTACCTTTCCCCAGCCTGGAGAATGAACAATAGCCCCCCCCCAAAACACATCTTGCCCCATGCCCTTCCTCCAGGAAGCCTCAAGGTGGGACACAGCCCCCTTCTCCACATTTTAATCCTCCCAGGAAGCCTGCAAGGTTGGAGAGAGGGTAAGGTAAAGGTAAAGGGACCCCTAACCATGAGGTCCAGTCGCAGACGACTCTGGGGTTGCAGCACTCATCTCGCTTTACTGGCCGAAGGAGCCGGCGTACAGCTTCTGGGTCATGTGGCCAGCATGACTAAGCCGCTTCTGGCAAACCAGAGCAGCGCACGGAAACACCGTTTACCTTCCCACCGGAACGGTACCTATTTATCTACTTGCACTTTGACGTGCTTTTGAACTGCTAGGTGGGCAGGAGCAGGGACCGAGCAACGGGCGCTCACCCTATCACAGGGATTCGAACCGCCGACCTTTTGATTGGCAAGTCCAAGAGACTGTGGTTTAACCCACAGCGCCACCCGCATCCCAGGAGAGAGGGAGACTGGCCCAATTCATCCTGCCAGCTTCTGGAATCTGGATTTGACCCCTGGTCTCCCAAGTCCTACTCCAGCCCGCGAATAACACTGACCCTCAAAGTCTGCAGTATTGTGCATTTCACGGCTTTCAAAGTAGACTGCAGCCGCTTATATTTTCAATATCATGCAAGCACAGGTTGCTGGGTTTATGCATCTTTGTCCCAGGACAAAAAGTCCTGCGGTGAAGTTCTTGCAGAGGGACATGCTGGGGACCTAAACAAGGAAAGAGGGGGGGCTGGGGGGTTTCCTACAGATGGGAAGCATGCAGAGGACAACAAGTGCTCCCTGCCTTTTAGAATAAATGCCTTGTTCCTCTCTCCCCAAAAAACTAACAGTGACCTCTAGTAGGAACTGTCCATGGTCAGAGGATAGTCTCCCCCCCCCCAGGTCTGCTCTTTTTCTGCCCCATGGAAATGCTGCCCCTATCCCTACGTCCTACATGCAATATTATATTCAAGGTTCTAGTCCTCTCTTTTTGGAACTCCCCAACACACATCCGACTCCCCCATCCATTTATCCAACTGCTATATGCCTGCGTGCTTTCCCTTCCACAACTAATAGCAGCCACAGGGGTGGGGGTAGAATTAGGGCCACAACACAGGAAAAAATGATTGCATCCCCCCTTCCCCAGCCCTAATCACTCTCTCAGAGACATGCACACAAAACTGCATTTCGAATAATAAAATTATGAATCTCCTGCAAAATTATGAATCTTGAGATTCCTGCATTGCATGGGGTTGGACTAGATGACCCCTGGGGTTCCTTCCAGCTCTACCTTTCTATGATCACACCCACTTAGGCGCTAAAAAACCCCACCAAGGGCAGAGTCGGTGTGTGTTCAGTGCAGCACACAGCACCCCGATCAGAGATGAAGGTGGAGTCCCTGCCTTCTCACCATTTTATCTGTCAGTATCAGGGACTGTAGTGTGGCCAGTTTTTTTAACAATTGTCCTGCCCAGAAGGTGCAAAGCACAGGTGGGAGAAGAAGTAGGAAATGCTGGCGGAGAAAAGGAGGACATAAAAGCAGCCTGCTGGGTCAGGCCAGTCCAGCATCCTGTTCTCACAGAGGCCAAAGAGATGCATCAGTGGAAAACCTGCAAGCAGGATTCGAACACAAGAGCAGCTCTCCCTTCAGCGACTGGGATTCAGAAGCATCTCTGACTCCAACTGCAGAGGCAGAGCAGAGCCATTCTGACTAGGAGCCACCGATCGCTCTCTCCTTCTCCATGAATTTGCCCCATCCTCTTTCAAGCCATCCAGGTTGGTGGCCATTTCTGCCCCCCCCCCCAGGAGCACGTTCCATCATTCGAACTCTGCACTGCATGAAGAAGGACCTTCTTCTCTCTGTCTTGAATCCTCCAACATTCAGCGTCCTCAGATGTGCATGAGTTCTGGCGTCATGAGGGAGGAAAGCTTTCCCCCACCCTCTTTCTCTGTGCATTATTTTACAAACTTCCCTCACCTCTTTCCTCTAAGCTAAAAAGCCCTAAATGCTGCAACCGTTCTTCACAGGGAAGCCGCTCCATCCCCTCAGGCATTTTGGTGGCCCTATTCTGAACCTTTCCCAACTGGGCAATCTCTTTTTTGAGGCCAGGCCAGCCAGAGGCCTCTGGGAAACCCACCAGAAGGATTCCAGCACAAGATCACACTCTCCCTCTGTCCTTTCCAGCGAGTGGGTCATTTGCTCACTGCTTTGCAGGGATGTGAGGGACCATTGCACAGGGTTGCACCTGGGGGAGTCTGCTGGACTTGAACCTGCCTCAGATACACTGGCTGTGGACTAGTGTGATCTCCTGCCATGCAGGGCTCCTAAAGCAGCAAGGAGCCCTCTGAAGTCCTCTCGCCCTTCTTCAGAGAGCATGATCCACGACTGCAAGATCAGCCACTGGGATTGGGCTGGGAATTTGTCTTCCTGGCTCCATGCAGCCCTCCTTCCTTCCTTGGGCCAGTCCTTTTTTTATTGCAGCCAAAGGCCATGGCCAAAGGCCAAGGCATCCCTAATCTCCAGTGTTAACTACTGTTAGCCTTGGCAAAGCTGATGAGTGGGCTGGAGCTGCATTCTGCTCCATCCCAGCAAAAAAAGCTGCTGTTAAGAGTGACGAGTGAGCAGAAAAGACAGAGCGATGCCAAGTCTTCAGAGATTTTGCTGGAGTCCAACGAGGGAGCGAGAGAGAGAGAGAGTAAGGCAGAAAGTGCAGCACAGCTGACACACGCTTTTGACATGGTCTTTTGTGTATTGCGACTTTGCTGTTGTTTTTATTGATTATAGTCTGGTATTCAGTTCAGGAATTTTATTGTACTAGCCAGAGGCTGTGACAATTGCAAACCTGCAAACATAGTATTAATATAATACTATAGAACATGCATCCGGAATATAAAGAATGTGATTAATCAGTAATGATTTATAGAAATAGTTGAGAATGAGTTTCTGCTTAATTATTATTTGCTGATGCTCTGAGAGCTAATTTCATTGCATAATATTATATTCTAAATGGATCATTGAACACTACTGCATTTTATATAAGTTGTTTATTTTAAAGTCATTTTTTAAAAATTCTGACTTATTTCCATTGAATCGGATTGTTATAGGATGTGTGGTCTTTGTTGTACATTTGGTTGTTTCTGTGGCTTGTAAAGTGTCTTGAAAGGTGGTGAACAAATTAAAAGTGAAATGGAGAAATAATCCATCTTGACCCAAGAGTGGAGGCTGCAAACATCCCATCTCTACTCCCTGCCTTCCTACTCCTTACTCCTTGCATTAAGCGACTAGTCCACAAGGCCATGATTGCTGCCAAGATATATTGGTTTTGGCTCAGTTTGATGGTCGTGTTTTCTCCCAAAATATTCTGGGAACAAGGGACATGGGTGGCACTGTGGGTTAAACCACAGAGCCTAGGATTTGCCGATCAGAAGGTCGGCGGTTCGAATCCCCGCGACGGGATGAGCTCCCATTTCTCGGTCCCTGCTGCTGCCAAGCTAGCAGTTCAAAAGCACGTCAAAGTGCAAGTAGATAAATAGGTACCGCTCTGGCGGGAAGGTAAACGGTGTTTCCGTGTGCTGCTCTGGTTCACTAGAAGCAGCTTAGTCATGCTGGCCACATGACCCGGAAGCTGCACGCCGGCTCCCTCGGCCAATAAAGCGAGATGAGCACTGCAACCCCAGAGTCAGTCACAACTGGACCTAATGGTCAGGGGTCCCTTTACCTTTTATTCTGGGAACTGTAGTCTGGGGAGGGTTCTGAGGCTCCTTGTGTTAGGGATCTTTGCTGTGCCACCCCAACCTCTATAGACCTCTGGGGAGGAGGGAAAAGCTATAAACCCACTTGCAGCGTAACTTTAAAACCAGCTTCAGAAAACCAAAGGGGCAGCAAGGGTGTCACACCACAAATCTCCTCCTTCAACCCCCTCCAGGGCCACCTTCTAGATTTCCCAGGGAAAGATACCTTTCTAAAAAGCAAAGTGTACATTAGCTGTGGGACCAGGCTCTTTGCCCTGAGAGCTTTATCCTTAAAATCCCTGGTGTGTTAGAGAGGCACATCCAGACTCATCAGTACTCCTGGGACTCTCCCATTCTTGCATGAACAGAGGGGGGAGAGATGTATTGAAATGCTATTCCTGACAAGGCATGAAAAAAGTGAATAGAAAGCTCAAAATGGAAGGTTTCCCTTCCGATTGAAAACTTGGCAGTTCTGATCTCCGAGCTTTCCATGCAAGGCCCCCTCTCACACACCTGTGGCCTGAAATGGCACAGTCCGCGCGAGAAAGGCAAACTGCAAGACCGGCTTCACCTGCCGTGGCGCGAAGGGCCGCACAGGTCGCCTGCGCAGGATCGACAGGCCCAAAGGTGAGGCCGGCGCAGGCCCGAGAGGCGACTACCCACAGGGGACTGTGTTGCCGAGGAAGGAACGCTGTGGAAACTGCAAGCACTGAAGTTTTGGAATTAATAAATAAATGTAGGAGGGAGGTTCTCCTTAACGAAGCACCTCTCTTGCACCCTGAAGAATGAATGGTGATACAGGGATGATAGGCCAGTAACCGAGAAGGCGGAATTCAGTCCTTACAAACACCGCTTTGCAGGTTATTAAATGAAATCCCCTTTTAAGTGAATGGTCAATCATAGATTGGTCTCTGTGCGTGAAATTTGAGAGAGCGAGAATGGAAATTCACCCAAATTCGGGCTAGTCTGGGGCAGAGGTGAGCACTGTGTAGATCGCAGGATCGCCCTGCCCTGATGTCCTTCTGGGGATCTCACCAGCTTTTCATGTTATTATTCCAAGTTGCTGGCCCTTGAGGGTCATTGGAATATGTTATGCGGGGGGGGGGGGGGGGTTCGATGTGGTTGTCAGTCCTGAAACAGCAGACCATCGCTTGTAGGGAAACCTGCCTGCTGAAAATAATTGCTCTAGATCCTGCAACCTCCAGCCTTTGCTCCAACCCTCGCCTAACCCTTCAATTCCCCCTCCGATGTCAAGAGTGTTTTGCCAGTTCGCTACAGGGAGAGACGAATCGAGCCCCCTCAGCAGACGAACGTGCCCTTCTTGGGCCCAGCACTGGGACCCGCCTTCCCTTTCGGAACCGCCAAGAAGGAACCAGCAGTTGCTGCCACACCGAATTCTCCTTCCCTCTCGCCTTCCTTTCCCCAACGTCCTCCTCGAAGGCCTTATTGAGCCTGCTTCGCACTGAAGATTCTGGCAAGGCGACCCCGCCGCCACCCCCGGGCGGAAAACATATCGGAGTAGCCGAAGCCCAGGATCCCCCCCCCCCCCGAGCCTTCTCCGCCAAGCCAAGGGCTCCAAGAACTTCGACAGCAATAAAGCGCATCCTTGCAAGTCGTGAGCACCGAATTAGGATGGCCAGGCAGAAACCGCGGCCAGATGGCTCCCTCCCTCTCCCTCTCGCCGCTCAAGATCCAAGAAGGCGAGGGCTATCGCGCCACGCTATCGCAGAATCTCTGGTAATAGCGCTGCCTTGGCTGCCAAGGCGAAGGAAGACGCTGCTCGCCTCCCTTCCCGAGGCTGCCTCTTGCTCGCCCGCCCGCCAGCAACACGGAGAGGCATCCATCTGCTTCTGGATGCATGACTATGCATATAATGGGTTATTATGTCCCCACCCCACGATTTTTATGGCATCCAACGTGCAGACCAGCAACACACCTACATCACAACAGGGGAGGGGGGAGGGGGGAGCAGTCTGCTTTGAAAACAAGCCTTCGTCAAGGTGTTGGAGTCAATGAGATTCCCTGGTGCTGCTGTTTATATATAACGGAATCACTCATTTTGCGGGGCCTGTTCTGAACCTCAGGTACATCCCCCTTGCCGCTCGAGAGGGTGGGGTCCCTCGGTGGGATTGAAGCCGCCTATAATCAGATATCCCCAAACTGCCTTTGATTGACAGGGCAGTTATTAAAAGGGAGCCAGGGGTTTCGAAGGCAGCCTCCGTCTTAAAGGAAGCCCCGGGTAGACCAGCTCCTCATTCTTGCTGTATCAGAGCTTCCCAGCCACCTTGTGTAATAAAGGGGGGGGGAGCATGAGACTGGGGGGGCGGGTGTTAAATAAGAGCAGCGTCTCCCTGCACGCTTTTTTTCCATTGGCCGGCGGGATGGGCCACCAGCAACGTCAATCAGTAATTAATATTTAGAGATTTGGAGAGTTCACGTACTTATGCAAAACGAGCAAAGCAAATCGAATCGGATGCAATTTGTATACGCCTGTTTGGATGCAGGAGACACGACCCCCCCACACACACACACGGTGCGCCCCCCAAACCTGGGTGGGTCGGGGTGTGTGTGTGTGTGTGAAATATTTTATGAGCAAGGATGCAATGCAATGCACTGACTGAGGCGCGGAGGGCGGGGGGGGAGCGCTAGATCAAGGGGACTCTCCTGAAGCAGCCAAAACAACATTGCACGGCTTCCCCCTTTCTGGAAGGTGGGGTGGGGGTTCAGCATTGCCCTCCCCCCCCCCATATGGCGCCACTGGGTCCTGCATGCAGCAGATGCCTCGTCGCGTGGGGGTAAGGACGGGGCTTGTACGGCGAGTCTCTTCCCAGCAAACCGAGGCGCCCCGCAGCCCTCCCATGATACACGCCCTACAGTTTACAATTGCATTCAAAAAATTAATGAAATCGCTTCCCGGCTCAGAGCCAGGGAGTCGCCCCGGAAATCCACCTCCGGGAGCCAGCCTCGGCGCTCGGGGCGAAGGCCTTTCCCCGTTCTCGCCCCGTGGCCGGCGTGCGGCGCAAGCCCAGAGCCTGGCGGCGGAGCCTCCTTCGCCCGCTGCCGCCGCCGCCGCCGCTGCAATGGGCTCTGCCCAGCCTCGACCTCCGCTCGCACTGCGGTGCTCGGGCGAGGAGAAACCGTGGGCGCCCGCCCGCCTGCCCGCCCGCCCTTACCTTCCATGGCCGAGCTGTCCGGGCGCCGCAAAGTTGCCGGGAACTTTGGGGAGGGCTGGTGGGCTCGGGTGCTGGTCCTCCTCCTCCTCCTCCGGCTTCCGCAGCTCCTCCAGCCCGGATCCCCGGCGGCGCGTCGGGGCTTCCTCTCGGCTTCTTCCTGCTCGGCTCCGGCTCCTCCTCCGGCTCCTCCTCGGCGAAGGCTTTCCCGACACCCGGAGGCTGCAAGCAAGCAAGCAAGCACCGCAAGGGTGAGCGCCCGCAGGGAGGGAGCCGCGCGCCGCTGCGCAACCCGCAGGGACCCCGGGATGGAGGGATGCAGGGATGCAGGGATGGAGGGATGCAGGGATGGAGGCTGGCGCAGGAGGCGAGCGTTACCTGGCGGCGGCGGCGGAGGCGGCGGGCGGAGCGCAGAGGAGCTGTCCGCCGGCGCTGGTGCTGCAGGTACAACTGCCGGCTCTGCCCACTCGGCTGCCTCTGTTGTACGCACGGCACAGGCGCCGGGGAGCCGGCAGGGCGCATGCGCCCCCCCCCCCCCGCCGCCGCCTCCCTTCCCCTCCTCTTTGCTCCGGCCGCGCGCTCGCTCCCGGAGCCGCCAAAAGCGCTTGGCGCGGCGCTTTGGTCCCAGGGAGGCCTCGGCCGGGGAGAAAGCGCGCACTGGAGAGCGGAATCCAGCGGGACGGGGAGTGGCTGGGGACTCCGGAGTTCTCCGCGCCCCGGGATGAGTTTCTGTTCGGAGAAAGAGGAGGAGGGCTTCGGTTGGAGACCACCACCCCCTCCTTCTCCTGCTGCTGCTGCGAGGCTTTTGGCCTCGCGCGCCGGGAGCGTTTATACGACACTTTTCCTGGCCCGCAGGTCCCGGGATAGCGATGCTCTTGACTTCAGCCCCTGGGGGCTAAGCTCGGCGCTGCCTCAGCATCGCGGCGGAAGAGAAGGGAGAGCGGGGAGCGGGCAGGCGAGCGCCGCCGGACCTCGCCGCCTCGGGCAAGGCTCGCCTTGCTCTGAGAAATGGACCAAAGAAGGCGGACTTTCTCCGATAACCAGGCCCGGAGGAAGGAGGCAATGGCCTTTCTTTGCATTTTTACAGCTGCCGCTCGCAGGAAGCCAGACATGGGCTTCCACAGCTCGATCGAACCTAACCAAGCTTCCAACCGAACCCATTTGCAAGCTCAGCCTCGTCGCAGCATACTGGGACCTCATTGCTAAACTGGAGAAGACAAAACTTCAAAAGAGATGAAAGGAGGCTGGGACCAGGCTTAAGAGGGGTGGGCAAGGGAGAGGATCCACCATTCTAACCCAAATTAGCAGTCTAGGCTGGGGGGGGATCTGGTACTAGGTTTTTTATTATTATCATTTAAAGAATTTATATGCCACTTAACTGCAGTTGGTGCACAAGAAATAAAATGCAGAAAGAGGTAAAAATAATAATGATCAGTTGAAACAATGAAACCAGAGTTCTGTTAAGATGCCTGATAGAAGACTAAAGGTCTCCCATGGGCGCCAGAAGTTCAACAGGGAGCAGGCCGGTCTGATCTCCACTGGAAGAATTCAAGTGGCACACGTACCAAAGGGTCAGTCCGCCATTGGTGTAACACAACCTGATTGTGACAACCCCAATGAGCATTGCCTCTGGGTGCTCACATGCCCATGGCCTCACAATGTCCATTTTGTTGTGTGTCCATGACAATTTCTGTTCATGATGATATGGGGGCAGCCAAGGATCAGGGCAGTCTATGCCAACCCCTAGGGACGCAGGTGGCGCTGTGGGTTAAAGCCTCAGTGCCTAGGGCTTGCCAATCGAAAGGTCGGCAGTTCGAATCCCCGTGGCGGGGTGCGCTCCCGCTGTTCGGTCCCAGCGCCTGCCAACCTAGCAGTTCGAAAGCACCCCTGGGTGCAAGTAGATAAATAGGGACCGCTTACTAGCGGGAAGGTAAACGGTGTTTCCGTGTGTGGCTCTGGCTCGCCAGAGCAGCGATGTCACGCTGGCCACGTGACCCGGAAGTGTCTTCGGACAGCGCTGGCCCTTGGCCTCTTTGAGTGAGATGGGCACACAACCCTAGAGTCTGTCAAGACTGGCCCGTACGGGCAGGGGTACCTTTACCTTTACCTTTATGCCACCCCCTGGTGCTTGGCAGAAAAATGGCAGTCATGCCCACTCATGCTTTGTTGAGGCTGTTTGGGTAGTGGGCTTTGGGGGGCGGCTGCCATAAGAGCATAAGGATAGCCCGCTGGACCAGGCCAGTGGCCCTTCCTCTTCTCACAGTGGCCAAGCAGTTAATAATATATAATAATAATAATTTATTATTTATACCCCGCCCATCTGGCTGAGTTTCCCCAGCCATTCTGGGCGGCTCCCAATTGAGTGTAAAAAACCCTCTGTCTGGTTCCCTGTAACCTCACTTCTCGCCATGAGGGAACCGCCAGAAGGCCCTCGGAGCTGCATCTCAGTGTCCGGGCTGAACGATGGGAGTTCTAATTAATAAAGATATATTAATAAAAAAAGAGACTCTTAACCTCAGGATCATGGGTTGGAGACGCGCATATGGCAACATGTTCCTGTGTTGCAGGGAGTTGGACTGGATGACCCTCATGTTTCCTTCCAACTCTGCAATTCTATGTTCCTATGAATTGATTATTGGTCACTCTGGAAGCCCTTTTGGCTGAAGACTGGGGTACGAATGCCCTAAATAAATAAATAAATCACTCCTACGACGATGTTGGTTTAGTGGTCTCTTCAGCCCCTCCATCTGCACCTGATTCCTTGGAGAATCACTTGCACGGGCCATGTTTGTAAGAACAATAGAAAAATAGCCTGCAAAGGAGAAAGCCATTGATGGCTAGTAGCCATAATGGCTGGAGGCATAAATGCTTGTGAATTCCAATTGCTGGAAACAACAGGAGGGGAGAGTTGCTTTTGTGCTTGAATCCTGCTTCCACAAGAACATCTGGTTGTCCACTCTGAGGACACGATCCTGGACTAGATATGCCCCTTTGGCCTGAGCCAGCAGGCTGTTTTCATATAGTTCTCTCTTTCCTAAATTCCTCTTCTTCTTCTTCTTCTTCTTCTTCTTCATTCACTAATTATTCTTATACCAGTAAGTTGCTGATGTAAGCTCCTATAATACTGCCACAATTTTCTCTCCAGTCATTTGCAAAACATGTCCTCCACCGCCATTTCTTTTCTGAATAAAGTTTCTGCAAGAGCCAAATGCTTCCGTAACCATTCCCATGAAGTTGGAAAGTGTGGATTCTTCCACTGAAGTGACCCCCAGGTTTTCTGATGAGATTAGTAGATTCTTTATTAAAGATTTCCTTTCCTCTGGAATAGCAGCCTCAATCCAATTAAACTGTATCAATACAGGACTTCATTCCACAGTTATTGCTGCAATTCCTAACACCTCTTATTCCAATTGTGAATTAAGCTTGCATTTGCAAGACTTGAAATGTGCATCTGAGCAGCTTTTATTAAATCTCACAAATGTCAGGAAAGAGAGCGATTTCGCACTGAGCTTATTGTACTGTTTAGCTCAATGATTTTACCAAGCAAAGTTCTTCGTCTACCAACAGGTCTAGGATCGTGGCCTGTGATGCTGCCTAGCCCACAGAGAGCTGCTTTACCCTGTTTCAAACTGCAGCCTTAGAAAAATGTAAATTGTGATGACACAAACATGAGCATCACACACATTGAGGTGCTGGGATTGGCTGCTTCTCTCTGCTGAGAAAAATGTGTGAAATGGCCATGGGATTCACAGCTGGACACTGATTCGTGGTCTAGGGTCAAAAAAACCTTTAGTAGGAAGAGAATTATTAAGACTTCATTACAAATTCAACCCAAAGCATGGAAATTATACATTTCAGGCACCAAACTTCTGCACAATGGAAGGTATAGGAGACCCATGAGCAGGACTTGGGCAGCACAAAATTACTCGCCTTTCCCGTGGTTTCCAGCAGCTCGTATAATTATTGTTAATAATAATAATAATAATAATAATAATAATAATATCCTGACGGAGGAGGCAGGGCAGAGCCATCCTGGCTGGGAGTCACAAACTGCCTTTACCTCCACGAATTCCACAGAATGGTGGACAGTGTCATCTAGTCCAACCCCCTGCAGTGCAGGAATCCTGCCCACAACCACCCCCCGGGGGGGGGGGCTCAAACCACTAACCTTCTGGTTAACAGCCTGGTGCGCCAACCCACTGTGCCACCTGAGGGTGGAAGTCACAGGAGGGGAGAGTGTTGATCTTGTGCTGGGAGCCTGCTTGCGGTTTTCCCACAATGGGCATCTGGTTGGGCGCTGTGAGAACAGAATCATGGAATAGATGGGCCACTGGCCTGATTCTGCAGACGCTTCTTATTGACTTAAACAATCCATTTCTGAAGCCCTCCAAATTGGTGCCCATCACTGCCTCTTGTGGGAGTGAATTCTTCATCATCATCATCATCATCATCATTGTATCCCACTTTTCCTCCAAAGAGCTCGGAATTGTGGGAATGTTCTGGGGTGCAGGAGAGGATATATTGACTAATTATATCCTTATCCAACTTGTGCTAACAAGTTCCCAAAATATCAGCAGGGTTTATAGACATTCCCCTTTAAGTTTGCAACGGTAACGCTTGCACAGGTTCGCTAGAACCTCTATAATAATTACTCTGGTAATTTCCCTTTTGTTCCCTCTTAAAATACAAGACACGACACAGTCTTTATAAAAGTATAAAAGAGTTTACTCACGTTCTGTTCACAATGTGATCCCAGAAGGCAGACAGCTTAAAAAGGTTACATACACTTAGAATCTATCTTGTAGCAAGATAGTCATTATCTCCTCTCTTGGCTGAGAGCCAAGAGGGCATCCTTAGATGTTTCCTCATCGAAGGAAGATGGCAGAGAGAGAGAGATGGCTGCCTGCCCTGTGCTTTTATCATTTACTTGCACAGGTGAGGCCACACCCACCTCTGTTCACATGCAGAGGAAGTCCATCCCCAGGAAGTTTACCTGCTTGCTGGACAGACATCCCTCCCCATGTTCTAACATGTACACTCTAGGAATGTTGTCATTGACTGCTCCTGCGTTTTACATCCCACAGGAATGGTCTGCGTGGTTCTCCTTCTCCCCACAACAACCCTGTGAGGTAGGTTAGGCTGAGAGAAGGCAGTGCCTGACCCTAAAGGTCACCCAGTGAGCCTCATGGCTGAGTGGGGATTTGAACTCTGGTCTCTCCCAGGTCCTTGTCTGATGCTCTAACCACTACACCACACTGTGTTTATCGTGAGGAGCTGCTTCCTTTCTTCCGCCCTGGATCTCTGAGCATTCAGCTCCATTCCTATCCCTTCTTGATCAGAAAAAGCCCAGCAGCTGAAGGCATCTTCCGACGTCTTCCCTTGGGCTTTAACTGGGATTCAGAGGGCAGACCAGTTAGGGGATGAGCTGCAGAATGAAGGAAGGAACACGCACAATCCCCCTCCCCCCCCCACACCTTGCTTTATGCCAGCTTCTTGTATCGAGGAACAGAAAGTTGTGGGCTCTCTTCTTCGCGGGTGGTTTTTAAGCAGAGATCGGATGGCCACTTGTCAGGGGTTCCTTCACTGTGATTCCCAAATTGCAGCAGAACTAGATGACCCTTAGGGGGGTCACTTCTGTGGGAATGTTCAGGGTGGCAGGAGAGGATATATTGTTTATTAATATCCTTCCTAACTTGCGCTAGCAAGATCCTTTACTTAGCAGAGTTCCATTCCCCTTCTTACATGCTGATAGTTGGTTGCAGGCTCATGTGAGCCTCTCACTATTATACAATTCAGTCTGTCTCAGATTGAGTTGTATGTTCCTGGTAACTTCCCTTGAATCCCTCTTAAAAGAATAAAGAGGCCACAATCTTATTCAAAATCAATAAAAGAGGTTTACTTACATCAGTTCACAGTTGGATTCCTGAAGGAAGACTTAGTTATGAATATGTACATGTGAATCTACCCCATATGTGGGAATAATCCCAGTGCTTCTGCTAGCTGAGAGCTAGCAGAGCAGTCCTATCTAGAAGCTGGTCAAACGAAGAAGGAAGTCAAAAAGAGAGAGGTGTGCTGCATAACTCGTCCTTTTGTTACCTGGACAGGTAAGGTCACACTCACCTTCTATCACATGCAAAAGGAAAGATGCTCCAGCCCAGGTGGAAACAGGAACTTTTGACTGGCTAGAGCAAGCATACCCTTGCATGCCCACTCTAGGAAAACAAGGAATGTTGTATTTGACTGCTCCCACTGAATTACACTCCACACCTTCCAACCTTACAATTCTATGATTCTATGGTTTAACCATCTAAAAAGGAAGGTAAGTGCAACAAAGACCCTGTGCCACACCTGTGAGAACTTCACCAAAGTTCTCTCTCCCCTTTGATAATTTTTGAATACCATTTATTTTCTCCTTTAATGGCGGAGAACGTTTTGTGGAGCACGGAAGGCAGGGCAACTATTTTGCACAGCACCAGTTTTGGCACACAGCTCCTGCCAGCCCCAGCATAGCATGGCCCTGCACCCTGGGAGCTGATGGGAATTGTAGTCCAAAACCTCCGCGAGGGACCAGGTTGAGGAAAGCTAGAAAAGGCCACTTGCCCTGCCATAATGGTCATAAAACATTTGCAGTTATATTTATGTAGGGCGGTGTGTGTGTCGCTCTGCCGTGATCCAGAGAGTCTCCTGGCACTTGGAAGTGCAGGGTCACCTTCAGCAGCACTCATCAGTGTCAAATGACACCACGCTGTGACTCGATGCTTCCGATTTTCTCCCCTTTTAGATCTGGCATTGATTGAACACGGTGCTGGATGAGATTACATTCCCATGCTCATCCCCCTCCTCCCTTCTTAAAAAAAGCCCTCCCCAAACCTGCCTTGACGAAAGCGAGATGGGTAACTTTGGCACAGTTCCCAAACCTGTCATAGAATCACAGAACTGTAGGGTTTTAGGGGACCCCGAGGGTCATCCAGCCCACCCCCCTGCAAGGCAGGAATCATAGCTGGCTCCTGAGGGAACACACAAGGGTCCTCTTCTCCTCAGCACAGCCTAAAAGCCATAGAACCAAGACAGGAAGGGAGACAAGCTCATTCCAAGGTCCATGGAGCCAGGGCCACTCCAAACGTCTTTTAATTTGTAGCTTCATGAGGATTTGGGCTCAGGATGGTGCTAGGGCAGATGTATGCAATCCAACTTTCAATACCGTTTGCTCTTGCAGAAGTTTCAGGGTGGACAGCCTGGTCCATTCCCCAACAGTGCGCATTGTGGGGTGTGATACATAAGTAGCAGTCAAGTACAACATTCCTTGTTTTCCTAGAGTGGACATGTGGGGGAATGTTTGGTCCTGTTTCCTCCTGACTGGGACATACTTCCTTTTGCATGTGACTAGAGGTGGGCGTGACCTTACCTGTCCAGGTAACAAAATCACAAGGCACACAGCACACCCTCTCTCTTTGACTTCCTCCATCGTTGGACCAGCAGCTTTTTAGCTAGAAATGCTCTGTTGGATTCCAGCCAACAGAGGACACTGGAACTGTCTCCATATGGGATAGATCCACATGTATATACTTTGTAATTAAGTCTGCCTTCAGGGATCCAACTGTGAACTGATGATGTGAGTAAACGTCTTTTATATACTTTAAACAAGATTGTGGTGTGTTTATTCTCTTACAAGGGATATAAGGGAACTTACCAGTAACCTAATAGTTAGAACCTGCAACCAGCTATCTGCTGTGCGTTTAAAAGGAGGGTGTAAAATTCTGCTAAGTAAAGGAACTTGCTAGCACAAGTTAGGAAAGATATTAATGAACAATATATCCTCTCCGGCCTCCCTGAACATCCCCACATGCATCCCGTAGCTTCCTGCTGAAATCCTGTAGCTTTTCCTACTGCAATTAGTTCCTCCAGAGAGCAATGATGTGGTAGTGCCACAGAAAAACTAATAAAGCAGAATCAATCTGCCTAGACTAATTGTGGGATGTGATACATATGTAGCAGTCAAGTACAACAATCCTTGTTTTCCTAGAGTGGACATACTTGGAAAGGTTTGGTCCAGCCAGTCGAAACTTCCTGTTTCTCCTGGGCTGGAGCATCCTTCCTTTTGCATGTGATAGAAGGTGGGCGTGACCTTACCTGTCCAGGTAACAAAAGGGCAAGGCACGTAGCACGCTTCCTTCTTCTCAACTCTTCTCCATCTTCCTTTCGTCGTGTGAACTGCAGGACTGCTAGCCTGCAGTCACTGGGATTATTCCCCCATATGGGGTAGTTCCAAATGTACATATTTGTAACTAAGTCTGCCTTCAGGGATCCAACTGTGAACTGATGTAAGTAAACTTCTTTTATTGACTTTGAATAAGATTGTGGTGTCTTTATTCTTTTTAAGAGGGATTAAAAGGGGACTTAGGGACGCGGGTGGCACTGTGGGTTAAACCACAGAGCCTAGGACTTGCCGATCAGAAGGTCGGTGGTTCGAATCCCCTCGACGGGGTGAGCTCCCGTTGCTCGGTCCCTGCTGCTGCCAACCTAGCAGTTCGAAAGCACGTCAAAGTGCAAGTAGATAAATAGGTACCACTCTGGCAGGAAGGTAAATGGCATTTCCGTGCGCTGCTCTGGTTTCGCCAGAAGCGGCTTAGTCCTGCTGGCCACATGACCCGGAAGCTGCACGCCGGCTCCCTCGCCCAATAAAGCGAGATGAGCACTGCAACCCCAGAGTCAGTCATGACTGGACCTAATGGTCAGGGGTCCCTTTACCTTTACCTAAAAGGGGACATACCAGGAATATACAATTCAATACTGAATTGTATGATAGTGAGCGGCTAACACAAGCCTGCAACAAGCTATCTGCTGTGCTGTGAAAAGGGGAATGCACTCTGCTAAGTAAAGGAACTTGCTACTGCATGTTAGGAAGGATATTAATAAACAATATATCCTCTCCTGCCACCCTGAACATTCCCACACTAATGCACTTTTATTGTGTAAAGAACGTGTTGCAGAGGAGACCTGCAATGAACCCTCACGTGAAGAGGCCTCCGGAGAGCCAGACGGTGAATAGACAGGGGCATCGTTAGACTCAGGGGCCTGGGTCTCTTACATGGGTCTCTTACCTGCCCCCACTTTAAACAAACAAGCAAACGGAAATGTTAACAGAGGAGTTTTCCCTCTGAAAGCCAGCTGATATTTGCAGATGTCTCCATCACCCTCCCAAGCAAAGAGTTAAGCCATTAAAATATCCTCTTTAGACAAGCCTACCCAGATGCTTAGAAAGGTGAAGTAAATTTCATCTGCTTTAGTCTTCTAACTTTTATATGTTTTTAAAGTACAGTGGTACCTCAGGTTACATAGTCTTCAGGTTACATTCGCTTCAGGTTACAGACTCCACTAACCCAGAAATAGTACCTCGGGTTAAGAACTTTGCTTCAGGATGAGAACAGAAATCGTGCTGCCGTGGCACAGCAGCAGCGGGAGCCCCCATTAGCTAAAGTGGTGGTTCAGAACAGTTTCAGGTTAAGAACGGACCTCCGGAACGAATTAAGTACTTAACCTGAGGTACCACTGTATAGTTGTAAAAAATAATAATCTTGATTTTACTGTTTTATTTTTTGTATACCGCTTTGAGGTTGTTGTTTTGTTTTGTTTTTTACAATCGAGCGGTGTATACATTTTACGAAATAAACATGTGGCTTCTGTTCTGGTTCATTAGAATTTCTTAACTTTCTGTACATCCCTGCATATTTTACATGAATTAAACCATTCAGTAATCCATTGTTACATCCATCAAAACTTATTTACACTGATGAATATATATCTTAATGCTACCAGCGTTTTTAAATAATCACAATTTTCACCTATATATTCAGTAAACATTTTATGTAAAATGAATGATGGCAGGAGAAGAAGGGATGTCATTGACTTAAGGTTGTTTAAATGAATATTTTGAAATGTAATTTAGAAAAAATATTTTTTTAAAAAATGCTATTTTTAAAAAATAGAATTTCTTAACTTTCGGATTCAGTTCTGATTCAAAGAATATGAAATAAAAAAAAAATTTGCTTAACCACTTTTCCAACTAGCCCAGATACATCTTCTCAGCTGCTGTTCTTAAACTTCTTCCTCTTTTAAGGCAACTTCACTAGGATAGGTGTGAAAGGTCTCTGCCCCAAGGCTGTTATAGTCTAAAGTGAAACTCTGCAAATGTGAAATGGAAGCTGGGATAAACAGGGGAAAGATTAAGAATGTAAGAAGAAACCTGTAGCTGGATCCGGCCAATGGCCCCTCTAGTTGGAAGCTGTGGCTGAATGGTTTCGTGGGAGCCGATTGAAACTAAATCCTTTGAAGACAGAGGTCCTATGTCTGGGTCGGGATGGCATGGGGATGAGGGACCAACTCCCATCTCTTGTGGGGGCCCAATTAGTGCCATTGTCTTCCGTTAAGAGCTTGGGTGTAATCCTTGACGCCTCCCTTTCCATGGAGGCGCAGGTTACAGGAACAGCCAAGGCAACATTTTTCCACCTTCGCCGCATCAAGCAGTTGGTCCCTTACCTTTCCCGCCCCGACCTGGCCACAGTGATCCATGCGACGGTCACCTCCAGGCTTGACTACTGTAATTCGCTCTACGAGGGGCTGCCCTTGAAGCTGACCCAGAAACTCTAGCGGGTGCAGAATGCTGCAGCGAGGCTCCTCACGGGGTCTCTGCCATGGGGGCATAGTCACCCAGTGCTTTTCCAGCTGCACTGGCGCCCGGTGGAGTACAGGGTCAGATTTAAGGTGCTGGTTTTGACCTTTAAAGCCCTTCACAGCCTAGGACTCTCGTACCTACCGGACCGCCCCTCCCAGTATGTCCCGCAGAGGGCCTTAAGGTCCATAAATAGCAACACCCTAGTGGTCCCGGGCCCTAAGGAAGTTAGATTGGCTTCAACCAGAGCCAGGGCCTTTTCAGTGATGGCTCCGGCCTGGTGGAACGCTCTGCCTCATGAGACTAGGGCCCTGCAGGATCTGATTTCTTTCCGCAGGGCCTGTAAGACAGAGTTGTTCTGCCTGGCCTTTGGCTTGGAGCCGATTTGATTCCCTCCCTCCCTCTCTTTTTTCTTTTCCTTCTCCTCCTGCGATGAGGCTACGTTTTAATATTTTAATGTTCCATTATTTTAATGTTGTATTTTATTTTTGTTTTTAAGTTGTAATCATTCAACTTGTTTTTATTATTGTTTGTTAGCTGCCCTGAGCCCGGCCTTGTCTTGGGAGGGTGGGGTATAAATTATTATTATTATTATTATTATTATTATTATTATTATTATTATCCTGTTGGACCAACCAGGGGCCCCCATGGGAAGCCCCACTGCAGGACCTGAGCAGAGCAGCGCTCTTCCTTCCTTGCAGCTTCCAGCAAGTGACATTTAGAAGCCTCTGGTGTGGCATGTGATACACAAGTAGCAGTCAAGTACAACATTCCTTGTTTTCCTAGAGTGGACATGCGGGGGAATGTTTGGTCCAGCCAGTCGACAACTTCCTGTTTCCTCCTGGACTGGAGCATGCTTCCTTTTGCATGTGACTAGAGGTGGGCGTGGCCTCACCTGTCCAGGTAACAAAAGGACAAGGCACGCAGCATTTCTCTCTCTTTTTCTCTTTGACTTCCTCTGTTGTTGGAGGAGCTTTTTAGCTAGAAATGTTCTGTTGGCTTCCAGCCAGCAGAAAACACTGGAAAACACTGAAACAACTATCCCCATAAGGGACAGCACCACATGTATATACTTTCTAACTAAGTCTCTTCCTCAGTGCGTTAGTAACGCAGCTATTCGCTTAGAATTAAAAACTACATCTTTAGAAAATACTCTTTGGAGGCACAGCCTTTGCTACTGGTTGTCCTTAAGGCATAGGCTCCCGAATTTGTATTTGATCCAATGCCTCTGGAGAGATAATTTTCCCGTCCTATGGGCAAAAGAGATCCTTTCTAAAGTAGTGACCTACGGATTGTCTCCATCAGAATTATTGGAATTGGACCTAGCCACAGCAAAAAAAACCCTCATTCAAAAACTTGAGGAGATTGACCTACAACAAAACACCATTTTGGTTAGTGGCACTTGCTCACCATTAAATTTTGGCATAGTGCCCTCACAGCAGATACCATCTTATTTGACTTCTTTGTCTGTAGCGGCCCACAGATATGCCTTTATTAAGGCAAGATTTAATGCCTTTCCTTCCAATGTCTTGAATAATAGATTCTCCAATGGTCGGATCTCAGCAGTGTGTGTATGTGATAATAGATCTATAGAATCTTTACAACATATACTACTCTGTTGTTCACTACATTCAATTTCTCGGATCAGATTTTTGTCCCCTTTATTATTGGAAATCTCAGGTGACTCCTTGGAAACACAGTTAATGCATTTATTGCAAGATTCTGATCCGAGTAGGTCCCTTTCTGTTGCCAGATTTCTGATAACAGTATTAGCCTATAAAAGGAAAAATGGATTACTTTATGATTATTGATTTTGCCTAAATAATATTTAGAGCCTGGCGTGCTCTGGTCCATGGGGTCACGAAGAGTCGGACACGACTGAACGACTAAACAACAACAACAAATAATATTGATTTATACTGATAATTTGATATTTTAAGAGCTATATTTTTCTTATTTTAATGGAATTTAGAAACCTACGGTCTGAGATGTACTTGATTTTAACGTAATATAATTTATTAATTTTATCTTGTTATACCTGTGTTGCTGTATGATGTATTGAATATGGGCCTATGGCTGTAATAAACTATCTATCTATCTATCTATCTATCTATCTAACTAAGTCTGCCTTCAGGGATCCAACTGTGAGCTGATGATGCTGTGATTAAGCTTCTTTTATTGACTTTAAATAAGTCTGTGGCATGTTTATTCTTTTAGGAGGGATATAAGGGAACTTACCAGGTCACTAATACTGAGAGGCTTAAACAAGCCTCCAACCAGCTATCTGCTGTGCGTTTAAAAGGGGGGTGTAAAACCCTGCTAAGTTATAGAACTTTCTAGTGCAAGTTAGGAGCATATTAATAAACAATATATCCTCTCCTGCCTCCCTGAAAATTCCCACATCTGACAGTGGAATTATTTAGCTACACTTACTTCAGATTAGTAACATGAGGATGATGAAGCAGAACTCCTGTAGAATGCATGTGAGGATGAAAAAATTATCTTAAGGGGGGGAGTGGTTTATTTTAAAACATCATTTGCATACATTAATCCTGCATCTTGTCAGCCCTGGCCTTGAATGAACTTCACACCCCCAACTCCAAACCACACTCCCTCTCTACGTAGGTTGACTTGCATTTGTTGTTGTTTAGTCGTTTAGTCGTGTCCGCCTCTTCGTGACCCCCTGGACCAGAGCACGCCAGGCACTCCTGTCTTCCACTGCTTCCCTCATGCTGGTAGCTTCGAGAACACTGTCCCACCATCTCGTCCTCTGTCGTCCCCCTCTCCTTGCGCCCTCCATCTTTCCCAACATCAGGGTCTTTTCCTGGGAGTCTTCTCTTCTCATGAGGTGGCCAAAGTCTTGGAGCCTCAGCTTCAGGATCTGTCCTTCCAGTGAGCACTCAGGGCTGATTTCCTTCAGAATGGAGAGGTTGGATCTTCTTGCAGTCCATGGGACTCTCAAGGGTCTCCTCCACCACCAGAATTCAAAAGCATCCATTCTTCGGCGATCAGCCTTCTTTATGGTCCAGCTCTCACTTCCATACATCACTACTGGGAAAACCATAGCTTTAACTATACGGACCTTTGTTGGCAAGGTAATGTCTCTGCTTTCTAAGATGCATAGCAGGGCTGAAAACAGTATTGAATCGATAAGTTTAAATCTCATTATTGTTGTCCCCACTCACAGCTCACTTTCACTGAGATTAGGCTCCATTGAGACATTATGGAATTCCCACATTAAGGAGGCACAGTTGATCAGAATTCACCTGAACTGGAGTAAGATTTCGGGGTGAGAAGAAATAACCTTTCAAAATTCAAAGTTCATCCAGCTTTTCAAATAGGACGGCACAAAAACAGTTCCACATTTTCACACCCATTGAAAACTATCACAGGGAAGGGGTTAGCTGTAGTTGCCGGGGGTTGGACTAGGTGACCCTTGGGGTCCCTCTCTGCTTCTATGGTGAGGGAAGTCAGCAAAGGCAGAAGAAGCCAGCATGTTCTCTATAGAGCCAAGCCAGAAGGAGGATGCAGCCAGCACGTAATGGATGTTGTAAAAGCAGTAATTGATTCAACAGCACAATGAATCAAATAATGCTGGCGAAAAGAGAGAATGCCAATCAGTGGGAGCCAAATCTAACCCAAAGACAACATACAAAAAGATTTGGGGAGGTAGGGGAAAGAGCAATGGAGATGACGGAAAGGATCACCCGAATGATGACTCCAGGTCCCTCCAATTCTATGATTGCCCTATGAGGAATGGTTGCAGCATTTGGGGTTTCTTTTAATGGTTATTGTATTTCCAAGCACAATTCAAAGTGTTGGTGCTGATCGTGAAAGCCTTAAATGGCCTCAGCCCAGTAGACCTGAAGGAGCGTCTCCATCCCCATCATTCAGCCCAGACACTGAGGTCCAGCTCCGAGGGCCTTCTGGCGGTTTCCTCCCTGCGAGAAGTGAGGTTACAGGGAACCAGGCAGAGGACCTTCTCGGTGGTGGCACCTGCCCTGTGGAACACCCATCAGATGTCAAGGAAAGAAACAACTACCTGACTTTTAGAAGTTAGGGTCAGGAAGTTTTTAATTTTTTATGTTTTATCGCATTTTTAACATTCTGTTGGGAGAAAAGGATCTTCAAACCATCACCCCAGCTCCTTGCCTGGAGGAACAGAAATGCAAGATGGCTCCAGTTTTCCTTAGAAACAACTTTGAAAACGCAACCTTTATAAAATATCTAGCAGTCTCCATGAGAGGCTTGCCCAGTCTTTTTTCTTGAGAATGCTCAAGGCGGAGAATGCTCAAAGCAAAACCAGCTTTGTTCCATTGCTAAGATGTTCTCTTAATGGATTGGAAGAACAGGGCCACTTTTGCAGGAACAATAATGGACAAGGTGCACCAAGAATCAATTCCAGGGAGCCACACCTTAAAAGCACATGAAAGCAGCAGGGAGAGAGGAGATACAAGGCTTCCATCTCCGAAACTACGACAGGAAGGCACTATTGCTTGCCACACCCTTGTTGATGCTTGCTGCAAATACCTGTGCAATGCATTATGCAACTGGCTTAAAAGTCAAGTCATCAGCCAGCCTCCATTAAACTCAATGGAAGGCTGTGCATCTGCTGTAATTGCAGCTGGATCCCGTCCATTCTGCATACTTTGGAAGGCTGCCGGAGAAGCGTTGGGCAACCACCATTCCTTGTAAAACCCACGAGAGCTGAGCTTGCTGATCGCCTCCCAGGGCAAAGTTGATCTAAGCTGCTTGGAGAGAGGGAAAGATGAGCTTAAGGAACGTTGAAATGTCAGGTGGTGCACTCCGACCATTGAGAACCCTTCTAAACATCTGGCCAGAGCATCCTCTCCAGATGAAACGATGGGCAAACTTTTTCACCTCTTTGACTTGTGTGTGCCAGCAGCAGGATATAATTCATTGCAGGAAAATTACCAAGTTTACTGGGTTTGTTTGCTTTTAATTCCCCAAGGGCCCAAGACAGCAGAAGCAGCACATTTTTTCAGCTTCTACCAGAGCTCAAGACGGCATCCGTAGTTCTCCCTCACGAGGTAGGTGATAGAGAGAGAGAGAGACAGACAGACAGACAGAATGTGAGTGGCCAAAGACGACCAAATAGCCACCACAGTCAGACTGTGGCCTCTGCTCCCTGGTGCTATTCCAACTACATCCCATAACTTTTTAATAAAAAAAAAACAAGAACCCTATTATCTTCCTGCATTGCAGGGGGTTGGCCTAGATGACCCTCAGGGTCCCTTCCAACTCTGCAATTCTCTTATTATAACCCCCATCGGGCAGGAAGTGCCTGAGCCACCCAATCTCCAACACCCCTCGATCCCTGCAAGACTCTGAGGTTTTCAAATCACTAGGAGGGGTCCCCATTATTGTCCAGTTTTGTATCAAATCTCCTACCTGTAACTGTACACCTTCCATTCAGGCAGGGGTGCTTTCAGTTCCACCAGCTCCAATTTCGTCAGGCAGAGACAAAGGCAGAGACAAAGGCAGGGAGATCCTAGCGCTTGGCATAACACAGGAACAGGTGTTCTCAGCGGCTGCCAGGTGCCCCTGTCCTTCTGACCTCTCCTGGCAGCGAGTGAGCCTACGATGGAAGACTTGCATCTATGAGTGCAGTTCAGAAAAAAGCAGCACAAGATTAGGCAGAGCGGGCAGATGGCCCTTTTCAGAGCCACAGCTCCACAGCAGGCAGGGTTGGCGCTGCTGTCAGGCGGCAAAAGCTGGTGGATGGGGAGCAGCAGCAAGAGGTTGGAGGGTGGACCTGTATGTTGAACAGAGGCAGTGGTGGTGTAATGGCTAGAGCATCAGACTAGGATCCGGGAGACCAGGGTTCAAGTCCCCATTCGGCCGTGAATCTCCCTGGATGACCTTGGGCTAGTCGCTCACTCTCAGGATGGTCTACCTCACAAGGCTGTTAGGGGGATAAGATGGGGAGGAGAACTAGGTATGCTACAATGTGCTCCTTGGAGGAAAGGAAGGGTAAAAATATTAAATAAATAGTCAGTGTTATTCAGTCCTCAGGCGGTCCAGTGTCACAGCGGAGGCCAGGGATGTGGGATGTGAAACACAAAAGCAGTCAAGTACAACATTCCTAGAGTGAACATGTTTACACCTGGGGAGGAATGTTTGTCCAGCCAGCAGGTCAACTTCCTGTTTCCTTCTGGGACAGACTTCCTCTGCATGTGACTAGAGGTGGGTGTGGCCTCACCTGTGCAGGTAACGACAAAAGCACAGGGCAGGGCAGCCATCTCTCTCTCTTTGACTACATGCATCGAAGAAGCAACATCTGCTTAGCCAAAGGGACTGTCTCCTTATGAGATAGTTTCCAGGTGTATGTTACTTTTCTAAGCTAAGTCTGTCTTCTGGGATCCGATTGTGAACAGAATGTGAGTGAGTAAATTCTTTTTATACTTTTATAGAAGACTGTGTAGTGTCTTATCTTTTATGAGGGAATAAGGGGGAAATACTAGAACAGTTATTTTAGAGGCTTTAGCAAGCCTGAGCAAACGCATCCGCTGAGAGTTTAAAAGGAGGAATGTTACTCTGCTAAATTGTGGAACTTGTTAACACAAGTTGGAAAAGGATATAATCAAACAATATATCCTCTCCTGCATCCCTGAACATTCCCACAAGGGAAAGCTGCTCTTTCCTTCAAGTCAGTGAGGCCTGCTTGGGGTTGCCACCTTTTCCTGCACCTTTAACAGCAGTGTGTAGAAGCCGATCAGGCAAGCCCTTCCCCGTCCCTCTGCATGAGAGGATGTTAAATGGATGCCTGTCATGGCACAATGACCATTTCGCTTCCAGAGGAACATAAGAAGGTCAGGCCAACAGCCCTTCTAGCATAGCATCCTATTCTAGCAGGGACCAAATCTCCCTAGGATTCTGGGTAGACTTTCTTGGCACCAGGACAGTGGGATCCCAAGAGCTGGGAGTAAAAGTTCTCAGGCCTGTCCCACTGAAGTTATGATTTCATGGAGATATCTGAGTCAGGGGCACCTTAATGGTAGTGGCACCCGCCCTGTGGAACGCCCTCCCACCAGATGTCAAAGGGAACAACTAGTACCAGACTTTTAGAAGACATCTGAAGGCAGACCTGTTTAGAGAAGCTTTTAATGTTTGATGGACTACTGTATTTTAATATTTTGTTGGAAGCCACCCAGAGTGGCTGGGGAAACCCAGCCAGATGGGCGGGGTATAATTGTTGTTGTTCTCTCTCTGTGTGTGTGTAGGGCCAGATTTAGGTTTGATAAGGCCCTCAGCTCCTGAAGGTAATGGGGTCCTTTCTATGTCCAGCTGTCCTTTGTCAACAACAAATTGCTGCTGGTTTTTTGTGTTGAATATATGCTAGATGGTCATTGATGGACCTGATAGGTACCTAAGGCCATTTGCGCATGTTGCCCTGCAACCAGTCCATGCAGAATGTAGGCACCCTATATATAGAAATGAGCAAACCAGGGATATTTGAGGGAGCAGGCGGGGCCCATGACTTACATCGTGGGAGCCTATACAAAACAAAACACTGTTGCTGTATGTAGGTTTTATTGTATTTGTTTTTTATCTTATATTTTGGAAATGTACATCCAGGTTGTTTTTCCTTTAATTTTTTGGGGGGCCCCAAAGAGAGTGGGGCCCTAAGCTAGAGCTTGTTTAGCTTATATGTAAATCCGGCACTGCAGTGTGTGAGAGAGGGGGAGAGAGAATAGAATTGTTGAGTAAGAAGGGGCTCAAGGGGGCATTTAGTCCAGCCCCCTGCAATGGAGAAAACGAGATGAAGTCCAAGAGGAGTTTACTGGGCACTGGGATGAAGCAGGAGAAGAACACCCCAGATTCAGGCATTGCACCAATATCTGAGAAAGAGAAAAAGAAGATCTTAAAAATATGATGCTCCACAAAAGGGATAAAGGCTGAAGAGGCTGTCATGTCTTGCTCCTGGTGTCAGCCGCTGCTGAGAACCGAGCCAATAAAAAGCGGATAAGAGCAGTCTTCAAATATTTAAGAGGCTGCTATGAAGTCAAAGGAGGCGGTTGGTGCTTCTGGCCGCTCCAAGATGGGCAAGAGGTGGAGAAGAGGGCAGGTGCAGGGCTGCTGCTGCTACCTGTGAGAGTCATGGCACCTGCTTCTCAAGATGCCTTTTCCTTTTTTAATGAAGGAAAAGGGGGGGGGGGCGTACTGGAAATTGTGGTTGCCTGATAAGCCACAAATTAGAACATCACAGCCCAGTTTTCAAACCATGTTCCATGTGGCTTAGTTAATTAAACTAGATGGTTGTAATTGGATTTTTGAATAAATGCACAATCACGTGTTGTTGTTTGGAATTTTATGGGGTTATTACCCTCCTTAGTGGGTCGTGCAAACTGCTGTTCGCTATTATTATTGTTCTATTACTTATTAAATTTGTATGTCACCCTTTATCTGAAGACCACCTGGCAGCTCACAGCGCATCGCCAGAGCTGGAGGTGGCCCATCCACAGACTCAGGGGGGCTCTGAGGCCTTGGGAGCAGCAGAAAATGCACCCCAGGAGACTGAGGCAAGCATGGGAACCCAGCCCAGCTCACGAGTGACCAGGTGATCAAGGGGTTCATTGGGTCTGGGTGGAGGCCGTGGTCCCTCACCTGGTGAAGATCACATGACTCATCAAGTGGAGAAGAGACACAACTGCTCAACTAGAGCAAACTCAGGTGTTCAATCAAATATGTTTTTTTAATATTTTTTATTAATTTTCCAATATACCCCCAATAATAGCCAAATTACAACAATAACAACTAATTCCCAAATGATACAATTATCAAAGGGCCAATCAACTTCCATGTTAATACATCTTAGTTAAAGTGGCTCCCTGCATGATGGTTTGGGTGCATTTCTGGTCTTATATCACTGCGTTCCATAAACTTAATTGATGGCAGGTACATTTCAGTTATAATAATAATCCCTTAGTGAACAGCTACATAATTAAGGATTTCCATTTGTGATGTTACAGTATATAAATTTATAAAGTTTCAAGTGAGGAACTCAAACTATTATCTTTATTCTGCCCTGCGTGTAAAATTTGTTATGTCCATGGAGATTCCTTCTTTCCATCTATGGTGTTGTCTCTTTCCCTTCCCAGCTGTTGTTTTCTCCCATCGTGGCTTCGGGCGGAACTGAATCTCAAAGTTTCTCAGAGGTCTTATCTCTCCATCCCTCGCTTCGATGTCTCAGAACAGGCGACAGTCTGCTAGAAACCATTCTGTCTCACTGGTAAAACATGTTGCAGATCTTCACCATTTCCCCCTCAGCCTAGGAAAAGGTGGGCAGTTTTTGAAAGTACTGAAGATTTAATACAGCTTTCCAACTCCCAAAATCTCTACATGGTTCTTATCACAGCCCCAAAATTCTTTTCCTTCCAGCAAGAGATTTATGGCCCAATTAAACTTTATCTTCAGTTACATTCCATCAGCAGCACACACAAATCTCAATCTCTTTTTCCTTGTCTGTTGTTTTTAAACAGAGCTGAGGGGAATTACTCTGTCTCTCCAATGCAGTCATACTTGAGCTTCTCCTTTCTTCATTTCAGATCACACACAATTTCCATTTTTGCTTGTTAATGTCAATATTACTCCAACGTTCCTCCCTCACTTGTAAATATCCTTTTATCTTATATTTCAGAGAAGGTTGCCGAATCATAACTATATAAAAGAAGCTTGGAATAAACAAACCATGGGCTTCCCTCTCCCCAGTCGACTCTCACGCCAAAGAAAATCTTATCTCAATTCAAAACTTTGTTCCATGTAGCTGAAATGTTCCGCAGTATGTTGTTGCAACCCTTTCCCATCATGGGCTGGTACTTTAAAGCCAATTAAATATCTGATTAAATGGAGAACCTCTGCTTCTTAATGGGGGCGTCGGAGGGTTTTTGGCAGGTGAAGCGCTTTTGCACCCAGCTCCTCCCTGCCTCCCACATTCCATGCTGGAGTGAGAACCAGGTACCAAGACAAACTATGAGTGAAGCCTAGTCTCCCTGTCCCCAGTGGCAGAGCATATGCCCGCGCTGCCCAGGGCAGACATGCTCTCGAGGGGTGTGTGCTGCGGAGAGTGCCCTCCCAGGTGCAGGAAAGCCACTCAGGTGTCCAGAGGGGCGTGCGTGCCCTGTAGCTGGGGACGACGCAAGCCACCCACAGGGCTCCACCCATGGCAGATATTCGGCACGCCGCACGCCCACGACTCCCAAGCCTCCCCCAAGCTGTCAAAGCAAAGGGGGAAGGGGGGAATGCCTCCGGCAAAGCGGCGCAGCTCCTCCCCTTCCCCCGACAGCTCAGGGTAGGCTTGGGAGTCATGGGTGGGCAGCTCACCGAATGTCACCCCCCTCAGTGTGGGCACCAGGGGGGGGGTCCACCCCCACCCACCCGCTTCCTATACCCCTGCCTGTCCCTGGGGGGAATTTGCAAGGATGATTTACCTTCCGCCATCCTTGATTTCCATTCACTGACGATCCCCTGCTGTCATGGGGGCTGCCTCCATTAAGGCAGGCAGAACCGGAAGCCGCGTCAATCAAATTTGGAAGGGATAAAAAGGAAACAAGGCAGAGACTCTGTGTCTGCTCAGCTTTCTCTATTGATGGACCATAGCCTCACTGCTTTGGGAACGCTACTGGACTGTGACTTTGGGACTGACCCCATCCTCGTTGTGCTTGGCCATTTGGACTGTCTGGCTTTTGCCCTTGGGACCATGGGCACTATTGGAACTTACCTCTGGCTCTGCCATGGCTCAGGGCAGCCAACCCCTTTCTGCCACCCCAGCTCTTCACCATCTCCTCATCTAACACTTATGCAACCGACATTTTTTACTGCATGCGCAGAGCCTTCCTTATACCTTGAAGTTACTTCTAACTCTTAACCTTCGGCATTAGGTTCCTCCTAAACTGGATCTTATCAGCTTTGTGGTCAGACCACACTGCAATGTCGGTCCCACTGATAATGGCTTCTGCAGAATTTCTTTCTCGCAAGTAAAGGTAAAGGTAAAGGGACCCCTGACCATTAGGTCCAGTCGTGACCGACTCTGGGGTTGCGCACTCATCTCGCTCTATAGGCCGAGGGAGCCGGCATTTGTCTGCAGACAGCTTCCGGGTCATGTGGCCAGCATGACTAAGCCGCTTCTGGCGAACCAGAGCAGCGCACGGAAATGCTGTTCACCTTCCCGCCAGATCGGTACCTATTTATCTACTTGCACCTTGATGTGCTTTCGAACTGCTAGGTTGACAGGAGCAGGGACTGAGCAACGGGAGCTCACCCCGTCACGGGGATTTGAACCGCCGACCTTCTGATCGGCAAGTCCTAGGCTCTGTGGTTTAACCCACAGAGCCACCCACGTCCCACAAGTTCTCGCGTTCTCACAAGTAAACATGCCCAATTAAAAGAACCAAGAACAGCCACTCATACAGATAGCCATGGAGGTGGGGGCTTCGTGGTGCATTTTGCAGCATGCTGGAGGGAGGTTGTGGAGGGCAGTAGGGCAGTGCCCTGATCCCTCAAATTGACCAGCCTCTGTTGTGACTAGTGGGTAGAAAACTCACCTAAGCAATCACACCTTAAATGGGTGAAATAAATAAATATTTTTAATGAAAGCAGGCTGAAGCTGCCATGAAATGAAGCTCCACAGCTGGGGCACAAGCACTGGGAAGGAGAGCTTGACCAGAAGAGGGGAGATTGATGGGCAGCGATGCTTGGCATACAAATTGGGGTACTGCTGGCAGGCTTGTCCCTACTCACTTCTGCCTGCGAAATGTTGGAGGGGAGATGGGCCTTTGGCCACCTACATGGGAGGCAGAGACTCAAGGTCCAGCTCTATCAGATAGGCTCTCCTATACTCCATCTGCCCACTGATATAACGGAACGGCCCCCACTAGCCCCATAGAGTCATTGTGGAGCTGAGAAGAGCAGTAGAGCCCAACCTACAATCCTATGAAGGATCTGATTTCTTTCCGCAGGGCCTGTAAGACAGAGTTGTTCCGCCTGGCCTTCGGCTTGGAATCAATTTGATTCCCTCCCCCTCTTCCTCTTCCTTTCTCCTCCTGTGATGGAACTCCGATTTGGGGACTTCCCTGGCTTTTTTCTGGCCCATGTAGGACCAGTCTGGAAAGTTAGCCTTGGTGAAGACTTGACATTTTCATCCCTCAAAAAGTTTTTGATTTGAGTTTCCACTGAAAGGAGGCTGCATTTTAATCTTTTAATGTTGTATTTTAATCTTGTTTTAAGTTGTATTTCAATCAATTTGTTTTTATATCGGGTGTTAGCCGCCCTGAGCCTGGTCTTGGCTGGGGAGGGCGGGGTATAAATTAAATTTATTATTATTAATATGATGATGATGATGGTGATGATGATGAACCTAGATGGCTCTAAAGGAGCCATTGGACAAATTCATGGAGGAGCAAGAGACCTATGGCTACTAGCCAGGACGGCCGTGCCCTGCCTGCGCATTTGGAGACAGTAATACTTCTGAGTACCAGTTTCTGGAAACCACAGGAGGCGAGAGTGCTGCTCTCGTATTCAAATCCTACTTGCCAGTTTCCGGCAGGCATGTGGTTGGCCACTGTGAGAAGAGGGTGCTGGGCCAGATGGGTCCCTGGCCTGATCCTGCAGGCTTTTCGAAAGAGAAGATGAGAGGCAAAGCATTTGCAGGTAGACGTTTTCAGAAGGAAAGCATTCTGCAGTCCTGTGAGGCCCAGAACCCCTCACTTGCTCAAATCGCAGAAGAAACTGGTGCTTTTCCAATGCAGAGAACCTCAGAGATGAGGGTCAGCCCTGGCACTCTCCTCCCCCTTTGGCACCTCACTCCGCAGGGCCAGAAAGAAGCCCCCCCTTCCCAAGGCACCAGATGTACAAGGGGGCAGTGGCCCATTATTGCTGCCTAATCCCAGCCTCTCCATCCCTGCGCTGATTAAATTACTGGGCCAGGGTGCGGATTATCAGCAAGATGAATAACCAGATGCCATGTTTTATCTGGATAAACCCACATTAACGGGCCACGCAACACAGGATTTGACTCTGGCACCGAGTCTGGGCACATGAGGGAAAGCGCAGTCGACATGCGAGGAGGGATGCAAGCAAGCCCTGAGCATTCATCAGAGATTGCTCAGAATTGTTGGGTTGGAAGAGACACCCAAAGGGAATCCAGTCCAACCCCCTCGCAATGCTGAGGTCGCATCCCAAGAATCCTTGGCAGATGGCCATCCAACCTCTTTTCTAAAACCTCAAAGGGGTGTCCACCAACTCCGCTCCACTGTCAAAGAGCTCTTGCCATCAGAATGTTCTTCCTAAGGTTTGGTTGGAATCTCCTTTTTTTGCAGCTTGAATACATCGGGTCTGCCCTCTGGGGCAGGAGAAAACCAGCTTGCTCCCTCCTCCATGGGGCAGCCCTTCAGATATTTGAAGATGGCGATCATGACCCCTGTCAGTCTCCTCCTTTCCAGGCTCAACATGCCCAGCTTCTTCAACCATTCCTCATCAGGCTTAATTTCCAGACTTTGGATCATCTCGGTCGCCCTCCTCTGAACGCACCTCTTGCCTCTGTCTGCGCACAGGAGCACCCCATCTCAAATGCTTCTACCATTTGGGAAAATGGCTACACTGGTCCTCCTCTTCAGAGATGCTGTTCCCAGGCTGGGGGGTGGGGTGGGATATGTGGGGGTCAGTGAATCACAAACAGGGGACCATTTGTGCAGAGTTTGAAATGAGAGAGAGAGGAATCAGAGCTCAGGTGAGCCCAGAGCTTTCCTACTCTGTGCCAGGTGGAGAATGTTAGAATGTTTGGTGACCAGTTTATTAGCAGAGGTTTTCATGTAAGTTCTGATGTCCTGTCTCTTTTAAGGCTTTGTGTGTATATAGGGATGCGGATGACGCTGTGGTCTAAACCACGGAGCCTAGGACTTTCTGATCAGAAGGTCGGCGGTTCGAATCCCCGCGACGGGGTGAGCTCCCGTTGCTCTGTCCCAGATCCTGCCAACCTAGCAGTTCGAAAGCACATCCAAGTGCAAGTAGATAAATAGGTACTGCTCCGGCGGGAAGGTAAACGGCATTTCCGTGTGCTGCTCTGGTTCGCCAGAAGCGGCTTAGTCATGCTGGCCACATGACCCAGAAGCTGTCTGCAGAAAAACGCTGGCTCTCTCAGCCTGTAGAACGAGATGAGCACCGCAACCCCAGAGTTGTCCACGACTGGACCTAACGGTCAGAGGTACCTTTACCTTTACCTTTGTATATATACTGCCTTGAGCTCCTTGGATATAAATCACAGAACCATAGAATTGTATAGTTGGAAGGGACCCTGAGGGTCATCTAGTCCAACCCCCCGAAATGCAGGAATCAATAAAGTCAGAAGTCAGAGTAGGCAATATTGGACTAGAAGAACCAGTCAGCCAATGCCCAGAAATGCCTTCATAAGTCCAGCTAGAAATTAGGAAAATCTCCTTCTTGAAAAGGGGTGATGAGCCCCCACCTTGATCTAGAATCCCCCCCCCTTAATTTAGGGAGGAGAAAAAAGTCGTATTTTGGAGCAGCTTGGTGGTGGGAGGCTCCAGGGCAGAGCAGGATCTCCTCCTGGGCCCCCAGATTCTCAGGATCCCTTCACTGGGAGTCTGTGGCACGGCATGCACCTTGCAGAGTGGAGGAGCTGACCTGCCTGGGATTAAGAGAGGGAGGGAGTCCCCCTGCGCTCTGCTCCCTCCTGCTCTGTTCCAAAAGTGAGTCATAAAAAGGACTTTGGTTGTAGTTTTCCACCCTCCCCGCTTTCCCCCTTGATTCCCTCCTCTTCCCAAATTCACTCAGAAGCAAAGGCGAGTTGTTCTCCTTGAGCAAATCTGCGCTGCAGGGTGCGATCAGGTTGCCCCCTCCTGGCCCCTAGGTCCTCCCGGCTGGAGGCTATCAATAGCTCAAGTTTTCGGTGCTGGCAACCTCTCTTGCAACACTGCCCGGTGTGTGTGTGTGTGTGTGTGTGTCCTTCAGAGAAGGGATCCAGGCCCGGCTCTCCTTTTGAACAATGGAGATGTCTGGGGCTTATCTCCGAAGCCCACAAGGGTGAGCTGGACAAAGAGACGGGAATGGAAATGTACAAACTGGGTAATGATATGTAGCATTGCCCCACCGGCCATCCGTCAATGCCTTGCAGCCAGCCAGAGGATGCAAAGCAGCAGAGAGGAAGCCTTATTCCCTTTGAGAATGTTGCTTGAAGGGCACTTGGTGGATCCGAGCAGGGGCCTCAATCCTAGAGGAGGGAGGGAGGTTGTTTTCTGCTGCTCCAGAGAAGCGGACACGGAGCAATGGATCCAAACTACCAGAAAGAAGATTCCACCTAAACATTAGGAAGAACTTCCTGACAGTAAGAGCTGTTCGACAGTGGAATTTGCTGCCAAGGAGTGTGGTGGAGTCTCCTTCTTTGGAGGTCTTTAAGCAGAGGCTTGACAACCATATGTCAGGAGTGCTCTGATGGTGTTTCCTGCTTGGCAGGGGGTTGGACTCGATGGCCCTTGTGGTCTCTTCCAACTCTAGGATTCTATGATTCAAACTTACTCGCTTCGATGGGAGGGAGGGAGGCCCACTGAGTTTGGAAAGGGTTGTTGTGTGCCACGGACACAGGCTTGGGGGGGCAAGTGGGGTAGAAATTGTGCAAAAAACCCTTCTCAGTGAGGTGAGCTTCACTCTGCAGCAGTACAGCCTGACCACAAAACTGGTAAGGCCCAGTTTAGGAGGAGCCTGGTGGCGCTGTCTTCTAAACCACAGAGCTTGCTGATCAGAAGGTCGGCAGTTCACAATTGTATATAATAATAATAATTTAAAAAATAAGATTGCAGTGGTACCTCAGGTTACATACACTTCAGGTTACATATGCTTCAGGTTACAGACTCTGTTAACCCAGAAATATTACTTCGGGTTAAGAACTTTGCTTCAAGATGAGAACAGAAATCATGCTCCAGCAGCTGTATACGTATTGGGAAGATTTTTGGGGAAACAATATGCAGGGTGAACAATATGGAAATAAAACAAAATGGGAGTATGAGGGAAGTCCAGGGGAGGGGGAGGAAAATATGGGAAACTGTTAGAGAAATAAGGTTAGAAGATGTACAGTGATAACTCGGGTTAAGTACTTAATTCGTTCTCGAGGTCCATTCTTAACCTGAAACTGTTCTTAACCTGAAGCACCACTTTAGCTAATGGGGCCTCCTGCTGCCGCCACGCCTCCGGAGCATGATTTCTGTTCTCATCCTGAAGCAAAGTTCTCAACCTGAAGCACTATTTCTGGGTTAGCAGAGTCTGTAACCTGAAGTGTATGTAACCTGAAGCATATGTAACCCGAGGTACCACTGTATATACGGAAAAACCAATAAAAAATAAAAATAAAAACCAATAAAAAAATATTTAAAGAAGAAGAAGGTGGTCGGCGGTTCAAATCCCCATGACGGGGTGAGCTCCTGTTGCTCAGTCCCTGGTCCTGACAACCTAGCAGTTCGAAAGCATGTCATGTGCAAGTAGATAAATAGGTACCGCTCCAGTGGGAAGGTAAACGGCGTTTCCGTGCGCTGCTCTGGTTCGCCAGAAGCGGTTTAGTCATGCTGGCCACATGACCCAGAAGCTGTACGCCGGCTCCTTCAGCCAATAAAGCGAGATGAGCACCGCAGAGTCATCCATGACTGGACCTAATGGTCAGGGGTCCCTTTACCTTTTTAATGCTGACTGCTAAAGCAACTCCAGATAAGGAACAAGGAGGGCTCTGCATGTACAGCAAAAACAACTGGGTTGGGTAAGTGTTTTCAAGGGCTGTGGTTGCCTGGGAGTCATTGAGGTGCTGGGGTGGCAGAAGGTAGCCAAAAAACACACGACCAAGATGATGTATTTTTCTTATACAGTGGTACCTCTGGATACAAACGGGATCCGTTCCGGAGCCCTGTTCGCATCTAGAAGCAAACGTAACCAGTGACGGCATGTCTGCGCACACGCGTGTCGCTTTTCGCCGCTTCTGCGCATGCGCGTGATGTCATTTTGAGCACCTGTGCATGCGCAAGCAGTGAAACCCGGAAGTAACGCACTCCATTACTTCCGGGTTGCCGCAGAGGTAACCCGAAGCGCGTTCAACCCGAGGTATGACTGTACCGGGTGTGTGTTAATGGAACCGCTCTCACTCTGGACTCTGTCCAGTGATGCATTACTGAAGAAAGTCTGACTGATTGGGAGTTTGGTGTGGGTCTCTGTACTTCAACCCCCAAAGGGAATTCCCCCCCACACTAGAGACAAGCTTGCAACATAAAAAAAAATCAGAAATCAAGCAGAGGCCATTAGCACACACATGGACACCCTCCTAAGCATATTGGTTGGGAGGGGTTGTGCCCAGGCAAGCATAGAGAGAGCGCCCAGGTTTGGCAGAAGACCTTAATGCTCACCTCCACCAACCGCCTGTGATAGTAATTTTGAGGTCTTAGATATATGGTAATGTTCATAAGTGTACCAACCAAGCATGTACATAGATCAGCACAGGAAGACCGACCTGGAACCATTTTGATTCCTAAACTGAGCAAATTTTTCTCTGCAAGATCAAAGTGAGAAACCTCCCCATTGTCTCTTTCCTCACAAATCCTGTCTTAAGGGCACATTTAAGATATGAATAGGGTGCGAGTTTCTGGGCCAGGTCACAGGCTAAGTATTTATCATTACAAAAGACTGGCCAGGCTCCCCAGGCAATCCAATCAAGTAACCTGCCAGACAGGAGATAAACAACATTCAAATTTCTGTTTTAAGACCGCCTTTTTGTGATGTAGGTGTGATGTATATGAGCGGTGGTCTTAGGTTACACCCCTTCTGTGATGTATGTATGATGTTTCTGGGGGTGGTCTTGATCAACAGGGTGGCAATTTCAAAAGTCTTTATAAGGTCTTGCACACCATTTTTCTGGGTTCCTCCTCCCTCCCTGAGTGAGGTGAGTGGGGACCCTGTTCCAACAGATCAATAAAGATCAAGCTTACTAGCTGCTTTGCTTCTCAATATTCTCTGGTTGGCCTCTGTTATCTTCTCCTACCAATAGGGAACCTATGTAAGGACTCTATATGGGCTCTTGGATACCCCATAAGGGAAAAGGGCAATTTTTGTTTACAACACGCCTGAATCGAAGGCTTACCTGATGGGCTTGCTCCAAAATGAATTCTTGTGGAGGGTATTTTGATGGGCGCCCGCCCACCTTCACTTGACAAAGTCACCTTTCAGTTATTTGATTTCAATTCTCCAAGGAGCGCGGGGCAATATTCATGGCTCCGCCCTGCTTTTAACCGCACAACAACCCCCTAAGGTAGGTCAGTCTGGGAGATAGCGAGCGGCCCAAGGTCAGTGCGCTCCGTGGCTGTGTGGGATTTGATCCTGTGTCTCCCTGGCCTTCGTCCCACGGCCCTCTCCCCTCCTCCTCCTCCTCCTCCTCCAGCTCCTGGGTGCTTTGCCTGGTTGTGCTCAGTGTGGAAGGACCAAGCACTGGGTGGGTGGGTGGGTGGGTGGGTGGGTGAGGTCAGGGTTGCCCCAGGGCCTTCCTCACAGGGTTGTGAGGATTAAATGGGGAGATGGATAAAAGCATTGACACCACTGCACATTCACAGGGGGGAAAGGTGGGGTATTAATGCAATCAATCAATAAAACACACACGTACAATAGTGGCGCAGTCTTCCCCAACAGGGTGTGTGTGTGTTGTGGAAGACTGCACACAGTGAACTTGTTTCAGCTGTTGGATTCAGCTCCCTCTGCTGGGCCAAAGCAGCACTAAACACACACAGACACACACCCAAAAATAAATAAATACATGAATCATGGAATTGTAGAATCTTAAAGTTGGAAGAGACCCTCAAGGAAGGTGAATATGGTTAACTGGTGATGTTACCAACTAAAGAACAATGGCAAGAAAAAGCTGATGGGATATGCTGAAATGGCAAAGCTAACTGAAAGACTAAGAAAATAGAGACTTTTAAAAAGATGGGGAACCATATACAGTGGTACCTCAGGTTACATACGCTTCAGGTTACATACGCTCCAGGTTACAGACTCCGCTAACCCAGAAATAGTGCTTCAGGTTAAGAACTTTGCTTCAGGATGAGAACAGAAATTGTGCTCTGGTGGCCCGGCGGCAGCAGGAGGCCCCATTAGCTAAAGTGGTGCTTCAGGTTAAGAACAGTTTCAGGTTAAGTACAGACCTCTGGAACGAATTAAGTACTTAACCCGAGGTACCACTGTACAGTCATACCTTGGGTTGAATGTGCTTCAGGTTGAGCACTTTCAGGTTGCGCTCCACGGCAACCCGGAAGTAACGGAGCACGTTACTTTCAGGTTTCGCCGCTCACGCATGCACAGATCCTCAAAATGATGTTGTGAGCATGCGCGGAAGCGACAAAATGCGACGCGCGCATGCGCAGATGCACCATCGCATCTTACTTTCTATTCAGGATGCGAACGAGGCTCCGGAACGGATTCCGTTCGCATCCCGAGGTACCAGTGTACTGTATGTTGTATTTACAGAAACAATGTAAAGAAATGGGCTCGCTAGCAGGTTTTGAGTAAACACTTACAATGGACCAAATAAATATAGAAAGTACAACCTAATATTAGAATGATAAGAGGATAGTAACAGTTAAGGAATTTAATATTAATATTTAACAACAAAGAAAATAGTGTGTTAAATTGGGGGAATTGTGTGTTAAGAAACCAGAAGAGGAAGTTGAGGGAAGTCGGGGGGGGAGGGAAAAATTTGGGTATTGTATGTATAATTTGATGTTATTATGATAAAAATGTGAAACTTAATAAAAATTATTTACAAAAAAAACCCAACTAGTCAGGGGCTCATCCAAGAAGAGAAGACACACACACACACCCGCTAAGAAAGTTTGCTGTGTCAAGCTCTGGAGTGAGTGGGAGACATTTGTATGACTCTCTCCATGGATGTGCTGGTGGTGCTGGAGTCCCCCAGGCGGACTGAGGGTTAAGGACTCCACCAACTCCTTTGTTCTTGTTTAGTCGTTTAGTCGTGTCTGCCTCTTCATGACCCCCTGGACCAGAGCAGGCCAGGCACTCCTGTCTTCCACTGCCTCCCTCAGTTTGGTCAAACTCATGCTTGTAGCTTCGAGAACACCGTCCAACCATCTCGTCCTCTGTCGTCCCCTTCTCCTTGTGCCCTCCATCTTTCCCAACATCAGGGTCTTTTCCAGGGAGTCTTCTCTTCTCATGAGGTGGCCAAAGTCTTGGAGCCTCAGCTTCAGGATCTGTCCTTCCAGTGAGCACTCAGGGCTGGTTTCCTTCAGAATGGAGAGGTTGGATCTTCTTGCAGTCCATGGGACTCTCAGGAGTCTCCTCCAGCACCAGAATTCAAAAGCATCAAATCCCTAAATTGTGCTGCCCTTCCCAACCACCTTGCAAGGTCTCCGTTCTCTTACATGGGACGAGGGACACCAGCGCTGAGTGGACGCTGGCGCAGGTGCCACAAAACGTCCCTTCCACTTTTTATAAGAACTCAATCTTTTTGCACATTATCTATTAATATTCCAGTTCCAGAACCATATTTTTTCATGTAAAACGTGCAGGGGTAAGCAAGGAAATAATAAAAGAATCAATTGAATAATTATTAAGCTACAACAACACAACAAGATGGAAGAAGTAAAATATATATATATTGAGATCACACACGGGTGAAGGGGAGAGGGGGGTATAGGGGAATTTATTAAAAATTCTAATATAATATATCTAATTGAGTTGCATTTATATATAGCAAAGGGAAGCCTATAGCAATTAGGCATATTTTAATCTAGACAACTATGCAATAGGCTTATGTTACAAAACGAATATGGATTTTGAATTTGAGCTTTGTAATTCTTTTTTGGTTTGGAATATATATACACACACACACACACACACATACACACAGATCCTGCCCTGTGGAACTCCCTGCCCTTTGACACCAGGCATGTGCCACGGCTGCATTTTTTTGTTGGGGCCTGCTAAAAACATTAGACAAGCCTACCCAGGAACTTCGAAAATTGATTCAAATCTTAATCTGCTTTTACTTTATTGCTGATTTTATCTTTGAATTTTTTTTTGCAAAGGATGGCTTCCACAGTTTTTACTGAGAATTCTATTGTTTTCTTCTATTTGTAAACTCCTTTGAGGGTTTTTTTTATAAAAAAATAATCAAATGGTCTACAAATCCTATTAGTTATATCAATAAATGCAAAGTGTGGCTTAGAACTTGCCTTCGCCAGAAGCTGGATTGCAGGAAAGGCTCCTCTGTCACCGTACCATCAGACGGGATCTTTCATGGAAGATCTCTGCAAGGATCCCTGGGACCAGGTGTTAAGACTTCTGAGTTTTATCCACATTTTAATCTATATTAAACTGCTCCCCCCCCCCCGAATTGCCACTAATTAAAACAGCACTCGCATCTCTTACAGGTGGGAAGTATAGAAACTTCATTCAGGGACCTCCTTTTGAGGAAGCATTGCAAACTAGGCTGGGGAAACACAGCCAAGGTTTCATTTTGTTTTGGGTTGTTTTGGCGGGAGGGATCATGGCCCCGAAACACACAATGTGGGCTGGTCCCCGGGGGGTTACCGTGCGGCGTGGTCCAAGTCCAGTCCGAGGTCGAGGGTGTGGTATGGGGGCTGTCCGTCAAGGCTGAAGCGGGGTCCAAGGCAGGGAGCCGGGCGTGGTTAGGAATTCTGGCAGAAGAGCAGGACAGGGTGCCGGCAGGAACAGGCTACCAACAATGTTGCTCCCGCAACCTGGGACTGGGCTGGCCGGTTTTTATCTGCCCCGAGGCATAGGGCAGCCCCGGTCCACAGGTGACTCGCCTCTCCTGGCCTTAAGGCGAGCACTCGTCCTGCGGGAACTTAGTTCCCTCCACCTCTCTGCCCTGAGCCTCTGCAGCTCAGGAGAGGCTGGAGGGCTACTGGACCCAGAGGCAACCTCTGCTTCCTCTGACGGGGCTGAGAGTGGAGCACCTGCAGGCAATGGGTCCTCCATCGCCTCAGGAGCCAGAGCAGACTCAGCTGGTGCCTGCACCTGAGGATCCAGCACAGGTGAGGACCCTTCAGGCTCAAGCCCAAGCCCCGGCTCAGCTGGTTCTGGAGGCAGGGAATCCTGTGCAGGCTGGGATCCCTCAGGTTCAGCCTCTGAATCCGATTCCCAGGCCACCACACCCTGGAATGTTATGGGGCACTTTGGTGATGCTGCTACTCAAGAGACCATATTCTTCTTCGGCTCCTGGACGGCTCCATCGCTCACAGCTTCTGCCAGAGAGAAACTAGCCGGAGTTGTGTTGTTCAGATCTGCTGCTTTGAAGCTCTCGATAAAGAAACCAAAGCCACCAGGCCTCTAAAAATGCTGCTCTTGTTAATCAATTAAGCCTGCATAAATTTGCATAGCAACATAGGAAGCCAAGCCAGGCTGCTGAGCCACCAAGATCCATATAGTCTCCAAAGATGGGCAGAGGTACCCAAGGGGTTCAGACCAGGGTTTTTTTTTCCAGCCTTCCTTGCAGATGCTGCTGGGGATTTCATAGACTTTTAGAGTTGGAAGAGACTCCCAGGGGTCATCTAGTCCAACCCCCAGCAGTGCCCCACCTGGGGCTGGTGGGAGTTGTAGTCCAAAACCTCTGGAGGACACCAGGCTGGGGGAAGGCTGCAGCCAGAGAGGAGATGAGCTGGATCACCTGGGATATGGAGTCCCATAGCATGGGCACCACCACAAAGAAGGCCCCGTCCCACCAACTGCACCTTAGGCAGGGGCGTAACCAGGGGGCTGGGGGCAGCTGCCCCCAATCATGTAAATGAATAAAAAAATACTTAATTAACTGGCCAATTAAGTTGCTCAGTTCTGCCCCGCCCAACATAAATCCTGGCTATGACCAGTGCTTTTTTTTCCTGGGGGGGGGGGACACAGAGGTACGCATACCCCTAAGCATTTTGTAAATCTATGTTAGGCCTCCAAGTATTTCAATATGAGTAGGAAAATGAGAGTATCCCTAAACCTTTTGTTGTTGCTGTTTAGAAAAAAAGCACTGGCTATGCCCATGACCTTAGGCACCAATTGACCTGTAGAAGACTGAAACCCAAAGTGGCTGGGTAAGATCGTAGAAGAGGCAGCCAGGGGATGGATATCCAGGTTCCAAACGGCTTTTAAATCAAGTAACCTGCCTAAAAAATCAGCAAAGGTCCAAGATACCCTAACGTGGCCCCAAGACCTTCCAGTGTCTCATTCCCCGCAGGACTGATGCACTGGGCCAAGGTCTATTGCACCCGCTTGCAACTATTCCAGAGGGCAGTTTTCACATTTTATTCTATTTACTCCCTTTATACCCCACCTCTTCTCTGGGGAGCTCAAGGTGGCATGCATAGGTCTCCATCTCCCCATTCCATCCTGTGGGAGGTGAAACACAAGAGCAGTCAAGTACAACATTCCTAGAATGAAGATGTTTACACCTGGGGAGGAATGTTTGTCCAGCCGGCAGGTCAACTTCCTGTTTCCTTCTGGGCTGGGACAGACTTCCTCTGCATGTGACTAGAGGTGGGCGTGGCCTCACCTGTGCAGGTAACGACAAAAGCACAGGGCAGGGCAGCCATCTCTCTCTCTTTGACTACATGCATCCAAGAAGCAACATCTGCTTAGCCAAAGATGCTTCCAGCCAAGAGAGGACAAAGGGACTGTCTCCTTATGAGATAATTTCCAGGTGTATGTTACTTTCCTAAGCTAAGTTTGCCTTCTGGGATCCGATTGTGAACAGAATGTGAGTGAGTAAACTCTTTTTTAATACTTTTACAGAAGACTGTGTTGTGTCTTATCTTTTATGAGGGAATAAGGGGGAAATACCAGAACAGTTATTATAGAGGCTTTAGTGAGCCTGAGCAAACGCATCCGCTGAGTTTAAAAAGGGGGATGTTACTCTGCTAAATTGTGAACTTGTTAACACAAGTTGGAAAGGCTATAATCAGACAATATATTCTCTCCTGCACCCCTGAACATTCCCACACATCCTCACAACAACCCTGTGAGGTGGAACTAGCCTGAGAGGCAGTGCCTGGCCCAAAGTCATCCAGTAAACTTCCTAGAAAAGTGGGGATTTGAACCCTGGTCTCTACTGCTTCCTCGTCTGGCACACTAACCATTATGCCACATGTCCAAGGAAGGTTCTGCAAAAACAAACCCCCACTTCCTGCTGGGGGGGCCTGGACAGTGGCAGCCCTGAAAGCCATGGGCAAAGCCCAGAGGCCAGCAAGGCTTACCTGACCAGATGGCAACAAGAAAGAAGAGTTCAACTAAACATCAGGAAGAACTTTCTGATAGTAGGAGCCCTTTGACAGTGGGACTCCCTCGGGAAGTGATGGACTCTCCTTCCTTGGAAGTTTTTGTGGGAATGTTGAGGGTAGTAGGAGAGGATGTATTGATTAAATATTATCCTTCCTCTCTCACGCCAGTGAGCTAGTAGCAAAGCACATTCCCTAGTACATAGTAGGAAGCTACCGTAGTTGATAGATTCGTTAGAACCATTTGAGTTAAGCAATTCCAATCTGGCTTGTCCAGATTGGGTTGTTCCTGGTAAATCCCCTTTAGGTAAAGGGACCCCTGACCATTAGGTCCAGTCACGGATGACTCTGGGGTTGCGGCGCTCATCTCACTTTACTGGCCGAGGGAGCCGGCGCACAGCTTTCGGGTCATGTGGCCAGCAGGACTAAGCCGCTTCTGGTGAACCAGAGCAGCGCACGGAAACGCCGTTTACCTTCCCGCCGGAGCAGTACCTATTTATCTACTTGCACTTTGACGTGCTTTTGAACTGCTAAGTTGGCAGGAGCTGGCACAGAGCAATGGGAGCTCACCCCGTCGTGGGGATTCGAACCACCGACCTTCTGATCAGCAAGCCCAAGGTTCAGGGGTTTACACCACAGCGCCACCCATGTCCTAAATCCCCTTTAGCTCCCTCTTAAATACAATAATGACACAACAGTCTTCTTTCAGAAAGTAATGATAAGTTTTACGTACATTCAGTCCCCAGTGTGATCCTGAAGGCAGGCTTTAGCTTTTAGTTCCTTTTGTGAGGAATGAGTCCATGTGCTGCTGGCTGAGAGCCAGCACACAGCAAAAGCATCAAGATGGCAAAAGAGCAAAACAAGGCAAAAGAGGAAGATAGCTGTGTGCCTGGCCCTTTTATGTGTGGGATGTGAAACACAGAGCAGTCAAATACAACATGCCTAGAGTGGACATAATAAGGGGATGTCTGGACCAGCCAGTCGGAACTTCCTGTTTCCTCCTGGGCTGGGACAGACTTCATCTGCATGTGACCTGAGGTGGGCGTGACCTTACCTGGGCAGGTAACAAAACAGCACAGGGGAGGCAGCCATCTCTCTCTCTGACTCCATTCCTTGAAGAAATAACATCTTCTTAGCCTGAGATGTTCTCTTGGCAGCCAAGAGAGGACAAAGGAAATATCATCTTATGGGATAGATTCCAGGTGTATATATTTTGTAACTTAAGTCTGCCTTCTTTATCCATCTGTGAACAGAATGTGTGTGAGTAAACTCTTTTATACTTTTATACAAGACTATGTTGTGTCTAATCTTTTATGAGGGAATAAAGGGAAATTACCAGGAAACTTATTTTAGAGGCTTAAACAAGCCTGGCAAAGACACTATCCGCTGTACAAGTTTAAACGGGGAATGTTACTCTGCTAAATTGTAGAACTTGTTAACACAAGTTGGGAAGGATATAATTAAACAATACAGCCTCTCCTGCCTCCCTGAACATTCCCACATTATGGGGTCTCCCAGGGTCACGCCCATCTACCTGGTCACATGCAAGGGGAGGAGACTCCAGACCAGGTGTGACAGGAAGTCCTCCTGGCTGGGGCAACATTCCCCTGGGTGTCTACTCTGGGAAAACAGGAAATGTTGCATTTGACTGCTTTTGTGATGTTGCATCCCACTGTTTTAAAGCCATCTCTGAAGGATCCTTGCACTGCACTTCCTACATGATAGTAGTAGTAGCAGTAATAGTAATTATAATAATAATAATTTATCATTTATACCCTGCCTATCTGGCTGGGTTTCGCCAGCCACTCTGGGCAGCTCCCAGCACGATAAAACATCAAACCTTTAAAGCTTCCCTAAACAGGGCTGCCTTCAGGTGTCTTCTAAAAGTCAGATAGCTGCTTCTTGCCTTGACATCTGATGGGAGGGCGTTCCACATGAGGGGCAGCTGACCCCCTTCCAACGCCGCAGTTCTGTGATTCAAGCGGTTGCACGGCCACCTGCAAGGGGTTCTTTGGCTCTGCTTCCTGCATTGCGTGAGGTTGGCCGGCATGACTCTAAAGGTTTCCTTCACACTCTACAATTCTAGGACCTCCTAAGGAAATCTCCTTCACGGGGTTTTTTTTAAGAAGAGGTTGTTGGGTGGTCAGCCATCAGGGATTCTTTCCCTGCGATTCCTGCGTTGGACTAGAGGACTCTTCCACCTCTAGAATTCCGTGGGAGTCCCCTTCTGCCTCAGTCTCCTTTCTGCGAAGTCACTGCTATTCCCCACGCCCTGGAAGCCGCCAGGCGAGAGGCAGCGAGGCAAGGAAGTTGCATCCCATGACTTTAACGAGAGGCGACAGGACGTTTACCGAGTCCCTCTCAGCAGCGGCATTTTACTCCCGATTAGCTCCGCGTGGTGCAGGCGCAGGCAGACTTCTGCCACCAGCCTCCCCTTCCCAGCCAGTGCTTCCATATGGCAGGAAGGGGCCGGCGCCAGAACAGCTGCAGGGGCGCAGGGGCTTGCAAACTGCCGGTGCTCAGGGGGATTCAGCCCAGCGGGGTGCGATGGCTTTCTCCGAAGACGGGGAGACATCGTGGCCGCCTCGCCCTGGGCTTGTGCCGAGGGAGGGAGACAGCTGCTGCCAAGGCAGATCGTGGAATCCTAGAATTATAGTCCCTGTGGAACGCCCTCCCACCAGATGTCAAAGAGAACAACAAAGACCAGACTTTTAGAAGATCTGAAGGCAGCCCTGTTTAGGGAGGTTTTTAATGTTTAACGGACCACTGTATTTCAATATTTTGTTGGAGGCTGCCAGATGGGTGCGGTATAAATAATAAATTATTATTATTATTACTATTAATATCCCAACCATCCAGCTGGGTTTCCCCAGCCACTCTGGGTGGCTCCCAAACAAAATAAAAACAAAACATCAAACATTAAAAACTTCCCTAAACAGGGCTGCCTTCAGATCTTCTAAAAGTCAGATAGTTGTTTATTTCGTTGACATCTGATGGGAGAGTGTTCCACAGGGTGGGCACCACCACCAAGAAGGCCCTCTGCCTGGTTCCCTGTAACTTTGCTTCTCACAGGGAGGGAACCGCCGGAAGTTCCTTGGATCTGGACCACAGTGTCTGGGCTGAACAATAGGGGTGAAGATGCTTTGGGCCTTTGAGGCCATTTAGGCCTCACCAACACTTTGAATTGTGCTTGGAAACGTACTGGGAGCCAATGTAGGTCTTTCAAGACCGGTGTTATGTGGTCTCGGCGGCCGCTCCCAGTCACCAGTCTAGCTGCCGCATTCTGGATTAGTTGTAGTTTCTGGGTCACCTTCAAAGGTAGCCCCACGTAGAGCGCATTGCAGTAGTCCAAGCGGGAGATAACCAGAGCATGCACCACTCTGGCCAGACAGTCCATGGGCAGGGAGGGTCTCAGCCTGTGTACCAGGTGGAGCTGGTAGACAGCTGCCCAGGACACAGAATTGACCTGCAAGCTGCTTCTTCCACAGTTGCAAAACCAGTCGCTGGGGAGACCATCGTCAAAGTTTTGCTTTTTATATGGATGGGAGGGAGGGAGAAAAAGGAATAAAGCAATGCAGGAGGGGAAACAGGGAGAGCTAGAGAAGGGGAGCAGAGAAGTGAGTTTCTGCTTTCCCAGCTGCTGTGGGCCAGGGCCTCGTGCTTCAGGTTTTAGGGAGATGGGAGTTTATATATAGCACACCTTGGCCAGCGAGAACAGAACATCACCTGCCCAGGCTTTTTCAGCACGCTCAGCAACAGCGACCAAAGGCTGACCTGCCGCTGCCACACTCCCTGTGGCTCAGCCCTTTGTTCAAACTGTTCTGCTGGGGCTGCTCTGAGCACCTTTTTTTGGAGAGGTTTTGTTCCTGGCCCAACAGCAGGGGCTCGGCTAAAAAGGCCGGAGAGCAAGTCTTGTTTCTACAGGCCCTGGCGGTGGGGTGTGTGTGTTTCCTCTCCTTTGATCTCTCTGACCTTCTGACGCCTGTTCTCCCGTGTCCCCGTTTGACCTCCAGGTGCGCGCAGATGCCTCAGAGGTGGGAGACAAGGAGAAGACTTTGCACTTCCAACAATCCTCCCACCCCCTTTTCTATTTTTAAAGAGATTAATGAGCATTCTCTGGGAGAGAATGTGGGATGGAAGGGCCCCAACGAGGGAGGCTGGAGATCTCAGATTTCGGGGGGGGGCGGGGAGAAGCCTTCAAAAAACACACAATGCGAATGAGGCTACTCATCTCATTCCCCAAAAAGTAGTGTTTGCAACCCTGGTGCTCTTGCAACTGTTTTGGACTACACCCCCCCGCCAGACAGAACAGCCATATTGTTGCGAGGTGTGTTTTTCTTTTTGGGGGGGTCAGTTTGGATGATGCCCTGAGTCCCTTCTGATTATCCTGGTCCTCTACCCTGAGATTCCTGCCTTGCAACAGATTAGATTATTCGACCCCTTGAGTCTCTCCCAGCTCTACAGTTCGATGACTAAGAAGGTCTCAGGCTGACCCAAAGGGTCTGACCCTTCTGAGGCAAAGGTACATGTGTTCATGGGGGTAGGAAGAAAAAGCGTTTGGGGGCAGACTTGTGTGTGCTGGAGAATGCAGAGAGGCCTGGGGGGGGGGGATAAGGAGGGGAGTTTGCATAGTGCAATGCGGGATTTCAGAGTGCAGAGTTCGAATCTCTGCACAGCGAGGACACTGCACTCTTCCCTGAGCCTTCCTATTTGCAAAAGGGGGGGGGGAGAAGGGATAGTGACCTACCTTTCACGTACAATGGAGATCGAGCAGGTGAATCCCTTTGTCTTTCCAAAGCACAGAAAAGGCTGCCTTTTCATTTACGAACCAATTTATTTAAAGCCATTTTGACCCTGTTCTTCAGCCAAAAAGGCTCCCAGAGAGGCTTACAAAATAAAGTATGGTTTAGAAAAACAGCCCCTGCCCGCAGGCTCACAATCTAAAAGATGCAGCCCAGAAAGGAAGGGTCTTCACCAGGCATTATCAGCTGGCAGCTGCTGCTGCGGACTACAACTCCCATCAGCCTCAGCTCCACGTGGCCAGGCTGGCTGACGAAAGCGGCTGTCCAAAAGCAGCGGGGAGGGGGCACATGGCCAGGTGAAAGGCTGACCTGTTCTGGCGGGCAGCAGCTATCCAGCCTCTCAGGACCAGAATGGTCTCCGCTGCTCCCCATCACGGGATTCCCTTTAAGCATAGCTGTCAACCGTCCCTTATTTGGCGGGAAACTCCCTTATCCCAGCACCGTCCCTTATTGATAATGTCCCTTAAATTTCCTGGGTTTCAAAGGAAGCAGCTCCTCTCCCTCCCTCCCTGCCGGCCAGGGAGGAGGGAGGCTCCAACTATGTTGCTTGGCTGTGTTGCTCACCCAATAAGAAGTCTAAGAATGACTGGGGGGTGGAGTCTAAGAATGACTGGGGGGTGGAGCTTGCATGCCTTGTGCCGATCAAATCGGCCGCGTTGCCTGGGGACTCGCCTTCGCTCAGCGCTTCCCAGCGGAGAGGTGACGGTGGTTTTCCTTGCTGCGTCCCCTTTGCCGGGTTGCTGCGCTGTGGGAACCACCGCTTGAGGCTTCGTTTGGCTGCTGGCTGGGCTTTCTGCCTTTGGCTCGGAGGGGCTCAGAAGTTGAACATACCTGCGCCTTGAAAATCCCTTATTTTGGCTGCTAATCCCTTATTTTCGAGGCTGCTGGTCCCTTATTTTCAAATCTGTAAGTTGACAGCTATGCCTTTAAGGGGGGGGGCTGGTGCATGGACTCCCCCACTGAGTGACAGGGAGCTCCCTCTATGGAGGGACACTGGATGCCATCTCTGCCCCTCAACGAGCCAGGGTGAAATGAGAGCGGGGAACCTCAAGCAGGCAGCAATGTCGACCACAAAACAGGCCCCTGAAGATAGCCCCCCCCCCCCCCGCCAGCCAGGCTGAAAAAAGAACTCTGGTCTCTGTCGGGGTTGCAGACATCATTTTGCCATTTCTTGTGGTCCTTCTGGGGTGGAGCCCTCCTTGCCTGAGCTCAGTTTACAAGGGCGTTTCCTTGGAAACTTGTGCCGATCAACACTATAAATGAAAAGCGGGGAAGGGGGGGCTGTCGTGGCCTCTGGTACCCCCGTGGTCCTCCTCCTCATCTTTTTAATCTGCAGCCTCAAGGCTAGACTACACCAATGCCTGCGCCAGGCCGGATGGCCCCAGAAGGTGCAACGCGCAGGGAACTGCCTTTCTTTAAAAAAAAAAAATGTACTATCTGCTGTCCTGGGTTCCTTGAGGAAGAAGGGAGGGTATAAATTCAGTAATAATAATAATAATAATAATAATAATAATAATAATAATAATGGCATGAGAGGTTCCCAATGGCCCATCCAGCCCAGCCTCCTGTTCTGACAGTGCCCAACCAGGTGCTTTGATGGGACACCCCCGAGCAGAATTCGAACACGAGACCAATACTCTTCTCTCCTGTGGTTTCCAGCAACTGGGATTCAGAAGCACGGCTGCCTCTAGCTGTGGAAGCAGAGCAGAGATAGCAAGGCTAGTGGCCATTGATACTTCTCTCTGGGGTGTGTGTGTGTCAATATTGTTTGCACTGGCTGGCAGCAGCTTCTCCAAGGGTTTCAGGCTTCCCTCCGAGACCCCAGTGAGGGTTGAAGTCCAGGCCTCCTGCAGGCAGAGCAAATGCCTGCAGCTACAGCCGTTTGCCTTAATGCAATGCAAGGTTCTAGTCCTCATGCTTCCAAGGGGCTGGCTGACACTGGAAGCCGTGGCTCTGCACTGTGGGCACGGACGGCAGCTGCGCCCCAGAGAGCTTCTCCCACCCCTCCCCAGAGATGCTGCTGGGAGCTGAACTCAGTCCCTTTGCCTCTCCCACAGAGCCGGGTCTCCTGGGTCAAAGCACCCCAGCCGCCCCCCCCCTTCCGCCAGCAGGGAGGCCCCCCATGGATTCTCTGCAGCCAGATTGGTAAGAACACAGAGCAGGAGCTGTTGCTACGGCCGCCTCTCGCGGATGCAAGAAACCGAAAGGGGGCTTAGGAGAAGCTAAGCAGGAGTCGACTTTATCCATGGGCTCCGTTGCAAAGCCCTTCTGTCCAGGCCACGGGGTCATCCGCCAACCGGGAGCTGGGAGCCTCTCTCAGTGGATCCAGGAAAGCAGCAGGGACTGAGCAGGGAAGAGGGGACCCCCCCCACCCCAGATTCAAAACCCTTAGAAGAAGCCAGAAGCCGGCAGATGATGTCATTAGTGCAAATTAACATTTATAATGGTACGTTCTTTAATAGCATTTAAATAAGGCTTTGAATAATTACACGCACTAAAAACTAACATTCCAGAACCGTTTTCCTTTCCCCCGCGTGGAAGTGGGCCGAGGCACCTTTCCTTATGCCATGAGAAGTCCAAATCTGAGCTATTACATTCAAGAAGAAGTGACTTGGGGGGGCGGGATGTGTGTGGGAAGCAACACCCCATCGTTTTGGGACATTTCGTCACTGTTTGCAAAGCCGCCTCGGTCCTTCTGGGTGAGCAAAAGAGGAAATGAGGCAAATGAAAATAGGACCCCCCCCCCAGGAATGGAAAGGAAGCCACAACACCCACACCCACCCACCCAAAAAAAATCCCCTTCTGGAACCCCTCGCACTCATGACCTCGGAGTCAAGGGAGGGAGCTCTGGGAAGAAAAAGCAACAGAAGATCAACACGGAAAAGAAGGTTGCAAAAAAAGGAGGAAGAGGGGGAAACCCAGGAAGTGTGGCTTCAGCTATTCCTCAAAAGCGACACACAGGCCAGAAAGGGGGAAAGTAGCAGCAAACGAAACAGTGAGAAACTGCCCCATCCTGCAGAACCAGGAAGAAGTCTGTATTTTGTCCTCCGCGAATCCAATCTAAGCTGGATATGTGTTTTTTAAAAAAGATTCCAAAAAGGGGAGTGGGAGGGAGAGGGTCTTGGGGTGGCGGTGAGCCGAGGCTCAAGTCCGAAAGTGGGGTGGGGTGGGGAGAGAAGCCGTCCCTCAGAAGAACTTGTCATCGATCCGGAAGTGCGGCCGCGTGACATCGTCCGGGTTGATGAAGACGGAGATGGACTTGCCCGGGTTCTCGGTGACCAGCTGCTGGAGCTTTTTGGCCAGCCGGTCGTCGGGCTGGCTGGGGTCTCCGCCGTCCGACTGCGGGGAGGGGATGCTGGTGGTGCTGCCCCTCCGCTGGAGCTCCAGCGTCAGCCGGTTGGCGGCCTTGACGTGCTCGATGGCAGTCCGGAGGTGCTCGGCCGGGTCCGAGCGCACCGAGGAGAGCTTGCGGGCGTGGAGCATGGCCGTCTCCTCGGAGAGGTGCTCCAGCATGTTGCACTGGGGGATGAAGTAGTTGGGGCACATCTTGTTCACCAGGCAGTGCTGAAGGTCGTCAATGAGGCCCAGCAGGAAGTGGGCAGCATAGTCCTCCTGCGCCAGGTAGCTGGCGGGCAGCCGGTCGCAGGCCCAGAGCATCATGCTGCGCAGGTGGTAGGGGCTGATGGCCTTGGGGCGCGAGAGCAGCTTGATGATGATGGCCTTGCACGCCTGGTAGGCCTGCATGAGGCTGCCGGAGATGCACTTTTTCAGCTGGACCTCGCTGCGGGCGAAAGATAGCCTCCACTCGTTGTCCTTCCGGCCTTTGTAGGAGCAGGCGGGCACCAGGTAAAACCCGCTGATGACCTCCTCCTCGGTGATCTTCCCGTCCCAGAAGTGGTTCTCCATCAGCCAGCTCTGGGCCACGGCCGGCCAACCTTTGAAGGACACGACGGGGACAATGTCGTAGAGCATGCGGCTGCTGCCCACCCCCAGGATGATGGAGATGATGGTCCCGTTCTTCTCCACCTTCTCCACCCTGGGCATCCCCCTCTGGGGCTTCTTCTGGATCTCGGAGAGGACCACGCTGATGGAGTCGTGGAACCAGTCGGCCACCTTGGTGGGGGAGAAGAAGTAGTTGGTGGCCCCGTTGATGTGGTCCACGATGGTGCAGCAGTCCTTCCACTTGCTGATGGTGCCCTCGTCAAAGAGCCGCAGGCTCAGCCACGAGTGGCACAGGGCCGAGTGGCGCATGTCCAGGGTGACGGGCTGGTTGCGGTCGTGGAGCTTCAGCGCCGGCACCAGGAGGGTGAAGTCCATGTCGTAGTCGGTGCCGCGGGCGTAGATGTTCAGGTCATCCAGGTCAAGGTCCACCACGCCTTCCCGGACACCCCCAGAGAGAAGCAAGTACTCATTGGCAACCGGGAGCTTTTGGTCAAGTTTCTGCACCATGCCTGCAAAGAGAACGGAGAAGAAGTTCAGAAAGAGGAGAGCAGGGCATCCTCAGCTTCACTGGTTTGCTGTAAGATGGCAGCGGAAAGTTAATGGACTATGCAGAACTAGATAAACTGACAGGAAGGATTCGAAACCGGCGGGACCAGAAATTCACGGAAGACTGGATTAAATTTACGGACTATTTGAAAACTATTTGTGAAGATCAGACGACGTTTGTAGGTTTGCAAGAAGTTTTGGGAGGAGTATTATTGGAAGTATTGCAAAAATGGAGAAGGGGAAGGATGATATGTTAAGAGATGTAAAGGCAATATAAAGTTCAGAAATGCAAAAGAAGTGGTTAAAACGGTGGATCATCAGAGGTGCTGATGGAAGTCTAAAAAGATTGTATAAATGACAAGTTTTGTGGTACATTTTATAATTTATATGTTAAAATCAATTTAAAATTTTTTTTAAAAAGATGGCAGCGGAAAGACCTTATGCCTTTCAAGAGCTCACGCTTGTAGGGAAAATTAAAATATGCAATGGGAAAGAAAGTAATAAAATGCACCATGGAAAGGGGAGAAGGGGAGTCAATATTAATCGTGTATTTTTATTTTTATTTTGAAATGATATTGTTTCAAGTCTAAATGAAAATGAATTTAAAAGAGAGAGAGTTAACCCCGTATGCTGGAGAGGGTGTCTGCCTAAAGGCACATTCCTCCACATGGGGTGGGAATGTCTGCTGCTCAAAGGTTGCTGGACCCAATGTTTCCGTTGTCATCCACCATGAAGGGACAACATCTTCACCTAATCCCATCTCAGTGGGAAATGGTAGCAATCTAAGCGTTAAACACAAAGAGTTACAGGAATTGTACAATCTGCTGCAACGTTTATAGGGATATTAGATCTTGTCTCACCAGTGCTTTCTCTACAGTTGGGGAAGTCAGGTGGTTTTTATGTCTCTGGTTTTTTCATGGCAAATTCCAATCCTACGATCCAGCCAAGTGCCTTGCTGTGGTCATCAAAACTAGGTCACCATTATTAAAGGGAATATGAGCTCCAAGTTCCAATCGGCTGTATTTTTAAACTATTTACAGATTCACAGAATTGTAGTCCATCTCCCGCAATGCTTTAGTATGTCTTAAATTATCACGGTCAACTGGATAATTTTATCGTTTTCTCCCTTTTGGTAAACCGTTTTTATACAGCGGTGTGTAAATGTTATATAACCAATAAATAATTGGCAGCGTTGGGGAACTTCTGGCCTGCTGGTCAAATCAGGCCGTAAAGATGGGCGCTGGTCTGGACGGCATGTTTGGTTCACTTTGGCGGCTCGTGGCATTAGTTCAGGTGGTACGCATCAGATCTATTAGATCAATCTATCTCTCTATCCCGGAGGCACTCTGGCCCCATTTACCCCCCAGAAAAGTCCCAATGAGAAGACCGGAACACACCCTCTCCTCACAGCGGCCAACCGGATGCCCATTATGGGAAACCCACAAGCAGGATTCTAACACAAGAGCAACATCCTCGCCTTGTGTGGTTTCTACCAAGTGACATTCGGAAGAATTTGCTGCCTCTGACGGGTGAACAAGAACCCAGCTCTGAGAGTTAAGAACCTTTCTCTCCTCTATGAATTTTTTGCATCCTCTTTTAACGCCATCCGAGCTGGTGGACATCACTGCCTGTTTCTTCACACAGCACCTAGTTAAACTCTGGAACTCCCTGGTGCAGGACGCAGTGGTGGCTGCCAACCTAGATGGCTTTAAAAGAGGGTTAGAGAAATTCATGGAGGAGGAGGAGGAGGTTGCCAAGGGCTCCCAACCGGGATGATGATGATGATGATGATGATGATGATATTTTATTTATACCCTGCCCTTCCCAGTTCACAAACCGGGCTCAGGGCGGCCAACAACAAATTTAAAACACTTTAAAAAACGTAATTATAAAAGCAGCATAAAATAAGTATAAAAACATGAATAACAATAAAATTCAAAAATCAATTAGATAATCCCCAGGGCTAGCTGACTGAATTGGTCCTACTTGGGCCAGCGAGGAGGCCAGAGGAGAATTAGCTGTGGGATCCCAGAGCGGGTGATCTTCATAAAAAGGGGAGGGGGAGGGAAGGAAAGGAAATAAAAGATCAGGCTGAATTCAAATTAAAGGCCAGGGAGAACAGCTCTGTCTTACAGGCCCTACGGAAGGAGGTTAAATCCTGCAGGGCCCTGGTCTCCTGGGACAGAGCATTGCACCTGGTTGGAGCCACCACTGAGAAGGCCCTGGCCCTGGTGGATAGTCTGACTTCCTTAGGGCCCGGGACCTCTCAGCTATGGTTATACATGGACCTTAAGGTCCTGAATAATGTCTCTGCTCTGCCTCCACTGTCAGAGGCAGCGATGCTTCTGAATCTCAGTTGCTGGAAACCTCAGGAGGAGAGAGGGTTGCTCTTGGATCGAATCCTGTTTGCGGGTTTCACATTGGAGCAGCTGGTTGGCCCCTGTGAGAACAGGATGGTGGACTCGATGGGCAACGGGCCTGATCCAGCAGGCTCTCCTGATGTTCACAGAGGACCAATAGGCCCCTTGCTAGGCTAACTCAGCTGTGCGTGCTTCATAAGGCGCTGCCACCGCCGCCACCCTCCTCCCTCCCAGGCTGGGTGTCGGAACAGCATTCATGCGCTCAGAGAATCAAAAGTGGAGAGACTGAAAAGCTTGTCAAGAAATCCACCCGCAGAGCTGGCGCTTTGATCATTGGGACGCTTCCCCTCCCTGCTTTTTTCAATTTGCAGGGAATTAAATCTTCGAAACCAGGGCGGTTTCAGGCTCGGAGCTCGGCGATCGATCGCAGGCACCCGACTCCAGAGGCCAAGGCCACATGTCAGTTGTATTTAAAACCTGCTCTCTCTCCAACCCATTGACCTGAACTATTTTCTGCAGGAGATTGCCTTACAGGGCGCCGCGACCTTGCCCTCTCCCTTTTGTCCTCTCGGACAACTTCTGCTGGCTTTTTAACCAGAGCACAGAGCACCAGATTGGCGGGCAGAAAAGTCCTGGGTTCAAATGCCGCCGCCGGTGGAATCTGCAGGAAGGAGGTGGGAAAAGAAATCTCTCCCTTCTGAGCCTGCAGTTCTGTGATTCCAGGTGAGCTGTTTTTTGCCTCCTCCAGAGTAACTCAGAAATGACTACTGAAATCTGGTGCTCAGGAGAGTCAGCCTGGCACCTACATGAGAGCAGGGTATGTTCAGCGCACTTTTGCCTTTTGAGACTATGTGTACGCGAAGAGCCCTGCACAAAGGTGTGGGTTGTCAGGCGACAGATCAAGTTTCTAGTCCCTCTTGATAGGTGAGGTATAATCGAAGCCTCCCCAGGCCACTTAGATGGAGGGGTGGGTCTATTCCAGTGCGTTCCCTCTCCTCTGCCTAACCCAGGCATGTCCAAAGTCTGTTTCGGGGGCCTAATGCGGCCCCCCGTTCGGTTTAATACGGCCCCTGTGGCAGTCTATTTCCTGGGGTAAAAGGTAAAGGGACCCCTGACCATTAGGTCCAGTCGTGGCTGAACTCTGGGGTTGCGGCGCTCATCTCGCTTTATTGGCCGAGGGAGCCGGCGTACAGCTTCCAGGTCATGTGGCCAGCATGACGAAGCCACTTCTGGCGAACCAGAGCAGCGCACGGAAACGCCGTTTACCTTCCCGCCGGAGCGGTACCTGTTTATCTACTTGCACTTTGATGTGCTTTCGAACTGCTAGGTTGGCAGGAGCTGGGACCGAGCAACGGGAGCTTACCCCGTCGCGGGGATTTGAACCACCGACCTTCTGATCGGCAAGCCCTAGGCTCTGTGGTTTAGACCACAGTGCCACCCATGTCCTAAATACCCTTTAAAGGTAATGGGACCCCTGACCATTAGGTCCAGTCGCAAACGACTCTGGGGTTGTGGCACTCATCTCGCTTTACTGGCCGAGGGAGCCGGCTTACAGAGCAATGGGAGCTCACCCCGTCGCGGGGATTTGAACCGCCGACCTTCTGATCGGCAAGTCCTAGGCACTGTGGTTTAACTTACAGCGCAAAGCTCAACAATTAAATTCTTTTAAAAAGCTGAACAACTTTGCGTAAAATCTTAAGAAAAGATCAACAACTCTTGGTTGGCCCTCATGCATGTTTGAAAAAAGTTTGGGCACCCCTGGCCTAACCCATCTTGAACTGGAAAGATTAGTGTATGCTCCTCAAAAGGACTCTCCTCTCCCCCCCCCCCCGCATCCTGAAAGCATATCAATGCACAGACACACCATCCCAATACAAATGGCTCAAGGACACCGACCGCAATTCACAGCCAGCTGCATTTTGGAAGAGTTAAGCCGCGAGCCAGACAACTGCAGTTTTAAATTAAATTGGAAATATTAATTGATGTTGCTGTAGTTTTGCTTGTGCGTCTTGTAACAGAATCATTTGGTCGTTTCTTGGTCCTGTCTACATGGCTTCGTAATTTATTTATTTTATTTCTTAAAATGTATACATTGCTAGACTGTAACAAAGACAAACCTCAAAACCATAAAATCAAGAAAAAATGGCAACAGAACTTTCCGTATGTTGCTTTCCTCTGTTTATTTTTATGACTTTGTCCCCTGCTCTGGGGACTGAAAACACTCAATGAAGAAGAGACTATAAATATTGCAAATAAATTAATACGGGGGGGGGGGGGAGGCTGTTGGTTTCTCTGGACTGTCAGCCTTCCAGGTTAAAAAAAACTAAACCAGAAGTCCGCTGTGGAAAAGCAGAACTTGGAAGGGGAGGGAAAAGGCATTCTGAAATTTCTCACACAAGAGCAGTGTAGGAGAAAAGGGAAAAGCAGGCAGAAAGAACTCCTTTCGAGGTTCTTACATTGCTGCCTTGGTTTTTTTGGTTTTTTAAAGTGCTGTTAAATAAACATGCCTCTGAAAAAAAGAGCCCTATGGGATGGTTTGAAGTTATTTTTGGGAAACTATTTTTAAAATCACATGCCCAACGAATGTGACGCTCTGCTCCCTGCCGGAGATTTTCAAGATGCAACAAAAGGAGCTCTAACACGTGGGTCGGGGGGGGGGGGAATCCTGCCAGCATCCTTCTCCCAGCCCTCAAACCCCGTCCCAAACACACACACACACACACACACACACAGCCCTCCTGTCCCCTCCAAATTCTTCCATTCGGGGGGAGTCAGCAATTTTGCAACGATTTTTTTCCTAAAATAGCAAATGCTGTTCAAGGTCTACCTTTTTATATATATATAAAAAATCTTTATTAAGCCCCATTAAGCAGAATGGTCAATGCAAAGCCAAGCCCAGACAGCTTGTTATTTTAGGACAAAAAGCCTGACAGCAACTTTTGCATCTGAAGGAAAAGAGGAAGAGTTAGGACCAGACCTTCCCCTTGGCACTGGAGGTCAGAAAGCAGCGCTCTACATTGCAACCACGCCAGGGACCAGTTTAAAGCAAGCAGAATATTTCTCTTGCAGCCTGGTGCCTTATGAGGAACGGTTGAAGGAGCTGAGTATGTTTACCCTGGAAAAGAGGAGACCAAGAGGATAGGAGAGCCATCTTCAAATATCTAATGGGCTGAGAGAACAAGCTTGTTTTCTCCTGCTCTGGAGGGTAGGACTCAAACCAAGGGCTTCAAGTTGCAAAGAAAGGCGATTCTGATGCAACATCAGGAAGAACTTTCTGGCGGTTAGAGCTGTTCCACAGTTAAACTGGGAGGTGGTGGACTCTCCTTCCTTTAAGCAGAGGTTGGACGACCGTCTGCCAGGGAGTCTTTAGCTGAGATTCCTGCACTGCAGGAGGTTGGACTAGATGGCCCCAAGAGGTCCCTCTCCAACCCTAAAATTCTACACTAGGCTCTTTAGACATGCAGCAGAACCAAGCCAGGAGGGTTTGTTTTTGGTGGAGGACACTATTTCAGGCCATAGATTGAAGTTTGGCATTTTTGAACGCTCCCTCATTGCAAGAGGGGGTGGGTGGGGAAACAAAGCTTTCTGTATCCAAAAACCCGTGGGATGTGAAACACAAGAGCAGTCAAGTACAACATTCCTAGAGTGAACATGTTTACACATGGGGAGGAATGTTTGTCCAGCCAGCAGGTCAACTTCCTGTTTCCTTCTGGGCTGGGACAGACTTCCTCTGCATGTGACTAGAGGTGGGCGTGGCCTCACCTGTGCAGGTAACAACAAAAGCACAGGGCAAGGCAGCCATCTCTCTCTCTTTCACCACATGCATCGAAGAAGCAACATCTGCTTAGCCAAAGATGCTCCCTTGGCCTCCAGCCAAGAGAGGACAAAGGGACTGTCTCCTTATGAGATAGTTTCTAGGTATATGTTACTTTTCTAAGACAAGTCTGCCTTCTGGGATCCAATTGTGAACAGAATGATGTGTGAGTAAACCTTTTTATACTTTTATAGAAGACTGTGTCATGTCTTGTCTTTTATGAGGGAATAAGAAGAAAATAACAAAACATTTATTACAGAGGCTTTAGCAAGCCTGAGCAAACGCATCCACTGTGAGTTTAAAAGGGGGAATGTTACTCTGCTAAATTGTGAACTTGTTTACACAAGTTGGAAAGGCTATAATCAGACAATATATCCTCTCCTGCACCCCTGAACATTCCCACAAAACCGAACACCTTCAAGCCTGTTTTTCTTCCTGACATAGAGCTCTCCTCTCTTCAGGGAATTTCTCGTATGCACACCCGGCCCGCCATGAATGCATGGGCACCTAAATTTAAGTGTCACGCACAAACGGTGGAGAGAGCTGTCAAGGAGGTGACAAAAGCAAGTCAGAATGTAGTTGGTATGATGTAACTATAAAGACATCAATGGAGAATCGAGCCAAATACCCGAAACAGGAATCAAAGAAGGATTTTGTCCCAAAATAGTTCACATTCACAGCTTTATTTTTATTATTATTATTCTTGAAGTAATGTAAATGTAACTTTACATGTCATTATTAGTATTAAGTTATGTCATAATAAAAGTTGGTATTCAATATTCACCTATCCAGTTGCTTAAATGTAGAATTGTCGTCACATTTTGAGTCACATTTTGATTTAAATATCAATACTATCATCATTAAAAGGGGTTTTTTTAAGTACTGGGTTTTGTTGTATCAATTTGCATTCTGCATCTTTTATTGTCCTTTTTTTAAAAAAATGCAATTCCTGCAAAATAAAGCTGAATCAGTCATAAAGTGATGAAAATAGCTGTTTACTTGGCTGTTTTCCTATGTCGCGAAGGCTGAAATTTCAGTTCAGTGGAGGAGGGTCAAGATATTAACTGATATGCATGAAAGTTTAGCTATACAATCCTGACTGGAGTAAGATAAGACCTTTGCAGCATGCATTTTCAAAAAAAAAAAAAATAATAATTTATGAACCACCCTAATTTATGAACCGCAGCACTCAGGTCTCCCTCTCCCCAACCCTCCATCACGCCACAGGGGCAACCCTACCCCCCGAATCCTGAATTTGCACCTTGACCACAGATCTGGTCCGCAGACATTCCTGTCGAGAAAGAGCTTTTTTCCCGGCCAGGGCAGTCCAGTTCACGTGTCCTCTGCATGTGGGCTGTGGCTCCTCTCTAGGAGCGAGCGTGGATTACCCTCTTGCGATTCAGTCCCAGGACATCCCATAATCCCTTAAAAATCCTTCCCAGCTTGGCTTGTGTTCCTCTCTGATGCCATCCAAGCCTTGCCTTGACAGCTTGGGCCGTTTTTCACGCACCCCCCAGCTGCTAACCCAGGCACACGGGTACTTTATTCTTTTCTTTTTAAAATAATTTTTATAGGTTTTCCGTTTAATAATATACATTCACATCATTCTGATCCACTTTGTCCCTCTGGCTCCTTACAGCCAATCTCCTTCCTCCCCTCCCGCCTCATGGCTTTCATAGTCAACCTTTGTATCATTGCATTTTATACATTTTCCAATTCTAATTCATTCATTACTTAGGACGTTAAAATTTACTTGAATATAAAAAGGTAAAAAAACCTCCTCATTACGAGTCTTCAGACAACCCTGAAAGTGATGTTAACTGTTTACAGTGATCTTTCAAATATCGAATGAATTTGCTCCAGTCCTTTTGGAATGCTTGATCATGCTTGGTACTTTCTTTTCTTTTATGTTGAGAACATCGTTTAAGGTGCAAGACCTTATACTTCATGGGTAGGCAAACTAAGGCCCGGGGGCTAGATCCGGCCCAATCACTTTCTAAATCCGGCCCATGAACAGTCCGGGAATCAGCATGTTTTTACATGAGTAGAATGTGTGCTTTTATTTAAAATGCATCTCTGGGTTCTTTGTGGGGCCTGCCTGGTGTTTTTACACAAGTACAGTGGTACCTCTGGATGTGAACGCAACCCGGGTCTGCGTGGGTCGTGATCCGCCACTTCTGCGCATGCGTGTGATATCATTTTGAGCATCTGCGCATGCGCGAGTGGCGAAACCCAGAAGCTTAATTACATCTGGGTTGCCGTGAAGCGCAACCCGAGAATGCTTAACCTGAAGCTACTTCAACCCGAGGTATGACTGTAGAATGTGTGCTTTGATTTAAAATGCATCTCTGGGTTATTTGTGGCAGTGGCAGGGAGCAGGCAGGGCTGGTGTTCGTCCTGGGGGCGTGGCCTCCAGCACAGGCAGGGGGGCAGCCTGCAATGGCACCCCACCGGAATCGCGCTGCCAGGGGCAGTGCGCTTCCCCACACTCCTCTTCCTTCGCCAGTGATTTGTGAGCAGTGGCGTAGCGTGGGGGGTGCAGGGGGGGCCAGCCGCACCGGGCGCAACATCTGGGGGTTAGGGTTAGGGGGCGCAAATCCACGGGTTAGGGGGCGCAAATTACTTGCCTTGCCCCGGGTGCTGACAACCCACGCTACGCCACTGTTTGTGAGGCATAGGAATTTGTTCTCCCCCCTCCCTTCAAAATATAATCCAGCCCCCGACAAGGTCTGAGGGACAGTGGACCAGCCCCCTGCTGGAAAAATCTGCTGACCCCTGTTATACGCCCACCTCCCAAAAACTCCTCCCAATGAAGGCAGTTGCTCGTTTCCCCCTCTTGCCAGTATCAGCTACCTGACATTTAGAAGACATCTGAAGGCAGCCCTGTTCAGGGAAGCTTTAAATGTGTGACATTTTAACATATTTTTAATCTTTGTTGGAAGCCACCAAGAGTGGCTGGGCAAACCCAGTCAGATGGGTGGGGTACAAATAAAAAAATTATTATTATTATTATTATTATTATTATTATTATTATTATATGGCAGATGCTTCTTTCTACTTCTGCCCCCAAGCCAAACTGACTCATTTCCAGGTGAGGTATTCATGGGAAAGCCAAGCATTATGGGAGCATTGCAGTCGAACACCTTGGAAGCATAGAAGGAAAACCACTTCCGTATGGAGTGTGCGGCACAGAAGCAGAAATCTCTCATTGGGGTCTGATTCGCAAACCCCTCAGCGCCATCTTGTGGCTTCCTCTCTGAACAACACCCCAAAGGGGTTGGTGGGGGGAGAAGAGAGATTTTAAACTTTGCTAAGATTTATGTGTCTCTTTCTGGATGGCGGGTGGCACTGTGGGTAAAAGCCTCAGCGCCTAGGGCTTGCCGATCGAAAGGTTGGCGGTTCGAATCCCCACGGCGGGGTGCGCTCCCGTTGTTCGGTCCCAGCGCCTGCCAACCTAGCAGTTCGAAAGCACTCCCAGGTGCAAGTAGATAAATAGGGACCGCTTACTAGCGGGAAGGTAAACGGCGTTTCCGTGTGCGGCTCTGGCTCACCAGAGCAGCTTCGTCATGCTGGCCACGTGACCCGGAAGTGTCTCCGGACAGCGCTGGCCTCCGGCCTCTTGAGTGAGATGGGCGCACAACCCTAGAGTCTGTCAAGACTGGCCCAAACGGGCAGGGGTACCTTTACCTTTACCTATGTGTCTCTTTCTAAGTGTTCAGAATCAGATGGCCTGGCTGCATAAGTGCTATGCTAGATAGAAATTTAAACATAAACAAGGGGGACACGGGTGGCGCTGTTGTCTAAACCACTGAGCCTCTTGGGCTTGCCGATCAGAAGGTCAATGGTTCGAATCCCCATGACGGGGTGAGCTCCCGTTGCTCGGTCCCTGCTCCTGCCAACCTAGCAGTTCAAAAGCACGTCCAAGTGCAAGTAGATGAATAGGTACCGCTCCGGCGGGAAGGTAAACGGCGTTTCCGTGTGCCTCTCTGGTTCCCCAGAAGCAGTTTAGTCCTGCTGGCCACATGACCCGGAAGCTGTACGCCGGCTCCCTTGGCCAGTAAAGCGAGATGAGCGCCGCAACCCCAGAGTTGTCCGCAACTGGACTTAATTGTTAGGGGTCCTTTACCTTTATGCAGGCTTAGAAAATCTCCAGGCCCTTAATTCTTCTTGCCGGGGGTCAGCTTTCTTTGCTTTTCTCACCGTCTCCTTAGGTTTCTAGTCCCTCAAGCGAGAGGGATTTAGGGGCTGGTGAAAGCCCCACTCAATGATCCTGGAAGCTCAGAAAGGCTTCCAACTGGCTGCAACCATTTTGCCTTCTGACTGGTTTAAGACATTTGACTGTGCTCTACAGTATATATTGTTTGAATACGCTGTTTAATACTACTTTGGGGCAGAAAAGGCATGGATAGATAGATAGATAGATAGATAGATAGATAGATAGATAGATAGATAGATATAGATAGATAAGAGGCAGTGTGGAATAGTGGTTACAGTGTCAGAGAAGGACCTGGGAGAAACCAGGGTTCGAATCCGCACCCAGCCATGGAGCTCACTGGGTGCCCTTGGAAGCTAATCGCTGCCTCTCAGCCAAACCTTCCTCACAGAGTAGTTGTGAGGATAAAGTGAGGAGGGGAACAGCCATGTTACCACCTTGAGCTCCTCAAAGGAAACGATGGGGGGGGGGAGATATTAATGCAATAATAATAAAAAAACAGTGGCAGGCATGTCCCAGCCAGAGACAAAATCCCAGTGATCCTTTAATGGAGCAGAGGCCAAACGCATGGCCTCAGGGCCTGGAAACTGCCGGGTCTCATCCTGAATATCCATCCCTTGCAGGCCTCCATCTCTTTTGAGGAGCCTCCCAGCAGCCGACACGAGCCCAGCGCCACACGGGGAACTGACAAAGGAACTGACAAAACTCGCACTATTAAAATTGCCAAAGAACAGCAGCCTGCTTTTTATCTGTGGGAAACTTCTGCACAGACAGTTTTGCTTGGCGCTTTATTACTTTCCGCTGCTGAGGCAGCTTTTCTCCTTTCTTCCATTCTGAGGGGGCCAGGAATTTAATCTGTGATATTTTAAGGGTTTTGCTTTCCCCACTCTGTAATAATATTTATTGCTGGCTGCCTTGGGAGTTTGATCCAAACTTTATAATCGTATGGTTTATGTTTTCAAAATTCATGGTCATCGATAATAACATTGGGGGGGTTTTTGGGGGGGGCAGTCTGGATGATGCCCTGAGTCCCTGCCAATTTTGGGGGTGTTGACGCTGTGAGCCCCTCCGCTATCGTGCTCAAGTTGCACATACGTGCAAATAAGACAATATACCCTAAAAACACCACGGTCTCGGCTAACCTTCATGCCAAGAAACCGAACCCCAAATAAGCAAAGGAACCCCTGGACTCGCACCACTCGGGAGACTGAAATGGGGTGTCACAAGAATCCAGGCTTGCCGTCCTTGGAGGGTTTTAAGCAGAGCTTGGGTGACCCTCTCTCGTGGAAGCTTCAGTTGCAATTCCTGTATGTTCCATTCCACCTTCAGAACAGGCTTGTGGAGTTGTTGTATGTCACATGTCTGTTTACTTCCAGCACAGTCTGCTGGAAACTTCCGTTCTATATTGCTTTTGCTGTACTGCTGTTTGCTTGGACACGAAGGGAAGCAGACATGTTTTTCCCTTTGTATGCTGATGAAAGGTAAAGGGAAGGTAAAGGGACCCCTGACCATTAGGTCCAGCCATGGCCGACTCTGGGGTTGCAGCGCTCATCTCGCTTTACTGGCCAAGGGAGCCAGTACAGCTTCCGGGTCATGTGGCCAGCATGACTAAGCCGCTTCTGGCGAACCAAAGCAGCGCATGGAAATGCCGTTTACCTTCCCATCGGAGCGGTACCTATTTATCAACTTGCTTGTTGACGTGCTTGTTGGAGGGGGATTTCCAGCCGGTGGCAGAGGACAGAGTGACTCCAGGAGACATAGGTGTAAAAACCCAAACTAAAACCAAGACTTTATTACTAAACAATAAACACAAACTCTGGTGGGTGTTATTCCTGCAGGCAGGCTACAAAACTCAGCTTTTTTCTTTTATAGCAATGGCCAGCTACAGCCAATTAATCCCAGAAACTTCTTAAAGGTATACACATGTTTCTGTGCCGAATGTCCCCTAACAGTGCTTTTGAACTGCTAGGTTGGCAGCAGCTGGGACCAAGCAACAGGAGCTCACCCTGCCGCGGGGATTCGAACCGCCGACCTTCTGATTGGCAAGTCCTAGGCTCTGTGGTTTAACCCACAGCGCCACCTGCATCCCTGCTGAATAAATGCCTGTAAATAAGCTTACACATGTCTCTGTCCACCTCTTCTGTTGTGAGAAGATTGATTCACTCTGCTGATAAGAGCGTGCTCCAATTCTGAAAGTTTTGGAGGCTTGAGTCGCTGATTGATGCTGTTCCAAGAACCAGAGTTTGCCCAGCTGCCGGCCGCTGGCTGGAGCCAGCTGTGGGCCTGCCAAATGCCCCCGTCTCCCAGGATGCATCCCAACACTGTATTGCGCGGGGGGTTGGACTGGATGACCTTTGGGGTCCCTTCCAACTCTGGGCTAGGGAGTCTAGAGTCAGGAAATAATAACACCCCTGGAGTAAGGTGATTATAGAGTGTGTGTGCAGGGCATTGCACCTCCACCCTCCCAGAGAAAGGGCCACCCCAGTTTCCTCACCGGGCGACAGCCTAGCTGCTCAAACGCTGAACCTGAGAAAGGCCTCATTCTCAGAGATGCTGAAGGCAGCACAATGAGCTTATCTCCTGCTGCAGAGAGAGATCACAGGTGCGCAGGGAGCATTTTGCACGGCTCTTCAAATTCCTCATTAACAAGCTGATCCTACGGTCCGTGATCCGGGGAGAGGAAAGGGGTGTGCATTCTGCTCCACTCACAGCAGCGCAAGGGGCTGAGCAAGTTTCAAAACGAGACACAGATGGGGAAAAGGGCACATGGGGACAGGAGGCAGCAGCGTCAGCAGGGAAGCACGGCCGTAACAACGTGCCACCAACCAGCCACGAATCTCCTGTGCCGGTGCAACGGTGCCACACCAAAGGATGGCGTGCCCAGGCCCCTAGATGCCCAGGAGGAGGCTCGGCTGGCTGGCCCTGATGCCATGGAGGGTGGCCCCCAGGGCCCAGCTCCAAAGGGTGGTTTTTGCACTGCAGTAGGGATGGGGAGCATCCGGACCTCCCCAGGCGCTGAACTACAATTCACAGCAGCCCTGGCAAACATGATGATGAAATTTAAAAAGGAGGCTGGGAGGAAAGGCAGGATAGATATACAAAAACAAACAAACAAACAAATAATTTTATTTATACCCCGCCCATCTGGCTGAGTTTCCCCAGCCACTTTGGGTGGCTCCCAATCAAATGTAAAAAACAATACAGCATTACATATCAAAAACTTCCCTAAGCAGGGCTGCCTTCAGATGTCTTTTAAAGATAGCTGCTTATTTCCTTGACATCTGACGGGAGGGCGTTCCACAGGGTGGGCGCCACCACCGAGAAGGCCCTCTGCCTGGTTCCCTGTAACTTGGCTTCTCGCAGGGAGGGAACCGCCAGAAGGCCCTCGGAGCTGGACCTCAGTGTCCAGGCAGAACGATGGGGGTGGAGACGCTCCTTCAGGGATCCTGGGCTGAGGCCGTTTAGGGCTTTAAAGGTCAGCACCAACACTTTGAAATGTTGTCGGAAACGTCCTGGGAGCCAATATAGGTCTTTCAAGACCGGTGTTATGTGGTCCCAGTCACCAGTCTAGCTGCAGCATTCTGGATTAATTGCAGTTTCTGGGTCACCTTCAAAGGTTGCTCCACGTAGAGCACATTGCAATAGTCCAAGTGAGAGATAACTAGAGCATGCACCACTCTGGCGAGGCAGTCTGTGGGCAGGGAGGGTCTCATCCTGCATACCAGATGGAGCTGGTAGACAGCTGCCCTGGACACAGAATTAACCTGTGCCTCCATGGACAGCTGTGAGTCCAAAATAAATGTTGAAAGAACATGGCCATGATTTCTGCAGTGCAGGAAGTTGGCCTAGGTGACTCTCTGGGTCTCTTCCAACTCTGTGATTCTATAAGAACATAAGAAGAGGTTGCTGGATCCGGCCAATGGTCCATCTAGGTCAGCATTCCTGTATCCAGAGAGTAGCCAGCACAGCTAGTAGCCTTTCCTAGACTTTTATCCTCCATAAATTTCTCCAGCCCTCAGCCACCCACATTGGAGACCATCGCTGGCTCCTGCAGGAATGAGTTCCACCATCTAACTATGTGATGCATGAAGAAGACCTTCCTTTTATCTTTTAAGGTGTGCAGAGGAGGGCAAGTAAGATGATCAAGGGCCTGGAAACAATGCCTGATGAGGAACAGTCGAAGGAGTTGGGTATATTTAGCCTGAGAAGAGATACGAGAGCCATCTTCAAATATCTAAAGGGCTGTTCCCTTAAATCTCCTCCTGAGTGTACAGTCCCTGCTTTAAACAAAACCATTGATTAAAGGGGCACAGAGAGAAGAAATGCCATGGGGCATCTGCAAAAGCCCCACTGGACACCTTCCTCTGCCCCGGCTGCAACAAAACATGTCTCTCCCGCATCGGTCTCTATGGCCACAGCAGGCGCTGCAAACTTCCAATGGTTTGCCTTCTTTCCTCCATTGTCTCCTGAGACAGATGCCAACCATGCTTGCTGCCACCGCTGTCTCCTGTCCCTCGTCCAGCAAGCCAGTTGTTAAACGCCTGATCTCAATGAGACCCAGCAAAAACCCAAGCAAAAGGGCATTCTTACAGATCAGAAACCTAGAGCCTCGCAAAGAGCCATCCCTAAACTTCAGAAACCTGGAAGTCACGGCAACCAGGTGCAGTCCGAGGGAGGGATCGGCAGCCGCCCTTCCGTTTCAGCCAGATGGTGGTGCCAAGCGTCCAATTTACATTCTGCACTGACCAAGGAAAAGGAGGTTCTGCAGGGATTGGACACGAGAGGGTGCAGTTCGGTACCCAAACACAGGAGACCCAAAGAAGCGAGTGGCAGAGCCAGGCAGGCAGAAGCATTCATGGGATTAGGGCAGGTCCAGACCCTCAACCGCCAGGCAACTCTTCCCCTTGACCGGGATCCTGCCTGCAATGGAATTGGCTTCCCACGACCACCTTCCTGCAAGAGCCTTAACTACGGAGCAAACTTCTGCATGGCCTGAGCCAGTGTTACTCCTGACCGAGGTTCCCTGTCTTAGCCAGGACTTGAAAGCAGAGCTGGACGCTTTCAAAAAGCTTGCAATCCCTCTTAGCATTCACTGTGGTTAAGAGCAGAGGTGCCGGTACTCTGGGCCACACTTTGGGGCAACAACAAAAGAGGTGCCGGTACTGCACACCCTTGAGTAACCCCTGGAATAAAAAGGGCACTAGTCCCTTGCAAGAGGAGGGAGAGCAGTCAGGCTCCTGTGATAAATGCAATGTTTACAATGTAATAAATAAAATTATAATATAATTAAATGTACACCCAGAGTGTATGCCCAGAGTGGCTGGGGAGACTCAGCCAGATGGGCGGAGTATAAATAATAATAAATTGTTGTTGTTGTTGTTGTTGTTGTTGTTGTTGTTGTAATAAAATAAACAAATAAGCAAGACCCACTCCTGACATCTTAGCCCGAGCTAGAAGGCGCATCCGCCAAAAGTGTGAGAGAGGAAACAGAATTGCAGGGTCTCCAACCCCCTGCAATGTGAACTTTTATTTTATAAGTGAACTTTTAAAACTTGATGAAATGAACCTGCTCCTTCTGCTCCTCACTCTCCATTCGAATGGCTTCTAGAAATTAATATTAAAATATCAAACCAATAAGGGATGCGGGTGGCGCTGTGCTACAGAGCCTAGGACTTGCCGATCAGAAGGTCGGTGGTTCGAATCCCCGCGACGGGGTGAGCTCCCGTTGCTCGGTCTCTGCTCCTGCCCACCTAGCAGTTCGAAAGCACGTCAAAGTGCAAGTAGATAAATAGGTACCGCTCTGGCGGGAAGGTAAACGGCGTTTCCATGCGCTGCTCTGGTTCACCATAAGCGGCTTAGTCCTGCTGGCCACATGACCCGGAAGCTGTACGCCGGCTCCCTTGGCCAGTAAAGCGAGATGAGTGCCGCAACCCCAGAGTCGTCTGTAACTGGACCTAATGGTCAGGGGTCCCCTTTACCTTTATCAAACCTATAATCTATGTATTAACATGAAACACTTTCTGAAATTGCAGGAGCACAGAAACATATCTGAGAGTTGAAGTGCTTCCCTCTAAAAACAAAAGGAGTTATTAGTTGCCAATGGTTCTATCAAGCTGCATCTTTCAACAGGAAAGTGACCTGACTTAACAGTGTGAAAGCCTTGTTTCTTTCTGGCCAGTCTCATCTCCTGGCTGCTGAGCTGCCACCAGCTCCCACGGATGAACGAGCCCTGGCAGCTGCTGCTTCTGTGCTGCTCCCAAGTCGTGGGAAGGTCCTGGGACAGCAAGACCCGGGTCTGGCTCCCTTGAGGAGGAAGAGAGTGTTCTGGAGGCTTGTGGGATTTTGCAGTACTACATTGGGTTTATTTGTAAATGTTTTACTGCAGAAATGCAGGCATGGGGGAAGAAGGCTCCACGGTCAACTCTCTGCCTCTGCGATGTGTATGCGAACACCTGCACAGGTTACATCAAGGACTATCCCCTAAGTCAGGCATGTCCAAAGTCTTGTTTTGGGGACCTAATATGGCCCGCCAGTCAGTTTAATCCAGCCCCTGTGGCAGTTAATGTGGCAGGTTGAGAGGTGTTCCCTACCAGGACAGACTTTGCTCGTGTGCTCAAGACATCGATTCCATAAAACATATTTTGTTGCACTGTGCAAAATATGAGCAAGCCGGGGCTGAACTGATACTACCCTTGCTGGTACCTTTCCCGGGAAAATCAGAGGCTTACTATGTCAGGTTCCTATTGGAAGACCGGACAAATGCTAGAACATTAGCAGTGGCAAAGTTTTTATCGATGGCTGCAAGAACCAATGGTCCCTATATTCTGAACGAAATGCTTGTTTAACCTGGAGGTAGGCTGTATGAATTGTGTATTGTTTTGTAACGATTTGTTGGGTCTCTGGACCGTAGTAAAGATTGTTGTTGTTGTTAATTTCCTGGGGTAAAATCCCCAAAAAAGCTCAACTTCATGCATCTTCATGCATCTTCACTTCATCAAATCTGGCCTTCTGAAAAAAGTTTAGGCACCCCTGTCCAAGTTTACTTTCTTGGGCTCCATGATCACTGCAGATGGTGACAGCAGCCATGAAATTAAAAGACACCTGCTCCTTGGGAGAAAAGCGATGACAAACCTAGACAGCATCTTGAAAAGCAGAGACATCACCTTGCCAACAAAGGTCCGTAAAGTAAAAGCTATGGTTTTCCCGGTAGTGATGTATGGAAGTGAGAGCTGGACCATAAAGAAGAGTCCCATGGACTGCAAGAAGATCAAACGCATCCATTCTGAAGGAAATCAGCCCTGAGTGTTCACTGGAAGGACAGATCCTGAAGCTGAGGCTCCAAGACTTTGGCCACCTCATGAGAAGAGAAGACTCCCTGGAAAAGACCCTGATGTTGGGAAAGATGGAGGGCAGAAGGAGAAGGGGACGACAGAGGACGAGATGGTGGGACAGTGTTCTTGAAGCTACCAGTATGAGTTTGACCAAACTGTGGGAGGCAGTGGAAGACAGGAGTGCCTGGCGTGCTGTGGTCCAGGGGGTCACAAAGAGGCGGACATGACTAAATGACTCAACAACAAGAACAACAAGCCCTAAGTGGAATGGGGCAGGGAGTACATCTCCTTCTAAAGCTCTGCTCCTCTGTTCAATATACTCAGGACAGATCTCCAGCATATTGTCTCCAGCCATTTGCTCCCATTGAAGCAACATCAGCCAGTCATTCTGTGCCACAATGTCCATAACAAAGGAAGGCTGCCCAGTCGCCTTAACCATACTTTTTTTTAAAAGTCTGTGTGTAAGAACAAGGAAGCCCTGTTCTCACAGTGACGATCCAGATGTTCATGATGGCCAAGAGCACTTTCCTCTCCTCCATCACAACTACTCAGAACAGTACTCTGCATAACTTTAGCAAGAGTTTCAAGACCACATAGAAACCCTGCTAAAATAAAGGGGGGGAGTCTGCAGTACTTGGGGCGGCCACTAGAGGGCAAGCCTCCCCTGGGATTAGACAACATTGCCATAAAATTATATATACCATATTTTTCCGTGAATAACACACCCCCGTGTATAATACACCCCCTATTTTGGGAGAGTCAAAATTCAGAAAATGGGGGGAGATTGCCCCCGTGTATAAGACTACCCCCCCTTTAACATTATTTTTTAATTTAAAAAAACCTTAGTATTATACAAGGAAAAGTACGGTATGTTTCTGCATGTGGGGAGCGCTTGCCTCTCGCACCCTCGGGGTTCTTTATTTTAGAAGTTCAGCAATCAAAGCAAAACGCTTTGACATTTCCTAAAGATGCTGGCTGGTAAATGAAAGGTCTACATCAACACTTATTTATAAATCCATGTTTAAGAAGAAGAAAACGCCACCAGAAGCCATGGTAAAGAATGAAAAGTATTAAAAAGCGAAGCAGCCTGCAGTTTTGAAGTCTAATGGAAGGCCAGATCCCTGAGAGAGGGAAGGGAAGGGAAGGTCAAAGCTCCTCCAGGAAGAGAGGTCTGCAGTAACTGCATCCCAAACCAAACAGTCACATCTTAGAAGCAAGAGGCCTAAAGAGGGAGTCATAGGCGAATAGAACTGCAGAGTTGGAAGGTGTTACGGAAATTACCGGGGGGGGGGGGCACATCATTAAAGTTAAATATTACAGATATTATGCCTGAATGTATCCTTTCAACTTGACAGCTCAGGGAAGTTACCTAGCTTCAAAAATAATATTGATACGGAAGGGGGGGGCATGTCTTCTTCACCTCCTTCTTCGCTACAATATATCCATTTATTTCCAACTGTCAATGACAGAAGGGACTAAAATCTATAAATCATAGAAAATCAATGTGCCAATTTCTCTAGAACTCCATGACACCTTCCCTGTCCTCCATAATCCCTCAAGCAAGGTGTTAAGACCCTAATCCTGTCAAATCACTCTGCCTGGCCTTTCCTCTGGGCAATGCCAGGTGGTAGACTATGCATACATGGACCATTGTCTTCTCATCACCTGGACTCAGGATGTGCTTATCTATGCATATCTCCAGCTCTGCATATTCCCCCCTCCCTCCTCCATATGTTAATTCTGTGTAATGATGTAATCTGTGTAACCCAACCTCTTCTTAATGTATTCATGATGTAACTGGGATGTATTTTGCACTGTATTCTGGGACATGGAGGGAAGTTTAAAAAGTTCATGTCACCCCTTTCTCGCTGTTCAATCACACCTTGAACCTTATTGCGCAATAAACATGGATCTTCTGCAGTTTGCTCCTGTCTCCGGCTGAACTCATTTTCCTCCGCAGGGACCCGCGGACTTAGTCCGACGAGCTGGGTGGCAGAGCAGCCTCGCACCCAGATTTTGCCATAACAGGATGGCGCCCGAACGTGGGGCTGGAGGTTCTCCTGCGTTGCTGACCGGGGGCCCCAAAATCTTCAGCCGGCTCCGGGCCATTTTGCCTGGGAAGATCCTTTGGACCCCCGGCCATCTTCCAGGCGGTAATCGAAAGCCCCAGGAGTTCAGCCGGGGAGCAAAGAGGGATCCAGCCAGCTTATTCATCAATCCAGGGATCATAATTGAAGACGCGTGAGTATAAGGGAAATCAAGTGCACTGGTGGGAAGGGGGTGGAAGTCTCCTGGCAACCAAATTCTCTGCCCTCCTCTCTATCGTTCTTCTCACCTTTCTCTTGGTCTGGTTAGTGAGAGAGACCGTGGACCGCTGCTCAACCCGAAAGGGGGTTCTGAGCTCTATTTCTTTTTCTTAAAACTCCAGCCAGCCGCACCAATTGGGAACCCGAACATAAGACGGAGAGACCCGACTTGAAAGATAGACGACTCTCCGCAACGGGTGTCCCCAGTTGAAAGCAAGGGGTTGGAGCTCTCTTTCCGATCTTCCCTAGCGTCCTAACAAGAGGCAGGAAGTGGTCTGGCTTTCTATCTCAATCCCAGCCGCACTGGTCGGTGCCACGTATCGTGCGTGAGCCCGCTTCCAAAAGCAAGGGGGATTTTCGGTTCGAAACTCTGTCCAGGGACCACCTGATCTGGCACCGCATGGTGCGGGCGTCCAGTAGGGCCCCTTTTCCTGAGATTGTGACGATAGGTAGGAGGTTGCCAGGAAGGACAGCCCAGGAGGATTGGGCGGGCAGAGTGGAAAGGAACCCCAGATTATGGAATAGTAAGTAAGGATAAGGAAAAGGAATAGAATAGTTAGAGCTCGTTAAAAAAACCCCCATAGGAAGTTGCCAAGCAACAGGAGAAACCCCAAAATAAACCCCTATACAGGTTACCCCAAATCCTAATCAACCCCTCTCTTTCTCCCGTCCCTATCCCAGACACCCCTCCCCAAAAAAAGGAAAAACAACAAAAAGCAACAACAGCAACGCATGCATATATAAAAAGGGGTACCCAGACAACCAAGCGTTGTGAGCCCTGCCAGTTTGATTAACTGGTGGTGTATTTGAAGGGGCAAGGAGGCTCATAAAACCATGTGGGACCTTCCTACTAATTTCACTTAATGAAGCCAAAGGAAGCGGCCCAACTCCTTGCAATAACCAACTAAAGGATGAGAATATATATGTTTACATGTTGTCTGTTATATGTGTTGTCTGTTAATTCATATATGAGAATATGTATGTTTACATGTTGTCTGTTACATGTTGTCTGTTACGTGTGTTGTCTGTTCCTTCTGTCTCTGACAGACTGCCTTTCTTAAGGCTGCATAGTTTAAACTACAAGCTTGCTCCAAAATTTTAAATCTAAGAAAGCCATGTTGGGCCTTATCAATCTTAAACAAGACAAAAATGAGAATGAAGTGTGCAAATGTTTGTTATTTGTGAGAGGCTCTAAAAGAGTTTTCCTCCCAAGTGGTAAAATCCTGTATATGTGCTACTTGTGTTCTGAAAAGAGGATTACCCCACCTCCTTCCTAAGTGAGGAGGGTGATTTTAAGTCTAATGGTAAATTATGTTTTGTTGTAACTTTTGAGTTTGTGAGTACACCTGTGTTCCAGTCTATTTTGGAATGTGAAGTTAACCTAATGTTTCTGCTGCAAAAGCCTAGTTGAGCACAATTGCTCTCTCAAGCTAAAATGCAGTGTATGTATTAGATTAAGCATATTCCTATGAAAGTATGGTGTTCCTTCTAAGAAAATATCTGAGTCCAGTTTTAACTTTGATTTGGTTGGACAGAAGAGTTATTGTAAGGCTCCTGATATCAGTCTCTATAAGACTTCCTGGTCTCTTTTCTTAGAAAATGCCCCCCTTGTCTCATTCTATCTCTTTCAGGTTTTTTTCTTCTTACTTCTGTGCCAGGTAAATTTACTCCCAAGTAAGCTTCCTTTAAAGGAAACTGCAAAGGGGGGGGGCATAGATTAGGCTTACTATTCCTCTGCAAGTTCAGGAAAAATTGTTCACTTTTGTATTCCTTTTAAATCAAATCTATGGCTGTTTTAACTATCCTCTCCCTATCTTAGGAAAAACGTTCACTTCAATCTTCACTCAAACTAGCTTCAAGATCTGCTAAAAGGGTTATGTATAAAGTTGGGTACTTTTATTTTCCTCTTCCTTAGTACATGGTAGGAGCATAGATGTTTCCTTTCCCAGTTGTAAATCTGTACTTAAATGTGTATGTCTCTTTGGTAGTACAAATCTTGCTGTGAAATCTTGCTGTGAACCCTATATTTTGGAGGGTTGGACTAGATGACCCCAGGGTCCCTTTCAACTCTCCCAATTTGTGGCTGTGTGGAAGGACATGTGTCTGCAAGCATTGGAGGGTAATTCTTAAATTCTAGTGTCGTGATGGAGTTGAAATCCAGCCTAGCTTTGCTCTTTAGTTTTAAAAGGTGAGAGGTGAAAGCCATGATGTTTTGAAGCAGAACTGGTGAGGTCAGGCATTTAAGTGATTACAGTGTTTATCATTTTGTCTATTTACAAACATCAGACTTAAAAGTCTACTCAGAGTTTAAGCACATACAAATTCATAATCAAGCAGAATCAGCCTTTACCATCCTGTAAATAAAGGGCAGGAAAATTTGTCTGCAAATGGTAATGCTGAAATGAATGAGAATATTAAGATCTTATGAATTCTGACTCTCTGGCCATTTTTCCCATATATAAGGGCGTGGCATTGTTCTGCGAATGGCCAGAGGGGTATTAGCCCTTTCCTGTACATAAAGGAAGCAGTCGTTTTGCTTGGGCTCCAATTGCTAGCTTTGGTGAATACTTGAATTGCTGAGGTTTTTTTTTTGTTTGTTTGTTTGTTTGTTTTAAATCTAACCCTATTTTTTTAAAAAAATCTACTCCTTACCCTTCCCTTCCTTTATTCAAATGGTAATTTAGCCAAAAGATGCAACAATTCCAATAGTAGAAAAGGTTTGCTGAGACATGAACTCTGCGCATGCACAGAGGCTGGATCAGCTTGAAAGAGAGAGAGAGAGAGAGAAAGAGAGGAAGGAGGGGGGAAAGGAGGTTTGGAGAGCGTGTGCTGCAAGGAGAAACCTTGGAACCATTGAGGGAAATCACCCTTAATGTGTCTTTTGCTCCAAGGGCTACTTAAGACAAAAGGGTTAAGTACTGGACCATCAAAAGTCAAGAAGTTGCCAAGTTTCAAATCTTAACATGCCAAAGTCTTTTCACAGGTAAATATCAAAGCACTCCTACTGTGAGTTCCTCTCCTGAGTAGTTCGCCTCCCCAATGGAATTTAAATTTTATAACAGTTTTTTGTTTTTTGTTTTTGTGCGTGTGTATGCCTATACATTTTAGGAACACCATTTCCTGACAGACCTCTCACATGAAATAATTTTCCCTTTTAACAGGATATGTGAACCCCACTAACAAAGTGTTTGTCCCTTCCTTTCTCCCACAGCACAAATGATAATGAGGGGATGCAAACAGTGATTTAAATACTCTATAAAAAGTAACTGCATTTGTATTTCTTTTTGTATTTCTTCCCCTAAAGCCAAACAGTCACTTTCTTTCTGTTCAGCAAAACAAGTCTGAATCCCTGCTAGTTGATCTCCCTCTATCTCTTTGTGGCTTTGACATTTTTCTTAGGTTACAAATAATCTGTTTTTCATTTATTAATCAGTTGTTCACTGGGTTAGAATGCCAAAACAGGTTACTTCAGGTTTTTTTTTAATTTTGTGTGTCTTAGCATTTATTTTTCGTTCCTCATAGGTCATTGTGTGTGTGTGTGTGTGTGTGTGTGTGTGTGTTTGTGTGTGTGTTTTACTTTTGGGACATGTCCATCAAATATTGAAAATCATTTTAAACCTTTTTTCCATTGTTTTCCCATTTTTTTGTCCAGTAGTAATCTGCGTGGTTTTGATAATATCTTTGTATTATTTAATAATAATTCTTTTCTGAATCTGATGTCTTTGTGTCAAGTCCGTTTTCATCTGAATGGTAATCTAATTTTTTGCTTTTTTACTTTTAACCTTTGTTGTATTTTTACAGTTCTCTTTCTATGCATGTGGAATAATTTTTTATTTAATAATATGAAAAACAAGAAGAAAAACTAAGTGAATGAAAGCAAACAAACTTAGCACATAATAACAGTAATTATATGAAAATGTGATAATAATATTAAACTGAGTAAAATGCTTAACTTGCTAAGATAACTCAAGGAGATTGGGGGGGGGCTTTTGCCCCTTCCTTTTTCTAACTCTGTCTTTTAAGTCCCCAAAAACCCTGCACCCTTACAGAATGTCACTTCTACAGATGTGCAATGATGAAAAAGCAGCAACAACCCCTCAACTCAGTTCTTCACCATCACAAGACCTGCAACAACAGACACAAGAGTTTCAAAAGGCCCACAGCTATCTCTTTAAAAGGATATAGACTGAGGGGGGAGTGAGGGGGGGGAGTTGAATTCCAAGGACATTTTCTCACTTTTGAACCTTAAGACTGTGCTCCAGCATTGAGAAGATCACAATTGTCTCAAGATATGCAATTGATATTTAATTAGTTTGTTTTGTACTATGTGTTATTATATAGGAATGTTGAAATGTGCCTTGACAGTGTGATTTCCACAAAGGGGGGGGGGGCTACTTTTTGTCTGTAATTGTTTTATGTTTAATGTCTTATTCCTTACACCCCAGTGGAGGATTCTCATACATTTTATGTGTTCTAATAGACCAGGCTATTGTGTAGTTCAATGTTTAGATTGTCCCACCTGGCACTCTGCCAACTCTAAATCCTTTTTTAAAAAATGTGCTAAAACTCAAGGAGAAGCTTCTAAGATACATGAAGGTGGATATGCTTTGGTTTAGCAGGAATGGTCCCTTATAGAGTTAAATTGACTCATTTGGAGAAGTGCCCCTTTTAAGAATGGTTTTGTTTAACATATTGGCTTTGAAAAGTTGAGAACCATGGGGCAAGATAAATTCAAATTGGACTCTGTTAGAATTGGGCATGTGTATCCAGGCTGCAACTAGCTTTTGGTCCTTAAGAGCAAGCGAACAACTTTCCATGAGTGCAAGACCAGAGCCTGCAATAATAAAACCCCATTGAATGGCCAAGGCAAAGACGTTTCCCTCACGATATGTCCGAAACCTGTGCCAGCTATGATGAGTGACAGGCGACATGGTTAAATGAAAGCCCTGAGGGGATTCAACAGGATGTGTTACTATACCACTATGCCGGTGTGAGACCACAGAAGAGCTAGCTTGCACCTGAAAACACAAAAACGGTGGGGCTAAAAAGCAAGCTGATTTTTTTCCCAGTCAGTAGTGGACCTTCCTGCTAAATGTAAGGCATACACCACTATAGAAAATGTTTCTCCCAAGAGCTAGAATGACACAAGTAATTTTGTAACAAAATACAACAGATGTTCTTTTAAGTAATATCCTATATCCAGCTATCTGCACTGCTATACTTGCAAATGACCGTAAGAGGCATGGCTTGCAAGTCCCTTTCAGGTTTGCATAAACCCACACATCTGGTACGGTTGATACAAAGTCATTATTTAGCGCATATCTATATAACACACGTACATTGTATTGCTCTGTGTTGCTCCCTCCTTCGCTGCCCTCTTCTACCTTCCCAGACTATGTACAAATGTGGCAAATGGGGGAAGGGGAGTACGAGATCACCGAAATCTAGGGTGCGGAGAAAAGATTTGCAAGTTCTTACAGAACTTTAATGCAAATCTATCTCCGAATGGGGGACTGATACGGAAGGGGGGGGCATGTCTTCTTCACCTCCTTCTTCGCTACAATATATCCATTTATTTCCAACTGTCAATGACAGAAGGGACTAAAATCTATAAATCATAGAAAATCAATGTGCCAATTTCTCTAGAACTCCATGACACCTTCCCTGTCCTCCATAATCCCTCAAGCAAGGTGTTAAGACCCTAATCCTGTCAAATCACTCTGCCTGGCCTTTCCTCTGGGCAATGCCAGGTGGTAGACTATGCATACATGGACCATTGTCTTCTCATCACCTGGACTCAGGATGTGCTTATCTATGCATATCTCCAGCTCTGCATATTCCCCCCTCCCTCCTCCATATGTTAATTCTGTGTAATGATGTAATCTGTGTAACCCAACCTCTTCTTAATGTATTCATGATGTAACTGGGATGTATTTTGCACTGTATTCTGGGACATGGAGGGAAGTTTAAAAAGTTCATGTCACCCCTTTCTCGCTGTTCAATCACGCCTTGAACCTTATTGCGCAATAAACATGGATCTTCTGCAGTTTGCTCCTGTCTCCGGCTGAACTCATTTTCCTCCGCAGGGACCCGCGGACTTAGTCCGACGAGCTGGGTGGCAGAGCAGCCTCGCACCCAGATTTTGCCATAACAATATAAAATCATCTCCTTTCCCAGTTTCCTCCATTCCAAAGCTATTTTCCCCTTGCAAAAGGACTCCAGGAAGTGCCCAGAGGTGACAATTGCTGGGCTCATTGTTAGCCAAAGGAAGCCAAATCTCATCACCTGACTCGCCTCAGGCTCCAGACATGCAAAGGAACTTCTGTTGTACTTTTGGGTGGTGGGTACTTAAGACATATTTGTCTATGCTAATCTTATACCTGAGTCTTGCCCTGCCATGTCTCCTTATGCTAATCTTGTACCAAGGACTTGTCTGGACATGTTTGCCAAGGTTAACCCCTCCCCTTTTGTGACATGTCAGTGATATAGCAATGATGCTGTACGAACTGTATTCTGGGATACGGTGGGAAAGTTTTAAAAGTCCTTGTCACCCCATCCTCGGGGTTAAAGTTTGCTCTTTGAACCTGTTGCACAATAAACTTTGGTCTACAGCTATTTGCTCCGGTTGGCTGGACTCCTTCCTTTATTCCACAGGGACCCGCGGGCTCTGCCCGACCAGCTGGGTGACTGAGCAGCCTCACACCTAGATTTTTCCATAACAGAAGGATACCTCAAAGATCATCGAGTCCAACTCCCTTCCATGCACAAAGCACAGTGAAAGAATCCCTAGCAGATGGCCACCCAAACTTCCTAAAAGCCTCCAACGAAGGAGAGTCTACCACTTTCCACAGGAGTCTGTTCCACTGTCAAACAGTGGCTCCATCTCCCCTGGAGACCTTCAGGTATTTGAGGATGGCTATCAGATCACTGCAGATGGTGACAGCAGTCACGAAATTAAAAGATGTCTGCTTCTTGGGAGAAAAGCAATGACAAACCTAGACGGCATCTTAAAAAGTAGAGACATCACCTTGCCAACAAAGGTCCTTATAGTTAAAGCCATGGTTTTCCCAGTAGTGATGTATGGAAGTGAGAGCTGGACCATAAAGAACGCTGATCGCCGAAGAATTGACGCTTTTGAATTATGGTGCTGGAGGAGACTCTGCAGAGTCCCATGGACTGCAAGAAGATCCAACCTCTCCCATCTGAAGGAAATCAGCCCTGAGTGCTCACTGGAAGGACAGATCCTGAAGCTGAGGCTCCAGGACTTTGGCCACCTCGTGAGAAGAGAAGACTCCCTGGAAAAGACCCTGATGTTGGGAAAGATGGAGGGCACAAGGAGAAGGGGATGGCAGAGGACGAGATGGTGGGACAGTGTTCTCGAAGCTACTAGCATGAGTTTGACCAAACTGCAAGAGGCAGTGGAAGACAGGAGTGCCTGGCGTGGTCTGGTCCAGGGGGTCACGAAGAGGCGGACACGACTAAACAACTCAACAACAACAACAATCAGATCACCTCTGTTTTCTCTTCTCCAGGCTAAATATCCCCAAAGCCCTCAACAGGCTCAGTTTCCAGACCCTGGATCATCTTGGTCACCCTCCTCTGCCCACCTACCAGCTTGTCAACATCCTTCTTAAATTGTGGCACCCAGAATTGGACACAGATCTCCAGGCAGTGCTGGATTTACGTATAAGCTAGACAAGCTCTAGCTTAGGGCCCCACTCTCTTGGGGACCCCCCAAAAAAATTAAAGAAAAAAACAACTTGGATGTACATGACCCCACCCACAATCCCTGAGCTCCTCTGGAACAGGTGCTGGTGCCTTTTACACTGGATTTTTTTAAAAACAAAAAAAAAATTTTTATTAAGATTTTGCAACAAATTTTAACATAATCACTGCTAATAAAAAGAATCACAAATTACCTTTTCAATTCCCGCCCCCCCCCCCCCGGGCGACTTCCCCAAACTTCCCTTTCTGGTTTATAACATATTCATTTCTTCTGCCTGCAATTTCATATCCCTTATATACTAAAATTGAAATTATACCTCATTATTCTATTATTAACATTTTAACCTCATATTTACGTTTTCTTTTTATGTTTGTTAATTGTAAGCGTTTTAGTCAAATCCTGCAAGTGAGTCCATTTCGCCACATTGTTTCTGTATATACATCATACTGTCACGCCTCGGGTTACAGCCGCTTCAGGTTGCGTTTTATCGGGTTACGCACCCGCCAGAAGTACCCAAACGAGTTATTTCCAGGTTTTGGCGGTTGCACATGCACAGAAGCGCTAAATCGCACTTTGCACAAGCGCAGAAGCGCTGGATTGCAACCCGCGCATGCGCAGACACGCTGCTGCAGGTTGCGAACGTGCATCCTGAAACCTGAGCATCCACTGTGAAAGGTTCCCGAACTTTTTTGAAGTCTCTCTCGTCCTTATCTTTAAGTCTTTCAGTCAGCTTTGCCATTTCGGCACATTCCATCCATTTTTCTTGCCCCTGTTCTTTCTTTGGCATTTCCTCGCTTTTCCATCTCTGAGCCAATAAAATTCAAGCTGCTGTTGTCGCACACAGCCACAACCCCACACAACCACTTGGCTGCCACTGAATCCTACACAGATGCTCCACTACAGTCACAGCCACTTCCTAGAATTGTAGAGCTGGAAGGGACCCCAAGGGTCATCTAGTCCAACCCCCTGCAATGCAGGAATCTCAGCTGAAGCATCCATGACAGGTGGCCACCCAAGCTCTGCTTAAAAACCATCTCCCAAGACTGTTGCCCTGTCGAACAGCTCTTATCTTCAGACTCCAACATCAGGAAGAACTGCCTAAGAGGTCAGAACAAGGCTCTGGCAGGCTTGGAAGTGAGCCAAGATACTATTATGGGTTTGGGGAGCCAGTCTGGATGATGCCCTGAGTCCTTTCCAAATCTTGGGGTCTTTTACTCCGTGAGGGTTATGATAGAATAGTCTATTGTTGAACTGGTCAGTAAGACGGTAACCTTAGCTGGCCACTCAGGTGTCTCCATCAACATCCCAAAAGGAGGAGCCAGGCTGCAAATGTGAGGGGCCCCTCCAGGCTAAGGGGCGGGCCTTTCCTCCAGCCCCCTCCCCTGTCTGCTAGGTAGGAGGACATTAGCCTGGCTGGTGTTTGAGCTGAGTTGGAAGCAGGCTGGAAGCTGGCTTGCTCCGCACGGGATCCTCTAACAGGGAAACAAGAGATGGTGGGGTGTTAATGCTGCAAGGCTCAGGTTGAATATATGTGCAAATAAAGCCTATATCCTAAAGCCATATACAGTCATACCTCGGGTTACAGATGCTTCAGGTTGAGTTTTTTCGAGTTGTGGACTGCCAAAACCCAGAAGTAAGGAATGGGTTACTTCTGGGTTTTAGCAGTTGTGCATGTGCAGAAGCACTAAATTGCACTTTGCACATGTGCAGAAGCGCCAAATCGCAACCCGTGGGTTGCGAACTTGCATCCCGCACGGATCACGTTCACAACCAGAGCGTCCACTGTATCTGAAGACAGCCCTGTTTAGGGAAGTTTTTAATGTTTAATGCTGTATTGTGTTTTTAATATTTGGTTGGGAGCCACCCAGAGTGGCTAGGGAAACCCAGCCAAATGGGTGGGGTATAAATATATTATTATTATTATTATTATTATTACTACTATTATTACTATTATGATTATGATGATGATGACACCACAGGCTCCGCTGACCTCCGCCCCACGGAAACCAAACCCTGGTAAGCGCCTTGAACCCCTAGTGCCTCTCAGAGGTTGAGGTGACGTGTAATGGTGCAAATATTAAGGATGCTGTAGGATTCTGGAGCTAGAAGCCTCCTAGGAGGTCTGTGCTGGTGATACAGCCTCATCTTCAAGGGGAACGTGGTTGTATCAAGGCTGAGGAATCACAGGCAAGCAATGGGACAGCAGCTTCCTAGGCTGTGGGCTTCTGGAAGTGTGGGGGCAAAGCCAGGCACGCTCCCCTCCTTCCCCGGTCAAACGGGGAACCCTCTATGCTCCAGATCCATCGGGAGACGGCCGGCTGCCAGGCTTGTCGCTCTGTGGTCATTCACAGAAAGCCTTGGCTGACTCCAAGCGCACTTGGATTAACAAGACGGACACAGTGGCGAGGGAGCCCGGCCAGCCGCTGTCGCTCGCCAAGGCCAGCAGCCAAGGGGGGGGGTGGATCCCAAAGGAACAGGGCCAGCAGCCAAGTGGGAAGGAAGGAAAGGACTCGGTCACTGGCTGGCCCAACCACACACAGCGCAGCCCATCTCCCCAGCTGCAAGGATGCCTGCCACAAAGTCACAAGGGGGCCTGCCCACCCCCAGTCCTGCTGGGGCTACTGCAAGGGGATGCACCCTGGAATCTCCTGCAGAGGAGGAGGAAGAACCCAAACAGGAGAGGACCAAAGAGGCGTCCCTGTGAGAAGGGCAGGCGAGCAGCCAGCTGCCAGGCAAACCTTTTCCCATGGGCTGGGCTCACCTGCCCCTAGGCCAGGGGTCAGCAAACTTTTTCAGCCGTGGGCTGGTCCACTGTCCCTCAGACCTGGTGGGGGGCCAGGATATATTTTGAAAAAATATATATGAATGGATTCCTATGCCCCACAAATAACCCAGAGATGCATTTTAAATCAAAGCACACATTCTACTCATGTAAAAACATGCTGATTCCCAGACCGTCCGCGGGCCGGATTGAGAAGGCAAATGGGCCGGATCCGGCCCCCGGGCCTTAGGTTGCCTACCCATGCCCTAGGCAGTCAAGTCTGATTTGCCTCTGCTTTATAGTTCTGTGGTCTTTCCCCTTCTGAAATGTTTATTTCAACTTTCATAAGGACCGAAGGACAGCCGGCTGGATCAGGTGGGGGGGGGCATATTGTCCAGGATCCTGAAATCACAGTGGCCAACCAGATGCCCCAAGGGGAAACCTGCAAGCAGGATCCCAGCACAAGAGCAACTCTCCTCTCCTGTGGTTTCCAGCAACTGGGATTGAGAAGAATTGATGCCTCCAACCGCAGAAGAGCCAAACCATCCTGCCTAGTAGCCACCGCTAGCCCCCTCCTCCTCCACGAATTAGTCTCCTCCTCTTTTCATGCCATCCTTGCCTTCCGCCCTTTCTGGACTTTCTTTCCAGAGCCACTTCTAGCTCTGTTCAGGCCTTTTGGTGCATGGAGGCAGCTCTGGGGGGCTCTGGGATCATGACCTCTGGGCTGCGCATGAGCTCAGGATTGGACATGGGAACCTCAGGGGGGTTTGGGAACATCCCTCAACCTTTTTGCAAGCACATCTTCCAAACTTCCTAGCTGCACAGCCGGCCGGGGGGGGGGGGGCTCTGCCTTTCCACACCTCCCACCATCGCGTGTGTTTGTGCGCATGGAGGAATGTGCAAGCGCTCTGTGGAAACCCAAGCCCTCGTCACCTGCAGGCCCCACAATGCGGCCGCTCTCACAGCTGCTGCCTCTTCTCAGTCCACCTGCTTGATCCGGCCCACAAAGCAGGGACCCACCCAGGGAGAGGCAGGGCTCTCTAAACCCATTAGAGCCGATTTCACCGTGACTAAGGCGGAGAAGGGGATTACGGCGGAGCAGAGGGGCTTTGTGCCGGGATCGAGGCAGTAAACCTTTAAAGCGGAACAGGGAAAAGGAGGCAGAGGGAGAGAGAGGGCTCCGTGGCCACAAATGGGGGCTCCGGTCTGGGCAAGGGTGCCAGCTGCCCATTCCCCTGTTCTTGCCAGATTCCACGGCCGGCACAGCGCTCTCCCAGAAATGAAAAGGCCCTTTAATCCTCTGGTGCAAACAGCGTCTCAAGAAGGCATCCAGGGCAGTAGCTGAGGGTGTCGGGCCCAGCAAGAGGGATTTCAGGGGCCTTGCAAGGCCAGCTCTCCCCCGGCTCAGTCAGGGACTAGATGGGCTCTCTCCTTGCCTGAACTTTGCACAAACTGCTGTGCTGCTTGGAGGAAGGAAGAGATACCAATATAATTCCTTTAATTCATCCGAAGTGATTGTTTTCATGCCATCTCGCACCCAAACATGCACAGCCCGCGATCTAGCAGCATCATGAATGAATTCCAAAATACTATAATGATTTTGGGGGGGAGGGGGTCAGTCTGGATGATGCCCCGAATTCCCTACTGTTCTTGGATTCCTGCATCTGTGGGAGTAGAAGTTCCCAGCCCTCCCTGGAGGTGCGGAAAGGGACTGAACCCGGGTCCTTCTGCAAGCAGAGCAGGTGCTCAGCCCGCTGAGCCACAGCAACCCAAATCCTCAGGACCAAAGAAGCAAAACTTGGCAAGCCCTCAACAACCATCCTCCAGGGTGCCTCCAAAGTGCCAATCCCTCTGAGGCAGGCAGCCTTCCTCCAGCTCAGCCCATGCCTTCGCCAGGGCACCTGGGACTCTGCTGCCCTGCACAGGGCCCTCCCTGGCCACCTGAGCCCCCTCTCCTTGGCAAGGGATCCCTGCCCCCAGCCACCCCCCAGCCCCGGACCTGGCCTGGGCTTGGGGGCCTCTTCAACAGGCAGCCGAGGACACATTTGTCACTCAACAACTGGTGATTAACAGCGACTTCACAACAGCCGCCAGCCCAGCCTCCATCTCTGGGCAGAGTTTTATTGCCAGCGAAGGCAGGGAGAGGCTCCAAAGGAACAGATGTCCTCATTGTGCTCCTTTGGGGGGGGGTTGGAGGAAAGGGGTGCAGGCAACTGGACTAGGGTGGGGAAGAGCTGTGCTCTTGCACAACTTCAGCAGAAAGACACGCAACTCCCCAGAGTCCCCTTGCATGGGCAGAGGGTGGGGTCAGGGGCAACCACAAACAATGGCCTATGCACACCCCAGGAAGTCCTGCTCACGCCAGTCTAAGAACCATCCAGAACAAGATTCCATTTTCTCCAAACCAAGATGCCGTTTTGCAGGTCTCCGGGGTCCTACCCTATAGGCCAGGGGTCAGCACACTTTTTCAGCTGGGGGCCGGTCCACTGTCCCTTAGACCTTGTGGGGGCCGGACTATATTTTGAAAAGGGGAAAGTGCTACAAACTCTTATATATAAGCTAGGCACAACCTTTTTTTCTCGGGCTGAAGGGAGAGCAAAAACACTTTCTGCAAGTCTCCTGTTTGGTTTCCATGCTCTGTCTCTTAAACCTCCTGCATGACAACTACCACACACACACCCACACACACACACACCCCTTGCATGAAGGTTCCCCGGCAGCAGAGGCCACAGCAAAAATCTCCAGAGCCATTTCCACCTCCCGCCGTCAGAAGGGAGCAGGGTGGGATAAATTTGGGAGCAGCGATGGATGGTGCCCTCCCTGGACTTCCGCTGCAGGGTAAATATAGATAGGGATCCCTTCTCTTTGCATGGAGACAGGAAAGACCCCCCCTGCCCCGCCCCCTTAATTGGCCAGGCTTTGCAGGCACTTTCCCTTTTCGTGGCTGAGGGTGTTGTAAAACGAGTGCAAAACAGGAACCGCAGCATCCGGTTGGAGAGAGCTGGCCTCGCAAACGTTTTCTTTGCAGGGGCTGGTAGTAGTTATTCTATACCTACTTATCATTATTTATGGCGTTTACATCCCACAGGGACACTGGTGGCACTGTGGTCTAAACCGCAGAGCCTAGGACTCACCGATCAGAAGGTCAGCGGTTTGAATCCCCGCGACGGGGTGAGCTCCCGTTGCTCGGTCCCAGCTCCTGCCAACCTAGCAGTTCGAAAGCGCCTCAAAGTGCAAGTAGATAAATAGGTACCGCTCCGGCGGGAAGGTAAGACGCGTTTCCGTGCGCTGCTCTGGTTTCCCAGAAGAGGCTTAGTCATGCTGGCCACATGACCCGGAAGCTGTACGCCGGCTCCCTCAGCCAATAAAGCGAGATGAGCGCTGCAACCCCAGAGTCGGTCACGACTGGACCTAAAGGTCAGGGGTCCCTTTACCTATCCCACCTTTTTTCTCCAGCGAGTTCAAGGTGGCAACAGGGTCCTCATTTAATCTTCCCCCAACAACCCTGTGAGGCTGGTCAGGCTAAGAGGCAGTGCATGCCCCCCCTAGGTCACCCCAGGGAGCTTCATGGCCTAGTGGGGAATTCGAACCCTTGTCTCTCCCCAGTCCTAGTCCGACACTCTAACCCAGGGGTTGTCATCCTGGTCCCTACCACCCACTAGTGGTCATTTCAGGATTCTAGGTGGGCGGTAGGGGGTTCTACGGCACAAGCTGAATCCTCCTTCCATCGAGCTCTGGTGGGCGGTAAGGAAATTTTACCATCAAGAAAGATACATTAGTGGGCTGCAGGTATAAAAAGGTTGGCCAACCCTGCTCTAACCACTGCCCCACGCTGTTTCTCTCTCTCTCTTCTGTGGTGAAGAAAGCATGTGCGGTTGGAGGACGGATGGTGGCTAACAGATTGAGGTTGAATCCTGACAAGACAGAAGTACTGTTTTGGGGGGACATGAGGCGGGCAGGTGTGGAGGACTCCCTGGTCCTGAGTGGGGTAACTGTGCCCCTGAAGAACCAGGTGCGCAGCCTGAGAGTCATTCTGGACTTGCAGCTGTCCATGGAGTGCAAGCTGTCCATGGAGTGGCCGTCCTGAAAGATCTGCGCTGGCTCCCAGTACGTTTCCGAGCACAATTCAAAGTGTTGGTGCTGACCTTGAAAGCCCTAAACGGCCTCAAAGGCCCAGTAGACCTGAAGAAGCACCTCCACCCCCATCGTTCAGCCCGGACACTGAGGTCCAGCTCCAAGGGCCTTCTGGTGGTTCCCTCCCTGCGAGAAGCCAAGTTACAGGGAACCAGGCAGAGGGCCTTCTCGGTGGTGGCACCCGCCCTTTGGAACGCCCACCCACCAGATGTCAAAGAGAACTACCAGACTTTTAGAAGACATCTGAAGGCAGCCCTGTTTAGGGAAGCTTTTAATGTTTGAGTCATTACTGAATTTTAATGTTGTGTTGGAGGCCGCCCAGAGTGGCTGGGAAAGCCCAGCCAGATGGGCAGGGTATAATAATAAATTACTATTATTATATTATCATATTATTAATTATTATTCCTTTGGATTTTGAGCTTCCTTGTAGCACCAAAAAGGGATCTGTAAGAGACAAAGGAGCTTTCACAGCCTCTGTCTGCCTCTTTCAGGATGGCTGATCAGGCACCAGCAAATGTTCACCTGGGGCTGAAAGTTCCCTCCAGTTGCAATCGCAGCCATTAAGTCCAAGGAGAGAGAAAGTCCACTCTTGTGGACTTATTCATCTCTCTCTCTCTTACACACACACACACACACACACACACACACACATACACACATGCACACACACGCCTCCACTCTCCCAGCCAGAAGAGCCCAACTGGGGCTAAGAACAGCTCATTCAAGATGCCCCTGGCAGATTTCCAATTTGATTAAAAGAAAAGGAGTTCACTAATCAAGTTCTTATGAGCGGAAGCTAACAGAAAACACGGCTGCCTTGAGGGGGGGGGGGAGAGATGAGGGCTGTCCCGTCCCCATTCAGTCCCACAGAGAAACCCAGGCCTTGAAAAGGACTATATATTTAAAAGGGGGTTGGGGAGAGACAGACGGACAAGCAGAATGCCAGGAGCATCTCTTGCCAGCTAGATTACTGCGCCCGGCTCCACAGGGAGCTGCCATCAAATGCAGACTGGGAAATTCAGCTGGTTCAGGACACCTCCGTTGGCAGAGACACGGCAATTTGAACACCTTGCAAATGGTTGCTTTTAACCTTTAAAAACCAAAAGAGCTCTTGGATCATGTGCAAGAAAACCATCCTTGACAGGGCAGCCATAAACAGGGAAGTTTTTAGCATTTTATTATGCTTTTATATTTGTTGGAAGCCACCCAGAATGGCTGGGGCAACCCATTCAAATGGGTGGGATACTATTATTGTTGTTGTTGTTGTTGTTGTTGTTATTACTACTACTACTACTACAGTGGACCCTCTGGTTACAGACTTAATTGGTTCTGGGGGTCCGTGCGCACCCTGAAAAATCTGTAACCAGAGGCCCGCTTCTGCGCACGCGCACAGAGCGTTTCTGCACATGCACACGCAACGAAACCCGAAAGAATACACTTCTGGGTTTGCCATGTTTGTAAACTGAAAGTTATGTAACCAAAGCGGTACATAACTGGAGGGTCCACTGTATTATTATCCGGTCAAGTAGCTATCAAAAGCCTTCTCCTCCAATCTTCTTTTAAAGCCATCCAGGTCAGTTGCCATCATTGCCTCCTGTGGCAGAGAGTTCCATAGCTTAACTCTGTGCTGCATGAAGAAGGGCTTCCTTTTTGTGTGTGCCTCAGTTCCGTTGGATGTCTGTGGGTTGCAATGTTATTAGAGAGGGAGGAAAACCTTTCTCTACCCACTTTCTCCTCGCCACACCTCATTTTATAAACTTCCATCGCGTCTCCTCTCAGTACCTTTAAGTAGGGCCGTCTCCACCAAAAACTACAACTCCCGGGCGCCCCAGCCAGCTCAGCTTCTTGTCCAAAACATCTGGAGGGCACCAGTGTGACATTTGCAGCTGCCGCTGTGTGGCCCAAACGCATCGGAGATGGCTGGCCGAGGTTTCTGCAAGCCTCTTCCTTCTGAGCACTTGACAGATATTCTGGGATGCGACGCTGTGCCAGATTTGGCTGACTCATCCGGTATAATAGAAGCACATCTGCTGCAGCCTCATGACCTGGAAAAGCATCTTTTGCACAGCAATTGCACAAGAGGAGGCGGGGGGGGGGAGAGTCGACACAGAAGCGGCAGCGGCAGCAACAGTCTCTGCGTGCCGCCCAACAGACAGAGGAGGTCAACATTTATTTTCGAGGCAACCAAAGGGGAGAAGAAAGGAAGAATAAAGGAAGACAGAGCTTTGTTTCCTGAAAAACCACAGGCTGGCTAATTCTGTGGTGGCCAAAGCAACAAATGGAAGAGGCGCCGCAAAGGCCGGCGGTTGCCTGAGTGGCAAAGGGTGAAAGTGATTTAATTATCTGGAGCTGCAAAGGGGGAGGGGGCCGGGGGCACCAAAGGTCAGGGCTCTGGAGGAGTCACATGACAGGCACCCAAACGTCTTCTGGGGCAGAGCCACTTGCCCCACGGCTGCGGCCAGCCCCACTGAAGTCCGGCAGCTGGCCGGCTCGGAAAAAGGTTGCAGAGTTGGGGACTTTTCAGGCAGCAAAGAGATGTTTATAAAATTGTGATTTTGGGTGTAATCTTCGACACCTCCCTTTCCATGGAGGCGCAGGTTGCAGCTATAACAAAGGCGGCATTTTTTCATCTCTGCCAAGCTAAGCAGTTGGCTCCCCACCTCTCTCGCCCTGACCTAGCCACTGTGATCCACACGACGGTCACCTCCAGACTGGATTATTGTAACTCACTCTACGTGGGGCTGCCCTTGAGACTGACCCAGAAACTCCAGCGGGTGCAGAATGCCGCAGCAAGACTCCTTACGGGGTCCTCGCCACGGGATCACATTCACCCGGTACTATACCAGCTGCACTGGCTCCCGGTGGAGTACAGGATCAGGTTTAAGGTGCTGGTTTTAACCTTTAAAGCCCTATACGGCCTAGGACCCTCGTACCTATGGGACCGCCTCTCCTGGTATGTCCCATGGAGGAACTTATGATCTTCAAACAAAAACATCTTGGAGGTCCCGGGCCACAGGGAGGTTAGGCTGGCCTCAACCAGAGCCAGGGCTTTTTTGACCGTGGCCCCGATCTGGTGGAACGCTCTGTCCCAATAGACCAGGGCCCTGAGGGACCTGACATCTTTCCGCAGGGCCTGAAAGACAGAGCTGTTCCACAAGGCCTTTGGCCGAGGCACAGTCTGACCCCCTCCTTTGGTAATCCTCATAGAACTCTAGCCCAATGGTTGCCATGAATTTGATTTTGAATTGATTTTAAAATGAATTGATTTTAGAATGCTGTGTTTCTTTTATTGTTGTTAGCCGCTCTGAGCCCGGCTTCGGCTGGGGAGGGCGGAATATAAATAAAATTTTATTATTTATTATTGCAGAAGGGGGAAAGTGGGTAGAGGTTATTTTTTTCCCCTCCCTCTCTCATAAGACTAGAACTCATGGGCATCCCAGGAGGTTGAATGCTGGAAGATTCGGGGCAGGGAAAAAGGAAATTAATTCTCCGTGCAGTTAAACCCTGGAACTCCCTCCTGCAGGAGGTGGTGATAGATGGCCACCAACTTGGAAGGAGAGTCCTGTGCCAAGAGAAGCCAGTGGGGGAAGAGAAACTGAACTGAAGGCACCAGTGAGGCACAAAAAGGTCAGGCCATTTTGGAAGGAGTTGGCCGTTGGGCGCCCGCAGCTCCCCTGCCAGAGGAAGGTTGGGCTACAGGTGTGAATAAGGCCTTGTCATCACCAAACAGCTGTGCTCAGAAGGTCTGCCCTGGTTGCTGATTAGCCGCAGGGCAAAGCTCAAGGTGGCGCTATCAGTATACAGTCATACCTCGGGTTACAGACGCTTCAGGTTGCGTTTTTTCAGGTCAAAGGTAAAGGGACCCCTGACCATTAGGTCCAGTCGTGGCCAACTCTGGGGTTGCGCGCTCATTTCACTTTATTGGCCGAGGGAGCCGGCGTACAGCTTCCGGGTCATGTGGCCAGCAGGACTAAGCCGCTTCTGGCGAACCAGAGCAGCGCACGGAAACGCCGTTTACCTTCCCACCGGAGCAGTACCTATTTGTCTACTTGCACTTTGACGTGCTTTAGAACTGCTAGGTTGGCAGGAGCAGGGACCGAGCAACGGGAGCTCACCCCGTCGTGGGGATTCGAAACTGCCGACCTTCTGATTGGCAAGTCCTAGGCTCTGTGGTTTAACCCACAGCGCCACCCGCATCCCTTTTTTTCAGGTTACAGACCGGCCAAAACCCAGAAGAACTGGAATGGGTTACTTCCGGGTTTCGGTGGTTGCACATGCGGAGAACCACTAAATCGTGCTTTGCGCATGCGGAGAAGCGCCGAATTGTAACCCACATGTGCGCAGCTGCGGCACTGCGTTTTGCGAATGTGCCTCCTGCACGGATCATGTTCGCAACCCGAGCGTCCCCTGTATAAAGCCCTGAACAACTTGGGACATATGAGATCGCCTGACCCCCTTCTATGCCTTGACTGCTTCAGCTGGTGGAACTGGCCCTGTTACAGGGTCCACATGATACCCGTTCCATATTTGCCAGAAATCAATTCCAAACCTACCCTTTGGAACTCCCTGCCTCTAGATGCCAAGCAGCCACCTTCTCGTCCAGACAAGCCCACGCAGATACAGTGGGACCTCGGTTGTCGGACGCTTCAGAAGCTGAACAATTTGGAACCCAAAGGCCGGCAACCTGGAAGGGAATTCCGTTTTTGAAGGTGGCTGGGAAGTCGAACGGCTTCCGAGGCATGTTTCTCCATTTTTTTAAAGGAACCGGCAATTGCGCCTCGGTTGCCGAACGTTTTGGAAGTCGAATGGAATGGATTATGTTCAACAACAGAGGTTTTAATCTGTTTTCAGTCTATTGTTACTTTAACGTCTTGAAAGCTTTGAATTATCGTTGTTAACTTCACTTACTGATAATTTTGCTACCTTCTTTGTAAATAGCTCTGAGGGGGTTCTTTTTACATCAAGCGGCATATAGAAAGCAGCCTATTCCAGAGGGCTGCTTTCTACAGCATTAAGACCGGGGGGGTGGAGGGTGTCAGGTGGTTGAGAGAAGCGGCAAAGGAAAAGATGTGGCAAGGGTGGAAACATCCACAGGGGGCAGGCTCCATCTGGCAGATTTAATCTGGCTGGAGAGACTGGCAGTTGTCGGCCGCGACAACCCAGCAGGCTGGGCTCCCACCAGAAGCCATTAGCTAGTCAAGATCCCCACTGGGAGATCCTGCTTTCACCAAGGGCTCACCCCCATTCCCACCAGTCCCACGGCTTCCCTGCTCTTTGCTGCTGAATTGGAGCAAACGTCTACCTGGTTTTGCTGTTTGCTCCGATTCAGCAGTAAAGAGCAGGCTTTCCTGGGGAAAACAGGAGTGCAAATTGAAAAGCCTTTTGCAGCTGTGCCCAGAAAGAATGGAGCAAGAGGGAAAATCTCTCGTTGTTGTTGTTGTTGATTTTCTATACTGCTTTATATTTTTAAGGGGGAGGGATCTCAAAGCACTTTACAACCTACATTAAAACATCAAAAAAAAACAAAACAATCCAGAATAAAACATTACTGAAGAAAGTTAAAGACAAAGTATATACCTTTAAAGACAATTAGCATTCATTCAAACATAATTCACAGGAAACTAAAATATTATCCTAAACATTTTTTAAAAAACACACTAAATAGGAGGTTAGCTGCAGAATGCAAAGTTAACAAAATGCTCCCTGCCAGCCCATCAAATGATTGATCTGTCAGTTGAGGAGGGGGCAATTTGCAACCTCGTCAGTTTGCAGCTTACAGCAGCAGAACGACTGGTAGTACTAGGGAAGCCCCCCTCCCCGCAAAAATCTGGGACCCCCTTATGGTGCCCAAGAGTGAAGCAACTCAAAGGGAGCAAGATGCTCTCCTGGCAGGAGGGGGGTCACTCAGAGCAGGCCTGGTTTGGGCTAGAAGCATCTACTGAAACAGGACAAGATAAGAATCTTTATTTACTGATTTTCTCCCGCAACAGATGGCATGGCGGGGGAGAGAGGGAGAATGTTGCCAGGTGGGCATCTGCCTTACTCAGGATGGCGCAAAGTTTTGCAGCTCAGCAAAGACTCCCGCAGGGAAGAAGCTGGAAAGTCCCCAGAGCAGACAGAAGTGGCTGCAGCCCAGCCATCTCCAACCTGCCGCCCTCTGGGGATTTGGAGTCCAACTCCCGCCAGCCCCCCAGCCAGCGACACAGTCACCTTCGTCCGAATGTCAGAGCATCGAAATGCACTTGTGGGCAAAGCACAGGGGAAAACAGGAACCTGCCTAGTACTGAGCCTGTGTGGCTCTATACTGCCTGAACTGGCTGGCAGCTGCAGTTCTCTGGGGTTTCAGACAAGGAGATGCTGCTGCCACTGGGGAATGAACCTGGGAGGATGGATGGCGGCTAACAGATTGAGATTGAATCCTGACAAGACAGAAGTACTGTTTTGGGGGGACAGGAGGTGGGCAGGTGTGGAGGATTCCCTGGTCCTCAATGGGGTCACTGTGCCCCTGAAGGACCAGGTGTGCAGCCTGGGAGTCGTTTTGGACTCACCGCTGTCCATGGAGGCGCTGGTTAATTCTGCGTCCAGGGCAGCTGTCTACAAGCTCCATCTGATACACAGGATGAGACCCTTCCTGCCCACAGACTGTCTTGCCAGAGTGGTGCATGCTCTAGTTATCTCTCACTTGGACTACTGCAATGCGCTCTACGTGGGGCTACCTTTGAAGGTGACCCGGAAACTACAACTAATCCAGAATGTGGCAGCCAGACTGGTGACTGGGAGCGGCCGCCGAGACCACATAACACCGGTCTTGAAAGACCTACATTGGCTCCCAGTACGTTTCCGAGCACAATTCAAAGTGTTGGTGCTGACCTTTAAAGCCCTAAACGGCCTCAAAGGCCCAGGATACCTGAAGGAGCGTCTCCACCTCCATCTTTCAAAAGGGTAACAATGAACGGCGCACTTCTGTTCAAAATCCAATTAAAACTATGTGGCTTAATTAATTCAACAAAACTGATGAGCTTGATCTAGTGGTACAGTGGTACCTCGGGTTATGGACGCTTCAGGTTACAGTCTCCGCTAACCCAGAAATAGTACCTGAGGTTAAGAACTTTGCTTCAGGGCGAGAACAGAAATCGCGCGGCGGCGGCAGCAGGAGGCCCCATTAGCTAAAGTGGTGCTTCAGGTTAAGAACAGTTTCAGGTTAAGAATGGACCTTCGGAGTTAATTAAGTACTTAACCCGAGGTACCACTGTATATGCATTTTGTTAAATAAAAGGGTTGGGACCCAACAGAAAGAACTTTCTGACAGAGAGAGACATTTGACAGGTGAACAGCCCAATCCCCAGTCAGACAAAGCGGCCTTGGAGGTTTTTAAGCAGAGATTGGGTGGTCACCTGTCAGGGATGCTTGAGCTAAGATTCCTTCATTGCTGGGGGCTGGACTAGATGACCCTTGGGGAACCGCCCAACAAGTCTAGGGTTTAAGACCTGTATGGAAAGCTGCTCATTTCAACACAGAACTTGGAGTTGCAGGTTACTATTCTTCTTCTTCTTCCAAAGCCCAACATGGAAAATTCTGCCCCCCCCCCAAAAAAAAAACCCTCCCTGCTTTCTTCAGGCCCTGGCAAAGCAGTTAAAACTCAAGTACAGTGGTACCTTGGTTTACGAACTCAATCCGTTCCGGAAGTCCATTCTTAAACCAAAGCGTTCTTAAACCAAGGCGTGCTTTCCCATAGCAGCAGGGGACTCAATTTACAAATGGAACACACGCAACAGGAAGCGAAACATGTTCTACTTCCAAGGCAAAGTTCACAAACCAAAACACCTACTTCTGGGTTTGCAACATTCTTAGTCCAAGTTGTTCATAAACGAAGCTGTTCTTAAACCAAGGTACCACTGTAGTTGTTTTCCAGGCAAAGCACAATACTATATCACAATACTATATTTAATGCTGTATTGTTTTTAACACTTGATTGGAAGCCGCCCAGAGTGGCTGGGGAAACTCAGCCAGATGGGCGGGGTATAAATTAAAAATTATTATTATTATTATTGTTGGGATATTTCCGTTCCACCTTAAAAGGGAGCAGGATGTTTGTGTCACAGCCTGCGTATTTCCTGTTCACAGGATGTTTCTGTTGTGTCTTTTGCTTTCGTCTCTCTCTCACTGCCGGAAACTCTAGCAGGCAGTCATGGCTTTTCTTTGTTCTGATCAACACTGAATAAACCTCTAAATAATGCTCTCCTGTGTGCATCTTCCGTTGTGCATATCTGCTGATAGAGCGTGCAAGAGCTCTGGATCTTTGGGAAGCTATTTCTGGAGCTCCTGTCGCTAATTGCTGATACTGCGTGTCTACGGGAGATTGATGGATGTCCGGAGACGACGTGGAGTCAAGATGGACTTTATCTCCCTGGCAGTATCTCCCAACAACAAGGTTTCGGGCCCAGATAAACAGCATTTACAGGAGAGTAAGACTGCGACAGACTGCTGAGGTATGTGGGGAAAAGCGAAAGTAAGGCTTTTCGTTGCCGCGGCAAAGTGCCTTTGATGTCCGGCTGGCTTAATTGGCCTGGGAGTCGAGCCAAAGGCTTCGTGATTTATGGGCAGCCAAGATAAGAAGCCCCTGAAGTTGAAAAGGGCTCGGCTAGAGTGAAAACCTGGGATGGAGTCTTTCCAAGCTTCTCAAGCTGCTTCTGAGGCTGAGTGCCCAAAGCTAAATCGGCAAAATTATGTGGCATGGGCAGAGTGGTGTCAGAGTTTACTGCAACAGTTTGGAGTGTGGCATACTGTGAGTGAGGCCCCTCCAGTTCCTCTGACAGAGAGATGGAAGACCCAAGATTCAAGGGCCATTGACATAATAGTCTTGTCTGTCTCTCTGGAGGAAATTGCCACGCTGGCTGGCAACACCACAGCTCGTGGGATGTGGAATGCTTTGAAGCTGGCCCATCTGCCAGTCAACCCAGCCCAGAGTTTGACTGCATCGGAGGTCCTGGCTGTTTCCCGGAATGCAAGTGGATGCAGGGAAGCCGAGGGCACCAGTTGCAAGCTGCAGGGGGAGCTGACTGTGATGTCATCCCAAGCAGCATTCCAGCCTCCAGGGGGAGCTAAGGAGTCGGCAGCAGAGAGCTCTGTTTCTCGTGGGAACCAAGGTCATCGCCTTTGCAGAGGCCGGAAGGCCAGAGGTAAACAGAGACAGATGCCTGCAGATGGCCAGGAGCAGAAGGGGGGTGAAGAGCCCACGCCAGTGGAAAACAAGGCTTTGTTTGCTGGCACTGCTTCACCAAAGGCCAAAGGCAAGTCTGATGGCAAGGAGCAGGGGGGCAAGCAGTTTAAGCCCACGCCGGTGGAAAACAAGGTTTTGCTTGCCAGAAAAGCTGCTCCAAAGGCCAAGTCCAGATTTGTTGTTGATTCTGCTGCGACCAGCCATCTAGCAAAAGATAAGCATCTGTTTATCTCCTTCAAACCTCAAGATGGTGAGGTTCACCTGGCTGACGGAAGGACGTTGCAGATTGCAGGAGAAGGGACTGTGAAACTTGCAAGTCTGCATACTACCATCAAAAATGTACTTTATGTTCCAGGTGCTGTGAACAATTTGCTCAGTGTCCCACAGCTGATTGGGCGTGGTTTTCAGGTTTCCTTCAAGAGGAGCGGCTGTGTCATCAGAAAAGGCAAAGAGGACATTTTGCATGCAAAGTTTATGGATGGCTTGTTCTGTATAACTTATGATGACAATGTTGCTGTGTCTAATGTTGATTCTTGTTGTGTTGCACAAACTAACAAGGTTCTTCATGCAGGATGTGCTCACGAAGCACACAGAAGATTTGGTCACATGTCTTGGCAGGCGCTGGCCAAGATGCCGGGACTGGTTGAGGGTTTGAACATTAAATCCTGTAGGTTTCACATGAAATGTGTATCTTGTGCAGAGAACAAGGTGAAGGTTGCTCCAAAAGGCAGGGAGTCTAGCAGGCAGGCTTCCAAACCCTACCAGCTTGTTCACGCAGACCTGGTTGGTCCACTTGCGCCCTCTTTGGGTGGAGCAAGGTACTTCATGGTTCTAATTGATTCTTTTTCCAGGTACATTCATGTGTTCATGCTCGAGCAGAAATCGCAAGCATTTCCTAGGTTCAAGGCATTCTGTGCTTGGTTGGAGAATGCTCACAGTAAACGTATCGGCTGTCTCTTTACTGATCGAGGCGGGGAATTCACTTCTCAGCAGTTTGAAGCTTTTCTGACTGAGAAGGGAATCCAGCATGACTTGTCAACGCCTAGATCTCCATGGATGAATGGGCTTGCGGAGAGAGCAAATCAAACATTGTTGCAAGGACTGAAAACAATGTTGCATGATGCCAATCTCCCTGATAAGTTTTGGGGGGAGGCTCTGTCAACGTTTGTTTACACGTTTAATCGCAGACTGTCATCACCTATTGGTTGTACTCCCTACGAGAAGATGTTTGGTAAGAAACCAAATGTCAAGCACATGAGAATCTTTGGTTCTGACATGTGGGTACACACCCCACAAAGCAACAAGCTTGGGAAGCGTGGGGCACATGGTTTGTTCATGGGGTACGACAAAGGAGCATACAGGGTATGGATGACTGACTCTAAGTCCATTAAGTTCACAAGGAGTGTTGAGTACAATCCTAAGTGGGGGGAAAATGTGGGAATTTTCCAGAGTTACCCAGAGGAGGATGAAGGTGATGTGCAAAAAGCAGATGATGCTAAAGAAGCTGAGGAAGCTGATGATGATGATGATGATGATGATCAGAGTTCAGATTCCAGTTCAGTGGGCGGCGCTGCTGCTGGTGTCAGTGACAGTGATGACACAGCAGACTACAAGAGCGCAAAGGCCTCAGTCAGACCATCTGATGCATCTGACAATGAACTGGAAGAACCACTGTTCACCATTGGTCGTTTTTCTCCTAAGAAGGAGGAGATGAGTCCAGAAGACTTGCGTCTAGTACGCAGATCTGAAAGGGCGACCAAAGGCAGACCTCCAAAGAGATTTGCTGATGAGTTTGCTAAGACAGCAACTGCTGTTCTTAGTAGCTCAGAGAAGGTGTGGGAACCTTCAAGCTTCAAAGAGGTTCAGGAGTTAACCTCTAAAGATGCTGAGCCTTGGCTTGATGCCATGAAGGCTGAAGTTGATTCCTTGAACAGGAACCAAACTTGGGAATTGGTACCGGTAGTCCCAGGAATGAGACTGGTTGGCAGCAAATGGGTCTTCAAGGCCAAGACAGACCAGAATGGCAAAGTTGTCAGACACAAAGCCAGATTGGTTGCCAGAGGTTTTTCACAGGTACCAGGACAGGATTACCACGAGACCTACTCACCCACCGTCAAATATGAGAGCATTCGTCTGATGCTCAAGATTGCAGCGGAGGAGAAACTGCATGTTTCCCATCATGACATTAATACAGCTTTTTTGTACGGGATTCTGGGGGAGGAGCTGTATATGCTTCCACCTGATGGAATGCAGATACAGAAGGGAATGGTCTGTAAACTGCGGAAATCCTTATATGGTCTCAAGCAGAGTGCCAGGTGTTGGAACACAAAACTCACAGAGACATTGCTTTCTCTAGGTTTTCACCAGGGCAAAGCTGATCCGTGTGTGTTTGTCAAGGAGGAGGGGCAAAACAAACTGTATTGTTTATGTTTTGTTGATGATCTTCTGATGTTCTGGAAGAATCAGGCTTTGTACCAAAGCACCCTAGCTCAGCTGAAGGAGCACTTTGACATGAAGGATCTTGGTGAGGTATCCAACTATCTTTCTCTGCAGGTGGAGAGGGACCAAGCAGGTAATTTTCTGGTTCACCAAACACAGAAAATTGCTGATGTATTAACCAGGTTGAATTTGGTTGATGCAAACCCAGCAGACACACCGATGGTGACAGGTTACCAGGTAGATAGTACTGCTGAAGCGTTTTCTGACACAACGCTGTACAGATGCATTCTAGGCAAGTTGAATTTCATTGCTAGATGCTCAAGACCTGACATAGCTGTAAGCACTAACCTGCTTAGCAGACATGCTAATAATCCTACTGTTCAGGATTGGAAAGCTCTGAAGCGCATAGCCCGCTATTTGAAAGGGACTATGCACTACAGGCTGAGGTTCACCAGTCAGAAGACTGGAGGTCTTGAAATCTTTGCAGATGCAAGTTTTGGAAGTGACACCACGGATGGTACAAGCACTTCTGGAGTATGCTACATGTACAACCACTGTCTGTTTGACTGGCTGTGCAAAAAGCAGACGACAGTGAGCCTAAGTTCCTGTGAAGCAGAACTCAATGCTCTGTCATTTTCACTCATGGATTGTGAATGGTTGATGCAACTGTTTAAGGACATCGGAGTTTCTGTGAAATGTCCTATACAAGTGTATCAAGACAATAGATCCTGTTTGGCTTTGCTGAACTCAGAGAGTTGCAAGCAAAGAACCAAGTACTTGCAGATTAAGCTACATCGTGCAAGAGAGTGTATTCAGAAAGGACTTATTCAGGTGTCCTACATGGCAGGAAATGAAATTCCTGCTGATCTGTTGTCGAAGGTTGTTAACAGAGAACAACTTAAGGTTTATGCACAAAGGTTGCAATTGGGTTGAACCACAGGTTCTACAGGTTACACGGAAAGGGGGAGGATGTTGGGATATTTCCGTTCCACCTTAAAAGGGAGCAGGATGTTTGTGTCACAGCCTGCGTATTTCCTGTTCACAGGATGTTTCTGTTGTGTCTTTTGCTTTCGTCTCTCTCTCACTGCCGGAAACTCTAGCAGGCAGTCATGGCTTTTCTTTGTTCTGATCAACACTGAATAAACCTCTAAATAATGCTCTCCTGTGTGCATCTTCCGTTGTGCATATCTGCTGATAGAGCGTGCAAGAGCTCTGGATCTTTGGGAAGCTATTTCTGGAGCTCCTGTCGCTAATTGCTGATACTGCGTGTCTACGGGAGATTGATGGATGTCCGGAGACGACGTGGAGTCAAGATGGACTTTATCTCCCTGGCAGTATCTCCCAACAATTATTACTAGTTTTCATTCTCCCCACGCACTGACCCCTCACTGCTCAAATGAAACTCGGCCTCCGTTGCTACATATCCTCTCTCAAGAAGCCTTGGGCGCAACTGCTATGAGCTTTCCCTGAAAATTGTTATGAGAGAGGGAGAAAGAGAGAGAGGAAGTCCCCCTTCTCCTAAGCAGAGGCAGAACATGAATCCAGCAAATCTGCTTTCCTCCCTCTCTAATCCGCCTCCCGTTTGTGTGTGCGGCACACAGCAGACGGCAGAAGGCTGGCCGGCTGCAAGGAAGGAAGGAAAACCAATAAGCCCCAGGAAAAACTGAGCAGGAACAGTAATATTAGGCAACAGAGCAGCTGACCTTCAAATATTACCATTTCATCTATCGCTTGTTTGTTTGTTTCGAAAAAATTATCCACCGCTTGACTGTAGAAAAAACAAACCCTCAAAGTGGTTTATAAAAAAGTAAACTCAAGAGGAATGCACAATGCTTTAAAACATAGAAAAAGTTGAAACACTAAAACAGACTGAACTTCACATCAGCCTTTCTAAGCGTCTGGGTTTTGTGTCTCCTTGGTATCAAGAGGCAGGGAGTTCCGAAGTGTAGTTGCTGCCACACTAAACAACTAAGTTCTTGCCAATGCAGAACGGGCATCGTGTGGCACCTGCAAGTCATCGTTTCAATAATTCATTTGCAGTTTGTGAAGCATTTCTGTATCCTTCTGCTGTGCTGAAAAATTCTACAAAACGGTGGGTATATCCGGAATCACTGTTCACTACGTCTGTTTGCGGACCACTTTGGCAGCATTGGACGTCATAAAACAAAGCTTTACGGCTTGTTTTGACCAGATATGAATCTGACCCATGGCTTCTTTCAGAGATTTGCATAGTCCACAAAGACTTTCAGAGACTTATGTTTATTTGGTTCTATATTTTCAAGAGAATCCATCAAGAGTGCACATTTTGTGACTTTCAGAGATTTATAAGATTTCTGTTTATTTGGTTTTGCAGAGAGTGCATATTTCATATTATTCAATGTTCCGTATAGATTATATAAAGAGTTTATATTGATATTGCATTGTTGTACTTGGTCATCGTGTTGCCTTGGATATTACTGATAATTGTTTACAACACAGGGGTTTAATTGTTTGATTACGCAGTCCCAATTCCGCCAGTCGAAGCGGCTGAGTGGGCACACATGGGGTTGAGATGACGGGGAAAAGACGGGGGCAAAGGGCAGCTCTGCTCAGCTGCTACACCATGTTTATTCCCTTCCCAGTGCAGCCCATTGCAAAGGCAACCCGGGAGGAAGGCAAAGAGAAAGAATCAAATGCTTACACTGCACACAAACAGCTCCCCTACATCATCATTATCATCATCATTATTATTATTAATGTAGCGACCTTCATCCTACTCTCACGAGCCTCTTACTTCTTGCAAGGCTAAGCAAGGCCACTTTGGGTCTCAACATCTGTCAGCGGAGACCTGCCTTTCAGACACTCCACAGCTACACCAGCTCCAGGCATGTCTTTGGTCTGATCCGGCAGAGAAGGGTGCAGCAGATGGTGTGGGGGCTTCCGAAACACCCTCTCCCCCCACATATGGAAAGGCTGGCAAGAAAGATTCCCCCCAAAGCGTTGTGCCGGAGCAGACTCTGGTGGTCTCTTCCCTGCCCTGTCCTGAGCAGAGATGGCAGCTGCAGCAGAAGAGGGAGCAATTTCTATCTATATTCTCTTTGGTTTAGGGTTTGGTTATTCTACATGATCTATGCTGCATTTGTGATGTTCGTTTGTGTTACTGTTATTTCCTGTTTGTAAGCTGCTCTGGGATTCACCTGAACCAAAATCAACAGAGAAAGATAGCAATCCCGCCCAATCCATCAATCCCACCTGCCCCTCATCCTCCTAACCTGGCATCTTCTCTGGGATGGGGGCTTAAGCACGGAGAAGGATGTTGCAGCAGTGGTCCAGGGGAACTGGCACCAGGGCATTGTGGGGTGATGTTCAAGGAGGGTCACGGAGCACCGAGGCAGATTGGCCCGGCAGAGAGGCAACGGGAGGGGCCACAAAGGAAACACCTGCCTCCGCTGCAAGAGGAATGTGCCCTCAGCTAACTTTTTCAATTGCTGCCTCTCAACATTGTTTTATAGATTATAAGTCAGGCATAGGCAAACTCGGCCCCCCAGATGTTTTGGGACTACAACTCCCAGGAGCCCTAGCTAACAGGACCAGTGGTCAGGGATGATGGGAATTGTAGTCCCAAAACATCTGGAGGGCCAAGTTTGCCTATGCCTGTTATAAATGTTTTATTGATGATCAGTTAATCATATAACTTATGTTGTAACTGTGATGCTCAGCTTTTTACTTTTTTGTTGTGGGTTTGTTTACTGTGCTTTACAGATCATTAAGTGTCTTGCTGGTGTTTTGTTAATTATATAATACAGCTTGAGCTGTACCTGTTACACTGGTGTAACATTGGAAAATGTTGATCACGTCTACTACCTGGGCAGTTCTATTTCCACAAGGGCCAACATTGATGCAGAAATCCAGCATCGCCTAAGCTCTGCAAGTGCGGCTTTCTCCCAATTGAAGGGCAGAGTGTTTGAGCACCGGGACATTCAAAGGGGAAGCCCAAATGCTTGTTTACAAAGCTATTGTACTACCGACCTTACTATATGCTTGTGAAACATGGACCACTTCTAAACGCCATCTCCAACTCCTCAAAAGATTCCATCAACAGTGTCTCCAAAAACGTTTTACACATCACTTGGGAACACAGGCGAACGAATACCAGTGTCCTGGAAGAGGCGAAGATCATCAGTATTGAAGCAAAGTTTCTTCAACTTCGTTGGACTGGTCATGTTGTGCGGATGCCTGATTATCGTCTTCCAAAGCAACTACTCTTTTATGATTTTAGAAATTGAAAGCGTCATGCTGGTGGTCAACAAAACAGGTTTAAAGACTGTCTCAAGGCAAATCTTTTAAAATGTAGTATAAACACCGACAATTGGGAAACACTGGCCTGCGAGCGCTACAGTTGGAGAACAGCCTTTACCAAAGGTGTCATGGGCTTTGAAGACACTTGAACTCAGGATGAAAGGGTGAAACATGCTAAGAGGAAGGCACGCTTGGCAAATACACACCCTGATCAACTCCCACCCAGAAACCAACATCCCCATTGTGGAAGGACGTGTGGATCCAGAATTGGCCTCCACAGTCACTCATGGACTCATTGTTAAGACTGTGCTGATGGAAGACAATCTTATTCGGCTACGAGGGATCACCAAAGAAGACCTGTGACACTGTTACACTATTGCCAATTGTTGTTGTTCTAAGAAGCTTCAGGATTTGTTTGAAAGGAAAGCAGCACAGAAATGCAATAAATCTCTCTCTCTCAAAGACCTAAAATCCTTTATAAAACTAAAAACGAAACAAAAAATGGTTGAGGCAAGAGGGGGAGGGGGAGGAGCTGACAGGACTCGGCCCCTGAAGTGATGCTCTGATGCTGCCACCTCCCGCTGCTCTAATGGGGCTTTCACCAGGCAAATAAATCTTTAATTAAATAACACCGCAAAGAGGGCACAATGGCTCTTCTCTGCGGTGGGCGAAGGAACTGGCCCACAGAAGCCCTAATGTGCCACCCCCGCCTCTTTCTCGGGGAAAAGAAAAGGGCGCTGTGACTTGGCGGAGGTCACATTCCCAAAATACCACAGCAGGGCAGCAGAGGGAGGGGGGAGCCAGGAAGGAGATTTGCAGAGAGAAAAGGGAAGCCAGTGCGGCTGCCCGAGGTCTCAAGTTAAGAGGAAGAAGCAGCCACAGGGACTCCCCCTCTAAGGTTATCCTTCCCAGAGGCTGTTTCCTAAGAAGAGCCATTTCATCATCAGAGGCAGATGACAGGGGAGGAAGAACGCAACTCCCACCCTTACGAAAATTCACAAAGGGTATCTCCAAAGCGCCAAACCTCCTGAGCCAGGGAGAAAGGAGGAGATCCGCCAACAAGCAGCAAACCTCTTAGGAAACATGGTTTCCTGGCCCCCTTGCCCAGAAAGAGACTTTGATCCCAAGTGGCGCTGTGGGTTAAACCACAGAGCCTAGGGCTTGCTGATCAGAAGGTCGGCAGTTCGAATCCCCGCGACGGGGTGAGTTCCCGTTGCTCAGTCCCTGCTCCTGCCAACCTAGCAGTTCGAAAGCATGTCAAAGTGCAAGTAGCTAAATAGGTACCGCTCCGGCGGGAAGGTAAACAGCATTTTCGTGCGCTGCTCTGGTTCGCCAGAAGCGGCTTAGTCCTGCTGGCCACATGACCCAGAAGCTGTACGCCGGCTCCCTCGGCCAGTAAAGCGAGATGAGCGCCACAACCCCAGAGTCGGCCACGACTGGACCTAATGGTCGGGGGTCCCTTTACCTTTACAGAAGCCAAAAACCAAGGCTTCAGCTTCGTCAGCCCAAGCTGGACCTTTGATGCCAAGGAGAGCTGCGGTTTGAATCACAGTGTTCCAGTGGGTGAAAATGAGAGGAAGGAGGGGGGGGCAATTTCACAGACGCAATCTACATCCACAGTGGGGACAGCAGATGTATGGGTCTGCATCGACCCAGATCTGCCTCAGACACACAAAAAGGGAAGGGAAGGGACAGAGATGTAAGGGACAAAACCCTCCATGCACACATTATCCTCAGCCCCAGATGTTTCTCTCTCCAGGCAGCCTCGCTCCCGGTTATAGGTGCCAGGTTGTGTGGAAAAGTCATAGAACTGGAGGGCTGGATGGGGCCCCGAGGGAGCAGGCAGCAGCTGCAACGCATGGCTGGGTGACAATTGTTGGCTTTTTCAGATGCCTCCTACTGTTTGAGGTTGTGCCTCCAAGATCTCACTTTTAAGACACTCCCATCCATCGCAGACGCCCTTCTCTTTGTGCATTTCCTTCTGGAACTGCCTCAGTCTCGGTGGAACGTGTGGGTTAAAACCTATGGAACTCACTCCCACTGGAGGCAGGGGACTTAGAAAGGCAACAAGACAAAATCGTGGAGGAGGAGGGGGCTCTTGTAGGCTGCTGGCCAGGAGGGCTACGCTCAGCCTCCGTGGCCAGACCCAGATGGCCCAAGTCTCCCCAGGGAGAGAGAACAGGCCAAGCATTCCAAGACCAGAACCTCAAGAGTGAGGAGGAACAACATTACATAATGTCGTCATACTTTTGGCTCGATCACCTTTTGCTTTGGATTCAAGAATGAGGTACCTCAACCCAGAAGCTTCAGAGAGGTTCATGCGACGGTCACCTCCAGGCTTGACTACTGTAATTCGCTCTACGCGGGGCTGCCCTTGAAGCTGTCCCAGAAACTCCAGCGGGTGCAGAATGCTGCACCGAGGCTCCTCACGGGGTCTCTGCCATGGGAGCATATTCACCCAGTGCTTTTCAAGCTGCACTGGCTCCCGGTGGAGTATAGGGTCAGGTTTAAGGTGCTGCTTTTGACCTTTAAAGCCCTTTGTGGCTTAGGGCCCTCGTAGTTACGGGACCGCCTCTCCTGGTATGCCCCTCAGAGGACATTAAGGACCATGAATAACCATAGTTTAGAGGTCCCGGGCCCTAAGGAAGTCAGACTACTCTCCACCAGGGCCAGGGCCTTCTCAGTGGTGGCTCTGACCTGGTAGAATACTCTGTCCCATGAGACCAGGGCCCTGCAGGATTTCACTTCCTTTTGTAGGGCCTGTAAGACAGAGCTATTCCGCCTGGCCTTTAATTTGAACTCAGCCTGATCTTTTATTCCCCATTCTTCCATCCTTCTCCCCGTTTTATGAAGATTCCCCGCTCTGGGATCCCACAGCTAATTCTCCCCTGGTCTCCTCTCTGGCCCAAAGAGGACTAATTCAGCCAGCTAGCCCTGGTGATCATCTAATGTTTATTGGATGGATTTCCCCCCCTAAATTGATTTTTGAATTCTGAATTTATTATTTATTTATTTATTTATTATTCACGCTTTATACGGGATTTTATGCTGTTTTTTTTGTTGCATCAATTATGTGTTTTAAATCTGTTGTTAGCCGCCCTGAACCTGGTTTTCTGAACCAGGAAGGGCGAGGTATGAATAAAAAATTATTATTATTATCAGTGGAGCAGAGAAAACAAGCCTGATAGTAGACATGAGACAAGAGTCCCTGGCAGAGTTGGAAGGGACCTCAAGGCTCATCTAGTCACGGATCCCCACAAGAAATCCCGTGAGGAGTAGCTCACCACTCACAGAACTGCAATTCTCAGCCCCCTTCGCAAATTGCAGTCCTTTTGTTCTTGAAGCCAGGGTGGAGGGCGACTTTCCGCCCTGTATGCTCACAAAATCAGAGCAGCGATTGACCCGGCACCATTTCCGCTTCTGAGCCCTCCTGGATGTCCAGCCATGGTCCTTCCTGGGGATGCTTCTCCATCATCCCTGGAGCAGAGACAGGAGCCAGACCGTCGACCCGCAGAGCCCAGGCCCTCCTAGGGAGCTGTCATCGCTCCCCTTGCGGCTCAGCGGCGCCTGCTCCTGTCTCAGCGTGGCACGCCTGGTCTTTCCCCCTGCCAAACCGAGAAAGAGTCACTGAGCTGAGCTGGCCGCCTTTCCTTCCATATGCGAGAGAGAACAAAATCCTGAATGGAAATGCAGGTCGTGTTTACTCTGCGACGGCGGCTCAGTTACAGAAAAGGCTTGCTCCACTCCAGCCCCCTCCTCCCCGCCTGCTCCAGCCACCCCCAAACTGCCAATCCAGCGGCCCTTGAACTCAAGTGTCTCCAGGGCTTAATCTGTTCGCCACTTTGTCAGAGATTAGAGTGCTGTTGGGAAGGACGGAACAGGAGACAGCTGGAAGACCCAGCCTGGTAGACCAGACCGAACCACACACCAAGGGGGTCTGCCGGCCCCCCCGGACTAAAACAAAACCTCCTAAAAACAAGAGAAGCTCCCCAAACCCTGATATTGGGGTGTACTCGCTGGCCACACCCCAAATGCATCATGCCACAGGAGCCCTCTCCCCTCCTGTGGCTTCCAGCAACTCGTACTCTGAAGCACTATTCTGCCAGTTCTGGGCGCCACAATTTCAGAAGGATGTCGACAAGCTGGAAGGTGTACAGAGGAGGGCAAACCAAGATGATCAAGGTATGTTTAGCCTGGAGAAGACACAATTGAGAGGAGATATGAGGGCCATCTGGGAGAAAGGCAATGGCAAACCTAGACAGCATCTTAAAAAGCAGAGACACCACCTTGCCAACAAAGGTCCGTATAGTTAAAGCTCTGGTTTTCCCAGTAGTGATGTATGGAAGTGAGAGCTGGACCATAAAGAAGGCTGATCGCCAAAGAATGGATGCTTTTGAATTGTGGTGCTGGAGGAGACTCTTGAGAGTCCCATGGACTGCAAGGAGATCATACCTCTCCATTCTGAAGGAAATCAGCCCTGAGTGCTCACTGGACGGACAGATCCTGAAGCTGAAGCTCCAAGACTTTGGCCACCTCAGGAGAAGAGAAGACTCCCTGGAAAAGACCCTGATGTTGGGAAAGATGGAGGGCACAAGGAGAAGGGGACGACAGAGGACGAGATGGTGGGACAGTTTTCTTGAAGCTACAAACATGAGTCTGACCAAACTGCGGGAGGCAGTGAAAGACAGGAGTGCCTGGCGTGCTCTGGTCCAGGGGGTCACAAAGAGTCGGACACGACTAAAAGACTAAACAACAACAACAACGAGGGCCATCATCAAATATCTCAAGAGCTGTCACATGGAAGAGGAAGCAAGCTTGTTTTCTCCTGCTCTGGAGGGTAGGACTCGAACCCATGGCTTCAACTTACAAGAAAGGAGATTCCGACTAAACATCAGGAAGAACTTTCTGACAGCAAGAGCTGTTCAACAGTGGAGCGGGCTTCCTTAGAAGGTGGCAGACTCTCCTTCCTTGAAGACTTTTAAGAAGAGGTTAGTTGGCCATCTGTCTTGGATGCTTCAGCTGAGAGTCCTGCATTGCAGGGGGTTGGACTAGATGACCCTCAGGGTCCCTTCCATTTGTGCAACTCTATAATTTTATGAAGGATTGCTGCCTCCGACTGGAGGCCGAGCGCAGCCATCATGTCTAGTAGTCCTCTGCAGGCCCTCTTCCACGAATGTCAACGTCAAAGTGGCAAAGCAACTCCACTCTCTGAAATGGCCTTTGTTGGTGAGGAGACCCTCACCTTGACAAACCTCTGATCTAAAGAGCCAGGACACGCCTTGCTCACCCTGAGACTGAAGCGCGTTCACTATGGGGAAAGACACTTCTGTAAGGGGTTCTTCAGCAGTTTGCAGAGTTTCAGACAACGCAGAGAGCTGCAAAACCTCTGTATCACAGCTTAAAGGTGGGACTCTGGCATGTCAGATCATGCAGGGCTTCTTAATCTGGAGCTTATAAGGTTCTGAATCATAATAATAATAATCTACCATGGTTTCCTTAAATTCCTCTCCACCCACCCCAGTCCACACCACTGGCCTATGCTCAATTTTCCTGCATGTGCGGTAACCTTATCTGACTAGAACATTTTGTCACCTTGCACCAAGGCATCGCTGCACCCTGACAGTGTGTCATGGCATACGCAAACTAGCATTGCACTTTGAATAATCATTTACGTGTTTCCAGATGCGCCACGGCTGAACTGGTTACTAAGCTTCTACCGACCAAAGTACACCAAAACTGCTGCCCTACCCAAATAAAAAACACCAAACACTGAACCCAGCGCTGCGAATTCCAACCTTAGTTCCCAGTTAGGTGGCCACCATAAGATGCAGAAGGGGGCTTTACGGGAAGAAGAGTTTGTGCCTCAACTTACCCATCCATAAAACGGGAAGAAATGGGGCTTTAACCGAAGACCCAAGAGCTACCCATGTGCAGCACCTTCAGGCCCACGTTTAAGAAACAGTCAGCTCTGTGCAAGAGATTCCTGGCCTCCAGTCGGGGGAGATAAATCCCCGTCAATCAGCCAGACCTGCCACGTGGATAGACAAGGCTAGCGAGCAAAGAACGTTTGCTAACTGCCAAGGACAGCCTTGTACTGTCTCAGCACACTCCCCACAAAAGCCCTGGGGAGACAAACAGGGACTGTACCCCAGGCTCCTTTGGAGAAGAGAAAAATCACAGCATTCTCCCTCCCAATCCCTGTGGGCAAGTACAGACACACACACAAAAAAAAGCCAGGATTGTTTAAGCGCAGAACAGGGAAAATGTTTAAGTTGCTGAGAACCAAAATGTGCCTTTCTGGAACCCAGGCAAGGTGGCCCCGGAGATTTCTCCAGGGCCAGCACCTCCCCAGTGGAGCTGGGTCCAAGGGAAGAAGGAGCGAGGGAGAGAATTCTGCTGCAGGCATAGGGTGAATCCATGCAAGGGTCCCATAAACCTCCTCTGGTCTCTCCTAGACGCCCTCAGAAGGCGGTGGACTCTCCCCTGCATAGGAGGCTTCAAAGCAGAGGCCACCTGTCAGGGATTCTTTCGCTGTGACTCCTGCCTTGCAGGGGGTTGAGCTAGATGTCCCTCAGGGGTCCCTCCCAACTCTGCAACTTATTATTTTCTCAGAGGGCCACTTCACACATTCAAGCGCATTGCAACACCACACAATAATAATTAGAATAATAATAATTTTTTATTTATACCCTGCCCCTCTGGCGGAGTTTCCCCAGCCACTCTGGGCGGCTCTCAATTGAGTGTTAAAAACAATACAGCTTTAAATATTAAAAGCTTCCCTGAACAGGGCTGCCTTCAGATGTCTTTTAAAAATAGGATAGCTGCTTATTCCCTTGACATCTGACAGGAGGGCATCCCAGAGGGCAGGCGCCACCACCAAGAAGGCCCTCTGCCTGGTTCTCTGTCACCTCGCTTCTCTCAGTGAGGGAACCACCAGAAGGCCCTCGGCGCTGGACCTCAGTGTCCAGGCTTAACGATGGGGGCAGAGACGCTCCTTCAGGTCTACTGGGCCGAGGCCATTTAGGGTTTTAAAGGTCAGCACCAACACTTTGAATTGTGCTTGGAAACGTACTGGGAGCCAATGCAGATCTCTCAGGACTGGTGTTATGTGGTCTTGGCGGCCGCTCCCAGTCACCAGTCTAGCTACCGCATTCTGGATTAATTGCAGTTTCCGGGTCACCTTCAAAGGTAGCCCCACGTAGAGCACATGGCAGTAGTCCAAGCGGGAGCTAACCAGAGCATGCGCCACTCTAGCGAGACAGTCTATAGGCAGGCAGGGTCTCATCCAGCACACCAGATGGAGCTGGTGGACAGCTGCCCTGGACACAGAATTGACCTGTGCCTCCAAGGACAGCTGTGAGTCCAGAATGACTCCCAGGCTGCACACCTGGTCCTTCAGGGGCACAATTGCCCCATTCAGGACCAGTGAGTCCCCCACACCCATCCGCCCCCTGTCCCCCAAAAACAGTACTTCTGTCTTGTCAGGATTCAACCTCAATCTGTTAGCCGCCATCCATCCTCCAACTGCCTCCAGGCACTCACACAGGACCTTCACCGCCTTCACCAGTTCTGATTTAAAGGAGAGGTAGAGCTGAAATGCACACCTCCTTTTGAGAAGCACCGGAAGTGCGATTCTACCTGCAAGAGCTCACATGCGCCGCTTGCCATGCGATGAGCATTGGGGGCGGGGGGACTCAATGCACAAGGTGTAGATCCACAGAACTGCACTGCAGCATTGTAAGGGACCCCAGGGGTCATCCAGCCCAACCCCCGGACATGCAGGAATCACGGCGAAAGATGCGGCAATTGCTCAGTTTCTAGTCTACTTGCTCAAGCGCTGCATAATCCACAGGGAAACCTGTGGCAACAGGGGCTGTGCCTCCCCCCCCAGCAAAACTTCGATTTATTGTCTGGCTGGCACATAGCTCCCTCCTGCCACCTTTGCCTGCTGGAAAGAGCACAAGACCCAGCAGTGCGCCAGGCTAAGCTGCGCAGCTCCATTCATCAGGGGGCAGCAGTGACGGTCCAAAGAAGTACCACGCCATCCGTCTCCGGGTGCCAGACCCCCCGGGACACACACACACCCCCATGGCTCGGGTCCCTGTCAAACTGATGGAAATTAGAGCGATGTGCTGAGACACCCAGAAGGGGCACGTCGCAAAGGATTAAAATCACGACTTCACCAGCAGACAGGCCAAACAAGCGACAGAGTCTGCCGTAACAATCGAGGTACAAGACCAAAGGCTTGTTGACACACGGCGAGATTCAGAAGCGCTTGGCTTGCTGCTGGCAAGGTGTTTTCCTCACCATGGTGCATGCGGGAACTCCACTGTGCACGCAAGTGACCTGCCGCCATGTTTCCACAACCCCTTAAAGGTAAAGGGACCCCTGACCGTTAGGTCCAGTCGTGGCCGACTCTGGGGTTGCGGCGCTCATCTCGCTTTACTGGCCGAGGGAGCCGGCGTACAGCTTCCGGGTCATGTGGCCAGCAGGACTAAGCCGCTTCTGGCGAACCAGAGCAGCGCATGGAAACACCCTTTACCTTCCCGCTGGAGCGGTACCTATTTATCTACTTGCTCTTTGATGCGCTTTTGAACTGCTAGGTTGGCAGAAGCAGGGACTGAGCAATGGGAGCTCACCCTGTTGCGGGGATTCGAACCACCAACCTTCTGATTGGCAAGTCCTAGGCTCTGTGGTTTAACCCACAGCACCACCTGCGTCCCAAATTCCACAATCCCTTACTGAGAGGCAAAGCACATCAGAATCCCAGGGTCTCTGTTGTGCGCTAGAGACCCTTTCAACTCATTTCAGGCTCGTGGGGAAGTTTTCAGATTTTGGAGAGTAACCTAAACATGAACCGCAAATCATAGGTGGAGCCCGTACCTGAATTGCCCCCTTTCTCCCTGTGCACCAGTGTGGAATTGGGGATGGGGGCCTGGGAGAGACGAGGGTATTTCTAAAGAGCTGTGAGCTCCTGGCTCTCCAGGAACATTGGCCTGATCCAGCCGGCTCGTCTTATGTGCTTACAAACATTTAAATAAATAAAACTAAGAATTGATGGGCAGCTGCAGAAGTGACAGCAATAGGGATGAGGGAGAACAAATGCTTCATTGGTTTTATTTTAATTACAGTTTTTTTACTCTATAAGACTCACCTTTTCCCTCCTAAAAAGTAAGGGGAAATGTGTGTGCGTCTTATGGAGCGAATGCAGGCTGCGCAGCTATCCCAGAAGCCAGAACAGCAAGAGGGATCACTGCTTTCGCTGTGCAGCGATCCCTCTTGCTGTTCTGGCTTCTGAGATTCAGAATATATATATATTTTTGTTTTCCTCCTCCCAAAACTAGGTGCATCTTGTGGTCTGGTGCGTCTTATAGAGCGAAAAATTATTTCATGGAAGTTATACCCTGCTTGACTGGAAAGAGAGAGAGAGAGAGAGCGTCCTTGATATGGTTTGCTCACTCTCAGCCAGCTACCGAGCAATAGCCCCCACTACAAGCAACACAAACACTCTTATCTGCAGCCGGATGTTCCACAGGTCAGAAAACTGTTGCAGCGCAAAGCTCATCGCAACCCCTTGGCTAGCACCTCTGTGGAGCGGAGTTTCTGGTCCCCAATACAGAACGAAGAACAGTATCGCTACTGGACCACCTGACACTTACTCCTTTTAAAGAGGACTCTGGATCAGACACAGAGGGTGAGCATTTGATCCAGGAAGGATTTCCTGGTGAAAATCCTGACTTTGGAACTATGGGAAGCAGCCAGATAGTTTCTCCCCCGTCGCCACTGTGGCAATCCATATGCTCTCTAAGAAAACCAGAAGAGCGCTGCTGGATCAGGCCAATCCAGCTGGACCAACCCAGCATCCTGCTCCCACAGGTGCTTATTATGGGAAACCTGCAAGCGGGACCCAAACTTTGCCCTCCTGCGTCTCCCAGCGAGTGGCACTCGGGAAAAGCCTTGTTGCCTCCCGCAGAGCAGAGCCAAGGCCACTGGCAGCCTTCTCCTCCACGAATAACAGCCTTGTCTTCCATGGCATAACAAGAACCACCTGCAGGATCTGACCCACGGCCCGTCTCCCAGGGGCCACCCAGATGCCCCCGATGGGAAACAAGCAAGCAGAATTCAAGCACAAGAGCAACTCTCCTTTCCTGCGATTTCTAGCAACTGGTACTTGGGAGCGCTTCTGCCTCCAATTGCGAAGGCAGAGCAGAGAAACCATGGCGGGGTGGGGTGGGGGGCGGAGAGAGATTATCTGCGATAAGATAACACAATAACTAGGTCACTTCCATAAGCTCTTTTCTCCAGGCTCATCCAGCCACCGCCACCTCTGCAGCCCCTTGCGAAGAGACGAGAGCGCCCGCAAAGCGCACACCCCACTGTACCACCAACCAGAAAGGGAGATACCTTTGGGGTCGCTGATGAAAGGAGAGGCCAGAGGGGGGTGGGGGATTCCTAAGAGACATAAGGGACCCTCCTAGGAATCCCTTGGGAGTCTTTCCGAAAACTCCTTCGGGCAGCCGGGGGGCCGGGACGCGGCTTTGGTCATTCATCTTACAAGGCTGCTTCTAATAACTCTTATCCTTCCTTGTGGAACTTTCCCTGCCTTTTCTGAGCTCCAGCATTTAGAGAGAAGGAGGAAGCCAGTGATGAGAAAGATGCACAGCTGGATTGCAAAAAGGAAGTGCTTCAAGTTCATTAACACTGTGCCTACTGTACGGAACGGCTCTTCCTTTCTAGTGTGAGCTCATGCAGAATCCTATCAGGCTTTTCCGCAGGGCGGGGTGGGAGTGGGGGTGGGGAGGAGAAGGAGAGAGATGGAGAACCACCATGAACGGTATCCTAGTTACCATTTGTAGATATATAATTATGTGCCATTGCCAAGCACATGCCTAGACCTTTCTGTAAAGGCATGATTTGGGGAATATTAGATTTCAAGTGGGAAAGGCAGCCAACGGAGAGCTCCTGTTTAGGGAGCCGGCTGGCCAGGCATCCTGAGAACATTAGAAGAGTCTGCCTGCAGGATCAGGCCAGAGGGGGCCCATCTAGGCCAGGACCCCTTGTCTCACAGCCAGAAACCAGTAAGCAGGACCTGAGCACAATAACACTCTCCCCTCTTGCAGTTTCCAGAAGCATTGCTGTTCTCTTACTCCCTTCTGTTTCCCTCATGCTTCTCTCCCCCTCCCAAACAGAAGCTCAGTGTTCTGCAGCCACTGAGCATGCTCAGTTCAGGTGGGTCCTTTGGGGGAGGGGGTTGCTCGCTTAGGGTTTTATTTTCGAAGGGGTTCCTATTTGTACTGCTGCAATCCTAGGGGTTCCTCTGAGCCAGCCAGTTCAGTTGCCCCAAGAAGGTTCTAATCCTGCGGACACTCGCCAGCTAAGCTCTCTATCAAGCGGGAGCGAGTCTTCCTTTAAAGAAGAGAGTTGCTAACATAGGCTTCTCCAGGAACCCTTGGCGGTTTCCTCCTGGAGCAAGTCTAGCCAGGACAAGAAGAGTCACGTAAAGATTACGGGGAACACGCCCAGCCTTTGCAAACAGCGAAGGTGTGGCAGAAACATCCAGCCCTTCTACTGTTGCTGGAGAATTTGTGCCCCCGCAGGGCACGTTCTTAGCTACTGAATGACAGGCAAGTTCACCTGAGCAGGGCTGGAAGTTCCATTTGCTACAACTGCCACAGGAAACGACCTTTAGCCAAGCTGTGCAGAGACAGCTACATCTTAAAACTGCTTCCAGCCCTTTCATTTCTATCTGTCCTCTTCTTCAAAGACCCAATGGAAACATTTTAACTTGTCGGCTCAAACCCATCAGCAAGGAAGACAGACGGACATCCCTTGGCAAGAAGCTGCGCCATCTCGGTGCCGCTACTGAGAAGGCCCTGCCTTGCATAGCGTCCTACCACCCTTCAGATATTTTGGGCTTTAAGTAACAGCCCTTTGAACCAGTCCCAAAACTGGAGCCAAGTTGATCCGATATCAGAGTAGTAATGCTTCACGTGCTGAGAATAGCTCTTGCGGTTGAATTCTGGACCACATGCCTGTCCCCAAAGCATTTCCAAAAGCAGTCCTGTTGCTGGAGGCAGGTTATGCAGATATTGCCAGGGCACAAGTGGCAAAGGGCTGATCCTGCACCTGGAGAGCTGGTGCAGTGAGAGAAAGAGCCTCGGGCCTCCACAGCCATCTGGGCATCTAGGGAGCAGCAGAATACCCAGAGGCACCCCCAAACCTGAGACGCCTTGAAGGGGCGTGAGACCCTGCCCTAAACTAGCTCTCAGGCCTCTTGCTTCTCACATGCTGGCAAACAAGCAATGAAGCTTGTGGACCTTAGAGCCAGATGGTCTCTCCTCGGCACATCACACAGACACCCCTGGAGAGGGGCTCCCAGTTTTACCAGCTTACTAATGAAGCCGACAAAGTCCTCACCTGGGAACCACTTCGCTAAGGTAGCCACTCCTCACAGAAAGTCACAGTTGAACATGGCAACCTTCCCTACAGAAGCCATCTCTGACTGGTCCCTGCTGCCCCCGGTTCACCCAGACACAGGCCAAAGTGTTATAAGAAGTCACGACTTAAGAGATTAACTTTTTTTAATACTAAGCAGTATATAAGTGTTTCTGATTAAATCATGAAAATGTGGGCCACTCCTTCTGCATGCTCAGGGGCTTCTCATGTTATCAAGCAGTGCTGAAAGGAGCAGCACTTGGGGGTCTGCCCCACAACCCTGGATTTAGTGTGGCTGCCTGGTCCTTCACTGAATCTGCTAAGGGCCAGGGGGAGGCAGCCGGGGCTCCAAAAACATCCCCAAGGTTTGATTGGCTTCTAAGGCTTGGGGAGGAATTCAAGCACTCCCACCCCAGAGCGACAGAAACCCTTTGACGCAGCCTTGCAGACAGGCTACTAGCTCACTGCCCAGCCAGCCAGTTACAGCCAAGCTGGAACGAAAGGGGTCATCGTCAGGAGCTGAGATGTGGTTTGGTTTGCAGGCTGAGCGCCAGGGAGTGTTACGCTCTGGCCAGTGCCAAGTCGGAGTGAGGGCGGCAGGAAGTACCCTCTGCGGCCAGGCGCATCTGCTTCCCGATCAAAGGCCCTGTGCTATACGTAGGGCAGATCCTCCCCCAGTACTGGCAGCAGAAGCCAAGCCAGGGCAGGAATGAGATCAGTGACAGAAGGGAAAGGGTCTGGGGCCTCCACACCAGAAATTAACAGGGAACGGGTGGCACTGTGGGTTAAACCACAGAGCCTAGGACTTGCCGATCAGAAGGTCGGCGGTTTGAATCCCGTTGACGGGGTGAGCTCCCGTTGCTCGGTCCCTGCTCCTGCCAATCTAGCAGTTCAAAAGCACATCAAAGTGCAAGTAGATAAATAGGTAGCGCTCCGGCGGGAAGGTAAACGGCGTTTCCGTGCTCTGGTTCGCCAGAAGCGGCTTAGTCCTGCTGGGCACATGACCCGGAAGCTGTACGCCGGCTCCCTCGGCCAATAAAGCGAGATGAGTGCCGCAACCCCAGAGTTGTCCGCGACTGGACCTAATGGTCAGGGGTCCCGTTACCTTTAACTGCTTGGCATCTGTAACTTGGAGCCTAGCAAGGCCAGAAAGACAGGAAGCATTGCTAAAAGATGTTGGGAAGTCCGAAAGAGGGAGGGAGGGAAGTCAGTGCTCTTGTTGGAGCAATGCTTTATGTTATAGATCTGTGTAATGAAATGTAATTAAATATGGAAAACTCAATAAAAATTATTATTTAAAAAATAACATAAAGACAGGAAGCAGCAAACAAGCGTCCTGTGAGCACCTTAGCAACAGGATCATCACCAAGAGATCACTAATCCTATCAAGTCTTCACAAAGGCCCCATAGATAGCAGGCCACACTAGGCTTCCCTGGGACTGAAAGCTCGTGGCTGTTCTGGGACCCTGTGGCTCAAAAGGCTGGGTCCAGGGGCTACACTAAACTACAGTTCAGTGTGACGTGCCTGAGCCTCAGACTCTCCCCCTGTCCATTTTAGCCTGTGCCCACCGACCCCCACCCACAACACTCCTCCGGAACAGCCACAAGGTGACTAGAAGCTTAGCTCCACTCTCAGGAACATTTCTGGAGGAGAAGGGTGGCTAGCCTCATTTACTGGCTGAAAATAAAGACTGGCCCAACCCGTGGTCATTTTGTTTGAAAGGGAAGACCACCCCCTCAAAAAAAAAGGTTAAACCTTGCGTGTTTCCCAAAGTTGCTGAATATATCCTTCCACATTTGCAGAGTGAGAAATGGATGTTTGCGTGGAGGAACTGAGCCTCACTGTGACCTTTGTTCCTTTGAATAACCTGAAGTTTGTGTAGTTTGTCCGCGATGCTAGAGGGCAGTTAATGAAGAACAGGGACGGAAAGGAAAGCTTCCAACCTCCTCCTGACGGCCAGGCCAGAGGAGGGGGAAGGGGGCACCTGCTCAACCTGCAGCTCCATCACGGAACCACAGCTGAGAGCTAGGACCAAACGCCGCCAGCATTGAGGCCTGTGCAATGCAACAGCCACCTTAGGCTAGAGGAGCAGGGCTTAGTTCCCTGGCTTTGCAAAGCCCTCTTCAAAAGCAAAACCAAAGAAGCGGTCTTTTGCTCCAGCCAGGATTAAATCTTACAGTTTCACGCAGCGCTAAGAGGGAGAGGAGGGCGATCCCAGGGGACTCGCCTTGACTCACTGCTCGGCCTGCAACACGCTCCAGCAGTGATTTATGTCCATTCCAATACATTTCAGACTTCATAATTACGAGAGGAGGAGGTGGGGCCCTCCCCCTTCCCCACACAACCCCGCCAGCTGAGCCGGGTGGAAAGCACCCGTGGCCTGAAGGCTCCCCGTTTGCCCAGGGTGGGAGCGCTGTTCTTGCGCACCGGCGGGAGTGAGGCGCCCCCCCTCTCCCTCTCTGCCCTTTGTCTCAGCTGACGGGCGGGGGGCGGGGGGGAGCCACAGCCCTGGCCTCGCCGCCGAGGTGAACGGGGCGGGTTCTCGGAAATAATCAGCGGAGGGAAAGTGGGGCTGCCGGGGAGGGAGGCTGCTTTCCCCGCTCGCTCCTGCTTCCTCGCCCGTTGCAGAGAGGGACCCCCGGCTCCGTCCCCCGGGCTGCCTTCAAGGGCTGCCCTTCCTCCGCAGCTGGACCAGGAGCCGGGAGGAGCACGAGGCTTTGCCCAGCGGTGTCCCCCCCCCCCGGGCATTTCTGCCAAGCTACCCACGGCTTTGGGAGGGAGGGAGGAGGACTGGTGAGCAGGGTGGCATCCTGGCTTCTGGGAGCATGCTCTACTGGGAATGGGGGGGGGCGTAATTCTGATTCAGGGGCTGCAGGCAAGAGTGCGACAGGTGCCAGACTCCCTGCAAGCCCCCAGGGCCCAGCCTCATACGGAGGGGGACAGGATCACGCCCAGAACTACCCCCGCCCCCGCACCGACAAGTCGGGGTCCTTGCATTCTTCCTCTCCCCCCCCCCCACCCTATTTCCATTAACCCGAAACGGGGCTCCAGCCCCGCTGTCCGCCCCGAAGGACCATCGCCACTTCCCCGGCGAAGAAGGGCAGTCCGGCGCCCCCGAAGCCGCGCCCGTCTGGGGGCTTGGCCGCCCCTCCGCCCGCGGGAGCCTCCGGGAAGCGGCGCGCAGCAACTGGTCCCGGCCGCCGGGCAAGGGGAGCGCGCTGCCGCCGCCTTACCCAGCATGGAGAAGATGAAGTCCTTGGCGGTGTGGATCTCGAGCGCGCGCTGGTCGTCGTACTCGCGCTGGTCGTGGCGCGTGAACTCCTGGATGAGCCGGTTGAGCTCCTCGACGCGGGCGCCCGAGCGGAAGTCCAGCTCCGGGAAGGCGGCGGCCGCGGCCGCGGACAGCGACGAGCCGCCCGACGACGCCGAGGAGGGAGCCCGGCCCGGGCCAGGCGCGGCGCCCGAGCCGGCCTTGGCGGCCAGCGGCGGAGCGGCCATCTTCGCGCCGGCCAGGAGGAGCAGCAGCAGACGCAGCGCACCCAGCAGCCGCGCCCGCCGCCAGCCGGACCGCCAGGCGCCGCGCAACCGGGAGCAGACGCCGCCAGCGCCAGCGCCCAGGCAGCAGCAGCAGCAGCCAGGCAGGCAGGCAGGCCGGGCCTGGCGCTCGCCGGCTGCCCGCCCCGCGGCGGCTCCTCCTTCTCCTCCTCCTCCTCCTCCGCCCCGGATCCCGGCGCCCGGGAGCGCGCGAGCGAGCGCGGCTGCAGCGCCGCCGGGACGCCCGACCGGGAATCCCAGCAACGGCGCTCCCAGTGGGCGCGCTGCCAAGGCTGCTCTGCGCGCTCCCGGGCCCGGCCCAGCCTCGCCGCCGCCGCCGCCCACACCGCGCGCGGCAACGCCGGCAGCTCCAACCGGCGCCGCCCCGCGCGCCCGGGCAGCCTAGGCACAGGCGGCGGCTGCCGAGCCACGCAGAGCGCTTCGACGCCGCGCGCCCGAGCGCACCCGGGAAGCTTCGCCGCGGGGCAGGACCCCTCGCCGCCGGGGGGAGGGAGGTTGTCAGGAGCTTTGGGGGCGGCGCAGGATCCGTTCCACCGTAAAAGAAGCCTGGAGGCCGGGGCGCACCGAGGGGCTGGCCAGGTTGGACCTCGCCAAAGGCGCAGCCCGAGGGGGGCGCAAAACTCGCGCTTCCCGGCTCTGGCAAGGGCGCAAGGGAGTCCAGGCGCGCCTCTGCCTTGAGGAAGAGGCTTCTGCTCAGCTGGCTCAGGGTCTCTGTTGACCCCGGAGGCAGCTGCCACGCCGGTGGGCCTGTTTCGGTTCGCGCCGACTTTGATTTGCGTCTCATCGCGGCTGGGTGCACTTTAAGGCCAAAGGGACACACTCTGGCCTGTAGCTCTGAAATGAACATGATTTATTCCGAGGCAACAGTTTGGCCGCCAACCAAGTCTGCCACTGGCCGCTGCAAAAATGTTCCTTTGGTGCTGGATTTTACGCATCTTTTCCCATTAAGTCCCATACACATCTGCTTCATCAACGAAATTAATTGATATGTTTTGTTTTATTGGCAGAGAAATCTGAAAAGCTACACAGAACTCTTTGGCCTGGTCAAGTGTGGATAGCAGTGTTCTGTGTAGCTGACACCCTCCTCCTCTTCCAAAGCAGCTACTCTATTCCCAACTTAAAAATGGAAAGCGTAATGCTGGTGATCAACAAAAGAGGTTTGAAGATTGTCTCAAGGCAAATCATTAAAAATGTAGTATAAACACTGACAACTGGGAAACACTGGCCTGCAAACGCTCCAGTTGGAGAACAGCCTTGACCAAAGGTTTGAAGACACTTTGAAGACACTCAAACTCAGGACGCAAGGGAGGAAGGCATGCTTGGCAAACCCTCACCGTGATCAACTCCTGCTCGGGAACCAATGTCCCCACTGTGGAAAGATGTGTGGATCCAGAATTGGCCTCCACAGTCACTTATGGACTCATTGTTAAGACCGTGTTTATGGAAGACAATCTTTAAATCATAATGGCCTGTGAACTGTCCTTCTGAAAATTGGCTGCCCAGATAAATTTGTGAACATCATTCGGCTCCTCCATGATAATATGACAGCAACAATCGCAGATAACAATGGCTCTCAAAGTGAACCATTCACAGTGGGATCAGGTGTTAAACAGGGTTGTGTTATTGCCCCAACTCTACTCATTATTTTCATTGCAATGATCCTACACTTTGTCGAAGGGAAATCATATGGAAAACTCTTCAATCTGAGCAGGCCAAAAGCAAAGAGTAAGGTTACCGTAACTTCCGCCATAGAGCTTCAGTATGCTCATGACAACGTAGTGTGCGCACGCTCAGAGGATGACCTCCAAACCATCCTAAATATCTTAAGAGAAGCTTACGAAAAGCTTGGCCTATCGCTCAGCATCCAAAAAACCAAAGTGCTGCACCAACAAGCACAAAATAACCCCTCTGCAGTGCTCAGAAGTAAGCCCCATGGGGCTCAGTGGGACTTCCTCCCAGTAACTTTGGGAGTGGAATGGACTCCCTTCCTTGGAGGGCATCTGCTGGGGATTCTTCAGCCCTGATTCCTGCATTGCAGGGGGTCAGACCAGATGAGCCCTGGGGGTCCCTTCCAACACTACAAGTCTATAATTCTAAGTGTGCGTATGATTCCAGCCTTTACGAGAGCTCCCTTTGAAGGGCAAGGGGGCAGCCAGAATTTGTCAGAATACATAGGTGGGCAGAACCCGTGTCATCCAAACAAGTGGAGTTGCATAAGACTCAAGTTTGGAAGATTGAAGAAGTACCAACGAAAGAACAATGGCAAGAAAAATGGGTGAATTATTCAGAATTCTACAGATAAACTACATGAAAAGGACAACAGAGACTTTTCAGAAAGAACGGGAACCTTTTACAACTTACCTACAGAAACAACAAAAAGAAATGGACTCATTGGCGGGTTTTGAATAATCATTCACAACTTTATTCAAGTAAAATATGAAGGAAGACAATGTCGTAACATCTAAAGTATATTAATATGCAGAAGACCACAATCAATGTAACAAACCAGAAAGGGAAGATGAGGGAAGTCACCGGGGATGGGGGTGGATTCGAAAACGTAAAATTGGATCATCGTTATTTGCAATTTATTATAATAAAAGAAAATGAATAAAATATTTATGATTTAAAAAAAGACTGTGATGGATTTAATACTGGACTCAAAGGCAAAAAATGGAGGATTTGTGTGGACAAGACGGGGCTCCCTGCAAGACCTTTCCACCTGCTGCAAGCGATTCAGGTCTCTTCCTCACGTCTTCCAGCCCTATTTTTTAGTCTTCCGTGGCTGGCGTGGGTGTCCACTGCTGCCCTCTCTTGGTTACGACTGTGAATGCCAAGCTGGTTGCTTTGCTAACATGTCCCCTCTCAGTTTGATGGTCAGATTACCTTGAGGGCTGCCCACCCCAGACTTCATAGACTCTGCAGTCTCTCCATCCAATAGTGGTTTGGTGTCAGGCCGTAGCTCATTGGTAGAGCATTTGCTTTGCAGGCAGAAGGTCCCAGGTTCCATCCCCAATGGTATACGCAGGTAGGGAGAGACTCTGTGTCTGAAAGTCTGGAGAGCCATTGCTGGCAGTCAGTGCATGCAATACAGTGGTACCTCGGGTTAAGTACTTAATTCGTTCCGGAGGTCTGTTCTTAACCTGAAGCACCACTCTAGCTAATGGGGCCTTCTGCTGCCGCCGCGCCACCGGAGCCCGATTTCTGTTCTCATCCTGAAACAAAGTTCTTAACCTGAAGCACTATTTCTGGGTTAGCAGAGTCTGTAACCTGAAGCATATGTAACCTGAGGTACCACTGCACTGAACAATCAGGACACATAAGAGGATGTACTTCGTTTTGCGGCACATGGTTAATCTACGGAACTCCCTGCCACAGGAGTCAGTGATGGCCACCAACTTGGATGGATAAAAGAGGATTGGACAAATTCATGGAGGAGAATAAGGCTATCGATGAGACTCACCGCAATAGCTATGCGCTCCCTCCCCAGTTGCAATGCTTCTGAATGCCAGTTGCAAGAGGGGAGTGCGCTCTTGTGCTCAGGTCCCACTTGCTGGTTCCCCCCAGACATCTGAGAAGAGGATGCTGGACTAGATGGGCCATTGGCCTAATCCAGCCCAGGCTCTTGCATTATTGCGAGCAAAATGGGCCACTGGCCTGCCTTCCTAGGTTTCCTGTCTTCTTATTTCTTCTTCTTCTTGTTCTTCTTGTAAGTGGTGGTTCTGAAAACGCACCCTTTGGGGAAAGGTCAAATGCTACAAAGGAACTCGAACGCATGAAAAATTGATCAAGGCCCCACACAGGGAAGAGTTGATGAAAGGCTCTGCAACTGCAAAGTCAGCAAAGGTTTCAGGAGCTGTCCCCAGCTGGGACAGAGGGGATGCATGGCCAGGAATCCTTCTTTAAACGCTGCACAACAGTTAAAAGTGGCTGGAGAAAAACAGAGGGAGAGAGAGCATGTGATGCTCACTTGAAAAATGAGAAAGAGAGGCCCTGTTACTGCCAACTTTCCAAACCAAGAGGCTGTTTATCTGCTGTCCTGGACAGAAGTGCCTGAAACACTCAGGAAATCCACAAGGGCTCCAAGAAGTGAAATAATCACCTAAGAAAGTGGACTCTGAGCCTTTGCCCCATTGAGATTCAAGGACTCTTAACCTTCTATTTTGGGAATGATTCATGTTCTTATGTAGCTGCATTCTTTTATACTTTCTGGGTGTCCCAGGGTCATACTATAAATCAACATGTAAGTTGCTTCTTTTTGTTTCCCAATGTATTTCTTATCAATAAAAAAAAATTGGTATAGTGCAAGTACCGTATTTTTCGCTCAATAGGACGCACTTTCTCCCATCCAAAAATTAAGGGGAAATGTGTGTGCATCCTATGGAGCGAATGCAGACTCCTTGGCTTCAGCAATAGCAACACGAAGCCTCCAAAGCGCAGAGGGAGTGCTCCCTCCGCGCTCCAAAGGCTTTGTGTTGCTTTCACTGAAGCCCCTGGAGCGCAGGGAACTCCCACTGCGCTCCAGGGGCTTCAGGCAGCTATCTGCAAGCCTTTAGAGCGCAGCAGGAGTTCCCACCGTGCTCCGAAGGCTTGCGGATAGCTGCCTGGAGTGTGAGAAGGGTCGGTGCACACGATCCCTCTTGCTGCCCAGGCTTTGCTTCGCTGGAGAGGCGCTGCACAGTTTTCCCTCTCTGCGCAGCGCCCCGTCAGCGAAGCGGGAGGAGAAATGGAAGGGGCTCCGTTTCTCCTGCCACTTTGCTGAAGGGGCGCTGAGCAGAGAGGGGGGAATTTTTTTTTCCTGTTCTCCCCCTCCTATGCATCCTATAGAGCGAAAAATAAGGCAGTTGTTTATTCTGAACATGTGGCCCAGAGAAAAAAGTTTGAGAACCACCGTCTTAGCACAACAAATGCACCTTTTTGGAAAACCAGACTTTTTGCTGTAAGGAAAGTGAAGGGGAACGCTCAATAAAGACTGGGTGTTGTCTTAATTTCTGTGTAAGAAATGAAATGAGAAGTAGAATAAGCAGGTAGCTTGGAGAAGCCCAGAGACAGACTGCGTCATGGGGGAAAGCCTCCCAGATGTGGGAACTCAGCTGGAGGTTTCTGAAGGGTTGTAAAGAGCCCAATAAACCTTCAGGACACCAACCGAGGCACGGGAAGCCTGCAAATCCTTTCTTTATGAGAGCACAGGTGCTGCGGGCAGCCCTGGATTTAAAAGTGCCATAAATCTGTTGAATCTGACCCTAGCAGAAAGAGAGCTGTCCCTGAAAAGAAGCTGTCAGAGAGGCCACAGGGACTTCTTGGGAAAGTGTGTTTGTGTGCAAAAGTGAGGCACCCCCAGAAAGAGCCATTGTTGTGTCCATCTGTCTCCAGGTCCCAGATTGTCTCTTTGGGATGTTTGCCTCCTGCAGTCATCCTCCTCTTCCTCCTTCTCTCCCCACAAGGAGGACAAAATGGAAAACGTTGCATCAGTCTGAGAAAACTGGGACTTCAGCCACAAAAAAGAACAGGCCAGGGAGCTCATGCTATCAGCTCCTGATAAAACCACCAGCACCCTGAGCCAAAGCTGCTTTTCATAACTGGTAGCATCCTTCTGTTTTAGCATGTTAAATTGCAAACCCCTTTGGATGCCTTGGCAGAAAGGAGAAATATATATGCAGTAAATAATTAAATGAGCAAAATGCATATTTGTGCAATGTGCCCGCAGAATCCCTGCAGCGGAGTCCACTCTAAGGCTTCATTTCGTAAGCTGCCACTCTCCGGAGTAAGGCATGAGGTTCTGGGATGCCCAGATAGTCTTTCTGGAAAAGGCCAATTTCTGTAGCTACTAAAGGAGCTTAAGGTGGCGTATGTGGTTCGCTTCCCGCTTTATCCTCACAACAACCCTGCGAGGTTGGTTAGGCTGCAAAACTGTGACTGGCCACCAGGTTCACCCAGTAAACTTTGTGGCCACGCAGGGATTTGAACCCAGGTCTCTCCCAGTTGCTAGTCCTGCACTCTAACCACTACACCACACTCTCTCTTCCTCTTTCTCTCTCTGAGCCCTCTGATTTAGATCAGGAGGGGGGCACAGCACTTGGGGAGGGGAGTGAGACTATGCGGCAGAAACCCCTGGAGGTACCAGGTCAGGCATAGGCAAACTCAGCCCTGCAGATGTTTTGGGACTACAACTCCCATCGTCCCTGACCACTGGTCCTGTTAGCTAGGGATGATGGGAGTTGTAGTCCCAAAACATCTGCAGAGCCGAGTTTGCCTATGCCTATACCAGGTCCGTATAGTTCAAGCTATGGTTTTCCCAGTAGAGATGTATGGAAGTGAGAGCTGGACCATAAAGAAGGCTGATCGCCAAAGAATTGATGCTTTTGAATTCTGGAGCTGGAGGAGACTCTTGAGAGTCCCATGGACTGCAAGAAGATCAAACGCATCCATTCTTAAGGAAATCAGCCCTGAGTGCTCACTGGAAGGACAGATCCTGAAGCTGAGGCTCCAATACTTTGGCCACCTAATGAGAAGAGAAGACTCCCTGGAAAAGACCCTGATGTGGGGAAAGATGGAGGGCACAAGGAGAAGGGGACGACGGAGGACGAGATGGTGGGACAGTGTTCTTGAAGCTACCAGCATGAGTTTGACCAAACTGCGGGAGGCAGTGGAAGACAGGAGTGCCTGGCGTGCTCTGGTCCAGGGGGTCACAAAGAGGCAGACACGACTAAATGACTAAACAACAACAAGAAAAATACCAGGTCCTGATGAGGCAGGAGACTGGAGGCCTGCCCCTTCCAAGGCTGGGGAGCTTGAGGGAGGCAGACATGACCAGTCATGTGGTCCAAGTGCTGATGACAGCAATGCATTGTGGGCATTTCTTTTCCTTTGCAAAATGAGGCCATGCCTGGGATGCTCTGGCCCACCCATCTGGCGACCCAAGAGGCAAGGCAGGAACTAAGCTGAAATCCTTCTGTAGGGTCAGCCTTTCCCTCATCTCATGCATGTGAAAGGCATTAGGAGGCTGCCTTAGGTTCTTAATTAAATCCCCAGACAATTGGCTACTGTGGTTGCCTCAGGGTGCGAGGGCAAGGAGGGAGAAGGGGCTGCTCACTGTGGGATGTGAAGCACAAGAGCAGTCAAGTACAACATCCCTAGAGTGGACAGGGAGGACTCCCTGCTCAGCGCCTGAGGGCCCAGTCCTGCCACTCACCACCTGGCCAGGGCGGGGCCTGATGGGCTCTATAAAGGACTGCTGTTGCCGCTGCTGCAGAGAGGGCTCCGTTTAGTTTAGTTTTCATTTTTTGTTTAAATTGCTGTTATTTTTTACCTATGTCATTTTAAACTCTGGTATTAATGCTGTATTCTTAGTTTTAGATTTTATGTGGAAATTGTTTCCCATTTGGTTGTGTATTTTTTGATGTGGTTTATTTATTATTTATGACTTTTGTAATTATGTAAATCTTGTTATGCTGTAAGCCGCCTTGAGCATTTTTTTTTTAATTGGAAAGGTGGCATACAAATAAAAAGCAATGATGATGATGTCTGGACCAGCCAGTCAGTTTCCTTCTGGGCTGGGACAGACTTCCTCTGCTTGTGACTGGAGGTGGGCATGACCTCACCTGCTCAGGTAACAAAAGAGCAGGACTGGTCAGTCATCTCTCTCTCTCTCTCTCTCTCTCTCTGTCTCTCTCTCTCTCTCACCACATTCATCGAAGAAGCAACATCTGCTTAGCCTAAAATGCACAAAGGGACTGTCTCCTTATGCGATAGATTCCAGGTGTATATTACTTTTCTAACTTAAGTCCTCCTTCTGGGATCCATTTGTGAACAGAATGTGAGTGAGTAAACTCTTTTTATACTTTTATAGAAGACTGTGCCGCGTCTATCTTTTTATGAGGGACTAAAGGGGAAATTACCAACGAAACGTATTATAGAGGCTTTAGCGAGCCTGAGCAAACGCATCCGCTGCAAGTTTTAAAAGGGGGAATGTTACTCTGCTAAATTGTGAACTTGTTAACACAAGTTGGAAAGGCTATAAGCAAACAATATATCCTCTCCTGCATCCCTGAACATTCCCACAAAGACCTCCCATTCTTCTTGGCAGAGTTAATTTGCTGTAATGAAATGTTTATTTATTTGTCTAGATTTATAGCCTACAGGGAATGTGTGTGTAGGCAAATGGCTCTTTATCCCCAGAGGGCTAGCAGTTTTAATTTGTTATTTGCGTGTGGGCAAATTAAATAGGTCTGTTGCCTCAGCTCTTTCCCCAGTTTCCCCCTTTTAAAGGTCGGGTGATTTGGCTGCTGATTTGGAAACAGGCACCTCAGGAGCAGAACGTTAAGCGTTAGTGTGTGTGCTGACATCTCTCTTCACAATGTCACACATAGTCCCTGGAGCAACTGGAGATGCCTCATTGGTGCCCCATCTCCCCACCTGCCAGGTCACCTCAGTCACACTCCAGCATGGCAGTGGTTGTGTGGGGGGGGGGGAGGAAAATGGAGGAAGAGGATAATTGAATAACCTTGGGGATAATTGAAGTACGTCAGGCTCTGCTTGGCTCTCTTCCGCGGTGAAGGAATTGGTCACTTGGGGTAATGCTCTGCCATGCGTAACCTTTTGTTCGGCTGCGCTAGAAAGTGCGTGCGTCCATGTGCATTTTTCTCACTGTGACGGGGAGCCACTCTTGTTTTGACTGACGCCGGAGAAAACTCACTTGAGGCCACGAGAAAATATTGATTCCATGCTAATGGCCGCTGGGCGAAACTGCCCGACGGGAGGCGGGTTCACCACCCTCCCTCCACTGCGCTGATAAATACGGGGATCACCAAAGATGCAGGGAAGGGTTTTGGTCTAACCCAGCAAACTTTTTCAGCCGGGGGCCGGCCCACTGTCCCTCAGACCTTGTGGGAGGCTGGACTATATTTCAGAAGGGGGGAAAATGAACAAATTCCTATGCCCCACAAATAACCCAGAGATGCATTTTAAATAAAAGGGCACATTCTACTCGTGTAAAAACTCATGACATCACTTAGAGACTTGGAGCTATCCGTGTCAGGGTTGTTTGGAAGGCAATGTGCCAGAACACCACCTACGCAGGACTCCAATAATTCAACAGGAAAGCAACACAGGAAAGGAACACAGGAAGGCCATATTCTAGTCACACAGGACAGGGAATACTCTACACATCCACACTTTCGTTTCATCCGTATTCTGATCGTATTCTGCACCTCTGTCTTACCCTGGGTCTGAGAGCTTTCCTCCTTGTATCTCTGCTAGGCCAGATTGAAATCCCATGTTCCCCACTTACGAGAAAATCCGAAGAGAGATTTGCCCGCTTCCTAAACCGCATTGCTCTTTGCTCCACTTTGCGGCTAATGAATTGGTTTAATCTGTTAACTGCTCTGAAGAAATGGGAAGATAGCGAAAAGGCCCTTCATGCCTGCCTCCCCCTCCCTGAATAAGCAGGGTAACAACCACAAGGGTAACAACCACAAGTCAGCTTTCTAAGGGTAACAACCACAAGTCAGCTTTCTAAGAGCGTCTGCCCCCTGCTCTCAAGCATCCTGCCCTCAAAAGGCACACCTGAACTACCTGTCACAGAGTCATCCATTTTGTCCCTGGACAGCATGTCAGATAATATTGCACGGATGGGCGAGAGACTTGGAAAGACCCCAGGCAGGTTCTGGGGCTGGAGATGCAGCCATCATGTTGCCCAGCAGTGCCTTAAGATGCTGCCCCCAGAAGATAGATCATAATTGTGACAATATATGTTGGAAATGTAAAGAAAAGGAAGGAACCTTTTATCATATGTGGTGGACCTGTCCCAAGGTGAAAGACTTCTGGGAAAAGATTTATAATGAATTGAAAAAAAATGTTGAAATATACATTTTTAAAGAAACCAGAGGCCTTTCTTCTTGAAATAACAGGTTTTGAATTGCCCAAGAAAGATGTTAAATTATTTTTGTATGCCACAACTGCTGCTCGTATTTTGTTAGCTAAAAAGTGGAAAACCCAAGAATTACCAACAATAGAGGAATGGCAGATGAAGATGATGGATTTTTCGGAGCTAGCTGACCTAACCGGAAGAGTCCGCCACCAGAAGGAGTAGTGGAATTCCACCAGGAAGAGTGGAATAAATTTAATGATTATTTAGTTAAATTTGTTAAGTTAAACTAACTGAAAATAGCTTGCAGATACTTCATGGGATTAGTATTTTATTTCTGTTAAGTGATGAATTAATATGTTTAATTTAATTTAATTCCATAAGGTAAAGATTTAAGGATGTTAATGTTTAAGTTAAATTTCATAGAAATTGGGACTTGGAAAACCATTAAAAAGGCATGCAATGAAATTCAACCAAGGGGAAGCGAGGAAGTCACTTAACAAAGTTAATAACTGTAATTTTCAATAAGGCTATGATTTATGTTTGTTTGTTTTGTGTGTTTGTTTGTTTATAATATTGTGAAAACTAATAAAAAAATTGGGGGGGGGGGGAGATGCTGCCGCCAGAGGGTCTGTGTGGACCTGCTAAGAGAGGACAGACGGTAATTGAGGGCAGCAGGAAGGCTCTTGCAGGTGGAAATTGTGGGAATGTTCAGGGAGGAAGGAGAGGATATATTGTTTAATAATATCCTTCCTAGAATCATAGAATCATAGAATCATAGAATCATAGAGTTGGAAGAGACCACAAGGGTCATCGAGTCCAACCCCCTGCCAAGCAGGAAACACCATCAGAGCACTCCTGACATATGGTTGTCAAGCCTCTGCTTAAAGACCTCCAAAGAAGGAGACTCCACCACACTCTTTGGCAGCAAATTCCACTGTCGAACAGCTCTTACTGTCAGGAAGTTCTTCCTAATGTTGAGGTGGAATCTTCTTTCTTGTAGTTTGGATCCATTGCTCCGTGTCCGCTTCTCTGGAGCAGCAGAAAACAACCTTTCTCCCTCCTAACTTGCACTAGCAAATTCTATAACTTTGCAGAGTTTTAACATTCCCCTTTTAAATACACAGCAGTTAGCTTGTTGCAAGCTCGTTTAAGCTTCTTAAATCCCCAGCTTTAAGTCATGAGGGGTAGGCTGTTCATCTAGTGACAATACATTTTCGTTTTTTTTATTACAGTGGTACCTCTAGATGTGAAAGGGATCCTTTCCAGAGCCCCATTCGCATCTAGAAGCAAACGTAACCAGCGACGGCACGTCTGCGCACACACACATCGCTTTTTGCTGCTTCTGCGCATGCGTGTGACGTCATTTTGAGCGTCTGCTCAAGCAGTGAAACCCGGAAGTTAACGCGCTCTGTGACTTCCGGGTTGCCACGGAGCACAACTCGAACACGCTCATCCCGAAGCACATTCAACCTGAGGTATGACTGTATAGGATTCCTGGTAATCCCCTTTACTCCCCCTTAAAAAGAATAGACACGACAAAATCTTGTGTAGAAAGTATAGAAGAAGTTTACTCACACATTCAGTTCACAGATGGATCCCAGAAGGCAGACTTAGGTTACAAAGTATATACATGTGGAATTTATCCCATAAGTAGATAGTTCCTTTGTCCTCTCTTGGCTGAAAGCCAACAGGACATCTCTAGCTAATGTTACTTCTTCGACGAATGGAGTCAGAGAAAGGGGGGGGTGCTGTGTGCCTGGTCCTTTTGTCACTTGGACAGGTGAGATCACGCCCACCTCTAGTCACATGCAGAGGAGGTTTGTCCCAGCCCAGGAGGAAACAGAACGTTTTCTACTGACTGGAGCAAACATCCCCTTTCATGTCCACTCTAGGAATGTTGTACTTGACTGCTCCCTGTGTTTCACATCCCACAGAAATGTGAATTATCCTGCTCTCCCATGGTGGAGGGGTTGCACTGCTTGGAGTGGGAGAGGCAACCTAGTGTGGCTTCCAAAGAGGATTGGACAAGTTCATGCCAATGCTGGAACCACAGGAAGGGAGAGTCATGTGCTCATGTGCTCAAATTCTGCTTGATGGTCTCATCTGGTTGGCCCCTGTGAGAAGGATGCTGTCCAGGATGCTGGACAAATGGACCATTGGCCTGGCCCTTCAGTCTCTTCTTAGCTTCTCATGAGACTGGGAACCAGATGTTGCCCATGGGGCCTTCTCACAATGTTTTGGTGGTGGCAGCTTGCAAACTAGATAGAAAAGGTACAGTGCTACCTTGGTTCCCAAACACCAAAAATCCGGAAGTAAGTGTTCTGGTTTTCGAACGTTTTTAGGAGGCCAAACGTCTGGTGCAGCTGTTGGCTATTGTTTCTGGGGTACCTGCACCAATCAGAAGCCGCACCTTGGTTTTTGAACATTTCAGGAGTCAAACGGACTTCCAGAATGGATTCAATTCGAGAACCAAGGTACCACTGAATTTGGTGCTTTTGCTTTTGCTATTTATTTTGCTTTTTCGGTTAATTTGTTTTTGTGACTATGCGGAACCCAGTTTAGCTACTGATTGGTTGATTGATTGATTGCATGACTGCGGAAATGGATAAAAGTCCCGCATCCGAACAATGACTATCATCAGTGTAAGTAAGGCGGGGAAATGATTTTAATTTTCATCATCTACAATACTGTCTTCTTTATTTTATAATACAGTACATTGATTATTGCTTTCATTTTATGGATCAATGCTCTCGCTAGAGAGTAACATTCATGTTAAATTGTTGTTTTAGGGGTTGTTTTTAAGAGTCTGGAACGGATTAATCCATTTTGCATTACTTTCTATAAGAAAGCACGCCTTGGTTTTGAAACGCTTTGGTTTTGGAATGGACATCTTCATTCACAACCCAGTGTCTGGGGGTGGGGACACTGTTGCTTCTTTTTGTCAAATGTGCATGTCAGAGCTGGCTCCTGGTCCCAGCTCACAGAGGACCAACGCTGGGTGGTATTTATGTACAAAAGTCTTTATTGAAGTACAGTATCCATTTCCACGCCGCAGCGCTCCAGCTCTACGTCTAGACTTTAGACCGGCGAAGCTCCATCTGAGTCCCCGCCCCCTGTGCACCAGTTTAAGACCCTGGCTTTACTCCACCTCTTCTTTCTCCTCTGGGTCCTGCTGCCCTCCGGGGCCCCTGTCTCCCTGGATTCCTCTGAGGCTGACGATGACCCCCCTGACTCCTCCCTCTCTCTTCGGCGTGCTTTAGGACCTGGCTCTCTTCCCGGGCTGCCCACTGTGCCTCCCTCCTGTACATTTGAACTTGGCGCGCGCGCGCGTTTAACTTTCCTGATGACCGTTTCCTCACTCCCCGACGGAGGTGTGGTCAATCCTGCCTCACGTTCTCCCGCTGGCAGCCCTCCACCTGATCCCGATGCCTGGGACTCCTCCCCCCTACTGCACTCTGGGGGGGACGTGGGCCCTGATTTCCAACTGCTACTCTCTGAGTCCCCTCTGCCCCCTTCTTCCCGAGGTGTCCCCCTGGGCACTCCCCTTGCCCTGACCATGGGAGCTCCTTTCTGTGAATCGTCCGATTCACTGGAAAGACTCAGAGACCTCGGATCGCTGTCATCGCTGACATTTCCTTCGGACTCCTCCCCTTCACTCTCCATTTCCTCCTTATTCTGTGCCTCTGCTCCTGAACCCCTGACATCCATCCCCCCCTCGAAGCCCCCCCTTCCCCCCTCCCCTCCTTCAGGCGCGGGTGCCGGGTGCTCCGTCGTTGTGGGGGTGGTTGGCGGATACAGTTCGTCCCCCTTGGCGTGCATCCAACCGGATAAGTCCAGCTCGTCCTCCGTGCTCTCGCCGACCTCGATTTCCTCTGCTTCCATCTCTGTGCCGCCGTGCTCGAACCCAAGGTCCTCCCCCAGCACGTCCGTGTCCATCTCTCCCCCGTTGACCTCTGGGGCCGTTGCCTGCCAGGGACCCCCCATCCACCTCCTGCTCCACCGCTCCTCTGGTCGATCGTCCCACCACAAAGATTGGCCTGAGGCAGACCCTGAGGGCGATCCCTCCGGGGAGCGTGTGTCCAGTGCCGGTTCGTCGTCCGAGGTGAACCCCTGGAACGTGCTGGCTGAAAGCGTGGGTGTGAAAAGCCAGTCGTCGAAATACTCGGCTGGCATGGGTCTGTGCGGGAACAAGGCATGAAACTCTTCCTTGAGAAGAGGCTCGTCCAAGGCATAGTCCGGCACCCAACTGTTGGCGCTGGCCGGGGTACCTTCTTTGGCGAGGAAATATTCTACTCCCTCTTCCCCCCATCTCGAGTCTAAAATCTCTGTGACCTGGTTGATGGGTTCCCCCCGTGGCGACCCCCTCCTTGTGTGCGTCTCCCTATACTGGTCTGGTGCCGTGCCCTGCGCCTGAAATCTGTGAGGTGCTTTGTAGGGCGTGAGCACTGACCTATGGAACACTGGGTGCATTCTGGACCCCTCCGGAAGTGTCAACCGGAAGGCCACTGGATTGATCTGTGCCTCGACCTGGTAAGGTCCTAGCTGCTTATGCCCGAGCTTCTTCTTCGCTAACGATCTGGTCGGCACTGCCTGGGCTGCTAACCAAACCCAGTCTCCCACTTGTATGTCCTCTCCAACCCGTCTGTGCTTATCAGCCTGCAGTTTGTATGCGTGCTTTGCTAATTCTAACTGCCTCCGAAGCTGTTCATGCACCTCCTGCAATTCTGACGCTAAGACTTCCGCTGCCTGTGGCTCCCCCTCCCCCAGTCTCTCTAATCCCGGGAAGGTTCTGGGATGTCTCCCGTTGTTGGCGAAGAACGGTGTCACGCCCGTGGACACGTGCTTCGTGTTGTTGTAGGCGAACTCAGCGAGCGGCAGGTAGTCCACCCATGTTGCCGGCTGCTGATTTGCATAGCATCTCAGGTACTGCTGCATGATGGCGTTGACTCGCTCCGCTTGTCCGTTGGTCTGCGGGTGTCTCGCCGACGCTAGGTTGATCTTGACGTTTAGGAAACCCATCAGCTTCTGCCAGAAGTTCGAGATGAACTGCCGCCCCCTGTCGGACAAGATAGACCATGGCAGACCGTGCACCCGGAAGACGTGGTCTATAAACAGTTTGGCGGTCTGTTCCGCCGTGGCCACCTTCGCGCACGGAATGAAGTGGGCCATTTTGGTGAACATGTCCACCACCACTAGCACTGCCGTTTTGCCCCTCGAGCTGGGTAAATCCGTGACAAAGTCCAGGGCCACCCTCTCCCACGGTGCACTCGGGGTTTGCAGCGGTTCGAGCAGCCCCGCCGGAGGTTTGTGCACTGACTTGGCCCTTTGGCAGGTGTCGCACCTCGCGACGTACTCCGCGACTTCCACCCTCATCTTGGGCCACCAAAAATCTCTGGCAACTAATTCTGCTGTCTTCTCCTTGCCAAAGTGCCCTGCTGTGGGTGCGTCGTGCAACTGCTGCAGTACTTTCGCGCGGAGGTCGTCTCCCGGTACGTAGAGGGCCCCTCTGCGGATGAGCAACCCGTCGCGTATCTGGAACTCATCGTCCTTCGCCGTGCCCTTGTGCACCTCCTCCATCTTGGCTTGTGCAAAGGGGTCTACCTGCAGTGCTCGACGTACAGCTTCCAGGTCCACGGTTGCTGAAGCGCACGCCCACGCTTCCGGTGCGAAAATGTGCTTGGCCGCTGCTGGTGCCGCCTCCTCGAGGTATTGCGGCTTCCTGGACAGTGCATCTGCCATGATGTTGTTGTCGCCTGGGATGTACTCTATCCGGAAGTCGAAATCTGCAAAGAACTCCGCCCACCGTATGTGCCGCTGGTTCAGGAACTTTGCCGTGCGCCAGTACTCCAGGTTCTTATGGTCCGTGCGAACCTGCACTGTGTGTTTGGCTCCGATGAGGAAGTGCCGCCACGCCTTGAATGCTGCATGAATGGCCAGCAACTCCCTGTCCCAGATGGTGTAGTTCTGCTCTGACTTGCTGAGCTTTCGAGAGTAGAAGGCGCACGGTCTCCAGTTCCTCTGCGGGTCCTGCTGCAACAGTACAGCTCCCACGGCTCTGTCCGAGGCGTCCGTTTCAACCCTCATCGGTCTGCTGGGATTCACGTGCAGTAGCTGCTCCTCGGAGGAGAAGAGACGCTTGAGGTTCTGAAAGGACTGCTCCGCTTGCTCCGTCCAGATGAATTTTTTCTTCTTGGAGCTGAGCGTGTCTGTAATGGCCGCTGTCTGCATCGCGAATCCCTTGATGAACTTGCGGTAAAAGTTGGCGAAACCCACAAAGCGCTGGACCTCCTTCCGGTTGCGCGGGCTCTTCCAGTCCAACACTGCTCGAACCTTGGCGCTGTCCATGGCTAGCCCCTTGTCCGACAACTTGTAGCCCAGGAAATCCACCTCCTTCCTGTCGAACTGGCACTTCTCCAGCTTGGCGTACAGCCTATGCTCCTGCAGTCGCTGCAGAACTTCCTTGACGTCTCCCTCGTGGGTCTCCTCCGATTCTGAGAATATCAGGATGTCGTCCAGGAAGCAGACGCATTTCTTGTAGAGGAGACCCGCCAGTACGTGATGCATGAAGGCTTGAAAACAGTGAGAGCCATTTTGTAATCCAAAGGGCATAACTCTGTATTCATAGGTGCCCAGGGGCGTGAACATGGCAGTCTTCCACTCGTCGCCCTCCCGTATGCGGATCAAGTTGTACGCCCCTCGCAGATCCAACTTTGTGAAAACGCGTCCTTTCCTCACCGTTGCCAGCAGGTCGTCTATTTTGGGCATGGGAAAGGCCGTGGGCTTGGTTCTGGAATTTAAAATTCTGAAGTCTACCACAAGTCTTTTTTGGGGCGTGTCCTTCTTCTTCACAAAGAATACAGGACTGCCCCCCACTGCCTTCGACTCCCGGATGAAACCGCGCTTCAAGTTGAGGTCTATGAACTCCCTGAGTTCCTGCATCTCGTCTTCAGACATGGAATACAGTTTCCCTGTTGGCAGCGTCGCCCCAGGCAGGAGGTCAATCTTGCAGTCATAGGGCCGGTGGGGAGGCAGCTTGTCCGCTTCTTTCTCGCAGAAAACCTCCAAAAACGCTGCATACTTGAGTGGCACTGCTTGCAGCGTTCCTAATTGTAGCTGCGGGTCATCTTCTCCCCCTTCCTGGTCAGACAGAATGCAGTTTTCCGCACAGTAGGAGGAGCCGAAGGTCAGTTGGCGCTGGTACCACGCCAGCGCTGGACTGTGCCTGTGCAGCCAACTCATGCCCAATACTACAGGCGTGTCTGACAGGTGAGTGACATTGAAGCTGATGACTTCTCGGTGATTGCCAATTTGCATCACCATGGGAGGCGTTTGGTGCACCACTTGCCCCCCCCAGCAATTCCCTGCCATCCACCGTGACCACCTGCAAAGGCAGCGTGGCCGGCAGTAGTGCTACTTTGTGCTTTTGAATGAAATCCAGTCCTATAAAGTCCGCGTTACTCCCAGAGTCAATGGTAATTGGCACTTCCATAGTGAGTCCATTGGGCAGTTGAAGCAACGCTGTAAGCTGCACCACTGGTTTGGGTGGGAGGGGGTCTGTGGGCTGCAAAATCTCTGGGGATTGCTTCATTGACTTGTCTGGCTGGACCCCAGTGCTTCTTCCTCCAGCCAGACTCTGCCGTTTCCCTGCAGTGGTTCTCCCTGGTAAGCTGGGTTTGATACTGTTGCAGAGGCTGCAGTGTGCTTATGGAGCCTCTGGGGACACTCTTTCGCCATGTGCTGGGCACTGTCACAGATGTAGCACTTCCTGTTCCCTCTAGGAAGCTTCGCTTTGGCTGCTCCCGGTGGTAAGGCTCTGGTAGCTGACTGAGCCCTGGCACCTCCAATCTCCATCGGTTCTTCCCCCCCTCCTTGGGGGGGTGTGGATTGCGCACGCGCTGCATCTTTGGGAAAAAGGGGAGGTGCTTTCGCTGGTGTACGTCCCCAACGCCCTTCGTCTCTGTTCCATGGACGTTCTTCCAAACGCACGCCGATTTCCAGCGCCCTCTGCACCACTTGTTGAGTGGTCTGAGGTCTCTCTCCCCTTGCAATCTCATCTTTCACCTTTGCATTCAATCCTTCCCAGAAAAGGTCTCTGACTGGAGCAGAATTCTTCTCCCACCCCAGCGCGTGGACTAATGCAAAAAAGCGGGCATGATACTGCCTTACACTGGCTTTGCCTTGTTTGAGACCATGTATGTCTCTTCTGGCAAGATCGACGTCTATCTTCGATAAAAAACATGAATCCATCGCTTTAATGAACGCATCCGCATCTTGGAGCGCCGGATCATTATCTCTCCATAAATTTCTCAGCCACGCTTTGGCTTCCCCATGCAAATGGGATAGGATAAACCCCACTTTTTCTCTTTCATCTCTAAAGTCCTTTTCCAGCAGATTCAGCGCAAAGAGCAAGTCTGCTCGGAAATTAGGGTACTGTGGTAAACTCCCGTCAAAATGGGATACCAGACTGCCTCCCCTTTTCCCCAGCCCTATGCCCTCTGGTTTGGGTCCCGGTTGCCCTTGTCTAGTGAGCATGTCCAACCTGGCTTGGAGATCCTTGCAGACTGTATCCATTTCCTCTTCCCTTTTTCTGGAGGCACGCACCTCTGCGTTGAGTTGAACCACAGCATTTCGCAGGTCTGTCCATTCCTGTTCTGTAGTCATCCTGTCTGATTCTTGTGAGCTCGCAAAGCACCACTTCTCTCCCCTCGCTACGTAGACTCACGTTGCGAGGTTCTTGGTGGAAAATCTTTCTGAGATGGAGCTTACTGTCAGAGCTGGCTCCTGGTCCCAGCTCACAGAGGACCAACGCTGGGTGGTATTTATGTACAAAAGTCTTTATTGAAGTACAGTATCCATTTCCACGCCGCAGCGCTCCAGCTCTACGTCTAGACTTTAGACCGGCGAAGCTCCATCTGAGTCCCCGCCCCCTGTGCACCAGTTTAAGACCCTGGCTTTACTCCACCTCCTCTTTCTCCTCTGGGTCCTGCTGCCCTCCGGGGCCCCTGTCTCCCTGGATTCCTCTGAGGCTGACGATGACCCCCCTGACTCCTCCCTCTCTCTTCGGCGTGCTTTAGGACCTGGCTCTCTTCCCGGGCTGCCCACTGTGCCTCCCTCCTGTACATTTGAACTTGGCGCGCGCGCGCGTTTAACTTTCCTGATGACCGTTTCCTCACTCCCCGACGGAGGTGTGGTCAATCCTGCCTCACGTTCTCCCGCTGGCAGCCCTCCACCTGATCCCGATGCCTGGGACTCCTCCCCCCTACTGCACTCTGGGGGGGACGTGGGCCCTGATTTCCAACTGCTACTCTCTGAGTCCCCTCTGCCCCCTTCTTCCCGAGGTGTCCCCCTGGGCACTCCCCTTGCCCTGACCATGGGAGCTCCTTTCTGTGAATCGTCCGATTCACTGGAAAGACTCAGAGACCTCGGATCGCTGTCATCGCTGACATTTCCTTCGGACTCCTCCCCTTCACTCTCCATTTCCTCCTTATTCTGTGCCTCTGCTCCTGAACCCCTGACAGTGCAAAACAAGTTTTTGCTTTTTGTGTGTTTTAACGGGTGATTTTAGAGACTAGGGAAGGCAACAGAGCTGGTGTTCTGCCCTTCCCAATAAGCCAAGTGTTCTTCAGTCATGAATGCCTTGCTTTGTTGATGCTGGCGAGATCAAGACATGTGATTCCTTCTTCGCGCTATCAGCTGCTCTGAGCCTCCTTTTACGAGGTACTGATGGAGCCGAGACACGGGCACAATTTCTCTTTGCTCTCCATTTTCCTTTGTTCAACATTCAGAGCCCAAAAGAAGACTGTTCCACAAAGCTGGCGCCTTGCCCCGTTAACCAATATGCATTTAAAATCTGTAATACAACCTTCACTGCCTTTAAGCATCCTCTGAGAGGAACTGTGATGTATAAAGGGAAGAAATAAATCTCTGCTTCCTCTCCTGATCCGACCTGGCCAACCCTTTCGCCAGCAATGGGGCACCTGTGACCCTCCAGGTGTTTCTGAATTTCTTTCTTTTCTTTTTTTAAAAACTCTCCACTTCTACACTGTGTCTTGATGAAACTGGAGCTGTTTCAAGGCTGAAAGAAGGAGATTAGTCCCATTGCTTCAGATTTCTGAAGTGGGAATTGGAATCCTTTTAATAACCCTTCCCCATCTTGCTTCACGTTCCATGTGGCAACCTTTTAGGTATCTGAAGATGGAATACCAGACCCTCCAAGTATCCCTATTTTCCAGGGACACTCCTGGATTTACAGAAGCCATCCCTGTTTCTGGTTGGATCCTGGAATGTCCCGTTTTTCCTTAGGAAGCTACCAGCATGAGTTTGACCAAACTGCGGGAGGCAGTGGAAGACAGGAGGGCCTGGCGTGCTCTGGTCCAGGGGGTCACAAAGAGTCAGACACAACTAAACAACAACAACAATATTTTCATTGGAGAAATGTTGGAGGGGAAGGAGTTATGCAATCCCTGAGCCAAGGAGAGAACTAGCTATACAACATTTAGAAGACATCTGAAGGCAGTCCTGTATAGGAAAGTCTTTTTAATGTTTAATATTATGTTAGAAGTCACTCAGAGTGGCTGGGGCAACCCAGACCGATGGGTGAGGTATAAATGTTGTTGTTGTTATTCAATGTTGTTGTTTAGTTGTGTCCGCCTCTTTGTGACCCCCTGGACCAGAGCACGCCAGGCACTCCTGTCTTCCGCTGCCTCCCGCAGTTTGGTCAAACTCATGTTGGTAGCTTCGAGAACACTGTCCCACCATCTCGTCCTCTGTCGTCCCCTTCTCCTTGTGCCCTCCATCTTTCCCAACATCAGGGTCTTTTCCAGGGAGTCTTCTCTTCTCCTGAGGTGGCCAAAGTCTTGGAGCCTCAGCTTCAGGATCTGTCCTTCCAGTGAGCACTCAGGGCTGATTTCCTTCAGAATGGAGAGGTTTGATCTTCTTGCAGTCCATGGGACTCTCAAGAGTCTCCTTCAGCACCATAAGTCAAAAGCATCAATTCTTCAGCGATCAGCCTTCTTTATGGTTATTCAATAGGACGTCCCTCTTTTAATCAGAGAAATGTTGGAGGATATGGAATCCTAGATCAGGCGGCCGGACTCTGCGTCTAATTCATCAAGGTAGTTCCTACCTTCTTGGATGAGCATGCAGCCCACAGGTCCACCAGGGCTCTCTAATTCATCACTTTGAGAAACACCTCCTGTGACAGATTTCTGTTTCCTGAGCTTTGGGGGGATCAGTCATCACTTTTCTGCATCAATCGAGCCTCAGCCTATCTATCAGGCACCAGGGACACAGCCAGCTCTGCTGCCTGAAAATCCTCTGGAAAAAAGGAAGCATTTGTGCTGTTGGGCAATGTCTCATAATGAGATCACAATATTCCACACTCTGAGATTTGCTGTTGGTGGCAAAGACTGATATGACAGTCAGACAGGCTGAGAAGGGGCATTCATAACCCCCACACCCAGTTGGCTGCCTCGACAAGGACCCATAAACTCAGGGCAGGTTTTTCCAGCAATGACTGGGGATGCAGATTTAAAGTACTATCAAGCCAGGCTAGGCACTTCGATTTGGTAACTACACTGTCGGTGGAGGTTTGAGGGGCATCCTGCTCTGCTGGGCCCTCTCCTACTCCAGGGAGTCCTGCCTGGTGGCAGAAGCAGAACTACACAGGCTGAAAATCACAGGGTTGCAAACTAGCCCTGGAACATAAAGCTGGACCATAAAGAAGGCTGATCGCCGAAGAATTGATGGTTTTGAATTTGAAGCTACCACAGGAGTGCCTGGTGTGCTCTGGTCCAGGGGGTCACGAAGAGTCGGACATGACTAAATGACTGAACAACAACAAGAAGTTGAGTACTGGAGTACTGTGTCCAGTTCTGGGCACCACAGTTCAAGAAGGACACTGACAAACTGGAACGTGTCCAGAGGAGGGCAACCAAAATGGTCAAAGGCCTGGAAACGATGCCTTATGAGGAACGGCTAAGGGAGCTGGGCATGTTTAGCCTGGAGAAGAGGAGGTTAAGGGGTGATATGGTAGCCATGTTCAAATATATAAAAGGATGTCACATAGAGGAGGGAGAAAGGTTGTTTTCTGCTGCTCCAGAGAAGTGGACACGGAGCAATGGATCCAAACTACAAGAAAGAAGATTCCACCTAAACATTAGGAAGAACATCCTGACAGTAAGAGCTGTTCGACAGTGGAATTTGCTGCCAAGGAGTGTGGTGGAGTCTCCTTCTTTGGAGGTCTTTAAGCAGAGGCTTGACAACCATATGTCAGGAGTGCTCTGATGGTGTTTCCTGCTTGGCAGGGGGTTGGACTCGATCGCCCTTGTAGTCTCTTCCAACTCTATGATTCTATTATTCTAAGAACAACAACAAACCAGCCCTGGGCAGCTGTGCTTGAGCCACGCTTCACGTTTCCCACAAGTGAGCCAGCAGTGTGATCAGGGGTGGCCCATGACATTTCAGTGTCTGAGGCAAATCATCCCCCTGCCGCCTCCAGGCTGGCCGAGGGCATGAGGCTCTGGAAAGGCTTCTTCTCAAGGAAAATCCATTGGAAAGCCTTGCCACCCCACCGGGCTTTTTAAGGAGACCCCCGTTAAGGAAAGCAATTCCAGGGTGAGAGACTACTCAAGTGCCCAGCTCATTGGGGTGCAAGTCCCCCGTGGGTCCATGCGGTCAGTAAAAGAAGGAAGCTCCAGCCAAGTAATCTGGAGCTAAACTGTGGTCAATAGAACATGATATTTATTGTTGCACAACAGGTCCCCCCAGGAGTGAGAACCCCAAGCATGGGGCGACATCCTCTCTTAAAACTTCCCTCTTTCCCCCAGAAATACACTTCGAGAGGCATCGCTGATACATCATCACTACATCACTGGCATGTCACAAGTGGGGAGGGGTCTACAAGGGTTACACAAGTCCAACATGAGGTCACTTTCTCAGAGCCCTTTCCCAACACCTCTTAAGTCGCCCACCACCAAAAGAACAATAAAACTCTTTACCTATCCTTGCCCTCAGGACTTGTCTGGAGATGGGCTTTCAGAACACCGGACTTGCTCAGCTGCCTCTGGGGATGTCTAGTGTTGCCCCCTGGTCGCTCCCTGGGTGGGGGGCATGTCTGTGCTCTCATGCTTGGGGAATTATGGCGGGATGCCCTGTTCCTGCTGCCTGTGTGACTTCCACTTCTTGGTTCCTGGAGGGAGGTGGAGCCCAAATTCACCTTTCTGCAAGGGTTAAAATGGCACTGGAATGAGGAGAGTCGGTTAAAATATGGATTTTCTACAAATTTGCAAAGCTGGGTATCTTCCCTGAGCTGTCAAGTCGAAAGGATACACAGAGGCATAATATTTGTAACATTGTAACAACTTTAAAGATGTGGGTGCCCCCCCCCCATCATTTCCGTAACACACCTGTGCCGAATCTCCCTTCCCACTTGGCAGCAGAGCTGAGCGCAGGGAGGCCTCTCCTCTCACTGACTTGGGAAGATGGAAAGCATTCCTGGGGTTGGGGAAGACTGGCATCAAAGCTGGCTGGCAAAAAGTGGTGGCGCTCTTCCCCTGCCGCACCCTCCCTTTCCTGGGTTGCTCTGTGGCAGCGGTGGGGCAGGGATGAGACCTCTTGCGCTTCTGCCCACGGAGGCAGCTGCTTCACACTGCCTTATGGGTGGGCCAGCCTTGGGGGGGGGGGGAAGGATGCCACAGCAAGCGTGTCCACAGCGTGACACAGCAGCCAGAAAGCCCATGCAATTCGATGGTATATAACACCAGTAAAACTGGGTAAAATGTATAAAGTGTGTAATAAATGTTGGAAGTGTAAGGAGACAGAAGGAACATTTTACCATATGTGGTGGGAATGTAAGAAGGTAAAAAGCTTCTGGGAGATGATCTATAATGAGTTAAAGAAAATGTTGAAATATACTTTTGTTAAAAAACCAGAAGCTCTCTTGTTGGGAATACTGGATAATGAAATTAGTAAAAAAAAGATGTGAAATTAGTTTTGTATGCAGTAACAGCAGCCAGAATTTTGCTGGCACAGAAATGGAAACAGGAAGAAATGCCCACGAAAGAAGAATGGAGGATGAAACTGATGGAATACGCAGAAATGGACAGATTGACGGGGAGAATTAGGAACCAACGTGACCAGAGATTCTCCGAGGACTGGAAGAAATTTACAGAGTATATCAAAAATTTCTGTGATGAGCAAATAAGGTTCGTTGGCTTTCAAGAAGCTCTGTGAAATTACTGTTAGAAATATTGTTTAAAAAATATGATGTGATTAAGAGTATTTGAGTGCAATATAATATTGGGAAATGTGAGACGAGGATAAAAAAATAAACGGAAAATTATCAGACAAGCTGAGGGAAGTTCTGGAAAAAAGGGTTTAAGTTAAAAATGGATGTATAATTTTGTAAAAATGTTTTTTTTTATGGAAAATCTAATAAAAAATATTTATTAAAAAAAAAAAAGGAAAGCCCATGCAATTCCAGGCTGCATCGACGTAAGTCTAGCGTCCTGATCAAGGGAAGTATGAGAACTGCTCTCCTGCCTTGGTCAGTCCACACCTGGAATACTGGGTCCAGTTCTGGGCACCTCAATTTAAGAAGGATGTTGACAGGCTGGAAGGTGAGGAAGGCGACTGTTGTAAACAAAATCTGCCCTTTTTCCCTTATGGGGTACCCAAGAGCCCGTATAGAGTCCTTAAGTGGGTTCCCTATTGGTAGGAGAAAATAACAGAGGCCAAGCAGAGAATATTGAGAAGCAAAGCGGCTAGTAAGCCTGATCTTTATTGATCTGTTGCAACAGGGTGCTCCCCTCACACGCAGGAAAGGAGGAGGACCCAGAACCAAGGTGTGTCCGCCCTTACATAGACATTTTAAATTCCCTGCCCTGGAGCTCAAGACCACCCCTCCATACATCATACATACATCACAGAAGGTGTGTAACCCAAGACCAGCACCCACAAACATCATAGCTACATCACAGAAAAGGTGGTCTACAACAGAAATTTGAATGTTGTTTTTCCTGCCTGCCAGGTTATCTGATAATGCCTTATCTGATTGCCTTACCTGGTAGCCTGTCACCCTTTGAAATGGCGATTACTTAATTCCTGTAACAGGGGAGGCTTTTTCACCTCCTCTCTCCTTGCAGAGAAAACATTTGGTCAGTTGGGGAGTCAAAATGGTTTCAGGTTGGACTTCCTGTGCTTGGTTGGTACATTTATGAACATTTATTATATATCTAAGACCTGAAATTTTATTATTACAGCGACCAAGGGCCTGGAAACAAGGCCTTGCGAGGAACGGGGAAGAGACCTGGAGATGTTTAGCTTGCAGCCTTGTGGACAGGATCCAAGCTGCAACTGGGAGAGCCAGGCACGTGTTCAGATGGCACCCTTGCCAAGCCGGCCACCTTATCGTCCAAGGTGGTGGGGCTGCTTTCTTCTCTGCGCACTTGGGTCCATCCACACGCTTGGCGCTGGCAGCGGAACCTGCAGCCCAGCCCAGGCTGCATATCCCATTCCAAGTCAGTTGCAAGCCGCCTCCTTCAGTCCATTGAAAGGAACTCTACACAGAAGGTGGATTTAGGCCTCCCTCGGCTGACCAGGCAGATCTGGCTGGTCAGCGGCTCCTTTGTCCTGCTCTCAATTGGCACAATGAGAACCTGGCTGGGTTCCATTCAGCCTCTTTTCATCCTCGCCCCCTTTCCCCCTGAGCCTCCCCCTCCCCACCCACTTCCCCTCCCTGCTCCTCCTCCTCCTGGCTCATTGATGGAGCAGAGATCTGAATAAGAATGCTCTCTTTCCCAAGGTCATTAATACTGATTTACAGCCGATTACTACAATGCAACCAACAGCAAAACAGTGCATTGCACCAAATAAAGGTCCCCCTACCGTAACTGATTGGCTATGGGGAAGCCTGGACAACTATCTTAATGATAAAACTGAGAGAAATATCTGACATAATAATGCAGAAAACAAATGCATTGAGGGGGGCTTGCTTTTACATTTCTGGAATGATGATAATTAATAATAATAATAATAATAATAATAATAATAATAATTTGTACTGGTTTCCCCAGCCACTCTGGGCGGCTTCCACAGAAACCAAAAATACACTAAAATATCACACATTATCACACATTCCCTGAACAGGGCTGCCTTAAGATGTCTTCTGAATGTCAGGTAGTTGTTTATCGCTTTGACATCTGATGGGAGGGCGTTCCACAGGGCGGGTGCCATCACCGAGAAGGCCCTCTGCCTGGTTCCCTGTAACTTGGCCTCTCGCAGTGAGGGAACCGCCAGAAGGCCCTCAGCGCTGGATCTCAGTGTCCGGGCTGAATGATGGGGTGGAGATGCTCCTTCATGTATACTGGACAAAGGCTATTTAGGGCTTTAAAGCACCAACACTTTGAATTGTGCTCGGAAACGTATTGGGAGCCAATGTAGCTCTTTCAAGACTGGTGTTATATGGTCTCAGCGGCCACTCCCAGTCCCCAGTCTAGCTGCCGCATTCTGGATTAGTTGTAGGTAGGTAGTCCAGATGTAGTCCAGCAGGTAGCCCCTGATGGTCCCCATTCCATCGCTAGCTGGCAAAGCAGATGGAAGACAAGTTGCAGCAGTCCTTTTAGTTCCTCCCCAGCAAACCTCTTAACTTACTGCCCTCTCCTTTTCCCTCCCCCCATCCCCCCCCACAGCTTTTGGGAACTCTGCTAGATGTGCTCTTCTGTTTCTGTCTTCCTCTTTTAAGAGGTGACTTTAAAGCTTATATCTCCACCTTTTCCTAATTCATCTCTAGCCAAGGTGTGAACATCTCTGCAAAGGGTAAAGGCAGTGCCCCCGGAAGTGTCGGATTTCTGCATAGGCTAAGTAGGCTGAAGCCTATGGCCTCTAAATCTAGGGGGCCTCCCCAGTCTGCCTGCCCCCCAGTGGGCAGTCTCCCCTCTCTCCAAATTGCAAACCCAAGACTTCATGCCAGGGCAGGGCAACTTGAGCCCAGCAACTATGAGACTCGGGGCCAGCCAGTGGGCCCCAATTTGAAACTCTAGGGCCCAACTTGGAATTTTTTTTGTGGGGCCCTAGTTCACAGCCGAAATCTGCAGAATCTTAGAGATATAAATCCGTATGCTAGGTCATTTTCACAAGGTCAGCAAAGCTCTTCAGAAATCAGACCTGTTATTGAGTTCTTGTGCAAGTTTGTAAACGAATTTTGATGGGTCTGGGTCCCCAGAGGTTGCTGGACTACAACTCCCATCATCCCCGAGTTCTGGCCTTGCTAGCTAGGGGTGATAGGAGTTGTAGTCCAACAACATCTGGGGACCCACAGGTTGAGAAAGACTGGCTAGGGCCCTTCCTTGAATTCATATTCATTCTTTTTCATCCACGTCTCTCATTGTCCGCCTGCTCCTCTCTCTCTCTCTCTCTCTCTCTCTCTCTCTCTCTCTCTCTCTCCTTGTTTACCTTCTCTTCCTACCTCTGGCATTAAAGGATGCAGAGTTTCCTGGCACAGCTTGAGCTCCAGCAACACGGAGAAATGAGTGACTGATGTCATACAGCCGTTTGCTCCAGGCAATTAATTCAGCCGTGAGTCCACCTCATGCCAGAAGCAAGGAGGATCTGCCCAGAAACCTTGCTGGCAAAACCCACTTTGCAGGCCTCATGCATCTCAGCCAAAGTGCAGAAACTGGCGCCTGGTGCCTCCCGTTTGGAGGGTCTTGGAAAAGCCCCAGGAGCAAAACGGCCACTTGCTGCTGGATGAATTATGCATGTCGCCTTCAGCCTGGCTGGAGTCCAGAGGTGGCTTTCTTTCTTTCTTTCTTTCATGGGGGAGAGAGAAGGGCAGAGAAGCATGTCGGTCGCAGGATCCCAGCCTTTGAAAAGGCAAGAGCGACCACTATTCAGAGTGGTAAAAACAGAAGGCGACTGTAGAAGGGGCTCCAAAAGGATCCATCCAAACTGCAGAAATCCAGTGGCAAATGTGGCTCACTAGATCAAGGCAAACCATCCTTGCTTGACCACACACTGCTGAGGTCTCAGCTGGTAGCAACTGAGAAAGGAAGGGATCTGTGGCTAGGAGGCACATCAGGTCAAGGAAAACCAGGGTTAGCTGCATCAGTCCATAATAAAACACACACACTCCTAAAATCCACAGGTGGGCAATACCTTTCTTAAAGGTAAAGGTAAATGACTCCTGAGAGTTAAGTCCAGTTGCAGACGACTCTGGGGTTGCAGCGCTCATCTCGCTCTATTGGCCGAGGGAGCCGGCGTACAGCTTCTGGGTCATGTGGCCAGCAGGACTAAGCTGCTTCTAGCGAACCAGAGCAGTGCATGGAAACACTGCTTACCTTCCCGCCAGAGCAGTACCTATTTATCTACTTGCACTTTGACGTGCTTTCGAACTGCTAGGTTGGCAGGAGCAGCGACCGGAAAGCGGGAGCTCACCCTGTTGCGGGGATTCAAACCGCCGACCTTATAATCGGCAACCCAAGAGGCTCAGTGGTTTAGACCACGGCGCCAGTTTCTTGTTGTTGCTGTTTAGTCGTTTAGTCGTGTCCGACTCTTCGTGACCCCCTGGACCCGAGCACGCCAGGCACCCCTGTCTTCCACTGCCTCCCGCAGTTTGGTCAAACTCATGCTAGTAGCTTCCAGAACACTGTCCCACCATCTCGTCCTCTGTCGTCCCCTTCTCCTTGTGCCCTCCATCTTTCTCAACATCAGGGTCTTTTCCAGGGAGTCTTCTCTTCTCATGAGGTGGCCAAAGTCTTGGAGCCTCAGCTTCAGGATCTGTCCTTCCAGTGAGCACTCAGGGCTGATTTCCTTCAGAATGGAGAGGTTGGATCTTCTTGCAGTCCATGGGACTCTCCAGAGTCTCCTCCAGCACCAGAATTCAAAAGCATCAATTTTTCGGCGATCAGCCTTCTTTACGGTCCAGCTCTCACTTCTATACATCATTTTCTTAGTTTAACCTAAAGGCCTCAAAAGTGGTGCAAGCTTTCAAGTTCTGTAGAACTCTTCATCAGGCGAGTTGTCACACAAAACCAGGCAGTGAGCAGCCAGGATGAAAATGAGGCTGTTGTAGCCAGGAGGTCAGTTTGTAGACTCAGCTCCAAGACGAATTGGCCTCCAGGACCATTCCTTGGCCACAACCATCTCCCTGTACCCATCACTCGCCCTGCTGTGGACCTCCTTGAGTGCTTTTGTGTGCCTGGAGTGTGCCCCTGAATTGTGATAATGTCTCCTGCTTGCCTGGAAGGAGGTGGGAAAGTCCCTAGGTGGGTTGTGGCGGCAGAAACCTCTGGCTTTTGTGTGGCTGGAATGCAGGCCTGCATTACAGAGGCAAGGGTTGGCCCTACTAAACATCTTCCAAGACAACAATGCCCCCTTACACCACAAAGAACTCATAACCCACCTGCTCTCAGCAGCCAGAAACACCATAACCAGGCACTGGAGAGACCTGTCAGGAGTAAGCATGGACCAATGGTACCAAATAGTATGGGAAACAGCCTTATTAGAAAAATTAACCAATAAACTGAAACTGACATGGGTACAAATAGAAGAAGACGCCTTCACCCCGGTGTGGCTCCCTTTTATCACATAGTGAAACATACTCAGAGTCGACAGTGGATTTCATGCTCTTTATTCAGCTCATAGTGGTGAGGAGGAATGAAAGTTCCCCCAAAATATCTGCTTTATATACATTATTTACACAGTGGGCCGCACGTGATCGGCTAATTCAGGGATTCTCCTGTAGGCCAATCAGGTTGCGGATTCCCTTCCACCTGGAGCTGGATTGGGTGGCTCCTGCAGACCAATCAGACTGCTTTATTGTTCCAGGAGCAATCAGACCGCTCCATTTTGGATCCTATTCAACTCAGTTCATAACACATACACAGCCCAACAAGACAATGACAAAAATCCACCAACAGCGTACGAATCAGTATGGCTAACCTGATCCAAAACACCCACCCACCCCACTCACACATGGAAACAAAGACCACCACAGCCAACCACAAATGAACAGCCACACCCTGGGCCAACCCCAACCTCTCTCACCCCCAAAGGAACACAAGTGAACAGCAAAGAACCTGCACAAGCAGCGCTGACACCAAACCCCACATATATCAAGTAAAATAGAAACATCGCCACCCGACCCCAACCCCACCCATCTTTCCTCCCTCCACCTCCTTCCCCCTTTTCTTCCTAATGTCTCAACAAATGAAACTGACTTGTAAAAAATAATAAAAAAAAATCGTTATGTGGGGAAAAAATACGAGAGAGAGACATTGCACATACCTTTGTAAACCAAGAAAATCTTTAATAAAAATACATTATTAAAAAAAACCAGAGGCAAGAGTTGCCTCCATTGCTCCGCCCACTCTTGTCTCTGGCCCCTCCCACCACAGGAATGTGGCCCTCAGAAGGTTGCTCACGAGGGAATATGGCCCTTGAACAGAAAAAAATTGCCCATCTATAATCTTTTTTTTAAAAAAAATCAAACTTTAAAAACAGAAGTTTACAATTTCTGTTCTTTCTCAGTGCATCAGGAGAACCATCAGAAAAGATATGACCCTTAGATTAATTAATCTGTATTTCCGTTCTCTGCCAAAAAAAAATTTCTCACATTTCATCCCGTTACTGTATCATTGAACGGAGGTGTATTGCAGTTCCCAATCAGAAAACCACCATTTCCCCCCTTCATTATCTTGTGAGCTGCTCCAGTGATCTCATGTCTCACGGAGAAGTAGCTGAGGTTTTCAAACCTTGCAAGAGGCTTTTGTTTTCCTCCCCATCCTTTAGAAACTCCAACTGTTTCCTATGTGCTCAGAGCACATGTTTCCTGCGCAATTGAGCATGGGCCATTTCTCATTCCAATACCCGTGCCGTTGCGGGACCATTAGAGTTCACACCAGAGACCCACACCCCTCTCTGCTACTCCAGACAGAACAAAGTTTGTCTCTTATCTCAGAATCCTCCTGTTTTGTGCCAGCCCTAATGGGAACACGGAGGCGGGCAGATGCCTCCTGGAACATGGTTTCTTGTCCATGGAAGGTTAACATAATGAGGAACAAGTCATTTTCGAAGCTTTTAATCTCAAGGACACATCGATGAACATCAGAGATCGCACACATTTCCGGAGGTGAGAGCCATGTGTTCTTGCCTTGCCTAGCAAAGCCTCGCAGCTGGAGATGCAAGCTCACAAGAACCTCTGCCCTGGTCCTACGCAATGCAATCTGACTCACAGCAAAGGAGCTCAAATCCTTAAGGGCGCACCATCCTTATTTATATAATATCAGTGGAAACAGTTGGTTTTGGCGAGTATTAACTGCTTTCAATTTAAACCTGAAGATTGCCGCTTGTCCAGTTTTAATTTTAATTGTTTGAATTAATTGTGGGATGTATCTTAATTGATTGGTCGCGTGTATTATGCAAATCGTCTCATTTATATGATGTTAGCAGCTCTGAGCCCGGCTTTGGCTGGGGAGGGCGGGATACAAATAAAATTATTTATTTATTTATTTATTTATTTATTTGCTTTCAAAATGTTTTTGGTTTTTCTAAGATCACTTTTCATCAAGAGTCCCAGTACAGCTTCCAGCAGTAAGAAAAATGCAAATGAAAAACAAAGCACAATTTAAAGCGTGTTCCAGACTCCCTCGGGACCTGGTGGGCTCCCCTTCCTTGGAGATTTTAAAGGAGAGGTCGGGTGGCCCTCTGCCAGGGATGCTTTCGTTGAGATCCCTGCATTGCAGGGGGTTGGACTAGAGGGCATTTAGTCAAGGCATGGTTTGTGTTGACTGTCTATTGTATTGACAGTAATAGATGGATTTTGTGCTGGGCCCGGGGGTAACCTGTGAAACGTGGTCCAGGACCGGACCAGAATCCAAAGGTTCTGCTAGGAGTCAGTCCGACAGGGCCAAGACACAAGGCAGGAAACCAGGCAAGGACAGGTACAGGATCTCAGGCAGGATCTGGCATACAGCAATGTTGCTCCCACAACCTGGGGCGGGGTCTGACAGCCTTTTATCTTTGTTGGGGTAACAGCCGGTCCTGATCCCCTGGCAACTCACCTCCCTGCTTCACCCAAAGGCGAGCACTCCTCCTGCAAGCACTCAGGTCTCTCCTTCTCTCAGACCTCAGTCTCTGCAGCTCGGGAGACGTCGGTGGGTGACTAGACCCAGAGGCCGCCTCAGCCTCCCCTGACCCAACCGGTGATGGAGCACCTGTAAGTGATGGCCCTGCTGGAGGCAACGAGGTCATCCCCGCATCTGGAGCCAGGGCAGGATCAGGCCCCTGACTCGGCCCAGCTGGTGCTTGTTGCAGGGGAACCTGTGCAGACTGGGACTCTTCAGGATCAGGCCCCAGACTTGGTTCAGATGCTGCCTGAGGCAAAGGATCCGGTGCGGACTGAGACTCCTCTGGTTCCGAGTCTGAGCCCCAGTCCCAGGCCATCACAGATTTGATGGTGATGCATCTTGTCCACAATTACAATAAAATAGTTGTTTCTGGGTTGTTGTTGTTGTTTTAAAAAACCACTATTATGATTCTGGACTTGGACCTTTGCTGCATGTCTACTGCAAGGGAAGCAGATAAGAAAACTGTCTCCAGGTTGACAATGTCCTGTTTATTCACCACTGGCCAGGGGGAGAGGTTCATGCCTGCCTCTGCTCTTCTGTGTTACACTTACCATCCGGTGTGTCCCCTGTGCTGCTCTCATTCTGCTGCTGGCATCCTAAGGCGATGGACCCACATCGTGTTCCAGGGTTGGCAAACCTTTCCATGCCATGTTCAAATATATAAAAGGATGTCACATAGAGGAGGGAGAAAGGTTGTTTTCTGCTGCTCCAGAGAAGCGGACACGGAGCAATGGATCCAAACTACAAGAAAGAAGATTCCACCTAAACATTAGGAAGAACTTCCTGACAGTAAGAGCTGTTCGACAGTGGAATTTGCTGCCAAGGAGTGTGGTGGAGTCTCCTTCTTTGGAGGTCTTTAAGCAGAGGCTTGACAACCATATGTCAGGAGTGCTCTGATGGTGTTTCCTGCTTGGCAGGGGGTTGGACTCGATGGCCCTTGTGGTCTCTTCCAACTCTATGATTCTATGATTCTATGATCTGTAAAGCCTGGGAACCCTGTGGTGTCTTCAGGGTGACATGATCTTGAGACCGAAACCCAAGAGGAAGCAACTTCTCCAGCTCCACTTGCCGATGTACAAGTGTCCTCATCGCATTTCTTGTGTCGTCTCAATCTTTTAGGGGTCTTTTTTGCTGTTGTTGTTCAAATGAGGAGGTTCTGCTGTTTTCGAGCCAGCAGGTGGCAGCACAGAACTGGCCTCTTGCTTTCCATTCCTTTTTGGACGCTACCTTGTCAGTCTCAAGAGCGCTTTCAGCAGCAGAGATTGTGGTGGAGCAATAGATGGGAAATTGCACGACATGAAAAACTGACCTGGTACTCCCGGTTTTTGAAAGGAATAGCAAAGGTAACATCTTTTGTCTCAGTTTGGTGGGGTTTTATTGAATGCATAAAAAAAAGAGGTCACATTTGTCTCTTTCACAAGTCTCTCAATTAATTTGGGATTGTTGGCATCTGTCTGTCTTGGGAGAAAATGGAGGAGTGCGCTTTTGGGGCTGAGGTCAAACTGTTTGAAGGTTCTAGTCACAGGTAGGTAGCCGTGTTGGTCTGCCATAGTCGAAACAACAACAACAACAAAATTCCTTCCAGTAGCACCTAAAAAGTAGAGACATCACCTTGCCAATAAAGGTCCGTATAGTAAAAGCTATGGTTTTCCCAGTAGTGATGTATGGAAGTGAAAGCTGGACCATAAAGAAGGCTGATCGCCGAAGAATGGATGCTTTTGAATTCTGGCGCTGGAGGAGACTCTTGAGAGTCCCATGGACGGCAAGAAGATCAAACCTCTCCATTCTGAAGGAAATCAGTCCAGAGTGCTCACTGGAAGGACAGATCCTGAAGCTGAGGCTCCAATACTTTGGCCCCCTCATGAGAAGAGAAGACTCCCTGGAAAAGACCCTGATGTTGGGAAAGATGGAGGGCACAAGGAGAAGGGGACGACAGAGGATGAGATGGTGGGAAGTGTTCTCAAAGCGACCAGCAGGAGTTTGACCAAACTGCGGGAGGCAGTGGAAGACAGGAGGGCCTGGCGTGCTCTGGTCCAGGGGGTCATGGAGAGTCGGACACGATTAAGCACCTTAGAGACCAACTAAGTTTGTTATTGTTATTGGTTATTGGCTTTCGTGTGCATGCACACTGACATGCACATGGTATCTGAAGAAGTGTGCATGCACACGGAAGCTCATACCAATAACAAACTTAGTCGGACTCTAAGGTGCTACTGGAAGGATTTTTTTAATTTTTATTTTAAGGTTGCAGCAGCTGCTGTGACTGCAGAGAACGATATGGGATAGACATGTTTTGTTGCATCTGGGGCAGATGAAGGTGTGTGGTTGTGCTGCTGCAGATGCCCCACGGCGTTTCTTCTCTCTATGCTCCTTCCAGCGGTCATTCCTCCTCCTCTGGTCACTGCTATGGATGCACAACCTGACTGCCTATTTCCAAGCACTGCGGTTGTCTGATTCCCACATGGTGGGAATTGGTGTTGCCAGCCTTCTGTCACATTTGCAGACATATTCAGATGTTATTCATCCCAGAGTTGGCCACACCTGCTGTTCTCTCATTTCTCATGATGGTACTTTCCTCTTACCTGTCTGTATCCTATTGCAGAGATCTGGATCATTAGAGTCATCATTTTTTCTGAAGGCAGCCCTGTTTAGGGAAGCTTCTAATGTTTGATGCATTACTGTATTTTAATATTTTGTTGGAAGCTGCCCAGAGTGGCTGGGGAAGCCCAGCCAGATGGTTGGGGTATAATAATAATAATAATTATTATTATTATTATTATTATTATTATATGTAACATGTAACTTCTCATGCCAGCCTTGGTTCGGTTCAGTTTGTATGTGTTTCTCTCATAAAGTTCTGTTTTGTTATTTGTGCTCTATGAATAGAATTTAATTTAAAAAACACTTTAAAGAGAGAGAGCAGAGATTGCAAACAAAATCAAAGTGAGCCTTGCCGTAGGACGGTCCCTGTGGGTTCTGGCAAGGGCTGACGGGTGTTTTGGTCCGGGGATACCTGGAGGGCAGCAGGTTGGCAGAGGCTTCCATGTGCCGTAGTTCAAAAGAGAAAACTCTGGGAAGTGAAGAGGCAGAGCCCCAGCGGCGAGCGAGGCTGATCTGTCTCTTCCATCCCCCACCTGCCCAGGACCATGATGAAAGGAAAAGCACCTGAGCTGCAGGAAAGGGCTGCACAGTCACTGAGCACAGAGCGTACTCCCCCCACGTCTCCTGTTCCTTTATCTGACAGGTAGTCCCACTGGAAAATTTTGAAGACATCTCCAACAAAACTGAGGACAAGAAGATGCTTTTCTCCATCTTACATAACCAAGAGGAACAGCAGCCACCCAGCTTACGAGTCGGGCATTATTTTTATTTCATGAGGTGAATAAACGACCGACGGTAAAGGTAAAAGGACCCCTGACCATTAGGTCCAGTGGTGGCCGACTCTGGGGTTGCGGTGCTCATCTCGCTTTATTGGCTGAGGGAGCCGGCGTACAGCTTCCGGGTCATGTGGCCAGCATGACTAAGCCGCTTCTGGCGAACCAGAGCAGCGCATGGAAATGCCGTTTACCATCCTGCCAGAGCGGTACCTATTTATCTACTTGCACTTTGATGTGCTTTCAAACTGGTAGGTTGGCAGGAGCAGGGACCGAGCAACGGGAGTTCACCCCTTCACGGGGATTCGAACCTCCGACCATCTGATCGTCAAGTCCTTGGCTCTGTGGTTTAACCCATAGCGCCACCCGCATCCCTTTTAAATGACCGACGGGAAGACATGCAAATATACCGCCGGAAGCAATTCAGGATGAATGATCAATAAACAGGAGGAGCCCCGTGTGCCCACATCCCTAGGGCTAGCAAAGCAGCTCTGGATCAAAGAGAGTCCTGCTCATTTCTGCCTGGAGGCAACTTGCATGTTCTGAAAACTTGTGACCCAGCTAGCCGTTGGCCTGAGGCACCTCTCCCCAACCTGCTGCCCTCCAGATATTTTGGCTGCCCAGGGCTGAACAAAGTTGTAGTCCAATACAACTGGAGGGCCTCCAGTTGGGCAACGTTGGCCTGAGAGAGACCATCTCCCCCTTTTGAGATCCTGTCTGGAGGGATGCTGCCGTTCAGGGGAAACAGTGAGCCTTTCAACGCCATTGATGGCAGGGTCAGACCACAAGACCAATCTCTCTGTTGGAACCCATGTAAATGAGCTTGTGTGTGTGTGTGATTTGGCTGTGTGTCAAAAAAAATCTATAAATCTGTAATTTACCACGTTGTGCTTCTCCGACACCCACGACTTGAAGGATCTGTATGTACTTGAACTTTCATGAGACTCGGTCGAACAGGTGCAAATCCCGTGGGAACAGTAGCTTCCTGGGAGATTTGCACAGGTGGAGTGGGGTTTTGGGTTCTTAGTCATCCTTCTAGATTTGGCCACCAAGCCCAACTTAAAACGTTGCACTGCATTGGGACCCTGGTCCTGAGAGGGTAGGTAGAAAGAAGGGGTCTTCCTGAGTGAAAGCTGACAGCCACCTTTCCCTTTTCCGCTTGCTCACACCTGCCCAGACGGGTTTTTAAGGCCACCTCCGCTCAGCCCAGCTCCTCTTACGGACAGGTGACTCTGATACTGTTGCTGTGACAGGTGACGTTCTCACTCTGCTCCTGGCTTGCAAAGGCGATGGATTAAGATTTTGTTGAGGGCACCAGAAAGAGTTTTTTTGTTCATCCAATGCATCATGGGAACCCTGCGGCCTCTCCAGATTATCGGGTTTCTCCTCTGCCTCTTGGTGGTGGATATCAAAGGGTAAGTTATTCTGTCTCCTACGTCCTGAGTTCACTATCCCCCTGCCAAACATAAAATGCATTTATCCACTGTCCATGTCAAGGAGCGGGAATTATCCTATTCCAGCGAGGGCTGGTGTGCAAATCTTCCTCTTCTCCCCACTTCTCTGGGGGAAGAAGAGAAGCCAGTGCTGAAGTCCAAGGCGGACCCTGGATGTGCTTTGGAAAGAGGGCATCTCCATCCCTTCCGCCGAGTCAACAGCCAAGTTGCCCATTATGTCAAACCCTGCTGCCTCTTCTTGCTTGAATAGGCAGCTTTAGACTCCTGGGCACAAAAGAGTTGTGTTTCTTTCTCTCTTTTTTATGGCATTGCATGTTCTGCTTCTGTTGTGCATTGTATCCTTCCTTGGAGTCGATCAAGTTGGATGGCTATGTCAATATTGTTAATAAATAAATAACCACAGATGCTTTTATACAGATAGCTGGCAATGTACACTTTGCATTCCACTAGTTAGCAGTCTGCATACAGTTTCAGAGAGCAAGTATTGATGGCTAACGGTCCCCACCGTGAAAGAGATTCAGCTCTCCTCACATTTAACATGGTCTCTTGCGGCATCTTGAAGACAAACGTATGATGTCATAAGGTGTGACAGAGTGGTATGAACAACCCCTCGTTAAATCCTTGGAGGCAAACTGCACAGTCACATAAGGTGGGGTATAAATATAAATAGTTGTTTACACCTTTTTGTAAAAAAGCAGTAAAAAAAAGCTCTTTTGCAGGGGAGGGGCTTTAAAGTAGAGGAAGGGGAGAGGGGCAGTGATTTACCCTTCCCATGCTTACAGTTTCTTTGCCACAAATTGCCCCCTCCCCAAACAATTTTTCTCTGCTAAGGCATGAGGTTGGGGGAGGGAGCTGCTTCCCTCCACCCCCCCCTTCCCTCCCCTATTGTTTTTAAGCACTGTCACCATTAACAGCTTCAGTCCGGGGCCAGCTGCACATGGTTTTCCTCCAATGCCACGAGTGGGATTTGCCTAGACCTGATGATGGAGAAAAGAAAGAAGATTTTCTGCAGCTGTTTTAAGATTGGAGAAATGTAGCAAAGACAGAGGGAGAGCCCAGGCAGGCATTCCTTGGGGGGGGGGGTTGTCCATACATCCATTCAAAGCCCCTGGTATCAAAGTGCCACGTTTACACTCCCCTCCTTCAATCCAAAATTCCTCCTGCCCGAAATTACCGTATTTTTCGCTCTATAAGTCGCACCTTTTCCCTCCTAAAAAGTAAGGGGGAATGTGTATGCGTCTTATGGAGCGAATGCAGGCTGCGCAGCTATCCCAGAAGACAGAACAGCGCGAGAGATCACTGTTCTAGTTTCTGGCTTGGCCGTGCAAAGCCTCCGCAGGGCAGTGGGGAGACTTCATCACTGACGGGCTGTCCTTCTCCCACCTTGTAGAAAAGCCCGAAAGAGCCATGCTCCCTTTAAAGAGCGCACAGCTCTTGGCCGGCTTTTGTGGGAGGTGGGCGAAGGGACAGAGGGCAGTGTAGCCACGCGCAGCCTCTTCTGGGCAGGGGGGGCCTTCATCCCGCTGCCTGGGAGAGGCTTCACGTGGCTATCCCAGAAGCCAGAACAGCAAGAGGCTATCCCTCTTGATGTTCTGGCTTCTGGGATTCAGAATATTTTTTTCTTGTTTTCCTCCTCCAAAAACTAGGTGCGTCTTATAGAGCGAAAAATGTGGTATATAGCTGAAATGAAGAACTGTCGGGGCTTTGAGTGGAGATACTGTGAGTTGCTTTCTGTCCTGGTAGTCAAAACAAGCCCACATTCCTAGCCTGAAGCTTTCTTCATTCTCTGAGTGTGTCATTTATACCTGACTCTGGTTGTTAGATCTCTGGGTTCTAATTAAAAAAGCAAAGCGATTCCTGCAAGTCTGCCTACACCTGACCTAGTCTGCTTACATCTCTCCTAGCAGGGCAGAAGACAGAGTTCCAACCCTTACTAGGGATGCCTGGGCTTATGACACAGGTAGGCACCTCTCTTGGCACCTCTCCTTTGTGTAACGGCTCCCGTCGCTCCTGCCCAGCGGCCCATGGAGCCCCACGCCTCACAATGCTTCTGTGCACGGCTCTCTTTAGCATATGCACCCAACAGGGGTGCAAAGATCCAGCCAGCACCCCCAAATGTAGTTTAGCCCCCGAGTTAACTTTTATTATGCTTATGTCAGACACCATGCTGACGCCTTGTTTACGAAAGAAGGGAGGGAAAAGAAATAAACTTTTTTGTTTGCTCATTTCTTTACAATACACTTATACTTAGGTATGCAACACCATCACACTTAAACTTATAAGTATTGTTTAGGCACCTGCTTAGGAGAAACATCAGTCGTGTCAAAGGTGCCGCTGACTCACCGCGCTGCCACGTAGCAGCTCAATACAATACGAACATAATATTTTGATGTAAGAGTTAATTTCGCGTGCACAGCACCGTTGAGTCTGACAAGCACCGCCGTCGTGAATGACAAGCGCCGCCACTGGCGTGGCGCGTCTTTGGTAAATGTGCGCACAAAGTCGAAAGTCCTTTAGTGAAACAGTAGGTATACATTTCAGTAATACCTAGGTATATACGTGTTTTGTTTTTCTGGCTTGATCAAAATTATTTATTATCTCATAATAGGTAGATAGTTAAGAGCTTAGGCGGCTTCAGCAGTGGCGCCCCCCAGAATTTGGCCCCCGGGTGCCCTGCACCCCTTGCACCCCCAGGTAAAGACGACCCTGCTTCTGTGTTCCAGACATCCTAGCCAGCTGCAACTTCAATGACAACCTCAATCCCTTTTGCGACTGGAAAGAGTCCTGCAGCAGTAGCCTTGGAAGCTGGATCCGGAGTAGAGGTGGAACGCCGACCCTCGGAACAGGCCCAGAGGGGGATTGTCCTGATGGAGGTAGGTGTTGGTTTTGTGGCAACGCAGCCAAAGATCCACCAAAGGGGGGGGATGGGGGAGGGAGGGAGGGAGAATATATGGGCAGATGACCTGGAGGAAGGAAGGGAGGGAGGGAGGGAGGAAGGAAGGAAGGAAGGAAGGGAGGGAGGGAGGGAGGGAGGAAGGAAGGAAGGAAGGAAGGAAGGAAGGAAGGAAGGAAGGAAGGAGGTGCTCATCCAATCTGCAGATGACACCAAACTGGCAGGGGTAGATAATGCCACAGAAGACAGAATTGGGATTCAAGATGACCCAAACAGACTGGAGAACTGGGCGCAAGATAACACGATGAATTTCAATAGAGGCTCATGTAAGTTTCTGCACTTAGGAAGAATGCAGTTGCACAAATGTAAGATGGGGGACACCTGCCAGTCGTGGAAATAAGTTTGAACAATAAGTTGTGAGGCCTCTACTTCCTATACAGTGGTACCTTGGTTTAAGAACTTAATCCGTTCCAGAAGTCCATTCTTAAACCAAAGTGTCCTTAAACCAAGGTGTGCTTTCCCATAGAAAGTAATGCAAAATGATTTAATCTGTTTCAGACTCTTAAAAACAACCCCTAAAACAACAATTTAACATGAATTTTACTCTCTAGCAAGACCATTGATCCATAAAATGAAGGCAATAATCAATGTACTGTACTATAAAACGAATAAGACGGTATTGTAGATGATAAAAATTAAAATTATTATTTTTTCTTACGTGCGCTGATGATAGTCATTGTTTGGATGAGGGAGCTTTTATCTATTTCTGCAGTCACACAATCAACCACTAGTTGAACTGGGTTCCACACAGTCACAAAAACGAAGTCACAAGCCGCAGTCGCAAGTCAGTCCCATAAAACAAAGAACAAGTCACAGTAAAAAAAAATTTTGAAAGCCACACAAACAAAAATGCAATTTTTAAAATAAAAAAATAGCAAAAACAAAAACTCCAAATATCACCTCTGTGTTGTGTGGGTGCTCAGGACTCAACAGCTGACAGACTCAACAGAAAGCCATTTGCACATGTTGCCAGGCCACCAGCTGTGTTGTGTGGGTGCTCAGCTGGCAGCAGCCCCTCCCAGAGTCTCCTGAATGGAGTTTGGGAAAGGGTAAGTTTTGCCGGCAAGGCTTCTGTGTCCAGGGCAGCTGTCTCCCAGCTCACCTGGTACGCAGGATGAGACCCTCCCTGCCTGCGGACTGTCTGGCCAGAGAGGTGCATGCTCTAGTTATCTCTTGCTTGGACTACTGCCATGCTCTCTACGTGGGGCTACCTTTGAAGGTGACCCAGAAACTACAACTAATCCAGAATGCAGCAGCTAGACTGGTGACTGGGGGCAGCTGCAGAGACCACATAACACCACTTGAAAGACCTAGATTGGCTTCCAGTACATTTCCAAGCACAATTCAAAGTGTTGGTGCTGACCTTTAAAGCCCTAAGCAGCCTTGGTCCAGTATACCTGAAGGAGCATCTCCACCCCCATCGTTCTACCCGGACACTGAGGTCCAGCGCCGAGGGCCTTATGGCAGTTCCCTCACTACGAGAAGCCAAGTTACAGGGAACCAGGCAGAGGGCCTTCTCGGTGGTGGCGCCCTCCCTGTGGAACACCCTCCCACCAGATGTCAAAGAGATAGACAACTACCGGACTTTTAGAAGACATCTGAAGGCAGCCCTGTTTAGGGTAGTTTTTCATGTTTGATGCATTACTGTATTTTAATATTCTGTTGGAAGCTGCCCAGAGTGGCTGGGGAAGCCCAGCCAGATGGGCGGGGTATAAATATATTATTATTATTATTATTATTATTATTATTATTATTATTATTATTATTATTATTCCTGTTGTCAGGACCCCTCTGCCTGTAGCTCTTGCATTCCATCCTAAAGCGCTTGCTCTCTGCTTCCAAGCAGAGGCCCCAAAGGAGAGTTTACAACCTTTCTGTGTCTTTCACTTCTCGTTCCAGAGGACTATTTCATCTACCAAGAAGCCAGCAACCTCCTTCCCTTTGACACCACCACCCTCGAGAGCCAGGAGCTTGTGGTCTCCGGGGAAATATGCATCGATTTCTGGTATCACATGTCCGGCTCAGAGGATTCAAATGAGCTGAAAGTTTTCATCTTGACCGATGAGGACGAATTCATGTTGTGGCATCAAAAGGGGGCTCAGAGCACAGACTGGCTGCATGGGTCCATATCCGTGCTTTTCTTGAGAGAGAGAGACATCAAGGTAAGGCATATGAAAGCACTCTGTGCTGTAGACATGACTGGGGAGCGTGAAGAGTAGGAAGAAAGCAGAATGGTGCTTGCATGTTCATCAACTACCATATTTTTTGCTCTATAAGACTCACTTTTTCCCTCCTCAAAAGTAAGGGGAAATGTGTGTGCGTCTTATGGAGCGAATGCAGGCTGCGCAGCTATCCCAGAAGCCAGAACAGCAAGAAGGATTGCTGCTTTCACTGCACAGCGATCCCTCTTGCTGTTCTGGCTTCTGAGATTCAGATTTTTTTTTCTTCTTGTTTTCCTCCTCCAAAAACTAGGTGTGTCTTGTGGTCTGGTGCGTCTTAAAGAGCGAAAAATACGGTACATTAATTTAGGGTTACCGGACATCCCCAGTTTCCGCGGACAGTCCCCAAATTGGCAAATCTGTCCCCGGACAAATTCTGTCCCCGGAATGTCCCCAGATTTGCAAATCTGTCCCCGGGAAATGTGGCAGTGGCAGTCTCAGCAGCCCAGAGCCAGGCTGGTAGCGCAGTTGGCTCTGGCTGGCTTCAGGAGCTGCTCGCTGCTGTGACACCCGCCATTTTGCCTCGCTGGAAGTCCCCATATGATGTGTTGCTCACAAGAGTGTAAGTTTTCAATGTATCCTAGATAAACAGCAAATAATATAAATCCCAGAGAGTTCCCACATTCTGCAAAACATCAATTTACACACTGCTAGAAAAATCAGGTACAAAGTTGCAAGAACAGTAATCCCCCAAACAAAATAAAAATCAGGAAATAAAAAGTAAGCAGCACGTAAGCGGCACACAGAACGCTATCAAACCATTCTGCATTCTAAATCTTATATTAATAATCCAAAAACTGAGAGAGCTATGTACAAGATCTACTACAGAAGCCACAAACAGAAAACTCATTCAAATTGTGTCCAAAAAGAAGATTCAGTCTTTAAAGTTCCTTTAGCCAGTCTCCTGTAGATATCAACAAAGGTGAGTTTGATCAAACGAAGTGTCGGTGATGTTATGCACAAGAGTTAGACAGGGTGCCGCCGTTTGTCACCTTTTTGCCCATGAAGCTCTCTCTCAATTTTTGGATTATTAATATAAGATTTAGAACGTAGAATGGTTTGATAGCGTTCTGTGTGCCGCTTATGTGCTGCTTACTTTATACTGGTCTACTACGAGAACTGGGACGCGGGTGGCGCTGTGGGTTAAACCACAGAGCCTAGGACTTGATGATCAGAAGGTCAGTGGTTTGAATCCCCCTGACAGGGTCAGCTCCCGTTGCTCAGTCCCAGCTTCTGCCAACCTAGCAGTTCGAAAGCACGTCAAAAGTGCAAGTAGATAAATAGGTACCGCTCCAGTGGGAAGGTAAACAGCATTTCCGTGTGCTGCTCTGGTTCGCCAGAGGCGGCTTAGTCATGCTGGCCACATGACCCGGAAGCTGTATGCCAGCTCCCTCGGCCAGTAAAGCGAGATGAGCGCTGCAACCTCAGAGTCGGTCACGACTGGACCTAATGGTCAGGGGTCCCTTTACCTTTACCTTTACTACGAGAATTGGCCGCATAGGTTCATTTCTTCAGACTCTCTGGGCAAGGCTGCTTTGTCTGACTGGGGACTGGGCTGAGTTGCTTTAACTCTCCTTCACTAGGTGGCCTTTGTGGCGATCCGAGGGTTGACAGAAGACGGCGACACAGCGCTGGACAACGTGGCTGTCAGGAGTGGGCCTTGCGGTAAGCAAGCTTTCCCTCCGGGTTTCAATCCTAACTGGAACAGGAATACTTTTGTGACGTTTGCCTCACAGCAAGGAGTTGGTGCTCAGCGGGGGGCTTGTGATGCCCACAGAAAGGCCAGGGCCCTGTTTTTGCAAAACAGGAGCAGGAGATCAAAGTGCCCTGATTGTATCAGGACATTCCTGGAAGTTACCCCAGGTGCTCATGAAAAATAAATCCCTTTCAGGAGAACGCAGGGTTCCTCCGTCTACACCTTTGAGGATCAACTGTAGCAGGATGAAGGGGGAGTTGGAGGAAATGAGTAACCAGCCCTTTGGCACCACCAGCACTTAAATTTAGTGGAAGTTAAAGCTCGGTACAGTGATACCTTGGTTCTCAGACTTAATCCGTTCCGGAAGTCAGTTCCAAAACCAAAGTGTTCCAAAACCAAGGCACACTGCTTTCCCATAGAAAGGAATGCAAAACGGATGAAGATTTTTTAAAAACAACCCCTAAAACAGCAATTAAACATGAATTTTACTATCTAATGAGACTATTGATCCCTAAAATAAAGTCAATGTACTGTACTATAAAATAAATAAGACAGTATTGTAGATGATAAAAATTAAAATTATTATTTTTTTCTTACTTGCACTGCATTGTTTGGACGGGGGGCTTTTATCCATTTCTGCAGTCACTCAATCAATCAGTAGCTGAACTGGGTTCCACACAGTCACAAAAACAATTTGTGCAAAAATGCAAAACAAAAATGCAAAATAAATAGCAAAAACAAAAACGCCAAACTTAATCCGTTCCGGAAGTCCGTTTGGCTTCCAAAATGTTCAAAAACCAGGACGCAGCTTCTGATTAGTGCAGGCGCCCCGGAAACAATAGCCGACAGCCACATCAGACGTTTGGATTCCGAAAGACGCTGGAAAACCGGAACACTTACCTCCAGGTTTTCAGTGTTTGAGAACCAAGGTACCACTGCATTCCAAATGTATTTGTAAAGGTATTTGAGGAAACTGAAGTCTATCTCAACTAGGGATGTAAGAAGGCAGCAAATTCCATCCCATTCTGGGTTTATTGTGATGGTCACTGTTTCTATTCCGCCACAGTTTAGCTTGTTCCTGTCACTCTCCGCTATGGTAGAAACATATTGTCAGGGCTGGCTCCTGGTCCCAGCTCACAGAGGACCAACGCTGGCTGGTATTTATGTACAAAAGTCTTTATTGAAGTACAGTTTCCATTTCCCGCCGCAGCGCTCCAGCTCTACGTCTAGGCTTTAGACCGGCGAAGCTCCAGCTGAGTCTCCGCCCCCTGTGCACCAGTTTAAGACTCTAGCTTTACTCCACCTCTTCTTTCTCCTCTGGGTCCTGCTGCCCTCCGGGGCCCCTGTCTCCCTGGATTCTTCTGAGGCTGACGATGACCCCCCTGACTCCTCCCGCTCTCTTCGGCAGGCTTTAGGACCTGGCTCTCTTCCCGGGCTGCCAACTGTGCCTCCCTCCTGTACATTTGAACTTGGCGCGCGCGCGCGTTTAACCTTCCTGATGACCGTTTCCTCACTCCCCGACGGAGGTGTGGTCAATCCTGCCTCATGTTCTCCCACTGGCAGCGCGCCACCTGATCCCGATGCCTGGGACTCCTCCCCCCTACTGCACTCTGGGGGGGACGTGGGCCCGGATTTCCAACTGCTACTCTCTGAGTCCCCTCTGCCCCCTTCTTCCCGAGGTGTTCCCCTGGGCACTCCCCTTGCCCTGACCATGGGAGCTCCTTTCTGTGAATCGTCCGATTCACTGGAAAGACTCAGAGACCTCGGATCGCTGTCATCGCTGACATCTCCTTCGGACTCCTCCCCTTCACTCTCCATTTCCTCCTTATCCTGTGCCTCTGCTCCTGAACCCCTGACATCCATCCCCCCCTCGAAGCCCCCCCTTCCCCCCTCCCCTCCTTCAGGCGCGGGTGCCGGGTGCTCCGTCGTTGTGGGGGTGGCTGGCGGATACAGTTCGTCCCCCTTGGCGTGCATCCAACCGGATAAGTCCAGCTCGTCCTCCGTGCTCTCGCCGACCTCGATTTCCTCTGCTTTCATCTCTGTGCCGCCGTGCTCGAACCCAAGGTCCTCCCCCAGCACGTCCATGTCCATCTCTCCCCCGTTCACCTCTGGGGCCGTTGCCTGCCAGGGACCCCCCATCCACCTCCTGCTCCACCGCTCCTCTGGTCGATCGTCCCACCACAAAGATTGGCCCGAGGCAGACCCTGAGGGCGATCCCTCCGGGGAGCGTGTGTCCAGTGCCAGTTCGTCGTCCGAGGTGAACCCCTGGAACGTGCTGGCTGAAAGCGTGGGTGTGAAAAGCCAGTCGTCGAAATACTCGGCTGGCATGGGTCTGTGCGGGAACAAGGCATGAAACTCTTCCTTGAGAAGAGGCTCGTCCAAGGCATAGTCCGGCACCCAACTGTTGGCGCTGGCCGGGGTACCTTCTTTGGCGAGGAAATATTCTACTCCCTCTTCCCCCCATCTCGAGTCTAAAATCTCTGTGACCTCGTTGATGGGTTCCCCTCGTGGCGACCCCCTCCTTGTGGGCGTCTCCCTATACTGGTCTGGTGCCGTGCCCTGCTCCTGAAATCTGTGAGGTGCTTTGTAGGGCGTGAGCACCGACCTATGGAACACTGGGTGCATTCTGGACCCCTCCGGAAGTGTCAACCGGAAGGCCACTGGATTGATCTGTGCCTCGACTTGGTAAGGTCCTAGCTGTTTATGTCCGAGCTTCTTCTTCGCTAACGATCTGGTCGGCACTGCCTGGGCTGCTAACCAAACCCAGTCTCCCACCTGTATGTCCTCCCCAACCCTTCTGTGCTTGTCAGCCTGCAGTTTGTATGCGTGCTTTGCTAATTCTAACTGCCTCCGAAGCTGTTCATGAACCTCCTGCAATTCTGACGCTAAGACTTCCGCTGCCTGTGGCTCCCCCTCCCCCAGTCTCTCTAATCCCGGGAAGGTTCTGGGATGCCTCCCGTTGTTGGCGAAGAACGGTGTCACGCCCGTGGACACGTGCTTCGTGTTGTTGTAGGCGAACTCAGCGAGCGGCAGGTAGTCCACCCATGTTGCCGGCTGCTGATTTGCATAGCATCTCAGGTACTGCTGCATGATGGCGTTGACTCGCTCCGCTTGTCCGTTGGTCTGCGGGTGTCTCGCCGACGCTAGGTTGATCTTGACGTTTAGGAAACCCATCAGCTTCTGCCAGAAGTTCGAGATGAACTGCCGCCCCCTGTCGGACAAGATAGACCGTGGCAGACCGTGCACCCGGAAGACGTGGTCTATGAACAGTTTGGCGGTCTGTTCCGCCGTGGCCACCTTCGCGCACGGAATGAAGTGGGCCATTTTGGTGAACATGACCACCACCACTAGCACTGCCGTCTTGCCCCTCGAGCTGGGTAAATCCGTGACAAAGTCCAGGGCCACCCTCTCCCACGGTGCACTCGGGGTTTGCAGCGGTTCAAGCAGCCCCGCCGGAGGTTTGTGCACTGACTTGGCCCTTTGGCAGGTGTCGCACCTCGCGACGTACTCCGCGACTTCCACCCTCATCTTGGGCCACCAAAAATCTCTGGCAACTAATTCTGCCGTCTTCTCCTTGCCAAAGTGCCCAGCGGTGGGTGCGTCGTGCAACTGCTGCAGTACTTTCGCGCGGAGGTCGTCTCCCGGTACGTAGAGGGCCCCTCTGCGGATGAGCAATCCGTCGCGTATCTGGAACTCATCGTCCTTCGCCGTGCCCTTGTGCACCTCCTCCATCTTGGCTTGTGCAAAGGGGTCTTCCTGCAGCGCTCGACGTACAGCTTCCAGGTCCACGGTTGCTGAAGCGCACGCCCACGCTTCCGGTGCAAAAATGTGCTTGGCCGCTGCTGGTGCCGCCTCTTCAAGGTATTGCAGCTTCCTGGACAGTGCATCTGCCATGATGTTGTTGTCGCCTGGGATGTACTCTATCCGGAAGTCGAAATCTGCAAAGAACTCCGCCCACCGTATGTGCCGCTGGTTCAGGAACCTTGCCGTGCGCCAGTACTCCAGGTTCTTATGGTCCGTGCGAACCTGCACTGTGTGTTTGGCTCCGATGAGGAAGTGCCGCCACGCCTTGAATGCTGCATGAATGGCCAGCAACTCCCTGTCCCAGATGGTGTAGTTTTGCTCTGACTTGCTGAGCTTTCGAGAGTAGAAGGCGCACGGTCTCCAGTTCCCCTGCGGGTCCTGCTGCAACAGTACAGCTCCCACGGCTCTGTCCGAGGCGTCCGTTTCAACCCTCATCGGTCTGCTGGGATTCACGTGCAGTAGCTGCTCTTCGGAGGAGAAGAGACGCTTGAGGTTCTGAAAGGACTGCTCCGCTTGCTCCGTCCAGATGAATTTCTTCTTCTTGGAGCTGAGCGTGTCTGTAATGGCCGCTGTCTGCATCGCGAACCCCTTGATGAACTTGCGGTAAAAGTTGGTAAACCCACAAACCGCTGGACCTCCTTCCGGTTGCGCGGGCTCTTCCAGTCCAACACTGCTCGAACCTTGGCGCTGTCCATGGCTAGCCCCTTGTCCGACAACTTGTAGCCCAGGAAATCTACCTCCTTCCTGTCGAACTGGCACTTCTCCAGCTTGGCGTACAGCCTATGCTCCTGCAGTCGCTGCAGAACTTCCTTGACGTCTCCCTCGTGGGTCTCCTCCGATTCTGAGAATATCAGGATGTCGTCCAGGAAGCAGACGCATTTCTTGTAGAGGAGACCCGCCAGTACGTGATGCATGAAGGCTTGAAAACAGTGAGAGCCATTTTGTAATCCAAAGGGCATAACTCTGTATTCATAGGTGCCCAGGGGCGTGAACATGGCAGTCTTCCACTCGTCGCCCTCCCGTATGCGGATCAAGTTGTATGCCCCTCGCAGATCCAACTTTGTGAAAACGCGTCCTTTCCTCACCGTTGCCAGCAGGTCGTCTATTTTGGGCATGGGAAAGGCCGTGGGCTTGGTTCTGGAATTTAAAATTCTGAAGTCTACCACAAGTCTTTTTGGGGGCGTGTCCTTCTTCTTCACAAAGAATACAGGACTGCCCCCCACTGCCTTCGACTCCCGGATGAAACCGCGCTTCAAGTTGAGGTCTATGAACTCCCTGAGTTCCTGCATCTCGTCTTCAGACATGGAATACAGTTTCCCTGTTGGCAGCGTCGCCCCCGGCAGGAGGTCAATCTTGCAGTCATAGGGCCGGTGGGGAGGCAGCTTGTCCGCTTCTTTCTCGCAGAAAACCTCCAAAAACGCTGCATACTTGCGTGGCACTGCTTGCAGCGTTCCTAATTGTAGCTGCGGGTCATCGTCTCCCCCTTCCTGGTCAGGCAGAATGCAGTTTTCCGCACAGTAGGAGGAGCCGAAGGTCAGTTGGCGCTGGTACCACGCCAGCGCTGGACTGTGTCTGTGCAGCCAACTCATGCCCAATACTACAGGCGTGTCTGACAGGTGGGTGACATTGAAGCTGATGACTTCTCGGTGATTGCCAATTTGCATCACCATGGGAGGCGTTTGGTGCACCACTTGCCCCCCCAGCAATTCCCTGCCATCCACCGTGACCACCTGCAAAGGCAGCGTGGCCGGCAGTAGTGCTACTTTGTGCTTTTGAATGAAATCCAGTCCTATAAAGTCCGCGTTACTCCCAGAGTCAATGGTAATTGGCACTTCCATAGTGAGTCCATTGGGCAGTTGAAGCAACGCTGTAAGCTGCACCACTGGTTTGGGTGGGAGGGGGTCTGTGGGCTGCAAAATCTCTGGGGATTGCTTCACTGACTTGTCTGGCTGGACCCCAGTGCTTCTTCCTCCAGCCAGACTCTGCCGTTTCCCTGCAGTGGTTCTCCCTGGTAAGCTGTGTTTGATACTGTAGCAGAGGCTGCAGTGTGCTTATGGAGCCTCTGGGGACACTCTTTCGCCATGTGCTGAGCACTGTCACAGATGTAGCACTTCCTGTTCCCTCTAGGAAGCTTCGTTTTGGCTGCTCCCGGTGGTAAGGCTCTGGTAGCTGACTGAGCCCTGGCACCTCCAATCTCCATCGGTTCTTCCCCCCCTCCTTGGGGGGGTGTGGATTGCGCACACGCTGCATCTTTGGGAAAAAGGGGAGGTGCTTTCGCTGGTGTACGTCCCCAACGCCCTTCGTCTCTGTTCCATGGACGTTCTTCCAAACGCACCCCGATTTCCAGCGCTCTTTGAACCACTTGTTGAGTGGTCTTAGGTCTCTCTCCCCTTGCAATCTCATCTTTCACATTTGCATTCAATCCTTCCCAGAAAAGGTCTCTGACTGGAGCAGAATTCTTCTCCCACCCCAGCGCGTGGACTAATGCAAAAAAGCGGGCATGATACTGCCTTACACTGGCTCTGCCTTGTTTGAGACCATGTATGTCTCTTCTGGCAATATCGATGTCTATCTTTGATAAAAAACATGAATCCATTGCTTTAATGAACGCATCCGCATCTTGGAGCGCCGGATCATTATCTCTCCATAAATTTCTCAGCCACGCTTTGGCTTCCCCATGCAAATGGGATAGGATAAACCCCACTTTTTCTCTTTCATCTCTAAAGTCCTTTTCCAGCAGATTCAGCGCAAAGAGCAAGTCTGCTCGGAAATTAGGGTACTGTGGTAAACTCCCGTCGAAATGGGATACCAGGCTGCCTCCCCTTTTCCCCAGCCCTATGCCCTCTGGTTTGGGTCCCGGTTGCCCTTGTCTAGAAAGCATGTCCAACCTGGCTTGGAGATCCTTGCAGACTGTATCCATTTCCTCTTCCCTTTTTTTGGAGGCACGCACCTCTGCGTTGAGTTGAACCACAGCATTTCGCAGGTCTGTCCATTCCTGTTCTGTAGTCATCTTGTCTGATTCTTGTGAGCTCGCAAAGCACCACTTCTCTCCCCTCGCTACGTAGACTCACGTTGCGGGGTTCTTGGTGGAAAATCTTTCGTGGGATGGAGCTTACTGTCAGGGCTGGCTCCTGGTCCCAGCTCACAGAGGACCAACGCTGGCTGGTATTTATGTACAAAAGTCTTTATTGAAGTACAGTTTCCATTTCCCGCCGCAGCGCTCCAGCTCTACGTCTAGGCTTTAGACCGGCGAAGCTCCAGCTGAGTCTCCGCCCCCTGTGCACCAGTTTAAGACTCTAGCTTTACTCCACCTCTTCTTTCTCCTCTGGGTCCTGCTGCCCTCCGGGGCCCCTGTCTCCCTGGATTCTTCTGAGGCTGACGATGACCCCCCTGACTCCTCCCGCTCTCTTCGGCGGGCTTTAGGACCTGGCTCTCTTCCCGGGCTGCCAACTGTGCCTCCCTCCTGTACATTTGAACTTGGCGCGCGCGCGCGTTTAACCTTCCTGATGACCGTTTCCTCACTCCCCGACGGAGGTGTGGTCAATCCTGCCTCATGTTCTCCCACTGGCAGCGCGCCACCTGATCCCGATGCCTGGGACTCCTCCCCCCTACTGCACTCTGGGGGGGACGCTGGTCCTGATTTCCAACTGCTACTCTCTGAGTCCCCTCTGCCCCCTTCTTCCCGAGGTGTTCCCCTGGGCACTCCCCTTGCCCTGACCATGGGAGCTCCTTTCTGTGAATCGTCCGATTCACTGGAAAGACTCAGAGACCTCGGATCGCTGTCATCGCTGACATTTCCTTCGGACTCCTCCCCTTCACTCTCCATTTCCTCCTTATCCTGTGCCTCTGCTCCTGAACCCCTGACACATATGTAATTATTTATGTAATCAATCGCATGATTTATGTTATTGATTACATTGTTTACATTTCAAGGGAATGGGAATATCAGAAGCAACATGGAAAATCATGTGATTATTTGCATAATGTCTGCCAACTGAAAAAACAACCATAGCAAATACTACTTGTATCCACTTGGGTGATTTTTGTTCCTGACCTTGGGTGATCATGCAAAGCGCAGAAATTTCCGCTGGCATTTCCATTTCCAAGAGAATTCTCCAAAATCTGCCACCTCAGCTCACCTGTGACTTTGCAACAAGATACCCAAATACCCACATCTCTTTTGAACAATTTTCACATGGGCCTTAAGTCAGTTTGTAACTGCTTAAATTACAAGATTAAGATTTTTTTTGGGGGGGGAATATACGATGAATTAAAAAAGATGATGGGGATAACTTTTACTAAAAAACCGGAGGCATTTCTATTAAGTATTTTAGATAAAGAGATCCCCAGAAATCTAAGAGAGGTATTCTTGTATGCAAACGCAGCGGCTCGTATACTTGTGGCCAAGGGATGGAAAGATCACGAGGCTCCAAAAATAACAGATTGGCAAATCGAATTACAGGAATTGGTGGAGACGGCTCAACTGACTAGGAAACTCAAAGCAAAAATTTGTGGAAAAATGGGATGGTTATAGAAGATATGTTCAAAAATACAATAATAGTTTTGACTCCGTGCTAGCATTTGAGTGATAAAGGTACTAAAAGGAGGTGGACAACAATTAAGGATTTATTATGTTTTCAGAAGGTATTAGAAAAATTATATAGAAAGGTTTATTGCTTTGTGTACATTCAAATGCAAGATAAAATATATGCAAAGGGACTTGACAGGAAGTCAAAGTTGAAGAAAAGATTTTGGAAGATAAAAGGGGAAAAAATATTTACTTTCATTATTATCATTTTGTGTGTGGGTGTGGGTGTGGGTGTGGGTGTGTGGGTGTCTGCACATATGTGTGTTGTTGTATGCAATGTTTGGGAGGAAATAAGACGGTAAATAGCAAATAACAAACTAAATATCAATGTATGTAAATTTTATTTATTAATTATATTTAGTGGTAGTACGGCTGTATTGTTTTTTGTAACATAAAATCATTCAATAAATCAGTTTGTAACTACTGGGTCATAGCCTGGGACTCTGCGAAATAAGAGGATGGACCTAATAACTGGCAAATCATCTTGACCTGGTTAGTTTCTTCAACTCTCAGTACATTCATAATTTTCTTTATTCCTGCAGATGTCTCCAGTTCAACGACTCCTCCTACAACAATCCCAGAAACAAGTGAGCCCAAAAAAATTTTTTGGGGGGGGGAACGTGCACAATTATTAATTCAAAGACGGTCAGAGGGAACAGGCTGGAATCCTAGATTAACCAGCTAATGGCCAAGACCTGGGTTGGAATATCTACTCAGCTATGAAGCTGATTCGATGGTCCTGTGACCACCATGCTTCACTTTGAACCTAACCTGCTTGGAGGATGGGATGAAGGGAGGGTTGAAGAAACCCGGACAAAACAACGGAAATGAAACAAAGATCTGGAGTGCCAGAGACCGAGGAACTGGGTGCTAGTACAACAGGGGATGAGTTAAGACAGGGGTCAGCAAACTTTTTCAGCAGGGTGGCCTGTCCTGTCCACTGTCCCTCAGAGCTTGTGGGGGGCCGGACTATATGGGGGGGGGAATGAACGAATTCCTTTGCCCCACAAATAACCCAGAGATGCATTTTAAATAAAAGGACACATTCTACTCATATAAAAACACGCTGATTCCTGGACCGTCTGCAGGCCAGATTGAGAAGGCGATTGGGCCAGATCTGGCCCCCGGGCCTTAGTTTGCCTACCCATGTCTTTACCCATAGGAACTACTTAAAAAAAAAACCTTTACAGAAAGTTAAAACTTAGATCAGGGGTCAGCAAACTTTTCCAGCAGGGGGCCGCTCCACTGTCCCTCAGACCCTGTGGGGGGCTGGACTATATTTTGAAGGGGAGGAAATGAACAGATTCCTATGCCCCACAAATAAACCAGAGATGCATTTTAAATAAAAGCACACACTCTACTCATGTAATAACACGCTGATTCCCAGACCGTCCGCGGGCCGGATTGAGAAGGCGATTGGGCCGCATCCGGTCCCCGTGCCTTAGGTTGCCTACCCATGAGTTAAGAGAACAATGCAACAACAGGGGCCTTTTGCTTGCTTCCCAGTTTGTCAGATCCTTCTGTTCAGTGAGATTCCTCCTGTTACGTTGCTGTGGCCTTTCCATTAACAATAAGTTAAGAGACCTACAGCAGGTAGCAAGCTTGTCACCTGGTGCCCACATACCCCTCATCTGTCCCAGTTGGGGACATCCCATGTTTTCATGGCAGAGCACGGCGGCCATTTGGGGTGCTGTGCTCTCGTGTGATTTGGGGCTGCATTCTTGCCCCCCCAAAGGACTTTTCTGGAGCTGTGGTCTTATGCAGCACCCCAAAACACATGTTTTGGGGCACCGTGCCTTTAGAAAAGCACTTTCCGGGAGTGTGATCTCACGTGGGTCATGTGACTTGGAAGATGGCATCCCAGTTTCCCCCTGAATCCTACTGAGTCAGACCCTTTGTCCATCTACCCCATTATTGTCTGCACTGACTGACAGCAGCTCTCCAGAATTGCAGGCAGGGGACTCATCCAACCCTACCTGGAGATAGAATCATAGAATCATAGAATCATAGAGTTGGAAGAGACCACAAGGGTCATCGAGTCCAACCCCCTGCCAAGCAGGAAACACCATCAGAGCACTCCTGACATATGGTTGTCAAGCCTCTGCTTAAAGACCTCCAAAGAAGGAGACTCCACCACACTCCTTGGCAGCAAATTCCACTGTCGAACAGCTCTTACTGTCAGGAAGTTCTTCCTAATGTTTAGGTGGAATCTTCTTTCTTGTAGTTTGTATCCATTGCTCCGTGTCCGCTTCTCTGGAGCAGCAGAAAACAACCTTCCTCCCTCCTCTATGTGACATCCTTTTATATATTTGAACATGGCTATCATATCCCCCCTTAACCTCCTCTTCTCCAGGGTAAACATGCCCAGCTCCCTTAGCCGATCCTCATAAGGCATTGTTTCCAGGCCTTTGACCATTTTGGTTGCCCTCCTCTGTACACGTTCTAGTTTGTCAGTGTCCTTCTTGAACTGTGGTGCCCAGAACTGGACACAGTACTCCAGGTGAGGTCTGACCAGAGCAGAATACAGTGGCACTATAACTTCCCTTGATCTAGATGCTATACTCCTATTGATGCAGCCCAGAATTGCATTGGCTTTTTTAGCTGCCGCGTCACACTGTTGGCTCATGTTAAGTTTGTGGTCAACCAAGACTCCTAGATCCTTTTCACATGTACTGCTCTCAAGCCAGGTGTCACCCATCTTGTATTTGTGCCTCTCATTTTTTTTGCCCAAGTGCAATACTTTACATTTCTCCCTGTTAAAATTCATCTTGTTTGTTTTGGCCCAGTTCTCTAATCTGTCAAGGTCGTTTTGAAGTGTGATCCTGTCTTCTGGGGTGTTAGCCACCCCTCCCAGTTTGGTGTCATCTGCAAATTTGATCAGGATGCCCTTGAGTCCATCATCCAAGTCGTTGATAAAGATGTTGAATAAGACCGGGCCCAAGACAGAACCCTGTGGCACCCCACTAGTCACTCTTCTCCAGGATGAAGAGGAACCATTGATGAGCACCCTTTGGGTCCGGTCAGTCAGATGCTGAGAGATGCTGGGAACTGATGCTGAGATCTACTGCACTCAGCGCTCTGCCACTGAGCGACGGCCATTCAGTATCACACATCAGTTGAGGTTTTGGAAATGCACCAATTGAAGCGATCAATTAATCAGTAGGAAGGCGGGTGACTGGTGAGCTCAAAGACACAACCCTAAGTTGACCCTGTCCTTCATTCTTCAGCTCCTCTCTTCACCACCCCACTGTGGACAACCATGCCAACTCCTGCACCAGGTATGCGGACACGATGGGAACCTAGAGACTGAGCCCATGGCGGGGAGCATTAAGAGGGAAGCAGCGCTCTGCCCTGGTAGAAACCCCACATCTTCCCTACTTGTCTTCCTCAGGGATGGACCACCTGGTCCCTTAGAAGATGGCAATCTTCCCTGCCTGGCGGGCTAGAACAGGGAGCAGCTACCTCCTCCCAGCTGGGTCCATGCAGCCTGGGGTCACAGGGAGGGGGACAAGGAACCCTCAGCTGGAGGGGAGAGAGAAGGGGGCAGGTGCGCAGAATGAAGTGGGCTTCCCTCCAGAGTTTCCATCAGGGAACCCACCAGCATCCAGTGGAACAGAAGTGACCATCTAGCTGCAGGAAGAGGACCACATAAACCCAGCAATGCCACCCTTCCCCAGTCCCATGAGACTGGGCCTTCCATGGATGCACACGACCCTTCTCTTTCTTGCCAGATCCCTGGGTTCACTGCGATTTCTCCTGCTCCTTTGACGTGGACTTCTGCTCCTGGAGACAGCTGCCCTCAGACGCATTTGACTGGAAGCGGCACAAAGGCCCCACCTCCTCAGCGGGCACTGGGCCGCCCTATGACCACACTTCAAGAGGTGAGGGGCAGACCATGACCACTGCAGGAAGCCTTCCGGAGGGCCACTGTCTCCTGACACTCTCAAAGAAATGGGAGAGGCCCTCAAAGACAGCTGGAGGCAGAACGTTTTCGATGCTTGAAGTTTGCTGTGTTGTTATTACTATGTTGGAAGCCACCCAGAGAGGCTGGGACAACGGAGGCAGATGGGCAGAGTATCAATATTATTATTATTACTACTTAGACTTCTTAGTTTGCAGCAGCGGCAGCCCTGGAATCTGGGCACCTTCTTCAACATACAGTGACGGCAAACTGCCAGATGAGGGTGCAATTCCCTGATGCACTAAAGCAGGAATGTCCAACAGGTTGATCATGATCTACTGGTAGATCCCTGGGAGGTTTTGGTAGATTGCGGTCGATCGCTGGGTCCCTTTCCTTAGCCTTTGCAAAATAGAATCTTGCCCTGCCCGCCATTGTTTCACGATCTGCAGAACGGAAGGTGGAGTTTATTCAGTGAGGCTGCTTGTTTCCCCAGCAATCTGCTGGTGAGTGGCTGTTCCTCTTTCTCCCCCAAAATCCCCCCCAAACGGGGCTTGTAAAACAGTGGTTGCATTTCCCCCCAAACCTCAGGCTTTTATATGCATTATTTACATAATGAGTGTAAATCTGACTGGCTGATTCTGCCAGTTCCCCCCTGGAACCTGATTGGGCTGCTCATGCAGGCCAATCAGTTTTGCATTCTAGGATCCTACCTGCTTAGTACATAACAAAAACTTTGCCCGGCACCCTAAAAACGGGGCTTTACTTCTCCCTAAAAAAAAGCTCCTCAACAACTTTGCCCTGAACCCATCACTGGCAGTTTTTAATTCTGCAAGTAGATCACAGTCTCTTGGGAGTGTGCCACCCCTAGACTATGTCAGGAGTGCTCTGATGGTGTTTCCTGCTTGGCAGGGGGTTGGACTCGATGGCCCTTGTGGTCTCTTCCAGCTCTAGGATTCTATGATTCTATGATTCTATGATTCTATGATTCTATGATTCTATGATTCTATGATTCTATGATTCTATGATTCTATGATTCTATGATTCTATGATTCTATGATTCTATGACTAGAGCATCATTCCTGCCAGTGGCCCAAAGGTCTTTTAAAACCATGAGCCAGCCATTCTTGACCAAAATTTGCCCAGAGGTGGCATTGCAGTCACCAGCTCTCCGGTGACCAGACAATATTGGGATCTGTCCATTTCAGGCGTGGCTCTCTTTTTCAGGGGGCTATTTCATTTACCTGCAAGGAAATGCTGTCAGCCCAGGAGACGCAACCCACCTGGCCAGCCCCACCTGTGCTTCCCGCCGCCCTCACTGTTTCTCCTTCTGGTACCACATGTATGGCGCGGCACAAGCAATGGCTCTGCGAGTTTATGTGGTGTTTAAAGGTGCGTCACCTCGGCTGATCTGGACCCGAACTGGGAACAAAGGCAACCACTGGCACAGAGGGGAAGTCAGCGTGGCTCCCAGGGAAGAAATGCAGGTAACAGAAACCCTCACAGGTGAGGCATCTGCAGGTGTGGCCAGCAACACCTGAGCCTTGGCTGGCCATGAAACTGACCAGAGATTCCTTTTCTTCCTAGATAGTCCTGGAAGGCAGTCGAGGGGAAGACTTCCGCAGTGATGTGGCTGTGGATGACATCTCCATGGAAGAGGGGTATTGTCCAGGTAAGATCCCACCCCACCCCACAACCAAAGCTTCTCAGTGGGGCTGCTTCTGTATGGGAGGGAGGAGAGCATCAAAGGAACATTCAGTTTCGCTGAAGGTTTTTTTTTGTTTTTAACAACCCTGCAGTATTTGTGTGTGTGTGAGAGAGAAACAAACTTGGCTTTTAAATTTGGGGTGTTTAATGTTTATAGAGGGGAGGCGGGTGGCGCTGTGATCTAAACCACAGAGCCTCTTGGGCTTGCCGATCAGAAGGTCGGAGGTTCGAATCCCTGCAACAGGGTGAGCTCCCGTTACTCGGTCCCTTCTCCTGCCAACCTAGCAGTTCGAAAGCATGTCAAAGTGCAAGTAGATAAATAGGTACCGCTCCGGCGGGAAGGCAAACAGCGTTTCCGTGCGCTGCTCTGGTTCGCCAGAAGCGGCTTAGTCATGATGGCCACATGAACCGGATAAAACTGTCTGTGGACAAACACTGGCTCCCTCGACCTATAGAGCGAGATGAGTGCCGCAACCCCAGAGTCATCTGCGACTGGACTTAACTGTTAGGGGTCCTTTACCTTTTTAATGTTTCTGGAGCAGATTTTTTATATTTGTCAACTGCTTAGGAGGCTATGCTGGCAATAAAAAATACAGATCATAATAAATGCTGCTGCTGATGTCATTTCACCAGAGCCCACCCTGGTCTATCTCCCCAAGTTGCTGCCCTCCCCATCTCCTCCTTGGTCCCTTCAAGGTCCCCAGATGATGAAAGACCCGCCAGGCTTTGGTCACGGGCTGCTCCCAGAGGGTCCTGAGCCCCTACACATTTGGAAACTCAGTGTTTTGTGTCTGCCTATGTGCAATGTGTGTCTCTCTTTGGGCACTTTTAGTAAGGACATTCTCCCCTGAACCCCAGACTAACCTGAGATTTATTCTTAAGGAACAAATGCAATTTCTCATTGTAGGACATACAGCAGCAACACCCACCCCGGCCACCACCAGCAGACCAGCCACGCTGACCACAGGTGAGAATAAAGAGGGTTATGGAGATGGGTGATTGATGGGAGATGGGTGATTGATGGGTGATGGAGAGACCTGGTCTTAATAGAGATATTGGATTCCTGTCTCATTACATAAGCTAATCATCTGCATACTATCCCTTGCTTTTTCCTGTAGGACTAATTGCAGTCATTAACAGTCATCAATAGGTTGACCATACCCATTGAGTCAATTACCCATCTCCTAAAACCCCACCCCACCCTCCCACTATATATATAAGGGTCTGGCGACTTCTGTTTCAGGGTATCTGAAGAAGTGTGCATGCACACAAAAGCTTATACCAAAAACAAACTTAGTTGGTTTCTAAGGTGCTACTGGACAATTTATAAATATATATATTTGACTGAGTCAGACCAACACAGCTACCTACCTGAATCTAGTACCTTGAGCTAGTTTGTGTATACAAAAGCATTCTTTATGTCTGGCTGCTTTTGGTCTGTAAACCTTCTGCCCCCAGATGGAAGCTTAAAGAATCTATTCATTTCTCATCACTGCAGAAACATCAACAACAACCTCACTTCGCAGCTCCACCACCAGCAGCACCACGATCAGATCAGCCCCTCCTACGACACGTGAGTATTCTTGAATCAGCATCCCAATGAATTTGCTGTGAGATTCTTGCTGCCATTTCAGTTTGCTGCTTCATTTTTGAGATTTCCTCTGAATAGTAGATGGATTCACATGGATTCAAGTTATGAGGAATGCAATTGGGGGACTGTTGAGCATCGGAAGTAAATTGGAGCTGGTCTTCCGCACTGAATTCTTCTGCTCCAGCGCTCTGCATTTCAACAGGTCTTGCTCTGGAGCGTCAGCACTGTTAGCTGGTCTTAACAATTCATTTATTTGTGACTGATTTTTGTCTTTAGACTTTCTGCTGCCACCAGATAGCATTGCATGTAAGCTTAGAGAACCCATTCCCTTTCCCATCATAGCAAAAACTGCCACCATGATCAGCTCAGCGCCTCCAACCACAAGTCAGTTCTCCAGGGTCAAGAATGTTGCTGACATTTCAGTTTTCTGCTTCCTTTTCTGAGTTTCCATCTGGATATTAGATTGGCAAAAAATTCACAGGGGACTGGTGAGCAACAAAAGTGGACCCAAAACACTGAATTCCAGTCTCAGTACCTTGAGCTGCTTTCTGTGTACAAAAGCATTCTTTATGTCTGGCTGCTTTCGGTCCACACACCTCCTGCCCCAGAAAGCATGGGACGCAAGCTAAGATGAAGCGATTAGTTCCAGCTCTCTTTATTGCAGAAACATCGGCACCAACCTCACATCGCAGCTCCTCCGCCAGCACCACAATCAGACCAGCCCCTCCTACCACACGTAAGTTTTCATGAGTCGAGATGCCCAGTGTCGCTGGCATTTTGGTTCTCTGCTTCATTTTCTAAGGATTCCTCTGAATATTAGATTGGGAACCATATTGTGCATTCCTGGTCTTAAATGGCAGTTTCACTGACCTTCCGATTCCCAAATCCCCCTGGAAGGAAACATTAAGAGATTGGCTTTTCCTTAACAATGCCGGAATCAGCAAGAGCTTTTATTTATAACATGGTGGACCACCTTAAGAAATCCTTCCGTCTCATCTGAGGTTTTGTTAAAGTGCAAACTGTACTGATTAATTGTTGGAAAGGCAGGCCATTAATCTGAACTCTGCGCTTTGGCAGGTGATACTCTGGAAGCCCAGGCAGGACAGCATTAGCACTGGCATACAGTTGGCTCGTGTTCCTCAGCTGTGGTCTGGGGATGGGGACAGGGGGAGAAGGAAACCCATTGTGTATTTCTGGTAACGAACTGCAGCCCACTGACCACGGAGTCCTTTTGACCCAAATTGCCATGCTGGACAACCCGCCCCTCCAAACACCCACCCCAACCTTTCTCCTTGCTTTGCCAGAGCCTTCCCTTCAGCCTGACTTGTCTTGTTCCTTTGACATGGACCTCTGCTCCTGGAGACAAATGGCCTCCAACGGTTTTAACTGGACGCGGCACAAAGGTCCGACACACACAGCAGATACTGGACCGTCCTCCAACCACAACACAGGAGGTGAGGAAGATCAACATATCGCCATGTCCAAAAGCCTTCCAGGAGACCACTTTGGCCTGGACTGGCACCTGGAGTTCTCAATGAGATGGGGGCAGCCAGCCATTCCTCCAAAGGCCTTCTATCAAGGAGTCCTGCACCTGGCACCTCCTTCTACATGCCCTGGTGGCAAACTGCCAATAGAAGGTGCTGCTCCTTCTGCACAGAATCTCCCTCAGTGCAGTAGGGGGCCAGCAGCTCCCCAGGGACCCCCTCTTGAAGCAGGGCCCCCTATCTTACACGTGTGGTTCTTTCCCCCCCAGAGGGCTATTTCATCTACCTGCAAGGCCATGTGGCCAAAGAAGGGGATGCAACCCGGCTGGCGAGTCCTTTCTACACCTTCACCAGGCCCCGCTGCTTCTGTTTCTGGTACCGAATGCGTGGTGCGGCCCAAAGAAATGCCCTGCGAGTCTATTTGGCCTTTGAGGACGGATCCCGTGAGCTGATCTGGTCACAGTCTGGGAACAAAGGGGACCAGTGGCACAGAGGCGAAGTCAGCATGCCTCAAGGGAAGAAAGCACAGGTAACGGAGACCCCAGCAGGGGATGCGCCTTGCAGGTGTGCCCTTGTCTGGCCATGAAGGTGATGGGAGATGCCTTTTCTCCCTAGGTAATCGTGGAAGGCCAGCCGGGGGAAGACGTCCGCAGTGACGTGGCTGTGGATGACTTCTCCATGGAAGAGGGAGATTGCCCAGGTAAGATCAGTGCTGCGTCCAGATGGAAGAGCAGAGCATCAGCTTGTTTTTTTGGCAATGCTGTGCTCTGTGTGCATGAGAGAGAAACACCCAAGCTGTTTTAATACATGCGTCATGTTTATATGCTAATATTTGTCTAATTGGTTTTTCACAGTAGGCTCCTTTGACGTTCAACGATAGATACATTATCAAATCCTGCTCGTGATGTGAATTGTCAGTTCTTTAGAGCCCTCCTTGGGTTGTGTGACAGGCTCAATCGGCCAAACATGCCTCCTCTTCAGTCCCAGCAAGGACCCCCTGGTCTGGGAAGATCAGCCAGGCAGAAGGCTGCATGTCTGGAACCCAGAACGAGGCTTCAGGCTTCTGGAGTCTCCTGCATAACTGGCCTCAGCACCTTTGGAAACTAACCATTTTGGTTTGACACATTTCCCATTTCCAATTCTCCACATAGGACCGACACCAGCAGCTCTCACACCTCTCCCCATCTCCACCACCAGCAGTAGCACAGCCCCTCCAACCACAGGTGAGCTTCCCTGGCATACAAATCCCCTTGATTTTCCCATGTGGCTTTTGCTGGCATTTTGGTTCTCTGCTTCATTTTCTAAGGATTCCTCAGAATATTAGATTGGGAACCATATTGTGCATTCCTGGTCTTAAATTGCAGTTTCACTGACCTTCCGATTCCCAAATCCCCCTGGAAGGAAACATTAAGAGATTGGCTTTTCCTTAACAATGCCGGAATCAGCAAGAGCTTTTATTTATAACATGGTGGACCACCTTAAGAAATCCTTCCGTCTCATCTGAGGTTTTGGTAAAGTGCAAACTGTACTGATGAATTGTTGGAAAGGCAGGCCATTAATCTGAACTCTGCACTTTGGCAGGTGTTACTCTGGAAGCCCAGGCAGGACAGCACTAGCACTGGCATACAGTTGGCTCGTGTTCCTCAGCTGTGGTCTGGGGGATGGGGACGGGGGGAGAAGGAAACCCATTGTGTATTTCTGGTAACGAACTGCAGCCCACTGACCATGGAGTCCTCCTGACCCAAATGGCCATGCTGGACAACCCGCCCCTCGAAACACCCACCCCAACCTTTCTCCTTGCTTTGCCAGAGCCTTCCCTTCAGCCTGACTTGTCTTGTTCCTTTGACATGGACTTCTGCTCCTGGAGACAAATGGCCTCCAACGATTTTAACTGGACGCGGCACAAAGGTCCGACACACACAGCAGATACTGGACCGTCCTCCAACCACAACACAGGAGGTGAGGAAGATCGAACTATCGCCATGCCCAAAAGCCTTCCAGGAGACCACTTTGGCCTGGACTGGCACCTGGAGTTCTCAATGAGATGGGGGCAGCCAGCCATTCCTCCAAAGGCCTTCTATCAAGGAGTCCTGCACCTGGCACCTCCTTCTACATGCCCTGGTGGCAAACTGCCAATAGAAGGTGCTGCTCCTTCTGCACAGAATCTCCCTCAGTGCAGTAGGGGGCCAGCAGCTCCCCAGGGACCCCCTCTTGAAGCAGGGCCCCCTATCTTACACGTGTGGTTCTTTCCCCCCCAGAGAGCTATTTCATCTACCTGCAAGGCCATGTGGCCAAAGAAGGGGACGCAGCCCGGCTGGCCAGTCCTTTCTACACCTTCACCAGGCCCCGCTGCTTCTCTTTCTCGTACCGAATGCGTGGTGCGGCCCAAAGAAATGCCCTGCGAGTCTATTTGGCCTTTGAGGACGGATCCCGTGAGCTGATCTGGTCACAGTCTGGGAACAAAGGGGACCAGTGGCACAGAGGCGAAGTCAGCATGCCTCAAGGGAAGAAAGCACAGGTAACGGAGACCCCGGCAGGGGATGCCCCTTGCAGGTGTGGCCTTGTCTGGCCATGAAGGTGATGGGAGATGCCTTTTCTCCCTAGGTAATCGTGGAAGGCCAGCCGGGGGAAGACGTCCGCAGTGACGTGGCTGTGGATGACTTCTCCATGGAAGAGGGAGATTGCCCAGGTAAGATCAGTGCTGCGTCTAGATGGAAGAGCAGAGCATCAGCTTGTTTTTTTGGCAATGCTGTGCTCTGTGTGCATGAGAGAGAAAAATCTAAGTTAGAATACATGTTTCATGTTTATATGCTAATATTTGTCTAATTGGTTTTTCACAGTAGGTTACTTTGACGTTCAACAATAGATTGTTGTTGTTGTTGTTTAGTCGTTCAGTCGTGTCCGACTCTTCGTGACCCCATGGACCAGAGCACGCCAGGCACTTCTGTCTTCCACTGCCACCCGCAGTTTGGTCATATTCATGTTTGTAGCTTCGAGAACACTGTCCCACCATCTCATCCTCTGTCGTCCCCTTCTCCTTGTGCCCTCCATCTTTCCCAACATCAGGGTCTTTTCCAGTGAGTCTTCTCTTCTCATGAGGTGGCCAAAGTATTGGAGCCTCAGCTTCACGATCTGTCCTTCCAGTGAGCACTCAGGGCTGATTTCCTTAAGAATGGATGCGTTTGATCTTCTTGCAGTCCATGGGACTCTCAAGAGTCTCCTCCAGCACCACAATTCAAAAGTATCAATTCTTCGGCGATCAGCCTTCTTTATGGTCCAGCTCTCACTTCCATACATCACTACTGGGAAAACCATAGCTTTTACTATACGGACCTGTGATGCGTGCCTCCTCCCTCCGTTGCTGCACTTAGCAGAGACACTCTCGAGGCCAGCCGCCATAAATTCCTTTCTTTATTGCTTTCCAACAAGATTACATGCAAAATAAACAAAGCGACCCGTCTCTCACGAGGCGTTGCTCTAATTACTTTCTCTTTTCCCTCTCCCGCGAGACCAACAGAGCCAACGGCCCAGCCCCTTCCGTCTTTCCCTGTGACGTGGATCCCCCTCTCTCTGAAGCACCCCTTCCTCCCCAGACTCACTGCTCTCTTCTCTGTCCTCTGAGGACTCACTGCTGATTAGTGGAGACCCCTCTCTGTACCCCCTGATTCTCTCCTCCCTTGCTGCCTGCAGTTCCCTGACATCCACCCCCTCCTCAAGGGCCCCCCTCTCCTCCCTTTCCTGAAAAGAAGCCTCCCCCGATGCATTCTCCTCATGCTTCTCGGGTGTGAATCCTAGGAAAATCTCCTCCTCCTCCTCTTCGGTATCATCAAAAACGTTACCCCACCCTTTAACACCTGATGGACCCAGACGCTCTTCACTCACTCCTCCTCCCCCCTGCGTTTCCTCTTGGTCCGAGGCTGAGAACCCCTCAAAATCCTCTTCATCATCCGTCGGCCCAAACGCCCTCTCAGCGAACCTCCCTGCGGGTTGTGGCTTATGTGGAAATAGCTCGTGGAAGTCCTCCACTAAACCCTCCTCCGTGACCCAATCTGACGGTACCCATGTGTTATCTGAACTGGTAGCCCCCTCCCAAGCTACAAGATATTCCAGCTGATTACCCTTCCAACGCGAGTCCAATATTTCCTCAATCTGGCGTCCCCGCTCCCTTTCCTCGACTTCTGGCGGTGGCACCTCCCCTTCCCTTCTGCCCGGCTGGTAAGCCGACAATAGCGACCGGTGGAACACGGGATGAATTTTCATGCTCTCGGGCAGCCTCAACTTAAAGGCTACTGGGTTGACTTGCTGTATGATTTCAAAGGGACCTACCCTCCTGGGTTTGAGTTTCTTACAACCCCCTTTCCAGGGCAAGCCTTGCGTGGATAACCACACCTTATCCCCCACCCGGAGGGTCTCCCCTTCCCTCCGATGCTTGTCTGCTTGCTTCTTGTATACCTCCTTGGCCCTCTCCAAGTTCAACTTCAGTTGCTGCTGAATTGCTTCCATTTCCTCCGCGAACTGTTCAGCGGCTGGCACACTCCACGATTCCTCCCCCCTCCCCGGGAAAGCCCTAGGATGGCACCCGTGATTTGCAAAGAACGGAGTCATCCCTGTGGACACATTCTCTGAGTTATTGTATGCAAACTCCGCCAGCGCTAATTTGTCCACCCAATCGTTCTGCCTCTCCCCCACATAACAACGCAGGTACTGCTGTAATACTGCATTGACCCTCTCCGCCTGCCCATTGCTTTCGGGATGTCTGGCGGTGGTGAAACTTACCTCAACTTGCAACAAACTCATGAGTTTGCGCCAGAACCTGGAGGTAAATTGTGTCCCCCTATCCGAAATGACCCTCGAAGGGACCCCATGCAACTTGAACACGTGCTCCACAAACAATTTGGCTGTCTCCTCAGCAGTTACCGCATGAGAACACGCCACAAAATGGCACATTTTGGTGAGTAGATCCACCAACACCGCTGTTTTCCCCTTGGACCGGGGCAGGTCAGTGATGAAGTCCACTGATACCACCTCCCATGGCCTCCCTGGTGTTGGCAGAGGCTCTAATAACCCTGCCGGAGCTGTCATGCAGTTGTCGGAGGATTCTGGCCCGGAGAGCTTCCCCTGGTACATACAAAGCCCCTCAATAAAACACTAGCCCCCCTTTTTCCTCGAAACCTCCCTCAGCCCCTCTCCCTTGCCCAAGTTCATCCAACTTTCCTCTGGCAAAAGCATCGTCCCGCATCAAGCGTAGTAGTTCATCGTCCTTCACCAATGTTGCTCCGCAAGCCCACCTCTGCTCGGGGAACATGAACCGGGCTCTTGGCTGTCCTTTCTCTGCCAGATACTCGGGTTTACGGGATAAAGCGTCCGCCCTCACGTTCTGCTCACCTGGTACGTACTGAATCTTGAAGTGGAAATTGGCAAAGAACTGTGCCCAGCGTATTTGCCTCTGGCACATCACTCTCGCCGTCCGCCAGTACTCCAAATTCTTATGATCCATGCACACCAGTATCTGATGCTTCGCTCCAATCAAAAAATGCTACCATTGCTTGAACGCAGACACAATAGCAAGCAATTCCTTATCATAGATACTATAGTTCACTTCCGATTTATTGAGCTTCCGGGAAAAGAAGGCACACGGACGCCACTCCCCCTCCCCATCTTGCTGCATGAGAACCGCTCCAATTGCTCAATCAGATGCATCTGTCTCCACGCGCAGTGGTAGTTCAGGGTTGACATGCAGCAGTTGTTCCTCGGAGGCGAAGACTCTCTTTAGACTCTCAAAGGCCCTCTGTGCCCCATCCGTCCATTCAAACTTCTTCTTGCCACTGAGGCAGTCTGTTATGGGGGTCGCCAGCCGTGCGAAGTCCTTGATGAACTTCCGGTAGAAGTTACTGAAGCCCAGGAACCGCTGAACATCCTTCCTCGTTTTGGGGCTTTTCCACTCCAGCACCGCTTTGACCTTCTCCGGGTCCATTGCCAGTCCCCTGTCCGACAGCCTATAGCCCAGGAACTCGACCTCTCTCATGTGAAACTGACACTTCTCCAGCTTCACCCATAGGCTATGCTCCTTGAGCCTAGCTAGAACTTCCCGCACGTCCTTAACGTGCTGTTCTTCATCTGGAGAGTAAATAAGTATGTCATCCAAAAATGCAGCGCAGTTTTTGTAGAGCAAAGGTCCCAACACGTGGTGCATGAAGGCTTGGAAGCATGGACTACCACACTGTAAACCGAAAGGCATAACAAGATATTCAAATGCCCCTAGTGGTGTGAACATGGTTGTCTTCCACTCATCCCCCTCTCGCACCCTGATGAGATTGTAGGCTCCTCTCAAATCCAGTTTGGTGAAAATTTTCCCCTTTCGCACCCTCACCAATACGTCATCAATTTTTGGCATTGGGAAGGCCATGGGGAGTGTCTGGGCGTTGATTCGCCTGAAATCCACGATGAGACGTTTATCTCGCGTCCCCTTTTTGTCCACAAAGAACACTGGGCTTCCGCCTACTGCCCTAGATTCCCTAATGAAACCTCTCCTTAGGTTCTTGTCTATAAAAGCTCTTAAGTCCTCCATCTCCTGATCGGACATAGAGTACAGTTTTCCTGACGGCAACTTGGCCCCCGGGATCAAGTTGATCTGGCAATCGTAAGGCCTGTGCGGCGGCAGCCTGTCTGCCTCTCTTTCGCTGAAAACCTCTGCCAAGTCCATATATTCTGGAGGAATGCTGCCTTTCTCTCCTGCACCCGTAGCCACCACTCTGGCACTAGCAACTTGCGGCTCCTTTACCCCCAAACAGTTCTCCAAGCAATGCGCCGATCCAAACGTCAGGTTACACTGATGCCAGGAGACCACCGGATCGTGCATGGCCAACCAACTCATGCCCAAAATGATGGGTGGGCCTGCCAGCGTGGCCACATGGAAAGCAATCGTTTCAGAATGCGTCGAAATCCTCATTCTCATGGGGGGGGGTTGATGGGTCACTTCCCCTCCCAAAAGTTCCCTCCCATCAATGGTGGTCACTTGTAGTGGAAAATCCAAAGGCAGCAAGTGCAATTGGTGCTGCGCAGCGAACTCCCTGCTGAAGAAATTGGCACTCGCTCCTGAGTCCAACAGGGCATAGACCTCCATAGCCTGTCCATTGGGGAGATCCAGCAACACCCTCACAATTATGCCTGGTTGGGGACGTCCTGGTCGGGGCTCTGGTTCAGTTCCTTTCCTGCCTGGCTGCGGCTCCGCCCCATTCCCAGCCAGGCACTGGCGTTTCCCTGCTTTTGGACACCCCCCTCTTCCATCTGGGAGGAAGCCCCCACCATTCCCTGCCAGTTGCGACGTTCAGGACACACTCTGGCAAAGTGCCCTGGTTTCTGGCAGATAAAGCATTTCTTGGCAGCCTGCCTGTTTTCTGCCGCCTTGTGAACCGGCCATTGAGCCTTTAAATCTTCCCGCGCGCGGGCAGAGTCAATTTCCATCGGCTCCGAGTGAGAGTGACCTTGCACTCCCTCACTTGGTATGCCAGGAATGTGATCACCATGGGAACGCTGGCCTTTGCTCTCAGCCTTCTCTAGCTGCCTCAGCTCCTGCCTGCTGCCCACAGCCAGAGCAGCCTTAACGAGGGAATTCAAGTCCTGGTGTCGGGGGCCCCTGGCAAGCTCATCTTTCACCTGAGAACTCAGTCCCGCCTTGAACAAAGCTTGCACAGGTTGAGAATCTAAGGTCCACCCAAGTTTATGAATCAGCATAGCAAATTGAGACCAGTACTCCCTCACAGTTGAGTTCCACTGCCGGAGATCCAATAGCTGCCGCTGAGTCACATCCTCCTCAGAGCCAGATGAAAACATAATGTCCATGGCTTCCCAGAACTGCTTGAGATCGCTGAGCGCAGCATTGTGGCTAGCAAGCAGTGGGCGTACCCAATCTCGAGCTGCCCCCGTCAAATGGCCTATAAGGAATCCCACTTTGTCACCATCCCCAGCAAAAGCAGCTCCTTGCAGTTCCAGGGCATACTGCATGTCAAGTTTGAAGCCAGTGTATAATCTGGGGTCCCCATTGAATTTGCTTACCAGCATCAAAGTCCGGTTCAGTGAGGCCCCTCCAGAAGCTGCTGCTGATCTGGCCCTGGCTTCTTCCAAGCGAACTCTTAATTCCTGCGATGTAGCCAATAAACCATTCCTCTCTTTTTCCAGCTGTGCAAGGCGAGCCTCCATCCTGCTTTTCCCCTTGCCGACACTCTCCTCTCGAGTGCTCATTAGCTGGGTTTTATTGAGTTAGAGCAATCTGTGATGCGTGCCTCCTCCCTCCGTTGCTGCACTTAGCAGAGACACTCTCGAGGCCAGCCGCCATAAATTCCTTTCTTTATTACTTTCCGACAAGATTGCATGCAGAATAAACAAAGCGACCCGTCTCTCACGAGGCATTGCTCTAACTACTTTCTCTTTTCCCTCTCCCGCGAGACCAACAGAGCCAACGGCCCAGCCCCTTCCGTCTTTCCCTGTGACGTGGACCCCCCTCTCTCTGAAGCACCCCTTCCTCCGCAGACTCACTGCTCTCTTCTCTGTCCTCTGAGGACTCACTGCTGATTAGTGGAGACCTCTCTCTGTACCCCCTGATTCTCTCCTCCCTTGCTGCCTGCAGTTCCCTGACAGGACCTTTGTTGGCAAGGTGATGTCTCTACTTTTTAAAATGCTATCTAGGTTTGTCATTGCTTTCCTCCCAAGAAGCAGGCGTCTCTTAATTTCGTGGCTGCTGTCACCATCTGCAGTGATCATGGAGCCCAAGAAAGTAAAATCTCTCACTGCCTCCATTTCCTCCCCTTCTATTTGCCAGGAGGTGATGGGACCAGTGGCCATGATCTTCGTTTTTTTGATGTTGAGCTTCAGACCATATTTTGCGCTCTCTTCTTTCACCCTCAATAAAAGGTTCTTTAATTCCTCCTCACTTTCTGCCATCAAGGTTGTGTCATCTGCATATCTGAGGTTGTTGATATTTCTTCCAGCAATCTTAATTCCGGCTAGGGATTCATCCAGCCCAGCCTTTCGCATGATGAATTCTGCATATAAGTAAAATAAGCAGGGAGACAAAATACAGCCTTGTCGTACTCCTTTCCCAATTTTGAACCAATCAGTTGTTCCATATCCAGTTCTAACTGTAGCTTCTTGTCCCACATAGAGATTTCTCAGGAGACAGATGAGGTGATCAGGCACTCCCATTTCTTTAAGAACTTGCCATAGTTTGCTGTGATCGACACAGTCAAAGGCTTTTGCATAGTCAATGAAGCAGAAGTAGATGTCTTTCTGGAACTCTCTAGCTTTCTCCATAATCCAGCGCATGTTTGCAATTTGGTCTCTGGTTCCCCTGCCTCTTCTAAATCCAGCTTGCACTTCTGGGAGTTCTCGGTCCACATACTGCTTGAGCCTTCCTTGAAGAATTTTAAGCATAACCTTGCTAGCCTGTGAAATGAGTGCAATTCTGCGGTAGTTGGAGCATTCTTTAGCACTGCCCTTCTTTGGGATTGGGATGTAGACTGACCTTCTCCAATCCTCTGGCCACTGCTGAGTTTTCCAAACTTGCTGGCATATTGAGTGTAGCACCTTAACAGCATCATCTTTTAAAATTTTAAAAAGTTCAGCTGGAATACCATCACTTCCACTGGCCTTGTTATTTGCAATGCTTTCTAAGGCCCATTTGACTTCACTCTCCAGGATGTCTGGCTCAAGGTCAGCAACCACACTACCTGGGGTGTACGAGACATCCATATCTTTCTGGTATAATTCCTCTGTGTATTCTTGCCACCTCTTCTTGATGTCTTCTGCTTCTGTTAGGTCCTTACCACTTTTGTCCTTTATTATGGTAATCTTTGAACGAAATGTTCCTTTCATATCTCCAATTTTCTTGAACAGATCTCTGGTTCTTCCCATTCTGTTGTTTTCCTCTATTTCTTTGCATTGCTCATTTAAGAAGGCCTTCTTGTCTCTCCTTGCTATTTTTTGGAATTCTGCATTCAATTTTCTGTATCTTTCCCTATCTCCCTCGCATTTTGCTTGCCTTCTCTCCTCCGCTGTTTGTAAGGCCTCACTGGACAGCCACTTTGCTTTCTTGCATTTCCTTTTCATTGGGATGGTTTTCGTTGCTGCCTCCTGTATAATGTTTCGATCAACAATAGATAGTATCAACAATAATAATGTATATTATTATTATATTAATAATTAGTATATTAATAATAATAATGTATCAACAATAGATACATTATCAAATCCTGCTCGTGATGTGAATTGTAAGTTCTTTAGAGCCCACCTTGGGTTGTGTGACAGGCTCAATCGGCCAAACATGCCTCCTCTTCAGTCCCAGCAAGGACCCCCTGGTCTGGGAAGATCAGCCAGGCAGAAGGCTGCATGTCTGGAACCCAGAACGAGGCTTCAGGCACCGGCTTCTGGAGTCTCCTGCATAACTGGCCTCAGCACCTTTGGAAACTAACCATTTTGGTTTGACACATTTCCCATTTCCAATTCTCCACATAGGACCGACACCAGCAGCTCTCACACCTCTCCCCATCTCCACCACCAGCAGTAGCACAGCCCCTCCAACCACAGGTGAGCTTCCCTGGCATACAAATCCCCTTGATTTTCCCATGTGGCTTTTGCTGGCATTTTGGTTCTCTGCTTCATTTTCTAAGGATTCCTCTGAATATTAGATTGGGAACCATATTGTGCATTCCTGGTCTTAAATTGCAGTTTCACTGACCTTCCGATTCCCAAATCCCCCTGGAAGGAAACATTAAGAGATTGGCTTTTCCTTAACAATGCCGGAATCAGCAAGAGCTTTTATTTATAACATGGTGGACCACCTTAAGAAATCCTTCCGTCTCATCTGAGGTTTTGGTAAAGTGCAAACTGTACTGATGAATTGTTGGAAAGGCAGGCCATTAATCTGAACTCTGCACTTTGGCAGGTGTTACTCTGGAAGCCCAGGCAGGACAGCACTAGCACTGGCATACAGTTGGCTCGTGTTCCTCAGCTGTGGTCTGGGGGATGGGGACGGGGGGAGAAGGAAACCCATTGTGTATTTCTGGTAACGAACTGCAGCCCACTGACCATGGAGTCCTCCTGACCCAAATGGCCATGCTGGACAACCCGCCCCTCGAAACACCCACCCCAACCTTTCTCCTTGCTTTGCCAGAGCCTTCCCTTCAGCCTGACTTGTCTTGTTCCTTTGACATGGACTTCTGCTCCTGGAGACAAATGGCCTCCAACGGTTTTAACTGGACGCGGCACAAAGGTCCGACACACACAGCAGATACTGGACCGTCCTCCAACCACAACACAGGAGGTGAGGAAGATCGAACTATCGCCATGCCCAAAAGCCTTCCAGGAGACCACTTTGGCCTGGACTGGCACCTGGAGCTCTCAATGAGATGGGGGCAGCAGCCATTCCTCCAAAGGCCTTCTATCAAGGAGTCCTGCACCTGGCACCTCCTTCTACATGCCCTGGTGGCAAACTGCCAATAGAAGGTGCTGCCCCTTCTGCACAGAATCTCCCTCAGTGCAGTAGGGGGCCAGCAGCTCCCCAGGGACCCCCTCTTGAAGCAGGGCCCCCTATCTTACACGTGTGCTTCTCCCCCCCCCCCAGAGGGCTATTTCATCTACCTGCAAGGCCATGTGGCCAAAGAAGGGGACGCAGCCCGGCTGGCCAGTCCTTTCTACACCTTCACCAGGCCCCGCTGCTTCTCTTTCTCGTACCGAATGCGTGGTGCGGCCCAAAGAAATGCCCTGCGAGTCTATTTGGCCTTTGAGGACGGATCCCGTGAGCTGACCTGGTCACAGTCTGGGAACAAAGGGGACCAGTGGCACAGAGGCGAAGTCCGCATGCCTCAAGGGAAGAAAGCACAGGTAACGGAGACCCCAGCAGGGGATGCGCCTTGCAGGTGTGGCCTTGTCTGGCCATGAAGGTGATGGGAGATGCCTTTTCTCCCTAGGTAATCGTGGAAGGCCAGCCGGGGGAAGACGTCCGCAGTGACGTGGCTGTGGATGACTTCTCCATGGAAGAGGGAGATTGCCCAGGTAAGATCAGTGCTGCGTCTAGATGGAAGAGCAGAGCATCAGCAGAGCTCTGAATATTCCCGGTATAGCTTGTTTTTTTTTTTGGCAATGCTGTGCTCTGTGTGCATGAGAGAGAAAAATCTAAGTTAGAATACATGCTTCATGTTTATATGCTAATATTTGTCTAATTGGTTTTTAACAGTAGGTTACTTTGACATTCAACAATAGATTGTTGTTGTTGTTGTTTAGTCGTTCAGTCGTGTCCGACTCTTCGTGACCCCCTGGACTAGAGCACGCCAGGCACTCCTGTCTTCCACTGCATCCCGCAGTTTGGTCAGACTCTGTTTGTAGCTTTGAGAACACTGTCTAACCATCTCGTCCTCTGTCATCCTCTTCTCCTTGTGCCCTCCATCTTTCCCAACATCAGGGTCTTTTCCAGTGAGTCTTCTCTTCTCATGAGGTGGCCAAAGTATTGGAGCCTCAGCTTCACGATCTGTCCTTCCAGTGAGCACTCAGGGCTGATTTCCTTCAGAATGGAGAGGTTGGATCTTCTTGCAGTCCATGGGACTCTCAAGAGTCTCCTCCAGCACCATAATTCAAAAGTGTCAATTCTTCGGCGATCAGCCTTCTTTATGGTCCAGCTCTCACTTCCATACATCACTACTGGGAAAACCATAGCTTTTACTATACGGACCTTTGTTGGCAAGGTGATGTCTCTACTTTTTAAAATGCTATCTAGGTTTGCCATTGCTTTCCTCCCAAGAAGCAGGCGTCTCTTAATTTCGTGGCTGCTGTCACCATCTGCAGTGATCATGGAGCCCAAGAAAGTAAAATCTCTCACTGCCTCCATTTCCTCCCCTTCTATTTGCCAGGAGGTGATGGGACCAGTGGCCATGATCTTCGTTTTTTTGATGTTGAGCTTCAGACCATATTTTGCGCTCTCTTCTTTCACCCTCAATAAAAGGTTCTTTAATTCCTCCTCACTTTCTGCCATCAAGGTTGTGTCATCTGAATATCTGAGGTTGTTGATATTTCTTCCAGCAATCTTAATTCCGACTAGGGATTCATCCAGCCCAGCCTTTCTCATGATGAATTCTGCATATAAGCTAAATAAGCAGGGAGACAAAATACAGCCTTGTCGTACTCCTTTCCCAATTTTGAACCAATCAGTTGTTCCATATCCAGTTCTAACTGTAGCTTCTTGTCCCACATAGAGATTTCTCAGGAGACAGATGAGGTGATCAGGCACTCCCATTTCTTTAAGAACTTGCCATAGTTTGCTGTGATCGACACAGTCAAAGGCTTTTGCATAGTCAATGAAGCAGAAGTAGATGTCTTTCTGGAACTCTCTAGCTTTCTCCATAATCCAGCGCATGTTTGCAATTTGGTCTCTGGTTCCCCTGCCTCTTCTAAATCCAGCTTGCACTTCTGGGAGTTCTCGGTCCACATACTGCTTGAGCCTTCCTTGAAGAATTTTAAGCATAACCTTGCTAGCCTGTGAAATGAGTGCAATTCTGCGGTAGTTGGAGCATTCTTTAGCACTGCCCTTCTTTGGGATTGGGATGTAGACTGACCTTCTCCAATCCTCTGGCCACTGCTGAGTTTTCCAAACTTGCTGGCATATTGAGTGTAGCACCTTAACAGCATCATCTTTTAAAATTTTAAAAAGTTCAGCTGGAATACCATCACTTCCACTGGCCTTGTTATTTGCAATGCTTTCTAAGGCCCATTTGACTTCACTCTCCAGGATGTCTGGCTCAAGGTCAGCAACCACACTACCTGGGGTGTACGAGACATCCATATCTTTCTGGTATAATTCCTCTGTGTATTCTTGCCACCTCTTCTTGATGTCTTCTGCTTCTGTTAGGTCCTTACCACTTTTGTCCTTTATTATGGTAATCTTTGAACGAAATGTTCCTTTCATATCTCCAATTTTCTTGAACAGATCTCTGGTTCTTTCCATTCTGTTGTTTTCCTCTATTTCTTTGCATTGCTCATTTAAGAAGGCCTTCTTGTCTCTCCTTGCTATTTATTGGAATTCTGCATTCAATTTTCTGTATCTTTCTCTATCTCCCTCGCATTTTGCTTGCCTTCTCCCCCCCGCTATTTGTAAGGCCTCATTGGACAGCCACTTTGCTTTCTTGCATTTCCTTTTCATTGGGATGGTTTTCGTTGCTGCCTCCTGTATAATGTTTCGATCAACAATAGATAGTATCAACAATAATAATGTATATTATTATTATATTAATAATTAGTATATTAATAATAATAATGTATCAACAATAGATACATTATCAAATCCTGCTCGTGATGTGAATTGTAAGTTCTTTAGAGCCCACCTTGGGTTGTGTGACAGGCTCAATCGGCCAAACATGCCTCCTCTTCAGTCCCAGCAAGGACCCCCTGGTCTGGGAAGATCAGCCAGGCAGAAGGCTGCATGTCTGGAACCCAGAACGAGGCTTCAGGCTTCTGGAGTCTCCTGCATAACTGGCCTCAGCACCTTTGGAAACTAACCATTTTGGTTTGACACATTTCCCATTTCCAATTCTCCACATAGGACCGACACCAGCAGCTCTCACACCTCTCCCCATCTCCACCACCAGCAGTAGCACAGCCCCTCCAACCACAGGTGAGCTTCCCTGGCATACAAATCCCCTTGATTTTCCCATGTGGCTTTTGCTGGCATTTTGGTTCTCTGCTTCATTTTCTAAGGATTCCTCTGAATATTAGATTGGGAACCATATTGTGCATTCCTGGTCTTAAATTGCAGTTTCACTGACCTTCCGATTCCCAAATCCCCCTGGAAGGAAACATTAAGAGATTGGCTTTTCCTTAACAATGCCGGAATCAGCAAGAGCTTTTATTTATAACATGGTGGACCACCTTAAGAAATCCTTCCGTCTCATCTGAGGTTTTGGTAAAGTGCAAACTGTACTGATGAATTGTTGGAAAGGCAGGCCATTAATCTGAACTCTGCACTTTGGCAGGTGTTACTCTGGAAGCCCAGGCAGGACAGCACTAGCACTGGCATACAGTTGGCTCGTGTTCCTCAGCTGTGGTCTGGGGGATGGGGACGGGGGGAGAAGGAAACCCATTGTGTATTTCTGGTAACGAACTGCAGCCCACTGACCATGGAGTCCTCCTGACCCAAATGGCCATGCTGGACAACCCGCCCCTCGAAACACCCACCCCAACCTTTCTCCTTGCTTTGCCAGAGCCTTCCCTTCAGCCTGACTTGTCTTGTTCCTTTGACATGGACTTCTGCTCCTGGAGACAAATGGCCTCCAACGGTTTTAACTGGACGCGGCACAAAGGTCCGACACACACAGCAGATACTGGACCGTCCTCCAACCACAACACAGGAGGTGAGGAAGATCAAGCTATCGCCATGTCCTTCCAGGAGACCACTTTGGCCTGGACTGGCACCTGGAGCTCTCAATGAGATGGGGGCAGCAGCCATTCCTCCAAAGGCCTTCTATCAAGGAGTCCTGCACCTGGCACCTCCTTCTACATGCCCTGGTGGCAAACTGCCAATAGAAGGTGCTGCTCCTTCTGCACAGAATCTCCCTCAGTGCAGTAGGGGGCCAGCAGCTCCCCAGGGACCCCCTCTTGAAGCAGGGCCCCCTATCTTACACGTGTGCTTCTCCCCCCCCCCAGAGGGCTATTTCATCTACCTGCAAGGCCATGTGGCCAAAGAAGGGGACGCAGCCCGGCTGGCCAGTCCTTTCTACACCTTCACCAGGCCCCGCTGCTTCTCTTTCTCGTACCGAATGCGTGGTGCGGCCCAAAGAAATGCCCTGCGAGTCTATTTGGCCTTTGAGGACGGATCCCGTGAGCTGATCTGGTCACAGTCTGGGAACAAAGGGGACCAGTGGCACAGAGGCGAAGTCAGCATGCCTCAAGGGAAGAAAGCACAGGTAACGGAGACCCCAGCAGGGGATGCGCCTTGCAGGTGTGGCCTTGTCTGGCCATGAAGGTGATGGGAGATGCCTTTTCTCCCTAGATAATCGTGGAAGGCCAGCCGGGGGAAGACGTCCGCAGTGACGTGGCTGTGGATGACTTCTCCATGGAAGAGGGAGATTGCCCAGGTAAGATCAGTGCTGCGTCTAGATGGAAGAGCAGAGCATCAGCAGAGCTCTGAATATTCCCGGTATAGCTTGTTTGTTTGGCAATGCTGTGCTCTGTGTGCATGAGAGAGAAACATCTAAGTTAGAATACATGTTTCATGTTTATATGCTAATATTTGTCTAGTTGGTTTTTCACAGTAGGCTCCTTTGACGTTCAACGATAGATACATTAAGAAATTCTGCTCGTGATGTGAATTGTCAGTTCTTTAGAGCCCACCTTGGGTTGTGTGACAGGCTCAATCGGCCAAACATGCCTCCTCTTCAGTCCCAGCAAGGACCCCCTGGTCTGGGAAGATCAGCCAGGCAGAAGGCTGCATGTCTGGAACCCAGAACGAGGCTTCAGGCTTCTGGAGTCTCCTGCATAACTGGCCTCAGCACCTTTGGAAACTAACCATTTTGGTTTGACACATTTTCCATTTCCAATTCTCCACATAGGACTGACACCAGCAGCTCTCACACCTCTCCCCATCTCCACCACCAGCAGTAGCACAGCCCCTCCAACCACAGGTGAGCTTCCCTGGCATACAAATCCCCTTGATTTTCCCATGTGGCTTTTGCTGGCATTTCTGTTCTCTGCTTCATTTTCTAAGGATTCCTCTGAATATTAGATTGGGAACCATATTGTGCATTCCTGGTCTTAAATTGCAGTTTCACTGACCTTCCGATTCCCAAATCCCCCTGGAAGGAAACATTAAGAGATTGGCTTTTCCTTAACAATGCAGGAATCAGCAAGAGCTTTTATTTACCATATTTTTCGCTCTATAAGACGCACCAGACCACAAGACGCACCTAGTTTTTGGAGGAGGAAAACAAGAAAAAAAATATTCTGAATCTCGGAAGCCAGAACAGCAAGAGGGATCGCTGCACAGTGAAAGCAGCAATCCCTCTTGCTGTTCTGGCTTCTGGAATAGCTGTGCAGCCTGCATTTGCTCCATAAGACGCACACACATTTCCCCTTACTTTTTAGGAGGGAAAAAGTGAGTCCTATAGAGCAAAAAATACGGTATAACATGGTGGACCACCTTACGAAATCCTTCCGTCTCATCTGAGGTTTTGGTAAAGTGCAAACTGTACTGATGAATTGTTGGAAAGGCAGGCCATTAATCTGAACTCTGCGCTTTGGCAGGTGTTACTCTGGAAGCCCAGGCAGGACAGCACTAGCACTGGCATACAGTTGGCTCGTGTTCCTCAGCTGTGGTCTGGGGGATGGGGACGGGGGGAGAAGGAAACCCATTGTGTATTTCTGGTAACGAACTGCAGCCCACTGACCATGGAGTCCTCCTGACCCAAATGGCCATGCTGGACAACCCGCCCCTCGAAACACCCACCCCAACCTTTCTCCTTGCTTTGCCAGAGCCTTCCCTTCAGCCTGACTTGTCTTGTTCCTTTGACATGGACTTCTGCTCCTGGAGACAAATGGCCTCCAACGGTTTTAACTGGACGCGGCACAAAGGTCCGACACACACAGCAGATACTGGACCGTCCTCCAACCACAACACAGGAGGTGAGGAAGATCGAACTATCGCCATGCCCAAAAGCCTTCCAGGAGACCACTTTGGCCTGGACTGGCACCTGGAGCTCTCAATGAGATGGGGGCAGCCAGCCATTCCTCCAAAGGCCTTCTATCAAGGAGTCCTGCACCTGGCACCTCCTTCTACATGCCCTGGTGGCAAACTGCCAATAGAAGGTGCTGCCCCTTCTGCACAGAATCTCCCTCAGTGCAGTAGGGGGCCAGCAGCTCCCCAGGGACCCCCTCTTGAAGCAGGGCCCCCTATCTTACACGTGTGCTTCTTCCCCCCCCCAGAGGGCTATTTCATCTACCTGCAAGGCCATGTGGCCAAAGAAGGGGACGCAGCCCGGCTGGCCAGTCCTTTCTACACCTTCACCAGGCCCCGCTGCTTCTCTTTCTCGTACCGAATGCGTGGTGCGGCCCAAAGAAATGCCCTGCGAGTCTATTTGGCCTTTGAGGACGGATCCCGTGAGCTGATCTGGTCACAGTCTGGGAACAAAGGGGACCAGTGGCACAGAGGCGAAGTCAGCATGCCTCAAGGGAAGAAAGCACAGGTAACGGAGACCCCAGCAGGGGATGCGCCTTGCAGGTGTGGCCTTGTCTGGCCATGAAGGTGATGGGAGATGCCTTTTCTCCCTAGATAATCGTGGAAGGCCAGCCGGGGGAAGACGTCCGCAGTGACGTGGCTGTGGATGACTTCTCCATGGAAGAGGGAGATTGCCCAGGTAAGATCAGTGCTGCGTCTAGATGGAAGAGCAGAGCATCAGCAGAGCTCTGAATATTCCCGGTATAGCTTGTTTGTTTGGCAATGCTGTGCTCTGTGTGCATGAGAGAGAAACATCTAAGTTAGAATACATGTTTCATGTTTATATGCTAATATTTGTCTAGTTGGTTTTTCACAGTAGGCTCCTTTGACGTTCAACGATAGATACATTAAGAAATTCTGCTCGTGATGTGAATTGTCAGTTCTTTAGAGCCCACCTTGGGTTGTGTGACAGGCTCAATCGGCCAAACATGCCTCCTCTTCAGTCCCAGCAAGGACCCCCTGGTCTGGGAAGATCAGCCAGGCAGAAGGCTGCATGTCTGGAACCCAGAACGAGGCTTCAGGCTTCTGGAGTCTCCTGCATAACTGGCCTCAGCACCTTTGGAAACTAACCATTTTGGTTTGACACATTTCCCATTTCCAATTCTCCACATAGGACCGACACCAGCAGCTCTCACACCTCTCCCCATCTCCACCACCAGCAGTAGCACAGCCCCTCCAACCACAGGTGAGCTTCCCTGGCATACAAATCCCCTTGATTTTCCCATGTGGCTTTTGCTGGCATTTTGGTTCTCTGCTTCATTTTCTAAGGATTCCTCTGAATATTAGATTGGGAACCATATTGTGCATTCCTGGTCTTAAATTGCAGTTTCACTGACCTTCCGATTCCCAAATCCCCCTGGAAGGAAACATTAAGAGATTGGCTTTTCCTTAACAATGCCGGAATCAGCAAGAGCTTTTATTTATAACATGGTGGACCACCTTAAGAAATCCTTCCGTCTCATCTGAGGTTTTGGTAAAGTGCAAACTGTACTGATGAATTGTTGGAAAGGCAGGCCATTAATCTGAACTCTGCACTTTGGCAGGTGTTACTCTGGAAGCCCAGGCAGGACAGCACTAGCACTGGCATACAGTTGGCTCGTGTTCCTCAGCTGTGGTCTGGGGGATGGGGACGGGGGGAGAAGGAAACCCATTGTGTATTTCTGGTAACGAACTGCAGCCCACTGACCATGGAGTCCTCCTGACCCAAATGGCCATGCTGGACAACCCGCCCCTCGAAACACCCACCCCAACCTTTCTCCTTGCTTTGCCAGAGCCTTCCCTTCAGCCTGACTTGTCTTGTTCCTTTGACATGGACTTCTGCTCCTGGAGACAAATGGCCTCCAACGGTTTTAACTGGACGCGGCACAAAGGTCCGACACACACAGCAGATACTGGACCGTCCTCCAACCACAACACAGGAGGTGAGGAAGATCGAACTATCGCCATGCCCAAAAGCCTTCCAGGAGACCACTTTGGCCTGGACTGGCACCTGGAGTTCTCAATGAGATGGGGGCAGCCAGCCATTCCTCCAAAGGCCTTCTATCAAGGAGTCCTGCACCTGGCACCTCCTTCTACATGCCCTGGTGGCAAACTGCCAATAGAAGGTGCTGCCCCTTCTGCACAGAATCTCCCTCAGTGCAGTAGGGGGCCAGCAGCTCCCCAGGGACCCCCTCTTGAAGCAGGGCCCCCTATCTTACACGTGTGCTTCTTCCCCCCCCCAGAGGGCTATTTCATCTACCTGCAAGGCCATGTGGCCAAAGAAGGGGACGCAACCCGGCTGGCCAGTCCTTTCTACACCTTCACCAGGCCCCGCTGCTTCTCTTTCTCATACCGAATGCGTGGTGCGGCCCAAAGAAATGCCCTGCGAGTCTATTTGGCCTTTGAGGACGGATCCCGTGAGCTGACCTGGTCACAGTCTGGGAACAAAGGGGACCAGTGGCACAGAGGCGAAGTCCGCATGCCTCAAGGGAAGAAAGCACAGGTAACGGAGACCCCAGCAGGGGATGCCCCTTGCAGGTGTGGCCTTGTCTGGCCATGAAGGTGATGGGAGATGCCTTTTCTCCCTAGATAATCGTGGAAGGCCAGCCGGGGGAAGACGTCCGCAGTGACGTGGCTGTGGATGACTTCTCCATGGAAGAGGGAGATTGCCCAGGTAAGATCCGTGCTGCGTCTAGATGGAAGAGCAGAGCATCAGCAGAGCTCTGAATATTCCTGGTATAGCTTGTTTTTTTGGCAATGCTGTGCTCTGTGTGCATGAGAGAGAAACATCCAAGCTGTTCTCATCCTAAAGCAAAGTTCTTAATCTGAGGTACTATTTCTGGGTTAGCGGAGTCTGTAACCTGAAGCGTCTGTATCCAGAGGTACCACTGGAACATGGTTGGTCCATCTTAACACATCCTTTTCAGTATTTCTCTTCACTGAAGATTGGCGAGATGCTGAAACATCTGTTAAGATAAGCCCATCACATGAAAAGCTCTCACTCATCCTTGGACGTTCTTCTCCAAACGCATGGTTGATGACGCAGGGACCAGACTGCCCTTCCCTCCTCACGTTCTGGGCTCCCTGTGGTCCACTTGTAAGAATGGATCTGCAGTGGCCATCCAGCTTCAGGAAGAGCAACACGGAGACTGCATGGGGCCCACTGCACGCAGCTCTTGTCCCTTGCGGGGCTTCTGGAATGGGCCTTCCAAGGACGCATGTCCACCTTTCCCATTCTCACTCTGGTTTCTCTTGCTCCTCTTATGTGTACTTTGGCTTCTGTGGCCCACAACAAACCAAGGGATTGGTAGTGCCCATTCAGTTCCAAGAAGGGTGACTTCTAGTATGGCCATCCCCATACATAAGCTGGACGCACGCACACTCGGTCCTGCTGGACTGACATTTCCAGGGAGGCCCATCAACCTTCTCCTCTTGTTTTTTCCAGAGTTTCCTGTTCAGTGCAAGTTCCCCTGCTCCTTTGATGAGGGCCTCTGCTCCTGGACACAATCAATTTCCGACAGCTTTGACTGGGTGCGGCACAAAGGCCCAACAGCCTCATCCGGCACAGGCCCATCTTCTGACCACACCTCTGGAGGTGAGGGACCGATCAATAGGGCAAGTAGGAGACGCTCACACTCTCCATGAAATCCAGGGCCCCCCCAGCCTCAGGCCCCCCAGAGCCTTCCACCAAGGATTGCAGATGCAGCAGTGGAAGCTCAAACTTTCTCCTCCAATCACTGGTGGTAACCTGCCAGATGAGGCACAATTGCCTGGGACACGGGTGGCGCTGTAGTCCAAACCACTGAGCTTCTTGGGTTTGCCGATCAGAAGGTTGGCAGTTCAAATCTGCACAACAGAGTGAGCTCCCGTTGCTCTGTCCCAGCTCCTGCCAACCTAGCACTTCGAAAGCACACCAGCGCAAGTAGATAAATAGGTACCGCTGTGGCGGGAAGGTAAACAGCATTTCCATGCGCTCTGGTTTCCGTCACAGTGTCCCGTTATGCCAGAAGTGGTTTAGTCCTGCTGGCCACATGACCCAGAAAGTTGTCTGTGGACAAACGCCGACTCCCTCAGCCTGAAAGCGAGATGAGTGCAGCAACCCCATAGTCTCCTTTGACTGGACTTAACCGTCCAGGGGTCCTTTACCTTTACCTTTACTATTGCCTGTTTTCTGCGGCGATTCAGTGCCATCACTTCAGAAGTCCTAAGGCATGGCAACTACCAGCTCACCAGGGATCAGGTGATGTAAGGATTCATCGCATTCCCATGTGCTTCTCTTTCTCAGAGGGCTACTACATCTACCTGAAAGGTAACCAAACCGACCTGCAAGAGGTGGCACACCTGGTCAGCTCAACGTGCAGCCCCACCAAACCACAATGCCTCTTCTTCTGGTATCACATGTATGGCACATCCCCAAAAATGGCGCTGCGCGTTTATGTGGTCCCTGAAATTGGAACACCTAAGTTGATCTGGTCTCAGACTGGGAACAAAGGCAACCAGTGGCAAAGAGCTGAAGTCAGTGTACCTCAGGGAAGAGGTTTGCAGGTAATGCAACCACAGGTGTGACCAGCAGCACCTGAGTCTTGTCCACCCCTGAAACTGACTAGAGGTGCTTCTTCTTCCTAGATACTCCTGGAAGGGGTGTGGGGGGGAAACTCCCAGAGTGTCGTGGCTGTGGATGACCTCTCGATAGAAGCGGAAGGTTGCGCAGGTGAGACTCCCCAGTCTGTTCCAGTTTGGCTGTACCTTATGAAATAATGTAAATAAATTAAATAAATAAATTTATTACCGGTTCAGAAAACCAGGCTCAGGGCAGATAACAACAAATTTAAAACACTTAATTGATGCAACAAAAAACAGCATAAAATACAGTATAAAACGTGAATAACAATAAATTCAGAATTCAAAAATCAGTTTAGGGGGAAATCCATCCATTAAACATCAGATGATCACCAGGTCTAGCTGGCTAAATTAGTCCTATTTGGGCCAGCGAGGAGACCAGGGGAGAATTAGCTGTGGGATCCCAGAGTGGGTAATCTTCATCAAAAGGGGAGGGGGAGGGAAGGAAGGGGAATAAAAGATCAGACTAAGTTCAGATTGAAAGCCAGGCGGAATAGCTCTGTCTTACAGGCCCTGCGGAAGGAAGTTAAACCCAGCAGGGCCCTGGTCTCACGGGGCAGAGCATTCCACCAGGTCGGAGCCACCGCTGAGAAGACCCTGGCCCTGGCCCTGGTGGAGGATAATCTGACTTCCTTAGGGCCTGGGACCTCTAAACTATGGTTATTCATGGACCTTATTATTATTAGACTAGTGTGGGCTGTTTTCGTGGCCATGGATGGCAGGAGGAAGGGGAGAGAAACATCCTTGGCTTTTTATGTCAGCACTTTATTATGATTGTAAATCTCACGCTGGGTTGTGAAGCGTGGTCCTGAGATGACGGAAGACCAGCTGCGCACCAGCCTGAGCGTGAAGAGGTTTAGGGGAGCGCCTTCTACGCATCCACCTTTCTCCTTCTTGCTCTGCCAGCTTCCTCCATTCGATGCAATTTCTCTTGCTCTTTTGATGCGGACTTCTGCTCCTGGAAACAGCTGGCCTCCAACACCTTTAACTGGACGCGGCACAAAGGCCCAACGCCCACGCTAAACACTGGACCAACCCGAGACCACACTTCAGGAGGTGAGGAGGGATGAGGGCGATAAGAAGCCCTTGTGCCCTCATGAGCCTCCCAGTCTCAGACATTCCAGACGCAAAAGGGGAAGCTGGAATCCTGCTCTCCTTGTAAGAATAGCAACCTACCAGATGAGGGCCGCAGGTGACACTGCAGGTAAAAAAAACCTAGAGCCTAGGGCTTGCCAATCAGAAGGTTGGTGGTTTGAATCCCCGCGACGGGGTGAGCTCCCGTTGCTTGGTCCCTGCTCCTGCCAACCTAGCAGTTCGAAAGCATGTCAAAGTGCAAGGAGATAAATAGGTACCGCTCCGGCAGGAAGACAAACGGCATTTCTGTGCACTGCTCTGGTTCGCCAGAAGTGGCTTAGTCCTGCTGGCCACATGACCCAGAAGCTGTACGCCGGCTCCCTCCGCCAATAAAGCGAGATGAGCACCGCAACCCCAGAGTCAGCCACGACTGGACCTAATGGTCAGGGGTCCCTTTACCTTTAGATGAGGTCACTGTGTGGCCTGTTTTCTGCTGCACTGTAGTGCCACCACTGCGGAAGACCCATGGGTGGCATAGCAGCTGCCGACTCCCCAGCCATCAGACCATGTAGGGGTCTGTCTCTTTCACATGTGAAATTCTTTTTCAGAGGGCCATTTTATCTACCTGGACGGCAGTGCCACCAACACAGGGGACATCACACACCTGGTCAGCCCCATCTGTGACTCCTCCAGGCCCCATTGCCTCCGCTTCTGGTATCACATGTATGGGACAGCTCAAACAATGGCACTGCGCATTTTAGTCATCTCTGGTGGCGCCGCGCCTGTGCTGCTCTGGAGTCAAACCGGGAACAAAGGGGACCAGTGGCACAGAGGTGAAGTCAGTGTGGCTCATGGAGAAAACATGCAGGTAAGGGGGACACGGTCAGGTGATGCATCTGCAGGTGTAACCAGCAGCACGGGAGCCTCGCCTGGCTAGGATCCTGACTGAAGATGCTGCTTCTCCCTAGATAATCCTCGAAGGTATGCGGGGCGAAGACGTCCACAGTGACATAGCTGTGGACGACCTTTCCTTAGAAGAGGGATTTTGCCCAGGTAAGCCACCCTCACCACACACCAAGTAAGGTTCCTCAGGGTGGGCCTGGGCTTAGCTATACTAGAATGGCATGGTTGACTGGCAATTGGGGTGGCTAAAGGAACAAAGAAGACCCCTGCTGTTTCATATCAGTGCTTCAGCACTCACCCTCGGTTGTGAAGCACGTCCTTGAGGTCATGCAAGATGACCAGCCCTGTGTGAGACTGAGCATATGCGGCGCCGGAGTGCAAAGATCTGCCAGTCGCCCCCCTCTGCCCGGTTGCCCAGGCATGCAGAAGGGCAGAGCCGGCCGGCTGCCTCAGCGTCTCGCTGGCTCGGTCGCCCCCGAACTCGTGGCGCAGAGCTGCCCTTAGCAGCAGAGTGCACTGTAGCGCTCCGACCAACGGGCGAGCTCTTCCCCGGACTTAACTCTCGGGCCCCGGACTCTCGGCCTGGCGCCCCTGAGAGCCCGGCGCCCAGGTGCCTGCACCCCTAGCACCCATGGGTAAGACAGCCCTGGATGAGCATGAAGGGTGCACAAAGAATTTTGGGAATTGGCTTCTCCTGGTGGTCTGCTGCACCTTTAGCCTTTAGTGTGTTCAACTGGGGCTTGCATATTGAAAGGCTCTGCTTATGTCTCTGTTGCTCCTTGGGTCGTTCTCCTTTCTTCCCTGAGGGACGCGGGTGGTGCTCTGGGTAAAACCACAGTGCCTAGGACTTGCTGATCGTATGGTCAACGGTTCGAATCCCCGCGGCGGGGTGAGCTCCCGTCGTTCAGTCCCAGCTCATTCCCACCTAGCAGTTCGAAAGCACCCTTAAGTGCAAGTAGATAAATAGGTACCGCTTTATAGCGGGAAGGTAAACGGCGTTTCCGCGTGCTGCGCTGGTGCAGGCTCACCAGAGCAGCTTCGTCACGCTGGCCACGTGACCCGGAAGTGTCCTCGGACAGCGCTGGCCCCCGGCCTCTTAAGCGAAGATGGGCGCGCAACCCCAGAGTCGGTCACGACTGGCCCGTACGGGCAGGGGTACCCTTACCTTTACCTTTCTTCCCTGAGCCTGCAGATAGCAGGGCATGTAGCCTTGAATTAACGAACCATTGCTATTTCTCACAATAGGAGGAATTGCAGCAGCATCTGCACACAAGAGCACCACCACCAACGATTAAACCACTGTGCTAGCGCTGGTCCCCCTCTCTTCCTACCTAATGAATCTTGTAGCCAGTGAACATCGGCTGATTTTCAAAATGACCAGAATTAATGTATTTCTGATGAATTCATGCTTTTCCACTGATGGCTATTGACAAGGAACCTTCAACGAAGTACGGAAACCACTAATTTGATAACTGATTTACTCTTCAAGATCCAAAAGAAGATTGTGGGGCCAAATTCACAAATAGAGAGCAAACTTTTCTAATTGTATTGTTAAACAACTAATTGTTATAGCTGAATTATTTGATTTTTTTTCTTTTTAAAATTATTTCCTTGGCTACTTCATTTATGAACACTTTAAATCTGGCATGATGAACTTTTCTTATTTTCCTTCTGACATATTTCAAAACTCTTTACATATTTAACAATGGGGCCCTTTATATGTCCAGCTGTCCTTTGTCAACTACAAATTGTCGCTGTTTTTTTGTTTTGTTTTTTGAATATATGCTATATGGTAATTGAGGGACAAAATAGGAGCCTACACAACACAAAACAAAACACTGTTGCTGTATGTAGGTTTTATTTTCTTTTTTATCTTATATTTTGGAAATGTACATCCAGGTTTTTTCCTTTAAATTTTTTGATGGCCCCCAAGCAAATGGGGCCCTAAGCTATAGTTTGTTTAGCTTTACGTACATATGTAAATCCAGCACTGGCTTGGACAGTCTGGCATTGCAAAATGGATCGGCTTTTGCGCAACAAAATGGACCGACATTTGCCGCTGGAGACGCAGCCAAGTGGAAGAAGCCAAGGAAGGCAATTCAGGTCAACTCTGTTTTGCCTTCTGTTCTAGACCCACTTGGCTGGGAGGGGAAGACGCTGAAATCAGTGGGATTGTTTCACTGGGGGATCTTGAAGCCTCTTCTTCTTCCTCTTCTTCAACCTTGCGCCAGTCATGGTTTCTCCACGTCCACTACCTCACGAGGTTGTTGTGAGGGGAAACTGTGAGAGCGTCTTCCCCCAAATTCCTTGTGGGAAGGGTTGCGTGGTGATGTGGAAAGTGGTTTAAAATACTACTACTAATAATTTTTCATTCATAACATTCCAATTAATCACCTATCAAATCTTGCCGCATCATAATACAAAGAATAAAGACAATTATACATTCCAAATTAATTTTTTTGAGGGGACTTCCCATGCTCTAGCTGGTTGGGAGAAATATTTTTTAACTTGTTCCTACTTTTTCCTCTCTTGTTTTTCCCCAATTTCATATTTCCAATCTTGACCCATTGTCTTATGAGCTTTCGTGTGCATGCACACTTCTTCAGATACCATGTGCATATCAGTGTGCCTGCACACGAAAGCTCATACCAATATCTAACTTAGTTGGTTTCTAAGGTGCTACTGGAAGGAATTTTTTTATTTTGTTTCTGGTAGCAGTTGGCTTTGGCATTTTGGCCTGGAGAGTCAGAAATCACATCACACACCAGGTTCCTTTGGCTCAGGCAGGCCAAGGGGTGATATTCCTGAGGATTAAGCAAGTTTCACCTAGTTCCAGCCACAGTTTACACAAAACATTTGCAATGGGCAAACCACAACCATTAAGGCCGAGGAGGTCCCTCGATTTAGGAGAGGAATCCCTTCAGGAACTTCCCTGGATGGCTTTCTGCCTCCGTGGGGTCTTTTGGAGAGCCAAGATGGCTTTTGGATTTCTCTGCTGCACTGCTCTAGACATGTGGTTTATATACTTATGTATGTGTGTTTGCCTTGTGCAATTATCAATGCGGGTGGCGTTGTGGATTAAACCACAGAGTCTAGGGCTTGCTGATTGGAAGGTCGGCGGTTTGAATCCCCGTGACGGGGTGAGCTCCCGTTGCTCGGTCCCTGCTCCTGCCAACCTAGCAGTTCGAAAGCACGTCAAAGTGCAAGTAGATAAATAGGTATCACTCCGGCGGGAAGGTAAACGCCGTTTCCGTGTGCTGCTCTGGTTCGCCAGAAGCGGCTTAGTCATGCTGGCCACATGACCTGGAAGCTGTACGCCGGCTCCCTCGGCCAGTAAAGCGAGATGAGCACCGCAACCCCAGAATCAGCTACGACTGGACCTAACGGTAAGGGGTCCCTTTACCTTTACCTATTCTATATTTGAGACCCTTGAATTTCTACACAGAGGATGAGCATGCTAAACACCAACTTTCTGACTGTTTGAGAGAGAATTACTGAATTTAGGACCGAAGCCTTATGAGGAATGGTCGAGGGAATCGGGTGGGGATAAGCCTGGAGAAAAGGAGACTGAGAGGCAGGATGAGAGCCAGTGTCTTCAACCACCTCAAGGACTGCCCCACGGAAGGTTTTCTGCTGCCCCAGAAGGCAGGACCCGAACCCAGGGCTTCAAGTTACAAAAAGGGTGATTCCGATACAACATCAGGAATAGGCACCTGACAGTGATTGTTGTTTGACAGCGGAACGGATGACCTTGGGAGATGAAGGACTCTCCTTCCTTGGAAGCTTTTAAGCAGAGGTTGGACGGCCATTTCTCAGGGATTCTGTCGCTGCGATTCCTGCTGTCCAGGGGTTGGACTAGATGACCCTTGGGGTCCCTTCCCACCCGACAACTCAATGACGTTCATCTTAATGCCCTCTCCTCCCCAAACCTTGTCCTGCCCTCCATAGATGCTCCATAGATGCACCAACTCTGCGGCACATTTTTGCAAGCAGCAGAACTCCAAATAAATGGCTGGCAACAATCACAAAAGAAAAAAAAACCCACTTTATTCTCTTTTGGAAAGCAAAAATACAGAGTTGTCTTTGTTTTCCACACGGCGGACGGTGTTCCCTCGTGTGTCCCTTCCGCTGGAGCAGCCTGGATCCCCGTGGAAGAGGCTGGGATCTCTTGCGTGGGCACAGGGATCAAGCCCTAGATTTCCCCACTCAGGCAGAGCCAACAGCAAGATGCCCCCCTGGCAAACCTCCTTGAGCTGGATGAGCAAAGGCAGGCTCTGTGCTCACCGTCAGAGGGGCTTCCTAGGAGCACGATCTCCCGTGGGTTTCCATCAGTCTCTCTGCACACAAAAAGTCCCTTTTGGCAAGTCCTCCTGGGCCAGCCTGCGGCCTCCCCAGCTGGTTCTCTCCCGCCTCATCATAGACGGGGTTGACGTAAGCGCCACTCTTGGGCTCTTCTGCAAAGTCCTTCTGGCTGGTGGGCGGCCACTTTGAGTCCTCCCCCAGCTGCCGCTGCAGCTTCCGGTACTGGCTGGAGGAGCGGAAGCGGAAGAGGGCCTTGATCAGAAGCCAGAGGCGGTGGTTCTGGAGGATGCCGTCCTGCAAAGAACAGGGGAGCATGAGAAAGGGGCCCGTCCATTCTTAAAAAAAAGCAGAAGCATTTTTACCTGGTATTATACAGGTGAAACTCGGAAATGAACTTTTATTTCAGTCATTCAGCTTAAAAGGTGAAACTAATATATGAGATAGACTCATGACATGCAAAGCGAGGTATGTCAAGCCTTTATTTGTTATCATTTTGATGATTATGGCCTACAGCTGATGAAAGCCCCAAATTAACAGTCTCAGAAAATGAGAACCACCAGCAGCAGGTTCCCACAACCCCTGGGAGTAGGGAGCGCTCCGCTGGAAGGGAAAACTCTGAGCCAGTTCCTGGGGAAATGAAAAGCTGTAGCTCAGAGGCTGAGCGTTGGCCTTGCAAGCAGAAGCTCTCAGGTTCAATCCCCGCTGGGACCAAGAGACCCCTGCCTGAAACCGTGGACAGCTGCTGCCAGTCCGTGTAGACTGCGTTGGGCTAGATGGGCCAGCAGCCAGACTTGGCGCAAGGCAGCTTCCTGAAATCACGCTTGCCTGCTCACCTCCACGAAGAACGAGACGGAGAAGGCCACCAGCAGCATCAGCAGCACATACACCCTCCAGATGGTCGGGGTGCAGAGAAACTGTGAGGAAAGAGGTTGCAAGCTGGTTAGGCTTCCGCAGCGCCTTCAGGTCTGCCTGCCTGGCACCTGCCCCCTCCTTCCGCACCCCACACCCCTGGAGCCGGCCCAGGGCTCTGCGTTTTGCCCCAAGCGGAGAGCATGGCGCTCCAATCTGGTGCCAGCTGCCCATATCCTCCTGCTGGGGGGAGCTCCGGGGTCACCCCCACCCTCCCTTGGAGTCTCCCACTAGGCACTTCCGACTCACCTCCATTCCTCTGTAGACGGGGTCCAGGTCAGCGAAGAAAAGGAAAAGGCAAACTCCGAGCTGGATGCACAGCAGGCCAGAGAAGATATCTGGGAATCAAGAAGAGGAAGAGCCCCCAGTGAAGCCCAGGAATCGGGGGGCCTCTAGGGTCAGGAAGAGCAATGGGAGATGGGAGGCAACAACAGTATCTGAAGGTGTGTCTCCACATCCATCGTTCAGCCCGGACACTGAGGTCCAGCGCTGAGGGCTTTCTGGCGGTTCCCTCCCTGAGAGAAGTGAGGCTACAGGGAACCCGGCAGAGGGCCTTCTCGGTGGTGGCGCCCGCCCTGTGGAACGCCCTCCCATCAGATGTCAAGGAAAGAAACAACTCTCTGACTTTTAGAAGACATCTGAAGGCAGCTGATCAGCTTAATGACTGATGTTTTACTGTATTTTAAGATTTGGCTGGAAGCCGCCCAGAGTGGCTGGGGAAGCCCAGCCAGATGGACGGGGTATAAGAAATAAATTATTGTTGTTGTTGTTGTTGTTGTTGTTGTTATAACCAAGCAGGTTCCCATGTGTCCCTGGACCTCAGGAAGGGTGACTGGTCACTGGGGCTGCTCCTGCTGCCCCCACAATGGGCTCCTTCCTTCCTTCCTTCCTTCCTTCCACTTTTGCCTGGCCCATATTTTGATCGCATCCTGCACTGATTAATTCCCCTGAGTCCAAGAACTGAACCCGTTGAATCATTGGACCTAGTCTGGTGCACAGAAAATCTGAGCAGAAATCTTGCTCCCCTGAGCTTCAATTCAACAGGTAAGATCTGATTTTCACAAGGTCCAGCCATGGAAAAACAAGAAAAGCTCTCGGACTCGGGGAAAATAATTGGTACACAATGCAGTCAAAATATGGGTCAAGTGACAATGTTGATGAGCCCTCCCTCCCTCCCTCCCTTCCTTCCTTCCTTCCTTCCTTCCTCCCTCCCTCCCTCCCTCCCTCCCTCCCTCCCTCCCTCCCTCCCTTCCTTCCTTCCACAGGGTGTGATAAGGAGCAAAGAGACAATGCATGGCAAGCTCTCTGGGCCATGCCCACAACCAGACCCCAGGCAAGGCTGGTTCTGGGGTCTCTGCTGGGCTGGGTGGGGCAGAAATCATCATGAACCGAAAAGACAGAAAAGGGCGTGAGGGTCCGCTGCCCCCTCCCCATTAACTCACAATTGGTGTAGATGGGCTTCCGGAAGGGTTTCCCCTTGGAGAAGACAAAGGCTGCGATGATGCAGTTGACGGTGACCAGTGGCCAGAGGGTGGTGTCCTCATAGCTCAGGACGGAGTGCTCCGGGGCTGTGGCGTTGCTGGCCGTCCCGTTGCCCAGGGACACAGGGTGGTCTGCAGTAGGGCACCCCCTGGAAGGAAGACACACACACACACCCCACCCCTGGTCAGATGCAGGTCAGAATGAAGAGGCAGAGGCAGATGCTGGCCAAGTTAACTCTTCATTCAAGGAAATGGCAGGCAACTCAGCCTAGTGGTCTCAGCAACCCTTCCCAGCAGGTCTTGGCCCCATGGAGCAGCCAGGCTGAAGGTCCCTGCCTTCCACCTAAGGCTCCTCCTCTCCCAGATGTTTCCCAAGCTGCCTCAAACTGCGCATGATTATACAATTCAGTCCGTCTCAGATTGAATTGTACATTCCTGGTAAATTCCCTTGAATCCCTCTTAAAAGAATAAAGACACCACAATCTTTTTCAAAGATAATGAAAGAGGTTTACTCACATCAGTTCACAGTTGGATTCCTGAAGGCAGACTTAGTTACAAATATGTACATGTGGATCTATTCTATGATTCTATGATTCTATCTACCCCATATGGGGGAATAATCCCAGTGCTTCTGTTAGCTGAGAGCTAGCAGAGCAGTCCTAACTAGAAGCTGGTCAAATGACGAAGGAAGTCAAAAGGAGAGAGGTGTGCTTCGTGACTCGTCCTTTTGTTACCTGGACAGGTTTGGTCAAGCCCACCTTTAGTCACATGCAAAAGGAAGGATGCTCCAGCCAGGAGGAACAGGAAGTTTCAACTGGCTGGACCAAACATTCCCTCGCATGTCTTCTCTAGCATTAGAATGAACGTTGTACTTGACTGCCTCTCATGGATCACATCTCACAGCCTCTCTGGATTCTGCAGCAGCCTCTTGACCCCACTCCTCTGCTCCAGCCTCAGAGTCTGAACTGTCCCCCGTCACAGGTTCTTCCTGCTCACTAAACCCTGTTGCCCCTTCAGCACCCAGCACCACCTCCCAATTCTTTCTTTTAAGGAGATACTTTGCAGCTCAAAAGGATGAGGCATCTAAGCTCCCCACAAACAGATCAGAAGGAAGGCTCCACCGAGAGAGGATCTCGTATGACTTCCCCTTGAGCAAATCGGGGGTATCCTCCGTGAGCAGAGGCAGCCTGGGTGAGCTCCAAGGCAGATTCCGCCCCCACCCTCCCAGTGCTGCCTCTGGGAATAAGAGGAGCCTCTACCCTTAGACACCAGCAAGAGGGAAATGGCACCCCCTGGCCCCCCACCCCAGCCCACCTCTAAGCCTCTCCCTGGGAGGTGCCTCTTTGGATGGGGACCTCACCTGTGGCTGCGCAGGACAGAGTACCAGGGCTGCTGCTTCACATACAGGAAGGCGAAGACCTGGACGGTGAGGGTGAAGAGGACGTTGAGGATGATGGAGAGCAGGAGCGGCGGGGAGAGGAGCCGCCCGGGGGGTCGGTAGGGGGCCAGCTTGGGGTAGGCGTGGGTCAGGCTCACTGTGGGGAGGAAGAGATGGCATGGAGAAAGCGAAGAGTTTAGAAAGGTTGCCCTTCCCTTTATTGGCCGAGGGAGCTGGCGTACAGCTTCCGGGTCATGTGGCCAGCATGACTAAGCCGCCTCTGGCGAACCAGAGCAGCGCACAGAAATGCCATTTACCTTCCCGCTGGAGTGGTACCTATTTATCTACTTGCAGTTTGACGTGCTTTCGAACTGCTAGGTTGGCAGGAGCGGGGACTGAGCAACGGGAGCTCACCCCGTCACGGGGATTTGAACCACCAACCTTCTGATCAGCAAGTCCTAGGCTCAGTGGTTTAACCCACAGCGCCACCCGTGTCCCTTGCTCATTCAGGTTGGGGTAAGTCAAATTCAGGCTCCCTTCAGCTCAAGAGGGAATTGGCGTGTTTCACATCTGACTGTGCACCTTCCTTGTAGCAGCTGCCCCAAACCCCCAAGGGAACTCGCCTGCTAAATACACGACCCCATAGCACAGTGATCTGCTTACTTGTTAGGCACACGACTAGGGTGATGCCGACATCTTGAAGGAGGTACTGGATATTCCCAAAGATCTGTATTTGCTAAAAGTGGGGCAGAGAGAGAGAGAGAATGAGTTCACGGAGGGCTCTCAGTCCTGCCGCTTGTGGACAGATTGTCACCCAGATTGTCATGGAATTAACTCAGACCGAGTGGGAGAGTCTAGGGGGCTTTGCAACGGCACCCAAAGATGTCTTGCTGGGCCTGGATTCACACACAGGTCCACGCTCCATTGCGGCAAAATCACTTCCCTGCCTTACAGGATCCCAGGCAACAAACCCATTGCTCCTTTAGGTGGAGGCTTTTTATAAAGACGAGAACCAGGGGATCAAGGATCTGGCTGTGACCTGGGGAGAGACCAGGGTTCAAATCCCTCACTCAGAAATGCTGCTCACTGTGGGTGAGGAGGAGGAGATAGAAACCACCTTGAGCCCTTGGAGGGAATGTAATTAATAGTATTAGTATATTAATTAATTACAGTAATAAAAATAAGGAAAGAAAGGACTCTCTTCAACTGAAGCCATTGTCTACCTCCAAGTTAGAACTACAGTTTAGGGGCACATGCTGTCAGTCACCCACCATTTGGCCTTTGGATGAATCTACTGTTAGAATTCCTGCTCCATGATTGCAGTCATGGGACTGTTGTCTATTCCATGACGGCGTATGTTTTGACTCCACAGAGTGGGAAGTGACGGAGACAGGATGTTTGTGTTCCTGTGTTCCGTGAAGGGGGACTATTGTCCTTTGTTCTTTCTCTCTTTGCTGTCTGATGCTAGAGAGAGAGGGAGCCATGTTGCAGTGCTCCGTGTGTGTTTGTATGTAAATAAAGTAGATTAGCCAAAATGCTGAGGTCTGTCACGCGAACTGCGAAGACTCTGCAGATCCCTAAGTGTGCCGGTGTCTGTTGGCATCGGTCACTGTGATGTTCGGGCTGAAGAAAGCTTTTGAAGCTCCTGAACGATAGACCAGGAGGGAGGGAACATGCCAGTCGGGCATCTGTCTCTGCCAGGGTCCTACTCAAGTGTAGGACGAACTCCTGACATCTACACCTGTCAATATTTACATATGTACGTACCCAATACAGCAGAGCAGTGCCAATGAACTGGCCCATCCCATACAGGGTCAGGTATTTAATCACCGAGAAGGAGGCCACGAGGGCCGCACGACCTTCCCTGGGGAAGAGAAAGAGGCAGCTCAAGTGCAGAAGGATAACTCGGGGCCTGAAAGACTCGGCAAGCAGCTAGGCTTGCCAGGGCAAGTGCCAGGAGTGTGCCAGTCCCAGTGGGTGGCACCACGTTAGCCATGCGGTCCCTGTTGCAACATGTGCCACTGACAGTGGCAGCAGGACAGAAAGGAGCGTTATATGAGTTTTAAGGTCTCAAATACAGAATAAAAATTCATAAATGCACACATATCTAAACATATGAACCATGTGTCTGAAACAGTATGGGAGAGCAATCCTTAAGCCATTTGGATTCTTCCAATGACTTCAAATACCGTATTTTTCATTCTATAAGATACACCCGACCATAAGACGCACCTAGTTTTCAGAGGAGGAAAACAAGAAACAAGAAAGCAACACAAAGCCCCTTGAGCGAAGAGGCAGGAGCGCTCCCGCTGCACTCAAGAGGCTTTGTGTTGCTTTCGCTGAAGCCAGAAGAGCAAGAGGGATCGGTGTGCACATCTGGCTTCTGGGATAGCTGCACAGCCTGCATACGCTCCATAAGAAGCACACACATTACTTACTTTTTAGGAGGGAAAAAGTGTGTCTTATAGAGCGAAAAATACGGTATTCCTCTGCAGTAAAGGAGGCAAATGGGGAAAGCCATCCCATTGCCTTTTCGCTTACAAATCCTGTCTTAAGGGCGTATTTGTGTATGAATAGGGTGAGCTTGTGATCAGGATTCAGGAAACTAAAATATTGACCATCACAAAAGAATGGCCAGGCTGCCCAGGTAAAGCAATCAGTGACCATTATCAGGATTTGTGTGGCAGACCGTTTCCTTCTGTGATGTATGGATGATGTTTTTTGGGGGGGTCTTGGGCTACAAGGTGGGCAATTTCAAAAGTCTATATAAGGGCTTGTGCACCGTTGTTCTGGGTTCCTCCTGCGTGGGGTGAGTGGGGACCGTTATTATTATTATTATACATCAGGAGGAAGGAGGCAACGAAGGAAAGCCACACTGGGTCCCACAAGGTGCCTCCGGAGAGGTTTGGCGTGGCGGGAACAAAGCCACGGAAGCGAAGGAGGCAAAACCCACCTGATCAGTTCCGGCACACACTCGATGTTCGGGATTTGGGAGGTGAAGGGAGACGCGACGGAAGCCTCTTGCTCCGAGAGGGAGATCCCGGCATGAGCCATCTTCAAGGCCTGAAAGAGGAGCAGCATCAGCCATCACCCCCATTCAATCTCAGATGGAATCAAGAGAATTGTAGGAACAGGAATCGCCTTTTGGTTTCCACTTAGGACCCGCCACATCCATGGGGAAAGGGATCCGGGTGGGTCACAAGCTTTATTATTATTATTATTATTATCATTTAACAAATCTAATTACCTACCCCACAGTCGTTGGCTCCGTCGCCACACATTCCCACGTAGTAGCTAGGAGACAGGAGGGAACATCATTTGAAAGTTCAGGTTTTTGTTTTGTTTTGTTTTGTTTTAAAAAAGATGTTAAAAATCCCATTCACAAAACGACCAGAAGCCTTCTTATTAGGGATAATGTCAACCGAAATCAAAAAAGAAGTAAGATCTCTCTTTATGTATGCAACATCCGCAGCCAGAATTTTTATTGCAACGTATTGGAAAAATGAAACTATACCTACAAAATCTGAATGGCAAGTTAAACTATGAGAGTATCTGCGAATGGCAAAAATGACAGGGAGGGTATGAGGGTATTTGATGCAAAAGGTAAATCAAGAATGAATTCTATTCAAGGAATATCTTAAACATTACTGTGACGGCAAAAAGGTCCTTCTCCCTGTCCCCTGAGCTCCGCTCCCAGAATCACGATGGCAAGGAAGGAACCTACTCTAGCTTCTGAAATTCTTCCACAAGGCTGGACTTCTGTGCTGGAGACATCCTGGCAAACACTGTTGCGTTCAGAAGAATCTGAGGATAGAAAAAAAAACCCCACCAAATAAACACAGAATTATAGAATTGTAGAGTTTGAAGGGATCCTAAGCCTCATCTAGTAGCGTCTCCTTCATTAAACAGAGGTTGGATCTGTGGGATGTGAGACACAAGAGCAGTCGAGTACAACATTCCTAGAGTGAACATGTTTACATCTGGGGAGGAATGTTTGTCCAGCCAGCAGGTCAACTTCCTGTTTCCTTCTGGGCTGGGACAGACTTCCTCTGCATGTGACTAGAGGTGGGCGTGGCCTCACCTGTGCAGGTAACAACAAAAGCACAGGGCAGGGAAGCCATCTCTCTCACTTTGACTACATGCATCGAAGAAGCAACATCTGCTTAGCCAAAGAGAGGACAAAGGGACTGTCTCCTTATGAGATAGTTTCCAGGTGTAGGTTACTTTTCTAAGCTAAGTCTGCCTTCTGGGATCCGATTGTGAACAGAATGTGAGTGAGTAAACTCCTTTTATACTTTTATAGAAGACTGTGTAGTGTCTTATCATTTATGAGGGAATCAGGGGGAAATACCAGAACAGTTATTATAGAGGCTTTAGCGAGCCTGAGCAAACGCATCCGCTGCGAGTTTAAAAAGGGTAATGTTACTCTGCTAAATTGTGAACTTGTTAACACAAGTTGGAAAGGCTATAATCAAACAATATATCCTCTCCCGCATCCCTGAACATTCCCACAGGATGGCCATCTATCTGGGATTCTTTAGCACTGCAGAGGGCTGGACTAGATGGCGCTGAGGGGATCCCTCCTGTTTGGAATGCTACGATTCTATGAAACAGTGTCCCGGAGGAGTCCAGGGAGGCCGGACAGAGGAGTCAATGACGCGCGAGAAATCTGGGAGCGCCAAAGAACATTTGTGCCATGGACAGAAGATCAAGACGGTCCAGTACAAGCCCACCCTGAAAGCACAGGACGTTTATTGCTTCACAAGACACACACCTGGAGGCCCCTTCCGTCCAAAGAAAGTCTTGCATTGCAGGCTGGTTCCAAGGAAGCGCCCTTAAGGATGCGTCCTGGTCTCAACGGGGGGCCCATTCCTCATTCCCTCCCTGGCACCAGCCCTAGGGACCACCCACCGCCTTCCCCACAGCGTACCTTGGGCAGGAGGCTGCCGAAGTGTTTCATGAGGACGTGATAGGTGTCCCCGTTCAAGACGAAGTGGAAGTCGCTCTCTTTCCCACTAGCGTCAGAGACGTCAATGGAGATGTCGGGAGTCTGGAAGTCAGGAATTACGCCCCGGTGACTTATTTCAGAATTTGCGCAATTGGAAGCATCTCAGCCAGACGGCGTCAGAAGCTTGGGGGCACACCCATTCCACCCAGATTGAAGCTATGCAAAGAGCTCTGGATCTCCTGCCTTACCATGCTTTCGTCTGAATTGAACACCGCCTCTATCAGCTGCCAGGTAACGGATGCCCGCTTGGAGCCCTCTGCCTCCCTGCCTTCCACCAGGATCACTCTGGTGCCAAAGGAGAACATCCCACAGTTCCTGGCGACTGTGATGGCTGTCTGAAGATTGTCGCCTGGAAGCGAGGGGAAGGAAGGAAGTCTGTGGGTGTGATGGCCCGGGATTTGGACTCGGATGCTGAACCTGAGGGATCCCAGCCTGCACAGGATTCCCCGCCTCCAGAACCAGCTGAACCAGGGCTGGGGCTTGAGCCTGAAAGGTCCTCACCTGTGCTGGATCCTCAGGTGCAGGCACCAGCTGAGTCTGCTCTGGCCCCTGAGGTGATGGAGGACCCATTGCCTGCAGGTGCTCCACTCTCAGCCCCGTCAGGGGAAGCTGAGGTTGCCTCTGGGTCCGGTACCCCTCCAGCCTCTCCTGAGCTGCAAAGGCTCAGGGCAGAGAGGCAGAGGGAACGGAGTTCCCGCAGGAGGAGGGCTCACCTCCAGGCCAGGAGAGGCAAGTCACCTGTGGACCGGGGCCGCCCTATGCCTCGGGGCAGATAAAAGCCAGCCAGCCCCAGTTCCAGGTTGCGGGAGCAACATTGTTGATAGCCTGTTCCTGCCTGCACCCTGTCCTGCTCTTCAGCCAGAGTTTCTGACCTCACCCAACTCCCTGCCTTGGACCCAGCTTCAGCCTTGACGGACAGCCCCCATACCACACCCTCGACCTTGGACTGGACTCGGACCTCGCCACACGGTTAACCCTCGGGACCAGCACCCTCTCCCTCCCATTGCCAGTAACTAACTGAAGGTCTCCTCTTGAAGGCCCAAAGGCCGCTGGGACTTCTCTCATCCTGATTCTCTGACAGGGTGTTGACACGTCTCGCCATTCATCATCCATTCGCCCCACATTTTTCAATGGGTTTCGCGATCACTTTCCAAACGGGAAGAAAAGTGTGTTTCTTTGTGGCTCTGGGCCAAGAGAGAACTTTCCTGGGCTTGAAATGTGCACACCAGCATCCCACAAAATCCTGGCAGTCTGCAGGGGGCCGGAAACACTTGAACCAACCCCCCCCCCCCCTTTTGGACCACCATCTTGTTTCTATTTGACACCATCCAGAACGGCTTAATCGGACTCGAAAGCTCAAACGCTGCGTGCATTTAGCCAAAGGTTTGCAAATGCCAGTATCCAATCACAAAAGAAAAGCTTCGCTCCTTGGGAAATCTGTCAACTACAATGCAGTTCCAGCCTGCCTCCACCCCCGCCTATGGTTTTTAGAGAGACTGAGCCCCACGTATGTTTGCATCAATAAAGGCCTGATCTTTCCCCCCCAGTTAAAGCCTTTGGGAAACCCCAGCGAGGGAGAACCCCTTGCAAACCCTTCACAAACGCACAAACACACAACCACAAGCTCCTACCTACCTGTGACCATGACGCTGCGGATGCGAGCAGAGCTGAGTTCTTCCAGGACAGCCTGGGTCTCCATCTTCAGCCGATTCTCCATGACCAGGAGACCCAAGAAGGTCAGGCCGGACTCCAGCTTGTCTCTGGGAGGCAAGAGGGGAGAGTGAGGGGCTTCTGAAGGGGCCCAGAGAGGCCTGGGGGGCTGCTCTGGAGCACGGCCTTGAGGTGGCCGGCCCCACAGAGAGTCCTTTATGAATCCGCCCCCCACTATGCCGCTGGCTGCCAGTGAGGCTCATCCATGTTATTAGTGCCAACCGCCTCAGCATCTCGCTGGCTCGCTTGCTCCCAAACTTGCAGCGCAGAGCCGCCCGCAGCAGAAGAGCCCACCGCAGCGCTCCAACCGACGGGCGGGCTCAGACCCAACTCTCGGGCCCCGGACTCTCAGCCTGGTGCCCCCGAGATCACAGCACCTGGGTGCCCCGCACCCATAGCGCCTATGGGTAAGATGGCCCTGCTCAGTTCCTGAGTCCAGGTCACAGGCTCATCCTATTCATACACAGAGGCGCCCTTAAGACAGGATTTGTGAGCAAAGAGGCAGTGGGGAGCCTTTCCCATTTCCTTCCTCCTTGCAGAGAAACATTTGAGGTCCATTTGGAAGAGTCAAAATGGCTTCAGGATATCTCTCCTGTGCTATTTCAGACATGTGGTTTACATACTTCTGTATGTGTTTGCCTTGTAAATTTAGGAACATATGATTTATATATATGAGACCTTAGAAATCCTATAACACTTACCTTTTGGCCCTGCTCTTTCCATGCTTAAAAGTTCTGTGTGTGAGTGCTGATGGGGTCCCCCACCCCACCCCCTGGAGTTTTCCCTGCAAAAATTGGCTCTATAAAGCCCAGTCGGTGCAAATGTCAATTTGTGTTTTCTGCAGATTGCTGTTTGCGCCAACTGACCTTCAAAATGCAGGTTTTTGTGAGGAAAGCTCCAGAGCAGGAAGCAAGGGGGGGGGGTGAAGACCCTGAGCCTTAAATTGCAGACCCTGCCTGGAAATCACGGCAGAAAGGTAAGTGTGGATGACCCCTGACACGGAAGGGAGATGACTCCGCTCTTGATAATGAACGATATAAATTGAGCCCATGCCTGGAGGAGTCAGGCCAGCGTCAGCCCCGGGGGCCCAACATCAGCCAGCCTTACCTTTCCAAGTTGTCCAGGTTGACGCCCCTGTTGAGACGGAGCTCCTTGTGAGCCAGCGCAATGACGCGGAAGCCTTGAGACGTGAAGCACTTCAGCTCCCTGTGGAAGTTCTTGGGGACTGCCGGGGAGGAGGGGGAGAGCAGAGAGGCGCCAGTCAAAGAGCAGCAGAGGCAGCTAACCAAGGATGTGCTTGTTTAAAATAATAATGATTTAATAATAATTTATTATTTATACTCCGTCCATCTGGCTGGGTTTCCCCAGCCACTCTGGGCGGCTCCGACAAAATGTTAAAAGCACAATAAAACAACAAACCTTAAAAACTTCCCTGAACAGGGCTGCCTTCAGGTGTCTTCTAAAAGTCAGATAGTTGTTTATTTCCTTGGCATCTGATTGGAGGGCGTTCCACAGGGCAGGTGCCACCACTGAGAAGGCCCTCTGCCTGGTTCCCTGCAACCTCGCTTCTCACAGGGAGTGAACCGCCAGAAGGCCCTCGGAGATGGACATTTAAAAGGGCTCCCCCTGAAGTCTGACCCAGATGTTTGTTTGGATACGTATTGTGGGCAAATGCCAGCTCCCTTGGCCTGAAAGCAAGATGAGCACCGCAACCCCACAGTTGCCTTTGACTGGGCTTAACCGTCCAGGGGTCCTTTACCTTGTTTACCTTACAGGGACGTGGATCTTGGGGCCTTACCGGTGTTGGTTTTGCAAAAGCCGGCCACCGTCTCCGGGGCTCCCTTCATGTAGAGGTCATAGCCGTCCTTCCCAATCTCTTGCGTGATGACAGACATCCTCAGCAGAGAGGAGGAGAAGGGAAACTGGTGGAGGATCGCGATGCCTTCCAAGGGGGCCTGGGAGGGGCGGGAAGAGGAAGCTCTTAGTGGGAGGTCTCCCCGCAAGCAGGGGGCTTCTATTCAGCACCACGACACCCAAGGCGTCTACGGAGGGGCTGAACTAATAGGTGTGATGAGGGCTAGAAACTTGACAAGCTGGATGGTGTGCAGAGGCGGGCGCCCAGGATGATCAAGGGTGTGGAAACCAAGACTTAGGAGGAACACTTGAAGGAGCTGGGTATGTTTTGCCTCGAAAACAGGAGACTGCAAGGTGACATGAGAGTTATCTTCCAGTATCTTAAGGGCAGCCACATGGAAGAGGCAGGCAGCTTGTTTTCTGCTGGTCCAAACTGTAGGACCCGAACCAATGGATTCACATTGCAAGGAAGGAGAATCGGATTAAACACCAGAAGAACGTTCTGACCGTAAACTCCGTTTGACAGTGGAACGGACTCCCTCGGAAGGGAGGTTTTGAATCTGCTTGAGTTGAGATTTCTGCATGGCAGGGGGTTGGACTAGATGACCCCCCGAGGCCCTTTCCGACTCTACTATCCTACAGCTCTATGATTCTATACTACCTCCAGGATCAGAGGTAGCCTGGATGGCCTGCGCTTGAACGGTCCCGCCGTCACTGTGAAGAACGTAGGCTGCCTTGGCTCTCTAATGACCTGCGTGCAACGAAACAGGAGGGTCGATGGCTGCAACATGTGGGAGGCTGCATGGCCACACCCTGACATGCGGCAGCGGCGGCAAAGAGCGGACTTCTCCGCCTCCCCAAGCGGCCGTCCAGCAGAGCTTTTCCGACCGGTCAACGGGTTTGGGTCGTCTGGCCAAGAGAGCCTTGCTCTGACCCCGCCAGAGTCCCTGGTGGTTGCAGAAACTCTGCCAGGCGCTTTAGGGACAAAACTGCTCAGATTTGCACCCAGACGCTTAGAAAGTTGGCCTGAGTTTTAATCTGCTTTCCTGTGGCTTTAACTTTAAATTACCGTACCCCTGTACAGTTTTTTTGACGGTAATTTCTTTATCTTTTTTATTAACTGCTTTGAGGTTTTTCTACACTGTAATTTTTACTAATGAAACAATAAATCACTAAATATTACTGCACCCCAAAGATGTGGAGAAGCTGCTTCAAGAAGGGTGCCCAAGTGCCAGCCCCCCTTGCCCCTCATGGCTGGGAGGGTCCAAGGAGGAAGGAGAAGTCTTGCCCGCCTTGAAGGAGATGGTGACGTGCCCCTTCCTTCAGACGCTCTCCCTGGACACGGAAGTATTAGATAATTCTCACCCATTGGCTACTATCTCCCTTGGGGGGCGAGTTTCAGATGCGCTTGGAGGAGACTGAAGATTTGGAACCAGTTCAGTCTAGAGGCTTCTGGCCCAGCCAGGACACTGAGGCTGCCTTGGTCGCCCTGGCTGAGGGCATTTGTCGGGAGAGAGATGGGTGGGTGCATTTTTATTGATCTTGCAGTGGCTTTCAGTGTTAGAATTCCTGCTCCATGATTGCAGTCATGGGATTGTTGTCTATCACATGACGGTGTATGTTTTGACTCCATAGAGTGGGAAGTGACGGAGACAGGATGTTTGTGTTACTGTGTTCCATGAAGGGGGACTCTTGTCCTTTGTTCTTTCTCTCTTTGCTGTCTGATGCTAGAGAGAGAGGGAGCCACGTTGCAGTGCTCCATGTGTGTTTATGTAAATAAAGTAGATTAGCCAAAATGCTGAGTTGCTGAGGTCTGTTACGCAAAATGCACAAACTCTGCCGGTGTCTGTTGGCATCGGACGCTGTGATGTTCAGGCAGAAGAAAGCTTTTGAAGCTCCCGAATGATCGACCAGGAGGGAGGGAACATGACAGTCGGGCATGTGTCTCTGCCAGGGTCCTACTCAAGTGTAGGCCGAGCTCCTGACATTCAGCCCCATGGACCACCGCATCCTTCTAGAGCATCTCAGGAGGGCTGGGCAGACTGTACATCAGCAGTTTTGCTTCTGCCTCTAGAGCCCTGTCCATGGCTGGTCCCACGGGAGTTGTCCTGTGGTGCCCTGTAAGGATCCATCTAGCCCCCCCCCCCCCCCCCGTTCTCGGTCCCCACTCTTGAACCTCTTTATGGAGCTGCTGGGAGGTTGGGAAGAAGGAGTTGTCGATACGCAGACGACACCCCGCCCTGTCTCTCTGACCTGTCTGAATTGGGAGAAGGAGCTGAGATGCCAGAGAGGCAGCGATGGGCTGGGTTTGGGCCAACAAACTGAAAGTGAATCCTGAAAAGACAGAAGTCTTGTGTGTCCCGAGTTCTCCAGTCCAGGAAGGAGCAGATTAGATTAGGGCAATGTGCCCTAACTAGGGCTGCCTTTGAAGATGGCTTGGAAACATCAACCGACTCAAAACGCAGCGCTCATATTTGCCTTTAGAACTCACACAAGCCCCGTTTTAAAACAGCCGCATACAGTCGTGCCTTGTTTTGTGACCAGGATCTGTCATGATAGCCGAAACGGATGCAGGGCAAAGCACTTCTGCGCTTCTGCGCATGTGCGAGTGGCAAACCCAGAAGTAACCAGTTTTGGTACTTCTGGGTTTCCCACGGACATTCGCCGGAATGGACGCTAGACAAGGCACACATTCACGGAGGTACAGCAGTACCTCTGGATGTGAACGGGATCCATTACGGAGCCCCGTTCGCATCCAGAAGCGAACGCAACCTGCCTCCGCGCATCTGTGTGTGACGTCATTTTGACCATCTGCGCATGCGTGAGCGGCGAAACCCAGAAGTAGCACAAGAGACCACCTCCTTCCCTAGAGACCCCCTTGGGTGTGAAGACTGGCAGAGGGGACCCTCTTGGTTAGTCCTGCCACCACCGAAGTTTGGGGTGCTGAAAACCTGGAAGGGGGCCTTCTCTGCAGCAGCCCCCCAAATGTGGAACTCCCCCCCCCAGAGGTGCACCTGACACCTTCTCTGTTTTTTGCCAGGACCCACCCTCTTCCTCTGCCTGTAATTTGTTTTCATACTGAATTTTAAAAGGTTGCAGTCCAGTCCTGGGACCTTCCCTTGAAGGACAGGCAATCAATTCAATCCTCACCATCACCTGCCTCTGAACACCAATAGCTGGGAACACAGTCTTGGGAGAGAGAGATGCTCTCATGTCTGCCTTTCAGGCTTTGGGACAACTGCCTGAGCCCTGCGGGGCCAGGATGCGAAGGCGTGTGGCTCTCAGTCTGCCCTAAAAGAGAACAACCGCCAGCAGCTGCTGGCGGTCCACTGTTCCCCCTGCAGTCGTGCGTTTGACTTTTCCTTGTTCAAAACTACCCACAGAAAGTTCTTTCTGGCTTGGTCCTGTTTCTAAACTGCCTCCTTCCATGCCTCCCAGGTCAGAATGGCAACAGAAGATCCCTGCTGGCTTTCATGTATTTCTTAAGAGCATAGGAAGAGCCAATGGCCCATTGATCCCAGAATCCTGTTCTCACAGGGGTCGACCAGATGCCCCAATGGGAAACCAGAAATCAGGATTCAAATACAAGAGCAAATCTCCCCTTCTGTGGTTCCCAGCAATGGGGATTCAGAAGCATCACTGATTCCAATTGTGGAGGCACAGCAGAATCGCTAGCCCTCTCTTCCTCCTCCTCCTCCATAAATCGGTCCTATCTTCTGGCAGCCATCACTGCCTCCTGTGGGAGGGAGTCCCATCGTTTAACTATGTGCTACTACTTCCTTTCGTCTGCCCTGAATCTTCCAGCAAAAACCTTCCCTTTGCCTCCATCCCAAAGAAGCCCGGGGTAGCAGATGCCCAAATGAAGCTACAAGGCTCCTTTGCCCCAGAAGCTCTTTCGCTGAGCGGATGCTGTGATGCCAGCCGCCCCCTGCCTTGCTTGCTCCCCCAGGATGCTCCGCCAGGGCGGGGGCCGCTCAGGGGCAGGTGCAGCACTTACCTGGGCGGCGTTGCTGTCTGGCTTGACAATGGTGAGGCTGCCTTTGCTCCCGTCCGAGCTGGACTCCTCCATTTTCTGTAAGAAGGAAGGAGGAGAACACACACTGAGAGTGGGAGAGTCTCAAGGACCAGATTAGCGGGTGGCAAAGATGGTGAAGGGTCTGGAAGCCAAGTCTTAGGAGGAGTCCTTGAGAGACCTGGAGATGTTTAGCCTGGCCACCTGTCTTGACACGCTTTGGCTCAGCTTTGGCTGAGATTCCTGCCTTGCACGGGGTTAGACTAGAGGACCTCTGGGGGTCCCTTCCAACTCTACAATTCTCTGAGTCTTTGAGAAGAGGAGACTGAGAGGAGGTCCGTGTTTGTGGAAGACAATCTTACTCGGCCACGAGTGATCACCGAAGAAGAAGAAGAAGAAGAAGAAGAAGAAGAAGAAGAAGAAGAAGAAAGAGGACGAGTCCTGCTGGATGAGGCCAATGGGGGCCTATCAAGGGCAGTATCCAGTTCTCACCGTGGCCAACCAGATGCCTGGAGGAAATCTGCCATCAGGATTCGAACCCGAGATCCATGTTGTTGGGATATGAGCAAGCCCCTGGAGCCTGGGAGAGGGGCCAGCCTCTCTCTCCCGAGGGGGCTAGTTTTCCAACACATCTTCTCCCCTCTTGTGGCTTCCAGAAGCATCGCTGCCTCCCCGCCCCCTCCCCAAATCTGCCGGCCCTTGTGGGGAACAGGGGAAGGCAACGGTCCTCTGCCCACAATCTTGGGCTGCAACTCTTTCCGTGTTGCCCCGCTGTGGGCTCCCTCCGGGGGCATTTGCCACGCAGCAGCGGAAGGAGGGACACACCAGCGGCACGAGATGCAAAAGCAGGTTCAGCTGATACTGGAGCAGATTGACAGATTGTGTTGCAAACAGACAGGAAAAACCGCGTCCTGGAGCGAAGCCAGAGGGCCCGAGTTTTGCTCTGCCTGTTAGCAGAGGGATGGAGCCGAGGGGAGGGGACCTGTGGGGCAACGTTCCCACGCTCCTCCCTGCTGGAGGTGGCATGAGGACAAGGCTTTCAGCCCCGTGAACGTGCCAAGGAGCGGGTCCCCGGTGCCAGCCGCGTGACCGCAAGGGTCAGGAGCCGGGAAGGGGAGCCTCCAAAATCAAGGCGGAGGGTGACACAATGTTTATGCCAGATTTCCTCTGACAATGGAGCAGCCGCTGTGTCCCTGTGCATTCAGGCAACGGCAGAGGAGCTTTGGCATGCCCCAGACTCCTTTCTGAGGAAGCCCCGGGCTTTGCACTGCAAACCACAAGCGCTCTGCTCAGCGGAGTGTCTTTGCAAACCACTTGTGTCCCCAGGGCCTCCCTCCATCGCTCAGCCACACCGTCCCAGGGTCCTGGCAGGCCCCCGGTGAGGGTGGCCTTGAATTTCGCGAGGCGTGGAAGCAGGAAGTGGGCCAGGAGGAGCAGCCAAACATAGGGCGACTGTCCCCACACTTTGCTAGGCTGGCAAACAGGAGACCCAGGATGAACAAGGGCTGCAGATTCTTGGATGTTTCCGGTCACTGCAGTCAACTCTTCCTCTTGGAAGCTGTCCCTCCCGGGTGACCGTCAGAGGATAAGAGCCAAAGGCCCCCCCTGAGCCATCATCCTGTATCCCAGTGGCCCTTCAGATGCCTCTGCAAGATTCCTCTTCTTCTGCGGTCTCTCATAGCCGAGTAAGATTGTCTCCCATAAACACGGTTTTAACAGTGAGTCTGTAAGTGACTGTGGAGGCCAATTCTGGATCCACACGTCCTTCCACAGTGGGGACATACGTTTCTGGGCAGGAGTTGATCACGGTGAGGATTTGCCAAGCACGTCTCTCGCTTGAGTGCTTACTGGAAGGACAGATCCTGAAGCTGAGACTCCAATACTTTGGCCCCCTCATGAGAAGAGAAGACTCACTGGAAAAGACCCTGATGTTGGGAAAGATGGAGGGCGCAAGGAGAAGGGGACAACAGAGGACAAGATGGTTAGACAGTGTTCTCGAAGCTACAAACATGAATCTGACCAAACTGCGGGTGGCAGTGGAAGACAGAAGTGCCTGGCATTCTCTGGTCCAGGGGGTCACGAAGAGGCGGACATGACTAAACAAAAATTATTATTATTATTAGTAGTAGTAGTAGTAGTAGTAGTAGTATGCCCTGGCTTCCCAGCTCTTTCCTCCTTGGCAGCCCTGAGTGCGAAAGTCGACTCACCCAGTTGGTGCCCTCAAACATCTTGACGTCCAGGGGATCCCCTTGGATCTTCCCGTCCAAGACCAGCAGCGAGTGGCAGGTGGCCATGGCTCTGCAGATGGGCCCCCACGGCAGCGGGCAGCCGCTGGAGAAGCTGTGCACAGCCTGGAAGCTGGGAGGGAAAGCAGAGCATGAGCCCCAGGGTCCCTCTTTCCCAACTCTTTCCTCAAACACAGCAGATGTTGCTTGGGCTCCAGGATCTGCAGCCCAAGTGGACAAGAGGAGCCTCAAAGGGTTGTCTGGAGCAGCAAGGCTGCCAGGGATGAAAGAAGAAGCCCGTCTTTGGGTCTAAGGCGAAGGGCTGCCCCACAGCAGAGGTGACTGCGCAGCTGCAGATCTTTGAAAGCCTATTTCATTGGCCTTGTCTGCCCTTCCGCTGGTCTCCCCCCTTGAAAATGCAGGCTGCCCAATCTGGGGATAATCCAATCCATTTGTTAATTGATTTGTTTCATAAAATTTGTGCATTGTTTTATTGCAGAAAAACCAAGAACAGCAAAGCCTCAGAGTGGTCTATGAAAAGATAAGACTGGAGGTCAGGGGCGAGGAAAAGGGAGCAGTAAAGATGAAGTTTAGTCCGCCCACAGGCCAAGGAAGGATGCAAAATGTCTGCTTTCCCCGGTGGAGAGATTTCCCTGAATCAGAGGCTCAGAAATGCTGAGGTGCTTGTTGCTTGTTCTTTCAGCATTTTAACGTTTTGCAATGTTTTGAAGTATTGTAATTTTTTCTTGGTTTTCTTGTTTTCATGGATCATCTAGTCCAACCCAGGAGTCCCTTCCCCTCCAGCTGTGCTACCCCACCAGAAACCTTTCCATCTCTCTCTTTCTCGCTGGTCTCCCAGGAAGGAGGTCCAAGTTAGGGGGAGGTAAGTCAGGAGGAAGGCTCTTGGAGCGCCTAAATCCGCCTTCCAGTCACTGCTCACCCCCTCCACACCCCTCTTTACTCCACAAACAATCGGCCCTTGTTGGAAACTGTCAACATAACCTCCTTAATCCTTTCGTTCCAGAGGCTAAACACACAGTGGCTCCTTCAGAACAAGATTTAGGGCTTCCCTTGAACAGGGCGCTGAGCCAAAGGGGTGTAGAAGGAGGAGGAGGAGGAGGAGGAGGAAGAAGGAGGAGGAAGGAGAGGAAGGAAGAGGAGGGACGGAGGGACGGAGGGAGGGAGGGAGGGAGGGAGGGAGGGAGGAAGGAAGGAAGGAAGGAAGGAAGGAAGGAAGGAAGGAAGGAAGGAAGGAAGGAAGGAAGGAAGGAAGGAAGATTATTGTGCTGCTGGACTAGATGGGCCGTTGGCACCTTAACCTTTTGTATTTAAGAAGTGAAAGACTTCTGAAATGAATCTGCTGCCGTCCCCAAAGCAGGCGCTGCCAAGAGGACTAAACCTTCCTCTGTTCTCTGCTGCCGGAATCTGCAAAGGAGCAGGGCTGGCTTGCTAGGTTTCCCCGAAGCCTCTCCATGGCAGCAGGAAGCTGGATAGCAGCAACCCCCCCTCCCTCTCCTTCTGGGGCTGGAGCCAAGCAGAGGCTGCACCTTGTGGCTGAGGCTTTGCAGCCCCCTTGGCTGGGCAGCGCTTCTTCATTAATCTCTCCGTATTCAGGTTTACTTAAAAGGAATTTTCTGGCCACCCTGGGGAGTTGGACCAGATGATCACTGGGATACCACAACCACAACTTCCCTTCCAATGCTACCATTCTAGGGGGCTTACCTCCTCTTTTCACAGGGGACGGCGCCCCACAGATCCAGGCCATCCTCTGTCAGCGTGCCAGTCTAGGTGGGGGGAAACAGACACAGGGCATCCCTGGTCAGAAGGCAGAGGCCCCAGTGCTCAGCTCAAGTGCCGCAGGGCAGCTCAGGCACAGATCTCCTTGTGGGTGGGTGAAGGCGAGGGAGGGGGGCAGAGAGAGACGGGAAGGCCCCTGGGGGAACCGGGAAGCTCTCCGTGGGGCGCAAGCTTCCTTCTCCCTTGCCCAGTGGAAGCCCAGCCCCTGGGTGCCGCTGAGCCTTGAGGAAAGAACTCCTGAGGACTAGAAACCTCCCAGGAATGAAAGCGCTGGAGGCGTGAAGCATCCTTGGCACCCACAGGGTGCCTCTGGGGGTTTCCAAAGGCTTCAAGGCAGTTACCCCTGAATGGGGCAACTGTGCCCCGGAAGAACCAGGTGCGCAGCCTGGGAGTCATTTTGGACTCACCGTTGTCCATGGAGGTGCAGGCCAATTCTGTGTCCAGGGCAGCTGTCTATCAGCTCCATCTGGTACGCAGGATGAGACCCTCCCTGCCCGCAGACTGTCTTGCCAGAGTGGTGCATGCTCTGGTTATCTCCCGCTTGGACTACTGCTATGCGCTCTACGTGGGGCTACCTTTGAAGGTGACCCGGAAACTACAACTAATCCAGAATGCAGCGGCTAGACTGGATTAGTTGACTGGGAGTGGCTCTGCATGTACATTTTTTAAAAAACGGGATTGAGAAAGTGTTTCCAAGAACTGGTTGGATGAGAGATGATGGGGTGGCAGACAGCGGTTGGGAAGAGGATGAAAGAGCCAAAATGATGTATATTTTTCCTATAAAGTTTGTGTCCTAGGGCAAAGTGTACTCTCTGGGCTCTACCCTGCAATTCATTGGCGAAAGTTCAGTGCCTGAAACCCAAATTACCGCATTACCAGAACCAAAGGATTCAAACTACAAGAAAAGAGATTCCAAGTCTCTCCTTCCTTGGGGGGTTTCAAGCAGACTTGGGGTGTCCCTCCATCAGGGATTGCGGCAGATGGCGCTTAGGATCCCTTCCAACCCTCCCGTTTTATGACAAAGTCTGGCCGATTTGGACTTTGAAACCCCAAGCGAATTCTCCAGAGACGGCACCTTGTCGAAGCAGACCAGGTTGATCTGCCCACAGATGTTGATCCTCTGAGGGCTGATGCAGAAGATCTTCTTCTTCTTCAGCCTCCTCTGGGCGTAGACGATGCCGGTGGTCAAGGCGGCCGGAATGGCCGGAGGGACCGCGACCGTCATGAGGAGGAGCGCCATGGTCACCGTGTCCGAGACGGGTTGCTGGGAGGACACAAACACACACCGGACAGATGTGGTCAGCGGGTCGGCCATGCACTTCTGCCTTAAGGGGCTCGATCCAAGCCCCCCGCCCAGCCCCATCTATTAATTCATTGCATTCAAACCCACCTTTTCCTCCAGGCTACTCAAGGAGCCCCTCGTGACCCTCCGCCTCCCCTTTCCATCCCCACAACAGCCCTGTGAAGTAGGAGGGGCAGAGAAAAGGTCCCAACCCCAGTGGGTGTCACGGCCCAATGGGGATTTGGGTCCTAGCCCAGAACTCTAACCACTAGACCGTGCTGTCTCTCCGAGACTCACCTTGCGGCTCACGTACACCCCGATGGTGTAGACCAGCCCCAGGATGCCGATCAGAGCCAGGCCCACGATGAAGCGGAAGGCTTCTCGGTAGAGGCGGAAGTTCAGGGGCTTCGGGTAAAGGATGGACCTCACCAGGTCTCCCTTGGCGGTGTTGAAACCTGCAGCAAAACGTGGCATGGGCGACACTCAAACGCAGGACACAGACTCGGCCCAAGGAGTTATCCCCACGCCTTGTCCTTTGGCTTCCCAGAGAACTTGGCATTCAAGGTAAGAGCCCCACATTCCATCCTTCTTGCGCTCGGATTCAGGCTGCGATCCTCTGCGTGCTTACTTGGGAGGAAGCTCCATGGAGCCCAAATGCAGCCGGCCGTCTGTCAGGGGCTAGGACCAGACGACCCTCTGCAGTTCAGTGATTCTAATGAAGGTGTCTATGACTGGATTTCTTATGGCTTTGGAGTGTGTAAGACGGCATGCGCCTGCGGTCCCAGAAACAGCCTCCTATGAAACTAGCTCTAAGAACAATGACTTGGAAGGAACCCAGAGGGCAGGCGCACTTTCCCAGCAATAGAATCATAGAGGTGGAGGGGACCCCAAGGGTCATCCAGTCCAGCCCCCTGCAATGCAGGAATCTCGGCTAAAGCATCCCTGAGAGACGGCCATCCAAGCTCTGCTTCAAACCCTCCAGGGAAGGAGAGTCCCCCACCTTCCAAGGGAGACCCTTCCACTGTGGAACAGCTCTCACCCTCCAAAAGTTCTTTCTGTGGTTGAGCCAGGAGCCCCTTTCTTGCAGCCTAAATCCTTTGGTTCAGCTTCTATTCTCTGGAGCAGCAGAAAGAAGGTTTGCTCCTCCTTCCAGATATTGGTAAGGTAAAGGGGCTCACTGGAAGGACAGATCGTGAAGCTGAGGCTCCAAGACTTTGGCCACCTCAGGAGAAGAGAAGACTCCCTGGAAAAGACCCTGATGTTGGGAAAGATGGAGGGCACAAGGAGAAGGGGACGGCAGAGGACGAGATGGTGGGACAGTGTTCTGGAAGGTACCAGCATGAGTTTGACCAAACTGCGGGAGGCAGTGGAAGACAGGAGTGTCTGGCGTGCTCTGGTCCAGGGGGTCACAAAGAGGCGGACACGACTAAATGACTGAACAACAACAAAAGGTAAAGGGACCGCTGACCAATAGGTCCAGTCATGGCTGACTCTAAGGTTTCAGTGCTCATCTCGCTTTATTGGCTAAGGGAGCCGGCGTACAGCTTCCGGGTCATGTGGCCAGCAGGACTAAGCCGCTTCTGGCGAACCAGAGCAGCGCACGGAAACGCCGTTTACCTTCCCGCCAAAGTGGTACCTATTTATCTACTTGTGTTGGTGTGCTTTTGACCTGCTAGGTGGGCAGGAGCAGGGACCGAGCAACGGGAGCTCATCCCATCGCAGGGATTCGAACCACCGACCTTCTGATCGGCAAGCCCTAGGCACTGTGGTTTAGACCACAGCGCCACCCGCGTCCCTAGAACATTGCTTAGGAAACCTCAAAGAGAAGCAGGACGAGGCAGAGCTAACCCCAGGCTGCGTCAAGAGAAGGAGGCCGGGAGAGAAGTCACTTTGAAAGGCATCTCTTTGCATCTGAGAACTGACTTGGTGAGAAGGTGGGTCAGTTTCAGTCCTCCTGGCACACAACGTCTCTGGGCAGGATATGAATCTGAGAAGCACTTTGACGTGCTTTCGAACTGCTAGGTTGGCAGGAGCAGGGACCGAGCAATGGGCGCTCACCCCGTCGTGGGGATTTGAACCGCCGACCTTCTGATCGGCAAGTCCTAGGCTCTGTGATTTAACCCACAGCTCCACCCGCGTCCCTCTCCAGATATTGGAAGAGAGTGCTAATCCTCTTGCGTGATAACCAGTCACAGGGAGGCAGGTAGGGAGAGCCCACAGAGTGGGCTGTGGGGGGCAGACATGCATCTCCTGCCATAATAATAATAATAATAATAATAATAATAATAATAATTTATTTATACCCCGCCCACCTGGCTGGGTTTCCCCAACCACCCTGGGCAACAAACAGCATATCTAAAAACAATAAAAACATCAAACATTAAAAACTTCTCTAAACAGGGCTGCCTTCAGATGTCTTCTAAAAGTTAGATAGTTGTTTATTTCCTTGACATCTGATGGGAGGGTTAAAACAGAGCGGGTGCCACCACTGAGAAGGCCCTCTGCCTGGTTCCCTGTAAGCTCACTTCTCGCACTGAAGGAACCGCCAGAAGGCCCTTGGATTCCTTTCTCATTCCCCATCTCTCCTTCCCCCTTCCTGCTCCACACAGTGGATTGAATACTCCTGATAAAGGTTTCGCTTATCACTGAGCTGCCCAAGACATGGTTACCCTTTTTGGGGCACCAGAATCAGGCCTGGAGAAGAGGCTCTTTGGCACAACCTGCAGGTCCACATTCTCCTGCCTCCCTGGACGCTCTTGTTAGTATTCAAAAGCAAAGCGCTTCCTTTTGGCACCAGGTGAGTCAAGCTCAATTTAGGATTTTGCATGCATTCATCACATGCGCCGTCAACTTTTAAGAAAGGAGAGTCACGCTTCACTTCAGGAAGAGTTCCATAGTTTAACTTTCCACCCCCACCACCCACCACACCCCTGTCACCTGCAAAACTGCCTCCCTCCAAATTCCTTCATCTGCATGAGAAAGAAACCGGGGGGGGGGGGGAGAAGGGCATGAAAGAAGGGAAAAGGGAGGCCATGACCTTCCCAGGGACCAACAGGCAAGAGTCCTAATTGCAAAAATCGCTTTGATTTTTCTCTCCTCTCCCCCCCTCCCCCGCACTCAGGGTCACCCATCTCCCTACCTTAAAGAGGTGTAAATCACAAAGCTGTGTTATAGGAATTCTAAAGTCATATACACAAATACACACACACACCGTATTTTTTGCTCTATAAGACGCTCTTTTTCCCTCCTAAAAAGTAAGTGGAAATGCGTATGCGTCTTATGGAGCGAATGCAGGCTGCGCAGCTATTGCTGAAGCCAGAACAGCAAGAGGGATTGCTGCGCAGCAATCCCTCTTGCTGTTCTGGCTTCAGCGATAGCCGCACAAAGCCTCTTCAACAACATTTGATTCAGAATCTTTTCTTTCTTGTTTTCCTCCTCTAAAAACTAAGTGCGTCTTGGGGTCGGGTGCGTCTTATAGAGCAAAAAATACAGTATATATAAAAATACATAAATGTACAAGGCAAACACACATGCATAAGTATAGTGCCTGAAACAGTACAAACAGGGTTTGCAAGGAAGAAGGAAATGGGGAAAGCTTTCCTATTGTAGGGGCTGCCTTCACCTCCCTGTAAATACAGTCTGGCAAGTATCTGTGAAGCTGAGCACACTCTCAATATGCGTAAGAGATTCAGAAACTAAGGATTTACCACCTCCAAGGAATGGCCAGGCTACCCAGAAAAGGCAATCAGATGAGGCAGGATCAGGTATCCTGGCAGACAGGAGAGAAGCAGCACACGCCAGTTTCTGCTGGAGACCATCTCTTTCTGTGAGGCATGTATGATGTTTTGGGGGGTGGTCTTGGGCTCCATGGTGGTCAATTTCAAAAGTCTATATAAGGGCTTGCACACCAATGTTCTGGGTTCCTCCTCCCTCCTGCGTGGGGTGAGTGGGGAAACTGTTGCAACAGTTAAAAAATGATCAGGCTTACTAGCTGCTTTGCTTCTCAATATTTTCTGGTTGGCCTCTTATTTTCTCCTATCGATACAGAAACTACAAAGGACTCTATATGGGCTTTTGGGTACCCCATAAGGGAAAGGGGGCAGTTTTTTTCACACAACAGCTGCTTGACTCACCTGTCTGCAGCACGACGGCCCTGACGGGGCCTTTTCCGGCTCGCTTGGTCTGGATGACCTCTGTGCCGCAGAAGAGAACGTGTCGGCGGTAGTCTTCCACGCTGTGAACTTTCCAGGGCTTGGTGTTGTCCGTCTGGGGCAAGGGGGTCTTCATCACGGGAACGCTTTCACCTGCAAACGCAGCCCAAATCCCACCCGCTCAGTGGACATCACCACAGAATCACGGCATCGTGGAGTTGGAAGGGACCCCCAGAGTCATCCAGTCCAACCCCCGGCAAGGCTGAAATCTTGGCTAGAACATCCAAGACAGATGGCCACCCAACCTCTGCTTAGAAACCTCCAAGGAAGGAGAGTCCACCACCTCCCGAAGGAGACCATTCTGCCATCAAACAGGATCTTGAAGAACCAGAATAGGTTCTTCCTAATGTCTACGCAAAACTGCCTTTCTTGCAGCTTGAATCAGTATGCATGGATTATTACTAATGATGGTGATTACTTTGCACAGAACCATCAACATGCACAGCGCTTCAAAGGAGGCCCTGCCCCAAGGAGCTTACAAATGGCAATGAGATACAAGGGGAAGAAAAGCAAGGTGGGGCCAGGCAAGGGAAGAGCGTTGTCTTCATTGCAATGGCACGCACTGAGGTGGCACTGCAGAGAGCGGAAGGAGCTGCCAAGGGGATGGTGCCCATGAATGTTGTGTTCCCCTCGGCCGAAAAGGCTGTACCGTATTTTTCGCTCTATAAGACGCACGTTTTCCCCTCCAAAAATTAAGGGGGAATGTGTGTGCGTCTTATGGAGCAAATGCAGGCTCCTTGGCTTCAGCGATAGCAACGCAAAGCCTCCGAAGCGCAGAGGGAGCGCTCCTGCCGCGCTCCGGAGGCTTCGCGTTGCTTTTGCTGAAGCCTGGAGAGCGAGAGGGGTCCAGGCTTCAAAGATAGTGAAAGGAACCCAATGGAACTCCCGCTGCGCTCTGGAGGCTTCGGGTTGCCTTCGCTGAAGGAGAAGGCAATGTGGGAGAGGGAGAGCTGCGCAGCGCCCCTTCAGCTAAGCAGGAGGAGAAATGGAAGGGGCTCCGTTTCTCCTGCCGCTTCGCTGAAGGGGCGCTGTGCAGAGAGCGGGAGAATTTTTTTTCTTGTTCCCCCCCTCTAAAACAAGGTGCGTCCTATGGTCGGGTGCGTCCTATAGAGCAAAAAATATGGCACATAAGAAGGCAAGAAGTGTCAGTCCGCCTTTGAGCCGATGCCAATGACTTGGCTCCATATCTGGATCTGCCCCAACTGGACTAGGCGACCTGGAGCACTTCCAGAGACCTTCCACTCCTGGAAAGCAGGTCTAAGTGCCCTGGACCCACAACTGTCTCATCTCTACATAGATAACACAGAGGCTCCCACAGAGTCAGGCAGGAGTGGAAGAAGCGAAAAGCAGTTTCCGCCCCCTCCTTTCTGAAAACATCAGGAGATTCTTGCAATGGGAGGGGGTGAAAATATCCCCACCCAGTTCAGCCTCCTGTTTTCACAGGGGCCACCCAAATGCTTATATATATTTTTTATTTCTACACTGCCCTACACCCGAAGGTCTCAAATGCCCCAATGGGAAACGGGCAAGCGGGATCTGAGCACAATCACCCTCTTTCCTCTGGCAACTGAAATCCAGAAGCATCGCTGCCTCTGACTGTGGGGGCAGAGTAGAACCACTGACAGCCCTCTCCCCCGCCATGAGTTTGCACCATCCTCTTCTAAAGCCGTTCCATTTGGCGGCCAAATCACTGTCTCCTGCTGGAGAGAGTGCCACAGGCTAATTTACCTGCCCCCTTTTAAATTCACCTTTCAGGCTGCCTCCCTCCAAATCATCTGCGTGAGAAAGAAAGGAGAGTGGGCAGAAGGAGGGCGTGGGCGAGGGGCAAAGGGCGGCCAGGACAGTTCTGTGTACCTGTGAGCATCCCCTCGTTGACCACGCAGCTCCCTTCGATAAGGATGGCATCGCAGGGCAGAGAAAACTTCTGGCTTTCCAAGAGAACGACATCTCCTGGGACCAGCTGGCAGGATTCCACCTTGCAGCTCCCTGCAGGAAAAGGGGCTCTGTTAAAGCGCAGGCTTCCCAGGAAAAGTGCCGGAACAAACAACAACAGCAACTGCTCAGGCGCAGAGCTGGGCCTAAAAGTCTGGATAGAACCTTATGCTTGTCCCTATTGAAATTCATTTCAGGGGAAAAGACAGGGTGTCATTATTATTATTATTATTATTATTATTATTATTATTATTATTATTTCCTGGTTTGGGCCCAGTTTTCCAATCTGTTTTTGGATTTAATGGAACCAAGGGGGGGTGGCCCCAGGGCCGGATTTAGGTTTAATAAGGTCCTGAGCTACTGAAGGTAATGGGGCCATTTCTATGTCCAGCTGTCCTTTGTCAACAACAAATTGCCGCTGTTTTTTATGTTGAATATGTGCTATATATTAATTTATGGACCTAATAGGTATCTAAAGCCATTTGCACATAATAAATAGGAGCCTACACAACACAAAACACTGTTGCTGTATGTAGGCTTTATTTTACTGTGGTACTTTGGTTTAAGAAAAGTCCTGTTTACGAACGATTCGGTTTACAAACTCAGCAAAACTGGAAGTAGTGTCCTGGTTTGCAAACTTTACCTTGGTTTAAGAACGGAATCTGAATGGTAGAAGGGCACTGGCGGCGGGAGGCCTCATTCGGGAAAGAGTGCCTCGGTTTAAGAACGGTTTTGATTTAAGAACAGACTTCCGGAACAGATTAAGTTCATATACCGAGGGACCACTGTACAGTCATACCTCAATGTTACGTTTGCTTCATATTATATTCTTACAGGTTACATCCCACGGCGACCCGAAAGTACTGGAAAGGGTTACTTCCAGGTTTCGCCACTCGCGCATGCACACAAGCGCTAAATTGCTCTGTGCAGCTGCGCAGATACAGCACTTCAGGTTGCACTCTTTTCATGTTGCAAACGGGCCTCCGGAACAATACAGGTACCACTGTATTTGCTTTTTATCTTTTATTTTGGAACTGTACATCCAGTTTTTTCCCCCTTTAAATTTTTTGGGGGGCCCAAGAGAGTGGGGCCCTAAGCCACAGCTTGTTTAGTTTATACGTAAATCCGGCCCCGGGTGGCCCAGAAGAGTTTGGGAACCCATCATAGAATCATAGAGTTGGAAGAGACCACAAGGGCCATCGAGTCCAACCCCCTGCCAAGCAGGAAACACCATCAGAGCACTCCTGATATATGGCCTCTGCTTAAAGACCTCCAAAGAAGGAGACTCCACCACACTCCTTAGCAGCAAATTCCACTGTCAAACAGCTCTTACTGTCAGGAAGTTCTTCCTCAAGTTTAGGTGGAATCTTCTTTCTTGTAGTTTGGATCCATTGCTCCGTGTCCGCTTCTCTGGAGCAGCAGAAAACAACCTTTCTCCCTCCTCTATGTGACATCCTTTTATATATTTGAACATGGCTATCATATCACCCCTTAACCTCCTCTTCTCCAGGCTAAACATGCCCAGCTCCCTTAGCCGTTCCTCATAAGGCATCGTTTCCAGGCCTTTGACCATTTTGGTTGCCCTCCTCTGGACACGTTCCAGTTTGTCAGTGTCCTTCTTGAACTGTGGTGCCCAGAACTGGACACAGTACTCCAGGTGAGGTCTGACCAGAGCAGAATACAGTGGCACTATAACTTCCCTTGATCTAGATGCTATACTCCTTCCTTTAAAGGCCTTGAGGCTCCCCGTATGGGGAGATGGGGAAGCAGGATGGTGCTGGGAGAGGGAGGGGAAGCTGTGGGGCAGGAGAAGAAGGCAGCTGTCTCAGGACCCCAATACAAACACCCACCCACACACCTTCATTCTTGGTCCAGGCCAGGACTTCCACCTTGTTGTGCTCCTTAACCAGGTTGTGCAACTTGATTGATTGCTGCGGAAAGAAGAGACTTAGGCACTGAGCATGTCTGAGCAGGGAAGGCTGGTCTGGGGGGGGGGGGGCTTCCAGTCGGCTCCTCTCTAGGGAGTAAAATCCAATCACATGCAAAAGGAGAGCCTGCTGGACCAGGCTAAAGGGGGCCCATCTAGTCCAGCATCTTGTTCTCACAGGGGCCAACCAGGTGACTGTGGGAAACCTTATGGCAGGGAGTTCCACAGTTTAACCATATGCTGTGTGAAGCAGAATTTTTTTATTATTTTTTTTAGAAACATGTCTTCCAACATCCCCATGCATTCTAGTGTTAGGAGAGAGGGAGGAAAACTTTTCTCTTTCCACTTTCTCTCATGCAACTTCCATCAGCCCTGGCACAATATGGCTAAGGGGGTCAGCGGGATGGGAAAAGCCAGGCAGAAAAGCTGGTCAAATAAACCAAAGGCTGAGTGGAAGAGGTGCCTCTGAGAGGGTGGTGCCCTGTGGCGTGAGAGAGGGCGAGGTCTTGCAGGAGGCTTAAGGCACTCCCATCCTTTGCTTAGAATTAAAGCTCTATACAAATCGGACGGATTAAAGGCAGCAGTTCCAGGCTTTCAGGTTCTGTGTCTGAGTGCCCCCCCCCCCTTTTGGCCCCAGAGCTTTCCCTGCGAAAACTCACTCTTTAAAACTGAAGCTCAACAAATGGCCATTGGGGTTTTCCGCAGACTGCTGTTTGCTCCAATTTGGCTTTAAAGAGCAGCTTTTTGCTGGGAAATCTCCAGAGCAAAAAAAACACAACCAAGCACAAAAAGAGCATTTGGACATGAAGCTTTAACCGTGCCAGGAAAGAGTGGAGGAAAGCTACGTTAGGAGAAGCCCTGACCAGGGCAAAAGGAGTGGCAGACTCACCTGTCGGAGGTCGTACACCGTGAGGGCGATAGAGATGACGGACAGGATGATGATGGCAATGGAGTACTCGATGTATCCCTGGACCAGCCAGAGGGTCAGCGTGAAGGTTTGGAAGATGTAAAAAGGGTTGAGGATCTGCAGAGAACATGGGGCAGAGAACATCAGTCTGCCTGTCTGCCTGTCTCTGACCGACGAGCATCCCAGGACTCCATGCTGGGCCTCTTGCCAACTAGAGAGGCAGTGTGGCGCAGGGGTTAGACTGCTGGACTAGGACCTAGGAGAGACCAGGGTTCGAATCCCCGCTAAACGGCCTTGGCCCAGTATACCTGAAGGAGCGTCTCCCCCCCCCCCATCGTTCTGCCCGGACACTGAGGTCCAGCTCCGAGGGCCTTCTGGCGGTTCCCTTGCTGCGAGAAGCCAAGTTACAGGGAACCAGGCAGAGGGCCTTCTCGGTGGTGGCACCCTCCCTGTGGAATGCCCTTCCACCAGATGTCAAGGAAATAAGCAACTCTCTGACTTTTAGACGACATCTGAAGGCAGCCCTGTTTAGGGAGGTTTTTAATGCCTGATGTTTTAATGTAATTTTAATCTTTTGTTGGAAGCCGCCCAGAGTGGCTGGGGAAACCCAGCCAAACGGGCAGGGTAGAAATAATAAATGATGATGCTCCTCCCTGGGCGTGACCTTGGGGACCAGTCGCTGCCTTCTCTAAGCCTAGCCTACCTCACGGGGTTGTTGTGGGGGCCCAAGAGCCATGCGCACCACCATGAGCTCCTCAGAGGAAAAGGTGCAACAAATAAATAGGTCTTTCCAGGAGCCTTAGCACAACCTTCCCACCCACCCACCCTGCCACTGCGATGGCTGCTGCCTCTTTCCCTGCAATCTTCGGAGGAAGAGTGGTATATATTTTTTGCTCTATAGGACACACTTTTCCCCCTCCAAAAATTGATGGGAAATGTGTGTGCGTCCTATGGAGCAAATGCAGGTTCCTCGGCTTCAGCGCTAGCAATGCTAAGCCTCCGAAGCGTAGAGGGAGTGCTCCCTCCGCGCTCCAAAGGCTTCGTGTTTCTTTCGCTGGAGCCTGGAGAGCGAGAGGCGTCGGTGCGCACCGACCCCTCTCGCTCTCCAGGCTTCAGGGTAGCCGTGCACAGCCCCTCCGGCAGGGAGAGGCTGCACATGGCTATGGCTTCCCCTTTAGCCTCACGCAGCCTCTCCCGGCAGGGAGAGGTTGCGCGGGCATAAAGAGGAAGCCAAAAGAGCGAGCGGGATCCATCCCACTGGCTTTATTGGCTTGTGCCATAGTCGCGCGCAACCCCTCCGGAAGGGAGAGGTTGTGCACAGCCTGTATGCTGCTCTTTGGGGCTGGTGCGCCCTATGGAGCAAAAAATAAGGTAACTTTAACAAATAACCAAAATAAAGGGACCCCCGTTACCTCTTTAAAGAGCAATTTCCAGATGGGGCGGACTTCGATTTCAATGGCATTGGGGCCGCAAACCAACTTCCTGAGAAAGAGAGGAGAGATGAGGAGACCCCCCTTAAGACCTGAGGAACAAGCAGCCCAGACCTCCAGGGCAAGGCAGGGATTTGGCAGGGCATGTGTGTTGCTCCTTCTGTCCAATCTCAGGAACATAAGAAGAACTCTGCTGGATCAGGCCAGGGGCCCATCTAGTCCAGCATCCTGTTCTCACAGGGGCTGACCAGATGCACCAAAGGGAAACCAGCCAAAGCAGGATCCGAGCCCAAGAGCAACTCTCTCCCCTCCTGAGGTTTCCAGCAACTGGGATTCAGGAACATTGCTGCCTCTGTCTGTGGAGGCAGAGCAGAGCCGTCCTGGCTGGGAGCCCATCCAGAGTCCTCTCTTCATGAATTCGTCTAATCCTCTTTTACAGCCATCCAAGTTGTTGTTCCCCCACAGAAAATTATCTCCTAAGCTCCTTCCCCGCTGGATAGTGCCAGAGGCGTGGAGACATACCGTATTTTTCGCCGTATAGGACGCACCGTCCCATAAGGCGCACCTAGGTTTTTTTGGGGGGGGGGGAATAAAGGGGTGGGAAATTATTTTCCCCCCCTAGGCGCAGGGCTGGGGCAGGGGAAGCCCGAGCTTCCCCCGCCCCCAGCCCCCAGAACAGGCAACTCTCCGCAAGGCGTGGGAGCCCAGCGCAGGCTCCCACAGCTTGCGGAGAGCTGCACGAAGCCTGGAGAGCGAGAGGGGTCGGTGCGCACTGACCCCTCTCACTCTCCAGGCTTCAGCGAAAGCCTGCATTCGCCCCATAGGATGCACACACATTTCCCCTTCATTTTTGGAGGGGGAAAAGTGCGTCCTATGGGGCGAAAATATGGTATTTAAGAAGCGATAGAAAGGAAAGGGAAAGGGGAAAAGGGAAAGGGGGAGGGAAAGGGAAAGGAAAGGAAAAAGGGGAAAGGGAAAGGGAACGGTGAAAAGGAAAGGGGAAAGGGAAAGGGAAAGGGAAAGGGAAAGGGAAAGGGAAAGGGAAAGGGAAAGGAAAGGAAAGGAAGGGAAGGGAAGGGAAAGGAAAGGAAAGGAAAGGAAAGGAAAGGAAAGGAAAAAGGAGAAGGGGAAGGAAAAAAGAAAGGAAAAAGGAAAGGAAAGACAAGATAAGACAAGATACCAATGAAAGAAGAATGGCAAGTTTAAATTATGGAATATGCAGAAATGGCGAAACTGACAGGAAGAGTCAGAGACAAAGACAACAGAGATTTTAAAGAAGACGGGGAATCGTTCATGCTGTATTTACAGAAATATTGTAAAGAAATGGACTCACTAGCAGGGTTTGAGTAAAACACTGACAATTAAGAAAGCAAGAGTAAAGGTCAAGAAACAACAATACGGAAATTAATTAAATGTAAGCAGTAACTGGAAGAAAATTTGGTATGAAAATAATAAGAATGTAAGAGCATTCGGCTAAAAGAGGGAAAATAAGGAAAAAATTAAGCAGAAGTTAAAGAACCAGAAGGGGAAGTTGAGGGAAGTCGCAGAGTGGGGAGAGTTTTGTTTTGTTCTGTTTTCTTTCATATGATAAACGTGTTGACTATTAAATTGTAAAATGGAATAAAAATGTATTACAAAAAGAAAGAGGGATTAAATTGATGAGGAGCAGCTCTGCCCCGTGGACCAGTAAGAGCTGTTCGACAGTGGAATTTGCTGCCAAGGAGTGTGGTGGAGTCTCCTTCTTTGGAGGTCTTTAAGCAGAGGCTTGACAACCATATGTCAGGAGTGCTCTGATGGTGTTTCCTGCTTGGCAGGGGGTTGGACTCGATGGCCCTTGTGGTCTATTCCAACTCGTTGATTCTATGATTCTATGATTCTATGACCACACCTGAGCGCCCTCTCATTCCTTGTCAGCCCGTCTCCAAACTTGTGATGGATTTCGTAGCAAGTGTTGGAGTCCTCCAGCGACCTAGGAGGAGACAAGGCAGAAAAGTGAGAGGGGATTTCAGCCAGGGCCCCCCCCCAACCCCTCAGAGTCTCCAGCCGTCAGGTTAAAAACTCACCCGACTCTCAGGAACTGCTTTTCCGTGAGGTCCCAGACATAACGGATTTTTTGTACATGGATGTATCTCACCTGTTAGAACAATGCATGGTTACGGTTACGGTTATTTATCTAGAAGCATCTATAAAATGAGTGGATGGGAACAATGATTAAATTAACTTATTGTGAAATGATACCTATAAATACCTATAAATTAATATGTACAAATACATATAAATCATATAAATCATCAGATTTCTTAGGAAATTTGGGGTATTTTTCATCATGTTTCGGAATGATAAGTTTCATGATAATGTGCTGCCCTTTGCTGCCTTTATGAATATTTCTTTGGTTTACTTTACTGAATCCAAAATTAAAAATTAAAAAGCTGTAGCTTCAATGCTTGAATTTTTGCATTGGACTGGATGGTGGGAGTCATCTTCTCCAACCTCCTGCAGGATATTCAGTGAAAGAATTCCTAACAGATGGCCACCCAGCCTTTGAGATCTTTGGCGAAAGTCATCCCACAAATGTAATAAATAGCAAAGCAGTCATAAACAATAAAAGAGTAGAATACACATCCAAATTGAAGAAGAATAACCACATAAATCACAAGATCTAAAATAAATATACAAAACCTTACAATAACACCCTCCTCCCTAAAAAAAATTATCCTAAGCCAAAGAGTCTGTTCAGCAGCCTCAGCTTTTGTAGCTGGAGTCTCTCCTTCCATCCATCTCACTGGGCCCTCCTCTCCCAGGGTAGGTGGGAAAAGGGAGCCGGTCTCCCAGGACTCGCAACCAAGATGGTTTTTGGCCTCTTCAGGAGAGACTGATGGAGGATGGAGTGAAGAGTGAGAGGGGGTGGTAGCTGTGAAGGAGGGTTGGTTAGATCAGGAGGAACAGCATTTCCTTAGTTACCATTGTAATTAAGTAAAAAAGAAGCAGGAACATTTGAAACCCCATGCTTATGTACACAAACGTGAAAGACATCTGAAGGCAGCCCTGTTCAGGGAAATTTTTAATGTGTGACATTTTGATGTATTTTTAATCCTTGTTGGAAGCTGCCCAGAGTGGCTGAGGAAACCCAGCCAGATGGGTGGGGTACAAATAAATTATTATTATTATTATTATTATTATTATTATTATTATTTGTTCCCCCACCTTCCCCATGTAAACAGGGAGGTGGTTTTTTGGGGGGGAAGGGATCCCTGATCCTCCCGTGGAGTTTCCAAGCAGCTCCCACGATGCTCAATGGCTCTGAATGTGCCCTTGTTCCGGAGCTGACAGAGGCTGGGAATCTAAGCAAGCCGAGGGAGACAAGGACACTGGAATGTGAACTGGAATGTGAGAGGGAGGCGGGGAAGCCGAGTGGCATGGCTTCAGAAAACGTCAGAGAGCAAGCAGCAGATAGCTCTGTCCCCAAAACTCGAAGGCGCGAAAAGGTCAGGGAGAGGAGGGGGAAAGAGTGGAAGCGAAGGGGTTTATTCCCCTGTTGGAAGAAGAGGAAGGGGCAGAGTTTAGACTCGGCAACTGCAAACTTGGAGTCAGACACGGAGTGAAGGAGCTCCGGAGTGATTTATGTGTTTGAGCAATAAACATGAGATAATTACTGCCGGTGTCTCGCTTCTGCGGGAGAGCCAAGCCATTACAGTCCTGCTTGCCCACTGAAGCATCCCAGCCCATAAGCAGATATGGAGCTCTCTGCTCTGCCCCAGATAACTCTGCCGTGTCAGCAGGGGGCAAGGATGGTGCCTTTGCCCCGCTACGCAAGCTTGTCATCTTTGTCAAAGTCCGGTGTGCTCTGACAGTGACGTTGGCATGACAAGGGCTGGGAGACTAGAAGTCAGGAAATTTGCCCCAGGGAAGAATTTTCAGAAAATCCTTTTGGGGTCCAGAGGACCAGTTGGCATCTCTAGCCTCTGCGAGACACAGTATACAATTTTACACATCACTTGGGAAGACAGGCGAACGAATGACAGTGTACCGGAAGAAGCAAAGATCACCAGTGTTGAAGCAATGATTCTTCAACATCAACTTCGTTGGACTGGTCATGTTTTTTGGAGGCCTGATTATCGTCTTCCAAAGCAATTACTCTATTCCCAAATTAAAAATGGAAAGCATAATGTTGGTGGTCAACAAAAGAGGTTTAAAGACAGTCTCAAGGAAAAACTAAAAAAATGTAGTATAAACACTGATAATTGGGAAACACTGGCCTGCGAGTGCTCCAATTGGAGAACAGCCTTGACCAAAGGTATCATGGGTTTTGTAGCAGGAACCCCCCCCCCCCCATCATTCAGTTTGTACAAACTTCACACACACTCTCACTCACACACTACATACGCTACACTTCTGTTATAAATTCATAGAAAATCAACCATACATCGGATTTGCACTGTTCCACTTTTATTTTACTCCATGAAGGAAAGACTACAAAATGGGGAAGGTTTGATACAGGGCGCCATAATCCCTTGAGCATACCAGCACATCCACAGGAGCCCTGCCCAGTTGCTATGCCAACCCTGATGATCCCAGACAGAAGTCAATCAAGATCACAAAGAACTTGCATATGGGAGTGGATTCAGCACAGACTGGAACAAAGGACAATGATCAGATCTTCCCTCGGGGCAGGAAACTGCGACTACCTTTTGTCTTCAGAAAATGACTCATGGGGAGGGGTAGAAGGGAACCAGCCAGGTGACAGGACACTCAGGTTACCACCACAACTCCTCCCTCAACCCCTCCTTTCTGTAATGTATGCATGATGTTTCTGAGGGTGGGCTTGACCTATGACCTAGAGGATGGGAATTTCAAAAGTTTTTATAAGGTCTTGCACACCATTTTTCTGTGTTTTTCCTCTCTCCTGCGAGTGAGGGGAACACCCTGCTGCAACAGTACAATAAAGGCCAAGCCTACAGGCTGCTGTTTTGCTCCAAGTTATCCTGGTTGGTGTCTTTGTTTTGTCCAAGGGAGCCCTCGGATTTTTCCGGTAACAGTTTGAAGACACTCGAACTCAGGACGCAAGGGAGAAACGCGCTAAGAGGAAGGCACGCTTGGCAAACCCTCACCATGATCAACTCCCGCCCGGAAACCTCTGTCCCCACTGTGGAAGGAAGTGTGGATCCAGAATTGGCCTCCACAGTCACTTACAGACTCATTGTTAAAACCGTGTTTATGGAAGACAATCTTACTCGGCTAAGAGGGATCGCAGAAGAAGAGGAAGCTTGCAGAGGCATCTGAATGGCCACTGGGATACAGGATGATGGCTCAGGGGGGCCTTTGGCTCTTATCCTCCGACGGTCACCCGGGAGGGACAGCTTCCAGGAGGAAGAGTTGACTGCAGTGACCGGAAACATCCAAGAATCTGCAGCCCTTGTTCATCCTGGGTTTCTCCCAGGGTCTCCTGTTTGCCAGCCTAGCAAAGTGTGGGGAAAGCCGCCCTGTGTTTGGCTGCCCCTCCTGGCCCACTTCCTGCTTCCATGCTTCGCGAAATTCAAGGCCACCCTCACTGGGGGGCCTGCCAGGACCCTGGGACGGTGTGACTGAGCGATGGAGGGAGGCCCTGGGGACACAAGTGGTTTGCAAAGACACTCCACTGAGCAGAGCCATTGTGGTTTGCAGTGCAAAGCCCGGGGCTTCCTCAGAAAGGAGTCTGGGGCATGCCAAAGCTCCTCTGCCGTTGCCTGAATGCACAGGGACACAGCGGCTGCTCCATTGTCGGAGGAAATCTGGCATAAACATTGTGTCACCCTCTGCCTTGATTTTGGAGGCTCCCCCTCCCGGCTCTTGACCCTTGCGGTCACGTGGCTGGCACCGGGGACCCGCTCCGCGGCACGTTCACGGGGCTGAAGGCCTAGTCCTCATGCCACCTCCAGCAGGGAGGAGCGTGGGAACGTTGCCCAGAGGTCCCCTCCCCTCGGCTCCATCCCTCTGCTAACAGGCAGAGCAAAACTCGGGCCCCCTGGCTTCGCTCCAGGACATGGTTTTTCCTGTCTGTTTGCAACACAATCTGTCAATCTGCTCCAGTATCAGCTGAACCTGCTTTTGCATCTCGTGCCACCGGTGTGTCCGTCCTTCCGCTGCTGCATGGCAAACGCCCTGGAGGGAGCCCACAGCGGGGCAACGCGGAAAGAGTGGCAGCCCAAGATTGTGGGCAGAGGACAGTTGCCTCCCCCTGTTCCCCACAAGGGCCGGCAGGATTTGGGGAGGGGGTGGAGAGGCAGCGATGCTTCTGGAAGCCACAAGAGGGGAGAACATGTGTTGGAAAACTAGCCCCCTCGGGAGAGAGAGGCCGGCCCCTCTCCCAGGCCCCAGGGGCTTGTTCAGATCCCAACAACATGGATCTCGGGTTCGAATCCTGATGGCAGATTTCCTCCAGGCATCTGGTTGGCCGCGGTGAGAACTGGATACTGCCCTTGATAGGCCCCCATTGGCCTCATCTAGCAGGACTCATCCTCTTTCTTCTTCTTCTTCTTCTTCTTCTTCTTCTTCTTCGGTGATCACTCGTGGCCGAGTAAGATTGTCTTCCACAAACACGGACCTCCTCTCAGTCTTCTCTTCTCAAAGACTCAGAGAATTGTAGAGTTGGAAGGGACCCCCAGAGGTCCTCTAGTCTAACCCCGTGCAAGGCAGGAATCTCAGCCAAAGCGTGTCAAGACAGGTGGCCAGGCTAAACATCTCCAGCCCCCTCAAGGACTCCTCTTAGGACTTGGCTTCCACCCTCTAATCTGTTCCTTGAGACTCTCCCACTCTCAATGTGTGTTCTCCTCCTTCCTTCTTACAGAAAATGGAGGAGTCCAGCTCGGACGGGAGCAAAGGCAGCCTCACCATTGTCAAGCCAGACAGCAACGCCGCCCAGGTAAGTGCTGCACCTGCCCCTGAGCGGCCCCCGCCCTGGCGGAGCATCCTGGGGGAGCAAGCAAGGCAGGGGGCGGCTGGCATCACAGCATCCGCTCAGCGAAAGAGCTTCTGGGGCAAAGGAGCCTTGTAGCTTCATTTCCGCATCTGCTACCCTGGGCTTCTTTGGGACGGAGGCAAAGGGAAGGTTTTTGCTGGAAGATTCAGGGCGGACGAAAGGAAGTCGGTAGCACAGCCTTGACCAAAGGTGTCATGGGCTTTGAAGACACTCAAACTCAGGACGCAAGGGAGAAACGTGCTAAGAGGAAGGCATGCTTGGCAAACCCACACCATGATCAACTCCCACCAACCAATGTCCACACTGTAGAAGGACATGTGGATCCAGAATTGGCCTCCACAGTCACTTACGGACTCACTGTTAAAACCGTGTTTAAACTCACTGTTAAAACTCACTGTTAAAACCGTCTTACTGGGCTACGAGGGATCACCAAAGAAGAAGAAAACAAATTCCTCTGATCTAGAAAGGATCGAAAGAAGCCTCTTTTTGGTGCCCATCACTCATTTGCCAGCTTGTGCCAAGGAAAGCTCACCGTCATTCCAGGCTTCATGATGGCCCTGCTGATGACGGAATCCTGGTCAGCCCCGAAAAGGAGGTGGTCCAGCTTTTCACTGTCCAAGACACTCTGCAAATCAAGGTGGTTCACCTTCTTCCTGGTGTATTTCTGAAACTCATCCTAGGGGAGGGAAAGCACAGTGTGAATCCCGTTGGCAATTCACAATCCGGTTAAAGCAGGACAAATCATGCAGCTATTCATACAAGCCTCCCGTTGCTTTCCCACACTCAACTTCTGCCCTGCTCTTCCAGGCTGAGGGCCGCACTTTAGCATTCTGTGTCCAGGCATGGAGGCTTCAAAGCTGAATCGGATTCAAATGTCCATTCGAGTTTTCCTCAGCTTAATGTTTGCTCTGATTGAGCTTTAAAGAGCTGCTGCTTGGACACAGAACTTTAAATTGCAGACTGTACCGGACTGTCCACTTCCATGAATTTCAGACGTAATGATGATGGCCTAAAAAACTACACCGCGAGCTTTTTGATCCTGAATGGCAGGTGGCTGGACTAGATGACCCCAGGGGGTTTCTTTCCTACTCTAAAATTCCACGATTCTTCCAAACTGGAAGCTTCTCCAGGTATATGAATAGGGTGAGCCTGTGACCTGGACTCAGGAATTAAGTAATTAATTAAGAATTAAGAATGGCCAGGCTCTCCAGGTAAAGCCATCAACAGGTTCCTGCCAGACAGGATTCTGCTGTAGACTGCCCCTTCTGTGATGTATGTATGATGTTTTTTGGGGGTGGTCCTGAGCTACAGAGGGATGCAGGTGGCGCTGTGGGTTAAACCACAGAGCCTAGGGCTTGCCGATCAGAAGGTCAGCAGTTCGAATCCCCGCAACGGGGTGAGCTCCCGTTGCTCGGTCCCTGCTCCTCCCCACCCAGTAGTTCAAAAGAATGTCAAGTGAAGTAGGTAAATAGGTACCACTCTGGCGGGAAGATAAATGGTGTTTCCATGCGCTGCTCTGGTTTCGCCAGAAGTGGCTTAGTCATGCTGGCCACATGACCAAGAAGCTGTCTGCGGACAAATGCCAGCTCCCTCAGCCTGTAAAGCGAGATGAGTGCCACAACCCCAGAGTCGTCTGCGATTGGACCTAACGGTCAGGGGTCCCTTTGCCTTGAGCTACAGGGTGGGCAATTTCAAAAGTCTATATAAGGCCTTGCACACCTTTGTTCTGGGTTCCTCCTGCCTCCTGCGTGTGATGAGTGAGGAAACTGTTGCAACAAGTTAATAAATATAAGGGTTCTTCAACATCATCTTCGTTGGACTGGTCATGTTGTGCAGATGTCTGATTATTGTCTTCCAAAGTAACTACTCTATTCCCAACTTTAAAATGGAAAGTGTAATGCTGGTGGTCAACAAAAGAGGTTTAAAGACTCTCTCAAGGCAAATCTTTAAAAATGTAGTATAAACACCAGCAATTGGGAAACACTGGCCTGCGAATGCTCTAGTTGGAGAACAGCCTTTACCAAAGGTGTCCTGGGTTTTGAAGACGCTCGAACTCAGGACGCAGGGGAGAAATGTGCTTAGAGGAAGGCACGCTTGGCAAATCCACACCGTGAATAGCTCCCACCCTGAAACCAATGTCCCCACTGTGGAAGCAGTGGCGTAGCGTGGGTTGTCAGCACCCGGGGCAAGGCAGGTAATTTGCGCCCCCTAACCCATGGATTTGCGCCCCCTAACCTGTGGATTTGCACCCCCTAACCCTAACCCCCAGATGTTGCGCCCGGTGCGGTTGGCCCCCCCTGCATCCCCCACGCTACGCCACTGTGTGGAAGGACGTGTGGATCCAGAATTGGCTTCCACAGTCACTTACGGACTCATTTTAAAACCGTGTTTATGGAAGACACTCTTACTCGGCTTCGAGGGATTGACAAAGAAAGAAAGAAAACCTCCCTAAGTTTATCCTCTTTTAAAGCCCTCTGAATTGGTGGCATCACTGCCTCCTGTGGGAGTGAGTTCCGCAGGTTCACCAATTCCCGGGTTACTGCCCAGTGAGATGTGGGAGACTCGGCCTGCAGGAAGCTCCGCGATTCCCCGCCTGGCTGCAACCTCTGGGGATGAGAACTTGGGGAAGCTGCCTGGGAGATGCAAAAGGCGCCCACCGTTGTCCGCAAGAGCACGACGTCGGCCTCTTCCAAGTCACAGGGCACGCAGTTGGCCCACACGTCCCACTCGGGCTTCCAGTAGAAGAGGAGGAGGAGGACTCCGCAGGACAGGACGCATCCAGCAAGGCACAGGGCCCTCCGGCACCCTTTAGTCTTGTAGCCAAATATATCCTGGGGGGAAAGATCGGTGTATATCAGTATCAAAGTCCCTGCATCATCAGAGCTGCAGGTGGAGGAAAAAGACAGAGAGGAGTCTTTCTTCCTCTTGCATAATCAGTGCCAGATATACATATGAGCTAAACAAGGTATAGTTCAGGGCCCCACTCTCTTTGGGGGCCCCCAAAATGGATGGACATTTCCAAAATAGAAGATAAAAAACAAATACAATAAAACCTACACGCAGCAACCGTGTTTTGTGTTGCGTAGGCTCCTATGATGTAAGTCAGGCATGTCCAACAGGTGGATCGTGATCTACCGGTAGATCACTGGACGTCTGGGGTAAATCACTGTTAGATCATTGGCTCCCCCAAAAGGAGCTGAACAACCGTGGCTCCCCTAAAAAAAGCTCAACATTTACCTCCTCCCTGAAAAAACTCAACAACTTGGACCTGAACCCCCAAAAAGGGGGTAGATCACTGCCAGTTTTTAACTCTGTGAGTAGATCGCAGTCTCTAGGGAGTTGGCCGCCCCTGATGTAAGTAATGGCCCCCGCCTGCTCCCTCAAATATCCCTGGTTTGCTCCTTTCTATGTATAGGGTGCCTACATTCTGCATGGCCTGGTTGCAGGGCAACATGTGCAAATGGCTTGAGATACCTATCAGGTCCATCAATTACCATATAGGATATATTCAGCACAAAAAACAGCGACCATTTGTTGTGGACAAAGGACAGCTGAACATAGAAAGGGCCCCATTAGCTTCAGGAGCTGAGGGCCACATCAAACCTCAATCCGGCCCTGTGCATAATACTAGTCGAGCCCCTTCCGATTTATTGCTAAAGAGTGAGCTTTCTGGGGCAAAGCGGTGGGCCAAAGGCAAAACTGCTCACCGGAAGAAAAGGTGATAAAATAATGGGTTTTTGTAATAGGTAAGGGTTTGAATAAAAACTCTGCGGGAAGTCAGTCTGGGAAACAAAGTTGCTATCTAATTTGAAGCTAATTTGAGGAGTTTTGGAAACTTCTTAAAAATTATATTTGGGGGGGGGTGAGGGAACCCGCTCAGACACGTGTCTTGAAAGCACAGGACAAGCGGGAAAGTGCTGGGAGCCATGCGCTTTGGCGCAAAGCAAGCAGGAGTGAGGAGAAGCGCCAACCACAGAGAAAAGAGAGTAGCACACTTGTTCTCTCTCTCTCTCAGGACTGGAAGGGCCCTGATCCACCCTTTGCACCTCGAGAGCAGGCACACCGGTCACCTGGCCTCTGCTTTCGTCAAAGCCTCTCTCTATTCCGTTCCAATTGCAGAAACTATTTCTAAATGTGCATCTATCAGGGCATGCCAATGAGCACATGAAGCTGTTAGGCAAATTGGTTTTTATTTGCATTTTGTGTTTTCATCCTGTATTTTTATGCTGCGGACTGCCCTGAGAGCTACACACGAAGGGCGCCATACACATTTAATAAATAATAATAATGATAATGGTCTTCTTTCTGAGAATGGTTTTTTTTTTTTTTTTTGGTGGGGAGGGAGTTGATGTGTCACTCCACTGAAAGCAATTCCCTTACACACAAATATATATTTATATATACTGTATTTTTTGCACCATAACACTCACTTTTTCCCTCCTAAAAAGTAAGGGGAAATGTCTGTGCGTGTTATGGAGGGAATGGCTCCATATATATTTACACACACACACACACACACACACACACACACACAAATATATGAGTGTTTAATCACACTTTCAAACGTTGTCCTATTCCTACAACAGTTTATGTGGAGAAAGACACTCCTTTACAATCCTTTACAAAGGTTTCCCCCCCCCCTTCCTTCCTTCTCCCTTCTGAATTTCTGGGCCCTTTTGGCAACACAAAGGAAAGACATTATTCACACGCAAATTGTAACTGAATCCCAAACCGGGGAAATTTAAAATAAGGTGTCCGTCTTAACAGGCTTCCTTGAAAATCACATCCATCAAAACAATAGGATTTCAAAGAAAATGCACTTATTCCTATCATTATTATTATTTATTAAACTTGTATGCCTCCCTTCATCAGAAGATCACACACGGCAGGTCATTCAGGGTGGGAGCGTTCAAGGGAAATACGCCCCAACCTGAGGAACCACCTCCTCCGGCTGCCCCTGGGATAATTATACAGTGGTGCCTTGGTTTACTACCAGAATCTGTCCCGGAGGTCCATTCGTAAACCAAAACAGGTTGTAACTCAAGGCGCGCTTTCACCAATGGGGCTTCCAAAAAAAATTTGTTCGTAATCCAAAAAAAAGGGGGGGTTGTAATCCAAAAAAAGGTTGCAAACCGGGACACGCACTTCTGGGTTTGACGTGTCTGTAATCCAAAACGTATGCAAACCAAGGTACCAATGTGATGATGATAAGTTGTTGTTGTTGTTGTTGTTGTTGTTGTTGTTTCTACCCCGCCCATGTATTTCTATCCCACTCTGGGCGACTTACAACAAAAGATTAAAAAAAATAAAAACATCAGTCATTAAAAACCTCCCAATACAGATGTCTTGTAAATGTCAGAAGGGATTCCTTTGGCCGCTTCTGAGTGTCCCCAACACAGCATTTATTTATTTGCTAATATTTCTCTCCCGCTTACACTGACAGAAGTCTTAAAGGGGTGTAAAAATGGAGGGGGGGGTGTTGAGAATATTAAAACAGAGAAACCGCTGCAGAGATGCCTGCATTTGTATTCCTGGCGCTCCCCAAACTCAAAACAGAGACAAATAAAACGAGTCAGCGACCCACCAGGAGTGGAAATTCGAAATTAAAGACAATAACTGGCACAACAATTAGCTGCAATCATAGGAAAACCAGTGTAGGATAATGTGCCCAGTTCAGATCTGAAGAGGGTTCCACGTATAGGCAAGAAATTCTGTCTGACTAGCCAGCATTTGGCTGATTTTGAATTTGTTTCCAGTTATGCTTTCTATATTTCATGCTGTCTTTGCGTTTACAGAGGCACCAAAAATCCCCCTTCTGCAAAAAAGGGGGGGAATAATGATGATGATGATACTGTAATAATAATAATACTGTAGTAATAATACTGTAATAATAATAATAATAATAATAATAATATATTTATAGCCACCCATCAGGCTGGGTTTCCCCAGCTACTCTGGGCAGCTCCCAACAGAATATTAAACAGAAGAAAACTTCAAACATTAAAAACAGGGAAGAAAGAAAAAGAAATCAGAGAGCCCTTTTAAAATGTGTGGGGTTTTTGGGAGGAGGGGTTGCTACTGGGAGATTGTTTTCTATTTTGATTGTGTGTTTTGTGGTTTTCTATTTTGATTTTATTCTGTGAACCGCCCTGGGACCTCTGGGTTTAGGGCTCTGGATGAATCCAATTTAAAAAACTGATTTAAAAATAACTGGAGGCGCGAAGCCATGTGCTTGCCGGCCGCAGCAACCCAGTCAGATGGGCGGCAAATAAATGACATTATTATTATTATTATTATTATTATTATTATTATTATTATTATTATTTCCTGCCCACCCCATGCAGCCACTGCCAAAGCCCCCCCCCCGGCCCCCTCCTGCTTCCCAGGCCTGTTGGCTCCTCAATCCCAGCCTCTGCCCCCCGTGTCTCCCTGTCCCCTGGGGGGTCCCCCCTGCCCCCCCCCATGCTGGCACGCACTTGGGGGCATCTGGGCAGTCTCTCGGGGGTCGAGGGGGCCGCTCCGCTGTTGATGAAGCTGATGCTGAAGAGGCGGCCCCGGGAGCAGGCGGTGGCCACCGACGGCGACCGTTTGGCCCCCCAGGGCCAGGGCAGCAACCAGCGGAGCCCCCTTGGCCTGGGCTCCACGGTGCCAGCGGCCGGGCCCCACAGCCAGGAGGAGCCGCCAGGGCAGAATCCGAGCCAGGCAGGGAGGCCGGGGGGCCCAGGGAAGGATGCTCAGAGCGAGGACCGGCCCATCCGTCTCCATCGCCCGCATCCCCATCGCCATGACGACTTGGGCTTCTTATATCGGCACTGCTCCTTTATCCCTTAAGGCAGGCCCCACAAATAAAGAAATAAAAGGGGAGATTCTACTCATGTGAAAACACGCTGATTCTGACGCGCAGCGTAATTCCTGGACCGCCCACAGGCCGGACGGAGAAGGTGATTGGGCCGGATCCGGCCCACTGGCCGAAGGTTGCCTACCCCTGCCTTATGGGGTATCCAAGAGCCATATAGAGTCCTGAAGTGGGTTCCCTATGGCAGGGGTCAGTAACCTTTTTCAGCTGGGGGCCGGTCCACTGTCCCTCAGACCTTGTGGGGGGCCGGACTATATTTTTTTGGGGGGGGGGGATGAACGAATTCCTATGCCGCACAAATAACCCAGAGATGTATTTTAAATAAAAGGACACATTCTACTCATGTAAAAACACGCTGATTCCCGGACCGTCCGCGGGACGGATTTAGAAGGCGTTTGGGCCGCATCCGGCCCACAGACCTTAGGCTGCCCACCCCTGCCTTATGGGGTACCCAAGAGCCCGTCTAGAGTCCTTAAGTGGGTTCCCTATGGGTAGGAGAAAATAACAGAGGCCAACCAGAAAATATTGAGAAGTAAAGCGGCTGGTAAGTCTGATCTTTATTAAACTGTTGCAACAGGGTCCCCACTCTTGGATACCCCATAAGGGAAAAGGAGCAGATTCTGTTTACATTCCTCTGCCTTCAGATATCAGCAGGTGATTAAATGCTTACCTCGAGCTGCTAAAATAAATTAATCCCTTCCTGGTTCCTGCATACCAAGCTCCCGTTAAATGCCAGGAGCAAGCTAGGCTGGTATGGTTGCATTTTGCTGACAGCTTTCGCCTGGCTCTGTGGCAGGATCTTTATCTCTTGCCATCGCCTGCCCTGGCGGGGAGCACCTGCGGGTTCAGCCCTCTCCACTTCAAAAAACGAAATGGCTATTTTATTCCAGCAATGGTTCCACATGGTTCAGGGGATAAGGCCTCTCTGCAAAAGCTATGCTTAATGTGCACAAAACCTTGTCTGGAGGTTTGCATTTGCAGAATGGCTTTGTTTGCAGACGAAATAAATTTAAAAAATTAAATTAAAAAATTGTCCCGTAGCAACTTAGAGGCCAACTAAGAAGGTTCTGGGTCTAAGCTTTCGTGCACACTTCTTCAGATACACTGAAATAGAAGTCACCAGACCTATATACAGTGGACACTGGGGTTGCAAAGGTCATCTGTGTGGGATGCACGTTCGCAACTTGCAGCGTCCACAACCCGCAGCAGTGCATCTGCGCACGTGTGGGTCGTGATTTGGTCTTCTGTGCATGTGCAAAGTGTGATTTAGCGCTTCCGCGCAAGCGCAACTGCCAAAACCTGGAAGTCGCCTGTTCCGGTACTTCCGGGTTTCGGCTGGTGTGTAACCCAAAAAAACGCAACCTGAAGCATCTGCAATCGAGGTGTGACTGTATATAGTGGGAGGGTGGGGTTTTTCTGAGGAGGGTAGTAGAAGATGGGTGATTAACTCAATGGGTATGGTAAACCTGTAGAGGACTGCAATTAGTACTACAGGAAAAAGCAAGGGATAGTATGCAGATTGGGACGCGGGTGGCGCTGTGGGCTAAACCACAGAGCCTAGGTTTGCCAATCAGAAGGTTGGCGGTTCAAATCCCTGCGACGGGGTGAGCTCCCATTGCTCAGTCCCTGCTCCTGCCAACCTAGCAGTTCGAAAGGACGTCAAAGTGCAAGTAGATTAATAGGTACCGCTCTGGCGGGAAGGTAAACGACGTTTCCGTGCGCTGTTCTGGTTCGCCAGAAGCGGCTTAGTCATGCTGGCCACATGACCCAGAAACTGTTCGCCAGCTCCCTTGGCCAGTAAACCCCAGAGTCGGTTCTGACTGGACCTAATGGTCAGGGGTCCCTTTACCTAGTATGCAGATTAGCATGTGTAATGAGACAAGAATCCAATATCTCTATTCAGACCAGGTATCTCCATAGTTTTCAGTTTAGTGATAAGTTGTAATGCAACAACTTGCCTTTCAAGTCAGTTTCTGAAATTCTTTTGCAACAAGACAGGTGCTCTGATATCCTGTATTGAATGTCCTGGGAGTTTGAAGTGTTCTCCTACTGGCTGCTCTGTCTTGTGATTTTTGCAGAGAACAGGAGCAGCTGCAGAAGCTGGGAGTGGGGAGAAGGTGGAGTCTTTGTTAAGATGGAGTCTGGGGTTAATGGACAACTCATCCCTGAGTGCCTGGGTCTGTCTCAGAAGCCACCAGCAGGTTGGGGAAGGGACTTGCCGCTGTCTGTCTCTCTCTCGCTGGGACCAAACAGAGAATAGTTCTGGACTGGACCAACAAGTAAGAACCTAAGAAAACTCGACTGCATTGCTAGTTGTTTAAGAGCAATGGGTTGGCTTGTATTTGCAACATTTATTGTAACAAGTTTAAAGACGGCAAAAAGGGCTCCCAGATGAATCAAAGTAAGGACTCAGCTATACGCCTGCAAATACAGTGGTACCTTGGTTTTTGAACGTAATCTGTTCCAGAAGACCATTCGAGTTCTGAAACGTTCGGAAACCGAAAACTCAATAGCTGACCGCCTCAGGATCTTGTGCTCAGCGGAAGCTGCGTGGCATTTTCGACTTCCGAGACGCGTTCAAAAACAGAAGCATCTATTTCGGGGTTTGTGGCGTTCAAAAACCGAAATGTTAGTCAACGGAAATGTTTGAAAACCGAGATACCACTGTAAAACGTTTAAGTGTGTTGCAAAGTGCAATACACAAATGTGACACTAGATGGCGATGGTGAGCTATGTCAAATTCAATGTTTTTCAAAACTTTTTTTTCAAAAGCATTTTCACAGTGTTTTTTATATGTGTGTAGATTCCACCCAAGAGCCAAGTGGTGGGGATTGTTTTGTAGGTAAGCTCTTCACACTTAGCTTCCACCGTCCGGGGCTGCAGGACAGATTCCTCCAGCTGGAAGGGGGCGGGGAATGAGCCCATTTCAAAAAGCGACTGATGCAGCATGCAGGCAAGGCGGAGGAAAGCCTGGTGGAGGAAGCCAGCAGCGGCGCTGCTGCCCCAGGGGAACATCCGGCCTGCGTGGCACAGCCCTGGCACGGCCATCAAGGCACCGGGTGATGCTCCCAGGTGAGAGAGCAGCCATGAAAAAAGCACACCAAGAACTCTGGCCAATATAAGTTTCAGTAGTGGGAGTGGTCCCTACTCCCAAATCAATAGTCAATTGTAACAAAAACTAATCCATTCAAAAGTATGTATTCTGACAAGGATTACAAAGTCAAATAGAGGTTACAAACTCAAACAGAGATTACAGACTCATAAGGATATGTATAACACAATAATTTGTTACAGTATTAGAGATAAGAGTTTATGAGTAGAGATAAATTCATGTTAGTCCATAGTCAGATTTGACGTGAAGATCTTAGTTTCAATCATTGAGCAGAAGTCAGTTATGGATCAGAAACCAGGACGGGGCCCTGTTTCAATGTATTCACCTTCATCAGCTAATTTTTAAGGGGTCATGTAAGTTGAAGAATTCGTATAAATATATCCTGTTATTTGCAACGTTTCTCAGAGATAACAACTAAGTGTGGTAGATCAACGTGTGTCTTGAGCTTTTCCCACTAATGAAACTTCTATTGGCCAGAGTTCTTGGTCTGCTTTTTTCTTGGTATGTTTAATAACAAGAACTCCAACTTCATTAGAGAGCAGCCAAGGCCTTCGGATGACTCCCAAAAAATGAAGGTGTGGACGGAGCCCTTTCCCCACCTCCAGGATGTGTGGGGAAGCTGTCTCCATCCTTCCACTGGGCAGGGGGGGTGGAAAGAGTTCATATGCTTCTCTCTGTCCCTCACAGGGAAGATAGAGCAAGCTTGTTTTCTGCTGGTTCAGAATCCACCTGACCCAGTGGATTCAAACTGCAAGAAACGAGATTCTGACTCAGCACTGGCGGCAAGAGCCATCCGACTCCCTCCGAAAGTGGTCCACTCTCCTCCCTCGGAGGTTTTGAGGCAGAGGTTGGGTGGGCATCTGCCAGGGTCTTTTTTAAGGTATGGTTCAAGCATGGCAGGGGGCTGGACTAGATGGCCCTTGGGCCCCCTCCAATTCTACGATTTCACTACTGTAGTTAAACTTACAGGCCGTTTCCCATCTCAACAGGGTGTTACTGAGCTCAGTTTGGGGGACTGGGGGGAACTGCCAAAACGGTGAGGCTGATCACCCCAGAAGCTGTGGAACTGAAGAAAACGTTGGCCCGGAAACTCTGGCTCCTGACAGGAGCACCTCTGAATCTCTGGAGGACAGACGTGTTTTTCCATCCAGACCGTAAGAAGCAGAAATGCGGGCAAGGGCTTTGGCTGTGGGGGTACAGTTCTGAGTTAAGTTGCATACCGTTCCTCTAAGAGTTATGTCGGATCATCGTCTGCTATTTGCATATCCTGTTCCTTGCTTTTCCCTTCCCCAAGACTCACTCCTGTATAATATGCTGATGACTCGTCTTGGATGTTACGGTGTTTATATCTCATTCCGTAAGATGCACCACATTCACTGGTCTTCTGCAATCCAAAAGGCCTCACTCTGGTGGCGAGAGTCTCACCCCAGAGGCTGGAGGCACCTGAGGAAGACCTTCTCTGGTGCCCTCAACTCACAGTGGTGGACCTGGTGGTGGTCACCTTGTGGACCTGGAGCTCCCTAGAGGACCCCAGGCTCAGGCAGTAACAGCTGGCTTTGATCAGCAGCCGCGTCAGGAATTTAGCTCAGAAAGTGCCAAACCGTGGAATCCATGAAGGATGAGACCCGCCTGCCCCCAGCTCCTGGCACCAGACAGAAATAGTGCTGGCACTTTCTGGACCAGCTAAAGTTTCCAGAACGCATCCAAGGGCAGCCCCACATGACGGGCATTACAGTAGTCTAGTCAAGAAGCAGCCACAGCATGCGCAACCATGGCAAAAGCCTTGGGCGCAGATGATATCCTCAACGTGCCCCCCAAACATCCAAAAATAACAATTAGAGGTTCAGGAACTCTCCCAAAATGCAAGCCTGCTCTTTAATTGGGAGCCAGGAGGGGGGCTGTCCTTCACTGGGGAGTTAGAAGCAGACGTTGGGTGCCCATCTGTCTGGGATTCTTTAGCTGGCATTTCTCCATTGCAGGGAGTCAGGCTAGGGGGCCCATAAGTCTGCAGTTCTGTGATTCTATGTGACCCCATCAAAGGCGTTTACCCTAAACCCCCAGGAAACATTTGTCCAAAATTAAAGTCGGCCAAACAATCTGCCTAAGGCGCCTGCATCTTCTCTGGATCAAGATTAAATTCATTCTCCCTCATCCAGTCCAGCACTGAGGTTAAGAAGTTGCCCAAGACGGTCTCCTGTCTACCGAGGCAGGAAGAATCACAGAACTGTAGCATCAGAAGGGACCCCAGGGGTCATCAAGTCCAACCCCCTTCAGTGCAGGAATCTCAGCTGAAGCATCCCTGACAGGCATCCGTCCAACCTGAGCTGGATGTCTCACACAGAGCGTGCCCTGTCACCAGCACCCCAGCACAGTCTCTGTGGTGGCTCTTAAAGAATGGAGTGAGGAAGTCAAGACAAGACCCGCAGGGCAGAGGAGGCGTCGCCCAGAACCTCCTTCTACGCCCTCCCTGCAAGGTAGGAGTGGGACCGCTGCAATGCGGAGTCTCCCCACACCCCACACCCCACTCCATACCCAGAAGGACACTGTGATGAATGGTATGAAAGCTACTGAGAGGTCTAGGAAAACCAACACACGCCTCCTGGTATAGATCCCAGGAAGGTGACCCAGGCAGGGCCCAGATCAAAATGGACCTTACAGTCCTGCATTTCATCCAGAACCCCCTGGAGCTGAGGACCCGCTTCCTGCTCAGCCCACCTGGATAGTCTCCTAAGCAGAAGCATTGCATGCTGCAACCTTTTGCTGCAGTCCCCCTTTTCATTCTCGGCTGACTCGCCTGGCCTGAACCCACCCTTTTTAAAGGGGACACATCCACCTGTGGATTCCTGCCAAAGCCTTGAAATGCACAGGGAGAAAAAAGCAAGCCGTCCAGTGTCGTCCCGTCCCCTCCCAGCCCCAGCCCCTCGGTTGTTGCTCAGGGGCGCTTTCCAGGGGCACCCAGGGAGCAAGCCTTCTGGAGCCAAGAGCAGGAAAGAATTCCTGAGATTCCTGGAAGCACAGCTGATTTGGGAAGCCAGAAAGCTCAGTTCTCCGCTGCCTCTTACCAGCTCATCCTCCTTTCCCTGGTTGAGGAGGTGGCGGTGGTCCTTCAGAAGGTCTTCCCCCATCAAACTTGGCGGCTGTCAAGCAGTCCAGGCGTCCTCTCCCCCAAGGATGGCAGCAGCAACCGATGCTCCGGCTGATCTGAACTCGGGGCAGAGCAGTCACTGTCTCCATGGTGTTGCCGCCTGCCTTTCAGAGCACACGCCTTCTTTTAGCCCAACCTGCAGTGGGGAAAAACCTGTTCCAGCCTCTGGAGCCTTCCAGCCTTTCTCTCTCTCTCTCCCTCTGGTGTTATGCAAGACCCTGCAGGAGACACCTGAGGAGGGATGCCCTGTCCAGGTGCCCGGGTGCCCTTTGACCCTTCACCACCTCTGCCCCAGACAGAAATTCCAGCCTGTTCACTGGACTCCTGTCGCTCAGCTCTTTGCTGCCTCACCCTCAGCCCTTCCAGCTGAAGCATCTCAGAGCCCCATCTTGGAAGGAGAAGAGCGGAGAGATGTGTAGGCGCTGTGCATTTGAAGCACCCCCCCCCAAAAAAAAAAGAAAATTCAGGGAACGGTGGTTTACCAGAGCTACAACTCCCAACACCCTTAACAAACTACACTTCACAGGATTCTTGGGGGGGGAGGGTCTTTTGAGAGGGAGGGATATAATATTTTAAATATTGCTTATGATCGACATTTGACATCCTTTTAAACGTGTTGTGGGGGATTATTGGTTTGTTCTTTTCTTGTTTTTATTACGTATTTTGTGTTTTTAGCTGGTATCTTTATGTTGTGAACCTCCCTGACATCTATGAGTAAAGAACGGTATACAAATTTTAATAATAATAATAATTTTGTAAATGTTTTTATTAATTTTTCCAGTATAACAATAAGCACAACCCCTGGGAGGGATATAAATTGAATAAATAAGGGAGAAAATGTGCTCTGAATGTATGGTGTGCGATCGACGGAAGCTTCATATTTCCAGTTCCATGGAGTTTGCAAAAAAAGGGGAGGCTGTTATGGACCCTGACAGACCATAATATGTTACCCAAGAACTCTAGGTGGTCATCCCGGCCTGGAAAGCAGGATGTGGTGTGACAGACTGAACTGCAGAGACAAGACATCGCAGAAAAGGGTTGGCTGATAATAGACACCCATTTTATTTGATAAAAGAGCTGGAAAAGATGCTCAACTCTCTGGCATCCAAAGCCCCCCCCCCCCCCCCGCTCCTTCCTGCCTTTGCAAAGCTCTCCTCCAGCTTGGCTAATAGTCAGGGAAGTGGTGAAAGGTTGGGAGAAATTCCAGGCCGAGATTCCCTGCCCTCAGCCTTTGGCTCAGGTGACTTGGAGGCAGCCTTCCTCAAGGACCTCCCTTGGAGTGGGGGCTCTTCCAGGACTCCATAGGAGGGACAAAGAACATCCAGAGAGCCCTGCAGGATCAGGCCAGGGGACCACCTAGTCCAGTCTGCTGCTCTCACAGGGAAACCTGCAAGCAGGATTCGGGCCCAGGACCAACTCCTGTGGTCTCTAGCAACTGGGATTCAGAGCAGAGCCATCATGAATTTGTCTCATCTTCTTTTCAAGCCATCCAAGTCGGTGGCTGTCACTTCCTCCTGCAGCAGGGAGTTCCATAGTTTAACTACTGTATTTTTCGCTCCATAAGACACACTTTTTCCTTCCTAAAAAGAAAGGGGAATTGTCTGTGTGTCTTATGGAGCGAATGCGTGTCCCTGGGGCAAAAAGCAGAACATCCTTTTTTCTTTTTTTTTGAAAGAGGGGTGTTGAAACAAAGCCACTAATTGGCAAGCGATCGGGGAGGGAGATAAGGGACGCTAGCGATAAAGGAGGCTGCCTGGGAGGGGGGAGGTAAAGAGAAGCGAACTTGCAAGGAGAGGAGACAGGAAGACTAAATCAATGAGGAGAGAAATTAGAAGAAAAGGAGGAGCAAAAAACTGCTCCAGCTAAGGAGAAGACACTAAGGCAAACAAGAGGGAAGGGGGTGTTGAAGGGATGCAGCTGATCGGTGGGATCGGGAGAGAGATAAGGGACGCTAGGGATAAAGGAGGCTGCCTGGGAGGGGGGAGGTAAAAGCCCATGGATCCTCAGGATTTTTACATTGAGTCACCCCAAATTCACCATCACATAGCATGTCCATGGCTACAGCCTACAAGAAAATCACACACCCACTGTTTCCTGGGGCCGCAATGGTGCAAAAATGTGGTTACAAAGCACAGATCCACACGGATCCTCAGGATTTTGTCATTGGGGCTACCCCAAACTCACCGTCAAATCACATGTCTGTGGCCACAGCATGAACCACAAAAATCATACATCCACTGTTTCATTTAGAATATTTTTTCTCTTGTTTTCCTCCTCTAAAAACTAGGTGCGTCTTATGGTCAGGTACGTCTTATGGAGCAAAAAATACGGTATGTGCTGCATGGAGAAGCCCTTCCTTTTAGCATTTCTGTTGCCCTTTTCAGGAAGCTTCTTCCATCTCCCCAATGTCCTTTTTGAGGCGAGGTGGCCAGGATTGGACACAAACGCTTTTCCTGCTTTCTGCCAAATGAGCCAGCACCCAGTTCCACACGACTCCCATCCCTTGCCCTTCCCTGCCAGGGTGCCCATCCCGCCCGCCCACCTCACTCTCTGCCTCCTTGTCTCCTTTTAAGATCTGTGTGCTCAAGAAAACGGAGGCCAAGGTGGTGCCAGCCTGAAGGGAGGAGCTGCCCTCGCCGCTGCTAATCCCTTTGAGCACCTGAGATTTGATCTCCCTGTGAGGATCTGATCTCCCCCGTGAGGATCGGTTTCCTTTCGGCGAGGGCCAGCAAAGGTCGTGGGCCAGGAATCATCAAGGGTGGCAAGGCAGGACTGCCAAGCAGGTCTGGGCTGTGGGAGAGAGATGTCGACACCTGGGAATGTTGAGGGTGAGGAATTAGGAGCGAAGTGCAGATTGGGCAATTGGCACTCATCCCCTGTGACTCACCTGGGCCTCACCTGAGCGGGTAGAGAAAACAGGTCTGGTGCCAGCATGAATTGCCCACCATTCACCCTAAACCACTCGGGGCAGGTTGCAACAATAAAACACAACAACAAAAACAAGAAGTTTGAAACGACTTACAATCACAGAAATCCTCTAGTTGTGAACGACCCTTCTTTGGGATTTTGCCATCCTGTAATGCTATAAAGTACGACAAGGATGTATATTGTCTCCCCGTTTATTCAACTTATGTGCAGAATTCATCATGCGAAAGGCGGGGCTGGATGAATCCCAAACCGGAATTAAGATTGCCGGAAGAAATATCAACAACCTCAGCTATGCAGATGACACAACCGTGATGGCAGAAAGTGAGGAGGAATTAAAGAACCCTTTAATGAGGGTAAAAGAGGAGAGCGCAAAATATGGTTTGAAGCTCAACATCAAAAAAACGAAGATCATGGCCACTGGTCCCATCACCTCCTGGCAAATAGAAGGGGAAGAAATGGAGGCAGTGAGAGATTTTACTTTCTTGGGCTCCATGATCACTGCAGATGGTGACAGCAGTCACAAAATTAAAAGACGCCTGCTCCTTGGGAGAAAGGCGATGGCAAACCTAGACAGCATCTTAAAAAGCAGAGACATCACCTTGCCAACAAAGGTCCGAATAGTTAAAGCTCTGGTTTTCCCTGTAGTGATGTACGGAAGTGAGAGCTGGACCATAAAGAGCTGGACCATAAAGAAGGCTGATCGCCGAAGAATTGATGCTTTTGAATTCTGGTGCTGGAGGAGACTCTTGAGAGTCCCTTGGACTGCAAGAAGATCAAACCTCTCCATTCGGAAGGAAATCAGCCCTGAGTGCTCACTGGAAGGACAGATCCTGAAGCTGAGGCTCCAAGACTTTCAGCGCTCATGCATGCACAGAAGTGCAAAATGACGTCATGTGCATGCGCAGAAGTGCCTAATCGTGTCACACGTGTGCACAGACGCAGTGCTGCGGGTTGCGAATGTGCCCCCCACATGGATCACGTTCGCGACCCGAGGTATGACTGTAGTTAATTAATTAATAAGGGACGTGGGTGACGCTGTGGGTTAAACCACAGAGCCTAGGACTTGCTGATCAGAAGGTTGGCGGTTCGAATCCCCGCGACGGGGTGAGCTCCCGTTGCTCGGTCCCTGCTCCTGTCAACCTAGCAGTTCGAAAGCACGTAAAAGTGCAAGTAGATAAATAGGTACCGCTCTGGCGGGAAGGTAAACGGCGTTTCCGTGTGCTGCTCTGGTTCGCCAGAAGCGCCTTAGTCATGCTGGCCACATGACCCAGAAGCTGTACGCCGGCTTCCTCGGCCAATAAAGTGAGATGAGGGCCGCAATCCCGGAGTCGGCCGGGGTCCCTTTACCTTTTAAGGCTAGTAAGGGCATTGCTTTATCAAGCCCAGAGCTGCTTCCTCCATTGCTGAGCGCTGGAAGGTTCAGGACAGACGAAAGGAAGGGCTTCTTAACTCAGCGCAGAGTTCAGCTGTGGAACTCCCTCCCACCGGTGGCAGAGATGACCACTACCCTAGATGGCCTTCAAAGAAGACTGGACCAATTCCTGGGTGGCTCCTAGCCGGGAAGGCCGCGCTCTGCCTCCATAGCCGAAGGAAGCCCTGCTCCGGAATGCCAGTGGCTGGAATCCACAGGAGAGGCCCAATCCTGCTTGCAGGGTTCCCCGGGGGCCCCCTGTGAGCAAAGGCTCCTGGCCTGGATGGGGCCGCAGGGGCTGGTGCCATCAGCCTCTTCAAATGTTGTTGTGCATTTCGCAGAAGATTTATTGGTCTGACTCAGCGCTGCTTCCCTTCCCAGGAACCGGGCAGCGCTGCTGACACAGACAGACTCCCAAAGCAGCAGCGCAGGCTCTTCCTGAGAAAGAGGTCTTGGGCTGGATCCTGCCCACGCTGTGCCAGAATCTGTATCCCAAAGCAGCTGTGCAAGGCAGCAGCCGGGACCAGGGCAGCCCACCTTCTGGGCACGGCCAATCCGTCAGCTGCTGTAGCTGCTATTTCCGCACGGCCGAGGGGTGGGCTAGAGGACCTTTGGGTTCCCTTCCAGCTGTCTGGTTCTATGAGTCTATGTGGGCTGTAGCCTTTTAAATTGTGCATTTCTCCCCCCACTCCTTGGAGGAAAAAACATTTTACTTACTTTGTGGAGTAGACGGGAATAATATTAAAGAATATAAAACTGTGCGAAAAAACGACAGTATAAGCAGTACAATGAGAATGTTTGGAAGACTCGTTTTGTCAGAAGTCTTTTTTATTTAAGTGTTTATTTAAGTATTAATTAAGTTTATATGCACGTAAATCTGCTTTTCCTTCTTTCTTTTTTCTGTATTTTCTTCTTTTCTTTCTTCTTCATTGTAATTTCCTTTTTGTAGTATGAGATTGTAAATTCTTTGTATATGTGTGTAATTTAAATTAATAAAGATTATTTAAAAAGAAAAAAGAAAAAAATATTTACACAAACGTACACTGATAAACAAGAATTACATCTCTCTTAAACTTGTGCCGCCAGAGTCCAACCTCTGTCTGCCATGCTTTCCACAGGTGCTGCTGGATGTAGTTTTGTTTCTAGACAGGTTAGGTGAGTATTCCTGTCCGAAAGGAAGTTCACCTGAGCTTCGAGGAGCCAAGCCAGGCAAGGCGCTTGGGAGATGTGTGACTGGCTCTGTCCTTGCGGCTGAGAGCCACTCCTGGCTGTCCCAGCTAGGGATCCACTAGCCGGGAATCTTGCACGGCGGGGGGGGGGGTGGACTGCACGGCCCCTGGGGTCTCTCCCAACTCCAATTCCATGGTTCCATGTTTATTTATTTTTTATTTTAACATATTTTTATTAGTTTCCACACACACACACACAAAATCCTTACATTAAAGGAAAAATAAAAACACAAAATAAAACATAGCAACTGTATACTCAATCAATATTAACATTGTGGGGTTTCTTGAACCCCCCAACTTCCCTCTATTCCTTCCCTTGGTTCCATTGTATTAACTTCATTCATACATGTCTATAGAATCTTTATCTCTAATTCCCTCCAAATTTAAACATTGTCTATCACATTACAAGTGTTTCCCCCCCCCCCCAAAAAAACCCTGCTAATGTATTAACTTGCATACATTGCTTTTGTAAAGCAAGAAGCCTGATTCTGTGATTTAACAGAAGTGTCAGCGAGCGACAGCTCACGTGGGGAATCGTTTTGGCCCCCTAGGTTCTCCCAGGTGGTGTTCCTCAGGGGGCCATTTGACATTTGCCCGAAATGACAAAGCGAAAAATTGGGGGGGGGGGGAATTCCAACAAAACAAGAATGGCAAGATAGATTATTTAGTTATGTTGAATTGGCAAGATGGACAGATGCGATCAGAGGTTATAGCAAACAAACATTTCAAAAAGATTGGAAGAAATATAGTGATTACCAGGAAAAGCAAATTACTACTACAGTCTTAGCTTGTGACTGGGCTTTTAGTGCTGCAGTTCAAGCCCTCTGGATTCAATCACCAGCCGAAATGGGACAAGGGCTTCTGGGAAATGATATACAATGAGATGAAAAAGATGTTGAAATATACGTTTGTTAAGAAACCAGAGGCTCTTCTTTTAGGTATACTAGGAAATGAAATAAATAGAAAGGATTGTAAACTTTTTCAATATGCAGTAACAGCAGCGAGAATACTACTGGCCCAAAAATGGAAACAGGAACAATTGCCGACGCTCGAAGAATGGAGAATGAAATTGATGGATTATGCAGAACTGGATAAACTAACAGGAAAGATCAGATATATACAATATCAAAAGTTCATCGAAGACTGGGGAAAATTTACAGATTATCTGAAATGTGTATGTGATGAGCAAATAACGCTAGCGGGATATCATAGAATCAAGAAGCTCTGTGAACGTTATTGTATTGATGAAAACCTAGAGGTGAAGGTTTATAAAATGCAATATAAAATTAGGAAATGCATTTTAAAAAATTTGAATAATGGATGATTGTTAGAGAGGTTGAAGGAAGTCAAAAAGGGAAAATACGTGACAAATTTAGATTAGATATTATAAATGTATGTTGGAAAATTTAATACAAAATATTTTTTTTAAAAAAAGAAATGGGACAAGGGTCCTCGTGCCGCCATGAAAATTCAGTCCTCTGACCGCTGTTTTCAGCGCTGGAAGCAGGTGGGGGCAGGGCAGGTGGGGCACAGAGCTTGGGAATCCCCGCTCACATGCTCCCGGTGACACGGGCGGCGCCAGGAACAGAACTCCTGCGTAAATGGGGATTTCCCTGTGCCTGCTGAACGCAGTTTTGCTGAAGAAGACATTCCCTGAGGTGTGGCCCAGTTGCTCATGGAACAATGGTATATCTGAGGAAGCTGGCTCTGGGGGCGGAGTGACTCCCCTGTGAGGAATCATAGAAGTGTTGGAAGGGACCCCAGGGTCATCTAGTCCACCCCCCTGCTCTGCAAGAAACATACCGCATTTACACTAATTGAATGCACCATTGAATCGAATGTGCACCTCTATTTTCTAAACCTTGAGACCAAGGAAGAATCTGCTGAGGAATGTATATGCACCATCAAATCTAACCTGCACCCTAATGTTTGCGACATAATTTGGCCAAAAAAGGTGTATATTACACTCGAGAAAATACGGTAGCTACAGAATTCCTGGCAGGAGGCCCGCTTAAAATCTGCTTAAAATCTCAAAGGAAGGGGAGTCCACCACTTCTTGTGGGTGTCTGTTCCACTGCCAAACAGCTCTTACTGTCAGAAAGTTCTTCCCGATGTTCAGTTGGAATCTCCTTTCTTGTACCTTGAAGTCACGGGTTCGAGTCCTGCCCGCCAGCGCAAGAAAGGGGGTGGCTTTGGGGAAGAGTTTGCATGGCACTCCTTCTTCCTCCTGCTGTGAACTCATGACTTGTGCTGCATCCCGTCATGGAAGGAAGCAGGTTCATATACATTCAGATCCTCTGAGCCCTACAAGCCCCTGTGTGGCAAGATGGGACCCAAAGGAGAAGCTGGGGCAGCCCCTGTCCCGGTCTCCTCTTTCCTGATCCGGCTCTTTGTCATCGCGTGAGGTCACACCCGCCCCTCCACCGACAGCCCAGGTGACTCCCAGGCTGGCAAGCAACTGCCTGCTTTGCACAGGTGTGTGAATCAGGGACTGGCAACCCTGTTTGCCCTCTGGGTAGCCGTGCGCCTCTTTCCTGCCAGCCGGCAGAGGGAAAGCTGGAGTCCATCCCTGGCAGGAATATTCCGCTTGCTGCCCCTGATAGGATTAGGGGCTTGAGAGGATGACCTGCTCCCTCCCTGCCCTGAGGCGCTTGAGTGTAGGAGGGACTATGCCAGATTGGTCAAACTGGTTGGGCTGGTGGAGATTGCCTTGAACGGCCTGCCGCCTGGCAAGAGCCCTTTGCTTTCTCTCCCCGGCTCTTCAAGGGAAGAAAAGGGCGTCCCGTGCCCAGTTGATTTCCTCTATGCAAATCCTCTCTTTTCCTCCACGCTTGCCTGCCAATCAGGATGTGAAATGCACAAGCCGATTAACTGGCCTAATTACCAGGGTTGTGTTTTCCAGCTGCACTTTCCCATAGCTTTGGATCTCAACCTCAAAGCCGGCAGAGAGGAGCTGCTCCTTCTTCCTCTCCTTCTTGGGCAACTGAGCAGAAGTGAGACACCTGCGCGTTGCTCCTCTAGGTTCTCTCCCCCCGCCCACCCCCTCTGCCCCCTACCTCTGCTGCAGCCCCTTGTGCTTCTAAAAACAGGGAGTCTTCTTCTTCTTCTTTGGCGATTCCTCGTAGCCGAGTAATACTGTCTTCCATGAACACGGTTTTAACAGTGAGTCCATAAGTGACTGTAGAGGCCAATTCTGGATCCACACGTCTTCCACAGTGGGGACATTGGTTCCTGGGCAGGAGTTGATCACGATGTGGATTTGCCAAGCGTGCCTTCCTCTTAGCACATTTCTCCCTTGCGTCCTGAGTTTGAGTGTCTTCAAAGCCCAGGACACCTTTAGTAAAGGCTGTTCTCCAACTGGAGCGCTCGCAGGCCAGTGTTTCCCAATTGCTGGTGTTTATACTACTTTTTTAAAGATTTGCCTTGAGAGAGTCTTTAAACCTCCTTTGTTGACCACCAGCATTACACTTTCCATTTTTAAGTCTGGAACAGAGTAGTTGCTTTGGAAGACGATCATCAGGCATCCGAACCCTCTTCAGGCCTAGGCTATATAGCAGCACAGAGCAAGGAAAATTCCACCCGTTTGGCCTCCAGCAGCCCTCCTGGTTGCTCTCGAGTAGACACAGCAGAGACAGAGCAGCCGGGTGTTCCTGGCTCAGGAAGGCGGTTCCTGGAAATGATATGCAGTTGAGAGAAAAAATAAAGGAACCGGGGTGGAGAGAAGTCATAGGATTGTTTGCTGTAGTTGTTACGTTTGTTGTTGTTTGTCTTTTCTTTCTGTTATTTTTGTTATATTATATATAATAAAAGGAAGGTGGTTCTTGCTCAGGCTGAGTGGCTTCCCTGCATTGCTGCAAGAGGCTTTCCTGCCTCTTGTGGGCTCTGCACCCCCTTACTAGCACCCCCTTCACTTCGTGAGGCCCAAAGGAGAGTGTTATGTACTGAGATGAATAGGATCCAAAAGGCAGCAGTCTGATTGGTCCTAGAACAATGCAGCAGTATGATTGCTCCGCAGGAGCCACCCAATCCAGCTCCAGGTGGAAGTGAATCCACAACCTGATTGGCCTACAGGAGAATCCCAGAATTAGCCAATCACGTGCAGCCCATTGTGTAAATAATGTATATAAAGCAGATATTGTGGGGGACCTTCCATTCCTCCTCACCACTATGAGCTGAACAAAGAGCATGAAATCCACTCTCGACTCCGAGTTTATTTCAGAGAGCTTTGCAGCAGCTGGGCCAGGCCCAAGCGGGGATCCCATCCGGTGCAGGATCCTGTCCTTGCAGCAACAGGGATTCAGAGGTAGGCTGCTCCTGCCACAGAGGTTCTGCTGTCTCGGTCTATCTCTGTACACAGAGTTCCACTGGATCAGGTCCATGGCTCAGGTGGTCCAGCAACCTCTTCTCTCCGTAGACAACCAGGAGCCCCAAAGGGACTTGCAAGCAGATCTCCCCACCTGCAGGTCCCAGGAAGAAGCTTTATTCAGAGACTTGTCCATGAGTCCCCACGGCTCTCCTTGCCCCTCTCCCCCCCCCCCCGCCCCACTGCCACAAACTATGGTCTGATTCCAAGGCTGCTTCCAGACAGTCGTCATATCGAGAGTGAGATGGAGCCGAAAAGGAAGAACTTCAGGCTGTGCCAATAAACTGCATCTGGTGTGCTTCTGCAACAAACTCACTTTTTTATTTTTTAGAAAAATCAAGGTTTCTTAGGGGTGACAGGAGATTGCTCTGGAGCAGGGCAGGGTAACAGCGTGAAGTGACGTAGGATAAACTCCTCGCATGCAGAACCTGCTACTCTGCCTGCTTTGCCACCTCCACCACGGGCAGAGAAGCAGAGCTGGCATCAGTGGTCATTTGGGGCAAGATCGCGAGAGAACCCACAGGCTCCGCAGGATCTCGTGCCGTTTCAGACTCGATTCTGGCACCGCTTCTGTGCTGGTGGTGGAGGTGGCAGGCTGGCCAGCTGGCCACGCACAGGGCTGCCATCTTGAGGGCTTCTAATGGCATCTAGTGGCAGAGCCAGCTCTGGCCTCCCAAGCTTTGTCCAAACAGCCATGGCCTGTGCCTCTCTGTCGGCGGAGGAATCCTGCCCTCAGGGCTGTCCCTTGCCGCTGCTAATGGCACCCACTTTTGACCAGGGAGCAAGGAGGAGCAGACACGGCAACCTCGCTTCAGACGCTCGGTCCGCAGATGGGCTCTTCGTGGCTCACAAACGCCGGGTTGCCGTAAGCCGCTCCAAAGCCAGCCACGTGAACCGCGTCGGGGCTTGCGGAGTCCGTTCGGTTGAGGGGTGGCCAAGAGGGGTCCCTCTCCAGGGCCCTCCGCAGCTTCTTGTATCGGCTCCCGGACTGGTACCCAGAGGCTCTCTTCAGAAGCGCCCACAGGGCTCTGTTCTCAATGACGGCCTCCTGCAAGAGAGAAGGGAGGATCAGGCCCTTGCGTGGGGAAAAGGCAGAGCAAGCAGAACTGAAGCCTCAGGAGGCCCCATATTCATATAATAATAATAATAATAATAATAATAATAGTAGTAGTAGTAGTAGTAGTAGTAACAATAATAATAATAATTTGTGTGTGGGAATGGAGTGATTGCTTTTGTTATTGAGTCATGTGTTTTGTGTTTTCATCTTGCATTTTTATCCTGTGTCCTTCGGACGAATGGCTGTTGGCATAAAGCTGATATAGATAGATAGATGATATAGATAGATACAGTGGTGCCCCGCAAGACGAATGCCTCGCAAGACGGAAAACCCGCTAGACGAAAGGGTTTTCCATTTTGGAGGTGCTTCGCTTCCTATGGCCTTGCTTCGCAAGACGAAAATGTCTTGCGATTCCTGGGGGGTTTTTTTCGCTCCCCACCCCCTTTTTCTAAGGCACTAAGCTGCTAATAGCCTTTTAGCAGCTAATCCGCTAATCCCTTAAGCCTTTAATAGCCGCTAAACCGCTAATAGCGCTAATCCGCTAATGGGCTTGCTTCGCAAGACAAAAAAACCACTAGACGAAGAGACTTGCGGAATGGATTCTTCTTGCGAGGCACCACTGTAGATAGATAGATGATAGATAGATAGATAGATAGATAGATAGATAGATAGATAGATAGATAATATTTATCCATAGCCTGCTTTTTCCCCAGCCCAGGAATCAAGGGCAGCTTCTGCAGATAAAACAGAAAGTGCCAAAAACTGAGATGATCATGAAAATGTAACTGAACACGACCAGAATTAAAATACAGTGGTACCTTAGTACTCAAATGACTTGGCTCCCAAACAAATTGGCTCCTGAGCGCCGCAAACCCGGAAGTAAGTGTTCCGGTTTGCAAACGTTTTTCAGAAGCCAAATGTCCGGCACGGCTGACGTGGCTTCTGATTGAGTGCCGGAAGCTCCTGAAGCCAATCGGAAGCCGTGCCTTGGTTTCCGAACGGTTTCGTGAGTCGAACGGACTCACAGAATGGATTAAGTTCTAGAACCAAGGTACCACTGTATGGATTTCAAAGCGATCCATTCAAAACACAGGCAGCCACGATAACTGCAGTTGGGAAGAACCTCCTTGCCATTCTTGGGGTGCAGCCGGGACAAGCCCTGTATTGTGGGATGCGAAACACAGGTAGCAGTGAAGTACAACATTCCTAGAGTGGACGTGCAAGGGGATGCTTGGTTCAGCCAGTAGAAAAACTTCCTGTTTCCTCCTGAGCTGGGACAGACTGCCTCTGCATGTGACCAGAGATGGGCATGACCTTACCTGTCCAGGTAACACAAAAGGGCAGGTCACAAAGCCCTCTCTCTCTGTCTCTGACTCCATTTATAAAATAAGCAACATCTCTTCAGCTTCCATCCAACAGAATACAAATGAACCATCTCCTTATCGGATAGATTCTACATGTTTATAGTTGTTTATAAACTGTGAACTGACTGAATGTGAGTAAACTTCTTTTATACTTTTTACACAAGACTGTGGTGTGTCTATTCCTTTTAAAGAGGAGTAAAGGGGATTACAGGGATGTGGGTGGCGCTGTGGGTTAAACCACAGAGCCTAGGACTTGCCGATCAGAAGGTCGGCAGTTTGAATCCCCGCGACGGGGTGAGCTCCCATTGCTCAGTCCCAGCTCCTGCCAACCTAGCAGTTCGGAAGCACGTCAAAGTACAAGGAGATAAATAGGTACCGCTCTGGCGGGAAGGTAAACGGCGTTTCCGTGCGCTGCTCTGGTTCGCCAGAAGCGGCTTAGTCATGCTGGCCACATGACCCGGAAGCTGTACGCCGGCTCCCTTGGCCAGTAAAGCGAGATGAGCGCTGCAACCCCAGAGTTGGCCACGACTGGACCTAATGGTCAGGGGTCCCTTTACCTTTACCTTAAAGGGGATTACCAGGAATCTTCTATTGAAAGGCTAAAACTAGCCTGCTGCAAGCTAACCGCTGCACATTTTAAAAGGGGAATGTTAGAACTATTCTAAGTTATAGAACCTGCTAGCACAAGTTAGGAAGGATATTATTCAACGATATATCTTCTCCTGCCTCCCTGAACATTCCCACACGTATCCCAAGAGGAGGAGGAGGAATGGCCTGGGCTCTCACCCCCCCCCCTGCAGCCCTTCAGGGGGCCTTGAGCAGCCTAGGCGGGGGAAGCCAATGGATCCAACTCACCTCGACGACCAGGGAGACGGCGAAGGTGATCAGCAGCAGGCCCAGCAGGGAGAATCTCCAGAGGATGGGAGTGCAGACAAGCTGGGGGGGGGGGGATGGAGGCAGAAGCAGGTCAGAGACATGGGAGGATGGAGGGGGAGAAGGCACATCCAGGGCAGGGGGGGGCACTGCCAGCCATGCCCCCTGCCAAGCATGCCCAGTGCAAAGACCCCCTTTCCATGCCCACTTTGCAGTCTCTCCCCCCCCCCCCCCCGCCTCTGGGATGCTCTATTTTACTCCAGTGGGTGTAGTTGCATCACTTGCTGTTATCATTTATTTCAATTTAATTTCATGTATTGCACTTATATCCTGCCTTTCATCCCAAGGGCTCAAGGGGGTGGGCATGGTTCCCCGTCTCTAACCCCACCCCCCACAACAGCCCTGTGAGGTAGGGTCAGGCTGAGAGGCAGGGGCTGGCCCACCCAGGGAGGCAGGATTCGAAAGTGTGTCTCTCCCAGGTCCCTAGCCCAGCTTTCCTAGCAGCTAAGCCCACCAACTCTCCTGAGCATCAGTGTTACAAAGACACCATTCTTCATTTTTATGCTTGTTATTAACTAATATTCCTGAATCGCCTTCTCCACGTGTCTCGAGACAATTTACAAATGCACCGTAAAAACAGTTAAAAATGGGTGTTTTTAAAAGCGGTGCAAAACAGAACGGTGCATAATTTCCCTTGCTTTAAAATCTAAGGTAGAGGCCTCTGCAAGGAGCAGAGGGGAAACCTCTGTTATGAGGCCACCTAGTGGCTGCCTTTGCACACTGCAGGTTGTTGAGATGGCTTGGGGGCCACCACCTGCCCTGAATCTGGCCCTCAACCCACTCAGGGGTGGAGCTAGTGATTAATTGTGCTGTTTTTAAACCCCAGTTAAACATACGTCTGGGATGACAGCAAGGGAAGGAGATGCTCAGGAGATCAGATCCTGCGGGGGTGCAGGATTTTTTTTTAAGTATTTCTTTCATAAGTTTTATACACTGCTGGACTGTAAAAGGGGGAGACCCTCAAAGTGGTTTATTTAAAAAAGAAAAAAATGATCCCGAAAAATTCACAATGCTTTAAAACGTGTGAAAAGTTAAAATGCTAAACCAGGTTAAAATTCTAAATAACTTCCTAAGCATCTGGGCAGGAGGATTATTTTAAGGGAGGGGGGTGTTAAGTGGGGCCCCTCCCACATAGGAACCTTATAAGCTGCCTGAAAGAGGGCTCTGCAGGGCTCTAGGGAGGGGTCTCATGCCAGGCCTACAGGGAGACCCCCAGAGGGGCAGCGGGAGGGGGGGGGACTCGGGACGAGCTGCAGCACTTGGGGCGAGGGGGGGCATTTCTACTCACATCCATCGTGGCATAGAGACCCTCGATGTGGGCAAAGAGGAAGAAGAGGCAGACGCCCAGCTGCAGCGCCAAGACCAGGACAAAGACATCTGGAAGGAAAAGGCGGTTGGGGGTGAACTGGGGGAGGAAGGCCGTTGGGGAGAGGGGGACACAGAGCCATGGAACTGGAGAGTCGGGGGTCCCCAAAGGTCATCTAGTCCAAGCCCCTGCAATGCAGGAATCACGGGGAGTTGAGAGAGGGCCTGGGGGCTTCAGCAGCCTGCAGAGCTGGCAGGGAGCAGGCTTGTTTTCTGGGTGGGATCTGAACTGAGGGATCTGAAGACCAGGAAGATGAGGAAGAACTTTCCAAGAGGAAGAGCCCATTGCATAGTGGAAGGGTCTCCTCAGGAGGTGGTGGACTCTTCTTCCTTGCAGGTTTCGAAGCAGAGGCTGGGTGGCCCCCGGTCATGGATACTTCCGCTGAGATTCCTGCATTGCAGGGGGTTGGACTGGATGACCCCCTGGGATCCCTTTCAACACTGCAATTCTATGGTTCTGTTATTCAATGGGTCTTTTTAAGCAGAGGCTGGATGGCCCTCTATCATGGATGCTTCCGTTGCAATTCCTGCATGGCATCCCTACGGAGTCCCTTTCAACTCTACAATTCCATGATTCATGGTTTAATAATAATAAATATTATTTATACCCCACCCTCCCCAGCCAAGACCGGGCTCAGGGCAGCTAACACCAGATATAAAACAATTAATTAAGGCACAACTTAAAAACAAGATTAAAATACAACATTAAAATGCAGCCTCATTTCAATAGAAACTCAAATCAAAAACTTTTGGGGGATGAAAACATCAAAACTTCACCAAGACCAACTATCCAGACTGGTCCTACGTGGGCCAGAAAAAGCCAGGGAAGTCCCCAAATAGGAGTTCCATCACAGAAGGAAAAAGGAAAGAAGGGGAGGGGATCAAGTTGATTCTAAGCCAAAGGCCAGGCAGAACAACTCTGCAGAAAGAAATCAGATCCTGCAGGGCCCTGGTCTCATGAGGCAGGGTGTAATGGGATTTGGACTCGGATGCTGAACCTGAGGGATCCCAGCCTGCACAGGAGTCCCCACCTCCAGAACCAGCTGAGCCGGGGCTGGGGCCTGAGCCTGAAGGGTCCTCACCTGTGCTGGATCCTCAGGTGCAGGCTCCAGCTGATTCTGCTCTGGCTCCTGAGGTGAGGGAGGACCCATTGCCTGCAGGTGCTCCACCCTCAGCCCCGTCAGAGGAAGCAGAGGTTGCCTCTGGGCCCGGTAACCCTCCAGCCTCTCCGGAGCTGCAGAGGCTCAGGGCAGAGAGGTGGAGGGAACTAAGTTCTCACAGGAGGAGGGCTCGCCTCCAGGCCAGGAGAGGCGAGTCACCTGAGGATCGGGGCCGCCCTATGCCTCGGGGCAGATAAAAGCCAGCCAGCCCCAGTCCCAAGTTGCAGGAGCAACATTGTTGGTTGCTAGTTCCTGCCTGAACTCTGTCCTGCTTTTCTGCCTGAGCTCCTGACCCGCCCTGGCTCCCTGCTTGCTTGCCTGTTCCTGACTTCACCCGACTCCCTGCCCTGCACCCAGATTCAGCTACTACGGACTGCCTTCACGTTGCACCTTTGAGCATGGACCGGGCTTGGACCTACGTTGCATCTTTGACCTTGGACCTCGCCTCTCGGGTAACGCACGGGACCAGCACACAGAGCGTTCCACCAGGCCAAAGCCAGTGTTGAAAAGGCCCTGGCTCTGGTTGAGGCTAATTTGACTTCCTTAGGACCCGGGACCTCTAGGGTGTTGCTATTTATGGACCTTAAGGTCCTCCGTGGGGCAGACCGGGAGAGGCGGTCCCATAGGTAAGAGGGTCCTAGAGTTCTAACCAACCATGTCAAAATAAAAACGGACCAAGAGTTGTCCAAAGGCCGACCCAAAGGCAGAGGACTTGCGATGCTTCTGGAAGGCGGGGAGGGTCTGGATGCCGCCCACCTCCGACTCTTGGGAGGGAGGCACGAAGCCTCCGATGGGGATTCTGGCTCGGGGTCTCTGAGGGGCCACGTCTCTCTCCACCCACAACCCCACCATCCGGTCTCGTTGCTCTTACAGTTTCTGTACACAGGCTGCCTGAAGGGCTTTCCCTTGGAGAAGACCAGAGCCACCAGGAGGCAGTTGAAGGTGGAGAGAAGCCACACGGTGGTGTTTTCGTAGCTCTTGTACCCGTTGTCCACATCGGCCTCCGTCCGGTTGCTGGGCGAGGCAGGGAACTCGGTGTCGCTTCTGTTCCCAGGAGAGCAAGCGCTGAAAAGGACCCCGGGGATGGAGTCAGGGATGCCAGGAGCCAGCCTTCTCTCCCCCAGCCCATCTCCAGGCAGCAGCCGGGCCTCCCTACCTGAGGAGGTCTCTGGTGGAGTACCAGGGCTGCTTCTGCACCAGGACGAAGCCACAGACCTGCATGGCCAGGCTGAGGAGCAGGTTCAGCACCAGGGAGAGCAGCAGAGGCGGAGAGGTGAGCCGGGCGGGGGGCCTGTGCGGAACCAGCTTGGGGTGGGCATGATTCAGGCTCACTGCAAAGAGAGAGGCGGGCGGTGGGGACGTCCCTGGGGCAGCCAGAAGGCCCCCCCCGGAGCCCAGAGGGGCCGGCACCCTAACCCGGAGTCGCCAGGAAGCGCTTACTTGTCATGCCAACGAGAGTGCTGATGGCCAGGTCTTGGAACAGAAACTGGTAATTCCCAAAGGAGTTCAGTTGCTGGGAAAGAAGAAGAGCAGAAGGGAGGCAGGTTGAGAGTCCAGGGCCCAGGCACCCCCAGCGGAGCCACGTGGCCCCTTCTGTGCTGGCTGGAAAGGGGGCCCGGAGCCAGCCCGATTCCTGCTGCTCCAGAGGGCAGCATCCAAACCAATGGAGTCAACTTGCAAGGAAGGACCTTTCGGCTCAACCTCAGGAAGAACTTCAGGAGGGTAAGAACTGTTCCACAGACTCCCTCGGAAGGGGGCAGAATCCCTTGGTTTGGAGAGCAGCAGCTCCCTTGCCCTCAGGATGAGGTATGGAGGACCCCCGGCCATCGGAGAGACCCCTCCCCGTGCCCAGCCCCTTCCCCTGGCCCTGTACCCAGTAGAGGAGCAGGACTCCCAGGTATTGGATGGTGCTGTAGAGAGCCATGTATTTGAACATGCAGAAGGAGGTGACGAGGGCACAGCGGCCTTGCCTGCGGGGAGAAGGAGGAGAGGGAGAAGGGTTGGCAAGGAGGGCCTGGAGAGGCCTGCGTTGCAGAGGGTGTGGCCTACAGGACCCTTGGGACCCCCTCCAACTTTACACTTCTATGACTTAGAGAACTGGGAACCAGGCAAAGGAGGGAGGTGGGGCCTCTGCACGGCCTCCTGCCAACCTGTGCCAGCTCAGCACCCCCACTCAGCGTGTCGACATGCAGAGGGCCGGGAGGCCAGCTGGCAAGCCCCATCTGTGCCCTCTCCTTCCATCGGCCCGTGCTCCAACGTAAATCAGCGACCTGGGCTTCAAAGCCAGGGCACGCTGTCAGCAGAGCGAACTGCACACACAGAATAGGCCTGAGGCTTGTGGAAGCATACTACAACTACGGATTTATTAATCATAAATCAGGACAAAGAAACATGTCGTCTCTCTCTCTCGTGTCGTCTCAGAGAGAACGGAAAAAGCAAAGGCTATACACAACGAAAGTTCCCAGCATACTGTGCTGGAATGTAAACAGGCATGTGACACGTAACAATTCCACACGTCTGTTCCTTAAGGGGGAATGGAAATCTCCACCCTGCATCCCCACCCCACCTCCCGGCTGGACTCTGCTCAGCAGGGGGAGAGAGGGCCCCACCTTCCCCACAGAGTCTGGGGCTCACCTGATCAGCTCTGGGACGCACTCAATGTTGGGGGTCTTGGAGGTGAAGGGGGAAGCCACCGAGGCCTCCTGCTCGGAGAGGGAGATTCCGACATGGGCCACTTTCAGGGCCTGAAAGGCAACAGCAGCCCAGTCTCAGGACCTGGGGCAAGGAAGGACACGCTTGCGGTGCCGGAACCCCTGGGCGACAGGCACACCCTGAGATGCCGCTGCCAGCACCCCAAACACACACAACCTTGCGCTCTGCAGAACCAGCAGGCCAGCAACCCCTCGAAGCCGCTGGCAGTACTCTGGGGCGGCCGTGGGGAAGGAACTGTGCGGCAGGCCTGGGAGTTTATTTTAGTTAGCCCAGCTGGTACAGCATCAGACTCTTAATCTCAAGGCTGCGGGTTCAAGACCCACATGGACTTAAAAGATTCCTGCATTGCAGGGGGTTGGACTGGATGCCCTCAGGGTGCATTCCAACTCCACGATTCTAGGATTGTAAAAATAAAAACAGCAGCAAAGCAAAAAAAAAAAAAAAAAACAAAGCAAGTAAAATTATCAATAAGATAAACTGACAGCAGCATTCCTAAGACTTTTGAAAAACTGACGGGAAAGATCCAAAACCAGGAAGATCAAGTATTTTCTAAAGACTGGAGTAAATTTGTAATTTATTTTAAAGCCCACTGTAAATAGTTAAAAATGTTTGGCAGAGATGTAAAGACACTTGTAATGTGATTTTTTTATGGTAATTATGGTTATATAATAGATAGGTAAGGGTAAAAGATGCCGTAAATTTAATTTTAAAGATGTAACCCGTGGAGGGAGGGAAGGCGGTCTAAGGGTTTGAAAGAACTCTGTATTTTAATGTTTGAAATGGTTTTGTTTTATATGTATAATTTTTTTTCAAAAACTTAATAAAAAATTATATATATATAAGACTTTTGAAAAGTGAAAATAGCAGCAGACTAACAACAGATTGAAGGTTGTATTGATTTTCCAAGCACCTGAACAGGCTTGTCTAAGCAAGAGTGCTTTAAGTGGGCACCAAAAAGTGAATTGCACAAGCGCCTGGCGGATATCCATCGGCAGGGAGTTCCAAAGTGCAGGCTGCCCTAAAAGAGGAGGGCACAGCAGCAGGTCCATGGGCCTCACTGGGCAAAACAGGCCTCTGCAGCCCAGGAGGGAGAAAGGAACGGGGAGCTCCGGCTGCAGGTTCTGCTAAGGAGCAGCCCACGGACTCGGAGGGGCCGCCGCTCTCAGCCTTGCTCAGGACCAACTGCAGGTGACATTGGCCCGTGGATCTGGTCCGTCCTGCGCCTGGCCTGGAAGAGGCTGCCCCTCCCCGGAGATGATGGACCCCTTTGGAAGGTTTCGAAATATAGTTCAGTATACTGACCCCGCAGTCGTTGGCACCGTCTCCACACATGCCCACGAAGTAGCTGGGAAAGGAAAGGGGGGAAAGTCACGCAAACACACCCAGAAAGGGCTCACCCAGACTCCCTTTTGCATCGTCTTTCTCGGCAGAGAGTTTGTGCTCTAAAGCTCCGCGTCCGAGCAGAGGGTTCAGGCTTGTTTAACCTATAGATAAGACTTCAGGCGAAGGTTAATTCTGTGTCCAGGGCAGCAGTTTACCAGCTCCATCTGGTACGCAGGCTGAGACCCTCCCTGCCCGCGGACTGTCTGGCCAGAGTGGTGCATGCTCTGGTTATCTCTTGCTTGGACTACTGCAATGCGCTCTACGTGGGGCTACCTTTGAAGGTGACCCGGAAACTACAACTAATCCAGAATGCGGCAGCTAGACTGGTGACTGGGAGCGGCCGCCGAGACCACATAACACCAGTCTTGAAAGACCTACATTGGCTCCGAGTACGTTTCCAAGCACAATTCAAAGTGTTGGTGCTGACCTTTAAAGCCCTAAACGGCCTCGGTCCAGTATATCTGAAGGAGCGTCTCCACCCCCATCGTTCTGCCTGGACATGAAGGTCCAGCTCTGAGGGCCTTCTGGCGGTTCCCTCACTGCGAGAAGCCAAGTTACAGGGAACCAGGCAGAGGGCCTTCTCGGTAGTGGCGCCCGCCCTGTGGAACACCCTCCCTTCGGATGCCAAGGCAATATACAACTATTTTACTTTTAGAAGACACCTGAAGGCAGCCCTGTTCAGGGAAGTTTTTAATGTCTGACATTGTATTGTTTTTTGTATTTGGTTGGAAGCCGCCCAGAGTGGCTGGGGAGACCCAGTCAGATGGGCGGGGTATAAATATATTATTATTATTATTATTATTATTATTATTATTATTATTATTATTATTATTATTTGCCCTGGCACTTTCCCCGGGGAAACCCGCCATCAGAGCCAACGGCAACAGGTTTTCGGCAGATTGACATTTGCTCTGCTTCAGTGGTAAAACGTGGGTTTCTGTGGAGGACAAAAACCAAACCAAAGAAAACCCAGAGCTTTGAAGTCTGTTCCTGGAAAGCGCAGCGCAAAAGGAAGTCTGGGTTATCCCAACATCACGCAGGTCAGGCAAGGCGTTGGCAAATTGCAGCACAACTTCTGCCTTCTGAGCAGAGAGCGGGAAACCCTAGCAGGAATTTTGGCAAAGCAGAAGCCCTTGAACAGTCCTCTGCTGCTAATGTTCCTGCGCACTTGTACAAAAATCAGGAAAGCCAACCAGATGGTATAGAGATAGATTTAATTCTACCAATCTTTAATTGTCTTTTAATGATCCCCCCCCCCCCGTGTTTTTAGCTGCTTTTATTATCTGTAAGCCGCCTGGAGTAAATATATAATATTATATAATATATAATCTTGATCTAGAGCAGGCTCACTGCATTCCCTCTGCTGCAGCCAGGGGGCAATAATAGCTCAAGACACGTTTTAAGATTCCTAGAGATGGCAGATCATGGCTTAAATTCTGGAGGTTTTGAAGGACACCTTAAGGTGGTTCTCCAACCTTTACTCTCCCAAGAACCCTGTGAGGTAGACCAGGCCGAGAGTGGGCGACCAGGCCACCTTCAGGACTGAATGGGGATTTGGACCCTGGCGTTTCCCAGCGCTCTAACCATTGCACCACACTGCCTCCCCCCCCCCACACACACACTGTGTTTCCTGAGCTTGGGCTCACTCACTCCATCTTCTGGAGCTCCTGCACCAGGCTGGCCTTTTGAGGAGGAGACATCCGAGCGAACACCGTCCCGTCCAGGAGTAGCTGCGGGGAGAAAGAGGGCGCAGGGCCCAGCCTCAGGGGCAGGCCGGGGAAGGAGTCGGGCGCAGCGGCTTGGGCCAGCACCCAGGCGGACGGGCAGAAGCAGCCTGGGGGGCTCAGGCAGGGAGCAAGCCAGGCCTGGCTGGATCCGACCAGCCTCCTTGGGAGCACAGCTTGTTCCAAGTCAGACCAGTGGTCTGTATTGGCCGCTCAACTGGCAGCAGCAGCTCTCCCAGCCCTACCTGGAGATGCTGCCGGAGAGGGCAGAAGCAGGGGCCTTCTGCATGCCAAACAGACGCTCTGTTGCCCTCCCCCAAACAAGGGGCTCTGTCTGAATGGGCTGTGCGCCCCCCCCCCCGAGAGACGCCCCCAGGGGTCCCAACTCACCTTTGGGAGCAAGTGCCTGAAGTGCTGACTGAGGACCTCGTAGGTTCTCCCATCCAGGCAGAAGTGGTACCTTCCCCTTCCAGGATCAGGCCCTCTTCCTCCTCCCACCTCCAGGTCTCTCTCCTGCAAAAGAGGAGGAAGGGAAGAGGCACCTGCTTCTTCTGGCCTCAGAGCAGGATCCCACCCGGCAGAGGCAGCTCACCCAGAATACACGGAATTAGCATATATGATGGGGGGAAATAGAGATTGACTCGAAAGTTTAAAAAGGAAGGGGAGATGTATAAACAATATCTAAAAGAACAGGGTCCCCGTATAGAAACTGGAGAATGCTTTGAATAACTCTCGAATTGAAATAAGGTAAAAAGAATACAAACAAGATTTAGGGAAAATCAGAGGCGAGGAATCGAGGAAAAAAAGGACCCACATCCAGAAAGTCGGAAGTTGATGATGGAAATATTTTTGTGCATTTGTGAAGCAGTGTTACATATTCTTGTTTGTTTGTTTGTAAATGATGTATTCTATATTTTTTCCCTTTTGTATAATTTTGTCATGTCTTTCTTTTCTTTTTTTCTTTGCTCTTTTTTCTGAATTTTCTTTGTGTGTATGTGTTGATTTTAAACCAATAAAGATTAATTAAAACAAAAACCAAAAAAACAGAGGTGCCCTGGGACGGATGCCCAGGCCAGACCCGGGGGCTCTGTGCTGTGTCAGAAGGTGCTGAGGGCGGCTAGGGCACCCCTGGGTCATGCCCTCTTTCGCCTGGCATGCTTTGCTCTGCTCTGCCAGCCCCACCCAAGATCCAGAAGCGGGGAGAAGGAACCCCCTCCCAGGGCCCCGCCCCCGGGACCCTCACCTTGGCCTCGCTGCTGTCGCCCTGGTCTTCTTTGCTCTCCTCCAGGAGCTCCCAGGTGACGGAGGGCGAGGGAAGCCCAGGCTGGCCGTTCGCCTCCACAAGGATCACTCGGCTGCCGGGAGGAATCAGGCCGGCATTTCGGGCGACGGTGATTGCCGTCTGAATGTTGTCACCTGGAAAGTCAAGACCGGGGCGTCATCCCCTGCGCGTTGGGATTTTGACGTCCAGAGGGCGCCCTCCACACAAATTCTTCGGCTCTGCCAAGAGGAACGGGCTGCGCTCCTTCAGTCTAAACGTTAGGAAGAACTTTCTGGCAGCAGGAAGAATTTTCTAATGTTTATTATGTTTTTATATACCGTATTTTTCGCTCTATAAGACGCTCTTTTTCCCTCCTAAAAAGTAAGGGGAAATGTGTGTGCGTCTTATGGAGCGAATGCAGGCTGCGCAGCTATCCCAGAAGCCAGAAGAGCAAGAGGGATCGCTGCTTTCGCTGTGCAGTGATCCCTCTTGCTGTTCTGGCTTCTGAGATTCAGAATATTTTACCCCCTTGTTTTCCTCCTCCAAAAACTAGGTGCGTCTTATGGTCTGGTGCATCTTATAGAGCGAAAAATACGGTATGTTGGAAGCTGCCCAGAGTAGCTGGGGCAACCCAGTCAGATGGGCAAGGTACAAATAATAAATTATTATTATTATTATTATTATTATTATTATTAATCAGAACTGTTTGACAATGGAACTGTTACCCTCGGAAGGGGGCAGGCTCTCCTTCATGGAGGCTTTTAGACAGAGGCTGGATGGCCATATGTCAGGGGGCTGGCCAAGAGGACCCCTCCCAAATCTAACATTCTATGATAGTGGGCAGCCTGAGAGAGAGAAGGCAAGGACAAGGGATGGATTGTGTGGGATGTGAAACACAAGAGCAGTCAAGTACAACATTCCTAGAGTGAAGATGTTTACACCTGGGGAGGAATGTTTGTCCAGCCAGCGGGTCAACTTCCTGTTTCCTTCTGGGCTGGGACAGACTTCCTCTGCATGTGACTAGAGGTGGGCGTGGCCTCACCTGTGCAGGTAATGACAAAAAGCACAGGGCAGGGCAGCCACCTCTCTCCTTTGACTACATGCATCGAAGAAGCAACATCTGCTTAGCCAAAGGGACTGTCTCCTTATGAGACAGTTTCCAGCTGTTTGTTACTTTTCTAAGCTAAGTCTGCCTTCTGGGATCCTATTGTGAACAGAATGTGAGTGAGTAAACTCTTTTTATACTTTTATAGAAGACTGTGTTGTGTCTTGTCTTTTATGAGGGAATAAGGGAGAAGTACCAGAACAGTTATTATAGAGGTTATTATTATAGAGGTTTTAGCGAGCCTGAGCAAACGCATCTGCTGAGTTTTAAAAAAGGGGAATGTTACTCTGCTAAATTGTGAACTTGTTAACACAAGTTGGAAAGGCTATAATCAAACAATATATCCTCTCCTGCATCCCTGAACATTCCCACAGGATGGCCATCTATCTGGGATTCTTTAGCACTGCAGAGGGCTGGACTAGATGGTGCTTAGGGGATCCCACAGATTGGAGAGAGGCAGGCTGCATGTTCTTCTGAGAGCCCGTCCCAGGCTGAAATGTTCCAGGTTTACTGGCCCACGTTATGGGTTCAAGGCCCTGCACAGCTGGGAAGCTTGAGGGACAGCCTTGGGGTTGCTATGTGAATAAATGAAACAAGGGATTTAAAGCACTTTGCATGCTGATTGGTGCTGGGGGAAAGGACAGGCATTCCCAGCCACCTCTGGAGAGCTCTGGCAGCCCAGGGGCCTTTGAAACTGAGACAGGGAGCTCAGCACCGACAGGACCCCTCTTTCTCTGGCTTCCAGCACCCCATTCAGCTATCCCACCTGTAACCATCATGCTCCGGATGCGAGCGGCGCTGAGCTCCTCCAGGACGGGCCTCGTCTCGCTTTTCAGCCGGTTCTCCAGGATCAGGAGTCCCAGGAAGGTCAGGCCAGACTCCAGCTGCTCCCTTGGATGGAAGAAGCAGGCGGGTCAGGGCTACGGAGATCCAGCTGGCCGCATCCTGAAGCGGTCAAGGTGGCAGGGAGCAGAATAAGGCTCCGAGTTAGGCCTTTGCCTTTGAACTAGGAGAGAAGATTGCAAAAGGCCTCTGGCCAATGCTGAACCTGGGAAGCCCTTGGTCTGATCCGGCTGCAGAGCTCTTCTTGGGAGCCCTCCTGGATCAGGCCAGGGAGGGCTGCCCAGTCCAGTATTCTGCTTCCCACCGTGGGCAACCAATTGCCTCCACAGACCTCACCGCAGCAGCCATCCAGCCTCTGCTTCAGGGTGCCTGCCAGGGTTTCTTGAGCTAAGATTCTAGCACTGCAAGCTTTGGAACTAGGTGACCCTCAGGTTCCCTTCCATCCCCGCAGGCTGATGACTCCATGAGTTTTCAAGGCCACATAATCCAAATGTCTCCAAATGTGGAAATGGCGAGGCAGTGGGAAGCAACCAACCACATGGATTTTGCTGTCTTAAAAAAACAGGCAGCATCTCCAGCCTCAGAGGCGAGTTCTAACTCCTCAGGCACTGCTACAGACTCTGGGCTTTGCTTTCTGGCTCTGCTGGACCCGTGACTTTCTCCCAACTTCCTGTGGGTTTAGCTCGTTTTTAGAACAGGGGTCCCCAGACTAAGGCCCGCGGGCTGGATAAGGCCCGAGGGACTCGTTTATCCAGCCTGTGGCAACCCCCGCCACCCGCTCTTACTGGCGCTGTGCTGCACGGCTGCCCACTTCCAGGTCAGAGGAGCACCTGAAATAGCTTGTGCGCATGTGCAAGCGTTATTTGCGCATGCGCAAGCATTATTTCCGTTGCACATCTGGGCCAGAGGAGGCCCGTGCAGATGCGCACAATCTATTCCCGGGTGCTCCTCCAACCCAGAAGTGCACCTGAAATAGCGTGTGCTGGAGACACCGGCCCGAGGCACGGTAAGTTTGCCGACCCCTGTTTTAGAATGACCTCCAGCGGAGAGCCTTGGTCAGCACCGTCCACTTCAGGGGATCCTGGACATCCATCTCTCTCTCTCTCTCTCTCTCTCTCTCTCTCTCTCTCACACACACACACACACACACACACACAGGCTTTCTCTTTTACCTTGTCAGGGAAGCCACTTCCACTCCCGCCGGCAGACTTTTTTGCGCCAGCCCAATGACTCTGAAGCCCCGAGAGGTGTAATGCTGGAGTTTGCTGGGGAAGGTGTCGGGCACTGGGAACGCAAGGACAGAAAGAGAGTCTGCTAGAAGTGGCCCCTCCAGCCCCAGGCCCTGATCTCACAGGCAGGGCCAGCTCTAGCTTAGGGCCCCACTCTCTTGGAGCCCCCAAAAAAATGAAAGGAAAAAACCTGGATTTACATTTCATAAAAATTAAGATGAAAAACAAATAAAACCTACATACAGCAACAGTGTTTTGTGTTGTGTAGGCTCCTATGATGTAAGTCATGGGCTCTGTCTGCTAGCCTGCTCCCTAAAATATCCCTGCTTTGCTCCTTTCTATATATATGGTGCCTACATTCTGCATGGACTGGTTGCAGGGCAACATGTGCAAATGGCTTGAGATAACCTATTGTTGTTGAGTCATTTAGTCATGTCCGAATCTTTGTGACGCCCTGGACCAGAGCACGGCAGGCCCTCCTGTCTTCCACTGCCTCCCGCAGTTTGGTCAGACTCATGCTGGTAGCTTCGAGAACACTGTCCCACCATCTCGTCCTCTGTCGTCCCCTTCTCCTTGTGCCCTCCACCTTTCCCAACATCAGGGTCTTTTCCAGGGAGTCTTCTCTTCTCATGAGGTGGCCAAAGTCTTGGAGCCTCAGCTTCACGATCTGTCCTTCCAGTGAACACTCAGGGCTGATTTCCTTCAGAATGAATAGGTTTGATCTTCTCGCAGTCCATGGGACTCTCAAGAGTCTCCTCCAGCACCAAAATTCAAAAGCATCAATTCTTCGGCGATCAGCCTTCTTGATGGTCCAGTTCTCACTTCCATACATCACTACTTTTACTATACAGACCTTTGTTGGCAAGGTGATGTCTCTGCTTTTTAAGATGCTGTCTAGGTTTATCATTGCTTAGATACCTATGAGGTCCATAAATTACCATATAGCATATATTCAACACAAAAAACCAGCGACAATTTGTTGTGGACAAAGGACAGCTGGACATATTAAGGGCCCCATTACCTTCAGGTGTTGAGAGTCTCATCAAACCTCAATCTGGCCCTGCTCACAGGGGCCAACCAGGAACCCCAGAGGAAAACCTGTGAGCAGGATCAGAGCGCAAGAGCAACCCTCTCCCCTCCTGCTCTTTCCAGCAACTGAGATTCAGAATCATCGCTGCCTCCAACTGTGGAGGGAGAGCAAAGCCATAGGCGGTGGCACAGAACTGGGGGGTTGCCCAGGGAAGGGACCCAAAGCCTTTCGAGAGACCCTTCTGCCCATGTGCAGAGTGCTTGAGGCCAGAGCCTCTCCACTCCTCCATTCCTGCCTGCCGAGAAAGAGAGCATCCCTCCACGGCAGGGCAGGATCCTGGCACAGGGCAGGTCCCCAAACTCAGCTAGGCAAGGGGGGGGGCAAGTCCCAGTCCTGAGAGGCCTTGATAATAATAATAGTAATTTTTTATTTATACCCCGCCCTTCCCGGTTCAGAAAACCGGGCTCAGGGCAGCTAACGACAAATTTAAAACAATTGATGCAACAAAAAACAGCATAAAATACAGTATAAAACGTGAATAACAATAAATTCAGAATTCAAAAATCAATTTAGGGGGGAGAATCCATCCAATAAACATGAGATGACCACCAGAGCTAGCTGGCTAAATTAGTCCTATTTGGGCCAGCAAGGAGACCAGGGGAGAATTATCTGTGGGATCCCAGAGCAGGGAATCTTCATAAAAGGGGAGGGGAATAAAAGATCAGGCTAGTTCTAATTGAAAGCCAGGGGGAATAGCTCTGTCTTACAGGCCCTGTGGAAGGAGGTTCTCCGCAAAGACCACCCCCCAAAACTGGCATGGGGTGGTGGGGGGGAGAAGGGGGCAGTGCCTGCAAAGCTGTCGGTCACCTGTCTCTGGCCAGCAGAAGCCGACCACTTTCTCGGGCGCCCCCTTCATGTAGACGTGGCGCTCCCCACCAAACTCCTGGGCAACGACGGACATCCTCTGCAGCGCTGAAGAAAACGGGAACTGGCGTAAGATGGCCATGCCGCCCACGGCAGCAGCACTCTGGGGAGACAGGCAAGAGGAACAGGGCACCGGGTGCAGCGAGGGGGGAGAGGGCTCCTGGCCAGGGGTCCCAGGGGTCCGGCCCTGGAGCATAGCTGTCAACGTTTCCCTTTTTTAAAATTTCCTTATTCCGAATAGGATTCCTCGCAAGAAAAGGGGAAAGTTGACAGCTATGCCCTGGAGCAACTGCTGGGGGCATGACTTGGATCAGGGCCATGGCACTGCGGGAGGAGGGAGCTATTCAACCCCCCATCCACACGGATTATAATCACACACTCTGAAGCCCCCCCTGACAGTGACTGGGGGGGGCATTTAAATCTAGAACCTGGAGAGCAAGGGCAGGGGTGAAAGTGCTGGGCTTGGGTTCGAATCCCTGCTCAGCTATGAAACTCCCTGAGCGACCTTGGGCTAGTCGTTGTCTCTCCTTGGGCAGGAAGAGATTCATTAATCCCAGAGGGAGCCAGACTTCTGGGTCAGCAAGTTGCCTGATCTGCCTGCCCCCCCCCACTCTACCTGTCCAAGGTGAGTGACAGACACCTGGGCTCACCTGTTGGGCCTTGGCTCCTGGCCTGACTATCACGGCACCTGCCCATTCTCCATCTTCTCTGCTAGAATCCTCAATTTCCTGTTTATTCAAGTTAAATACAACAGCAGATCCCAGTTAGGATTAAAGTAGCTTGCACTCATTTAAAAGACAAGTTACCGTAACTAGCAGATTTAAAAGAATGATTTAAAAGATCAGTCTGGGAACTTCGGGGGGGGAGGGGGCGCCTTCATCCCTCACATTTATCTATTCCTATGTATTTCACCAAATTTGTACGCCGCTCAGTTGTAAAAAGATCAAAACACATCAAATCAGTTTACAAAGAGAATGAAACAATGAAAAATAAAAACAACATTCAAAAGATAAAATCTGCAATTGACAATAAAAAACAGGTCAAAACATACATTCACATTCCCTTTGTCTGGTGGCCTGGCCTGAACAAAAACTTTTTAGCAGGTGCCAAAAAAGGTACAGGGGGCAAGAATCCTAGAACTGTAGAGTTGGAAGGGACCCCGAGGGTCATCCAGTCTGACCCTCTGCAATGCAGGACTCTTTTGCCCAGAATTGGAGCAGGACCAAGGAATAACATCCGCTCCTGATAACCGGAACACGGGTCATCATCCAAAAATATTTAATTCGGAACTGAATAATTGGCTCTTTTGATTGTAGCATGATTTGGTATTGTATTAATATGGCCTGCATTGGATTGTTGTTAATGAAAAATTAATAAAAATTGTTTATATATTAAAAAGGGAATCTTTTGTCCAACGTGAGACTCAAACCCCACAACCCTGAGATTAAGAGTCTCATAATCGTATTGTTAGCCCAGAAATGGAAGCAAGAAAAAATTCCGACGAAAGAAGAATGGCAGACAAAATTGATGGACTGCGCAGAATTAGATAAAATGACAGGAAGGATTCGAAACCTGCGGGAACAGAGATTTACAGAAGATTGGAAGAAATATACAAACTATTTGAAGAGCAACTGTAATCAACAAATTATGCTAGTAGGACTACAAGAAGCTGTGTAAGGAGAAATATACGAAGTGTTACCAAGTAGAAAAAGATAGAGATATCAGTTATGAGTTAAATGTAATTGAGGAAGTGGGAAATGCATATTTAGTGATCAGATTGGAAAATTTTCAGATGAGATTGATGGAAGTCAAAAAAGTTGTATAAGATGTTAAAATATGTTTAATTACTGTTGAAAATGATATGCTGAAAATTAATAAAAATTATATAAAAATAATAATAAGAGTCTCGTGCTCTTCCGACTGAGCTATTTGAAAAGCAGTCTCTACCAAAAGAGATCCCTGTGCCCTTGGACGGGAGAGCAGGGAGAGAGATGCTCTCCTGAAGGAGCCACCGGGGGCAAAGGGCTTTCCCACCAGCCTGGCCTGCCAAGCGGCACTCCCCCCCCCACTCCCCCCCCCCGAGCTGGCACACTCCCCCCCCCCCAAGCCCTGAGCTTCTGCACAGCAAAGAGAGAGCTTCACCCAGCCGGTCGCCTCGAACATCTTCAGGTCCAGCGGATCTCCCTGGATCTTCCCGTCGAGGAGCAGCAAGGAGTGGCAGCTGGCCATGGCTCCGCACGCCAGGCCCCAGGGCAGCGGGGGGCCGGAGGAGAGGCAGTGGGCAGCCTGGAAGCTGCGGGGAGAGAGGAGAGCAGGCGGCGTGAGGCAAGCAGGGCGCCCAAAGGGACCGGCCCAAAGGGGTGTTGCAAAAAGTCTCCCAGTCCAGAATCACAGAACCGTCCAGCTGGGAGGGGCCCCCAGGGATCATCCAGTCCACCCCCCTGCAATGCAGGAACTGTAGCACAGCGCAACGTATTATTAGTCATTCTAAACCACCCTGGAAACTTTGGGCTGAAGAGCTGCGTGGAAATATGAGACGACAACAAGCAACACGTCGGCTAATAATATTGACATTTCAATCTCAGTACAGCGGACGCTGGGGTTGCAAACGGGATCCGTGCGGGATGCACACTCGCAATCTGCAGCGGCATGTCTGCACACACGCGGGTTGCAATTCAGCGCTTCTGCCCATGCACGACTGTCGAAACCTGGAAGTAGCCCATTCCGGTACTTCCGGGTTCCAGCGGTCCGCAACCCGAAAAAACACAAGCTGAAGCATCTGTAACCCAAGGTAGGACTGTATTGTATTTGAACATAATGGATTTCATTTTATATTATTGCTAGCGGATGGAGAATTATCATTGAAACAGTTCATTATCCTGGAAGAACTGTCCTGTCTGCTGCTGTGCTCAGAGCGCCCTATCGCGATGTTCGGAGCACCCAGCATCTCGTGTTTGTGGAATACTGATTGTGGAAAGGCCTTCTGCCTCCATTGCAGTGATCTTTGGCAGTGATTTCCTGCCATTTCTGTTCATGGAACATTGATTTGATCCTTATTAGTTTGTGACTCCAGGCACATGTTATACATCTTCTGTTTATGAATTTTGAAACAATGGACCCTCTGGATACGAATTAACTTCGTTCCAGGGGTCCGTCCACAACCCGAAAAGTCCGTAGGCAGAGGCACCGCTTCTGCGCACGTGTGCGGCATGATTGAGCGCTTCTGCGCACGCATGCACTTCTGCACTTCTGCGCATGCGCATGCAGCAAAACCCGGAATTATGCACTTCCGGATTTGCCTCCTTCATAACCCGAAAGTTAAGTATCCAGAGTGGTACGTAACTAGAGGGTCCACTGCAGCGTTATAAAAAACACTGTCAATATATTATTAGCCGACTTGTTGCTTATTCTTGTTTAGAGTGTTCTGTTTTGCAAGAGACAGGATTTTCTTTGGTGGAAATACAAGACAGGTAGGTACCTCTTTCCTTGGGTCAGGACCAACCCCCAGAGATCCAGTCCGTCTTCGGTTAAGGTGCCAGTCTGGGGAGGGGCAGGGGAATTGGTCAGAGGTGCCAGGATGGCGGGCAAGGACAAAAGAAGGCATTGCAAGACCTGAAGCTGGAGGAGGAGGGAGAGGAGCCAAGGGGAAAGGGCAGCTGGCCTGGGGACCTTCCTTGGGGGGTCAGGGGCCTCATCCACAGAGCTCAGCATGGAGGTAGCGTCACCCCACCCCCGGGCTCCTAGGGGGCTTCCCACTTGGTGCTCAGGGGCCCCTTCTCCCTTGGGTGCTGTGCTCCTTCGGACGCAGGGCGGAGGCTGAGAGCAAGGGGGGCTTAGCTTCATAGTCAATTACACTGTTTGAAACGTGCATTTTGTATTTGACTTCACTTAGCAATGTGAGTTTTTTGAAACGTTTAAGTTTATTTTGGTTAACTTTGTGTTAAACAAGTTGACCTCCCTTGTAATGTTTTATTTTGAAATCTTTAATATATAATTTTCTCTGAATTGTGTTGCTTTGACTGTATGTTCTATATTTGACTTTCTTCAGAATGTTTTATGGATGTTTTAATATGCTGTAAACCACTTTGAGATTTTCTGAAAAAATATAAAGGGGGATAGAATTGAAATACTGCTACTACAGTGGTACCTCTGGTTGCGAACGGGACCCATTCCAGAGGCCCGTTCGCAAAATGAAAAGAGCGCAACCCACAGCGGCGCATCTGCGCACACGAGGTCGTGATTCGCCACTTCTGCGCATGCGCATGGTGCCATTTTGTGCTTCTGCGCATATGCGAGCAGTGAAACCCAAAAGTAACCCTTTCTGGTACTTCCGGGTCGCCACAGGACGTAACCTGAAAGAACGTAACATGAAGCAGACGTAACATGAGATATGACTATACTACTAGTCCCAAACTGGGAAGAAATATTCTCCTCCAGGAGCACTGCAGCTCTGAAGACCAGTCGGAATTCAGATTTGCATCCCAAAAGCATCTGACTGGACGCTGGACGGAAGGAGGGTGTTGCACTAGGCTGGGGTGGCCACACCTGGACTGCTTGTGAACATTCTGCGGCTTCCCATCAGCCAAGCCAAGAGCCTTGAAGACCCCCGAAATCCTCCAGGCCAAGGGGGCTTCCTCTCCCTGCTGACTCCCCAGCCGGGCTGCCGGGCTCCCCTCCCCGCGCACCTTGTCGAAGCAGATGAGGTTCAGCTGGCCGCACACATTGATCCTCTGGGGGCTGATACAGAAGATCCCTTTTCTCTTCAGCCGCCTCTGGGTGTAAATGATCCCCGTGGTCAGCGCAGCCGGCAGGGCGGGAGGGACCGCAATGGTGATCACGTCCAGCGCCTTCTTCACCACCTCGCCAGCCTCCTCCTGGCTCAGGGAAGGGAGCAGAATTAGCACCCAGAGCAGCAGGGCAGGTTGGAAAGGCCACGTGAAACCCATGGCTCCTACCAGCCTCTATGGCTATGCTCTGCTTCCACAGCAAGAATAATAATAATAATAATAATAATAATAATAATAATAATAATAGTAGTAGTAACAAAAACTAACCAACAAAAAAACATTCCTAATGATACCAACCAAGAAGGCAGCCCCCAAGTAGAGGGTTCAAAATTCAGGGGCCCCCAGTAGACACTGGCAGTGACATGCTATATATATATATTTCTGTTTTACAATTTAAAATACTCATTTTACATCCTTAAGATATCAATGACTTCCCTTCTTCTCTTTCCGTGGTTCATTTTACATATCATAAATCCCAGCATATTTCACAGAAACTAGACCATTCAGTATTCCATTATTGCATCCGTCAAAAAAAATTTGGACTGTTGAATTTATCTTAATGCTGCCAACATTTTCAGCTATACACACTTATTTCCCATATATTCAATAAACATTTTCCAATCTTCTCTAAACATATGTTCTTCTGGTTCCCTTATTCTATATGTTAAGTCTGCGAGTTGTGCATATTCTTTCAGTTTAAGTTGCCACACATCTTTGGTTGGGACCTGGCTCAATTTCCATTTTGGGGGCCAAGAAAACACAGGCTGCAGTGGTAGCACACATAAATAACCTTTTTTTTGACATCTAGGAATTTCAGTCTGAATTATCCCCAACAGAAAGGACTCTGGCTTTATTGGGGAAAGTACTTTTAAACATTTTTTTCACTTCATTATGGATCAGTTCCCAATACTCTTTTACCCTTTTACAAGTCCCCCACATATGGCGGCGACACTGTTTAGGGGATCAAGGGCCACGTGTTTTCCTGTCAACAAATACAAGGAACAGAGGAAAAAGGGAAATGGCCACATGGGCAAAAGTTGGAATGTGTTTGGAAAAATAAAAGTCATAGAATCATAGAATCATAGAATCATAGAATCCTAGAGTTGGAAGAGACCACAAGGGCCATCGAGTCCAACCCCCTGCCAAGCAGGAAACACCATCAGAGCACTCCTGACATATGGTTGTCAAGCCTCTGCTTAAAGACCTCCAAAGAAGGAGACTCCACCACACTCCTTGGCAGCAAATTCCACTGTCGAACAGCTCTTACTGTCAGGAAGTTCTTCCTAATGTTTAGGTGGAATCTTCTTTCTTGTAGTTTGGATCCATTGCTCCGTGTCCGCTTCTCTGGAGCAACAGAAAACAACCTTTCTCCCTCCTCTATGTGACATCCTTTTATATATTTGAACATGGCTATCATATCCCCCCTTAACCTCCTCTTCTCCAGGCTAAACATGCCCAGCTCCCTTAGCCGTTCCTCATAAGGCATCGTTTCCAGGCCTTTGACCATTTTGGTTGCCCTCCTCTGGACACGTTCCAGTTTGTCAGTGTCCTTCTTGAACTGTGGTGCCCAGAACTGGACACATTTACTCCAGGACAGTGGGGAAGACAAAGTCTCCTGCCTTCATTTTAATATGAGATTCTGATGAACTTTCAGGCGTCTCAGAGAAACCAGCAACATGGTGCTGGCGGAAAAGTACTAAAACCAAAATGTCAAAATGGCCACGATGCAAAATGCTCAGCCGTCACATCTAGATGAAGATGATGGACTTTGCAGAACTGGTGAAGCTGACGGGAAAAATCCCAAACCAGCATGATCAAGTATTCCAAAAGGATTGCAGTAAATATCTGAAAGATATTTCTGAAAGATATTCCAGTATACCTGAAGGAGCGTCTCCACCTCCATCGTTCTGCCCGGACGCTGAGGTCCAGCACCGAGAGCCTTCTGGCGGTTCCCTCCCTGCGAGAAGCGAGGTTGCAGGGAAGCAGGCAGAGGGCCTTCTCGGTGGTAGCACCCGCCCTGTGGAACACCTTGCCATCAGATGTCAAAGAAAAACAACGACCAGACTTATAGAAGACATCTGAAGGCAGCCCTGTTTAGGGAAGCTTTTAATGTTTGATGTATTACAGTATTTTAATATTTTTTTGGAAGCTGCCCAGAGTGGCTGGGGAAGCCCAGCCAGATGGGCGGGGTATAAATAAATTATTATTATTATTATTATTATTATTATTATTATTATTATGTAACCAATTAACATCACCAGCAGGGGTGTCTGAAGACTTGCAATGAGAAATTTTCTATCTCTCTACCTTTATTTAAATTTTGAGCCATTTTGTAATGAGTGTAATTAGAACTGGAAAACGTATAAAATACAGTGATATAAGGGTTAATTTTGAAAGCCCTGAGGCCGGAGGGAAGGAGGTTGATAGGCTCTAAAGAGCCAGGGAGGAAAAGTAGATAATAATGATGTGAATGTATAATATTAAATGGAAAATAAATAAAAATTCTGTGTGTGTGTGTCTGTGTCACATCTGTGCAAAGAGTGTCTCCCCGGTTTCTGAAGGGAGGGGTTTCTGAGCAGGGTTCTCCCCTCCCCCTGGAGGATCCCATGGGAGATCCACTCTTTGGGCGCCAACCGCTCACCCCGTTGAGGACAAAGACGCAGACGGCATAGACCATCCCGACGGCCGCGATCCCAATGAGGCAGAGGAGGAAGCGGATGCCGTCCCTGTAGAGGCGGAAATTCAGGGGCTTTGGGTACAGAATGGACCTCACCAGGTCGCCTTTCGCTGTGTTGAAACCTGGAAGGCAGAGCAGGAGAAGCTGAGAAGAGCCTGGGCTGGATGAGGCCAGTGGCCCACCCCGTCCAGCCCCCTGCTCTCACAGTGGCCGAGCAGATGCCCCAGGGGGGATCCTGAAGGCCGGATCTGAGCACAAGGACAACACCCCCGCCTTGGTTTTCCAGCAACTGGGATTTGTGGGATGTGATCCATGAGAGGCAGGCAAGTACAACATTCCTTGTTTTCCTAGAGTGAACATGCAAGGGGATGTTGGTCCAGCCAGCTGAAACTTCCTGTTCCTCCTGGGCTGGAGCATCCTTCCTTTTGCATGTGATAGAAGGTGAGTGTGACCTTACCTGTCCAGGTAACAAAAGGACGAGTCAAGCAGCACTCTCTCTCTTTTTCACCTCTTTCTTCATTTGACCAGCTTCTAGCTAGGACTGCTCTGCTAGCTCTCAGCTAGCAGAAGCACTGGGATTATTCCCCCATATGGGGTAGATTCACATGTACATATTCATAACTAAGTCTTCCTTCAGGAATCCAACTGTGAACTGATGTAAGTAAACTTCCTTTATTGATTTTGAATAAGATTGCCACATCCTTATTATTTTAAGAGGGATTCAAGGGAACATACCAGGAACGTACAGTGGTACCTCAGGTTACATATGCTTCAGGTTACATACGCTTCAGGTTACAGACTCCGCAAGCCCAGAAATAGTACCTTGGGTTGAGAACTTTGCTTCAGGATGAGAACAGAAATGGCGCGGCGGTGGCGCAGCAGCAGCAGGAGGCCCCATTAGCTAAAGTGGTGTTTCAGGTTAAGAACAGTTTCAGGTTAAGAATGGACCTCCGGAACAAATTAAGTACGTAACCAGAGGTACCACTGTACAATTCAATCTGAGACAGTCTGAATTGTATAATAGTGAGAAGCTTACACAAGCCTGCAACCAGCTATCTGCTGTGCATGTAAAAGGGGAATGGAACTCTGCTAAGTAAAGGATTTTGCTAGTGCAAGTTAGGAAGGATATTAATTAACAATATATCCTCTCCTGCCACCCTGGACATTGCCACAGGATTCAGAAGCATGGCTGCCTCATATAATAATGTGATGCAATGTAATAATATCTGAGGGCGGACCAACAACCATCCTGGCTGGTCTTCTCCTCCTCCATGAATGTGCACAATCCTTTTCTAAAGCCATTGAGATGAGTGGCCGTTGCTGCCTCCTGTGGGATGGAGTTCCACAGTTCAACTAGAGCACCCAAAATGCAAACAGCAAAAGGGGAGCCTCAACGCCCAACAGCTCTGAGTTACAAGTCCCTAAAAGTGGGTCTGGGCTGAGGGTGGGGTTAGGGAGAGCTTGAGAGTTTGGGGGTGCAGTTCCAGAAGTGAGGGTTCAGGTCAGAAGATGAGAAGCAGAATAAGGAGATAGTGGATGCTGGGTTTCTCTGAATGGTTAATTGATGGTTAATTATTATTATTTTTAAATACAGTTTTTTCTATATGCCTTTATGCAAGAAATACTGTGAACCGCTTTCTTTTTCTCCCCTGTGAACTAAGGTAGAAGGTAAAGGACCCCTGACAGTTAAGTCCAGTGGTGAACGACTCTGGGGTTGCGGCGCTCATCTCGCTTTATTGGCCGAGGGAGCCGGCGTACAGCTTCCGGGTCATGTGGCCAGCATGACTAAGCCGCTTCTGGCGAACCAGAGCAGCGCACAGAAACGCCGTTTACCTTCCCGCCAGAGCGGTACCTATTTATCTATTTGCACTCTGACGTGGGCAGGGGCAGGGACCGAGGTGGGCAGGAGCAGGGACCGAGCAACGGGAGCTCACCCTGTCACGGGGATTCGAACTGCCAACCTTCTGATCGGCAAGCCCCAGAGGCTCAGTGGCTTAGACCACAGCGCCGCCTGCGTTCCGTCCCCTCTGTGAACTAGCGGCATATAAATATTTTTGTAGATGAATGACATAAATAAACCTTGGCAAGTTCATCATCATCATTTTTTATTTGTATGCCGCCTTTCCACAGTTAAAACAATGCTCAAGGCGGCTTACAAGATGAAAAGATTTACATAATTACAAACATAGCAAAGTTGTCTTCCTTTTGACTCCTCCGGTATGGATTGGGCTAGGAAGCTTGCTGGAGGGCAGAATCCCACCCCCTTCCCTCTTTGCAGACCGAAACCCAGGACTCCACCATGTGCTCTGGCGAAGGGGAGGGGCACATGAAGAGAGCATGTCCATGGGGGGGGGGGGTTGGTCATGTTACGTTAAGGAATTCTGGAAAGCCCTGAACCCATGCCAGAGCAGCCCTGGCTCATCTGGGAGAAGGGCCCCCGTGCCCTCCCAGTTCAGATCTGGTGCCTGGACTGGGTCAACCCAGAGGCCTCTCTCCACTGGGGACGGAGGAGAGAGGGAAGGAGATGGGATTTCTGAGCTGCGATTCCTGCATTGCCGGGTGTTGGGCTCCATGGCCTTTGGGGGTCCCTCTCAGTTCTACGGATCTACAATCCAGGAGGTGACAGGATGACGCTCACCAAATCGAGCAGAAGCCCCCTCCCCCCGCCGCCCTGCTCCCGGCCAATGCCGTAACCCACCGGTACGCAGAACGACGGCTCTCACTGGACCCTTGGCCTGGATGACCTCCGTCCCACAGAAAAGAAGGTGTCTCCGGAAATCCTCGGCACAGCTCTCTCGCCAAGGCTGGCCGCTGTCCTGGTCGTCCCCAGGCAAGCAGGTCTTTGTGACTGGGATGCTCTCACCTGGGGGAGAGCAGACTTGCATTAAAGAGGCAATGGGGGGGTGGGGACTAGAGGACCTCTGGGAATCCCTTCCCAGTTCTAGGATTCTGTGCAGTGCTGGATTTACGTATAAGCTCAACAAGCTCTAGCTTAGGGCCCCACTCTCTTGGGCCCCCCCCAAAAAATGTAAAGGAAAAAACTGGATGCACATTTCCAAAATATAAAATAAAAACCAAATAAAATAAAACCTACATCCAGCAACCGTGTTTTGTGTTGTGTAGGCTCCTAGGATGTAAGTCATGGGCCCCGCCTGCTAGCCTGCTCCCTCAAATATCCCTGGTTTGCTCCTTTCTATATATAGGGTGCCTACATTCTGCTATTTTTAATTATGAGTAGTTTGAATCATATATTTACACCTATTATTATTTCATGTTAGAGCACGTTTCTAGAGACTAGTTTATGAGTCTTTGCGTTTCTGAAGGAACTTTTGTTATTGCCAAATGCCAATGTTAAGTTAGTTATGAATAAAAAATCATTTTAAGTTAAAACTTAATAATTATTTCACCATTAATAGACTTCTTCCTAATTGTATTTCAGTTCAACAATTGTTTTGATAAAATACATATTTTGTGATGTGCAAACGGCCTGAGATACCTATGAGGTCCATCAATTACCATATAGCATATATTCAAAATGAAAGAAACAGCGACAATTTGTTGTTGACAAAGGACAGCTGGACATGTAAAGGGCCCAATTAGCTTCAGAGCTGAGGGCCGCATCCAGCCTCAATCCGGCCCCGATTCTGTGGCAGCTTCTGCCTCTTCCTGCGCTGCTGAGTCTGGCTCCTGGCGCTTGGCTCTGGGGCTGCCACCTTCCCTGGGCACCTTCACCCAGGCAGGGCAGCCTTGCCCCCAGGGAGCATCCCTCAGCCGCACAAGGTAACACCACCCTCCTCCTCCTCACCTGTCAGCATGGCTTCGTTCACAACGCACTGGCCACGGATCAGGACGGCGTCGCAGGGCAGCAGGCTCCTGCCCCCTCCCAAAACCAGGGTGTCTCCGGGCACCAGATGGCGAGACTCCACCTCTTGGACACCTGGTTGGAGGGGAGAGAGGCAAAGGCTTCGCTGGAACATCAAGAGGAGCAGAGTAGAAGCTGTGGGGCACGAGCCCCCCCCCCCTGCATTCACCCCAATTCTCTTGTGGGGTGACTGGACGTCTTCCTGTTACAGTGGTATCTTGGTTTAAGTACTTAATTCATTCTGGAGGTCCGTATTTAACCTGAAACTGTTCTTAACCTGAAGCACTACTTTAGCTAATGGGGCCTCCTGCTGCTGCGCGCCGCCAGAGCCCGATTTCTGTTCTTATCCTGAAGCAAAATTCTTAACCTGAAGCACTATTTCTGGGTTAGCGGAGTCTGTAACCTGAAGTGTATGTAACCTGAAGTGTCTGTAACCCGAGGTACCACTGTAATTGTTTGTGCGTCACACACTTTTCCGTGCATTTCCCCATCACTTTCCTAGCTGCAGAAGGAAGATTTCTTGCACTAGAGGGACAAGAGCTTTATTCCACTTGAAGTTAATTTAGATGTTGTATAACCCACCCACCCCCTTCAAAACAGTTGCCAGTTCATTTCGGCACCCAATCCAAGGTGCTCCCGTTCGTGTTTAAAGCCTTAAATGGCTCAGGCTTGGGTAATGTGTGCTCAGTCAAAGCAACATACAGAAATGTGCGTTGGGCAAAATTGCATACTGATGTGCTATTCACTGATGCAGAAATGTGGGAAACGGAGAAACGGAGAGAAACCAAAAATGCCCCTCCCTGCTTCCACATGAGGACTTGGTCTGCAAACTGTTATTTAATGCAGCCTTACTGTGCCAGCTTCGCCCAACCCTCTTGGTGACTCAGGAAAGTCTGCCATGCCCCACACCTTCTGGATTCGGGCTGCACACACCCCACACGTCTAAAGCATATTCCCCATTCCCCACCACCCTGGCAATCCAGGGAACTGTAGTTTAACACACATACCCGAGCCACAATTCCCAGCACCCTTAGCCAACTAGCAGCTTCTGCTAACAGCCCTGAGGCAGCTGCAAGGATTAGAACCCGGGTCCCCGGCCAACATGAGCTCCTCACACAGGAAGGGCCAGTGAATTGAAACAAAGAACCACCGAAGCATTTAGCACATCAGTACATTTCCTCTGGCATTCGGAACCTCAGGTTTTTCTGCTTAAAATCAGGCAGCAGCAACTGGGCTTCTCCCTGGGCGTCAGATCAGGTCTCCGGTTCCATGGTTAATCATTTGGAGGAAAATGATCTTTTAGTGTAGCAGCACCTGCCCTAACTGAACAGTGGAGCCTCCATTGTGCTTTGTCCTTCTTCTTCTTTGGCAATCCCTCGTAGCCGAGTCAGATTGTCTTCCATGAACACAGTTTTAAAAGTGAGTCCATAAGTGACTGTGGAGGCCAATTCTGGACCCACACGTCCTTCCACAGTGGGGACATAGGCGGGAGTTGATCATGGTGAGGGTTTGCCAAGCGTGCCTTCCTCTTAGCACGTTTCTCCCTTGCGTCCCAAGTTTGAGTGTTTTCAAAGCCCAGGACACCTTTGGTAAAGGCTGTTCTCCAACTGGAGCACTCGCAGGCCAGTGTTTCCCAGTTGTTGGTGTTTATGCTACATTTTTTTAGATTTGCCTTGAGACAGTCTTTAAACCTCTTTTGTTGACCAACAGCATTACGCTTTCCATTTTTAAGTTCAGAATAGAGTGGTTGCTTTGGAAGACGATCATCAGGCCTCCGCACAACATGACCAGTCCAGCGAAGTTGATGTTGAAGAATCTTTGCTTCAACACTGGGGATCTTTGCTTCTTCCACTACACTGGTATTAGTTTGCCTGTCTTCCCAAGTGATGTGTAAAATTTTTGGGTGAATCTGTTGATGGAATCTTTCGAGGAGTTGGAGATGGCGTTTAGAAGTCGTCCATGTTTCACAAGCATATAGTAAGGTTGGTAGTACAATAGCTTTGTAAACAAGCATTTTGGTTTCCCTGCAAATGTCCCAGTCCTTTACTGACTTTACTCCCTTGTCCTACCTAAACAAAGACAAAACGTTCCTTTCCTTGGAGCTGAGCAGATGGGCAAACGGAAACACCCATATCAAGGGCCCCTGCGTATTGCCAGGTGGAGAGGGAAGGTGCATTAAAATGTGGGAGGTAATCCATTGGAGCATTCCTTGTTTGCGTAGAGTGGACACAGACAGGGGGATGTTTGTCCAGGCAGTTGAACTTCTGGTCTGGAGCTTCCTTCCTTTGCATGTGTCCAGGTAGATCATCATCAAACCTTTTATTGGCATAGCATTCAAACATCCAAAACAGATCAATACAGAATTCCCACTTCCCCAGTGGCACAAAACATTTGCTAAAAGAAAGGAGGCAGAGCAGTCTATCGTCACATCTCTAGGTCTCCAGGGAGATCAGACGTCTGCAGTGTATTTCGACAACAACAAAAACCAAACAGAGATATTCAGCCACTAACTTGGTGAGCTCCTGATCATTCCCCAGTGATGGAAAATGTATGACCTCCATTTGGGGATACAGAGTTGATCCAAAAATTGCTGACCGAGATCAGCATATAGTTTACAAGTGAGAACCATATGTGTGAGAGTTTCCACCAGGTCTTCACCTGGGCAAGTTCTTTCTCCTTCCACCCTGCCTGAGAACCTTTCCCAAAGGAGAATCATAGAATCCTAGAATCCTAGAATCATAGAGTTGGAAGAGACCACAAGGGCCACCGAGTCCAACCCCCTGCCAAGCAGGAAACACCATCAGAGCACTCCTGACATATGGTTGTCAAGCCTCTACTTAAAGACCTCCAAAGAAGGAGACTCCACCACACTCCTTGGCAGCAAATTCCACTGTCGAACAGCTCTTACTGTCAGGAAGTTCTTCCTAATGTTTAGGTGGAATCTTCTTTCTTGTAGTTTGGATCCATTGCTCCGTGTCCGCTTCTCTGGAGCCGCAGAAAACAACCTTTCTCCCTCCTCCATGTGACATCCCTTCATATATTTGAACATGGCTATCATATCACCCCTTAACCTCCTCTTCTCCAGGCTAAACATCCCCAGCTCCCTTAGCCGTTCCTCCCATCCTTACAAGGATGTCAGCCACACTGTATCTGTAACTGCAAGCTGAAGCCTCCCTTCATGGATCCAACTGTGAACTGAATGTGAGTAAACTTCTTGTTACTTTAAAAAGAAGCTTCTTGTGTCTTTCTTCTTTTTAGGAGGGATAAAAGGGGTCTTACCAGGAATATACTCCAATCTGAATGAAGCCAGATTAGATTGCTAAAGTAAAGAGATTCAAATGAATCTACTAACTAGCTTCCTGCTATATATTCAGGGGCGGAGGAAGGGAGGTGGGGGGGCTTTTTGCCCCGGGTGTCACCACTGAGAAGGGTGACAAAATGCCGGGTGGCACTTACCACGGAGCCTGCAGCGCACCTGAGCCATGTGTCTCTCCTGCCCAAACGGTCCACCTGCTGCCTCCCCCCCAACTATAGGGCGGCTGAGTGGGAGGAGGCAGGCAGACTCCAGACGCCCCGCAGTGCGCCCCGCCCCATGGGTGGCTCGCTCTGCCCCTGGGCGCACCGCCCCAGGCGCCCTTGCAGCTTCCTCCACTGCTGTGTGTATTGGGGAATGCACTCTGCTGTTGACTCACAAGCGTGAGAGAGGAAGGATGCTATTAAATCAATATACAGTGGTACCTCAGGTTAAGTACTTAATTCATTCCGGAGGTCCGTTCTTAACCTGAAACTGTTCTTAACCTGAAGCACCACTTTAGCTAATGGGGCCTCCTGCTGCCGCCGCGCCGCCAGAGCACGATTTCTGTTCCCACCCTGAAGCAAAGTTCTTAACCCAAGGTACAGTGGTACCTCTGGATGCGAACAGCATCTGTTCCGGAGCCCCGTTGGCGTCCTGAAGTGAATGCAACCCACGTCTGCAATTCGCTGCTTCCGTGCATGAGCATGACATCAGTTTGAATGTCTGCGCATGCGCGAGCGGCAAAACCCAGAAGTAACGCGCTCTGTTACTTCCGGGTCGCCGTGGAGCGTAGCCTGAAAACGCTCAGCCTGAAGCACATTTGACCCAAGGTATGACTATACTATTTCTGGGTTAGCAGAGTCTGTAACCTGAAGCGTCTGTAACCCGAGGTACCGCTGTATCCTCTCCTAGTATCTACAACATTCCCACATAACCCTCAGCCTCACCCTCAGCCACAATTCCTGCCTTGCAGAGGGCTGAACTAGAGGACCTTTGGGGATCCCTTCCAACTCCTGGGCTGCAGTGGAGGTGGAGGGAAGGCAGAGAAGGGCGGGGAGAGGAGATCTGGACCCTCCCTGCCCAGAGTGGTGCAGCCGGCAGCAGGGACCTGCCCTGGCCCTGGGCTCACCTGTTTCCTTCCTGAGGACCTTGACCAGGACGCCATTGTGGGATTCCACCAGCCGGTGCAGCTTCACGGATTGCTGTGGGCATGGAAAGGAAAGAGGTGTGTGTCTCTGGGAAGCAGCCGGGAGCCGCCCAACGGCCCTCATTTCCCTGCTGCGCTTCCAGCGCCAGGAAAGGGAACAGGATTGGAATCCCAGTCAACCAGTTTACAGCCCAGGCAGCAGCTGTGGGGAGGTCAGCTCCCTGCTTTGAAGGGGGCCCTTCCGACCTCGCAGGATTCCAGCTGCAAAGTCTTCTTCACACAGCACAGAGTTAAACTGTGGAACTCCCTCCCACTGGAGGCAGAGACAGCCAGCAACTTGGATGGTGATGATGATGATGATAATAATAATAATAATAATAATAATAATAATAATAATAATAAAATAATAATTTATTATTTATACCCCACCCATCCGGCTGCGCTTCCCCAGCCACTCTGGACGGCTTCCAACAAAATATTAAAATACAGTAATGCATCAAACATGAAAAGCTTCCCTAAACAGGGCTGCCTTCAGATGTCTTCTAAAAGTCTGGTAGTTGCTGTTCTCTTTGACATCTAGTGGGAGGGTGTTCCACAGGGCTTTGAAAGAGGACTGGGCAAATTCATGAAGAGGGAGAGGGCTATGGATGGCTGCTGGCCACACGCTCTTCCCAGTTTGAGGCAGCCGTGCTTCTGAATCCCAGTTGCTGGAAACCACAGGAGGGAAGAGTCCTGCTCTTGTGATCAGATCCTGCAGGGAGCAGGCGAGCAGGCGCGGCCCATGACTTACATCAGGTTTTTTTCCTTTTTGGGGGGGGCAAGAGAGTGAGGCCCTGAGCTATAGCTTGTTTAGCTTATATGTAAATCCAGCATCAGGGACGTGGGTGGCGCTGTGGGTTAAACCACAGAGCCTAGGATTTGCTGATCAGAAGGTTGGCGGTTCGAATCCCCGCGATGGGGTGAGCTCCCGTTGCTCGATCCCTGCTTCTGCCAACCTAGCAGTTCGAAAGCACATCAAAGTGCAAGTAAATATTGATGGTATCTAACACCGGTGAAGTTAGCAAGGATGTATAAAGGATGTAATAAATGTTGGAAATGTAAAGAAAAAGAAGGTACATTCTATCATATGTGGTGGGAGTGTAAGAAAGTAAAAAGCTTTTGGGAAATGATATATTATAATGAATTGAAAAAAAATGTTTAAATACACTTTTGTTAAGAAACCAGAAGCGTTCTTACTTGGTATTACAGGGAATGAGATAAATAAGAAAGAAAGGAAGTTATTTTTATATGCAGTGACTGCAGCGAGAATATTAATGGCTCAGAAATGGAAGCAAGAGGAGTTACCTACATTAGAAGAATGGAGAATGAAGATGACGGACTATGCAGAACTTGATAGACTGACTGACGGGAAGGATCCGAAATCGACGAGATCAGAGATTTATAGAAGATTGGGAAAAGTTTACAGAGTATATGCATAATCTAAGTGAAAAGCAAATAACACTTGTAAGCTTTAATGAAGCTCTGTAAGAAGAAATGTTAGAATAGGAGTAAAATAAGACTTAATTTACAAAAATAATAGATGGAAGGTTTTAGAAATGTGTAAGAAATTAAGAAGGGACGGAGTATCAGTCAAGTTGAGGGAAGTCAAAAAAAAAGAGAATGGATGTAAAAAAGATGTACGAATTGTATTAATTTTATATTGGAAAACTTGAATAAAAATTATATATATATATAAAGTGCAAGTAAATAAATAGGTACCGCTCCGGCGGGAAGATAAACGGCATTTCCGTGCGCTGCTCTGGTTCACCAGAAGTGGCTTGGTCATGCTGGCCTCATGACCCGGAAGCTGTACGCTGGTTCTCTCGGCCAGTAAAGCGAGATGAGCGCCACAACCCCCAGAGTCATCTGCGACTGGACCTTATGGTCAGGGGTCCCTTTACCCTTTACCTTTAAATGTGGCACTGCCTGAGGACGATGAGACCCTCCCCCGCCTGCCTGGGCGAGACCCCTCCCTCCTGCTCACCTTCCTGAGGTCATACACGGTGAGAGAGATGGAGAGCAGAGACATGAGGATGATGGCCACAGAGTACTCAATGTATTCCTCCGCAAACCACAGGCAAACGCTGAACAGCTGGAAGACGTAGAACGGGTTCAGCACCTGCCCAGCAACAGAAAAGAGAGGGGAGGCTGGGTAAGGGGCACTCGCAGGCGGCTTTCTGCCACGACCCTCCCCTTGTGCCCCTTGGCCACACCGCCGAGAGCAGGAGCCTTGCCCCATCCTGGGCGCATTGGCAGCGCTCTCTTAGCGATACAAAACTAGCCCAAGCAAAGCCTTCTCTCTGGCATAGAATCATAGAATCATGGAATCCTAGAGTTGGAAGAGACCACAAGGGCCATCGAGTCCAACCCCCTGCCAAGCAGGAAACACCATCAGAGCACTCCTGACATATGGCTGTCAAGCCTCTGCTTAAAGACCTCCGAAGAAGGAGACTCCACCACACTCCTTGGCAGGAAATTCCAAGGTTGTTTTGAAGTGTGATCCTGTCCTCTGGGGTGTTAGCCACCCCTCCCAGTTTGGTGTCATCTGCAAATTTGATCAGGATGCCCTTCAGTCCATCATCCAAGTCGTTGAATGCAAGCCCTTTCTCTGGATTTTGATTGCTTAAACGTTTTGCAAACCGGCTTGATTGTTTTGCAATCAAGTGGTATATAAATTTTAGGAACTAAATAAAATAAAGAAATGGGAGAACCAGAAACTAGGGTGCTTTTCAGACGGCTGGGCTGGTGTTTTGGAGGGGAAGGAAATGGGGAGTCTCTTAATCTTTCTGCCCTGCAGAAAAGTCAAGATCATTGGGTGGGTGGGGGGCTCCAACTCCCCTCCTTCTCCCCCTCCCTGGCCATGCTGGCTTCTTCCTGGGGCTGATGGGAGACGGGCAACTCCTGGGGTGCCCCACTGAGGCTCAGCATCCCTGCCCCCTGGAAACTTGCTCCCCCCCCCTTTGGTCCAACCATGACACAGAAAAGCCCCCCACCCCCCATTTGCCCCAGCATGGGGGGCCTAATTCCTCCCCGGAGGCCTCTTTGCAAGCCAGGCTTTCATGAGACCGACTTGGCTCTCGGTCAGCTCCCAAAATCTCCAAATTCCGAATGGCGATGGTGGCAGGACTGGCCGCTGGAGCGAGAGCAGGATGTTCTGGCGGGAGCAGGCTAAATCTCTTGTTGATTAAAGGGCTAATCTGCCTGCCTTGGCTTCCCAGCAGGGCAGCGTCACCCTGGAGATGGGGAGAAGCTAACCGGCCCAACCGCGGGAGCCAAGGAGGACCTCAAGGAAAGAGGCAGGAGAGGACGATTCTCCAGCTGCCTATTATGTGATGCATTTGTGGGCCTTGATACCTTAATGGGGAGGTACAGTACATAAATTTAATAAAGAATAAATAAAGAACATGACATCTTGTAAAGATTTATACACCACAAAACAAAAACCCTCTCAAAGTGTTTTACAGGGGTACCTTGGTTCTCAAAAGCCTTGGTTCCCAAACACCGGAAACCCGGAATTAAGTGTTCTGGTTTTCAAACGTTTTTCAGAAGCTGAACTTCCGATGTGGCTGTCGGCTCTCGTTTCTGGGGCACCTGCACCAATCAGAAGCCACACCTTGGTTTTCAAACATTTCAGAAGTCAAACGGACCTCCAGAACGGATTAAGTTTGAGAACCAAGGTACCATTGTATTTGGCGCTTTTGGTTTTGCTATTTATTTTGTGTTTTTCTTTCTGCGGCTTTTTCAGTTAATTTGTTTTTGTGACTGTGTGGAACCCAGTTCAACTACTGATTGACCGACTGTGTGACTGCAGAAATGGATAAAAGCCCCCCATCCAAACAGTGACTATCATCAGAGAAAGCAAGAAAAAAAAATTAATTTTAATTTTTATCATCTGCAATACTGTCTTATTTATTTTATAGCACAGCACATTGATTATTGCTTTCATTTTATGGATCAATGGTCTTGCAAGAGAGTAAAACTCATGTTAAATTGCTGTTTTAGCTGTTGTTTTTAAATGTCTGGAACGGATTAATCCATTCTGCATTCCTTTCTATGAGAAAGCGTGCCTTGGTTTTGGAACGCTTCGGTTTTGGAACGAACTCTGGGAACGGATTGAGTTTGGGAACCAAGGTACCACTGTACAAAAAAAAGATAAGAGTATTTGCAGCAAGATAGATATAGATACTCCAATACTTTTGTCCCCTCATGAGAAGAGAAGACTCCCTGGAAAAGACCCTGATTTTGGGAAAGATGGAGGGAACAAGGAGAAGGGGACACAGAGGATGAGATGGTGGGACAGTGTTCTCGAAGCAACCAGCATGAGTTTGACCAAACTGCGGGAGGCAGTGGAAGACAGGAGTGCCTGGCGTGCTCTGGTCCAGGTGGTCACGAAGAGTCGGACACGACTGAACGACTAAACAACAAGATATAGATAATCTGAGATAGCTGCCTCCTGGCAGGAAGAAGCACCTCTTTGAAGAGCAGCTTCCAGACGGGCGCGATCTCGACGTCGATGGCGTTGGGCCCACAGATGACCCTCCTGCGGATGAGCAAGAGAGAGAAAAGGGAGTCCATGGGATGGCTGGTCCACCAATAATAATAATAATATAATAATACAATTTTATTTATATCCCACTCTCCCCAGGCGAAGCCGGGCTCAGAGCGGCCAACAACAGCCAAAGTAACACAGTTTACATAAAATCACAATCAATTAATTGAAATACAAGGGGCTCCTGAGGCAGCTGCCGCCCCTTCCCACGCTGGGGGGGGGGGGCAAGGGGGAGGCAAACAGCAGGAGCTTTTAAGGGACAGAAAGGGGGCGGACGTCAGGAGGACATTCCCCACCCCGTAAGGGGCTGGTTCATCAGGGACATGACCCGGCCGTGCCCTTTGAAGGATGCCTGCTTGCAATCTTCTTGGTGCCACCTTGGAGAAGGGACCTCCGTGGGGGTTCTGTCCCCCCCCCCCAGACTCTCTAGGGCTTCCATCTCAGAGGGATGGCATGTGAGGGCCATAAGAGTTGGAAGGGACCACTAGGGTCATCACCAATCCCACCCCCCTGCAATGCAGGAATCTTCTTGTCCAGCACAGGACTCGAACCCACAACTCTGAGATTCGGAGTCTTGTGCTCCACGGACTGAGCTAGCCCTGTGTGGGGCTCCTGCCTGCCCTTTTGGAGACCCCCGCCGCTCCTGCCAAGGTGAGGGGAGAGACTCCACCAGGCAAGGCCTCCTTCCACCAGCCTTGCCCCACCCTCCAGTCTCAGCTTCTCAATTTGTATTATTTTATGCACTGGGGCTTGCCGTTGTTTTATTGATTGTAGTTTCGAAATTATTTATTGTAATTGTTAAGAGTGGGTTTCTGTTTAATTTTTATACGCTGATATTATTATTCCATACTATTCTAATGATTTTTGAATGTTACTTTATTTGATTGCTTATTTTAAAGCTGTTTTATTATCACATTTTTGTATCGCATTGGATTGTTATAAGGTGTACATTCTTCAGCTTGTAAACTGCCTTGAGTATTGTAAGACAGAAAGGCGGTATACAAACAAAAAGTGATGATGATGATGCTTTGAGCGGCTGATTTTAGACCAACCACAACTTCTTCCATATAAGATGCATGTATGTTCTGATTCCTGCTTTGCAGGGGGCTGGACTAGATGAGCGCTGGGGGTCCCGTCCAACTCTAGGATTCTGTGAAGCAAGTACCTGATGCCCTGCTCTGCGCTGGTCAGCCCAGACCCAAACCTTCCATGGATCTCTGCGCAGGTGTGTGTCTCCTCGAGGACCCTGCAAGAGAAAGAGACCTGCCGTCGCACCACAAGAGAGCCTTTGTTCCTGCCCAGGGCTTTTTTGCCGGCGACAGGCGGGCGCAAGGTGACTCACCCGACCTTCACGAACCGCTTGGCAGAAAAGTCCCAGGCATATCGGATCTTCTGCACTTGGAGGCACCTCGCCTGGAAAACCAAACAATGGGCGCGAGTGTCGAGGGAGGAAAGCTGTTCCATTTAACATTTGTTAATAAGCCTGAAGCATTTTTATTACGGAATGTAGGGAAAGATCTGCCAAAAAAGCTGAAAAACATCTTCATGTATGCGACAACGGCCGAGAGAGTTTTAATAGCACAAGGATGGAAGACTGAAAATTGTATGAATTGGAATACAGGGAAGGGAGACTCGGGGAAGTCAGAGAAACAAGTTAATGCAAGATGAATATGAAGATAAGACTGTTTTTATTTCTGTTGTCTGTAGTATGTTATGTTTGTGTAATTCTGTATGTTTTTGGTGTATTGTTCGTTGTTTTTGTTTTGCTTTGTTGTTTTGTATGTAAAAACGAATAAAATATTTATAAAAAAAAAAAAGGATGGAAGACTGAAGAAACTCCAACTAAAGAATCATGGCAAGAAAAACTGATGGACTATGCAGAACTGGCAAAACTGACATATAAGCTACGGGACAAGGATAACTGTGACTTTAAGGATGAATTGGAACCCTTTAGAAAGTATCTGAAGACGCAACAAAGCGAACTGGACTCCTTGGCTGGCTTTGAATAAACAATCACAGACTTTTTATTGATAATAATCAGCTAATTAGTTTGAGGATCTATACAACTGTGTAACATGCAGGAAACAGCATTTTTAGAGAAACCAAAGACTGGAACTGAGGGAAGTCGGGGATTATGAGTGGGTGGGTTCTGTGGGGGGAGGGAGGGGGAGGGAGGAAAAATGGGGAGGGAGGAATAAGGATGATATGTTTCTGGAGGAGAGAAGCTCCAGAGCTGCAGGTGGCTAAGGTGGGATTCGAACAGGGAGCTTCCGGGGCTGCAGGTGAGGCTCTGAGCCGCCGCACGACCCTCGGCCCCAGCCAGCCTTCCTCGCAGGACCAAACTCCTCTGCTGAGACATTGTTCCCGGCAGAGTCCAGACCCTTTTCACTTTCCGCTCAGAAGTCATGACTGATGCATTAGTTTTGCTGAATGGATCTAGTATTTCGGGGTGTTGGGATTCCACCGACCCCCCGCACCCCAGCCTCCTTCTGAAACACATTCCTTGAAGGATGCCAGCCTCTAAATCTTGCCAGCCAGCACTGGAGGGTGATACATAAGAGCAGGGCTCGGCAACCTAAGGCCCGGGGGCCGGATCCGGCCCAATCGCCTTCTCAATCTGGCCTGCAGATGGTCCGGGAATCAGCGTGTTTTTACATGAGTAGAATGTGTCCTTTTATTTAAAATGCATCTCTGGGTTCTTTGTGGGGCATAGGAATTCGTTTTGCCCCCCCCCCCCAAAATAGTCATACCTCATGTTACGTTTGCTCCTTGATACGTTTTTTCAGGTTGCATCCTGCAGCCACCTGGAAGTCCCGGAAAGGGTTACTTCTGGGTTTCACCGCTCTTTGCTGCTCGCGCATGTGCAGATGCGCAAAATGACGTCACGCGCATGCGCAGAAGCACTGAATCGCAACCTGTGCGTGTGCAGACGCGCCGCTGTGTGTTATGTTCTGCTCATGTTGTGAATGGGCCTCCAGAATGGATCCCGTTCGCAACCAGAGACGCCACTGTATAGTCTGGCCCCCCACAAGGTCTGAGGGACAGTAGACCAGCCCCCTCCTGAAAAAGTTTGCTGACCCCTGCATAAGAGGGTGGGAGCTGGTGGAGCATTAATGCAGTAAAACAGAGCAATAAATCACCCTAGCAAGGGGGAACACCAGGAGGAATGGATGAAATTCCAAGACTATTGACTTAAATACGCTAAGATAATTTAATTGGAAAAACTTGCAAATATCAGATAGGCTTAGGGTTTAATTATGTGATGTTAGAGAATAAGGTGTTTAAAGTTAAAATGAAAAGAAAGAAAGATGTTAAGTAATTAAGTTAATTTTATGAGAAAAATTGGTTTTGGAAAACTGTTACAATGATATACACACTGAAATTCAGCCAGGGGGATTTGAGGATGTCACTTAACAATGTCACTAAGATTAGATCAAGTACAGTTAAGACTTAGGTATGTTTGTCCGTCTAAAATTTTGGAAAATCATTAAATAAATTGAAAATAAATCAATAAATGACCCTGGCAGGGCAGCAGTAACAGCAAGCACAGCCCTCATCCGGGGGTTGCGTTCCCAGCCGCAGCCAGACCCCTCTGCGAAGCACATGGCATCTTCTGGGATAATCCAGAGGCGCACTTGGCTACCCAGGATGATGGGAGGAGGCTTCTATGGGCGGGGCTAGAGCAGTGAGAGTGGGAGGAGCCTCTGGTGGGCAGAGCTGAGGGGAGGGGAGGAGCCAAGCAGGTTGCAGGGGCGGGACTGTAGAGGGTTGCCAGATTGTCAGCATCCGGAGTCGAAACAGCATCCGGGCAGAAATCGCTTGGATGTCCAGCAAAAAGCTCAACAACTTCTGTGTCCGGATTTTCACTTTTTGAAATATAGGAAACCTAGGGCCGTACCACATGGTAGAGCACCCCCCAGAGGCAGCAGGATTCCCTAGGGGGCCCATTATTATTATCATCATTATTATTGTTATTATTATTATTAAAGGTAAAGGTAAAGGTACCCCTGCCCGTACGGGCCAGTCTTGAAAGACTCTAGGGTTGTGCGCCCATCTCACTCTAGAGGCTGGGGGCCAGCTCTGTCCGGAGACACTTCCGGGTCACGTGGCCAGCGTGACATCACTGCTCTGGCGAGCCAGAGTCGCACACGGAAACGCCGTTTACCTTCCCGCTAGTAAGCGGTCCCTATTTATCTACTTGCCCCCGGGGGTGCTTTTGAACTGCTAGGTTGGCAGGCGCTGGGACCGAGCAACAGGAGCGCACCCCGCCGCGGGGATTCGAACTGCCGACCTTTCGATCGGCAAGCCCTAGGTGCTGAGGCTTTTACCCACAGCGCCACCTGCGTCCCATTATTATTATTATTAGAATTTATATACTGACCTATACCTGGAGGTCTCAGGATAGTTCACAGAAAAGATCACAATATATAAAATCAAAACAAGAACAATAACCCAATAACACACATCCCCCAAAAGAGCCACATTTTAAAAGCGTCTAGGATGTCCATCAAGTCCACCAAAGACCTGGTTAGAGGCAAGGGGGCACCAGAGGTGTAAATGACCCTCAGACTTTGAGAAGCAGCTATCGCCAGATCAAGCTCATCAGCTTGTTGAATTAATTAAACTAAACCACGGGGGGGGAGTGTTATTGTTGTATCTGCTCTTTTATTGCATTGTGAAATTGCTTTGAGATGCTTCCCAGGAGGCGAAATCAAGGAGTCATAACTGGGGGCCCCGTGTGACGCCACCACCCAGCCCCCCGGTTCCGGGTTCCCCCTTACTTTCAACTCCGGCCTGGCGATGACTTTGTTCAGGAGAGAGCCTTCATCAGCAAGGAGGGGGTGCGCGGGGTCAAAGCGGCCGAGGGCGGCCACAGAGAGCCAAACCACCTTCTTCCGGGTGTAGACGCGAAATTCGTCCTGGAGAAAAGCGAGCAGAAGCCCAAATGAGGATGAGTCCTGGAACCACAGCGCAAGTAATGAGGAGGACCTGGGTGGATCAAAGAGGCAGGATCCTGCCCTGCCTTGCCACAGGCTCGCATCTAACCACTTACTGGGGTGAGACTGGCGCTTCTTGTGGAAAATCCACTTGAGGTTATTCCACTGGTCAGGCAAGTCAGATTTCCGCCTGACTTTACTCTCTACCCCTGTTGAGCAAGCTCCCTGGGCCCAGGTGCTTCCTGGGCCTCTTACGCACGAGACAGGTAAAGCACGTGAAAGAATCCTGCATTAAGAACCCTCTCCTCCCTTGACCAGACCCCACCGGGAGTCCTGTGTCCACTTCTGGACACCCCAATTTAAGAAAGATATGAACAAGCTGGAAGGTCTGCAGAGAAGGAGGACCAGGGCAATCAAGGGTCTGGAAGCTGAGCCTGATGAGGAACGGTTGAAGGAGCTGGAGAAGAGGAGACTGAGAGGACGTACAAGAGCCATCGTCAGACACCTGAAGGGCTGCCCCATGGAGGAGGGAACAAGTTTGTGTTCTCCTGCTCCGGAGGGTAGGACTCGAATCCATGGCTTTGAGTTATGAGATTCCAACTCAACATTCGGAAAAACCTTTCTGACAGTAAGAGCTGCTTGGCTGTGGAACGTCTTGCTTGGAGGTTGGGTGGCCATCGGTCAGGGATGCTACAGCTGACATCCTTGCATTGCCAGGGATTGGACTATCAGCGGTTCTCCACCTGTGGGTCCCCAGATGTTGTTGGACTACAACTCCCATCATCCCTGAGCTCTGGCCTTGCTAGCTAGGGGTGATGGGAGTTGTAGTTCAACAACATCTGGGGACCCACAGGTGGAGAAAGGCTGGACTAGATGAACCTGGGTGGTCCCTTCCAACTCTACAATTCTATGATTCGAAGGGTGCTGGGAACTGTAGCTCCGCAGTTCCCAGGATTAATTGAGGGGACCCGTGCACTTGAAATTTATGGTGCCTACGCAGCCTCTGAGGTCTGATTTAGCCATTAAAAATGGGGCTTGGATCCAAATAGTTCAAGAAGCCTTCATAACCAAGCAGTGGGGGCCGAGTTTGCAAAACACAGGATTGAGAATAGAGCGCCTAGAGCGCTGGTGGGTCATAGAGCCCCTGAAGGGGGGGGGGGATTATCTAGGAGGGTGCTGGAGATGAAAAATACAATGTTCCCGTTCTGAATTTTATGGTTTCATTATCTTCCTTAGAGGGTCGTGCCACCTGCTAACCTGAAGAATGCTTTTACGGGGTGGAATAGGGCAGTGTGCACTGGGGATGATTTATGGAACCAGGGGGACAGGGCCCCCACCCCAAAAAACTGAGAACCCCTGGCCAAGACCCTTGGGTTTCCCAACCTCCCACTACCAACATTTCCAGAACAAAATCTCCTCCTACTGTGGTGCAGAGCAGGACAACGTCGGCCTCTTCCAAGTCGCAGGGCACACAGTTTGCCCACACGTCCCACTCGGGCTTCCAGTAGAAGAGGAGGAGGAGGACTCCGCAGGACAGGACGTACCCAGCGAGGCACAAGGCCCTCCGGCAGACTTCGGTTTTGTAGCCAAACATCTCCTGCAGATGAAAGGGCATGGGCAGCATCGTAGGTCAAGAAACATCCTCTCCCCACCTTTCGTGAATCACCCCCTTTCCTAATCTCTGCCCACCCGAAACTCACCTGGCTGCATTGCGCTCTCTGCCTCTGAGATGCTAATCTAAGAACAGCCCACACCCTCTGTTATGTACTGAGTTGAATAGGATCCAAAAGGCAGCTGTCTGATTGGTCCTAGAACAATAGGATCCAGAATGCAGCAGTCTGATTGGTCCTAGAACAATAGGATCCAGAATGCAGCAGTCTGATTGGTCCACAGGAGCCACCCAATCCAGCTCCAGGTGGAAGTGAATCCGCAACCGGATAGGCCTACAGGAGAATCCCGGAATTAGCCAATCACGTGGGGCCCATTGTGTCAATAATGTATATAAAGCAGACATTTCGGGGGAACTTCCATTCCTCACTCCTCTGAGCTGAATAAAGAGCATGAAATCCACTCTCGACTCCGAGTCTATTTCACCAGCTTTCGTGAATCAGCCCCTTTCCTGAATCTCTGCCCACCCAAAACTCACTGGCTGCATTGCGCTCTCTGCCTCCGAGATGCTTATCTAAGAACAGCCCACACTCTCCGAGGCTGGAGCTTGCATTCCCCAGGTCTAGAGAGGCCATCTTCAAGAATATTGAGATGCACGGGGCAAAGGGATTAAAGGCAGAAGGTGTGCAGAGATGCCAGAGGCTGGGACGTTTTGCGGAAAGATGAGGAGCTTTGGGGATGGAATTTCCAATCCGATTTGGGATTCTGATAGCGGCTGCTATCTTTGTTTTGGGTGTTCAAAGCACCTCCGCCCCACACCTCCACCTACAAGCTCCTTGAATGAAAAGCCTACGGCATGCGCAGGCAAACTAAGGCCCGAGGGCTGGATCTGGCCCAATTGCCTTCTAAATCCGGCCCGCAGACAGTCCAGGAATCCACGTGTTTTTACACGAGTAGAATGTGCCCTTTTATTTCAAATGCATCTCTGGGTTATTTGTGGAGCATAGGAATTCCTTCATTTTTCTTCTTCCAAAATATACTCCGGGCCCCCGCAAGGTCCGAGGAACCGCAGACCGCTCCCCTGCTGAAAACGTTTGCTGACCCCTGGCCTAAGGAGAGATGGCAGGAAGCCTCAGTGTTTGTGATTCCTGGGGGCTGAACTAGATGACCCCCCTTGGGCCCCTTTCCAACTCTGCCATCCCATGATTCCATTTCACATTTGATTGACCAACCTGGACATTTTGGCCCTGGGTAGGTGCTTCCTGTCCCCTCCCAGGTTTATATGCAATTTGAAATTGTAACCAGCCCCACACCATAGGGATTCTGTAGGCTACACCTCCGGAAAATGACACGAGCTCCTCTCTGATTTCTGTTCATTGACCATGTCTGCATGTGAGTGATTTTATACACAACCTCACCATGTTTTCCTGGGCAGCCCTGACAATACTAAGAAGGGAACTTTGGAATTTAATGGGAAAGAGATAAGAGGAAGAGCGTCTGTCCGGCATGCAGAAGAATCCAGGTTCACTTCCTGATGGCTTCTCCAGGTAGAGCTGCACCCCCATTTCCCTAACTGATACGATACGATATCTTTATTGTCATTGTCCAATACAGAACAATGAAATTGAAAATCTACATAAAACATTCAAAAACCCCTAAAAACGCGAAACCCCATTTTAAAATACAATATACTATAGAGACTCCTTATGCTGTGTTTAGAACCAGAATGGCATTTGTGTAGAAACTGTTTCTCAGGCGGCTAGTCCTAGTCTTTATGACGCTATCAGTGGCGTAGCGTGGGTTGTCAGCACCCGGGGCAAGGCAAGTAATTTGCGCCCCCTAACCCGTGGATTTGCGCCCCCTAACCCCCAGATGTTGCGCCCGGTGCGGCCGGCCCCCCCTGCACCCCCCACGCTACGCCACTGGACGCTATACCTTGTTCCAGAAAGCAGAAGCTGGAAGAGATCATTTCTGGGGTGCGCACTGTCCTGCGCTATCTCTGCAGCTTTCTTATGGGACCTGGAAGCCTAGATTTGATCCAAGGTGGGAAGAGTGCACCCAATTATTCTCTCCGCAGTCTTGACAACCCTGGACAGCATTGTTTTTCCCTTGACCGTGCAGCTCCCAAACCACACACACAGACCATAAGTCAATACACTCTCCACAGTGCAATGGTAAAATGCCATCAACAGGTCCTTGGAGAGATTATTTTTCCAGAGGATTCTCAGAAAATATAACCTCTGCTGTGCTCTCTTCATCAGGTCTTTGCTGTTTTCTCCCCAGGTTAGGTAATCTCTCAACTCCATTCCCAGAAATCGAAACACTGAGACCTGTTCCACGCACTTCCACTCAATAATAAGTGCCTGAATATTCAATTTACATTTCCTAAAGTCCACAATGGTCTCTTTTGTTTTCTTTAAGTTAAGGAGTAATTTGTTTTTTCTGCACCACTCCCCCAACTGCTCAACTGAGTTGTAACTATTTGCATATGTCAATCACAATCCATCCTTTGTGCATTCCCCGGGTCAAATGAAAAATGCATGGAACCTGCATGAATCCGCTTCTTTGGGCAGGTGTCTTTCAGACCTCTTGGACCTGGAGGAGGTTGAGAGACCATCCTGCCCCAGAAGCAGCTTGGGACATGGAACAGAACAGCATAAGAGAAGCCTGCAGGATCAGGCCAGCGGCCCATCCTGGCCAGCATCCTGTTCTCACAGTGGCCGACCTGATGGCCCAATGGAAGAAGCACAAGAGCAGCCCTCTCTTTGGGCAGTTTCCAGCCACTGCCATTCAGAAGCATCCCTAACCCGCTCCTCCTCCATGAATCGGTCCAATCCTCTTTTAAAGTTATCCCAGCTGGTGGCCTCTCTCTGTGGAGGCACAGCAAAGCCCTCGTGGCAAGTAGCCTTCAACAGCCATAAATTTGCCTAATCCTCTTCTCTCTTCTCTTTGGTGATCCCTTGTAGCCGAGTAGGATTGCCTTCCATGAACACAGTTTTTAAAAGTGAGTCCATAAGTGACTGTGGAGGCCAATTCTGGATCCACACGTCCTTCCACAGTGGGGACATGGGTCTCCGGGTGGGAGTTGATCACGGTGTGGATTTGCCATGCGTGCCTTCCTCTTAGCACATTTCTCCCTTGCGTCCTGAGTTCGAGTGTCTTCAAAGCCCAGGATGCCTGTTATGTACTGAAGCTCTCACCCTGGGCCAGCAGGGGGATACTGTAGATAGTTTTCACTCAGGTCCACATATGCAAATAAGGAATTGAAAGTGACGTTCAGTGATTGGATAATTACAGAAAGTTGTTACTGTTGCGTTGTAGTGGAGCTCTATATAAGCAGGCTGGCTGAACCCTTCAGTTCAGTTCTGTTCTGGCCTGTGAATAAACAAGAGCTGTTTGAAGAATTGCTGTGTCGTCTGATATGTTCACCCACAACTTAAGAACACCTTTGGTAAAGGCTGTTCTCCAACTGGAGCGCTCGGAGGCCAGTGTTTCCCAATTGTCGGTGTTTATGCTACATTTTTAAAGATTTGCCTTGAGACAGTCTGTAAACCTCTTTTGTTCATAAGACACCCAGGCTGATGTCCATCACTGCTTCTAGTGGGAGGGAGTTCCAGAGTTTCACTATGTGTAGCACAAAGGAGCACTGTATCTGTCTCCACCACCACAAAACGTTGAGACGGGAACCACAGAAAAACTGCAAATCCAGGCTCAGTATCTGCTTATGACTTGGCAAGTGACGGAGTTTTTGAGAGGCAGAGGCCAATGCCAGCGTGAAGACGATACTCTGCATGGCAGATACTCCTTCTGCCCCTCCTTCCCCGCCTGCCACAATCCTGCCGCCCTCCAGCCGCAGCAGAGCAACACCCCGTCCTTAACTTGGCCCGCTCTCCGTCCGGCCGCAAAGATGATTAAAACGACCAAAAGGAAACAGTTGCGTAATCTGCGTCATTCCTTTGGCTCACAGCTTGTGGGCTAAGCACATGCCACAGATTGCTGAGTAATACCAAACCCAGAAAGAAACAACTACCCAAAAACCATAAACATTTTAAATCCAGTTTTTGCACGAAACTGTGCGGTAGATGGGTTGACAGAACGGCTGCCTGCTGCAGTTGCAGGACTTGCGGGTTCACCAGAGACCCTGATGGCAAGTCTTCAAGGAAAACCAACGTGGGAGTTTAGCCCACGAAATGAGCCACGTCTGAAACTGCAGCAGACACGGGGGGGGGGGGCAAAGTTTTAAAGGCCGAGGGCCGTATTGACTTCTGGTCAATCCTCGGGGGGCCGGCATGGCAAGAGCGGCAGTTCTCACAACAGACTTCCAAAAGAGTTTCCCGTCGGCTCTTCTGCACCACTTTAAAATCTCTCTTTTCATTATTAAATTCAGTTTATGCCACTACTGTCTTTAATTACAAAGCACCTAGAGTTTATCCACGCTCTTGGCATACCCTAAAATATGTCAGTCCCTGCCCACAATCTAACAGACATGACACAAGAGGAAAAAAGAATCAGGAGGGAAGGGGAAAACAGGCACCGGGAGTACTTCTCCACACAGCACATAGATAAACACATGGGAGATCCTGTATCTGACCCACCCAGAATTCAGGACTCTGCGTGGCACAGTGAGGAGCAGTAGTGGCATAAGGGTTGTCATGATGGCCTTGGCATTTGGGGGGCACTTGGAAATGATGGTGTGACCTCTGGCCCATCTTGGCCTGCCAGCCTCTCACCCAATGGGCCTGCGAGACTGTTTGGGGGCAAGCCATGCCCACCTGCCCCACACGGTGCCATGCAGATAAGGGCAGGGCTTGGCACTGCTTCTAGAGCACTGGCAGGACTGTCTGAAGCACATGCGGCGCCAGGGTGCAAAGATCCGCCTGGTCCCCCCCCCCCCAGGTTGCCCAGTCCCAGGTGCGTAGGAGGGCAGAGCTGGCCAGTCGCCTCACTGGCTCGGTCGCCCCCGAACTCGCAGCGCAGAGCCGCCCGCAGCAGAAGAGCCCACCGCGGAGCTCCGACGGACGGACAGGCTCTTCCCTGGACTCAGCTCTCGGGCCCCGGACTCTCAGCCTGGTGCCCCTGAGAGCCCAGCGCCCAGGTGCCCCGCACCCCTAGCACCTATGGGGAAGACGGCCCTGAGCAACTAGCTGGTCTTGGGGAGCTTCTGGGGCGCTGCAGAAAGCAGGAACCCAGCGCTAAGCAGGAAAGCGGGTCTCTGCCATTTTCTTCTGCCTGTGCCAAGTCAGCGGCCGAGCCCTGCTCCCTCTCCCTGCCCCCAAAGGGCACGGCGGGGCTGGCGTTTAATTGTCCGCCAGCATTTTGCAAGCAAAGCCTAGCGGCTCCCCCTCTCTCCCCTCTCTCTGTAGTCATGAAGCCCCCGCATGGGCAGATGGAAAGCAGAGGCAGGTGGAAACCAGGGGGGGGGGTCTCTTAAGCAGAGCTCCCACCACCACCAATCGCCCACTTTTCCATTTTGGGGGGGCCAGGAGCAGACTTTTTTGCCCTCCAAAGCCTTTTAAACTTTTGCAGTCTAGCCTTTGATCCTTTGATGGGAATCCGATGTTCCCCGTTGCTCTTCATCTTCCTTCCGCTTCCTTTTGCGGTCTGTTTTTCGCTGTTGTTGGAAACGCGACTTTCCCCCCCAAATCGGTGGAACCAGCTCAACAGGAGCAGCAAAAGCGGCAGCAGCAGCGTCCCTGCGGTTGCCAGAGATGAGGATGTGCTACTCACAACATTCCTTGATGTTACCGCTTCGGAGGAACAGCCGTCGGGGTGAATCCTGCTGGTTCAGTCACCTGCGGTGACTCACTCCGGAGTCAGTTCGGGACGAAAGGGTTAGAGCGCCTCTTTGCAAGCACAGCAGCCCTGCGGAGAATCGGGACCTCCGCTCCTGCGCCTTCCATTTTTCAAAACAGACTTTGTTTCTAAGGACGCTCTTAGCGTCAGGTCTAGCATAGTCCACGGAAACGCAAGGCTCGGGTGACCAGCCTCCTAGGAGAGGATGCAACCCTGAGGTTTGTACAGGAGAATTGTAGAGTTGCAAGGGACCCTCAGGGGCCATCTAGTCCAACCCCCAGCAATGCAGGAAACCTCCAACTGGAGCATCCATGACAGACAGCCACCCGTCTGATTTCAGTTTGGATTCCTGCCCGCAGGTAAATTTGCCCAGGACCGCAGCCATAATCCCTCTGGGCAACAATTATTGTGTTGAAAGAGATCTGGAGAAATTAACCCTTTGAAGGGACTGTTGCTGCTGCTGCTGCTGTGCAAGACAGGATCCGGCCAGGAATGGGCAGCAGGCGCTGTCTTGGGAGCTGCCCATGGGAAGCAGAGCAGAGCTAACGCAGGACTGCTGCTAAGTTAGAAACTTCGTATTCCCAGAAGGGTTTCCATTTGGTTCAGGAGCCTCCATGGGGAAAGTTTTAAGCCGAATGTCTTCCACATATTTAACATAATGTTCTGCGCCACCCCAATTTCTGGGCCGATAGATAATCCAGGGTTCAAGGCACTTTACCTGGGTTCAGTTTCCTTGGAACGAAAGACCCTGCGGTGCCTTTAGGATATCTGGGTTTATCTGCACACAGATACAACCTGAGCATAGGATGTAGTCCCGGCTTTGGGTCCAGTGCAGAGCAAGCGAGTCTCTGTCTCCAGCTCCGAGCTCTGCTCACTCACAACTCTCTGGATCTTATTCTCCTACCTAGCAGACAGGTGAGGGGGGTGGAGGCCCATCCCTTGGCCTGGAGGCCCCTCCTTCAGTCCTATATCTTGCAACCGGGCTCATTCTTTGGGGATGCTGGTGGGGACAGCCAGGAGGTCAGCTAAGGCCACTGCCTTACAAAGAAATTGGCCTGAATAATTCAGCAACTTCCTCTGAGAGTCCATCGCCTTCCTGCCCTGTCAAACGGCTCTCCCTGTCAGAAGGTTCTTGTTTAATCGCAATCTCCTTTCCTGTAACTTGAAGCCCTGGGTTCAAGTCCTACCCACCAGAGCAGAAGGAAACACTTATCAACAAAAGCAGCTGGCAAAAGACAGCTTTCCCCTTTCCATTTCCAAGCTCCCATTGGCTCCCTGCTCGCTTCTGTTAGAGGGGGACTCATAGAATGGCAGAGTTGGAAGGGACCCCAAAGGTCATCCAGCCCAGCCCGCTGCAACGCACCCAACCCGCTTGCACTTTTAGATTCTGGGACTCACCATTTCAGCCTCTTCTCCCTCATTGAGCAAAGCCTGGTGGTTCCCTCCATGTTTCCTCCCCATGGGAAGCTGTCTGCCTTGGTCTCCTGAGGCCTCCAAGTATTCCCCGGACTCTCCCCAGGGTCACTGTCGCTGCTGCAAGCCTTGCCAGGACACCAGGGATGGGTCACCCCTTATATGCCAAGGAAGCTTGCTGGGGACACACCTTCCTCCAGACAGACAGCTCCACCCCATGGCTCCAGGTAGGATCCACCTGGCCCTCCTCGCCCGTCCTGCTCTGGCGGGCAGACGGAGCCCGGCTGCATTCTTCTGCTGGGGGCAGGCCAAAAAAGGGGAGTGCTTCGCCAGGAAAGATTATGGGATTTCTCTGAGCCGGGCAGCGTGTTTGTCAGAAGCAGAAAAGCAGGTCTTGATTGATCGCCGTCTCTCTCTCTGTACAAATGAACTTTGCCACGTGCTGCCAAACTTTGGCAGGGCACAGCGACCGAAGGAGAGACCCAGCTCCTCAGAGGGGTGAAAGGAGACGTAAAAGGGAGCAGGAGAGGAAGAGAAGTTCGTGCGATGGTGCCTGGCACGGAGAAAGGGGACAGAGAAACCTTTTTCTCCATCTCGCCTAACGGTCGAGCTCAAGGGCAGCCCGAGAAGTCGAATGGTGGAAGATTCACTCCTTCGCACATGCAGAGTTAAACGGTGGAACTCCTTGCCACAGGAGGCAGGGCTGGTCACCAACTTGGATGGCTTTGTTTTTGTTTTAATAATATTTATTAGATAATTTATAATTATAAAAGAAAAGACAATAAAGGAAAACAATACATAGATTCAACTTGGATGGCTTTGAAAGAGGACGAGACAAATTCATGGAGGAGAGAGATGCCTGTGGCTCTGGACCCTGATGGCTCTGCTCTGCCTGCAGTCGGGACAGCGATGCTTCTGAATCCCATTACCTGGAATCCACAGGAGAGGAGAGTTGCTCTCGCACTCAGAGCCTGCTTGAGAACATAAGAAGAGCCTGCAGGATCAGGCCAAAGGAGCTGTGTTCCATCTAGCATCCACTCCTCAGACTGGCCAACCAGATGCCAGTTGTGGGAAACTCACAAGCAGGATCTGAGCACAAGAAAACACTGGTTTCCTATGATTGCAGCTCTTTTATCAAGGTTTCTTTACTTTCTTTGTTACAGGAATCAGGTGGTGATTATAAAGGTAAAGGGACCCCTGACCGTTAGGTCCAGTCGCGGACAACTCTGGGGTTGCGGCGCTCATCTCGCTTCATTGGCCGAGGGAGCCAGTGTACAGCTTCCGGGTCAGGTGGCCAGCAGGACGAAGCCGCTTCTGGCGAACCAGAGCAGCACATGGAAATGCCATTTACCTTCCCGCTGGAGCGGTACCTATTTATCTACTTGCACTTTGACGCGCTTTTGAACTGCTAGGTTGGCAGGAGCAGGGAGTGAGCAACGGGAGCTCACATTGTCACGGGGATTCGAACCGCCAACCTTCTGATCGGCAAGTCCTAGACTATGTGGTTTAGAGCACAGCACCACCCGCATCCCTATAGTGATTATACATATATATAAATATGTATACATGTGTGTGTGTGTGTGAATGATGGATTTATACAAGCCAGACCATACTATATGCTGAAGCCACTTCCCTTCTGTGTGCCGTGCTTCATAATTTGCATAAATCAATAGGGACAAATGTCAGGTTCTGCACTTAGGCAGGAAGAACCAGAAGCAGAAATAGAGTGGTACCTTGGGATGCGAACGGGATCCGTTCTGGAGCCCCGTTCACATCCCAAATGGAGCGTAAGACACGACAGTGCATCTGCGCGTGCACGTGTCACTGCTTCTGCGCATGATGTCATTTTGAATAAATAACGTGCTCCGTTACTTCCGGGTTGCCGCAGAGCACAACCCGAAAGCGCTCAACCTGAAGCACATTCAACCTGAGGTATGACTGTATAAGATGGGAGACACTTGGCTTACTAGCAGTACATGTGAAAAAGATTTAGGGGTCTTGGGGGACCCCAAGCTTCACATGAGTCCACAGTGTGATGCAGCAGCAAGGAAAGCTAATGCTCTTCTAGGCTGCATCAACCAAAGTCTAGTGTTCGGCAAAAATGTATAAAACAGGGTCAAACGTATGCTGGAAATGTAAAGAAAAAGAAGGTACTTTTTATCATATGTGGTGGGAATGTAGGGAAGTTAAAAAAATTGGGAATTGATATATAATGAATTGATAAAATATTTTTTTAAATGACATTTGTAAAGAAACCTGAAGCATTTTTGTTAGGGATTGTAGGACAAGACCTGCCAAAAAACAAAGAATCTACAGTATTTGTGTACGCTACAACAGTGGCAAGAGTCTTGTTAGCACAAGAATGGAAGAATGAGGAAATCCCAACGAAAGAACAGTGGCAAGAAAAATTGATGAGCTATGCGGATTTGGCAAAGTTGACATACAAACTGCGTAATAAGGACAACCGTGGCTTCAAGGAAGAGTGGGACCTTTTTACAAATTATCCAGAAAGACAACAAAACGATTTGGACTCCTTGGCAGGTTTTGAATAAACATCCACAAAGTTATCAGTTGAATATATGATAGCTAAGGCAACGATATGTACAATTTTGCAATATGCAGAGGATAATATGGGCAAAGAAACCAGGGAGGGGAGCTGAGGGAAGTCCTTGGCGGCGGGGGGGGGGGGGGATATGTTTGCTAAAATTGTTCAATTTTTTTTTAAAAAAAAAACCCCAAAAGTCTAGATCAACAGAAGACATAGTGTCCCACCATAATAATAATAATTTAAACAAAAACAATCTTATTAACAACAGCAGCAATAATAATTTATTATTTGTTGTTTAGTGGTTTAGTCGTGTCCGACTCTTTGTGACCCCCTGGACCAGAGCATGCCAGGCACTCCTGTCTTCCACTGCCTCCCACAGTTTGGCCAAACTCATGCTGGTAGCTTTGAGAACACTGTCCATCCATCTCGTCCTCTGTCTTCCCCTTCTCCTTGTGCCCTCCATCTTTCCCAACATCTTTTCCAGGGAGTTTTCTCTTCTCAGGAGGTGGCCAAAGTATTGGAGCCTCAGCTTCAGGATCTGTCCTTCCAGTGACCACTCAGGGCTGATTTCCTTCAGAATGGAGAGGTTTGATCTTCTTGCAGTCCATGGGACTCTCAAGAGTCTCCTCCAGCACCAGAATTCAAAAGCATCCATTCTTCGGCGATCAGCCTTCTTTATGGCCCAGCTCTCACTTCCATACATCACGACTGGGAAAACCAGAGCTTTACCTATATGGACCTTTGTTGGCAAGGTGATGTGTCTGTAAAAATAATAATAATAATAAATTTTATTTTTCTCCCGCCCTCCCCAGCCGAGTCTGGGCTCAGGTCAGCTAACAACAATAAAATAGTGCAACATTCTAAAACATTTCATTATAAAAATTAATTGAAATCAAATTGATGGCAACCATTAAGCTAAATTTATTATTTACTATTATTTATTAAATTATTATTATTATTATTACTACTACTACTATTACAATTATTACTATTTCCCCCTCTCTTCTGCCCGTTTCCTCCTCGCTCCCGAGGGCAGGACTCGAACTCGTGGCCTGCAAGGAGGAGGATCCCGCCTTTCTGGCGGCGAGAGGCACTGCCAGGGGAGGAGCATCCAGCACCACGTGATCCTTCCAGCCTCTCCCCCGGCCTTTCCGCCTTGCCCCCGCCCCTTCCGGTCCGCGGCGCCGCCTCTCTACACTTCGTGAGTCTATGTCCCGCGGCGAGGGGGCGGGGTTTCCGGGCGGCGCGGTGTCTCCCTCCAAGCGCTCCGCCCGCCTCTTCCGCTTCCGGGCGGCGGCGTGTTTTGGGCGTTGCACTGGGCGAGGGAGCCCCTTGGCGGGCCGAGCGAGAGGGCGAGACGCCGGGATGTGGAGGAGCAGCGCCCGCGCCGCCTGGTGAGAGGAAGGGGGCGGCCTCCCGGGCAGGGCTGCGGGGGGGGGGCGAGAGAGAGCCGGAGGCCTCAGGCCTCCCCTCTCCCCCCCGGCGACCTTGGGGGCCCCGACACCGGCCCGTCCCCGCCAGGCCTCCCTCGCGGGAGCTCCCCTCGCCTCTCCTTCCCGCCCCCTGAGGGGGCTGAATGCGCCCCCCTGGGCCTCCCGCAGCCCGGGGAGGGAAGCTTTCCATAGTGGAGGAATATGAATATTAAAATAGAAAATTTGGTGCTAGTGGGGAAACCCTGCCAGGTGGGCGGGGTAGAAATAATAAATTACTATTTAGGATGGGGATGGTGGAGAATCATGGACAAGAATCATGACTTTGTCATTTATACCCCGCCCGCCCCTCGGGCCGCATGCACTTCCTATATCAGGCAGAGGCAAACTCCGGCCCTCCAGATGTTTGGGACCATAGCTGTCAACTTACAGATTTGAAAATAAGGGCCCAGCAGCCTCGAAAATAAGGGATCAGCAGCCAAAATAAGGGATTTTGGCTTAGTTTATACGTAAATCCACCACTGATGGAGCCAGGCTGCTTTTGCTGCCACTGACTGGGTTTTGCAGGGGGTTGAACCAGGTGATCCTAAGGGTCTACAACTCCCACCAAAGGAGAGGGGCAGACAAAACTGATGAACGACGTCAAGATGGCAAAGCTTACAGGCAGAATGAGAAACCAGGAAGAGGACCTCTTTAATAAAGAATGGGGAAAGGTTATAATTTAGTTGAAAAGCTATTGTCAAGAGTTACATACATTGGTAGGATTGACAGAAAACTTGTAGTAAAAATTGGAACTATGGATGGACAAATGATCTATAAAAAAAGAGTTAGGAAAGGGATGCAGAGGGGGAAATCACTACATTAAGATGCTGCACTGGTTGGAGGGGATGCTAAGCAGCATGTCGGGGCTGCCGTCGTCCTGGCGCGAGCAGTTCCATCGGCCTTCCCCACCCGAGAGGGAGGGGGGAGGGAGAGAGACTCACGCCCACACCACCCGCGAGCCCAGCATGAGGTGGTTGCAGCGCAGCAGCGGCCACTGAAGGGCTGCCCTTCTGCATCCCTCCCCATCCCCTCCTCTTCCTCCTCCCTCAGGCTGCCTCCTCAGCCGCCGCTGCCGCCTCCAGCTTCCGCTGGCAGCGCGGCGGAAGTCTCACAAGAGAGGGGCTGCCTGCCCACCCGCTGCCGCCCGTCTCCTCATGACACACCCCTGAGGGGGGAAAGGGAGAGATGGAGACGCGGTAGCTCATGCACGCTCTCTCTCTCGCGGCGGAGGACACCAAGCCGCTGCTTCCCTCCCAAGCCGGGCGAGCATGAAACCCGGGAAATTTAAGGGACATCATCAATAAGGGACAGCAGCGGGACACGACGTTGGGATAAGGGAGTTTCCCACCAAATAAGGGATGGTTGACAGCTATGTTTGGGACTACAATTCCCATCATCCCTGACCACTGGACCTGTAAGCTAGGGATGATGGGAATCGTAGTCCCAAACATCCGGAGGGCCGGAGTTTGCCTGTGCCTGTCCTATATGAAGGCAGGGTGTTTTTTGCTGCTGTTCTTACGTTATGCATTTTGTGCTTTGACGGTGGAAACCTCCCTGTGGTCTTTGGACGAAGGGCAGCATGTAAATTTAACAAATGACCACGATAGAGCCATAGAATCGAGGAGTTGGAAGGGGCCCCGGGGGTTCCTCCCAGCCACAACAGCGGATGCCTTCTGTCTATGTAATAATAATAAGTAATAATAATAATTTATTATTCCCAGCCTTGGAGCGCCTGCTTTCCTTGCACCTCTGCAGCAAGGAAGCAGCTGGTCCCAAGTTGCAGTGACATCTACTTTATTTAGCCAATGCACGATTGAAAAGAATTTTCTGTGTTTCGGTGGCCATTGAATTGGGAGTTTTATAAAGACTTTAATCTCTCTGTGATGTTCCTGTAACAGCAAAAGCACGTGGCTGTGTTTTCCTCATGTCCGGCCAGCTACATGAGGGCCACGTAGCGACTTACCTCATTACTTACTGCTTAGGACCTAACAATTGGACTGCCGTGTTATAATGTAGGTTTCAGTATTGGTTAGGTACTGTACCTTAACCATGATGTACGTAGATGATAACATAGGATGGCCACTTGTGTGCTTCTCCATACTCGTAGGTTGCTGATCCCAGGATTTCACAGAGACTTGGGTGAGGACTCTGAAACCTGTGATCTGTGCTCATGTGAAGGATGCTGAGGAGACCCTCAGCAGAGAGAGCAATTTCCACAATCCCACGTAGTTCTTTGTTGGTGCAGCAAGCCTTACCCTTTGCTCCGTTCCCAATACTCCCCCCCCCCCCCCGCCTTGCAACCGGCTACTGAAAATCTTGTGCTACCTTTGGGGAGTCGGCAGCTGGTGGTTCAGGGACCAGCTGGGGGGGGGGTGCTCAGAAGAATGGGATGCTGGTGTGCAGGGTCTGCTTTGAGTAGTTCTGCGGGTGGGAGATTAGAATCTTGATTAAGGCTGGAACAGCGTTGCACGTGCAAATAAGTTTTTTGTCTTCTCCTTCAGCGTTGTCTGTCAACACCTAGCAAATGGGACCTATGGAGTCAGAGGGAAGTTGCCGCTGCAGAAACTGCATCTCGTTTCCCGGAGTATTCATCATTCCCGCCATCCTCTTTCCAGATTTCAAAGGCTGCCTTTACGGATCTCAGCGCAGCCATTCTCTGCTCTTAATCACCTTCCCTTGCGCAGCAGCAAACTCCTCCTTGTAAAGCATGGATCCCAGCCCCACAGGACCTTTTGGCTAGCCAGAGTGGCTTCCAGGCTTCTAAAGCTTCGCTATCTCGTCTTAGGATCTGCTGTGGGTGGTGGCTACACAGCCAAAAAGGTACTTAGCTCTGGAGTAGTGACTGGTCTGTGCCATCCGTACGGTGTGTTGGCACAGTGACTCTAGACTCATTGTCTGAAGAACTAAAGGTTTGGGGATGGACAGTACACAGTTGTTGATCTAAGGCAAGGAAGGTGCTTCATAGAAAGTAAGATCAGCTACCTTAGTGACAGACTCTGGCAGGATTTTTTAAAGTGCCTTCAGGGAGTGCCTTTTTCACTGGTGCAGTTGAGCGGTTCGGCTCAGTTGCTGACAGCTGTGCAAGAACCCTTGGACTGCCAAGGGAAGTTGCCTGTGGTTGAGTAACAGTGGAACCCTTGGCCAGGTTGGAGGCCCTGGCCAGCCAAGATTGGCCCTGATCTAGGAAGTGGGTTCTCATCTTGCAAAGAAAGACTTATGCAAATGGTGCAAAAGGACAATGAAAGAGTTACCAAATTCCTAGCTGATATTCCTTCAGATCCAGGAGTGGAGTTGGGTTGCTTTTCAGTGTGGGAAAGGCCCAGCCTTTGCTCCAACCCTCATCAAATTTATGCCAGCCCCTTCCTTTTCCTGCGGGCTCTCCTTGCTCCAGGCCTCTGGACCAGTGTTTCCCAAACTTGGGTCGCCTGCTGTTTTTTGGACTGCAACTCCCATCATCCCTAGCTAGCAGGAGCAGTGGTCAGGGATGTATGGAATTGTAGTTCAAAAACAGCTGGAGGGTTTAGGAAACACTGCTCTCAACCATCTTCACGTTTCACCTGGGGTGAAGTGAAAGATCGCTTTTCAAGATGGAGCTAGGTTTCTCTAGGATGGTGCTCTCTACGTTTCTTCTTCCCTAGTGATGGTGCCATGAACTGATGACAGGAGAGGGTACCCTTCCTTCCCTTTCTTGCATGTGAAGCATCGGTAGAAGCGGAGAAGTCCTCTGGAGTCTGGCTGCTACTTTCTGAATGGGGGAGTCCCCTTGCCTCTTGCTCCAAGCTGTAGTGGCATCTCCTACTTTGAGGTGTGCTGCAAGAAGCAACTTGGTTTTGATGGTAGTGGAATCATGAGAGATGTGCAGAGGTTGAAGTTGGGAAGGAGAAAGTTTTATATTCCCTCTCCCAATTATACTCCCTGAAACAGGCAAAGCTCAGGATTAAAGCAACTGGATAAGCCGATTATGGTTCTTATCACCAGGTGGTTATTGTGGCTGATGAGATGATTTGCAAATTACAGGAGGGCAAAGATCTTTCGAGGGCTATGAGCTGTCCTATTCTACCTGTGCGTCTGCCTCACTGTGCCGCCAGGGCTCTTTCACCTATGAATTCTAGCTGTCTGTATTATGTTTCTTCTGCAACACAGCTCACAGTTACTCACAGCAGTACCAAAGCACTGGAAATCTAGCATTTCTGTCAGCAAAACAATATGGTTGCATTATGCACATTAACTTATCAGTAAAGCAAACACACTTCAATCTACAATTATTATGCAGTTCAAACACACAGTAATTTGCAAAGTAGTTTATTGGGGAGTGCTGCTGAGCAGACAGAACCCCTCTGGGAAGGAGATTCCTCACCAGGGGCAAAAAGGCACAGCTTGGTTTGACTGGTTTTCTTCTCAGCGGCACAAGGAGCAGATGGGTGTCTGCCCAAAGGCTGGCAACCTCTAGGCAGCTGCTGCTTTTGTTTCAACCACGGGAAAGGCAGGGCCATCCGGGTGGTCTTACTCAGCCTTGGGTGAGGAGGAGAAGCCCTGATCATATGGAGCTCAGTGATAAGCCAGTCAACGAAACAGAGGTGGACCCTGCGAGGTCACAGCGCCCTCCTGGGGCTCTTCTTTGGCCCTTGTCCTGATCAAAGGGATCTCCTGCCCATTTTGCATGTGAAGTTCCCCAACTCAAAAGGCAACTTGAAAAAGGACCTGGTGCTGATGAATTACTTTTTAAAAACATAAATGCAACCCATTGATTTGGGTATATATGACAAGACTGGGCATTCTGACTAAACATTAGGAAGAGAGTGGAATGGACTCTCTTGGAAGGTGGTGGAGTCGCCTTCTTTGGAGGTTTTCAAGCAGAGGTTGGGTGGCCATCTGTCAGGGATGCTTCAGTTGAGATTCCTGCATTGCAGGGGGTTGAACTAGATAACCGCAAGGGTCCCATCTAGTCCATCTAATCCTGTTATGAAGTCAGAAGGCTGGAGGAAGGAATAGTCTTGTACACAGCAGACTTGCAATTTTGTTCTAGGCATCGTAGTCGCTAATGCAAATGTTTGTTGATGTCTTTCTCACTTCTAATTTAGACATATGACCAATGGAAGGAGATGGTGCCTGATCTCACCGAGTACAAGTGGATTATTCCTGACTTCATATGGGAACTTGATGAATACGTCGACCTCGGTTGGTGCCGGCTTTTCATTTTCCCTCTAATGCCAAGTTGTTGCGGAACTTTGATAATCATTTATACAGAGGGACAGGCATCATTCCTTTCTTCTGGGGATTAAAAAAAATACATTTCAGAAATCAAAACGTTTTTATTGCATAATATTCCCTGCTATTATTTATTTTACTCTCTCCAAATCTCTGTGTGGCTCATACTAAAGGATATACTCCAGCAGTAAAACAATGAACTCCCATCCATTTAAAAAAAATATTGTTTTGTGTACCAGTTTGAGGAGGTTTTTAACAATCAAGCAGTGTATTGTTAAATACTACAAAAGCACAGATGGCTTTTCAAGAGTGCAGTTGAGGGTGGGGAGAGGCCATAACAAAAGCAGATTGAGATGCCAGATGACCGTTTGGTTTGGAGCCTTGGCCTGGCATGGGAGGTGGGCTCCTTCTTGCTGGGCTGGGAGTAGCATTATTGTCTTAAGGCAAATCTTTAAAAATGTAGTACAGTGGTGCCTCGCAAGATGAAAAGAATCTGTTCCGTGAGTCTCTTCGTCTAGCGGTTTTTTCGTCTTGCGAAGCAAGCCCATTAGCGGATTAGCGCTATTAGCGGTTTAGCGGCTATTAGCGGCTATTAAAGGCTTAAGGGATTAGCGGATTAGCTGCTAAAAGGCTATTAGCAGCTTAGTGCCTTAGAAAAAGGGGGTGGGGAGCGGGAAAAAAACCCCAGGAATCGCAAGACATTTTCGTCTTGCGAAGCAAGCCCATAGAGAAATTCGTCCTGCGAAGCACCTCCAAAACGGAAAACCCTTTCGTCTAGCGGGTTTTCCGTCTTGCGAGGCATTCGTCTTGCGGGGCACCACTGTATAAACACTAACAATTGGGAAACACTTGCCTGCGAGTGCTCCAATTAGAGAACAGCCTTTACCAAAGGTGTCATGGGCTTTGAAGACACTCGAACTCAGGACACAAGGGAGAAATGTGCTAAGAGGAAGGTACACTTGGCAAACCCTCACGGTGATCAACTCCCACCCAGAAACCAATGTCCCCACTGTGGAAGGACGTGTGGATCCAGAACTGGCCTCCACAGTCACTTATGGACTCACTGTTAAAACCGTGTTTATGGGAGACAATCTGACTCGGCTACGAGGGATCGCCGAAGAAGAAGAAGAAGAAGAAGAAGAAGAAGAAGAAAACAACATTGCTATAAATGCTTCCTAGACTCTGGTATCAGAGTCATGGAGTCAGCCTTTGCCAACAGGGCTGGACCTGCCTTAACTGCAGCACAGAACTGGTTCCCTTAAAATGTTTGCAGTGCTGGCCCAGGAGAATTTATACTGAGACTTCCTCCTCCTCTTCCTGATGGCTCGTTGCTTTCAGCCAGCTTCCTTCTGGTCTCCCCAGGATCTTGCTGCCCTCCTGCTCTGAAGCAGTTTGCCAGGAAAACAGAGTTTCCCCAGAAGTTAACACCTCGCTCCCAGGATTCTGGGGTTTCAGCCTACTGTGTCACTGATAGGCATGTTTTCTGTTTTGTGCGAGAAGTACAAGGAACTGGAGTTTCTGATTCACTGCCACCTGCTTAGAAACATGGCCATCCTTGCTGGTTCAGGGGCCAGACTAAGTCTGTAACTCCTTCAGGAACAAGATAATTCTTCCAGCTCTGTTGGCACAATTCTTACATTTGGGTCCCAGGAGGTCTGGGTTCAACGGTGTGGCACCTCTGAAGCCAACACCATCTCTCAGCTGCAGTTTCTCATTCATAAAACGAGTTGCACAGGATACGTTTAAAATAGTGAGGTGCTTGCATCTGAATTGTTATGTCTCAAAGCTGACTGGGCCCCATTAAATGTTGATAGGATTCTGACTTCTGTATGTGTTCAGAGGACTTCCTGTGTCTCGGGAATGTATGGTGTATCATTTATGAAACACATTTAGAAATCCTCTGCAGTAGAGCTTGCTAAAGAATATAAATAGCCATTAAGAAATTCTGAACTGTCCAGGTTAAAGCTTGTAATAATTTAATAATAATAATTTATATTTATACCCTGCCCATCTGGCCGGGTTTCCCCAGCCACTCCCCAGGTAGGGAGATGACAGTCTGTTCTTTTTACCTAAAACAACCCCAAGGGGGCTAACTTTCCCTTTGCTTTTCCTAGAAAAACTTACAAAAGCTCTTCCTGATTCGGAAGACCTCGCTAAGCTGCTGCCTGATTTTGACAAGATTGGAGAGAGCCTCAGATCACTGTCGGGTTTCCTCACACCTGGTAAGGGAATTTTTCATCTGGCTGAGTTATACAAACCTGCCCTAGTGACGTAAACAGTGTTGGGCTGAATGTTTGCTTCGCAGTGCCCAGTCCCCCCGCCGGGCAGTTTGGGCATTTATGCAGACGTGAGCATCTGAACGTATTGCCATGCATGGGCAAAGGGCTCCTCTGGCTTAGTGGTGGCTGCTGGACATTTTCAGGGCCCTGCAGTCCTCCCTGCTTCCTCCCAGATTATCACATCTGAAGCAGCCGTTTCCATTGTACTGAGCCTTTGCTAATGCATAAGAGGGCCCTGCCTCTGTCACCAACGCCTTCTGGGTTTAGGGACTTGGAGGTTTCTGCCATTGTGGGGCTACAACTTGCCAGGAAGCGGGCAGCGGCCTCTCTCTGTCTCCTTTCAGCAGTATTTGCCCTCCCAGGGAGTGGGATGAATGTCAGGGACGTACTTGGAAACTAATGACAAGTAGATGAGATCCTCCTATGTGCTTTCAGATTTTTTTAGAAAAAAGTCTATGGTAATTTTCACTTCATTGTGAATCATTCTCAACCCACCTGCCTGTATCCGTTGGCCTGCCATGTTTGGTAAGTTTGCCATTCTGTCTGTCTGGCCCTCACGGTGTCTGAGACGGAAACGTCTCACATTTGCTTTGCCATTTGTTTGTATTTATAATTTTTATTTCCCCTTTTTTGCTGGTTTTCCACAGGTTACAATTTGATTAGTGAAGTCATAGGAGCTTCTGATCTACTTCTGTTATTAGGTGTGTAAAAAGCACATTTTTTACCTGCCCCTTAACATTCCTCCCCATCTAAAAAAATGCTAAATGCAATGCAAAGGGGGGGAAACCTGGCAAGTGTAGAAGGGCGTTTCGTCAGTTACAACGGGATACTTTTAAGTTTTATGATTTGAGAATGCCGTGAAGCTGGTCTGCTACGTAAGATGGCTGGTTCTCATAGAAGTTCTGTTTTTCAACTTGTGCAAACAGCGTTCTTGAGGGAGAGCAGAAGATCAGTGCTTCATGTGCATCCTTCATTTTAAAACTTTCAGTTGTTTGCATAAAGGAAAACCTTTTGCTGCACCCATTGACAGACTGGCAGTCCCTTCCCCGGCCACAGTTAGGGGTATGTCTGACACACTCACTCCCACCCACCCGCCTGCCTGCCTGAATGTTGAGCACGTCACACTAGCCTTGGCAGTGAATTCCTGCTCCATCAGCAGAGATACTTCCTGGGAACATAGCTGAGGGTGACTGCAGTGACCTCTGTGTTCCCTCTGTTGTGCTGCATATTCACTACCCCCAGCAAACAAGCAAGCCTTGCTTTAGATCATGTGCAGGCAACCTAAGGCCCAGGGGCCGGATGCGGCCCAGTCACCTTCTAAACCCGGCCCGCGGATGGTCCAGGAATCAGCGTGTTTCTACATGAGTAGAATGTGTCCTTTTATTTAAAATGCATTTCTGGGTTATTTGTAGGGCCTGCCTGGTGTTTTTATATGAGTAGAATGTGTGCTTTGATTTAAAATGCATCTCTGGGTTCTTTGTGGGGCATAGGAATTCGTTCATTCCCCCCCCCCCCTCCAAAAAATATAGTCCAGCCCCCCACAAGGTCTGAGGGACAGTGGACCAGCCCCCTGCTGAAAAAGGTTGCTGTCCCCTGCTTTAGATCTCTCCATATGTGGGGGGCAGATTCTTGTGCACCAGGGAGAGGAAGAGCAGACTTGCATGAAGAGCCTTTGTTCTTTTTGTGCCACGTGACGCGAGTCCTTCCTCCTCCTTCCCAGGTTCTCCCGGGGACACGGCTTTCCGAGCTACGGAACAGGGAAGCGAAGCTGAGAAGCAATACAAGAAGGTAAGCTTGGAAGGGGAACTGCTCACCTGTGTGGCAAACAAGCGTCAGGAAATTGCAGGCCAGGGGGAGGAATTGTGTAGCTGGGCTGCAGCTCCTGTCTCCACCCCGACACCGTTGGCCGTGCGGCCGCTGACCCTGACGGAAGTCAAAGTCCAGCAGCTTCTGCAGGGCAAGTCAAGTCAGAAATCCGTGGGACGCGTCTGCTTTGAAAACTCGGGCCTGGGCGTGCTTGGTGTATGGAGCAATTTCCAACCGTCAGTGTTTAAACCAAGACTTCCCACATTGTCCGAAGGAGCCTCCCGGAGTTAAGAGAAATACTGCTTTAAATTTCTAGCTGGTCATGTGCAGCCCAACCTGCATCGACTTGTGTGTCTCATTTTCTAACACGCTCCATTCTCAGGTGCATAGCCATCTTTTAGAAACACAGCAATAAAACTGGCAAGGTGAAATGCCCAACTAAAATACTAAGCATTGTGGATGCACCAGAATTAATCCCCGCCTGCTTTACCCATGTTAATAAATGCTGGCCAATTCAGTGCAGATCTTTCAGCACTCGTGGAAATGCTCAAGCTCAGGCAAGCTTCCAAAGGGAGGGATCTCTGCTGCCTTTGCTGTTTGGCCTTGACGCCTAGGTGGAGTCACAGGGGTGGCCTTGCTGGTCAGTCGTCCTTGTCCCAGTGGCATGGAGTGAAAGAGGCAGCCTCAAGGATATGGAAGACTCAAGCAGTTTCAGCATTTACAGGTTACAGCAGCAACTTGAGCCACGATACAGGCATACGATGAGGCCTGCTAGATCAGACCAAAGGCTCATCCAGTCCAGATTTCTTGCAGCGGCCAACCAGATGCTTATGGGAAGCCTGCAAGCAAAACATTAGTGCAGTAGCCCTCTCGTAATTGAGGCTCCCAGGCAGTAACTGTGTGGTTTAGGTTAGGCTGGGGGGCTGGGACTGGCCCAAGGTCACCCAGTGAACTTCATGGCTGAGTGGGGATTTGAGCCACCCTGGTCTCCCAGGTCCTGATCCAGCACTCTAACCACTGCACCCCGTGGGCTAGATCCTGGGGAGGTGAGCGTGGCTGTTTCCACTCTTCATCAAGGCCTGTTAATGTGGAGTAGCCTGTTTGTTTCCGCATCATCCTCCCTTGTCAAATTAACAAATAGCCCAAATACCTTTTATTTAGTTCTGGGCTTGGGGGTTGCCTTGGCTACCCTTTCCCCCACAGTGTCTTAGCACTGAACTGTCGGGGCAAGAGGAACTCTGTCGGAAAAGCAGGCGCAACGTGACTCAAATGTGTGTCCTGTTATGTAATACTTTTGGAAGGCAATAGAAGCCAGCCCATCCGCAGGCAGGCAGGCACACACGGAACCTGCACACTCCTCCTTACAGGCTGCCTCTGCTGATATTCTGTGCGCCTGTGAGGAAGAGCAGGCCTGCTTTTGCTGATGAGACTTGGTTGCTGTGATGTTGGATTTTTAGTTGCTATCCATTCATTCATGGGCAGATGTATATTGGTCTTTTTATCTGGATTTTGTTTAGTTTTTGTAAGCTACTCTGAAGACCTTTTTAATGAAAATATATCTATAAATTTTCCTTACATGTGATCTTAAAACGGCCACACCTCAAGGGGATGGGTTACACAAGCAACGTTAGTCAGTCGGAAAGGCTGCTTAGAAGAATTTGCTCTGGCACAGCAGTCCACCAGAGAGTCAGATTTTCCATAAATTCAAGTGATGTGTCCGAGTGGCAGTTCCAGGCAGAGGAGAGAGAGCAAAAATCCCTCTTCAGTTTCTACAGTCTCTTATGAAACAAGGTTGCCTGCACAGATCCATGTGCAGGAAGAGCCTTGCAGCTGCTGGATTAGGCCAGAGGGGGCCCATCCAGTCCACCCTCCTGTTCTCATAGTGGCCAGCCAGGTGCCCAGGGCAGGATGCCCCCGAGCAGGACCCGAGGGCAGCAGCAATGCTCTTCGCCCTTGTGATTCCCGGCAAGTGCCATTTAGAGCTGGGCAGCCTCCAGTATTAGAGGTGGTAAACAGTCATCGCAACTACTTGCCTTATCCAAGTAGTTGAGTAAAAGGTAAAAGTAAAGGGACCCCTGACCATTAGGTCCAGTCGTGAACGACTCTGGGGTTGTGGCGCTCATCTCGCTTTACTGACCGAGGGAGCCGGCGTACAGCTTCCGGGTCATGTGGCCAGCATGATTAAGCCGCTTCTGGCGAACCAGAGCAACGCATGGAAACACCGTTTACCTTCCCGCCGGAGCGGTACCTATTTATCTACTTGCACTTGATGTGCTTTTGAACTGCTAGGTGGGCAGGAGCAGGGACCGAGCAACGGGAGCTCACCCCGTCGTTGCGGGGATTCGAACCGCCGGCCTTCTGATCGGCAAGTCCTAGGCTCTGTGGTTTAACCCACAGCGCCACCCACATCCCTCAGTAGTTGAGTAGAGACCCTTAAATTTGCTGCTAGAGAGATTATGGAGACGTTTGCTTCTTTCCAAGGGCGAAGGGAAATGCCAAGTGCTTCCTAGGGAAACGAAAGTGTGTTTCATCCGGGTGGGAATGGCTGGGTCCTAGCATCACACCAAGGATCATCCCACCCAACCCCCTGGAATGCAGGAATCACAGTCCCAAGGGCACGGCCACCTCCTTCTGGATTGCACTCCTGATCTGTGTGGGAAACGGCATTTGGCTTGTGTTCCACAATGATCACTCTTTGCCTTCTCTCTGGCTCTGCAGCTAAAATAAGGCCACCAGTACTTCGAAAGGCCTGAGAGATGGTGTCGCGTGGCTGAGAAGTTGGGCCGGTTTTCATTCTACCTTTTTGTAGCCCCCCCCCCCACTTGCTTTTTTTCTTAGAAATTGTTTATTTGTTCCTGTGGCATCAACAGTTTTTCCCAGGTGAAACTGCATCATTTATGTCTACGCACTACAACTGTTTGCACGGGTCAACTCTGTTGTAGTTTCCCAGTTTTCAGGAGAGCCTGATACTTTCTACTACAGAAGCAGAGAAAGTCAGGGAGAAATTTAGAAGAGACCTTGAGCGAGTATCGATCCTCCTGGTACCATAGAGGTCTCTCACTAGTGTGATGCTTGCAGCACCCTTAAGCGTTATGGGAATTTTCAGCAGTGGCCAATAGGATGGCAAAGACCTCCTGCAACCATGAAGATTAAAAGCGTTCTTTCCAAAACTAATTTGAGCTGGACTCTGAGATGCTATATATGGCTGTAGGCAGTTCATATACGGCTTTAAAAAGAATAGCACATTCACCTCAATGGAACGCTTGCCTGGGTCAGTCCTGCCACATGATCCCCAGCGCTACCCTTGGCATCTTACGAGAGGCTGCTTAACTGACCTGCGTCCTTTGAACAAACACGCAGCCTTGACTCCGCCCACCCAGCCAAGTCACTCTTGCTTGCTCTGCTCTGGTTCCTTTGGGTTTGTCCCTCCCCTTCCGCCCAGTGAAACGGAGGCTGTTCCAGGATCTCCTCCCGATGCAGGTTGCCAGGGATGGAATTTGACAAAAGGGCCATGCACGAAACAGTGTGGTGATGTGACATTCGGCTTGCTTTTCGTCAACGAGGGTGTCCTCATGGAAGGCAGGTTCTCGTTCAGAGCAGTCGCCAAGATACAGAGCCACTTAGTTGTAGAAGACTGCTTAACAAGACTGACCTTTTTTTTGTAGTATAGCAAGGGTCTGTGAACTTTGTTTCTTAAGGCTTCTCGTTCCAGGCCTGTTGTGTTTGTGTTTGCAAAATGCATCTCCCAGGAGAGTGCATTTTGATTTCATGTCTACCTTCTTGTGTCTGTGCATGTGTGTGCTGTGTCCCCACCCTAAAGTAGTTTTCTGGCTATGGGGCTGTTTAAGAGAGTTCAGAGAAATGAAATTATTACTATTTTTTTGCAATATTGGGTGAGTTGTTCAGTTGCATCTGCACACATTTGTGGCATAGCTGAATTGGTATGCTGATGTGTGTCTTTCAGTTTCATGCTGAAGGCAGGATCTTCCCAAGTAAGAAAAGATTCGCTTTCCTTGTTATTCCACAGCTTCTTGGCTTCTGGGGTTTTAAAAAGGTCTTCAGACAATCTCCATTTTCTTGTGGCTTGGATGTTGCCTATTTCCATAAGCAGCACTGGGGACAAGGGGACAGGCTGGAGCTCAGGGGCAGAGTGTCTGCCTGGCCTGAGGAAGCTCCCAGGTCTAATCTCTGGCATCTCCAATTCTGGCTGGGTATCTGCCTCTGCCTGAAACCCTGGAGAGCTGCTGCCAGTCTGTGTAGACAATACTAAGCTAGATGGACCAATGCTCAGAGTTGGCACAAGGCAGCAGCTTCCTACATTCCAGTGACGGTTGTCCCTTCAAAGCACCTGTGTCTTGACAACACGGTTTAAAACATCTTTAACTTTAATTCTGAGGGCCTCCCCAGACTGCTCTTTCATTGTGGGCGTTTGCAGCTGCACGTCGTGGATGCAGTAATAGGACATTTTTCGCAGCAGACTGCAGGACAGGCGCCGATTGCAGCTGAAGCAGTATAACCTCCCTGATAGCATCGTGAGCGTGAATCGTCATGGATGCAGAATAAAAAGGACATCTGAAGGGGGCCCTAAATGCCCCTAGGAAGCAGCAGCTGTGGCACCTCGACTTCTGTTCCTCTCTTGTTGTGTCTGTGTGAGCCCCCCCCTCCTTTTCCGTCCCCCCGCCTGCCTTTGTGTTGCACCCTTTGGTTGACCATTATCGCTCCCCTCACCTCCATATTTTTCTCCCTTCTCCTCCTCGTTGCAAACTTGCGGCAGGGTCTCCTGGGCGAGCTCATTCTCTTGCAGCAGCAAATCCAGCAGCACGAAGAGGAGGAGGAGGCGCGCAGAGCCACTGACCATTTGGGCCCAGGCTCCTCCCAGCAGAAGCGAAAGGTGATGACTGAAAGGCACGGGGGGTGCTGTGCAATTCTTCTCTCACTCCCCCCTCCCCCAAAACCGGTTCTAATCTAATGCAATCCATCCCGATCGGACGCTGTGATTTGATACCAACCAATGAATCCTTGATTCGACTCTGGTTGTGGGCCCTGGCAGCGATCTTGTGGCACTTCCTTGTCTGTGAAAGGTTTCTCACAGCACTGTCTTTCAGCATGGCGACTTCTGGGGTTTTAATGCTGTGATCAAAACGGATGTTCGTCGTGGGAAAGATCTGCACTTAATTTTGTTTCTGGAACCCCACTAACTTGTTCTACTAACTTGTATCTGAATATTCATAGCCTCATAGAGCTGAAAGGGACGCTGAGGGTCATCCAGCCCAACCTCGGGGAATGATTTAAAAAAAATCAGATTTTTTTATTTTAATCAGATTTTTAAAATAAGATGCTTTTGGAGGAAAAATCTTTCTAAAGATAGTTTTCTACTTAAGTTACATTATAGTCCAAAGGATATTCATCAGGAAATAAGGATTTGTTTTCCGTTTTAATTGTGTGCTAAAACTCAGTCTAAGTTGTGTGCGTTTTTTAATTGTTTAACCACATCAGTTAACAAACATGGATACATATGCTATAACGTTATTGTTTTAGTTAAATAAATTGTTTAAAGTGTTATTGAAATGATTAATTTTCTCCTTCCAGTAACGTACAGCAGAAAAGTTGTCCAAATATAAACAGTTAACTTATTAAACCTCACAGTAATTTTATAATTATCTGTCTATGTATTACTAATAGTATAACCAAATCAGTACTTTTTGATATTATTGTAAAAACTACTCTGAAAATTTATTATTGCAAAAACGAAACCTTCATCTGGTTGTAAATATTAAGATTATACCAGTGAGAATGAGTTTGTTAAAAAATGATATAAATCAAGTCTTACTGACTAGTGATTTAAATCATGATTTACCGTATTTTTCGCTCTATAAGACGCACCAGACCACAAGACGCACCTAGTTTTTGGAGGGGGAAAACAAGAAAAAAAATGTTCTGAATCTCAGAAGCCAGAACAGCAAGAGGGATCACTGCGCAGTGAAAGCAGCAATCCCTCTTGCTGTTCTGGCTTCTGGGATACCTGCGCAGCCTGCATTCGCTCCATAAGACGCACACACATTTCCCCTTACTTTTTAGGAGGGAAAAAGTGAATCTTATAGAGCAAAAAATACGGTAAATCAAATCCACCCTGCTTGTGCAGTGCAGGAATCACAGCTACAGCCCCCCTGGCAGAGGGAGGGCCCATTGTCAAACGGCTGTATCAAGGGAGACAGTCCCTGCCTATCTCTCTCTCTCTCTCTCTCTGAATCCCCAACGCTGGAAAGAAAGGGGAGGGTGGATGCCTTTATGAGCTCCCTGGAAGCACCTGGTTGGCCCCTGCTGGAAGTAAGAGAGACCCTTTTTGGTCTGATCCAGCACAGCTCTCCTCCTCGCACTCGTCTTGATCATAATTTTGAACAGGGAAACTGCTTAGGGCAGCTTTTAAGCAGGGGCTGCGATGGGCTTGCTGGTTTATATGACCAGTGTGGGACATAACTCTTCTGCTTGTGGGCGAGTTGACAGATATCCGTTCATGGTAGAGCAACTGCAAATTTGAGCAATGGCCCCGTGAAACAGAGCCCATTATAGACACAACACACTATTTGCAAGTGGGGACCAAATCCTGTGAAGTTGAGGAGCAGCTGTAGAAATGGGGAACTGCTAGAAGCAGAAATGTCTTCAGAAACCAGGAGCGCCTGGGCTTGCTTGCATTTGGACCAGTGCCTCAGAAGCCTGCTTGTTCCACGCTGCCCTATAGTGGCGTCTGCTCAGGCTTTTCCTTGGCTTCAGTGCAGGGAGAGAGTGCTGGCCTTTTCGCTCGGCTGTTGGGAACAGCTTTGCATGTCCCGCTGTGTGTACAAAGCTGGCTCTGGCTTCTGCACGGTGAGGGCATTCTCCGTTGCGCAGAGGTCTGCATGTGCCGGAGAGCCCTGCAGAGCCGTGGATTGTGGCCAGCCTGCCCATGGTGTTGGCAGGAGCTACCGAAAATGTGACAGCAGCCACGAGGCACAAAGCACGTGTCCTGCACAAGCAGCGATGGAACGAGCAGCATCTTGCAGTTGGCCCCTGGGCTGTGTGCCATTCCTGCTCTTTGCTCCTGGGGCCCCCAGACACCTCCGCTTCCCTCCCCAGCCTTCGCTATTTAGATAATAGATGACACGTCTGATGGGCGTGTCAGTGGCTGCTTCTTTCCTTGCTTTCATAAAGGACGATCAACTGCCTCCATCCTGAGAATCTGAAAACGTGCAGCACCAGCCTCCCTGGGGCGCCTGTGCCTGCAGCGTTTGGCAAATAAGTTAGAATGGGAGGGTTCCAGCTCCCTCTCCCAGAAGTTGTCAAACAGAAGTCAGGCCCCTTCATGTAACACACACAAAGCGAAAGCTCCAGGGTCACAAGTAGGCAGCTCAATAGAAGGCAGGGTGAGCCCATCTCTGCTTTGTGTTCAGATTCCAAAGGGGAAAGGAGCTCCCCCCCCAAAAAGAAATCATGCTCAGAGGTGTGCCCATGCATGTGTGTGTGTGTGAGAGAGATTATATGAGAGCAAATTAAGCGTGCAAGTTTTCACTAGGCAGTTAGTTTTCTCGTGCACCTAACAAACACAGTTCTTGAAGCAGGAAATTCACCCATTCTGGGTTTGTTTGAGTGTGCTCAGGCAAGCCTATTAGTTGCCAGTGGAAGCTGTTATGTTTTTTGTTTCTTCTTGGTCATTAAAACCGGACCTTTTACATGCTCAAAGCGTATTATAAGGGGCTTCTGGCTGCCCCTTGGGAGAGCGGCCAGCCCTAGAGGCCTGCTGGCAAGTGTTGGCCTTCTTTGAGATGAGTGGCTGGGCCTCCAGCCCACCTGCAGGGAAGCGTGTCGCTAGCCATGTGCAGCATCTCTTGGTGGGAGGCACAGCCACTCACATCCGTGTCCTTTCTCTGTCCTCATGTGCTGGGTGGCAGCTGGGATGTTTCAAATCAGGCACTTTTCCATCTTGAGTGTCCTCCGGCTTCTCCTGGACAGCAAAGTTGTTTGTGGCCTAGACTGCCATTTATGGAGCCAGAGCAAAAACAGGACTTCCTTTTTTGATATAAAAACCAGCTCTTTGTATATGTGGAGCAGAACAGAAGGCTTTGCCGCACTGGAACAGTTCACTGCAAGACCCAGTTGACCCTGGGGCGTTATTGGGCTGTGAAGTACATGGAGCAAAGCCTGGCAGCTAAACGAGGGCTCATTCCCAAACCCCTGGGTCTTTACTTATCCTGGCACATGCCTCCCACCGCTGGGCATCAGCGCACATACGAGACCCGCCAAGTCCCAAGGGGCTTCAGCAAATAACCCTGCGCTTGGGGGCATCTAGAATGACGATTTAACGAAGACTGCACCTGAGGCTGCCTTGCCAAGTAACGTTATGGGGTTGTAAGGTGATAGTAAGAAGTGTTGACTTTTCTTTTTAAAGGGGTGAGTGAGTGTACCAGCCATTATCTCAAGTTACTTGAATTAAAGAGATGCTTCTCCCCTCCTCCCCGCCTGAGTCTCTTTCTCTGTCGCTTTGACAAAGAAAACTTGATTGGAGGTTCTTTTTTTTGTGTCTCCTGAACGTAAAATAATCCCAAGACATTTATGCTTGTGACTCTTGCAGGTTTCTGACAAAGAAAAGGTAGATCAGCTGCAAGAAGAACTCCTGCGCACTCAGGTAGGGTGGGCTTGCTGGTGTTACAGTCAGAATTCACACGGGGCAAAGGAATTGGGTCTGACTCACTGCAAATTCATTAACTTCCAGAGCTTTGATGTTAACCAGGCCCCATATTGAAGGACTGGGGGGGGGGAGAGGGCTATAATATTTAAAAGCGAAACAAACAAAAGGTGAACGACACAACTCTGTGGGTGGCCGATCACAGCCACCCATTTGTGTCATTCATGGGGAAGCGACCTGAGAGAGGAGGCTTTGCAGACTCCAAATGATGTTGTGCGAGTGTGCAAATTCCATTATTCAAGTTGAAAAGACCTTCCCAGATCTTTTCATACTTTTTTTCATTTGGGTCTATCAGCCTCTTACATCACTGCCTAATTTTCTGCTGAATTCAGTCAGAATCCTTCCTTAAGTGACTGTGCTTATGATTTCAGCCAAGGATGCCACGCTTTCTGTTGAATTGATTCAGATTTGTTCCATTACATTTCTTTAGGTCAGAGTCCATAAGGCAATTCATTTATTTATGATGGTGGTGATGTAACTATGCTGCTAGGGCAGATTTGGTTCAAGAGCATAGGGCCCTGTTAGCACTGAGTCTCCTTTCTGTGCCTTCATGCTCCCCCTTACCCTGACCCCCTGACCCCCAGTTTTCAAAGTTTCATTATTGTTTTGCAGTTGAAATATCAACGGATGCTTGAGCGTTTAGAGAAGGAGAACAAAGAGCTCAGGAAGATTGTCTTGCAGAAAGATGACAAAGGCATCCACCAGAGGAAGCTGAAGGTATCCCCCCCCCCGCCCCCCGCAATCAAAACTTGCATAAAACTTCCCCAGTTTCCCCAGTTCCGGGCCTTCTCTTCCATATTTGCTCATCTGTGCTTACCCCTTTCAGCAGTAGTTTTGGTTAATAAAAAAATAAAGCCATTCCCTTGAGTGATTGGTGCTCCTTCTGAAGGGAAATGCCAGTTTGGATTCTGTGATCCTATCCTGATGTCCTATCCTGGTTCCAGTGTCAGACGCAGCCTGCTCTGCCATTATTGGTCTCATAGATTAAGCTGCAGGGATGGGAGAGCAAACAGACACTTGGTTTTCGGTGCTGCCAGAAGCCTTTCTGATGCTTTGGGCACAGATCAAATTAGCTTTCTTTCTTTCTCTTGTTCTTTCTTAGAAATCTTTGATTGACATGTATTCTGAAGTCCTGGATACTCTGTCGGATTACGATGCCAGCTATAATACCCATGATCATTTACCTCGGGTAAGTGAGTGATCAGTGTTCAGCCATTTCACATTTGCAGTAAAGACCGGCATAGCTTAATGCCCTCCAGTTCAACCACATGAGTTGTTGTTTTTTAACAGTAGATAGGCAACATTTTGCTTGATTTGGGGACATCTTAAGTAAAAAGTAACTAGTTTCTATGTTTTCTTTAAATGAATACAATGGGATCTTCTGAATTTATCTTCTGAAAAGCTTCCCCCCAACAACAGCAACAATAATAATAAATTTTATTTATACCCCACCCTCCCCGGCCAGAGCCAGGCTCAGGGCGGCTAACACCAATAAAATCACAGTAAAAACATAATGGGGGGAAAGAGAGGAGAGAAACCCCATTTTTAAATACAGGTTAAAATGCAGCCTCATTTTAAAGTAGTTGATAAAACAAGACCATAAGGGGAGGGAAACATCAGGGTCAGACCGAGTCCCAAACCAAAGGCCAGACGGAAGAACTCTGTCTTGCAGGCCCTGGGGAAAGATGTCAAATCCCGCAGGGCCCTGGTCTCTTGTGACAGAGTGTTCCATCAAGTCGGGGCCAGTACTGAAAAGGCCCTGGCCCTAGTTGAGACCAATCTAACCTCCTTGAGGCTTGGGACCTCCAAAGTCTTGTTATTTGTGGACCTTAAGATCCCCTGCGGGGCATGCCAGGAGAGGCGATCCCGTAGGTACAAACAACTAAGGAAGCCAATTCCTGATATATAATCTGGAGTAGCCTGGTAAAAAGTGTGCTTTGTCACGGGTCAAGGGTGGGTGGCGCATGAGTTTTGGTTAAAAGCTGGTGATTCGAATGTTTCCCTTTAAGGTTGTAGTGGTTGGAGATCAGAGCGCTGGCAAAACCAGTGTGCTGGAGATGATTGCTCAGGCCCGGATCTTCCCTCGAGGCTCTGGGGAAATGATGACTCGTTCGCCCGTTAAGGTGAGAACACCGAATTAGCAAGTGTTGGAGGCACAAAAGGCATCCGTCACCCTCCTTGTGTGGCTCTCGTGAAACTTGCTCCGAGGGTTTTTGCTTTAATTGCTGCCTGCTGCTGTTTCTCCCCTTGGTCCACTAGGTCACCCTCAGCGAAGGTCCCCACCATGTGGCCATGTTCAAGGACAGCTCTCGAGAGTTTGATCTGACCAAGGAGGAGGATGTAAGTTGGAAGGAAGAACTTTTTGCAGCTGTGGAAATCGTTTGCATTGTACACCTGATCACTTTCATGGGGGGGGGGGCGAGACAGACGTGTGTCTTGATCGTTCCTTTCCCTGTTAAAATGAAGAAAATAGAACTGGACACCTGTTGAAATGGTGCTGTGCCTGGTTTCTTTCTTTTCTTTTTTTAATAGATTTTTATCTATAATTTTTTATAGATTTTTATCTATAAATTTTCTATAGATATTCCACAATGATAACACAAACCACAAAGCAGAATGATACTCAAAAACAGAAAGAAAGAAGGGGGTGGGAAGGAACAATAAACAGATAAACAATAACATCAAACTTAATTCTCCACAAATCCAACCTTTTAAACATCTTGGTTGACTTCCTCAAATCCCTCCCTTCTGAGTTTCCTTGTAATTAAAAGTAACAGCTTTCCAATATCATTATTAAACTAAAACAATTTCCAGTTATAGTCCATCTTATTCACTTTTCTTAACATTCTAAATCCCATTTATTTAATTATAACTTCGTTTAATCCTAGGCCTATTTGTTTCTTTCAAGTAATTTCTAATTTTTTATATTACAACATTTATTCAAATAGTCCTTAAATTTCCTCGCTGTGCCTGGTTTCTGCTTGTGACCTCTGATTGTGCTTAAACAGCTGGCAGCCTTGAGGAATGAGATTGAGATCAGGATGAGGAAGAGCGTGAGTGACGGCTGCACCGTCAGCACTGAGGTGAGGCCCGGCTGCTGACTTCTTTCCGCTGGTCCCAGAGCTCCCTGGGGTCCCCATCCAGCAATTGCTTGTGGGGCGCCCTGAGCATTGTTTCCTACGTAGTATTTTTCTTTAAAAGGAGGCTCCCTGACGTGGAAATCGCTCTTCCTTGTTTCCTTCTGCAGACCATCTCCCTCAGCGTTAAGGGTCCTGGCCTGCAAAGGATGGTGCTGGTGGATTTGCCGGGCGTCATTAGCGTGAGTAGACAGTGCTTCTCCTCCTCTGATCCTCCCCGTTCCTTTGAGATGGGCTGCAGTGGACTTTTCCCAGGCTCCTGGGTCCACCTGGGACTCCAGGCAGAGGCTTCTCAGTGGTGGCGCCTTCACTTTGGAATCGCCCACCTGACAACGTGGTTAACTGAATTTTGGTGCAGAGTGAACGTGTCTGGTGGGAGGTGGAATTTTTTTGCAATCTTTTTTTGCGTTTAGTTTTGATATGATTTGTTTTATCATCCGTACACTCCTTTCCCAGCCTTATTACTAATTATGATTTAATAATAGTAATAGTAATAATAGTAGTAGTAATAATAAAAATAAAAATACATTTATTATTATTATTTATAACCTGCCCATCTGGCTGAGTTTCCCCAGCCCCTCTGGGCGGCTTTGAGCAGAATATTAAAATACAATGATTCCTCAAATATTGAAAGCTTCCCTAAACAGGGCTGCCCTCAGATGTCTTCTGAAAGTCATATAGTTGTTTCTTTCCTTGACATGTGATGGGAGGGCATTTCACGGGACAGGCGCCACCACCGAGAAGGCCCTCTGCCTGGTTCCCTGTAACTTCACTTCTCGCGGTGAAGGAACCACCAGAAGGCCCTCTGAGCTGGACCTCAGTGTCCGGGCTGAACTATGAGGGTGGAGATGCTCCTTCAGGTATACTGGGCCGAGGCCGTTGAGGGCTTTAAAGGTCAGCACAAATACTTTGAATTGTGCTCGGAAACATACTGAGAGCCGATGTAGGTCTTTCAAGACTGGTGTTATGTGGTCTCGGCGGCCGCCCCCAGTCACCAGTCTAGCTGCCGCATTCTGGATTAGTTGTAGTTTTCGAGTCACCTTCTAGTTGCAGAAGTCCAAGCAGAAGATAACTAGAGCATGCACCACTCTAGTGAGACAGTCTGCGGGCAGGGAGGGTCTCAGCCTGCGTGCCAGATGGAGCTGGGAGACAGCTGTCCTGGACACTGAAAAACTATAAACTATAGATGTGTTCTTCCACTATCATCAGCTGCCTGGTTGCCCCCAATTTCTCCTAATAACCACAGGGAGGTGGGAAAATGCTTGGCTCATATTTATAGATAACACTTTCTCTCACACATACATATCATAATGTTAGGACCGCTCTTATGGTCTTACTGCCTTCAAGAACTTGAGAGCAGTTCTTGAAATCATCTGCCGAGAGACGCTGTGGAATCTCCTTCCAAGGATAGCTTTTTTAAAAAAGCTGGGCATGCACCTGCCAGGGATATCTGATCCATCTGCTTCCTCCCAGTTCTTTGACACCACCTGTTGCTCTTTTCCTGCCCTTCTTGATCTCTTTCCCCAGACGGTGACGTCAGGGATGGCCCCGGACACAAAGGAGACGATCTTCAGCATCAGCAAAGCCTACATGCAGAATCCCAACGCCATCATCCTTTGCATTCAAGGTAAAGGAGGAAGTCAGAGAGCAACTGGAATGTCCTTGTGTCTTGGTTAATGAATCCCTGCAATGTCACCAATCGTTCCCTCTGGTTCTTGGGAGACTTGTTTGTGGGCACAGACCACGCCTGCTCCTTCTTTGGGGTTGGGATTGTGGAGGGCAGGGCAGGGCAGAGGGATGGAATTAGCTGGCCGCCTCTTCTTTTTTCTGGCTTTGGGACTCTGTTAATCAGTTGTGCTTTCTGGGGCCCCAAGTTGAGCCACTAGGCATCTTCTGGGTTTAGCTCTTACCTTCAAATGAGTTTTGATTCAGGTGGCAGCCGTGTTGGTCTGACGCAGTTGAAATAAATTAAAAAAATTAAAAATTGTCCAGTAGCACTTTAGAGACCAACGAAGTTTGTAAACCTTTTGACGACTGTTAAAGACTGTTTACAGGTTTACCATACCCATTGAGCCAATCACCCATCTCCTACTACCGTTCTGAGAAAAACCCCACCCCACCCTCCCACTATATACAGTCATAAAGGGTAAAGGGACCCCTGACCATCAGGTCCAGTCATGACCGACTCTGGAGTTGCAGCGCTCATCTCGCTTTACTGGCCGAGGGAGCCGGCGTACAGCTTCCGGGTCATGTGGCCAGCAGGACTAAGCTGCTTCTGGCGAATCAGAGCAGCGCACGGAAACGCCGTTTACCTTCCCGCTGGAGTAGTACCTATTTATCTACTTGCACTTTGATGTGCTTTTGAACTGCTAAGTGGGCAGGAGCAGGGACCGAGCAACGGGAGCTCACCCCATCATGGGGATTTGAACCACGACCTTCTGATCGGCAAGTCCTTGGCTCTGTGGTTTAACCCACAGTGCCACCCGCGTCCCTCATATACAGTCATACCTTGGGTTAAGGTTGCTTTAGGTTGAGCGTTTTCGGGTTACGCTCCACAGCGACCCAGAAGTAATGGAACGCATTACTTCCAGGTTTCGCTGCTCGTGCATGCGCAGACCCTCAAAATGACGTCATGCACAGAAGCGGCAAAACGCGGCATGCGCAGACGCAGGTTGCGTTCGCTTCTGGATGCAAACAAGGCACCAGAACGGATCCCGTTTGCATCCAGAGGTGCCACTGTATAAGGGTCTGGTGACTTCTGTTTCAGTGTATCTGAAGAAATGCGCATGCACACAAAAGCTTATTCCCAGAACAAACTTAGTTGGTCTCTAAGGTGCTACTGGACAATTTTTTTATTTATTTCAACTTCAAATGAGTTGTTCAGCTCCTGCTTTGTTGCTGAAAACGCTTTGCATGTTCTGCGAGGTTATGGCCAATCTGCTTGGTTTCCAGATGGGTCTGTGGACGCCGAGCGCAGCATCGTCACCGACTTGGTCAGCCAAATGGACCCTCAGGGCAAGAGGACAATCTTTGTTCTGACAAAAGTGGACCTCGCCGAGAAAAACGTGGCCAGTCCAAGCAGGGTGAGGAAGAGGAGGGTGTGGAGGGATGATTTTGTCCAGCAGATGCTGACGGGCCTCCGGGGAGGGCAAGAAGAGAAACTTCTGCTGGAAGATCCCAAAGGGACTTCTTATTTTGACAACTTGATTCCCAGAGCTGTTGGGAGTCATTAAATGGCTTCTGTTCTCAAAAGTGTCAGGTTTGCTCTACAGACACTGCGTGACTCTGATTTTTGTTTCCGGATTGATTTGATTGATCGAAAATATTTATAGAGAGGGACTCCAGGGGTCATCTAGTCAAAACTTCTGCAAAGCAGGAATCACAACTAAACAACCCCTGAGAGACGGCCATCCAGCCTCTGTTGAAAAGAGTCCACCACCTTCTGAGGGAGTCCGTTCCACTGCTGAGCAGCTCTTAATGTCAGAAAGTTCTTCTTAATGATTAGTCGGCAGCTCCTCTCTAGTCATGTTATAATTCTTAATACTTAGAATCCTTACGTGGTTTACATAAAATCATATGAAATTACAATTTAAAGTTACTTCTACATCAGACATAAAATACATCACCGCAGTGATGCACGAGCCAGAAGGGGCCCCTGTAATAAGTCTCTGGGAGGTGCTTAAAATCCACTGCACTTGCTTCTGAATGGGCTGAGCATGGGGGGGGGGCAGTCCCAGAGGGTTGGGGCCACAACTGAGAAGGCCAAGGATTTTGTCCAGGCTTTTCTCTGACTGCGGCACCAGGAAAGCTTGCTTTCTGAAGTCAGCAAACTTTTATGGGCTCCCCCAACCCCCCAGGAGTGTGTATGTGGAACTGTTTCTTTTTCTTTGATAAAAACAGTTATAGGTTATGAGAAAAGTTGCTACCTGGGAGATAGCCCAATATTTAAACGTTCCCAGGTTTTTGTATGTGTAAGAGTGTTATAATTGCTCCTTTTACAAAAGAATCTACTTATTTTTAAAGCACTCTGCAGATAGTTAAAGCATGCATCAGCGCTGGGCTGTTGCAGAGGGTTTTTAAAGCCCCAGAACTTGATTCAGGACTGGCTTTCATGGCTTTTGTCAGGCAAAGACACACCCCCCCCCCCCGACCGCATTTCCTATTTTGTATCTTCTTTCACTGTTGAGTAAAGGAAAGCTGAGAACTCCTACGAGATCAGCTTTGCTGCTTTCCCATTTTCACAGATCCAGCAGATAATTGAAGGCAAGCTCTTCCCAATGAAGGCTCTTGGGTATTTTGCAGTCGTCACGGGAAAAGGTAATCCTAGCTTTGCATTGGGCCAGCGGGTGGAGGCACACTGCGTATGCTGGACAGTGCTGAGTGCTTTTTTTTCTCTCTCCCTCCCTCTCCCCCGGCTCCCCAACCCGGCTGCCTCTAGGAAATAGCTGCGAAAGTATTGAATCTATTAAAGAGTACGAAGAGGAATTTTTCCAAAACTCCAAACTACTCAAGTATGCCAATATTTGTTCTTGTTTTTGAAGTGCCTCTTGCTGGTATTAGTGCCAGTGGGCAGTGCAGGCTTTAGGGGGTGGGTTGTGTGAACATGGGCTGAAATGGTTTGTCAGGAAGCAGAGTGTGATCACCTGAGGGGTTGCTTTGAACGGGCCATCCTGGAAGACTCTCCGACTCCACATGACTTCCCTGATGAGCTTGTGGAAGCTTTCGTCACCAAAATGGGGGCCTTTCAGCCCTCCGAAATGTCACGTGCGGGGTTAATCCTGTGCGAGAGCCCAGTGGAAATGCCTCGGGAATAATCCAGAAATTCCCAGCCTCTGATCTGGAGAAATGGTTGTGTGCAACATTCCCGGAAGGATTTCGACCTGAAGATAATTCATAGGAAAACCTAACAGGGTTGTATCCAAGCAATGGCTTTGTGTTAATGGAAAACACTTTGTGTCTCGGAAAGCTGCCCCCTGGGGTTCAGGGACTCTTGGTAACAGTGTGGGATAAAGTGCAGAGAAAGATCAGCAGAAATTGGGGCACTGGGCCTTTGCATGAGCGCAAATGATTTCCATTAATGCAAAGCTACCACTGGATACAACTGCAGGTGAATGGACTCTGCCTTCCTTGAAGGTCCAGCCCTGGGCCAGCTCCTTCTGTGTCTGCTCCCTAGTCCTTAGTCCTTGTGCGTTAGGGCTGGAGCTTCACTCTGGCTGAGAAGTTGCATCCTGCCGCAGGACAGGAGCACAGAATGTGCTTCTATGCTCTGCCCGTCTTTCCGTTTGTTGTGGGCAGGCTTCTCAAATTCACGCCCTGTGGTCAGCAGCCCTCCATTCTCTGGGCCGTACGATGAGCCCCAGTTTGGAGCTAATGGGGGAACATGGGGTGGGCATCATCCCCTGCTTTGCACAGTGAAACTGGGGGACTATATGCCCCTTCTCCATCTTGGGGGAACAGCAGGGGCCCAGGAGCCACCAATATGTGGATCCCTATTTCTGACGTCCTCCTTCCTAAATGAAATTATACAGTCTCTTGGCTCCAGAGAAAAACCATAGAATTGCAGAGTTGGACACCCAGGATCACCTAGTCCATGGGTAGGCAAACTAAGGCCTGGGGGCTGGATGCGGCCCAATCACCTTCTAAATCTGGCCCACGGACGGTCCGGGAATCAGCGTGTTTTTACATGAGTAGAATGTGTCCTTTTATTTAAAATGCATCTCTGGGTTATTTGTGGGGCATAGGAATTGTTCAGCCCCCCCCCCCAAATATAGTCCAGGCCCCCCCCCAAAGGTCTGAGGGGCAGTGGACCGGCCTCCTGCTGAAAAAGTTTGCTGACCCCTGACCTAGTCGAACCCCCTTCAATGCAGGAATCACAACTACTATTACTACTAAGAGTAGTAATAATAATAATAAATTTATTATTTATACCCCATCCATCTGGCTGGGTTTCCCCAGCCACTCTGGGCAGCTCCCAACAGAATAATAAATAATAAGCAACAAAATAAGCAATATAATAAGCAATAAAACCTCAAACATCTGTGAAATGGGACTGTCTACTCTGGTGTATTTTGAGGTGTGGACTACAATGGGATTCCCCCCGCCCCAGCACCACTACCAGTTTCCCCCCTTTCCCCTGTGTTTGCTTCTTTAATTTTTTTGTTGGGGAAGGTGTTCTCTCGCTCGCACATCCGCCCCAGTGTTTGTGTCTCTGTCGTGTCCTTTCCAGGAACTGCATGCTGAAGGCCCACCAGGTGACCACGCGGAACCTCAGCCTTGCCGTGTCAGACTGTTTTTGGAAAATGGTGCGAGAGTCTGTGGAGCAGCAGGCGGACGCTTTCAAAGGTAAGGGTTGTGCTGGCCTTGGACTGAGGAGTCCGTCTCTTCTCAGGAGCCAGGCCTGTCCTGGTGTCTGATTCCACCGGATATGGGGAGCATTGCTGGGCCCCCCTCAGGAGTCTTGCTGGAAACAGCTTTCTGGACATCCCAAAAAGTTGGAATGTTAGTCTGTTGTCATTTTAACTTTTTGAAAGTTTCGAATGGTGGTCATTTTTCCTTTCTGACAATTTTATTGTTTTACCGATTTTGTAAACTGCATTGAAGTTTGTGTACAAATTATATGCAATCAATAGAAACCTGTGCTCTGCAAACATTTTAAGCTGCGCAGCAGTTTGCGGGTGACACACCGTTGACGGACAGGATCCACGTGTCGGAATGCGCTTGCCTCTCTGTACGAAGGCAAAACGTGTGCTGGGGGGTTGGAATGGACGTGTTTCCCAGCCTGGTTCTTTAGCATGCCATGTGCATTGGTAGAGTTGGATGAAACGTCAGGCGTGGGCAGTGTTCTGCATCCAGGGAGGAAATGCATTGTCTAGAGCATGGGTAGGCAACCTAAGGCCCAAGGGGCGGATCAGGCCCAATTGCCTTCTGGATCTGGCCTGTGGACAGTCCGGGCCCCGTGGATCGCCAGTGCGCGCGTTCTTTCCCTCACATGGTGGCAGAGGCTGTGCATCCTCCCTCCCTCCTCCTGGCTTCTCCCTGCCCTGCCTAGAGGAGGAAGGGGGCTGGATGAGCACCATTTTAAGGAGCCCCTCCGGAGCCCTTTTGTGCGCCGCTCATCGTCCCGCCGCTGCTGCCACCATCCCCTGCCACTCGCAAGACACAAGTAAGCAGCCCCCAGGGCTTGTGGTGCTCTTGCATCATCCCCCCCCCAAAAAAATATAGCCCCCCCCCCCAAGGTCTGAGGGACAGTGGACCTGCCCCCTGCTGGAAAAGTTTGCTGACCCCTGGTCTAGAGCCCCACATAAGAAGCAAAGCCGGGTTGGCTCTCGCCTGCAGAAGAGGATGGGTGGAACCTGACTTTCCAGCCCCCTTCTTTCCCTGGCAGCCCCCCCCCCCCGGCTCCCTTGAGGGGGAGGCATGAAAATGGCGTGGAGGCACCTTCCGTATGCGTGGGCTCCAGACACAGAAAGCCCCCCCCCCCAATTCCACAATTGGCGCAGCTCAGTCAGTCGGGTCCCCATGGGAGCCTTTGTGGGGCCGGAGTCGGCTGCTCCCCCCCCCCTCACTTTGGAGGGTGAATCTCTGGCTCCAGATAAACTAGCCACGGATCTGACCTCCTTCCCCTTAATTTCTCCCCATAGCAACCCGCTTCAATCTGGAGACTGAGTGGAAGAATAACTACCCCCGCTTGCGAGAACTTGACCGGGTAAGTCCATTTCCTGGCTGAGAGCCAGAGTGGGCCTTGGTCTCCATCCTCTTTTTGGGAGAGCTTTGATGGGAGATGGTCGGCCTGTGTTTTCCCCAGGCTGGGAGCCCCGTCTTGCTGGCATTGCTGCTGCTGCAATTACGGAGCAGCTTCCTCAGGGAGACCTGCTGATCAGTATCCCTGCGTAGCTTTTTGTGCTTTTGTCCTGGGACACACATGGGCTGGTGGGGGCAGGAGGGAGGATGGAGGACTGGACCTGGGAGGGGAATCGGGGCATCTTGAGCTGCTCAACCAAACATCAGAACCGCTGCTTGAGGGGTCTCAGTGTTTGAAGGGGGCCACTCAAGGGCCCCCAGTTAATTTCATTGAAGGAGCAGCCCATCGTTTGCCCATCCTTGAGCTTGATAGCCCCAGGGCTCTGAATCCGCACAGCATGTCCGTGTACGTTCATCCGTCTGACTTATCGCAAGCGTCTCAATGGCTACAAACGCTTCTCGTTTTTCTGTCTAGAATGAACTGTTTGAAAAAGCAAAGAACGAGATCCTCGATGAAGTCATAAGCTTGAGCCAGGTGACACCAAAGCACTGGTACAGTAATTAGTTGGAGATTTTTATTTTGCTTCTTCGTTCTGTGCTGGCTTTTCGGTTTATAGAGCTGGTTCTGCGAAGATTAAAATAGGCTGCCCTGTGTTCTCCGTGATCCTGTGATGATTCCATATATCTCAGAAAAGCCCATCTGGGATCCATCCACTCCTTTCTCCCTATAAAACATTTATTGGTTCTGCGTGTCTGACTTTGGCAACCCCTGGCCATGCTGGGGGAGGACCGGCAAGTTTGCTGCTCTCTTAAGAGAAATCCTAGCGTCTGTTGCTGACTGTTCTTCGTCTATGAGTTATAGGAGCCAGCAGAGAGGGGAGAGTCTTTTCTAAATATAGGCAAAAGCAACTCTTTGCAGAAGGCCGTAAATACTCTGCTCTTGACTGAAATGAAAACCAAAAGAAAAAAGGAAAGAGGGAGAGTCTGCGCCCTGAAAAGTTGGACTTTACGAAAGGCCTCTATTCAGCATGGGAAGCTGTGTCTGTGTGCATCTTTTGCCCAGTTTGGCTCCCTTCGCCGGCCTTTAGGGCAAAGACCAGGCCAGGACCTGGGCATGGCTGCAGGGCTATGTGTGCATGTGCAATTTCACAAGGAGGTGCTGCTGGAACATTGGCCCAGTCCTCCTTTGCAGCCTTCAGGGCTGGGGACCCCCAGAAAGTTGACCCTCTTTGATTCTGTTTTAGCAACACAAGAGCTTTCTTGCTGGAGACTCTTTTCTCCCAGGCAGGCGGTTCCTTGTGGAGCGTTTTGCGCAGCGCCTTTTAGATCCTCCTGCCAGATCAGGCCAGCAGGCTTTGATGGATGAACTGAAACGTGTCGCGTTCCGGGAACAGCGTTTGCTGAACGGATTAATTTGCTTTGGGCCAGAACTTGACGTAAACCATCGTTTGGCCAAACACAATAGTAATCCGTGCTTTTAGAAGGGTTTTTGGTTTTGCTTTTTCTTTAAATTCTTCAGTTCCTTTTAAGTTCTCATAAATAACTCTTACAAGGTTTGAAAACCTGGTTGCCAGCTCTACTTTTAAAGAGCAGAGCAAGTCTGAACCCATCTGGGCTCACTTGGCAATTTTGAGCTTACCCCCGTAGCAATCAAGCAAAGGCTGGAGTTTAGCTGGCCTTACTAAGACGCAACTGAAGGAGCATAAAAGGGTTTCCAGTGATCCTGCTGGATGATCCTCACAATCACAGGAGAGGAGTGCAGGGATCTGCTGCTACTGCTGCTGTTTGCCTTGGGAAGCAAGCTGCAGTCAAGCTGGTTTTCAGCAGGCTACGCGCTCATCCATTTGCTCCATGCAGTATAGTATGGGGGCGTCTCATGTGAGGGTGCTGTAGATTATGAGAAAGCTAGAGCAATAATCCGCCAACGAATTTGGGATGTGGAACTGCAGTGTCACGTGCGTGAGATGAATAAACACCCAGCAATAAAAGATAATGGGAGAGGGTTTACCTCAGCAATATCTCTGTCAAAATTACAAATACCCAAATACAGACTGTCATTCACCCTCGCTATATTCAACGTGCTGCCATCTGCCTTATTGCAGGGCAGATTCGAGGGTAAACCGTACGCGGAACGAGTCTGCCCCTGCGGCTGGATGGAGGTAGAAACTGTCTCTCATGTCTTGTTACGCTGTTGTTTCTACAGGGATATACATTTGGTACTTATCATCCCTGCTATACAAAAATCTCCAAGTGGGTCCGAACTTCAGTGTCTGAAATCTCTGGTAGAGAACAAGGATCCAGAGATCAAGCTAAGGGTGGCCAAATTCTGTGCGACTGCCATAAAACTTAGGGAACAAGCTGTGCTACCATAATGACTAAGGCCTTAAATGACAATTTTAGGTTATATTTTAGTGATTAAGATTTAACATATATTTTTAACTGCTGCAATGTCTGTATTGCTCCTGTTGTACCCAATTGAAATTCAAATGTATCCTTATCCTGTTTTATGACTTCCCTGATATTGTATGTGAGCTGGAACTGGTCTGTGACCGAAATTAATAAATTCAATTCAATTCATGTGAGGGTTCAGTTCCAAGGGTTGTGCGCAGTGCATTTTTCTGAGGGTACAAAAGGGTACGCAGTACCAACATCTCTTTTTCTAGATGTACCGGCACATTTTTGTCTACTCAACCAGAGCCAGGGCTTTTTCAGCTGTGGCTCCGATCTGGTGGAACGCTCTGCCACAAGAGACTAGGGCCCTGTGGGACTTGACATCTTTCCGCAGGGCCTGCAAGACAGAGCTGTTCCACCAGGCCTTTGGCCAAGAAAACAGCCTGACCCCCTCCTTTGGTAATCCTCAGAGAACTCTAGCCCAATGGTTGCTATCAATTTGATTTAAACTGATTTTATAATGAATTGATTTTAGAATGCTGTATTATTTTACTGTAGTTAGCCACTCTGAGCCCAGCTTCAGCTGGGAAGGGCGGGATATAAATAACTTTATTATTATTGTTATTATTACTGGTTGTGCGTATACATGAAAATGCCCCTGGAACCGAATTCCCACTTGCAGAGCAATTAAAAAAATGCTCAGCCACTCATATACTAGAACCAAATGAAGACAGAAAAGCAAAAGCCTGGACCTCAGCACTGAGCGAGTCCAGAACTGCTTAAAACTGAAAGGTCACAGCCTCTCCCACTTTTTGCTGGTGTCCCTTGTGGGGGGAGGAGGGAGTCTCTCCTGGGGAACAAACCTCTTTTTGCCGCTGGGTCTCTCTCTGGGCCGCGTGTGGGGATGCAAAGTGACCTCTGGTTGTGTCCCCCCCCCCTTTAGGGAGGAGATCCTTCAGAAGACCTTGTGGGACAGGGTCTCGACGCACGTGATAGAAAACATCTACCTCCCGGCAGCACAAACCACCAACTCGGGCACCTTCAACACCACGGTGGACATCAAGCTGAAGCAGTGGACGGACAAGCAGCTGCCCAACAAGGCCGTGGAGGTGAGACCGTGGGGGGTTGACCTGCGCAAGCGGAGGGATAAATCTCGGCTGAATCTCCTTCTCTGTCCCCGCAAAGGGACAGATGCAACGGCACACGAAACAAGCCTGCTCTTTGGAGGGGGGCTGCCTGTCTCTCCCCCCCCCCCCCCCCGATTCTCATAGATCAGGCTTCCTCAACCTCGGCCCTCCAGCTGTTTTGAGACTACAGTTCCCACCATCCCTGACCACTGGTCCTGCTAGCTAGGGATCATGGGAGTTGTAGGCCAAAAACATCTGGAGGGCCGAGGTTGAGGAAGCCTGTCATAGATTCACTTTAGGGTTACACAAAGGATTGCCCACAGTGGCAAGTGAGTGAAGGCTAGGCATGTCCTTGGAGCAGATTCAGAGGTGCACACCTCTTTGCAGAGCTCTGCAGCTGGTCAACTCAAGTCCCTTGGGAAATCCATTCTGCCTTTTTGAGAGAAAGTGTGGGGGCACCCGGGCCGCTTTCCTGGAACCCTGCAGTCTCAATGAGCCCCGTGTGGCTGAAGGTGTCTTCTTGACACCCTCCATGTCCTGCTTGCGGGATTCCCACTCTGGGCATTGGGTTGGCCATTGCGGGGGAAGGATGCTCGTCTGATTTAGCAGGGCTCTTCTGGTGTCCTTGCCACCCAGGCCTCAGTTCTGTGCCATCCCCAGTTGTGGTCCTTCAGAGTGCCTCTTCCACCCTCTCTACTCCTCAGCCAGCTCCACAGGCTGCCCCCTCCCTTCTTCCCACATGCCTCTGGCATCTCTTCTCACCTCACCTCTCTTCCTGCATAGCCCTGGAAACAGCCCCTTCTCATATGCTGTCTGGTGTCTCCTCTGCGCCCCACCCACCCTCTCCAGTTCAACCTTTCACTTCCCTCACGGAAGTGGCTCTGTTGGTTATCATTCCGTGTTGGGCATCTTCAGTGTCAGGGCACAGGCAGCCCCCCCCCCGCCCCCCTGTTATTGCACAGGGCATGTGAGTTGATGTGTTTGATGTGAGTCGGTTTCCTCATCTCGTGTTAGATCTGCTTCCCTCTGCTGGCCTCAGCGCTTGTCTGCCCAGTCTGGTGCCTCCAGCGTTGAGCCGCTTCTCAAGGCCGGACTCTGTTTCCCAATCTGCAGGTTGCCTGGGAGACCCTCCAGGAGGAGTTTGCTCGCTTCATGACGGAAGAGAAGGGCAAAGAGCACGACGACATCTTTGACAAACTGAAGCAAGCCGTGAAGGATGAGAGCATCAAGCGCCACAAGTGGAACGAGAGAGCGGAAGACAGCCTGGTGGGGCCATAATCCTTTCCCTTAATCTATTCCCATGGCATAGAAGAAACGATTCCCTCTCTCTTGCGCTTTTCTGGTTTTAACATGTTGTCTCTTTATGTGCGGATGAAGGAATCGCCAGAGCCTTTCTTTGGTTGGTGGGGCTTCCAGCGGTGGCCTTGGCGTCACTGCTCAGAAATTTGTTCATTGACTTGATTAATTGAATCCATATCATTACCTGGATAGACATGTCAAGGCCTGGGGAAAAAACAGAAATATTGAATGAAAACCCAGAAAAAGTGGAAAGGGGGTGGGAATGTTTTTTCCTTGATTGTTGTTGTCATTTTCTGGCCTTCACATCTCTACAGTGGTACCTCTAGTTGCAGACTTAATCCATTTCGGGGTGCCGTTCTGACCCCAAAAAGTCCACAACTAGAGTGTCTCTTCTGCGCATGTGCAGGGTGCAATCAAGCGCTTCTGCGTTCGTAAGCTGAAAGTCTGTAACAAGAGCGGAACGCAACATGAGGTATGACTGTATACCCAAAATGCTACAGTGATGCTCAGCCAAACGTTAGAATGTCTTTTGGGCGGTATTCAGTCTGACTAAGGCAAGAAATGTGTAACTGGGGCTGGGGGCACGAAGGCCACCCCTCAACTCCTGATCTTCATGTGGAAGCTGTGAGCATAGAGGTGTTCTCCCTCTTACATGCGTTTTGCCCTTATGGGATCAGACGAAACACCTGAGGAAGGCTGGATCCATTTCACTGTCTGTCGTAACTCCAAGCTTGTCCTTCCCAGAAAGAGAGGGATCTGAAATCGGATCACAGGGACTCCCTTTTCCTTGTTCTCCAGCCACTTACAGTGAGGTCGCTTGAGCTGGGCTGGAGCATGTCGGCTCTTCCAGCAGCTTTGCTTTGAGAATTCTTGAGGAACAAGCTTCTGAATTACCTGGCGCTTTTGCTGCACATGTGGAAGCTGGGTTTCTTTAAGGGGGAGAAAACGCAGCGCCCGTTTGGGGACCTGACGTTTGCCCTGTGCTTTGGCAGAGAGTCATCCAGCACAACGCCCTGGAGGACCGCTCCATCTCAGACAAGCAGCAGTGGGACGCAGCCATTCAGTTCATGGAGGAGACCCTGCACAGTCGCCTGAAAGACAGTGAGTGCTCCTCTCCCCCTTGGCTGCCTTTCTCGGGACGCTGCCATCAAATCCTCCTGGTCGCCCCTTGGTCAGGGCACCGTTGTCTCTTCTGTCCTGACCTGTCCTCCTCCTCCTGCAGATGCTCCCCCCTTTTGCAGGCAGTCCAGAATGCTGCTTATTAAATCAGTGGTTGCTCACCATGAGAGGGAGGGAGAGAAAATCACAGTGTGGTGTTGTGTACTCAGTGTTTTGCTCTTTGTGTTCTTGTCCAGCTGAATCAGTCATTGAAGACATGGTGGGCCCAGACTGGAAGAAAAGGTGGCTCTACTGGGTGGGGCGCACCAAAGAACAGGTAAAAAGCTGCCCAGGTGTTGCCCTGGGATTCTCTGGCTCAGCCCAGCTGCAAGATAGATAGATAGATAGATAGATAGATAGATAGATAGATGCTGAAATGGAAAAGCCTGATCAAAGCATGGGAGGAGAGAGCCCTTGCCCTGCAGTTCCTGGGTCTGCAGAGGTGTGCCCAGATCAAGGTGCTTTTCCGGAGAACCTGAGTGACCCCAAGGCCACACCTCTCCGGGGCAGCCTGCCACCTTGTCTCTTGTTTTAGTTGCACGAGGGCAGACGGTGGCTATTTGTGCTAATTTCCCCCAAGATAGAAATATGTATTCCCTGCATGTGGAGTCCTAGTGCCATTGAAGCATCATAGTAACCAAAATGGGGGAGGGTGTTTAGATGAAGAGGCCCTGAGATCATACCCCCTCTTGATTATACAGTCTCAGCCTATTTAATTGTTTTATTTATTTACTTACAGTATTTCTATACCCTCTCTAGGGAAGGGCTCCTGGTGGCAGCTCTACTGTTGTGAACCCCCCCCCCCCAAGACTGGCTAAAGTTAAGGCTTCCATGTTTCCAGAAGCCTTTGGAGTCCCTCATCTTGGACCAGCTTATTGGGTTGGGGGGGTGAGTCAGGAGAGAAGCTGGAAACATTCTGTCCCTGCTTTTGTGCTTATAACTTTGCGCAACTTTTGTGCCTTGGCTAGGTGTTATCTTTAGGGAGACTTAGACATGCAAGGTGTAGCAGAATCTTGATTTCATTTTCCCCCACTCCGCTTAGGGCAAGAGTGAGACTTTCAAAATAAAATTTAAAAAGCAATGGCATTTCTTTTGTTTTAAGACCATCCGCAATGAAACGAAAAACGAACTTGAGAAGATGATAAAATGCAACGAAGAGCATCCGGCTTACCTTGCAAACGACGAGGTCACAACCGTCCGGAAGAACCTGGAGGCCCGGGGGGTGGCCGTGGACCCCTGCCTGGTAGGAAGCTCTGCCAGCTCCTTTCAGTTCCAATAACGGGGAAGGGCTGGGCTCTGAATATGGAAACCATCATCGGCTGTGAACAGTCCCAGCAAGGCTCGTTGGAAATGTTTGCTGTTCTGCCAAAATGGCTGGTTGCTTTACGGGAAGTTAAGCTGCCAGACATTCTTGGGGAGGTCAGAGTGTGTGTGTGTGGGGGGGGGGTGTTTGATGGTCGTAATAAGGGGAAAGGCTTAGTAGAAGTGCCATGTCTTCCTTCCCTTTCCCCCTCCCTCTCTCTGAGTGAGAAGTTGGCGTCAAAAGCTGGCTGTGTGTTTTCTTGGGCTACTCTCAGGGAGTGCAGCTCATAGCATGTTGGTTTTGGCCATGGGGGATTCAAATTCTCTCCCCAAGATTTCCGCATTTCGGTAAGTAGCTTGAGCAAGGAACAGAGAAGTCAGGCCAGTTGGTCCATCCAGTTCAGTGTTATCTCTGCTGGCTGTCAGTGACCCTCCAGTATTTTGGACAGGCGTCTGTCCTAGCCCTGTCTGGAGAGGCTGCCAGGGACTGGCCTGAGTCCTTCTGCATGCCAAGCAACCGCTGCATCCCTGAGCTGTAACCCTTTCCTAAATTCCCAGACTTGTTGTGAGGATGCAGTTAGCGGAAGACTGTGTTTGAGTGGAGGAAGATGAATCCTGCTAGATCAGGGGCTGACAAGGTTTACCTCACCTGGGCCAATTCACTCCTGCAGAGATCACTCTGTGGCTGGATGCGTCTGCGCAGACGTGGTTTTCAGCATCTGTGTAGATGCGATTTCTGGCGCTGTGGAAGCGAGTCCGTGCTCCGCATTGTGCCGGTTTAGCGCAGCATGCAGGGACTCGCCGAGCGGGTGGCGCAGTTCGGGGGCCCTTTAAACGACCCCCATGGGCTGTTCGTGGCTCACGGGCCACAGGTTGCCAACCCCTGTGCTAGATGCTGCTTCAGCCGTGATTCAGAAGGGCACGTTTCTTTCGCGCTCTCCGTTTGCGGGAGCACTTTCCCCA